>NC_092075.1:11867500-13197500 GCF_039877785.1 Chaetodon trifascialis
TAGCATTTAGCTCAAAGCACAGCTGTGTATATTTCAACACAGTTACTAGAGTGGCTGCAAATGGTTAGTCCACAGGTACCACAGGTTTTTGTACTCTGGTCCTGTGTAGACTACCATTAAATCTGTTTGTGTGATGACCAGTTAACTATGAAGGATGGTCACTGTCACATTATCAACACATCAGGATGTCTTTAAACTTCACATTTCTTTACGTTTCAGTTTTCAGCTTTGTGTCGTGACAGCGCTGTGGTTCAGGTCTGGTTAGGTTTAGGCACACACTTGGTTAACGGAAGGAAAACATCATCTTTTGGCTTAAAATACCTAGTTTTGCCACCACAAACACGGCTTTAACAGTGATTTGCTTGGCAGCTGCTTCTCCTTGATGTAACACCACCACTTTCCCCATCTCCCGATGAGAAAGATAAACATGTAACAGTAATCTGAACTTGAATGTCACTTTGACACCTAATGTAGAAACATTGATATGATACATACAAATTTAACATATCCTTGGTTTACAGCAATGTATAATGCCTTGGTATAACACCTGAAATGACCCAAGATGGATAGCAAATTACATTTTTGACTGCTACTGCATGCTACAAGGAGACAGATTTCTGCCATTCATTCATAAAAGTAGCAGCTGCCCCTATGTTGTCTTTGCACCACACCCCTATACTGTATGACTGAAACTCAAACTAAAAGCAGTCTATTTTTATAATCACTTAAACAACATCATTGATTTGACATGTCCCTGTCAGATCATTATGCAGCACGTCCTGTCACAATTCTGCTTCGATGCATATCTTAGCTCTGCTATTGCAACTGGACTCTGTCTCTCTTTCTATCGCACACATGCACACAGTAACTCCCTTTCTCCAAATGACTGAAATAACACTATTACTCTTGCCATCATCATGTCAAAACCCTTTTCAGTGTCAGTCTGTCTCGGCCGGTGTGGACGACCAGACCTGCAGCTGTCAAAATTCCACACACAGAAAAAGAGAAAAATAATAAAGACTCCTCGTGACACAAGGAGACGAGAGGAGCAGTTGAAAGGCAAGGTGAATTCCAGGGAAGTAAAACGCTGGGAATTTGAGGACACTCCTGGTTTAAAACAACAAACCCTTTTCTGTTTTTTCGCTGAGAGGTGTGAGCAGTACGCCAGCACCGTCGCGCCTTCCTGGACCTGAAAAGAAAGAAAGCCAGAGGTGCCCTCTGGAAGCACGGCAACCTCGCAGCCCTGCCCACAGAGGCACCTCGACACGCACCTGTCGTCAGCATGGTCTGCGTGCACGTGTTCGAGGGGGATTCTGAGGGGGAGACAGATGGGGAGTGAGGGGAGTGTGCAGTGCAGCTCTGTGGGTGGCAAAGGAGAGGGATCACTGGGTCTGACAGGAGCTATTTGACTAATCCAAAACAACAGCTGTAAGGTAGGGATGAGGGGATGAAGGGGAGGAGGAGGGGAAGGAGTGGGGGAGAGGGTTGTCAGTAGAAGAGGGTTTTGGGAGAAAGGGAATTATAGAAAGGGAATATGAAAATTAATTCCGCATGGAAGTCCTGAGGGGCGAGGAGACCCCAAAAACACTGCTAATAAAAAAGAAAGGGTGAGGTGATGTAAGATCTGCAGTGTTGTGACTGGCAGGGGGAGACATAAAGGGGGGAGAGAGACAAGGGGAGACAGGGAGAAACTGTTAGGTTGAACCTAGAGCGGGATCGCCGGGTTGCATCCGTTCGCCTCCACACAGGGGGATTATAGCAGCACACACAGGTGAAAATGATTATGCTCACACATACACACACCATCCTCACACATATACTGGCCTTCATTATGCATCTGGTTGAGTTTTGCTGAGGGAAGCTGTGTAGGGGTGGTCTTCCCTCCTCTAACAGGTCTGTCCTGTTAACACGGCGGGCCGAGGAGAGTCGCTCAGCCTGCGGGACATCTTAACATCTTAACTTCTCCTCTCCGTGCTGTTCAGCAACACGCACAGCTCAGCGCCGCAGTGCAGACACCCAAAACGGTTCATTACAAACAGGGTGGCTGGTGGAGAGATGCTGTTTTGCCTTTTTCACATCAAAATTAAGGAAAACAAAGGTCATGATTTAAAATGATTGTTCCATATTGTGGGACGTGCTTATCTTCTTTGCTGCTTTATGTGCTCAGAACCAGGCTAGCTGGTTCCCTCATGTAAAAGTTTGATGCTAAGCTAAGCTAGCATCCTGCTGGCTCCTGCTTTGAGTGGTGTGTATAGGTACGAGAGTGGTATCACTCTCGGCAAGAAAGCAACCATCACACTGACACGGCACTGCACTATTTTCCACTCTCCGTTATGAGTGTAAAGTAGCTTGATGTGTCAGTCACGTATACACAGAATACATTATCTAACGGATTGAACGTGAGAACCAAATCAGCTTCCCACACTGCTCTGGCCCACCCCATCATTTGTTTTTGCTTTACTGGCTTGTTCCCTGAGAGGAGACCTGAGGCGTGATACAAAGAGAGAACAGCAAATGAAAGTAAAAGACATTCCCAAAAGGAAACAAAAGTCCCAGTTATAATGTGCAGAGGCTTATGCAATGCTACTTGACCCAACTGATATTTGATAAGGCTGATATATCATGTTTGCCTGCTGATACACAACATAGAATTCTGAATATACTTTGATTTTTTTGGCTTCTTTTTGCATTTTCAAAGAAAATATCTCAGGAATTCAGGCCCCAGAAATAAAATACTGGCAGGTGCCAGATCAAACAGCTGGGCGCTGTCATTTTTACTAAACTTTACCCAAACAAGAGTAAATAGTACATTTGTAGGAGACTATTTTCAGCTGTGAAGTCAGTGTGCTGGTGAGTATTTACAGCAGCAGGATGGTATATGTGGGTTTGACTCAAAATAAACAACAGACAAGTCACCCAGATCAATGGTGTGTAATGTGTTTTTAATAGATTTCAGACAACAATGGAGGTCTTTGGCATAGAGGAATAGGCTTTATCAGGTTTTGGCAGTATTGTTAGAAGGCTTAATTTATTGTTGCTTCTGTTTTTCTGGTGGGATATGTGCTAGGAACACAGATAAACAGTGCTTTAATTGCCCTTGTCCACAGTGTTAAATATGAGAAAAATGCAATCATCAACATGGCTTCATTGACAAAGATTGTTCTATAACTATTTTCAAGTAAAATCACTTCATTTGATTTCTATGTTTTAATCTTTGCATCTCTTCAAGGCATAAATGTGAAAAAGTGAACATGAGGTTTAACTGGAATTCAGACTCCTCTGCATACCGAGACAGCGGTCTGAAATCTGCGGTTCTGGGTTCTATTTAACCTGCTGAGGTTACGTCAGTTCTGCTCAGGGACTTGGCTGTGAAGCCCAGCTCCTGTGGCTTCAGACCAAACCAAGAGCACAGGCCCCTTTCCTCACAGATCCTTTATGATGTCTGGCTTCTCTCATCTTTGTGCTGGGTGTCTCCTCCATCCTGTTCCAGAAACCATGAGAGTGAAATGGGCTTCTTCTTCTCTGCTTCCATCTCTGTGGTATCACTGAGGTATCTGAGGGCTTCACTGAGGCATTCTGAGGCATCACTTTGATGGGATCAGGCCATGTTTGGTCATGAATGTGGTTTGGGGCAATCAGACGTGAATGAATGGGAATGAAAACTGACAGAATAAAATAAATGAGAGTGAAGAGCTGATGCAGTGGACAGTTTTATCCGGACCAATGCGGCCAGATGTAACTATTCAGGTATACTGTTCTGGCTTTGGCCAGAGTTCTTAGAAATGAACAAGTGTCTGCATGTCAGTAATCTGATACACACAGAAGATACACACACATACTGCTCATACACATGCTAAGAAGAATATAAGACAGCATGAAGTCATTTTTGAAGTCTGAATCCAGTAAAGTCACTTTGGGATCTTAACACACACCTTTATGTCTGACTGATGTCAGTTCTTCAGTAACTTCTATAAAACAGCTCCTGCACCATGCGCGTGTGTGCAATGCTGAATCAACTGAATATGGCAGAATCTTCCCCCTTTGACACTAGAAAGGAACAAACCAGATGTTCTGCACACATTTCCACATCACATCTCCACAAGTTTTCTTCAGGTTATTACTATCAAATATGAGTCCTAGTAATTCCACGCCACAAGGAGTAAATGGTTTGCTGCAGCGTACGTCCAGAGCAACAGTCCTAGCACAGCCAGATGACATCCCGGGATTTCTGTCTGTGGATGTGGATGAAATTACATGTTTCAGGGTTGAAGAACCTACAGATACAAAGGAGGTCGGCTTCCACAAACACTTGCCATTTAACACATTCTGTCCATGTCATTAGATACAGGTGTGTGCATCTACAGTGCACAAACTTCAGCCTCACTCTGCTTGTTTCGTGCTGTTATACCACTGTGGATGACGTTTTAATTGTGACCCACCAAGGAATGAAAATTAGCTTTACACGCAAATACCATTGCAGTTTCCGACTCACGCACCCGTCTTTTTCATTCATTTCCCCTGCGCCCACGTTATGGAAGTATCAAACGTACTTGCGCTCATCTGTGCGGCCATGGGCGTGTTGATCCTAAATTAAGGTGTGGTCAGGCGCGTCAAGTAAAACCGGTCTAAAGTCAATGGCGCACTATTTTTCTGCACATTAAAGCGCGCATTATTCAGATAGTAAGGACCTCCAACGTTGCTTGACTTCAGGGAGCTGAGGTGGATTCCTGCTGCCCCCGCAGATCGTCTTTGCGCGCGCTTTCACTTCGGGCAGGAGTACACAACCGCTTCTCCATATTGACGAATCCGCTTTTTGATTAGCAGTGCGCCAGGTGCGGGCACACCTGGCTTTAATGGGAATGGGAGATGACCCTAATTGGTTTAATTCAGCTCAGCACGCCTTGCGCTTCACCAGATTATGCGCCCTTTAATTCGTTGAAGTGGAATTGGACACGCCCAAATACACGTGCACTTTAAACATCGTTTAAATAGGCCGGTCTGTCTCTTTATTGGGGGCAAACAAAAGAGTTTTCTATGAAACTGTGTTACAAATGTATTATTTACCTACAGATTATTTTGCAGATAAAGTAATAGGCAGTGCCCTGAGAATATGTCTAAAAAGATGTATGTGCTTCTTTAAATGGTGCATGTTGTATGTTGATTATTTCACAGTTTCCTGCTGGATATAACGCCAGCAAATCAGCTCACGTTGGTGTAATAACTCACTCATTATGTTCAGGTACAGTTTGGATAATCTCAATCTGTTTTCAAGAGTACCGAGTGTTAGAAATGTTCTTTGACAGTAATGTCTTCAGATCGTTAAGGACCATTGAGCGATGTACCTCCATCTGGCTTGGAAGACCGTACAGTGCCACACAGGTGCGTAGCTGCTTTTCAGGTTCCCACAGAGGTTTGAAGGTGATTCAAAGAGCAGAGAGATCCTGCAACAGCACTCATACCTTTTCAAGATTGGGCTGTAAAACCTCAGTGTTACACAGGTGCACTGGTCGATCCCAGGTTGCCATACAGTCCAAGCCATAAGTACAGTTTCACATCACCTCCTCAGAAATTGCGGTACAAATGCCTCAGATGCCACACTGTGCAGGTTGGCCATCTTGTAGTCATACTTTGTATTGTAGCAAGCACTGACATTACATATTAGGAAAACTCCTGTAGGATCCATGGAAAACCTTTTCCACAAATGATGATGATGCCAATCCTGCAGGGCCAGGCCAGTGCAAGCCAGCGGTTCAGGCTGGAGCTCCAGGCCTCAGGGACCAGAGCCTGCAGGTATGGAGGCACCTCCTGCCTGTAGAGGGAGCTGTGGCCCACTCGTTCTGTCACCTACAAGTGTCCACAGAAGCCTTGTGGCTGGTCTGGAAGTGTTTCCTTTAGCCAGAAATTAGTGTGTCTATGTGTTTATTTTCCCTGATGTGAGGAGGAAGTGGACATGCAGCACTGCAGGAGTTCTCCGATCACTCAAGGCCCTGCATGTATTTTAAAATGCTTTTTAAAAATCTGCACTGATTTGCATTATAATGACATTCCAAAGGGAAGGAAACTGTATTGACATAAGACAGTGACTACAAGTTTACACTCACAGAAACTGATTGAAAGACCAAAAATCTACTCATCAAAAAATGAATACATCTTTAATCAATACAAATTAATACAAATAAGTCACTGATTCAGCATGAACGGACACATTCAAAAAAACACTGTCTGCAAATATGACATCTATTCATGGTAAAGACATTATGTGATCTAACCATTCACTCTACTTCATGCACCTGCAGAACAGCTGGAAACAGATGCTATATACGGGGGTGGTATCATTCATGGCCAATCAAAGAGAGGTCAGAGAATGCAGTTATATAATGCAGATCGGCCTCTCCAGAGAGGAAACATATTCTTTTTTATGGAGAGCTAAGTTGTAAAAATAGAACACCTTTATCTCTGCTGCTGAGGGACATTTTGATGTGATTTCATATGCTTAGTAATATTTTTTGTCACCATATTGTGGATTCGTAGTATGTGCTTCCATTCTTTCTGCTTGCCTGTAGTTTGTTTTGCTTAACAGATTACAGTTTTATTCTTGTAGTCTTATTTGCTGTACGTGTGTCCAATAACACATCCACTGCAAATCCTGTGTGTGTAAGTATGGGTGTGTGTGTGTGCAAGTACTCATGACTGCATCTTGGACCTAAGTAGCAACAGATGCTGCGCTGACCTCAGAGGCTTCCTGGAAACGCAAATTTGTCAAAATGAAGCAGGAAAAAGAGAGAGCAGCAGTTTAGGTAAATGTAACATATAGGACACACACACACACACACACACACACACACACACACACACACACACACACACACACACACAAACACAGTGGCACACACACACAAATATAGCATGGGCACACCCGCACATATGCTCCTTCAGATACTGGACACACACACGTGCACACACACATGCACACACACACTCACACAGCAAGCATAGGGTAGTGTTACATGGGATGCACGTAATGAATAATCACAAAAACACACACAGCATCAAAAAGAGAAGAGAAACGTATTACTAAATATCCAAGTGGTTCACACACACACACACACACACACACACACACACACACACACACACACACACACACACACACACACACACACACAGCCTCCTGTGAATAATCTGCTCATGTGGGCTACTTCAGCTCACTGTTTTTTCACACAATTACTATTAATGTTTCCAGTAAATAATATCGTCACAATATTAGACTTAATATTGAACATAAGCTAAAAAAAGATCTCCTGACCAAACTCTTCATCGAGTTTAAGTGTTTCAGGAGTGAAAAAAACCCAACAATAATAAATCCCTGCAGCTGAAAAATGTTATCTCCACCAGATATGTTTGAGAGGTAAAAATTAAGCTGCTTAGTTTAGCTTCTGATAACGGACAATTTCCTGCCGATGTAATGACATGCAGGCAAGCATTTGAAACACAGCTTGTAAAACAAATCATGTTCTTTCTTCGGCCTTGTTCCGGATGGGGGGCAGTTTTTGCACTCGCTGGCCTTTGAGCGATAACACCAAATGATTTGATGTGTGATTTCATGCCGCAGTGCCTCACTGAGAACCACATTGCCCTCTGATCCATTTCTCCATTTCGCTCTGAGTCTTTCTTTGGCACCGGAAGCAATCACGCTATCTCGGTGACGAACAAGCAGCCTGACCGCAAGATATCACCTCTTTAGGAAAGCAAGAGGAAACGCGTGCCAGTTGCTCTCACATGTGATCAATTATTTTACGGTGAAGTCGGGCTGGGGGGAAATTTTCAGCCATTAGCCCTTTAGTGCAGGGATCATACTGAGGGTAATAGTGACTAAACACTGAATAAACACATTTGGCTAATAGGTCATTCGAACCTGAAGGGTAGAGGTGGGCCTGTTGATTGGCCACAAAGTTGTTGCATTTTAGCATCAGCAGTCTGTGCATACACACACTCAGAGAGGCACGCTACTGCACACTCAGGAATGGATGAAACTTCACAAAAACTTTATAATACAGAAGCTGATAATGTTTGCTCTTTGTCAAGACTGTCACATGTGGTTAAAGCAACTACTGTAAATCACAATTTGAAAGGAAACAAGTCACACAAGTGAGCCATGGAGCTGACTCTCAATTAGCAGTGAGTGTGTCAGCTCTAATAGAGCTTTCAGAACAACGCAAGGAAATGTAAGAGTGAGGCTCCGGTATGTTAGTCAAAGGCTTAAAAATGATGCAATGTTGAAAAGGGAGTCAGTCTCCAAAACTAGGTCATTTGTTGGGAATTTGTCAATTGGTGCGTCATTTTGGTTTATTACACATGGGGATCCATGCTGTTTAAAGTGAAATCTTAATTCCATACATGCATTATCATATGCAACACATATCACATCAGAGTGATGGAAGAAGTATTCAGAGCATTTACTTAAGTAAAGGTAAAATTACAAGAAAACGTCCCGTAGTTAAAAGCTCACTTAAGTAAAAGTAAAGAAGTATAGGGAACAAATTGTATTAAATGTATCAACAGCATCCAAAGTAAAAGTACTCACAGGGCAGAATTATTATTATTATCATTACTGATGCATGTAAGAAATACTTTAACGCTGTAGATGGTTGAAGTGGATCTGTAGCTGCTTTATATGCAACACATCATGTGGCTGATTCTCTAACAAGCATCAGGAGTTACAAACTGATCACATGCTTTATGCAAAATGTTCATCTGAAGAGTAAGTTTAGCTGTGAAATAAATGTAGTGGCATAAAAACTACAATATTTCCTATTGCAATGTTGTGGAGTAGAGTTGTATATTGTAGCGGTATAAAGTGGAAATATTCAAGTACTATATACCACACAAATACTTAAACACAGTTCTAAAGTAGACACACTTTCAATTGCTGACATACACGTAAACATCATAATACAATCCAGCACCTGAGTCATCAAATCTCCACATATTGATATCAGCATATGTTTATAGACAGATTAACCTGAATCAGTCAATGAAAAGTGAATATTGTGATTTTAAACTAGATTTATTTTCAGTGTTGTTCAACTGTATTTTACAGTCTTTCCATTATTTTGTCCACCCTGTATCACACACAGACGCACGCACACACACACACACACACACACACACACACGCTTCAGGCGCTGCATGAGCAGAGTGGAACTTAACTACTCACCTAATTAACACAGGCTGAAGGTCCCCCCTCTACTCCAGCACCTTTAACCTCAACATAAGAACCAGGTACCCGCCAGAAAAGCCTCGACCTCAGAGCTCACTGCGGCAAATACAGTTCAACCATTTTCATCCACTTGATATGCTCTCTGTACTTTTCTTTTTTTTGTTCATCCAGGAGACCTTATTGTATGAGGAGGATTTAGTCCCTTGTGTTAAATGCTGATTTTTTCTACATGGATTACACTGGATTCATCCTCAAACGCATGAGATTGTCTTTCTTTCTTTTTTCATTTATTTTCTTACTGCACTAGTTGAGGAACACACTGGCCATGCTCCCTCTCTCTCTTCCCATCACCCTCTCTTGTCTCTATCCGCCCCTCTCTCTTCCCCTCCCTCTGTTTATTCTTCTGGCGGTGCAGCAGGCCCCAGAGCCCAAAGGCAAGTCATGTTCTCAGGGAAACGGCAACTCTCCACAGAGCTGATATCAAAATAGTTTAAAATGTGAATTGTCTGATAGTTCCCAGTGAGCGCAGAGGCGAGCCAAACACTTCCAGATCCCCCTGCCAGCAGAATGTAAACAGAGCCGGGGGCTGGGAGAGAGCGCGGCTCAACCTGTTGTGTTCGAAGCGGTCTGGTTGGCTGGGACCGAGCTTTCCAAAAACTTTTTTTTTTTCTTCAAGTTAAAAGTAGTGTGTTGTTTTTGCTCAAGAAGTCAAGGGTGTGCAGGTGGTGACTCTTGATGAGGAAATATTTTGTCAGAGCTGGAATACTGAGATGAACCAGACGTGAGCAGAGTTATTTCTTCATGTCCAACGTTAACAACAGTGAGAAAACAGTGTTGTATTTTACTCTGAATTATATTTAAAAAAAAATTAAAAAAAATGCTTAGTCTGGAGTAGAAGATGCTGACCATGTAATTTCAGTGTCTGAAGTGTCATATACAGTTTTTTCCCCTCTCCATTCCCTGCCTGCTCTCTACTATCTGTCTATCTAATACAGTGAAACGTCCCCCCTCCACCTCCAGAAAACCACACACAAATCAACTCTTCCACTTCATATAAACCAAATGGTAAAGATAAATTTTGCGGCAGCTGCGGTTGGGCGCTTGTTTCTGAGATCATGTGTATGAATAAGATTTTAATTTTGACTCCAACTGCGCAATAATTCCTGTATGTTATTGTCCAATTGGGAAACGCTTCACATTAAGTCCCTTTATTTAGCATTTATAAGCAGTATACTGTACACATATTTAATAAATGGTTGATAAGACACTATAATGCAGCTGTACTCAGGTATAAGGACATTTTCCTGTGTATTAATGAACAGCATTTGTCAGCAATTAACTCCTTGAATGAAGATCAATGTAATATAACCATAACTGTTGTCACTCAGTATCTGTTTATGCAAAAGCCTCCACTTACAGGTGCCCACAGGAGGAGTTATTGACCAATAACACACTTATATTTGTCTACAACTACATTAGTGTGTAATAAACTTTATATACTGCTTTATATACTGCTTATAAATGCTAAGTAGGAGGAGCTAAAGTAAAGTATTTGCCCAAAATAGTGATGATGATACGTGTAATTTATTGTGATTATGAATACAACAGTGAAGTCCAGCTCTATATAAACTTATAACAAAAGAATTTCGCACATAGAACAAACAAACAGAAGTTCTCTGTCAAATGCAAAAGTTAAAGAGGTAAAATTTGAAAGCTCAGATTAATCATCAACATCCCACTTTTAATACATAACAATAATTTATACATACTGTAACAAAAATATTTAGCAACTTTCTTTGTCCGTTTTCTTTAATTCCTTCCTTTCTTTAATTCAAACAGCGGGTACTATCAGCAGGCATCGCATAAAAACCACTGAAGTGTTGATTTGAAGATTTCTTCTAAAATCCATATTGCCTCTCAGAGCATATTAAAGTTATTATAAATGATTGCTCCCCACAGCTCTCAAAAGGTGCACTGAACTACTTATGTAATAGTGTGCTGGACGTCTGGCGAAGGAAATGTAGGGAAACACCTCAGTTAGGTGTTTCCTTCAGAGAAACACCAAACAGAGAAACCATTATAGAGCAGGAGAAAAACACTGGCATTTTATCAAATGTGAAAAAAATGTGTACGTGTGGAAAAAATTCAAATGAAATTTACAAATGAGTTTGACGACAGGCGCGCTCTGGAGGAAAAGTCATGACCTCCAGATGTAAATATTAAATCCTGTGTGTGTAAAGTCTCAACCACTGCATCTAACACACACTAAAAACTCCTCTGAACGTGGAAAATTCAATTATCTTCAAGTTTGCTGAAGAAAAACGCCTTGAAAAATAATTTTATTCATTCCATGTGTTTGTGTGTGGAAAATATCTAAATGTCTGTATATTTTCAGCACATTTGTGATTTGAGGGGTTTTATTGATGTACTGGAAGATTTAATATTTCTGTGTATTTATGCAAGCAGGCCTGCACGCTGAAAGGAAAACAAATCTTGCATAATGCTTGATTTGCACCTTCATTTGTTTGCCTGCATGTTTGTTTGCACTGGCCTTCAGTTCATGTTTGTCAGGTAGCCGGAGATGCCAGCATGTAGTTACACAATGTATGAAATAAATTATCATCATCATGTCCAGGACAATGATGTGTGTGTGAAGAAGACTTTTCTCAGCTTTGTTTAACAAGCATTTTTTGATATCTTTATAAGCATCTTTCATCTGAAGCATCTGATCTTTTTGTTTATTGATTCACATCCATTCACTCTTTTTAAATTTGCTCTTATCATTAAAAACTTCATTTCACTCCTTTCTTCCTGTGTCATTCTAACAGATTTAACAGATTTTCCGTTTTATTGACAAAGAAAAATGGTGCTCGCTCTTCTTCAGTTGTTTGTTGGGGATCCAAATATTGAAATGTATGCCATTCATCTTTCCAATTACACTTAAATGCTTAAAATGTCAAACACATGCACTGTTTACATGGATGCAACATCTCTAATGTTTGACTCTCAACATGACTAAATGAAGATTAAATTAAAAAACTACAAATAAAAAAATGTCCATGAGCACGTCTGCTTGTTGGGGGGGTTGTGGGCTTTGCCTGAATAAGCACTGGAACTTTCCAGCATTTCGTTTCCTTTTTATTTATTTTTTGTCTGTGTTGTTTTCTCAGTATTGCAATGCATCACTTGACATTACCCAAGCAAGTTTGAGCTGCAGCGCATCAGCTGAAAGCAATTTGGTCCGGAGCGCAGCTGCCAGGCGGATAAGACTTTCCTTCTTTCGTTTACTTTGAAATGTTCCTTTTTTTTTTCAACATCCAAAATACACAAGGCAGCCAAATTGCTGACATGTGTGAGGGGGGCAGTGAGACTCCTGCATTCTTTCATGCCCCGCTATGCAAAACTTCACATTGTTTATTTAAAGAACACTGAACACTTTAGCACTATTAAGAAACATGTCATATAGTAAACTAAAGGTTTCCTCTCAGGAAAAATCCCTGTCAGTTTATTTTTCTTTTGCAAAAAGTTATTTTAGTTTTGACTCACAAACTGCCTGCATTCACAATTAAGCAACAGTGTAGTAACACGGCTTGTGTGGTGCAGGATGCTAACGGGCTCGGTAAACCTGGAAGTGGTGTGATTATTTATGTGTTGAGGCGTGAACGTGTGAGATGGGAGGACTGGACCGTCTCTTTCTCACCAGCTTGCAGTCACCCAAACAAGACAACACTGCAAAGACAACTGAGAGCTGAGAATGGGAGTGTTTCCTTTTAGCTGCTTTTTCTGCCTTGACTTGACTACCTAAAAATATATAAAAGACATATATATATGCAGAAAAAGTACATTGTGATTAATTAAAAATTAAAAATACGTTTGGGCTGCAAATGCAAGATGTTTCCAGGAAAAAACAAAATAAGATTCAATATCGCCTCAACACCTCCAGCAATGAAATGTAGCTTTCCCTGTGGCTTATTGTGGACTGCGGACAGTTCGAGAGCAGCAGTTTGCTTTAGTGCGTGATGGGTTTGAGAGGAAAATTAAAGAAGACAAGTGAGGGCCGTGCTCTGACACACCATGATCTGGGCGGAAAAGAAAAGAGCAAGACAGAGGGGATGTAAGGTCTGAGAGACGCGGACAAGGAAAAGGGCAAAACCTGACAAGTAAAGCGGGGATGACGGCCAGAAGACAGCCTGTGCGTCAGTGCAGGCAAGGTGGTGGGTGGGAGGAAGGCATGGAGGGAGGGAAAGAGAGCGAGAGAGACGGGAGGGCCCGGCTGTGAGTGATAGCCCACCAGGGCCTCAGACTGGCCCGACACTGGGAACAGCTAACCTACCTTGACATGCGTAAGAAACCCAAAACTCTCTGAGCCCTCTGTCAGATAGGAGCCACCCAGAGGAGCCCCGCCACAACTGTGTAGCCCGAGCCCCTGTGCGTCCTTTTTAACTAGCTTTGTTTAGATGAGCGCACAGTGGAGGAATGCTTCAGTATACCTTGCAGAAACCACAAGCACAACAGCATTACAGCGACATCAGCTTCCCAGCGCATGGGAATAAGTCAACTCTGGCTACTGGCAGGGTTCTAACTGCTGGGCTGGAGTTCAGTGTGTGCATGTGTGTGTGTGTGTGCGCAGTAAAAGTCCCTTTGATGCTGTAATACTGTCAGGAAAATAAGGGTTCAAGGGTAAAGTGACTCTGAGGTGGGTTTGGGTCACATTAGATTTGAGTAAAGTAGTAGTTGTGACATGACATTAAAGGAAAGTGTTGTACTTTGGGGACAAGGAGCAATGATCCAACCATCAACCTTTTGTTAGAAACCTGAAGTAAAAGCACAGAAGCAGCTCGGCACTGTGAGACCCCTCACTCCTCAGCAGAGCCGCAGACCTGACAGATGAGACGTGGACTCGAGCTGGATTTTGTCAAACACGGCTTACAGAAAGACTCGATTTGACTCAAGCAACAGAAGAATATTCAGTTATTAAGCGCGTGCATTGAAAGGACTTGCTGTGTAATAAAATGTCATATCATTTGTGAATAACAGACAAGGGATTTTATGTTATCTAATTTTATAATGACAAACAAAGACCAGTTAACATCACACATGCAACAGACGTAAATAATGAAATTAATGATAGCTTATTGTCACACTGTCATGGCTTATTGGGTCGCTTAATATAATACACATAATGTGCTGTGAAAAATGCTTAAACAGGGCTTTTCTGAAGATAAAATAGAAATAATTTAATCAACTAAATTGATTCTTTTAATACCCCTTTTTTACCTAATTTGATGGACGCTAACAGTAATACAAAATCTAAAAACATACCTCATTAACATCTATCCACACAGAAGAATGACATTAGTTCACTTTATATGTAAATACCTATATTTTTGTGTCTATGAGGAGCACAGCAAAACAAACAAGCCAAAGGAGAGAATGAGTAAACGGTGGAGGGGCATATTCTATACACTATATTCCAGTTTGGCTAGGTTCAATCTATTTGGCTGAGAGGAAGAAGAGTGAGATGGCGAAGGTTTTTTTGAGGGAGAGCGCTGAAACACAGTCTGAGATAAAGCAAATGACGACAGTGTGAAAGCAAAAAGAGGAGAGGAGAGGACGGGAAGAAAAAAGGATTGGATGTTGGCACGCAGGGAAAGGCAGTCTGCGGTAGTCTTGTAAATAGCCGGAGGGACAGAGGGATGGAGGAATGGAGCTATCAGCAGAGAAGTGATGAAGGTCTGGGATCAGGCCAAGATAAACACAGGCCAGCCCAGAAGGAGCTGCAGCACCACACACACACGCACACACACACACACACACACACACACACACACACACACACACACACACACACACACACACACACACACAAACATACACACACACACACACACATATGAACTTTACTCACACAAACATGTACGAATGCACAAACATACAAACACTTAAGGCTGCAGGCACTTTATATTCATCATACAGTCACAGTGAACACATACACACAGACAGACTCACACACAGACAAATAAACAGCGTACTGTATGGCTCCCAGACCACAACTTCTCGAGTGTTAAGCCGTGTGACAACAGCCTGAGCTGTCATTTAGACATCTCATTTCATCACGTACTTCACATTAGTCCATTCGCTAAGATACCATAAACACGCAGTGAAAAGAAATGGCTGGAGTTTTAGTTTTAAACATGTGGAATAAACAGACTGAAGAGCGAGCTGAGCCCTCTGAAAATCACTCTTGGTGTAACGAAGAGTGGAGCCATTTAATATAGACGACTCCATCCAAACAAAGACAAAATGTGTTAATGCTCTTGCTTGAGTGTGTCTTTCTTGCATGTGTGTTCATGTGTGTTTCATTGTGTGCCGGTGACCGGGTGACTGAGCTTCATTAGCGTGCTATGAAGCGAGAGCTCTCCTGCTCTGTCTTGCCTTTAACCAGCTAACACCTTGGGTGAAACCCTAAAAGTTGCTAAATGTTATCTTAAGCGCTGCATTCAGAGGCGTTTGGCAAAACTGCAGCATGAAAGAGGGGCCGTGAAGCATGTCTGACTGGAATGCAAAACACAAGTCATGGTCATCACTCTGTCACCGTGCAGGTTTAGACTTTGAGGACTCTGTGTGTGCGTGCTTAACTTAACTGTATTGGTACAGCTGCTTTCAGAGAAAAAGCCCAAAAAGAAGACTGTATGCTACCTGCCCAGTGCCAAACAGCAGACTGCTAAAGTTAGCCATGTGCTAGTAAACAAAGTTGAGCATTTAGCAGCCAAGGAGCCAGATATTTCCCCCAGTTGTGGCAGTAAACCAAGCAAGTCCACATGAAATCTTACTCTGCTGAGATGCTCTGTCTCATGTAAATGTGCCTGTATAGCTCTTCTCAGAAAACACAAAGATTAAAAACCTCTGCTGTGTAAGTGAGCACATGTGCATGCGTGAGTGTGTTTTTGAGGCTCTCAGATTATTAATCTCGATGAGTGGCGGTCGTGTGTGTGTAGTAGTGGCACTTGCAGCGGGTGGGTGTGTGTTTTATACATAGAGCAACCTGCATGGCAGTTCAAAGCCACCCTGTGCAGTGTGAGGGGAAGAGAGGAGACATGAAAGCAGCACTCAACAACATGTACAGTCTAAAGATCACAGAGCCAAATGGCAAGGGAGGCGCACCAACATAAACAAATCAAACACACCTACATTTTAGAGTTTGTCAAATCAAGTGCACCCATATTTTGCAGGCTCTTAATGGCATGGATGCAGCAGATGTCTCGTGGAAGAGAAGAGCAGCGCAGTGTTACTGATACAGAAGTAATGCACTGGTAAGAAGTATTTCAGAAAGAGGTCGTTTAATGCAAATTTTCTGCAAAAGCTCAGCTCATAAAACTAGACTGTTGAACATAAGAAATTTGTTTTTTACGTCTCCTTGAACTCCACCTTCAGTCTCACACACAGGTGAATTGATGGAAAAAAACACCTACCAGCTATGACTGCTGGTGCTCATCACCACTTCAAACATTCATTTTATTATGTCGAGCCTGACAGTGAACAATGGGAATATTGACAGTCACGTGTTCTGAACAAGTCGGGTTGTTTGAGTATTTTAGCGTGTCAGGCTCCCAGGCGGGCTGTAGCTTTGTGAAAGCCCTGTATTGTATTTCTTTCCTGTGCCAGAGCCCGTTTCCTGTGGCGGTGTCGTGTCAAATGATGACCCTCTGCTTCCTGCAAGTCGCATGGAGACTGGCCTGCCACGAGCCCTGGGGCCTCACCGCCAGCCACTGAACAACCTCTGAGCACCCCCCCCACCCCACCCCCACTCTGTGTGCTTTCAAGTCATAGCCCACCTTGCCCTTTCTGAATCTCACTTTTCCCTAACCTCCCTTTCACTCATCATTTTTATTTTTCTCTCATTTCCGTTGTCCCTCTTCTATCTACCTCTTTCTTCCATTACTTCTTTATAATCTTATTTGCCCCCTCCCATGTGTCCACACCTCCTTTGCATCCCTTCTTCCCTCCTCCCTTTGTCCCACCGTCCAGGTCAGAAGAGGGTCTGTCAGGCGTTTCCTGCACAAGCTGCAGGTCCAGAGTCAGACCACACCTTGTGAGGGGATTTCTGTAACTACAGTCAGCGACGCCCTATAGAAACAAGGAGACATGCATGCTCATGTCTGCATATAGACATAGAGCTACTGTTCACACTGGAAACATATGGCTGTTTTTGGTAAAAAGCTGCAACTATGAACTTCTGAACTGTCTGGCTGTAGGATAAAAACAAACTTGTGGGAAAAATGTTGAAAGCATACAGTATTGAAAACACATTCAATGGGATTATATAATCATTGCCCCATCTAGAAAAAGAAAAAACAGACTCAAAGTATTTTTTACATATTCTGAATAAAATCCCAGTGACTGTAAGCAGACATCTGTTGGCCTCCCTTATAAGTCAAGCCCCCGTGTTTTTGTACACTGAAACATCATATTTTTGCATCATATGCAAACACCCCAGGGCCACATCTCCGCTTTTGAGTATGAGAAAGCTGTCAAACTATGCATTACTATTGCTCCCCAAAGAAATCAACCACATGGCAGGGGTTAAAGACTCAATCTGCCTGACATCTGCATCTGCGGTCAAATCACGACTGCTACTACGAGTGTAGTTTTTTAACAGCTGATAAGTGAAACAAAATCTGAGATTTTATGGTAATTTCTAAGCATCAGAGCTCCCTTATCACACGAGAGCAACTTTGATCTCCCACAATGTCCCGGTGCGACGTGCGTGTGTGCATTGGCACAGTCCGCTATGTTCCACACGTCAGCGTGTCTTTGAATGTGCTTCTCATCTCCTTCCATCCAAGGTCATGAGTGTGCACGCACACGTGTGGCGGCAGCAATAACATACTTTACTGTGAATCTTCGACGTGACTCCTCCAGCCGTCTCCCAGTACAGGTCAGAGGCAGGAAGTGAGCTGGGAGAAAAGGAGGAAGCAGAAGCAGCTCTCTCTGGCTGCAGGTAGTGACCCTCAACCTTGACCTCCAACCTCACGCTCCATCAGCCTGACAATACACACTGTGACAAAACACAGATGTGCACACATGGTGGTGTTGCCTACAATTTGCACATATTGAAGGAACTGTGTTTCAATTCTGTCTCGAGGCAACCGAGTCTTTCATAGACGTAGACTTAAATAAAGGCATTCAAATCCAAATTTATAATTTATCTCTTTATTATGTGACAGAAATAACAGCATGTTGCATTTGTTAAATCATTACATTTACATACGTGGTCAGGAAAGCTGCATGGATTCATGGACTCTGTCCACACAATCCTTCCTTTCTCAAACGTTTGACAATGCTGGAGG
The DNA here is from genome assembly GCF_039877785.1 of Chaetodon trifascialis. Taxonomy (NCBI): domain Eukaryota; kingdom Metazoa; phylum Chordata; class Actinopteri; order Chaetodontiformes; family Chaetodontidae; genus Chaetodon; species Chaetodon trifascialis. Next base: position 11,886,071 of record NC_092075.1, read on the forward strand.
TACAACTGATGAGGAGACTGTGAGGACATGAGCCCTGTCCAAAACCAACCCTCAGACCACAAAGGTGCCAAAACCAGCATCCTTAATGCTCGTGTCTGCACCTGAGAGATTTAAACCTTTTCAAGTATCATTGATGTGTCAGCGGTCACAACCTGCTAGCTGTTTTTGGACAGAGCGCATGGCTTTGGGAGGTGACTGACTTTCTGGGGCTGCCTCACCAGTTCCAGAAGAAAAACCTGCTGCCATGTTTGGCAGGCTCCAGTTTGCCATCGATGACCGGGTTGGGCTCAGGACGTGGTCTAGAATGGTATGGGTTCTCAGGGAAGGGCCGACTGGTCGACACTTTGGTCACCTATGAAAGAAAAGGAACATGCAGGCAACTTACAAGGGCTTGATCCTTCTTGAAGCTGCAATTAATACAACTGACTCGACACACAACAAATACATTATATGCCAACACAGTGTCTGAAGAGACAATAAAATGTATTGCTTGAAGTCTGGTAAAGCCTGTGACACATCACTGAAGAGCAGGGTTTAAAAACCAATAAATGGCTCAATGCACAGAGATTTATGCACATGGACTGACAGTCCTCCTATGGGTTAGGGTTGGAGGTTATATTTGCAACGACTGCTTCAAGACTTCCTGTGCAAATAAACTAATCTGTCAGTGTGTTCAGGTGGGATTTTGGCCACACAGGCTTTATTTTAATCTTTTAATATTGATGTCTCCAGGAGGCCGCTGATGAACCTGGATTTACTTTCTTCCTCCTCTACTGAAAAGTTTTGACTTTTGTCTCGTCTGACCAAACTAAATTTTTTCAATAATCTGCGGGCTTCACCAAATGTTGTGTAGCAAACTGCCTTTTCTTCAGTAGTGGAGTAATGGAGTTCTTTATGTTTAGATTATTGAGTTAGCACCAGTGTCCGGACTCAATTTCATGTGAAATGCTGCATTGGAAAAAAGGTTCATGAAAACTTTATAGCTAAGCAACCAGAGAAACTCAGCTGTGTGTGGACAGTCAACCTGTACGTTTTAACAGTAATGGGTGGTCAGATTGCTTTTGTTTGCCTGCTTGTGTTATTTGTCTCCATTAACAACAGCTCCGCCTGGCAAGTGCAAGATAGCCTGAAAGTTGATTACAGGCATTCACAGCCATATACGGGTTTGCATAGGTATCTTTTCAAAGACTACAAAAATAAAATGTCCAAAAATCTACTGTCAAGATCAGTTTTTGGTCTGATTGCTGCTACCTAATTAATGCTTGCAGGCAAGTTATGCATGCCCCTTAAAAATGGCACTTTTCTGACAAGAAAAGCACAACAATAAAATACTTGATTTGCATTCTCAAACTACTACTACGCACACGCAATCAGAGCCTCTTGCACAGCTCACAATCAGCAAGAATAGAGCCTATCAACCAAACTGTTCACACTGTGAATGCAGTCAATCCCTCAAAGGTCTCACCTTAGACAGTTCCCCCAGCTCAGGTCTCTCCCACCCCAGTTTATCAAGGACGCAGCTGTCGAAGGATTGCTGCTGCTTACGGCAACGGCGTAGTTCCACCAAGTTTGAATAATCCAGACAGGTCCAGTACTCCGTGAAGGACTCGGCACAGTTCCCCTTGATCTGCCTACAAGGACCAGTGCAAACAGAGATCTGAATCAGAATTAAATATGTAAAAGGAGGGTTGGACAGTACGACAGTATATAACATAAACCGTGATAGAAAATGTCGAGAGGTTATATTGAGGTTATATTGTGGATTAAGATGGTCAGTTCCTCAAAAGATTTCTGAGGTTTCTAAGAACTATCTGAACTGGTCATGTGGATGAAATGCTCCTCTAGGTGGCTGGCAGTTGCCAGAGGCGCCTAAGAATCAAACCAGGTCCCTGGTGTAATTACAACTGCTCTCAAATCTTTCCTCATTATAATAATTACAGGTATTGCTCTTTCACAGTAACTCTCAGTTTAACTTTGGGTCAGAGTGTCGGTTGTTTGTTTCGACTTAAGAATCGGGTTAGAGGTCACCTGTTTTATTGAGTACCAGGAACACAAGCTGTTTGAGACACAGCAGTCAAGGTAGAACCAAAACTCAGTCCAAAGCTTGCAGTAAACACAGCCGCAGCAGTTAGGAGTGAAGAACCCCAGACCACCTCCTCAAATGGCCCCATGGGCACTTTTATAGACACAATAAACTCTGTGATTAAGTTATTTGTGGTTTTAAAATTAACAACTTTTTTCTACTGGTTCTTTTTTAGAAAAAGTAGCACAGAAAAATGACAGATAACAGTGACTGTGTTCTCTACATCATACTTCAGTGATCACTCATGATGTATTTCTATTTATTTCAAGATAACAAGTGTTGATTGAGAATTTGGAGAAGTCTGAGCTCTTATTCAATAGCCAGAAAAAAAAAAAACAATCAGTTTAGGATTATTATGAAATGAAAATGAGCATAAAGTGTATAAAAGAAGTTGTACAAGAATAAATACTGACTCAACAAGATAATACAAATTATCCAAAAATGCAGTCAGCTGTAAGATAAGCACTCTGACAAAGTAAACTTCCACAACGGAAAATAATTTCTAAGACATCTGACAATATGCCAGGAGAGTTTAAGTGAAAGAAAGTTTGACCAAAAATCTGTTTTGGTATTTTGGAGCTTTCTTCCTACACTGACATTCACAAAAACTTTAAAGCTGTCTGCAAACGTATCACTCATCTTTCCCTCCATTAAAATATAATTTACGATGTTTTGGAATATTAAATGGTACATTTGGTATTTTTCATCTTGGATCTGCCCATGTTTTTGTGTCTCAGTGCTTAATGGAAACAACAGTTTTTGAAATGTGTCCTATATTGAGCATGAGAAATGGGCTGCAATGTAATCTCTTCGGGTGTTAGTGCACCATGAATGCACGTCCACTAAAAGTGCTTGTTTTTGGTCATTGACTGGTTCAGATTGTTAATCTAAGTGTCTGACAACATAATGGAAAGGACCCTACACGGCTCGCTCAAGGACCACCGCAAAAATCAAAGTTACCAGCACAAATTTGAAATTTCCCCACTGTGGGACTAATAAAGGTATATCTTATCTCTTAAATCACCACGTTGTCCTGGAGATGCTGACTGTGTATCTGCTTCCTGACTGTCCCCGCTGGAAATTTACCACTGTTGTTGTCACCCAGTAAAATGTAGTGGCTCTAGTCTAACTCTGCCTCGTGTTTTGTAGAAGAATGCAACAACAGCAGACTTCTTCATCTTGGGGGATTATAACAGCCGCAGACTGGACAATGTTTTGCCATCATTTCAACAGGAAGTCTGACACAAGAAGGGAAAACATGTTGGATTTGTGCTTTGGTAACATTACTGACGCATTCTGTGCCCATTCATACCCACTCACAATGGTCAGAGGTGCCATCACAAAGCTCAAAAACTCTCTGGCACGCTTACATTTTGTTCTCATTTCATGCAGTTGTGTTGTTTTATGATGAAATTTCAATCACACACTTGACCACAAGCATACAGTTTTACATATGACACCATCTCCAAAAGTGTACATATTCTGCCTAATTACTAGGTTTAAAGTCATAATTACTCTTTCTTTGTACTGAATCTCTGGACAAAACACAACGTTTAGCCCCTCTTAGATAACTGCTTTACACATTACATCCATGTATTTGGAAACAAAGAGGTCGAAAACCCGGGGTGCGAGTTACCTGAAGAAGTTGAGTGCACATTCATTGACTTTCCTCCCTTCTTCGAGACACTTCCTGGGGTCCTTCTCCTCCCAGCGGCAGAGCATGAACTCTTTGTTGGGTTTGTCACACTGGGAGCCATAATGGTGCGCAGCAGCCTTCAGCACCGCAGATGACACATTGACCTGGAAAGAAACAGGGACAGACACAGGGAAAACAGAGAGACTGCGTAAGAATGATTTCCACATTATAGATACAGAAGGACATAATTTCTCTCTTTGAGGAACAGGATAACTTTTGTCTCGCTTGACACTTTTTGTGACCCTATTAAAAGAGCTGAAAGAATGTGTTTTATTAGAGATCATGGATCCATTTAATATATACAGATAGAATAAATACATGTGTATATGTGGCCTAACTGGTAGCTAGCTTCAATAGTGAAGAGTACACCTTCAAATGCTGCTAAAGTATTGTATTTAGACCACATGTTGTATATTGTCAACTAAATTTAAAAAAATAAAGACTTTGCAATTGAAGATTAAGCTACGAGAACCAACATTTACTCTCCTGTCCAGCATCTCTTTAAATTATCTCCAACAACAGTGGTGTTGCCAGATACTGATGTTGATCTCTGATGGTCTTTTCACCACAAAACTATCTGTCTGATTTATCTCCAGAAGAAATTAAAAACAAGTCGGGAGGTCCTTGGCAATGCAACAACCTGTTACGCTTCAAATATAACACCAGTATGAAGTTGCTAATGGGGAGGCAAAGGCATTGTGCATTACAGTGCAAGTCTAAAAAAATGTATGTCCAAAGCAACTCAGTTTACAAGAAACTTGTACCTGCTCACATATTGTTTATTTGATCCTTGATGCTGACGTATTATTGTTGGAAAGACACAAGCTGCCGCTAACTAACACCTGACCTCCAAGGACAAGTTCAACGAACCAAATATCATTGCTGCTGCTAAACCGGTCAGAGATCTGTTTTGGCGCAGCAAACGTGTAAAATCACTGTCACCAATGGGGTAAATTGAAAAGGTATGTTAATGCAAATACAACAGTGAAGAATCCCTGTGCAAATTACTGTAATTTCTCTTACGCTATTTAACATTGCCATGGAAGATATCACAAAGATGCCAGAATATTCACCAGCTTCGTTTGATTTTATCAGTATAAGTTATTTAACTAACTTCCATCACAGTGAAGGCAGGTAAGCAATGGAAAAAGGGCTGAACTACTGAGCAGATCTTGAACTACACAGCTAACGTTTGCTAGCTAGTTAGCTAGCATGTTCTGTGTTCCTAATTTCCATTCAAGATAAACAGTAAGCGCTGCTCACCTCATCCACATTCAGCTCCTGCGCTGTGGGCACTTCCACCGTTGTGGGCATGGCTGTGTGTCCGTACGATAAAACAAAAGCAGAAGATCAAATACCACTGCTGAAAAAACATTCAAGGTCCTCGTCTGACTCCAGGACGAGGCCGCGGAGAAGGTCAGTTTGTGTTACTGCGCCTGCTGCTGTCAGCTGGGAGGCGCGTGATGATGACGCGCTTAGAGCGCGACCGAGGTTAGTGCTGTATGCGCATGCGCAGCTGAGGAGCCGTAAAAGAGAATTTAGCTTGAATGAATTAGTCACTTGTTTTGTCAGGTTTCATTTAGAAATTGTTAAAATGCTACAGCTGTGAAAAGGTATCCATTGCTCTTCACACTGAGCAGTTTAATACGTAGCTTTCCACTGTGGCGCTCTGTTGCCATGTTGCCATGGTAACGCTACGGTTGGCCGTTGTGCAGTCTTGCCAGTCGATGTGAAATCCATGTTCTTCATGCTTGTCTGTTTATTTTGAAAAGAAAGGGCACTAGCAATTCAGTGTATTCATGGAGCTCATCGGTAGCAGTTACAAAGGAGATGCAAAAAATGGCAGGTACACCAATATGCCTGTTTCCTGACCCTAAAGACAGCAGGATAAACAACGAAATTCACCAAATGACACTGCCGATGCAAGTTATCTAGCTTACAATGAAGAACAAAAGCTGACAAAGCTGTGGGGGCTTCTTCTCTCTTTCAGGATGGATGGAAAAGGAGAGTATACCTTTCCTACAGAGACGAAATATGTGGGAGAGATGAAGGATGGGATGTTTCATGGCAAAGGAGTGCTGCACTTTCCAAATGGAAGTAAATATGAGGCCACCTGGGAAAACGGCAGAGTGAAACAGGTGAGGAGGTGTGTGTGTCCCTGCATGCATGTCAGAATATACGCCTCCACATGCATGACTGCGTGTTTCACATTGGTTATAGTTGATATTACATCTGGTCCCTTTTAGCAATTACTCACCGTTATTGTCGTAGTTATTGGGTTTCTCTCCTTTTTCCCTGCTTGAAGCGTCAGTCTGTCCTTCTCTGGTGCAGTCTTTCATGGGCTTTGGCCACAACAGCGATCACGCCAATTATTATCATCATTTCAGTTGCGGTTCATTTGAAATGATAGCAGCTCTAACCCATGACTAACTAGCCCAGACTCCCCTGCACCTGCATCCATGCCATCCCAAAGAAATCTCCTTCCATTTAAAACAGACCTAAACCATCCAATGAACTCAGAAATTCAACACCTGGAAATTATATCTGGTACTTGTACCTCTCCCTTCAAACATTCATTGTCAGCCTGGGGATTGAAAACCCAGAGCATACAGTTTAACCAAATTAAACAATCATTTTTAAGGGTTGTGATCCCAAAAGGTTGTGTATGTTAATGTAGGCATATAAGAAACCGTATAATTCTAGTAATATAAATGTTTTATTAGAAACGTTAGAATTCAAAACTTTATCAAAAAGCGCTTTGAAGTAAACGGCACAGCAATGACAAAGATGAAGTTAACAGTAACATCTAACTGTGTCAGCTGCAGGTTAACAGAACTTTCTTCCTGCAGACATTTTGACACAGCAAGAAAAGCACAGGTGTAATTAATAACATTAATCAAGGCTGCATTCCATGCTGCCTCGCTAATTAATGGGTTAATGGGAAACTTGACTGGAGCCGAGGCCTTGACCGCAAGCATACAGATATTTTCCCCTTGCCTTAAAAGCTTAGCTTAACTTCATGGAAGCCAAGATGGCAACACCCAGGGTCATTGTCACTGAGCTTCTGGAGCCTCCAGACTGCGTCCATGTTTTATACAGTGTATGGTAGTGAGCTTATTTTTCTTTGCTGGCAATAACTTTGTAAGCACAAATAATACCTTTCTGGCACACGTCCTAGCAGTGCTAACCAAACCTAAACTGACCAGTTGTGCGCCATTGTTGTTCTCGTTGTTGTTGTTGTTCCTCATTCCGCCAAGCAACAATGGGCATGCAGGAATTTAGATGATGGCATCATCGTTGTACACACGGATGCAAACAAAGCTGTAATTTTTGAAGAATGCAGCATTGTTAATGTTATTAATTAAAGCTGCACTTCCCCTGTGATGACCAGTCTGTCTGTCTACTCTAAAAGGGACTAATGAGAAGACAACATCAGTCATTACAAATTTAGTTATAAAATCAGGATTAATGCCATTCTCGTGATTGTGAACAATGCTGTTCACATTGAAGTGAAAATGTTATTATGTGGCCAAATTTTGCAAAATTGCTCAACAGTGTATGTTTATGTTTTCATTCCCAGAACAGCTGCATCATTCCTCAAAAAAGCATGCACACACAGACAAACACACACAGTGTCTTGGTTCATCCAAAGCACCAAAAGTCATATTTTTCCACTTTTCCCCTTGTGGCACATATCTGAGCAGACAGCTTTGGTTTTATCTGCTGAGGTTTCGAGATATCTATCTCTAAGATTTCCGCCTTAACCCAAAAGACAGTGAAAGACAATTTAAATTCTTTTGCAGCGTTTAAAGCACTGAAAACTTTCCAGGAACCATGTACTGTAGAATAACCCTCAGACCTTGCTTTCAACAGTTTTCAGTAGAACCACTTTGGCCAAAGAGAGAGGCCCAGAGAACCCTGTCAACAGTGAGGTTGTGGATTATCTTGTGTAACATTAGTCCTGCTGTTGAGTTTTTAAAGTGTAATTTTTTCACTTTTTTGGGGAGCACAAATTAATCTCCGTTGTATGGAGATGACAAAAGATAAGATTAAAATCAAAGCTATCTGCATGGCCAGACATGAGAGGTCACTGGAAAAGTCATTTGGTTTCGTTTTGTTTTAATTTGGATTAAATGATCATTTACAATGTATGACTAAAGAACGAGGATGATTTCATCATTGTGCTTCCTCACAAGGGGTCTTTCACTTTTGCTGATGGTCTGCAGTACCAGGAGAGAGACTGGGACTACTGCAATGGTTACGACAGGCGCTTCTACAGTGAGAGGTGCCATGGACTCAGACCTGCAGGTTGGAATTCATCTATTTGCTCTTGTATTATCGGACAAGCACACCCACAGCATTTACATTGAATAAACAGTATAATTGAATTTATAATGAACTTTTACCCAGAATTAAAACACACACGGAAGCATACTTTTTACTGACCAGAAAACCAAGACTAAGAAAAGCTGCTCATTATCATGCACTGAAGTCTCGTAAAGCCTATGTGAGTTTTAAGTCACAGGAAGAATTGCCATTCAATACAGAACAGCTGTTTTGTTCATACAGGAGAATCTCAGCTAACTGATCTGCATCCATCACACATTATTCCTGATGGATGTTACGATTGTGGAGATGGTTTTTATGACCCCAGTACAAGAGTCGTCACTTCCTACATTGGCAGATTCCTCAGGAATGCAGGTGAGACTGAAAATATCCGGTTAGTTTTACTGTTCTAGCCCTGTGACACTCCCAATGACTGGCCTATTCGAGATGTGGCCCCTTACCTTCATTCGATATAATATTTTCGAATAATATTATTTATTATTATTATTATTTAGATTATTCGAATAATAATCCTTTGCTACTGAATAATGGATACCTTCCAACCTTTACATATTTTGTGAACCATGTACCTACTGGCAGGTGATCAAACGTGGGCATTATTTGCTGTAGCCTACAATCCAGATATGATTCAGGATGACTGACATTTCTATCATAATCAAAATCTTACCTCCATTTCTCGCTGCTTATTTCCCTATAGTTTGTGCAAGGTTTTTTCTACTGAGTTGATGCCAAATTGGCTCCATCTGAGTGTTTAGTAATGTCCCGGCATCTTTATGCCTGTTGTGCTCAGAAAAATGAGAAAGATTAAAGTCAAGAGCAAACACAATTTCCATTTCGAATTCAGTACACAAAGTTTTGTGTCCAAGGAAGCACCTTGTCGGTCTGTTGTTCTGTAAAGTCTTATATAGTAACTTCCTAAATCAGAGCTGCTTGTTTGTAATTGATCAAAATTCAAGTAGTCATTGCTGCTATTGATTTAACGTATGTTTCCAGAGCCAGCATTAATGTGTGCTTTGTTGTGCACCCATGGTCAAGCCAGTGACAGATACTTGAACAAACCGTTCCAGTTCCAATACCTCGATAAGATTCACATGTTAAAAGCCATACAATCAGCCAAATTAGCACCGAGGGAGTCATCGTTGCTGCTTTGTCATGCAAGATAGTAGCTCTGTGTAAAATCATGTCTACTTTTCAACAACATTTCTGAGAACAAGCCACAGGAAGAACCTTACGCAAAGCTCTTGTATTGAATTTGTCTCAGGCAGGACCCCTTGTCTTTGCCCATTTTTTCATAACGGCATCTCTGAAAGCATACAGTGTGGCCATATGGGAAGGATTTGATAACAATGAACCTATGGAGTGACGTTAAATGGATTATCCCTGGATTCTCTGATGGAAGATTATTGCTGCAAGTCATCTGATAAGCATGCTTCCATACGCTATTGCAGTCATTTCAAGTTTTTTTTTTCTTTTGTTATTTGTCAAAAGTGGAAAATCCAAGACACATTTTTCCACTGAACCGGTGCCCAGTTTTGGAACTCCTGATTTGAAGTGAATGCGGTCTGTCAGGTGTCCAGATAGGAATTCCCAAATTCTGACATCCTCTGCTCATCATGTCTCCCATGATTTTACATCACTAGACAATGTTGTGAATTAGACAGCGGGTTATGAATGCAGTTTCTAAATCGATAGCTTTTGGCTTGCTACAGTTTAGCCCGGTTTTGTTGCCTTGCATCAAAGGCGTTTGCCATTACCATTTTTAGTGGACATGTGCTGCACATACATGCATGAGGATGGTGTACAATCTTGCAGGACTCTTGAAACTCTGCTGACGCTGTTCTGTTTTTATGTGAATTTGATTGTTTTTAAGCTTGCAAACAAGTGTCAAGATATGATTCCTGGCAGAAGTTAAAGTATGACTCACAAGCTCCCCATGGTCAAAATTTATTTTTGGGCAGAATAGTTGTATTCAGATGAGCTACTTGCAACATAATACAGATTAGTTCCACAAGCACATACATCTCATTTACATATGTGAAGAGGCAGAAGGAAACAGAGGAGAAGATCCACATCCTCGCCAGATGACATCAGCATGTGTAAGATGACAAAAATATGTTTTGCGATTCTTTCCTTGATGCGGTTGTTCATCATCATTATAGCTCTGGTATTGATCAGTGGAGTGAGGGAGAGAGAGAGACGAATGAGAGAGGGAGTAAGAGAGGATGAGAAGGAAAGAATTTTTGGAGATGAAAAAAAGAGGAAGTGAACAACACTTTCCAACAATCCTCTGTTTTGATTTAAGGATCCCCTCTAGACATGTTTTAAGATGTATATAAAGCAATGTACTTTGACTAATAACATGTTTCTGATATGTTTCTGACAGGTTTTTCCGCAAAAAAGTTCCATCATCTTTTTAAAATCCTTAAAATTACATCCTTCTCTGTCATTAAAAAATTCTGAATATATAATTATGCAAATATGTGACATTTTAAAAGTTTAATTACTTCACAAGAGATGTCTCCTATTTCACTGATGAGTCCATACTCAGTGCACGTTTCCGCATCACACCTGTGTAGGATGAAGATTGGGGCAGGATTGGGGCTGGATTTTCAATGGATGCAAACTTTTTACTTTCAGCAGATGAATGTGAAAACAGCCCTTTGTTGTCAAACTCTGCACATACATCATTCTATACAGTGTAGTTCAAACATTCAGCTGTAGGAACGAGAAGAGAAAAGATATTTCTGAGTGAAGGGGACTTAAAGTAAATATAGAATCAAACAGGAACCGTTAAATTGATGTGTGCCTTTTTATGGCAGTGTTTATGTGCAGGCGTGTGGAGGGATGTGTTGTGTACATGTAGCTTGCGCGATACATCACATACACCACTTACGCCTCTATGTGCTCCTCCTCTCGTCTTGGTATACAATTCTTGAGAAGAATGCCTCTGTATCCTGTATGGATTTATTTTCCAACCCTGGGAGGTGAAGGCACATTTGTCAGAGTGGGTGTGAAGACAAAATTTATTGCCTCATGGCTTCCGTCCAGGATGAGGACTGCAAGGATGATGGGACGCAGGGAAGGCCCACCCTCCCTGAAGGGACGTTTGGGCAGCAAGGAAAAAGGAAGGAGCTCCCCATGTAGCCGTGACAACTGGTGGATGTAGAACGAGGAGGAACTGAGCTGGTGAAGACAAAGCCTCGAAAAGTTGCATATTATGCATATGGTATGGGTTTAAAATGCAGATGATTTGCCCCCTTGAAATGAACATTGTTGTCTGGCCAAACCACCCAAAACCTACCTATTGCAAAACCCTGCCCTCCTTAGTTACTGTTGCTAACTTGGACAAACATTCATTCTTGGCAAAGAGCCAACTTAGCAAAACAATAGGATCTGTTGCTAATATTCCCCAAGAGGTTAAAGATTATTTTGGGAGTTGGACCGATTTCTTGTCATCAAGAAGCTGCCGATACTCCTGCATGTATGGAGGGACATGTCCAGAACGCCGGCGCTTCGTGTAGAAATGTAGGATGATAGAGGACGGACGAAGGCTGGTGAGCATAAACGTGTCATCAAGTGGGGGCTTTCCATCACAGATGTGTCCAGAGGGTTCAAAAGAAAGCTGAAACACTAATTCTCAACAGTGATCCGTACTACACTGATCCTTTTTCTTTACATTAGCTTGTAAAAAAAACCTAATAATTTGTGATTTCACAAGAGGTAGTTGTAGCTCAGGTGTTCGAGCAGGTTGGCCTGAGGGTTGCTGGTTTTTTCCACATGTTGAGGTATCCTCGGGCAAGACACTGAACCCCAAACTGTGCCCCAAATGCAAGTCAGCTGGGATGAAAGTATTTGCCAAATAGATGTAAGGCTAACAATACTAACAAGAATGCAATGGCCAACCCTCTTTATGACCTGCTTAGCACTTTAGAAACCATTGTACATCAATAAACACTCAGCAAGTCCTGCAAAAACACCTCCCAAATATCACTTCGCTCACTGGTTTTGGGCACCAACCAGCAAGCATTCACATGGATTAGAGGAGTCACCAATGAGCATTGAGCAAAATGACTCCACAAGAAGTATTATTAACCGACAGATGACGCTAAATGTCTTCCTGTACTGACACATGAACCCACCGGGATGACACTGGTTGATGCTTCCTGTCTTCTTGTCTTGAAAAACAATTCCCTCCTAAATCATCCCTTAAATTTCTTTTCCAATTGAATTCAACAAAGGAAATACCATTCACTCACAGAATCATGCTTTGTTTCACGTCTACAATTCCAAGTCTAAGTAGCTGCTCATTAGAGTTTACAGTCTTTGAGAGGCAGGGAGTCACATCCATCACATTCATCATCGTCCAAACCAGTATTGCAGTGATTGGTTTGGATGATCTTTATAGTTTTTATGGACCATCTATTGGAAGGTAGACACGCCAGGAGTAAGACAGGTCATTTGGATACAAAATCACCTTCTGCAATACACTAGATGGAAAGAAAGGAAAGTCTGTGTGTGACTGTAGTGTGTGATGAGTGATTGCAGGTGGTGAAAGATGAACATTCAGGGATCACAGACTTTGTTTCTGGCTGTTCTTCTTCATGAGCATCCAACCTCTGCTTCACTACCACAGAAATTAGTCATTAGGGGTTACACTGCAGTTTCTCATCTGCTTCAGCTCATCTCTCACTAGGTGTATAAACCCAGGAAGAACCAGACAACATGTCAGTGCACTTCACACTGCTTATTCAGTCGTATAGCAGCTGGCATGAGCTTGCAAACTAATCCATCATTGCCTTCTCATTTTAAAGATGACCTGTGCAGCTGATGGTAATTTGGATGTTTTTTTGTTGCGTGGTGCACTGAACTGTATTTTACAGCAAAACCTCAGTGCTGCCAGACATCAGGTATCTTTTCATTTCTGAATTAAACTGAACTAAGATGAATAATTGGGATGGCTTCCAAGGGCGAAGTTTGACGCATTTGTGTGTTTATGCGTGATAAACAATAAACCAAACTGTATTTCACTTCCGTACATTTTAAAGCACAAAACACTGCTGGTTACGCAACTCATGTTAAATAAGGGAGATTTGAATTGTGATTTGACTTGTTTTTAATTTGCAAAAACACATGCTTCCACTTCTGTCACCTCACTGTCATCGTTAACCAGCCAAACGTAAATAAAACCAACAGACTGCAACACAAAGAAATGATTACATCAGAAGGATAAATCACATCAACAAACAACTCTGAAAAGCCTATTTTTTCCCGCTTTGCCCTAAACCTCCACAGACACATAATTGGACTTAATTTGTCATTGCTGATGAAGATTGTTACTTAAGTTTGGAGGTAAAATCTAAAGCATTTGCATTACACTATAAAGCTGTAATTAAAGAAGAATGGGGGGAAAGATGCACAGACCACATCTGTCCAATCAAATCTCCACCACTGACTGATTGAGAGCGTTCAGTTATTACAAACAAGCATGCACACACACACACACACACACACACACACACACACACACACACACACACACACACACACACACACACACACACACACACACACACACACACACACACACACACACGGTCAGTTGTGTATATTCTCTCTTGGCAACAGACAGCAACACTGGGCAGCGGTGCAGGAGGCGGCAGCAGCTCCAGCAGGGACCATGTGTTGCCATATTGTTTGTAGCACTTTCCTGTTTCTGGAATAGCCGCTTCCCTTTGAAACTCTGCACAGAAAGAGTTCCACACCGAAAACATTCCACTGCCAAGGAAAGCACCTCTGGTGACCAAACTGCAGCCCCTCCCTTTGTCCCCGTCCAGCCGAGGTGTTTCACAGACAGATAAAATCAGCTGGGGCCCTGGGGACTGGAACATATCCTCACGCTGCCTTTCCTGAAACTCTCATTTTTCATACAACTTTGGGACAAAAACTCACCATAAAACAGGATTCACATGTTAATCCTGTGAGCTGTGACAGATGGATTAGTAATTTTAAGATCACTATCTCTCCTTCAAAGCTGAAAAACGGAAAACCGCTGCAGTTTTCTGTGATGTCACCAAGACACAAAAACGGGGGGCTGCTCCGTTTGCAGTGAATTGGAGACAGATGACTTGTGCATGTACATTTGAATGTTTATTTGAGCTTTCACATTTAGGTAAGTTTGATTTCACTGTGGTGCCTCCACTTGGAAACCACAAAATGTGCTTATATTAGCACATATGACCTTGAATAAGCCCACTAAGGCCCTGTTTACACCTGCATTAACATGCATCTTGGGTGATCTGAGCACAAGTGGACGGCTCTCAGTACCTCACTTCACACCGGGCATTAGAACGCATCTCCATAAAGTCTCGAATGACCGCTTGTGATCGAATCTCATTATGCAAATAAACACGAATATTGCTGGGACAAACATGTTTTTTATACATAGCTAAAAAAACAAACTACCCATCAATAAAATGTTCTCATTCATAAATTTAGTGTAAATGGTGAAATCATTTGAAACTGTGTTTAAACAGCTGTTGCATATTAGACAAGGGGTAGCCGACAGGCTGGTACAGCGATGCTGCAACAAGCTGACATAATGTGTTTTTACGAGGAAAGAAACAACTTCATGTCTTGCATTTAATGCAGAATTTACAAGAAGGCATGAATGATTAAGAATTTCACCAAGTTTAAGTTTCTCTTCACTCAACAACTCTCAAAATTGGTCTATTTTTAGGGGGTTCTGGAGATACTGCAGTTCCTAGTTCAGTGGTGAAATCAGTTGGAACAGACATTTTGTGCATATGTATGTTGTTGTGGTTTCGTGTTGTTGTTTCGCAAAGGACATCCATTGAGTGGACACATTCGCTCACACACTGCTAAAAGAATATTGTCATATGTGGGTCAGACCATCTCCAAATGTGGTTGCAGCGACCTCAATGTGGCTTGACTGTGTTCACACCTGTACTTGTAGGTGTCCACTTGTGATCGAATTACCCAATATGCATGTTAATGCTATGTGTTAACAGGGCAACAGTCGAGCTCCCCGTCACTGTCAGTGGACCAGGTTCATAGTTTGTCTCTTGATGACATCACAGAGAGTGATAGCTTTCCCGTTTCTGTGAATACTACGCTATCTCTCAATTTCGCCATCAAATCCAGCAGAATGCAGTTATCTCTGATGCAAATCACCGTAGCAGAAGGAAGCTGATTTTTGCTTTTGCTAATTAAGCCAGTGTGTCTTTCTTTGTGTGTATGTGTGTTTATGTGTGTGCGTGTGCGTGTGTGTGCTCACAGCCATTAGGCTGGAAGGAAACACTTTTCCCTCTGAGTGTATTTTAAGGATTAAGATCAACAGACTTTAACAAGGTGCCATTATCGCTTCCACACACTCTCTCTCCTGTGTACACTGCAGAAAGGTCATCCATGCAGGTTGATACAGTCGAGATGTTGTCAGCCAAAAAGTGCATGTAGTGTGCTGCACCTCAGTGAAGATTAAGGTGATGATGCATGCCTACAAATTTGAGTGTTACTTCTCTGAAAAAACTATATAGATTTATTTGTTTTTATTAGTCTGCCTGCAACATCCCAAATCACACACAATTAAAAGATTTATTAGCTAGGTCTCTAAGTTAAATGCACTGGCTCACAAAAACTGGCAAATCACAAAAATGTCCTGCTGTCCTCAGATTGCAGGAAATTGCCTAAATATACCAGCCACCTGTACCAATTACATATGACTTAAATCCTGAGATAAACGCTGCTATACAATCTCAAGAGGACAGAATTACAGCAAATATGAAAATGCCCCAATATAATTATCATTAAGGCAGGTTGTGGTTTGTGGCTAATTGAGGTCAGTTTAAACGTAACGACGTATAGGCCGCAATAATTACCTTCACAAAGACTGCTGCAAGTGTTTGCGTGGCAGCTGCCCGCGTGTCTGATACGTTCAATTGACCTCCCGATCAGAACAGGTAGGAGCGACAGACAGAGGGGAAGAAAGAGAGGAGGAGGGTGTTTTATACTTGAAGTGGCTGTTAGTGTTGACGCCCATCGCTGGCAATTACACACAATCAGTCCACGCGCCGCAGACCTGCTCCTCTGTACAATGGAGCCCCGCGCGCCGTGGAACCTGCGGGTGAGGCCCGCGAGCTGCTCAAGTGCGTGCAGCTGCGGGCGCTCCAGAGACAGCTCACTTCCCCTGCAATTAGCTACTCGTTTCAGTTGTAACAATGAAAAACTGGTTTATTTTCAGCTCCCCTGGCAGTCGTTTAGGTTTTTAAAAAAAATTGGCGTCCTTTTTTTTTTTTTTTTTTTTTTTTTTTTGAAAGGGGGGGGGGGGGTATTATTTATTGGTGTCTGAAGTGGCTCTGAGAAGTTATTTTCTCCTAATTGTCAGGCTTATCTTGATTTGACAAATTTACCCGAGACTTGAATGGCACTTCACTGTCGCAGCCTCACATACAAAATGACCTGTGGTTTGATTATGCAGGCTACTGCTTATTAGAGATTTGATTTGAGCGCTTTAAATGAGTTCAGCTAAATGAATGCAGCTCCTCACTGTGCAGCCTTTAATCTGCGGTTTGTATTTTTTTTTCTGATTGAATCGAAGGTTAAACGGTCGTGGAAAACAATTTACTTTTACTCCAGACGTTGTTTCTAATACTATTAAGAAAAAGTCTCAATAATTTCAACCGAAATCTTTCCAACAGATGACTCCGAACATGTGTGGATTGTGCGGACTTGTCGGAAATCTTGGGATGAGGTTGAGACTTCCGTTGCAAGCAGGCCTGCAGAGACCAGCAACACCAACTGACACATTTCTTTGAAACTCCTCTTTGTAGTATTTTATTTGCAGCTATTGGCTATTGAAACTATGGCAAATGTTGATTTTTATTTTTTTTTTTTGTCTTGTATTATATGTCTAATGAATGAAAATCCCCAAAAAGTGGTTTATGTTGTATCTTCTTTTGTTTTGACTTATCTTCCTTTTAAATCCTCCTTGCTGTATATTTTGTGGAAGTTAACACTGCATTTCAGTACATGCATCTTCATTTCCTTGTACTGTTGTGTGTGTGTGTGTGTGTGTGTGTGTGTGTGTGTGTGTGTGTGTGTGTGTGTGTGTGTGAGAGAGATGTTTTAAAAGGGAAAGAGTCTCGGAATTGACAGTATTTATCCAGTCTTTCATTCAGATAGATGAAATAAACCTCAATCCTCCATCTGATGTCGGTCCACCAGTTTCTACTTTATCACTGAATATCCCATTTTACAGGGTCTAATACAGGTTGTGCATTTAAAATTGTTTTTGTTTTAACATCATCATGTGCAACGAATGAAATGCATTTTATTTGGCAAAACAATTATCTGAAACACACACACAGGCACCTTTCACAGTATGGACATTAGGACAGTTCTGATGCAGTATTTATCAGATAGGACGATTACTGGGCTAAATCTCTTACATGCGCATTCAAATCCTCACAATGACTGCTCCTGCAAAGTTATAGATAATATTTAAAATAGATGACATTCATAGCCTACATGTCAGTGAATAAGATAATCTATACTGTATGTTTAGGCTTCAATGAAAGGTGCAATAATCAGTCATATTTTAGGACTAAGTGTATAGGATTTGTAGGATATGACCTTTGCATGGCCTCGGAAACTGTATTCTAAATTATATCTATTGCTAATGTTCAGGTAATGTTAACAGGGCACAGTTCTGCTGTGTGAGGGTCAAATGCTCATTAAAGACCCACCTACTCTAACGCATAATCACTATAAACTGCCTTTCGCAGGTAATATGTTGGGGTACAACAGACCGTCAATTCTTTAAGTAATTTCAGAAGATAAAGATGAATACAATTATTGAGATTCAAGTCTTTTAAAGGTAGCAGTCCTTTGAGCAAACTCTCCCATGATGTACCCTTCCTGCTTCATGGCAATTACTCAAAAAAAAAATCCTGAAAAAATGCACTCAGGCACCAGGATGTACACATTATCCACAAAAATAAGAGCAAATATGTGCAACCACAACCAAAGAACGACAGATATACCGAACCACAAGCACAAGAAAAGATGAAAAAAAAAAAAACAACATAGAAGATACAATTACTTATTTATTTATTTATTTTATTTATGTTTGTCCAAATGTGCCCAATTTTCTTTTCTTTATGCCACACACATTGTTTAGGAAAATAAAAGTGAGTTATTGCTTCATTAGTTTATTCTCAAAAATGATGCAAACCCACAAAAATATCACATTCTATTTTATTGCATTTTAGTACACAAAACATTTATGATGCACAGTCTGTCAAATAAAATTTTTTGTTTCATTTTATTTCGGGTTTTTTAGCGAAACAAAACAATTTCAGAGGGGAAAAAAGTGCTTTACAGGGATTTACCATCTCAATAAATACAAGGACATTGAGGTCTTGTTGGATCCTGTTCTTCACACAATGGCCATGGCACTAAAATACAAATGCACACTCTCTACCCCTGCCAGTACACACACACACACACACACACACACACACACACACACACACACACACACACACACACACACACACACACAGAAACACCCACATGTACAACCCCAGTCGGTTTCATATTGTCCATATTGTACCAATGCCCCAACACTCCACCTTTTCCCTCCTTTTGCGAAAGAAACACACACACACACACGCACACACACACACACACACACACACACACACACACACACACACACACACACACACACACAGAGGCTGAACAAGCAACCTTCGAAATCATAAATTAGTGACAATACATCTGTTTTGAAATATGAAAATATGTAACTTGTAACATGTCAGATTTTGTAGGAACGTGTAGTTTGACGAGTGTGCTCATCTCAGACTTCCCTCTGTTTCTCTGTCAGTTTAAAGAAATGTAACAGCATTGTGGCGTCTAAAAATCTCTCAGCTCCTGCCTCTAATGTTACAGCCATAATTCATAATACACAGGCCCAGACATTGTGCTTAATGGTTTCCTTCATGATAAAAAGTCAAGATGCTCTCTGTGGACATATATTGTGATTTTCCTCAAATCTTCCTAATTTGTTCAACATAATTAAATTTAAAAAAAAAACAACACTAAAATCTTTGTGAAGTGATGAATGACAGGCTGGGACTTTAATTAGCTGATTCACCACTGTGAATAACTACAGTTATTGATATCAATGGAAAAGATAAGGCACACAATATTTAAATTTTTCAACAAAAAAAAAAATCTAATTCTACACCTAATTTCAGTGGAAAATTGACCAAAAATGTAACTGGGAAGTTTCTGTTTTTTGTTTTTTTGTTTTTTTTTTTAGATGTCATAAAGTCACAAAGTCAATATTTGAACAGTCAACATATTTCATTTACATGTAGGTTTCCTTCATGGTTGCTTAGAGAAAAAGAGGGAGGTGTCTTACCTCTAATGTGGTCTACTGTGTGTGCCTGGCCCTTGGGCCACAATGACAGTTCCCCCTTAAATTTCCCCCTTTGTTAATCTTCAGTATTCTGACATCACTCAAGAGACTTCAGTCCTGCTTCGTTGGTCATCCCTTGAAAACTCCCACCACCTTCAAGTCAGAGGGTGGATGAACAAAGTGGAAGATGCTGTACATGTGAAGCAAAATCGGTCCTTTAGATGGTGTAAAATACAGTCAGCGAGTTCCTGCTAATGATAAATGCTTCACGTTGGTTTTTGACAGAGTGGCTGCAGGTGGGATATTCCCGTCCTCATAAAGAAAAAAAAACATAAGGGCGGATGTGTCTTAATTTTTCCTCTTCCTTCCGTTTTTCTGTTTCCGAGTGGGCAGGGTTCCTGCAAGATGTGTCGTTTCTCCAAGCTGACCTCCGGGTCAGGTCTGCAGACGTCAGCGGTGAGAGATCAAGGGTTAGGATCCGGAGGTTTAGGGGTCATAAGGGTCGGAGTGGTGGAGCGCTAGCGGCTGAGGGGGAGCTGGGGCAGTGACATGGCCTGGTGAGGGAGACTCTGAGAGGTCAGCACGGAGAAGGGATGACCTGGAGAGCACACAAAAAACATGCGAAAAGGATTTTAAGATAAAGAATAATCTGCTTTAGAAAAATGCCATAACACGTAACAGTATTGAAATGTACTAACAGTAAGATGGGAGATTTGTACGACTATTTTAGTAGTAAACAACTTACTGTCGATGTACCCATGAAGGGCCACCATGCGTGCTCGCTCAGGACTGCCAAAAGGGGAGTAATGCAGCTCATCAGGCAGGGACGAGGGTATCCTGGACTGGGGGTGACCTTGGGGAGCCCCACTGTGCTGGGGCGTGTGCTTTTTGTGTCTTGCTCTGCAGTTTTGAAACCACACCTATGAAGACGCAATGTACATCATGTAGCTATATTCTTGAAATAGAAGATTTCGATTTATATCAGAAATAATGTTTTTCAAAACACAAAAGACAAGACTGTGAAAGTATATTTATGTGACTACATACATCCGCCCATTTTACCACTGTTATTTCAATACATGCAGCTACAACTGCACCATAACACAAGAGCAGAAGAGTGTGGACGTCTGTGCACTGACCTGTATAACTCTTCTGCTTAGGCCTGTCATGTCGGCTAGTTTCTGTAGCGTCTGGGCATCCGGATTGTTGTCCTGGGCAAACTGAGCCTGCATGATCTGCATATTGAGACAAAACATTAGCATGAAATCAGATGCTGCTGAAATCAGTTTATTACACAGACCGCAGATTTAGGGTTAAAATGTGGTGAGAGGGCTGCATAGTTTCAAAAATACGATGCAAATTGTCTGGGAGACACTCAGCTGGGATCGTGTGTGTGTCTGACCTGTAGCTGTTCTGCAGTGAACGACGTGCGTGCCCTTTTGGCCGGTTTGGGTTGACTGTCTTGTTCTGTTGGAACCGCTCCTTCTAACGTGATACCATTTCCTGGAAAAAAAAACAAAAAAACAGCTGACACGTGAGATGACAGACAAATGTGTTGAATAACAATTTTAAATGACCAAAACCAAGGGATGTATTTGAACCAGAAGACTTGGACACTGTATCATAAAAGGACTTTTTTAGTTTTTGCTCAGCTGAGAACCAATTTTCAGCTCTTGCAACATGACCTACAAATCCACTCATTCTGTTGGCATCCATCAGAACCACTGAGAAATCAGAGAGAGGCAGGCCAGACATATTAAATCACCGATAATGTAAAAATAAATGATATAAGACATAGCAAAAGGCAAATTATGCAGGCACTATGAAATATATTAAAATTCACAAATTCAGATAACCTCTCATTTTGGAGGACTGCTGAGCAAACATCTGCACAGCCACAGAGACACATTTCAGCAAATTTGCCAGAACCACTACTCACCACTCTCAGCCGCTCGTTTGAGGTTCTCCACCATGGTGTCGTAGTGGATCCTACACAGGACCTTCTCCTCCACCAAGCCAAACTCCTCTCCTGTGGACAATTGCCTCTTACACGAGTAGCACGCAAAACATGCCAAGTGGTACGCGTTTCCCCTTGCACGGCGCACCCAGTCGCTGGCGTATATCTGCCGCCCACAGCGGGCACACTTAGTACCAAACCTACTGCGAGGGAGAGAAAAAGGAGAACAGAGGCAGAGGAGGAGAAGCAGGAGAGGGAGAAACAGAACTAGGAATTAGAGAGACGTAGATGGGGTAAAAGCAACATTGCAGTAGAGGAAATTACATTTTAAATCGGACCTGAAGGCCACTTCCAGGTGCACACATAGAAATAAACATGCACAGATGACCTTTTCTTTGAGCATATTTTGAGAGAGCAGAAGTTGAAAATAAGTGTTTTTAAACTTTAAGTTTGGGCAGAACTCAAAGGATTTAAGGAAGAAACCTTGGAGGAGAATATGGCCTTCAGAAAGGACTCCTGACTGCGGCTGCAAGCTGAGCCTTGAATGCAAACAAACCAACACCTGCAATTTCCTGGCTGATGCATGAAGGCCCTGACATGTACACACACACACACATACACTAGAGAACACACCAACACACATGTAGACCGGGGTGGTTTTACACACGGTGGAGGATGAAGAAAGACTTGGATGACATCACTTCTGATCGCCCCGCTGTAACTGATAGCAACAGTGAGGTCAGGCGGCATATAAACCGAAACCACCTGACTTACTGTTCTCTATGGGTGGGTGGCGCTGAGGGTCGAGGGGCGCAGAGGCAGACGATGAAAGATAAACAGGGAGAAAGTTACGGACAGAGAGAGGAAAGAGTCAGCAAATGCTTTGAGACAACTCCCCCTGAGCTCCAACCAAGATATTAATGTCTGAAATAAGAAGGGCAGAGACAAAGACTGCCACAGATTTACATTCATTATCTCAGAGATAAGTGTGTGAGGTGTATGAAAGTTGTTTTATCCTTGAAGGACAAGGCTGGTGTCATTCTATGTTTTCCTGACTGGCAACAAATCCCATGAAAAGACCAAAACCAACAATGCATTATCCCTCTCTCAATAGTTTTTGACTTCCCCAATCCCATTTAATCCCTGTGTGAAGATGTAAATCTTTTAAACTGGCTCACAAATATGTGGTTTCAACATCCTGGCACTGTAACTCTTCACACATATTATTCACAGAGTGAAAAATGCATTTGATGGGGGACTATTTTCAGCTGCGGATTAAGACACGTTTGGTGTTTTAGTGAGTATTTACAGCAGCAGGATGGTGAAGTGACTCAAAATAAACTATAGTGCTCATGTTCATCATCATACAGAAAACATGCCACCTAGTGCGACAGTGTGGCTCATTAATGTGTTTTTAATCGTTAAAGTACAACAATGGAGGGCTGTGGTAGAGAGGAATAAGATACATCAGAATTTGTCCACGCAGACAAGACTTGGTTAGTTTTGGTCTTTAAATGGGATTTGGTAAAAATACGCAAAATCTGAAATATCATCAGCTGTATCCTTTAACTGCGCAGCTGGCACTGTGGAGTATCCAGAAAACAAAAACAAAAGCTCTATTTTAATACAACCGAAATATAATACAAATTTCCTGTTTACACCAGAATCAAAAGAGATTAAGCCCCTTGTTTAAGGAGCACATTATGCGTTTAATGGGTATAAAACACTTTAGGTTTGAGAAGGTCATGGTTAGGTTAAGAGCCATTGTTGGGGTCAGCAGCTGGTAATTCTGGTGAGGGAGGCAGCCTGCCTCAAGGGTGAAGCTGGGGGAGCAAGAAGAAGCCAAATGTGCAGCCTGGTTTCAGCCCAAATTCGAAACATGGTGGGAATGTTCAGTAAAACAGGCTCCGACATAGATATTAAGAACTGCTTTGTCTTCTTTCAGCAGAGATGAAGATTAACTCACACAAGCACAGCGTCACAAACAGGAGCCAAATTCAAAGAGCAGTCAGTGGTTGAAAGGTATGAAGGAGGCAAGAACTGGTGAGGGCAGGATGAAAAGAATAGACGTGGAGAGAGGAAGTAAGTGGCTGAGGGAAATGGCAAAGTAAAGAGCGTCGATGGCAGAGAGAGAGAGAGAGCGGGGGGGGGGGGGCGGGGGACGGAGAGCACGAGGGTTGCCAAGTGAGTGGGTTTGGCAGAGCATCAGTGCACTCAAGTCCACTCTATCTGGGATGAAAGCATACTATCGCCCTGACATCTCACAAACTCGTACCCCTCCTCATGTATATGAGGCTTGTTGGCCAGAAGCTTCATTTTCCTGCATGTCGCCTGGTAAAGAATATTTATAGGTCATCTTTAAATGCCTGCTGTCTGAGGATCTGCGTCCCGTGTATCTGTCTGTCTGCCTTTTTCTTTTCTTTATTACCACTGTCAAGTAACTACATTTCATTAACGCAACGATGCCCAAATAAAAAACATAGTGTCCACATTTCAGCCGGCCTGGCATTCCTCATAACAAACACGTTCAGTTCAGCATCAGAGCAGCGAAACCAGGGGAAAAAGTCTTTGTGGTGACCTTGAAATAAAATTAGCTGGCATGGCACTTACAGAGGACTTAAGTTGTCACAGATATGTGCAACTTGACCAAAAAACCTCTTATAACCCAATAAAGCCATTCCGGAGACAAATGGACTCCAGGGTTTACTGTACTGTATGTGCGTATCATTTCAGATTGTTATGGAGAATTCCAGCCTGTTTCTACAGTAAAGAGGAAAACATTGTGGAACACTGCGGCTAATCTAGCATGACAGCTTGTCAGTTTCATGCTCCGAGACAGAACCCAGAAAAGCTGCAAATCATCCCTTGTTTTAACCCCCTCCTCCTCCTCCTCCTCCTCCTCCATCTTCATCTCCCCTGACCTCTCCCTCCCTCTACTCCTGTCTTTTTTTTTTTTTTTTTTTGCATCTCGTTTTGTCTTTGTACCAAAAAACCTGGTGTTTATTTTGGAGCAATGTCACTCCTCACGGCCTCCTATATCACTCACAAGAGGGAAAATCCTACACCACAAAACTCCCCTTTCCCCCCAGACCTCTCCTATTTGCTCCCCTTCTTTCGTCTAATCTTTAGTTTTTTAACGCTAATTCACCTGCTGCTGAAAGAGCAGCTCGAGGAGGTGCACGTTTTTCGGATTATTTCTGATGTGCTGCGAGAATACTCTAATGTCTATTAGATTTGTCCTTGGAGATTTCTTGCTCGACTGTGTGGTTTTAAAATGCGAGGTTCCCGTTAGGCCTTTGAATGAGAATCTAAGATGCCATAAAATACTAAACATCTTCTTTTAACAGATTTGCTGTCAGGCTTTAACACATTAACCGCACAAAAGAAACCTTGACATGTGTGCGCTCTGTTCTTTGAGGCTGCAGTAACTGTGAACACAGGCAGTTTTCTTTATAATAACCAATCTGCTTTACGAAATGAATAATCTATTTCAGTGCTTTGACAGAGCAGGCTTTATCTAAACGTGTAGCATTGTGTGACAGATGTCTTATTATAATTTTGATTCGTTCAGTTCTTAATAAAGCTGAAATCCCTCTGTACCGTTTGCTCGTCTTTGTTGCTATGGAGACCTAATCAGCTAACCAGAGGTGGGTTGATGAATAATTATTAATACAATACGCAAACACGCACACACGTTCATGAAGAGACGCACACACATGCACACGTGCAGACATCTCGCCCACAAAGTTTCCTACATACATGGACTCTGGTTACGCTGTCAGTATCCCAGGGTGCCCCTGATTAGTGCAGCATTGCAACTTCCTGTGTGGCCTGCAGCTCACGGACAAGGATGATGTTTCTACGGAGCGAGGCGAGGGAGGGGTGCAGAGAGGCGACGGGGGCCGGGGGGGGGGGGGGCTGATAAAGAAATGGCTTGCGTGTGTGTGTGTGTGTGAGCAAGCCCCTGAGGCCTGACATAGGTTTAAGAGCACAGCGTGGGCTCTGTCCTGCGCCTCCTATGCTGACATGTACACACCACCTTCCTCCCTCAGACACACACACACACACACACACACACACACACACACACACACACACACACACACACACACACACACACGCATATATGGAGGGGAACCCACTCTGATTTCCTGCTATTACGCCCCATTAAAGCAGCCGTCAGTCCAAAGCCAGATGAGAGGCTGACACAGATGAGGAAATATCTCCAGAGGTTTGAAACCAGCCCAGAGGATCTGGACTCGCATTGGTGTTTAGCCGAGTTTAAATCTGGCCTAAACCCAGATTACAGTTTACATTTACAGAGGTAACCATTGTGCAGACCCCAGTCCTGCAGCAAAGCTTCACTGTTACTGCAAGATTTTCTCAATAATTTCTCACTTTCCACTGTGATTTGCAAGGTAATCAAATCTAAACCTACAAGTATTATTATGCAAATGTGGATTTTTCTCCAGAGATTGTTACCATACTGAGAAGAAAATGTTTTCTTCAGTGACCTTCAGTGTATCCAGACCATCAAATTAGAGCTACAGCTATTAATCAACGAGTTGTTTTGATTTTGATTATCAATTAATCAATTTTTTAAGAAAAAAAAAAATTCAAGTCAAAATTCTCTGATTCCAGCTTCTTAATTGTGAGTATTTTTCTTTACTCCTTTGTTACGGTAAATTGAATATCTTTGGGTTGTGGCAAAAAAAAAAAAAAAAAAAAGACATTTCATAGACCAAACAACAAATCTATTAATCAAGAAAATAATTAGTCAATAATCAAAATGAAAATAATCATTAGTTGCAACCCTTTATCACATGAAGTTAATTATTTATTAGCATTTTGCTTGTCTTTGCTATATGTTTAGAGTCTCTCTGTGCAACAAATTAGTGTAGTTATTCCACTGACAGGAAGGAAACTGAGAGAGTTTTACATCATGTTAAGGTGACTGCGTTGATGTGCAGTTTGTGCATAGAAAAACAACTGTTGTCCAAACCACCATACAGCAGTCACTGCTTCTCTGCTAACCTGAATAGTTAGATTTGCGGGGCTAATTTGTCTGCTCTTATTTTTCCCCCCTCCATTTTCATTAGATTTAGCTTAGTTAGTGCCTTATTTATGTGGTATAACAAATTCAACTACTATGATGTTTGCACATTAAGATAGATTTTTCAGTTACAGGAAACTTGTTAAGAGAGTGAGTATAAATTAGCTTCAGCCAAGGCTAGCTGTGGCTCACCAGCTCGATTGAGTGCAGTCACTGCAGTTTGGTTCTGCATGTAGTCCTCATGTTGTTTCAATGGCATAAGAATTTTCAGATTGTAAAACATTTGTCAAACAGTCAGATTCTGGTGTTGCTCCAACTCAGTATGTTCATACATTCATACGTTCAAAAGCAGAGATTCACGAAGGTCATGACACTAAGCCTAAACTATAAGAGTTTGAACGTGCAGCTTTTTTAGGGTTTATTTTCTTTATTAACAAGAAACGCAATGGTCCCATAATTTGAGCTTTAGTCAGAGACAAGACCCTGTCTTATTTATTTCTTTAAATCTACTCATTGTAGCTCACCGCTGCACACTAGCTGACATGAAGCTGCTGTATAAATGTCTGTAATCTGTGGTGTCTTTAATTTGCAGTTTTCCTTTAGAAATTTATGGTGAAACTTATAATTCTGATCCTGGTTGGTCAACAACTAGTATGCACACATTTATCACTTCTATATTCAGGCATGCTTTTTAATCACAATTACTGTATTTCATATCATTACATGGTAAGTGTGTGTTAGGCATATAATAAGTGACCCAGTGACAGCTACATGTGTGCTGCTCATTACCATTCTCTGATGCTCGGACACATTTTAATCCATTATGCATGTTTCATACTTCCTCAGGGAGCAGTGCTGAGGGTGAGAGGGGTGAATGGTGAAAGAGCATTTAAATGGAGACGGGTCAGGTAAAAATATTATTATGATGTGGCAGAGCAAACACAAAAATCTGGATTTCGTGAAAAAAGGAGCAAAATGATTGGCAGCTGCTGGACATACATAAATAAACACAGATCTCGGTGTATGTTTATGTGTGTGGCTGTGTCAGCATGCAAGTGTGTGTACATTCTTTTGAGTTGTAAAAGGAGGCAATGTGTACGGTGCATTCTCGTTAATTTATGCATGGAAATGTTTCATATTCATGCTTTCATATTTAGGTGTGTGTCCATGTGTAAGCGTGCACATATCTGTCTCGATGTGTGTGTTTTTAGTTTGGATAGAAGTCGCATTCAGATCAGAAACATGCTGACCAGGCACTCGGGGCGGTCTAATTGCTGGTCTGGAGGCCTGAGGGTCTGGGGTGGAGGACGACTAATTGCTGGTGATTATAAACCTCAGCGCGGTGGCTTGGTGTCAGGTTTCGATCAGACAAACACCAAAGCTGACTTACAGGTCCAAGCACTCACACATGAGCGCTCACACACACACACACATACAGTGTGCACACGTGCATGTGTGTCCATTCAATGGATACACTAGCTTGAGGCTACAGCACAGAATTTTACTATATGCTGTTGCTGGTGTGAACCCCATTTAACCTCAGATACCACACACACACACAAATATACTCTCTCTCTCTCTCTCTCTCTCTCTCTCTCTCTCTCTCTCTCTCTCTCTCTCTCTCACACACACACACACACACACACGCACACACACTCTTTCACACACACACACACACACAGTGAAAAAGTGTAAAAAATCTATAAGTAAAACCATCAATCGGCCAAGACTTATTCCTCCTCTGCTGCATAGACACATGCACAGTATTTGTTAAATGAATACAACTGATAGTAAATTCATCCTTGAATCACATAGTCTCTCTCTCTCTCTCTCTCTCTCTCTCTCTCTCTCTCTCTCTCTCTCTCTCTCTCTCTCTCTCTCTCTAGAGCAACACACTACACTTTCCCCAAAGTGTGTGTGTCTGTGTGTATGCATATCTCCTACTATCTCTTTGTTTATTGTGTCGCTGTCTTTTGATCTAGCGTGAAAATAATGAAATTGTAGACCAAAAAGTAGAAAGATTGTCTTATAACTCCTTTCTTGAACTAGATTCTGAATGAAATAATTCTATCATTTTCATTTTGTTTTAATTTACTTTTGTTTGGAAATTAACAACAATGACGTGGCATGTTTTATAATTATAACACAGTTTTCATTTGGGGACAAATCTTTCTATTTTCACATTTTATGGATGATGATGGTCATTGATGCACAGTACAAATAGAATTGAATAGAATTTTCTTCCCGTTTTATGAGTTTCCATTGCACTTAACGCTTTGTTTGCCAATAGGGACCGACTACACTCAACAGCTACACGCTCAAACGAGCATTTCTGTCCATTTCCACTTATTTCATGTGTCCCTCTCATGAGGATAAAACAGCCACTTCACACTTGCTGTGCTCTAACTGTGTGATGATAAGTTAAATACTGCCCTAGCTGCTGTGTGTGTGTACTGAGGTTGTGAGTTCACCATTTATTTAGCCCAGAGAAACTGGAAAATATATCATGTAGCCAGTGGCCCAGTAAAAACAGGTCCAGGCCAGTCTGATTTGACATGGTCCAGAGAAATTAACCACTAAAATAATGCAATGTTATTTCACTTTGCCACCTAAAATCTGATAGGATCTTAGTTGGTGACACATAGACCAAAACATCCTCCCAAAAAACATGCCGTATATAACCTTCAAGAGCTACAATAATCCCAATTAAACGTTTCATTATAAAGCACTGAATTTTAAAAAATGACATCCTGGTACGCTGGATATTCTTTATATTCTTTCTGTAGCGAGTGGAGATGTTGTGCTTTGGATAGCCATAACAAAACCGTGGCTCTTTCAGCGACGCACTAAGACTTTTATTTTGTTACAGACTTTGAGAGTTTTTGAAAAGGTCTTTCAAGAACATATGAGGCAACCCGCATGCATCTCAGAGGAAGTGTGTGTGTGTGTGTGTGTGTGTGAGAGAGAGAGAGAGAGATGCAGACGAGGGGAGAGAGGCCTGTGTTGGCAGAGTAGACGTGGTATTTTGAAAACACGGTCATAAACTTACCCTACCTGAAATAATCCATTTTACAGAAGATCTCTTTGTTTTTGATGTAGCAGCTGCTGTGCTGACGTAGCGACGTCCTGCAGACAGAACACTCCAGACAGCGCACGTGCCAGATCAGGTTGTTCACCTGCAACCAGACAACATCAATGTCAAACACACACACCAATGATAAATCACTACAGCGGGGACTTACAGTGTGTATGTGTGTGTGTGCTGCTGAGTAATGAATCTGCATACGTATGGCTATGATATTCTTTATTCCTAGAGAGCTACTGTGCAATGCTCAATTATCAGCTTAATAATTTTCAACATAATAATATTGTGAAGTATTATCATCTAAGACAACACAAAAATATTTCTTTATCATTTCCATATCTAAGCATGATGTTCAATAATGAGTTTACGGTCATTTAGGCGTAATTCATGTGCAGTAGTATAACTTTAATATGAATATATTACAGCCTTTTAGTGATCTGTGTTTCTTAACTATGACTTTACAGAGATCATATGTTTTATAACACTATACTTCAGTCCTAATATTCCTAAATGGACTTGATTAAATCATTAAATTCAGGCAGACTAATATTGCAGCTGACATACATGCACATTGAGAAATGTAACATTTTCAATGGAGTATAGTCATTCAACAGCAACATGACTTTTATTCAAAAGAATATTCTAATAATTGTCAGGCACAGAAAAAGGTGATCAGTCTGAAATATTGATTTAGATCCCTTTGAAGTTTTACAGATAACAAGTCATCTTATTTCTAAGTATTTAACATGATGCTTAAATTTGGCCTCATTTTTTATGGTGAGAGATGGTGAAGGCTGTAAAATAAACAGTTTGAAAAGATCTCATCACAACACAAAAATCACAGTACACTTTTGTGCTCTGTTCATTTTAGGTATTAGTTCATATGAGTTTGTTTTGCTTTTGCTTTTGCTTTTGCTCAAAGTGGATCTTATGGCCTTATTCTGCTCAATGAACTGCTTATAAAAGCATTCATAGTGTCGAATTTGAAATTACAATTTCATCCAGGCCTACCTAATTCATTTATTGTATGTAGCCTATTTTAGGAATCAATAGGTGTTGATTAATTTACGTGCATTTATTTACAGCGGCGGCCAGAGTGAAAGACATAACCACAAAAAAATAAAATAAAATAAAATAAACGGCTAATTGTTTTTTAAACAGCCCAAATGAAAAAAGATAAAAAAAAAAAAAAAAAGTGACGCACACAGGAGATTTTAACGTATTATGTAAAAGCAGGGATGATTAATTTTCTTTATTTATTTTATTTATTTAAAGATTACAAATTCTTTAATCTTTTTTTTTCAGTCAGTGTAAAAGATATTTGAAACGATTACCGTTTCAGATAATATCCTAACAGGCCTTGACTTCGACACAACAACAAAAATAACCTGTTCTCAGTCTTAAATTAATCTTGAGAAGGAAGATCATTTTAGAGGATAAATATTTAATTTGCCTAAAGTTAAATCTTTGTGGATAAAACCACCGTGGCGTTATTTCTTGCCCAAACATTGTTTCCCAAGACGCTGTCTGTCCTGCACACTGAGATCAAATCAAAGTCAGATAATACACTAATGATCTTCACACTTCCTGACACACACACACACACACACACACACACACACACACACACACACTCATCTGCGCGCGACTAAAGACCGCTTTGGCTGGAAGCACGCGAGCGCACGCGACAAGACAGGGCGTACTGACAGCGAGGCTGAAAAACAGACCAAACCAAAACATCCCTGTTGTGTCTGCGGTCTCCAAACACCGTCTCCTGCGTGAGTTTTGTCGCCTAAAATCGCCCTTTAAATTTAGAAACAGTCACTGGAGAGTGTTTCTGTATTTTGTAGATTCATAAAATAGTTACAAAAATATAAAAATGAAGGCTTGTTAATATACGTTCATCGGACATCATAGCTACAGTTAGTGATGGGTGACATATTCCTTCCCTCTCTGCCTCGTGGTTCTTTATTCGCAAAGAGTGTAAATGCAACAGCAAGGACAACTTAAGTTCAGGCCTTCAGCGCAAACACACAGCAGAGCCGTCCAAACCAAAACCAGGGTCAACATGGCACCCTCCTCCTCTCGCCTCTGTTGGGCTTGTGTACAAGCTATTTGTTGTCTGTCTATGTTGATGCCAGAGTAAAACAAAAAACAAAACAAAAACAAACAAAAAAGTAAACAAATCAGAAAGGCGCCCCCACAAGAAAATATTTTTTAGTCTGGGTGTTTAAGTCAGGGGCTAAACGGTCGGCCTCTCACCTTCAGCAGGTATCTGTCCAGGATCTCCTGACCGCAGCTGGCGCACATGTTCTTCCCGGTGGACGGCACCGAGCTGGCGGTGGAGGTCGGCGAGCACACGGACGGGGTGGACGGAGTGCTGGGGGACGAACGAGTGTCCTCCCGCTCCATGTTGGACCGCTGGGACTCTCCGTCCGAGTGAGACTGCAAGAGGGCACATCAGCACAGCTCAGAAACACACAGAATAATCCTCATCCCCACCAGTGCCAGTTTGAAGCTGTCGCCATTTTCACGATGCGTGCATATAGTCACACATGTAAAATAAAGATTTGTATGAACCTTAACTAGATTTCCGCATGCACTGGATGCGCTCGGGGCCGAGCGGTCAGCTACTGCGCGCAATAGGCGCACCGAACGACCCAGACATTTTCAAAGCATAAATAGGCAATAAAGCTCTCACCATTGGCGTGTGTTTAGAGTCCACGCTGCGGCGCGAGGCTCCCGGTGTGCTCTGATGCTCGGTGGAGATCACCTATAAGACAACGTTCAGTGAACGGCAAGTCTTCATCACTTTTCTCGTCTCATCTTCAGCTGAGAAATCCTCGGGAGTCATTTGCAGACAGCTCTTCAAGGCTACTCCTATATAACGCAGTCCTGACAATAAACCCCGGTTAAAACTGTTAAAAGGGCTCCCGCAACAAAAGGCACATTTTAATGAAGCTATTTCAATTTGGATTGATTTTTCCCTTCCCCTTAACCCATGCCTCTCAGAATAATAGTATTTTCTTCGCAATCCAGGACACGAGAGTGGAGGGGGAAAAAACTACCTGTAATTACAAATAGCTTGAAACGCTGTGGATAAGAGGGACCCGGAGTGTCAATTTCAACTGTCAATCAGAAAAAGGCAACGGGTCACCCAAAGAATTGCAAATTTGATTTTTAATGGCTGTAATTAAAATCCAATTCTTCTCGGGCGAATTGGCAGCGCTCGAGAGGCTCGCGGACCGCAAATCACGCTATTCATAACAGAGAGGCGCGTGCCTCTTCACAGCGGCTGGCGCGTGCAGCTGATCTCAGTACACAAGCAGTGATTCTTATGACATCACAGAGAGACACAAACAAAACTCACACACGATGCTGCGGGCTGCAAATAAAGCGCGTTTTTTTTTTTGCAGCAGCGGACAGACAGGTCGACTGTGTCCACAAAAGAGGAGAAACAATTCGGTGAATCGAAATGAGTCCACAGTGAAGCTGCTTGTTGCAGCGTTATTAGTTGTACGTCATCGCATAAAAAGCTAATTCAATCTATGGCAAACAGTGAAGGCCCAAACAGTGCATAAGTGGGGTACCTCTCCAGTTTGAACCTTTTACGCACAAAGTTGAAGCTCAGCCATTGCCAAAGTGTTAGTACCTGTTTCGTGGGAATTCCTTCGGACAGAATCTTATTTCCCCCTGAAAGAGGGGACAAAACTTCATTTTTCCAGTACATGAACCCCTGGAGTCTCACAGCGTACAATGTCCCCAAACTCGGCGCGTGGAATCAGGAGTAGACTCGGCGACGGGCGTCGGAACTTGTAGCATCCGTACCATGCATGGACTCGAGTGTAACTGCAGTTTTGTTTTTAACGCGAAATGCTTATTTTCTCTGTAAAACGCTGCTGTGCACGACGACCTGACCGCCACTGACACAAGCTACAGACGTTATGAAGCTATGCAGAGGCGAGGAGTTGCTTGCTGCTCCGCAGAGAGCCTTATTTAGGACAGAAAAATTCCTTCCTTTCCCTTGTCCCCCCTCTCTTCACTTTTGGGAAGGAGTCTGACTACAGGAAGTGAATCAAATTGAGGGGTTGGCGGCTTTTACTCCGAGGCTTCATAGGTGCAGGGAGACTGCAAAGTCGACGAGTGCGCAACAAGCAGAGAACCAGAGCGTCCCTGCAGAGCTGCAGTGAAAGTTTGCGCGGCTCTCTGGCCTGCCTTATAGTTAAAGAAGGGGGAGGGTGAAGAAAGAGTTTCATGTGCGTGAGAAGGGTGGACACACTTTGGAACACTTATGACAGAAACTTACTCAAGCTCTGGTGCTGTATTAGGCACTTATATCGGCTGCCAGAGAAAAAAAAGTACCCAATGTAAATTATAGCTATTTATATAATTACCATTTATTTGCTACCAGAAATATACAAGCTGACATATAGGCTGTAGCGCAGTAATTAACCTACATACTCGGCATATAAATAGAGCTTTTTATACATAGCATCATCACACATATGTTGGTTTCTACTGTATATTCAGGCTGAACAGTGTTTGCATTAGGACAGAAAAAATAACGATGCCTCAAAATACAGGAGAAGATAATAATAATAATACATTTATTCAAATTAGACAGAGAAAAATAGAATGTGATTAATCTCAGTGGTGTAATCGTGTATTCTCCGCGCTCCCACGTATTTTAACGTCCTTTGTTCTCATAATTTAAGGCTTTGTTTAATTTTATACTTTAAAAAAAAAATCCGTTTTCGTTATTGCAATAATTCAAAATGTTTAAATTACGTATGTTGTGTACAATAAAGGAGAAAGACGTGATAAACGTATCGTTAACAAATGCATGTTAGGGATTTGCATGAAGGAAAACAAATTTAAAAAATAACCACACAGTATTTACGGATGAAAAAAAAAGTTAGGCTTGTATTTTAATGCAGTCTTTTATTTTGATATATATATATAACTCCAAAACAAACAAAACAATAAGGAAAAAAGGAAGAACAGCTATTTTTTCTTTTTTATTATATTATTTATTCCTGCAAACAGTCGAGGAGCTGATGCAGATGAAAGGCCGATAATAATCACAAAGGCCGATAATTGGAGGATTAATATGAGCCCACACGCCGTTTTAAATCGACGTGCCCACAATAATCTGTAAATATATAGATCAGAAATGATCAAATAAAAAAGTGGATTGAATTTTAAATGTCTAATCAATTGAAAATGTATTTGAACGAATAAGCATTTATTGAAAACAGACAAATAGCCTACACACATTTGGAAGATGTCAATTCGATCTAATGGAAATCAGAAATGTTCTGCAGTCGGATGATCGGCTTCACAACAACAACGACATTAAAAAGGGCTGCGTGATGTATGTCAAGAGGTAGGATTTGATTTCTTCCGTGCACATAAAAGGATGCTCCTTCTTCCATCCTGTACAATTAGTGTATCGATCTCTATCCCTGCTGCACGTCATCTAGCCTGAATGCGCGTTAAATATTCTTGGTAAACTCTCAAAAACATTGGCTCTGCAAAGGACCTTTGGTTGGTAAACACTCTTCACGCAAACATATTCAGGCTATAATTTCACCTACGTATTGTGAGTCATTTTGCCTCAAAAAGGGGATTTTGTAACCTCATGCCACACCTGCAGGAAAACACAACTCAGATCACGTAAAAAATAAAAATATTTTGCTCCATTGACAGCACATAGAAACCAATAACAAACTTTACATTTTAAAATAGTTTCCACATTAAACCCATATGCAAAAAGTCTACAAAATATCAAACTGATTTACAGCAAGTTTTCCAAGAGTGCACAAAAGGGAATAAAACTGCCCGTCCGGGAGACAAAAGAGAAAACTGGGCCTCCATCAAATCAGGATTATCACATTACAGAAAAGATTTGTGACATTAGGTTTGTCAGTGCTGACTGTGGTAGACAAAAAAAAAAAAAAATTAAATTAAAATTTGGTTTTAAAAAATTCTGAGATATTTCAGGACTGCTTTTTTTTTATCCCAGATAATAACGGTGGATTTGCTTTTAGTGAGTAGTCCTTTAAATCTCCATTTGAGATGATTTACTACATTTGTTGCAAAACAATGCCAATAAATCAGCAAAATCCATGTGGACTGAGGGTATTTAAATGTTGGGAATTGAATTGAGTGACAAACCGTAACACTGAATGCTGAAGTTGTGGAGAATCTACAACAACACGCTGCAGATGTGATGCTGAATTGCCTTTAATCGAAAAATTTAAATAAAGAGACTGTGGCAGGGGAGATACCAAAACTCCACACACAACAAAAAAAGTCAGTAAAAAGAGTTTGACCGCTGCTGTATAAAAATCAAAGCAAAAAAAGAAAAGGCAAACTATTAGGAAAAATAAGGAACGTCACACAAAAATACTGCAAATTACAGTATGTGTCGTTGTGGCTTTTCATCTGAACTCTATTAATACAAACCTGCTACAAATCCATGTATTTCTTCCTCTTCACTCAAGTCTTGAATAAAGACACAAACATGTGTATTTCACCTTTAAATAACATGAGATCTGAAAGTAAAAAACACATCAAAAACAATAAGAGAATCAGCATTTAGACTCCTTAATAATAACATTTCTCTATCCAAGCAGCTGCGTGTCATGTGACTCCCAGCTGTTATGATTCACCTGCATTAAATCTCTGCAAAAGTGAGAAAGCAGACTGATAAGGGATCCAACCTGCACGGCAGTCAGGTATGGGGCATATGTTAAGACTGAATAACAACTGATGCTGGAACCCAAAATAACTACAAACCACTTTAGGTACTTGTCCGCGATTGCTGTGATTAGTCCCGAAGAGTTCGGCTTCTCAAAGTATTACGAACAACTTCAAAACCTTTTATTCCCAGATAGGATGTGTATAGTCTTTATAGTATCTAGTGTAGAGTCTGTCTGTGTGTGGGTGGGTGGGGGCTGAGGTGTGTAGGTCGGGGGGGGGATCTCCAGAATGAGTGGGAGGATGGGTCATCTCCTAAACTTGCGGAAGGGCCTGCTCTGGTTATTGTGGTGTGATTTAGAGTAGGGCTCCCAGCGTTTCCTCTCTGGCGGTTTGTTGTAAACGTAGGCCGATGGGCCTGAGTAGTCATCATCTGGATTCTCCTCCATCATCTGGAGCTTGGCCTCAATGGCGCGGATCTTAGCACTCGTGCTAGAGGTGGAGGGGAATAAAAGAGAGATGTTAGCAGCGAGGTTGAGGGCGGGAAATACCACTGTCGAGGCTGAGGGCGACGGGCGAACTGAGTGATGGACAGATCTGGGCTGTGGCTGAAGGGGAAAAGAAGAGGCGCTATTAGCACTCGTATTAACATGAAGGGAAAGATGCAGGAGGAAAAAACTGGGGCACGGGAAATGAAAAATAGCCGAAAAACATTTAAATGGTGAAACTGAATTTAAAGGAGCAAGTGAGAGAAGTTTGTAGGAAAAATTACAGTGCAGGTGGGAAGAAGAGCGGCTGAGGGAAGTGTTTAAGAAGTGTATAAAAAGCAGGAGAGAGAGAGTCTAGAGGGGGAATCAGGGAAAAAAGGGGGGAAAGAGTGTTTATATTTCCTCTCTTGTGCTGTGTGGAGAGTGATTTTGAAGTTTACACTAGAAGCAAAGTGTGGAGCGTTTCCTGAGAAGAATCCAGATAGCTGATAACTCGCTCCATGCGCTGGATTGTCTCGGTAAGAGTTGAAACTGTGAGCACAAGAGGCCTTTCACCGACTTAACAGTGCTTCATTTGATTGGTGTACTTACAAATGTGTGTATGTGTGCACATGTGAACGCAGGCTGCAAAGTGCAGCCGCGATGATAGAACGTGTTAGAACTTCAACTTACACAGATGTTTTTTGAACCAGTGTTAGTCCAGTTGTACTCAGATGAACTCAACTTGAACTGCGGTTTGTAGTGAAAGCAACGAACCCACAAGCACTCCGATGATACCTTCAAGATCGAGCTAGAGTTAAATGGAGGACTTGTTAAGGTGGCACTTAAAAAGTTCCCCAAGTGACCAGAGAGGGTGTCCGGTATTTCCACTGTCGATCAGTCTGTTGAATGCTTTCTTGATAAATCGAGTAGTGGCTTGATCAGTATGTACATGTCAGAAAATGATGGAAAAACATTGATCAGTGCCCAAGATGACGTCCTCAAATGTCTCGTTTTTTTTGTCAGTTTACTGCCACAAAGGAGCAAAGAAACCAGAAAATCTCCACATTTAAGAAGCTGGAATCAGGAAAACAAAAAGACTGGAACCGATTAACTGATTATCAAAATAGCTGGCGATTAATTTATAGGATGGGTGTCGGAGGAGGGGGTTAAGACTTGACCATCACACGAACACTACGGCTGAAGTAAACAAACAACTTTACAACTTCCTTATTGTGTAATCGGCTAAACTGACAAAAAAACATCCGGATAAAAACAATGAACGATGGCGCTGTGTGTGTCTGGTACCAACCTGAGGTGGTTGGTAGTTATGGGTCCTTCCTCCGTCACGCCGCTGCACGACGGCTCCAGGCTCGGAGGCATCGTCTTCTCGTTACGGAAACCTTCAAACCTCTGTAGACGAGACACGTGGCCCAAACAAAATGACCCACACAAACAGTGATGGAAACATGGGTGGACAGACAGATGGAGAGAGACAAAGGGGTAAAATAACAAGTAGAAGCCAGAAGAGACCCTCGGAAAGGGAGACAGACGGTCACAGAATACACAAGTTAAAGAGAATCAGATAAAGGTAAAATGTCTTCCTCACTCAGACGTGATGCCTCAATGCAAAATATGTGCAAAGATGTCGAATATAGAGATTACAGCTCACAGCTAGAATCAAATTGCATCTAAAATGTGTGCGGTGACCACTAAGTTTGGAATTTCCCTTCCTGCTGAAAAACAGCTTAGTGCATCACTTGTGTTCCTCTAAACGAGGGCTTGTGTCAAACTCAAGACAATGCTGTCAGAGGGATCAGATAGTAACGTGTTCTCAGTGCATTTTGGGTACAGCCCCACCTGCATTTAGAGACATTTTAGTCCCCAGTTTGAATAGGACCACATAACGAGGAAGGAAGGATAAGGAAGAGAAGAAGACAGAGAAGAAGAAAAAATCCCATCAACCACACATTCAGAAACCATCAGACCTCCTAATGCACACCGACAGAACTCCTCTGGAGAGCCGACCCCAGCTTCCTCCCGCAAGCATTAACGTTATTAAACTGAAGTATTGATTGTGTTTGCATCTGGTCAAACAGACAGTAACCAAGCAGGACGGTGTCCAGCTCATAATCACACCCTAAGGCACGAGGGCGGGTAAAAAAGGGAGCAGCTGGAGAGCAACAACCAACGTCTGCACTCATTCCTTTCAAAAACCACCTTCCAAACATCTCCACCAGCCCAACACAGAACTCTTGAAACCTGTGAATGAAAAACAAGAGAAAAAAAACAAAAG
This sequence comes from Chaetodon trifascialis, assembly GCF_039877785.1. Classification (NCBI taxonomy): domain Eukaryota; kingdom Metazoa; phylum Chordata; class Actinopteri; order Chaetodontiformes; family Chaetodontidae; genus Chaetodon; species Chaetodon trifascialis. The sequence goes on from NC_092075.1 coordinate 11,925,197, forward strand.
AACAGTCAAATACGTGATTGACGGGCACGAGAAACCCCAGCACTTGGTGCAGCAGCAGGTATTTGCAGGAATATGAGGCTTGGTGCAGCACTGGATAAAGTTAAGTTACACAAATTTACAAATGTACACAGACATTCTTCCATACTGTCCCAAGAAATAAATAACATGTATGGCCAAGAATAGGTCTAAAACAATGACCATTCCACCAGCCAGGACCCTTCCCTTCCACCTATTCCTAAAGGCATGTAGCTGGAATGCATATAGAGCCAGGCCACACTGAATCTGTACACGATCCACAGCTTAAGTTGTGGCAAAGTTATGTTTAAATGTGTGTAGTTGTTCGGTTGTTGCTTCAGCACGGACAGCTTCATTAAGGATCAAAATAAGTATAATTTGTTCTAAGTCCGAGGAAGGATTTAGGGATAAATTATGGACAAAGTCACAGGGAGGTGTAGAGTTGTCAGTGGTGACGAGAGTCACACAAACCTGCAGAACATATACAATAAATAGAGAATAATACAGTAATGAATTAGGACACAAGTGTTCAGCTGTTGAAAATGTTAATGTGGAGAGCCGTGGATGTTTATAAAGGGTTTCGGGGGAAACTGTTCAATAAACGTTCATCAGAGTGACTTCCTCTCTTTGAAAGCTATATAATAAAGTCAAGATGCAAGCCTGGAAATAAGACAATAACTTCATCGCTGACTGTCTCTGACTCATCTGTCCAAACGCGTCACTTCTGGGATAGAATCAGCAAAGAGAGGGTCGCTTAAAAAAATAAAATAAAAGTCACAATCAACTGGACCTGAGCTCGCTCCATTGGTGTAATCAAGATTGCGCTGTTAAAATTGGTGACAGTATCGGCTTTACATGGTGTGCATTTTCTCTCAGGACGGCGCTTGTCTCGTCTCTGTGGCTGGAAAGAAACCCAACCTTTGGACGTGGGACCATCTTCTACAGCAAGGTTTTTGGAATATAGACATTTTCTGTCCAGTGGGTGTGAGGCAGGATTTTGCACCACGCCTGGCACAGATTGAAGAGGTATAAACTTTATTTAAGATGACATAATTCCTCTGCAATGTCTTCGGCCAGATCTAACTCCCAGTCCGCTTTAAGGTGAGGGAGGTATGAGTGACATTCACCCTTGTTTAAGCATGTCATGGGATGAAATTATACATTCTTGCTGTTCATCTTTGTCGGCTGGGACACTGACCAGAGATGCTGGTCCGCAGTGAGCAGCGTGACGGCAGGCAGGATGGAAGAAACTGAATCCTGTGGGGCAGCTTTGCTCCCACCTGGCTGACTTGGTTGCAACATCATATTAACCATGCATACCCCCAACCAGATTTGAGCTCCAAGTCGTGGTCGACTATAAAACCAAATATCCACTCCAGTGTTTCCTTCCACTCACTTTGCTTCCTCACTCAGCAGCTAGAAAACACACAGCGAAACACTTTCTCCCGGACAGAGCTGTTGATCGGCTGTCACGTGCTTAAAATCTCATGGATGGAGGTCTACTTCCAGTATGTCACGTACTTGCGCAAACAGGAAGACATTGAAATGCATTTTAACACTGACACACCTGAACATGTACACAGAACGATCTGAATACATCAAACCTGCTGCTCAGTGATGGAGTGAAACTTGCTAACTTGTTAATAAAAGCGTATGAAATCCAGATGATGGTGAACACATCACAAAAGAAATGAACTGAGGCCACTGGCTGGCGTAAGGGAAGGGCATGCAGACGGTGCTGACAGACACCTTCTGTAGTTCAAACTTATCTGCCCGATGACACAGACAGACTGGTGTTAATCGAACATGTGGGATATAAACAGCTGCAATTTTAGGTTTATAACAATATCATCATTTTTTGTCAGAATGGCAGATTGAGCGTAGTTCCAATGAATCTGTGAGCAGATTTATCCTACAACGTGTTGTCTCAGAGGCAGCAGCATTGACCTTGACCTCCCTCTACTACGCGTTTGTGTGTGCGTGTGTAGGGCGTGATTCGTCTCTATACAGGATATCCCTTCACCCATTGCCAGTAGGCTTTCTATTGTTAAGAAGAGACAAGCATAGGTTCTGCTGGGATCCCACTGCTCTCTGTAAACTGACTGCTGCATTAGTAAAGTCAAAATTAAGCAAATGACAATTATCAGAATGCCCTCACTGATGACTTCTCTCATCTTTTTCTGCCTAGTTTCTATCTACAGCAACAGGGACACTGGTTCCTGGGCTACTTGTATCTCTGAAAATCGATGATATAATAATTTTTTTTGCACAGATGTATATTTAGTCGGTCAACTTTTGCAGGAGACCACAAACTGCAGCCACAAACTGCAGCCACAATGACAGCGTCATACATAAACATGCAGTGTTGTGATTTTGACCATCATAAAATGGCGCCGGGTTTGACACTTACCCTCACCTGTGCGTGCGCCCAGCGCACAACCAGCTTCTTGGACAAAGCTAGCTTCCCATTTAAACACTGTATGGCCCTCTCTGCCTCCTGCAGACACACAGTCACGCACATACACAGAGAGAAAGGGGAAGAGGAAGAGATTTTTTACAATGATGATTAAAAATCAGCCTTGATGATTGCACCCGAGTCATTAAATAATTAGTCTTCACAATAGAGAGATGGCAGAAACAATAATGGATGATGATGTGCCACTCTGCCTCCAGACAGACCATAAGGAACATGTGTGTGTGCGTGTGTCTCTGTTGTGTGTTTGAGAGGCAGCGAGAGAAAATGTACTTTTGTCTAATCAAATGAGTAAGAGGCTTTGATGCTAAATTATATTAATGAAGTACTTTTTCTGTGTATATGTGTGAGTGTGTGCGAGTGTGTAAGATAAACACACACTTCCTCTGTATAATCCTTTTGGGAGGGCTTCATATCCCACTGATAGACACTAGCTGTGAAACGAGATGCTTATCACGATCCCCAGGCTCACTCCAAAACAAATACTGCCTGCTGAACCTGTGAAGCTGAGCGGGCGCCTTTCAACTGCCATTTATTTTTGTTAAGAAATATGGTCCACTTCAGCAAGACACACGATCGGTCCTGACTGCTTGAAGATGTCACATAAAGCTTTTTTGCATACTACTATTGACTGATACTGTCTTTAAAATGCAATATGTCATTTGATCCAATACAGATTTTACTGCCAAAGACTGACAGATTTTCTGTGATCCTTTTCAACAACAGTACACAACAACAAATTTGTTGAGACACATATGATTTAAGAAATTGAGACAAATCAAAATGTACCTCTCTGGTGTTGAAGTTGACGAAGCAGTAGCCCCGTGGCTGTCCCTCCAAAGGCCCAGACTTATGAAACAGGAAGTCAAACTGTTTCACATTGCCAAACTTCTCCAGCAACTTCACCAGGTGGTACCTGCCGAGAGACGAATCATGTGAAAGACAGAAAAATGGAGCATAGGAGAGGGTAAAATGAAGAGGAATACAGCATCTATTCTAAATATTTATGCTGTAAAGGATTTTTAAATAAGGATAAACTTTTATTTAAAACCTGCCCTTATCATAACTTTCCATCAAGGTCAAACAAATGCACCACACACTACACTGCAGGTCGACTCTATGAAGCAGCCACATGCATCTGCTCCACGCGGTATTTGCCACCCTGAAGTCTGTGAATCTGTCAAGTGGGGCTAATGAGAATGACAGCTTTCTCTCCCTGACACCTTTTTAGCAGCAGGCCAGCTGGTATGGCAGCGCAGTGACAGTAAATCTCTCATTCAGACAATGCTGAGGATACAGTAGCAGGACAATGAGGGAATAAAAGAGAGGAAGCCTCAAATCCCCCCTGAGCACCCAGCTCTGCACAAACAACATCCACTCACTATTTGGAGCTTGCCTGGGACTGCTGGGCTACCAGTGAACACACGTGGATATGTGGTCATGAAAGAGCCATGCAGTGTTGTGAGGATTTGGGGTTTGCGTGTTACTGACCACTTGCAGTCATGGGAAAAATACTTCAGGCAGAGTTCAGGGTCACCTGTACACCACATTCACTGCTGTTAGTGTAAATGCCGCAGTTTAAAAGCAGGTGTTGACTGAATGTTTCCAACGCATGCCGAGCAGCAGGTGCTTTCCACCTCTTTCTTCTTCTTGCTGTCATAGAATAGTAAGAAACCCAGCGAATATTCACATTTGTGAAGCCAATTTATTTCCTGTGTATGGATTCATTGATATATCAAGTTTGGTGCCCCTCTACCGAGCAAACTCTTGTACCAGACACAGTCGGGACAGCTGTGTCCTGACTGATTGGTCACTGAAACCACCTGTGAAGCACCTCGTTATGTTCCTGAATGAAAGGCAGTGAGACTGACCCTACGCTTACCCGTAGCAGGGTATTTTGGAAAAAAGGATATTTGAGCCCCTCCGTTTTCAAAAATAACATCGTGCACACAACATCGTTTTCAAAAATGTTGTTGTTTACATGAACCCGGATAAATCCACCGTCGAGCACATCATAACTATGCCAAACCTATGGGTGCAAGTGTAAACATAGGTCGCTCACATGACTAAGTATTTTCAGTCGCATGTTGTGACGTTTTGGAACCTAAAACGCTGTTTAACCCTGTTTACACGCAAACACATAGCTGCCGTTTTCAGAAATCTCCACTTTGGCCGGAGTTTTTAAAAATGATCGTTTTCTATAAAAAAAAAAAAACTCAGTTCGCCTGTAAACAAGAGGCCAAACCGCATGAAAACATATGCATTTTCCCTAAGTGTAAACATAGCCTAAGCCTCACGACAAAAAATGTTCTCCAACTACAGATTCCACCAGTCCTGTTTGCAAACCAATTAACTCACTACTTTGCACAAAACATCTAATTTTTAGTATAAAATTGGATACATCGTGGAGACTAAATAACTTCGTGCAAAAATAAAACAACAGATTACTGGGAAAAAAATACAATTTAATTGGTTTACTTTGACAGAATTTGATGAACAATTTGTGTATGACTTTATAAAATGTCCTCTAATTAATTCATAAAACTGCTGGACATAATTTGTTTGACGCTAACAGCATCAGCATCTGCTAACAGGCCTTTTTCACAGCAGACATTCTGCCTACGTTTACACTTAGGGATAACGCATATGTTTTCATGCGGTTATGGCCTGTCGTTAACATGCAAATGGGAGGTTTTTTTTCACGGGAAACGATCATTTTTAAAAACTCCGGCCAAAGTGGAGATTTCTGAAAACGCCGGCTATGTGTTGGCGTGTAAACAGGGTTAAACGGCGTTTTAGGTTCCAAAACGTCACAACATGCGACTGAAAATACTTAAAGTCATGTGAGCGACCTATGTTTACACTTGCACCCATAGGTTTGGCATAGTTATGATGCCGCTCGACGGTGGATTTATCCAGGTTCATGTAAACGACAACATTTTTGAAAACGATGTTGTGTGCACAATGTTATTTTTGAAAACGGAGGGGCTAAAATATCCGTTTTCCAAAATACCCTGCTACGTGTAAACGTAGGGTCTGACTTGTCATAGCAGGAAAAGCACAGGTGTCTCTAATAACCTTAACAATGGCTCTGTTCTATTCAAGTGTCCCAATAAGTCCTGCCAGCGTGACAGCGAGCCAGCATGAACAATAGCAGGGCCCTGAAGCCAGAGCAACAAACTGGAATTCAGTTATCATTAATTTGATCATTTAAACCTGTGCTTTAAAGCCTATTAAACCGAAAATGCTCCAACAAAAGAAATTACCTTCCCGTGTTTTTGTCTTGGTGCCTGTACCTGTACGTGTGACAGTCCAGGCCTCACAGTGACCTCAGGTGTTTTGTATAACTGTTCACTAGGCATTAATGCTTCAGCCTTTATTGTTTAGTTGCTTGTTGTTTTAATGCTGGAGTCAATTGTGTGTATGTCACCACAAAGATGGTTGTATGACGTTAGAGTGCAAGCGTGCATTTATGCATTTGAATGGGAGTCAACATGAGATGTAGAGAGAGAGGTGTGGGTTTAAGCTACAGTTGTACTAATGTCTTCCACCCTTCGATGACTCCCTGGGGGGCTTTAGGCCAAAGAGAATTTCTGCTTTTCCCAGACAACACCCTGCAAGGCTCCCATGTGACGGTGGCTCCTCCAGCACTGGGCTCCATTGAAAAAAGAGTTTTCTGCACTCTTAAACTTAAATTAGTTTGCCTTTGCACCTCCGGACCACCCGACACTGATCAGGAAATGAGAAAGGCATTTAAGAAACAAATGCCAAAACTGTAAAAAGTTGTAATGCACTCAATATTAGCTTTTCATACTGCTATATATTCAAATAGATGTACACAGCATGTTTGCGCATATGTGTAAATGTGTGAGAGATTTAGTGGCTGACACTCTAAGAACATTTTTGGATGCTAGCGGGCTGAACCACAATGGACCGCTCCTCCGGGGGGCTGTAAAAACCACCGGAGGAAGAGGAGGAGGGGGGGGGGGAGGGAGGGAAAGGTGGGGAGAGGGAGAGTAAAGTTCAGAGAGGGGATGTTGACGGCAAGGTGAAAGGTGGAGGAAGAGCCAAAAGAAGAGAGGAGGTGAGAAGCCAGGTAGGAAAGATACAAGTGCTAGGAAGTGAAGAAGAGGAAGGAAGGAAGAGGGGGATGTGAGCCCGGTCCACAAAAAGATAAGACAAAAGGTTCGGGCCAGTGCAGGTCAGAGGGAAAACTTTTAGAGAGGAGGAGGGGGTAGGTGACAAGGCAGCTATCTGCAATATCTTTTCCAAAAAAAATAAATAAATAAAATAAAAAGCAAGGCCTACAGTATGAGTAAGATGATGGTTGTAAGTTCTTTTTAAAAAAAAACATGACAATTTCCAGGTACAAAACATAAAATGTAACAAGGCCAGAGAGACAACAGAGAGGGAGACGGTGATGGATTACCAAGTGAAAAATTCCCCCTCTGAGCAGCCAAAAGCACAAAAACATGAATATGTGGTGAAAGCTCCAGTTACACCTGCTGTTTCTCTGCTCTGTGTGCAGAGCACTGAAAGAGGAAAAAAATCTGACGGTGTACTATACAGACTGCCCATCTGAGTGCTGAGAAGATCATTTTAATGGTGAAGAGTGAAAAGAGTGACTGCTGACCCATCGTTTGACAGGGACGCCAACAACTTTAGTGAGCATTTAAAGGGTGCAGTCGCAAGAGGATTACAGTTTCCTCATAACAGAGTTACTACCTGCATAGAAATACAAGAAAAAGAGAGTATTTGTAACACAGAGATGGAAAAAGAAAGTTCAGTTTTCCCAAGTCACATGCTCGGAATAGATTTTCGTCCAGGTTTGTAAACTATGAGTCCAGCTGGAGTCGATTTTCCTTCTCCAAAAACTTGAGGTAAGTCATAATCATAACTACACACACTCCAAAATTCACCTCTCTGACAGAGGACACACTACACAAAATGAAACAGCAGCCTACATACTAATTGTAGCATATAGGCTAATATTTCACCTTGACCAACCAGAGCAAAACTGGATGCTTCCAAAATACTCTGATCAGCAAAACACCTGTTTGGAACATCCCACAGGTAGACAGGTTCATTGGTAACAGGTGATAGTATCATGACCGGGTATGAAAAGGGCATCCTCGAAAGGCTCAGTCGTTCACAAGCAAGGATGGAGCGAGGTTCACCACTTTGTGAACACATGACTGTATGAAGGACATTACGACATGGACTCAGGAACACGCTGTGAAACTATTGTTGGTGAACACAGTTTGTTTGTAAATGACTGCATTCTGTTTCTGTTTACGTTTGACACAGCGAGCGTCCCAACTTGTTTGGAACAGGGATTGTACTCTAAAACTTTGAACTCTGCCACATGGAAAGAAATGATCTTCAGAATAAACTATCGTATTACAATTAATTTAACATTTTGAAAGAAGTGTGTAACGTCCAGGGATCTGGCCTCCACATTCATAATCACCACCTTGCATTTCAGGTCTGCAACCCTCCTCTGAATTTTGATTTGGCTTACCGGGACAAACAGGGAGTACTGCATGCGCTACCCAGGGGCTAATTAATCTTCCCAATCAGCACCAGGGGCCACGGGCATTTCTCTTGTTTTCCCTCCATGCTGTGAAGCAGTGGGCTATTTAAGGAGAGGGAGAGCAGAGCAGGGAAAGGGGAAGGAAACGCCTGTCTAGACGCCCACCAGTACTGCGGCCCATACATTCTCCAGCAGCCCCCACGGATACACAAATACACCCCTCACCCCGAAAAGCTACCTTCTCTCCTTCATAATATATGTAGGAGCATATATTCTCAAAATAACTCAATATTTAGAGTTTTCACATTCAGACACTCATCTTCACACAAGTCCTTAGTAGAGACAAATGCAACAATGGAAAGCTTGCGTGTACATATGATGTTGTGTAAAGTGAGACACGCTAATTGTGTACACAGACACCTCAGTGTGTTGAAGCCTGCACCATTACCAGCTGCCACCCCAACATCAACTGTGTACTTACACACACACACACACACACACACACACACACACACACACACACACACACACACACACACACACACACACACAGCTCCAGGTTGACACAGAGAGAGTAAACAGGGCAGGTGAGTGAGGAATGATGGCTGCTCCTTAGCAGAGCAGGTCTCCATGCCTCGTTGCCTCTCTTTCACACACCCAGCCCTGTCTGCTCAGTCTCACCCTGAGACACACACACACACACACACACACACACACACACACACACACACACACACACACACACTATGCACATAGTTAATCAATCATATATGCACACGCAATGCATTGCCTCTTTATGTGGCGGAGTGAGGCAAGCTAAAAAGCATTGCCTCTAGTTCACAATACAGACAGCCTTACAGCAACACAGTGAACACTGAACACTAACCTTGTTTTCACTCTGCTGGCTGGAGGTTTGTATCTTTGTGGTGAAATATATATTTGTCTTTAGTTCCAATAACATTTAATCCCTTAAAATGTGGTGACTCAATTGCAGGGCTCAGTAATTCTACTGTCTCCAGGGTACTTTCACATCTAATCTGAAACATAAATGTTTAAAGATGCTGACTGGGACCTCCTTTTCACTCACTCTGTGATTTTGGGATCGATGTTGCCTATCCACAAGCGGTTTCCGTCATGGGCCACACTCTCGGAAATGATGGAGGCATTTTCCACTGTCTCTGCTGCAGACGACATGTGTACTCTGTGGGAGGCAGGCATGGAAGACAGAAAAATTAGGTTTAATGGAAAAGTAGATGTAAGTTAGACATGATGATCCGAAGGCATCTGGAAAATTTACCACCCCTCTGACCTACTGTGCATTCAAGCACACAGAGACAATCAACCATCAGGCTATGCTGGGACTCTTAATCTGAGCTTCATAATGAGATTCATAATGCATAAATGCCCAGAATAGTTCAAACAGTTACACCTACACATATAGGAAGAGCTAATATTAACTGTGAGACAAAAACACAGTGCTTAATTATACAGTGAAAATGGTTTAAGGCTTTATAATTTGATACCGACATTTCAATTCGTTAAAAAGTCACTCTCATTTCTCAGTTCACTTCAGTTTAGATTCTTTTCTCATTTGTTGGTATATTCACTGAGCACAGTGGCTGAGGAAGGACCAGAAAGTTCTGCCACAGAGTGCACATCAAACAGTGCACCCATTGTAAATATGAGATTTATGTACATCCCTGTATAAAGCAGAGAGCAGAGCGAGCAGTCTACACAGTATCCTCCTGTCAATGTACCTTTTCTTGAGTTTTCATCTACAGTTTAGATGTGAAGCTTCTCCACGTATCATTTTGAACAGAGCAGGAAATTCTGAACGGTGAGTTATTTTGTTCACAATGTGAAGCAAACACTTGGTTCTTACAAAACCCGATAAAATAAGAACTCTAAGTTTTCTCTTGGGAAGCGCTGACTTGCTACGAGCTAACGTTAGCTTAGCTAACCGCAAGTTGATCGATTGGCTATCCGCGTGCAGATAGAGTTTAGTGATTAATATCTATTGTGTCAATTAAACCAATGTCAGTTATCCAGGTGGTGACACGTTCGGTTAAGATTGGCCAAATCTATCCACTAAACGGTTAATAGTCCGTTTTAGACAAGCAGAGGTAGATTGCTTGCAGTTAGCTAGCTTAGATAGTATCACTTTACCTCCTCGATCTGTCAAACTTCCTCTTTGATGGCGTCTGGCTTCTTCGACTTAATTTGCTACAAATCCCACTTTCGGGACGACCCAGTTACGTCAAAACGTAATACTAATCATTTCAAGCTATTTTTATATTTTTCTCCTATAAAAACTGACCAGATTAGCTTGCTCGAAGGGTAACAGTCGCCTTGCTACCGTCTGACAACAAAGGCGCAGGATGATGATGTAGATAGTTGAACCGTCTGTGGAGACGAGAGGAAGCACTCGGTTTATAATTTGGCATCCACCGTATATATCTCCTCGCGACTTCGATTCCCTCACTCTGCCCCTCCAGGCAGGGACCCGTTCATTCGGTATGCGTCGTGCAAAGTTTCAAACATTTAACCGGACGTCAGAGTAAGTCGGCGCGTGATGATGACAACATACACGTCAACTGCGGGTATCTCGTAGCTAACACGCTTCTATGAAGACTGTACTCTTGAAAGTAAGTATGTTGTTTGGGTCAATGACCACTCTAAGGCTGTGGTTTAAGGGTTGTAGCTGAAATTAACAGCAGTGTTTTATTCAGCAACTACGCGGCTGATGTTGAAGAAGGAGGAAGCGCTATAAGCACCCCCCTCGTCACACCGACCTTCACTCAGCTAAACTTACATAAAGTGTTAGCATCAGTCCCTTATGTGTAGTCTATGTATGTACGTCCTCTTGTTACTGAGCATCTGTATAGTGTCTGCCTCAACGGGTTGCCACTTGCATTAAGAAAACCATTATAAATTAGGGACTTACTGGTGTCGACATAACAGAATAACATGTTCAGCAGCCCATCTGAGGTTCGTCGTACTCGCCTGCATGATTAAAAAAAAAAAAAAAAGTAAAGGCAAATTGAGTTGTCAGTTTCATTTTCCGGGGATATTTTAGAGAGAAATTAGACACATTAATGATGCACTGGGGTTCAGCCAGTCAAACCAAAAGGTCTGAAAAGGTCAGGTGACAGCTTAAATGAATCCTCAACAATCATGATAATCAATGAAAAAGTCATTTATTAAGCAAAAATGTCCAATGCACTGTATTTTTTATAGCTCTGTGAGATTAACATCTCTGGAATTTGGACCAAAAAAAGCAATTTGAAAATGTGACCTTGGGTACGAGGAAACTGAGACGATCATTTTTCACCATTTTCTGACATTTTTTTCTTGATGAAACAGTTAATCAATTAAAAAAGAATCAAGCGGTTAACTGATACCTAAAATAACTGTTACGTGCAGCCTGAACAGTTAGTTCAGCGAGGCAGAGCGTCACTGCATACTCTGCTGTGTCATTGTTTGCTCATATTGTAAAATATGCAGAGGAAAGATCGTGCGGGCTCTCCAGCTGGCTTCTGCCACTGGAGGAAGGAGAGGTGTGTCTGCAGCTGCTGCTGTGTGTGAAATCTACAAGATACGAGGCTACAGTATCCCACTGAACACCTGCGCTTCACTTTTTCTGCTTGGCTTCCGCTCCAAAGAGATCCGTCACCGTCCCACATCTGAGCCTATCTGCTCTGCCACAGTGCGCCGTGTCATATCAGTGTCAGGAAACTTGCCAGCCAGTGGATGGGTTTGTCATGGGTTTGTATTGTAGCTGGTGGTCCACACTCTAGCCTAAATATTGTCATTGGAATATGTTTGGATTTCGGTTGGTATCGGGAGCCATTGTTGGAACACCAGGGACTTGTGGCGTGGCTGTAGCAACAGTTGTATTGGCAAGTTTTGGGCTTTAAATGACCTGAGGAAGAGTTTACAATTTATAGTTACACAGAAACACAAGGAGCACAATACAGGACACATAGTTTAATCCTCTACAATGAGAGAAACACCTTCAGCTTTTCAATTCAACAACTATATCGAAGCAGTCATTGATCAATGCTTTGGTCTCACTAGTCAAATAGATTTTGTTTGACATTTTGCTTGAAACTGAAAATGATTCCAAATGATCACTTCACAGAAAAATATGATGCATTTGGGACCAACTTGTTCTTCATGCAGCAGTGGGATTTTCTTTCTCTTCACAGCTTCCAGTTCTGAATGCACAGCAGTCAACAGATGTCAGTCAGGCTGCAGTCCACTGCAGGCTGTTCACAGCCACTGACTGTGAAAGACGGCCTTCAGCGTGTGTTTGTGTCTGTGGGCCTCCATATCTCAGAGTTTGCCCGTGCTTGTGTGTTCACCGAGGTTCAGTGCCACAGTTCACACTCCAGAGCCAGTTTGCGAGGTGGGAGGTGGTTAGTCCAAAGAAAAGGTGTGGTTGCTCTCATATTGTTGTGAGATTTGAATGGTTCCCCTTCAGGAATGCCCCAACAACTGTACTTGGGCTGAGAGTAGACTTTGTTTTGGCCTGTAGGTTTGTGTGCACAAGAGGAAGAGAAAGGGAAAGAGCGTGTTTTGGACTAAGTGGAATTGTATATGATGTAGTCTGTAGAGTTGAGTGCAGGAAGTGCAGGATTTGCGGGTTCTGTTTGCCTCGTGATAGGAAGCAGATTATTTTCAAGTGGAGAGTTGGTGGGACATCTGAAGACGTCACCGTTTGGCCCTTAGGGATTGTGGTGGACAGTTTTCACGATTTTCTGACAATTTCTAAACAAAATGATTCACTGATTACTGATGAACGTAACAGACTTTATTCCCAGTAGACATTTTCACTTGTTGTCATAGCAGGAAAAGCGATGGCTCAGTTCCATTATTTTCCCCAGAAAGTCAGCACTGTGAGTCAGCCCGTCATGATACCAGGACCTGGGAACCACGGCTCTGCTTTCCTGCCATGACCTGCAAAAATGTCTGCTGGGAAAAAGCTCTATTGGCAGATTGATCAATAGTGAGATTAATTGCAAGCCTTGATTGAAGTGTAAACTAAAGGGCCGCTCTGCCACCAAAGTTCAAAACACAGAACTGGAAGTTGCTGTCATAAATGGATGGTCAGGTCTTTTAATACAAACATTAAAAAAAGGATTTTCTGAAACGATTAATCGAGCTCCACTGCAGTTTTAATAACAGCTGAATTGTGTTCAGTTGAATGGGGTGGACAGTATGACAGCATGTACTGTGACCGTCACTGTGGCGTCTCTGTGATGAGCCTCTGTGAAAGGCCAGAGTGGCCAGTGTTGCAAGTAAATGAGCAGGGCAGCTTTGTGGCAATGTTGGGATTTTTCTATGATTTTTGCATCAGTGTGAGGACGTATCATGTTGATCAGGTATTCCTTTTGTTAGTTGTCAAGAGAAAAAAGGCCGTGGTACTGTGATACTTTAGAGTAAGATGTAGGCCTACCTCCTGCTGGCTGATACGAGCTATTACTTCATTTGATCAGTATTACCGGACGTGTCTTCAGCCGGTCTGTGAACAAAATCATATTTGATCAAATGTTGTCCTTCCAAATCCAACAAATACCTCATCTAACATTTTTATTGACTCTCTCATTTCCCCCTTTTCTCTTGGCAGTTATGGCTTTGAATCACTTGAACCTGCTGCGACCACTGCTGTGTCAGTCCCTGGTGCGGCAGCTCAGGACGCCCCTCGTGGCCTCCTCCAGGGTCGCTGCACCACCTCTGTACCCCAGCACCACCTGCTACCCCACTGCATGCACCAGGCTCTATGCCACCAAGAAGGCAAAAGGTCAGTGAGTAGACTGGAGTTCAGTGGTCCAGTTGGCATGAACGTGGTTTACTTGATTAGACATTTTTTGTTTTAGATACGAGCCGCCACTCTTCCCTCACTGCCTTTCTTCTTTCCCTCTCTTCATCTTCCAAGCCAAGGCAAAGAGCCAGCCAGCTAAGGTGAATATTAATGCAACTCTGGTGGAAGACATCATCAGTCTGGAAGAAGTGGAGGAGGAAATGTCGGCTGTTCTCAATGCGCTCAAAGACGACTTCACACGCAACCTCAGCATCCGAACCTCGCCAGGTATTCAGCTTATCTCGGTTTCTTTCCTGGACTCCCTCACATGTCGTCTGCGTGCCTGCGTCTCCTTACATCTCTCGTCTGTTTGTTTCTCAAACTTAACACCCTTTTGCACACAGGCCAAAAAGTGCATGAATACTTTGACTCTCAAGTGCAAAGTTTGAGGCTCCTTACAGACGACAAAAAGAAGCCATGAAAGTTAATGTGAATAGTTGTCCAGTGGTGACGAACAATAGAATATCGCACAACGTACTTTCTCTGATTTGATCTGATTCTCTCTTGTATCACCAGTATTTGGATCTATTTTCCAACAGCAGGTTCAGTCTGCAAAGGTACGTCTGTGACCTCATTGACGTCTGCAGTCCAACCAGAAGGATCAGATGTTTATGTCTGATTGAAACCGATGTTTGAGTCCAGTTTTTCCAAAGAATGTTTTTCGGTAACATCTCTACAAACATGGCTCTCCACTTCCTCTGTCCGGGGTTAACATTTCATCATTCTGCATCTGGCTGCACAGACAAATTTACTTTACTTACAAATTAACAGCACATCACAGGCACATTTTTATTTTGAGGCAGAACTCAGTAAGTCTTCCTTCCTTTGTCTGCATCTACCTGACAAAGCGCCTCAGGTCTGAGAGTGAGCCCCAGTGTGACCTTACCTTGACTCCAGTTTAACCTCTCTCTCCCCAACTATATCCAGGTCTTGACCCTTTGCCTCTGGGTTCTAACATATGGGAGCTGGGCTCGGGGGAGTCAGACGTGGGGTGTATAATGGAAGCTCCTGAGGGAGGAGGCAGCTGCTGGAATCAGACTTCAAACTTAAAGTGTCTGAGCTTTTTTTTTTTTTTTTACCCCTTTTCCTCCTCAGATGAAAAGTTCTCTGACATTTGATCTTGCAGCATGTGCAGACCTTTTTGCTTTCACACACAGCATGCACAATCTTGATTTTTATGGTAAACACCTCTATGGCCTGTCTCATTGAACTGTTTCATTGCTCTTTACTCATTTGTCTGTCCGTCTTCCATCTTGGTCCCTTCAGCTTTTTTCTTTCTCCACTCATTCACTAATTTCAAGGTCTGAGTCATTTTCTATCTTGGGTCCCTCCCTTTATCCTTCCATCACTGACACTTTTCTTTTGTTTATCCAACAATTCCCAGCTTTATATTTTGGCCTCCGTTCGCACCATATTTTCAATCTCTGTCTCCTACTTGTGAATTCAAATTTGTTATTGACCCACAGGGAAAAATTTGTTCACAGGTCAAGAATTTTTAAGAGTTCCCCACTTTACTCCCACCAACCCTTCAGTCCGCCTCCTCTCTCTCTTGTCACTTTTGTCTCTTTCTCTCCATCCTGTCGTCCTCTCCGTCTCCTCCGTCCATCTCTTTCTATCCCTCGCTGCTCTCCTCCAGTCCCTCCGTCCTCCTCTCTTCTGTCCAGCTGCACAGTAATCCAGGGAGGCAGCAGGACTTAGAGCTGACAGGAGAGATGAGATGGTGGAATGGAATGACGTCAGTTGTCCAAATGTGTGTGTATGTGTGTGTGTGTCTCATGCATGTGTGTATGTGTGTGTTTGTTCCACGAACCTCTCATCTGGCTCTCATTAAGCTTATGAGAACGTGTGTGTGTGTGTGGATATGACTGCCTGTACTGATGTGTGTTGTCTTACTGTATGTGCGCATGTGTTTGTTTGTGTGTTTGAGCTGAATCAGACAGATAGATGCAGAGACAAGGGATCAATGCTATGACCACCGTATTGTGGTCAGTCACAGATGGGTACTGTGGCCCAAAACAAGCTCAGTTTCCATGGAAACTTTGTGAAGACAGAGTCGACTGAGACACAAAAACAGCACTACTGTAAAAATACCTAGAAATACCTTCATGTACCAACAGGTCTTCCCAGGTAAAGATAAGAGCTGCTGGAGCTTAAAGGAATAGTTTGACATTTTGGGAAATACACTTATTCACTTCGACACGTCTAAAACAGCTGTGTGTTATCTATCCAGCACCAAGCAACAACGTTAGCAAACATGGGGACCATAGTTGAGCATTTAGCCGACAAAAAGCCAGATATTTCACTTAGGAAACAGGCAAAAGCAGACTTACATTTACCAAGTGACCAGAAAGAAAGTGACTCCGTATAAATGCTAATGTTGCTTCATAACTGTTCGATTTATAAATGTTAGAACATAAAAGTAAAGCAGCTGTTTGCTAACAAGTTCAACATGTCACCGTAAAAGTTGATGATATGTCAGTGCTGTTTTCACAGCCTGTTAGCCTATCAGTCAAGCTGTGGTGCAGACCAAACAACTGCACACCTTGGTGTTAGTCACAGCTAGCTAAAGCTGGCTCGTTTGTGTCGTTGTGGCTGTGTGTGGTGAATGCAACACGGACCAACCGACCGCATGACGATGACACATTTATGAATGGTAACCCACATTTCTGCTCAACGGGGCATCTGCTCGCTACGGAATGATGGATTATGACGGTGTGGCCTGGTTAATGTTCACGACTTAAACCACAAAACAAACCGTTTTCAGATGAAAGGCGAAAGAAAGTGCAGTATACGTTTATATCAGAGGTATTATCAGCATACTGTTTTGATGAAGAACTTTCGAAGCCATCCTTCTCTGCCCTGCCTCTTCTCTCTCCACCCCTGTGCCCCTCCTCACCCTCCACCTCTGTAGTTAAAGAAATAGCTGTCTGTCTGTCCATCCTCCTAAAGCACTTGCAGATGTGAAGGTACTCACTGTCAAGGCACAGGTAACAAAGATGGACAGGCAGAAGGTCACAGATATGGACATGAACAGTCTGCATACACACAGACAGCAGGACAGGCAGGTTTTGAGCAGCACGCAAATGGATGTTTGAAGTCAAAGAGGGAGACAGAATAATTGGCAGACAGGTAGACGGTAACTGAGTGTGTCTGCTGCCTTTAAACGAAAGGTATCCATTTCATCACATCATACCAACCTTTTCTTTTTAATTTCTTCTTCTGCATCTAATCTCTGTAGTTTTTGGGCCCTCAAAATATGATAAATTGGTCGTATAGAGAAAATTACACCATTGGCTCACCTCCCCTTCACCCCCCCTTTTCCATACACGCCACCAGCACAGCCCCCCAGTGGGTGAGCAGGGAGCGGGTGATGTAAGGCAGAGGCGGAGGAGAAGGAAACAACCGCGTCTGAGGTTAGCCAGATGGAGGAGAGGGAGAGGGGCAAATTGATGGAGTGAGGGTGTAGAGGAGGAGAGGGAGGGGAAAGAAGTCAACTCCTGTGGGCAAATTTACCTTTGCTTCTCTCAGTGCTGACAGTGAGGAGAGACTATAGACCATAGAAACTGGAAAAAGTGTCATCGAACCAAAAAACCTCCACTTTTCTAAATTATATTCCACTTGACTTTAGAAAAAGCAGCCAAATACGCAGAATGCACCCTATAAAACCTTAATTGCTGCAAATGCTGCCACATTCAATATTGGCTGATAAAATTGGCCTGCAGATGTGCGGATGCCCAAAATCACCTCATTGCTCATGGAAACAGGAAAACGATGCCTTAAATCGTCAGCGTAGGTAAATAAATTGAGTAAATAAACACCTGGATTTGTGTATATTTGTTTAGGAGCTCTGGATCACATTGTGGTGACGACTCAAGATGGGAAGTTTCCTCTCAACCAGCTGGGTCAGGTCTCCATGAAATCACCTCAGCTCATTATAGTCAACATGAGCAGCTTCCCAGAGGTAAGACGATCACACACATACAATACACACACAGGCACACACACAGCCAAGCAGAAGAACACACAGATTCTCGGTTGCGGTATCTGTTTGTCTCACGCGGACAAGCGCACAGCAACTGAAAGCTTTATGAAAATAACCCAAGCACAGACAGATAGACGGTCCTCACAGAGGGAAAAGTGAGCCAGACCAGAACTCTAAGCCCACATCTCCATATAAATGAAACCTGACCTGCCTCTCTCTCCAACTGTGTCTCAGATGTTAATTGATTGATCACTGTAGAAGCCCTTTGTTCTGGGGTGAAAGATAGCAACAAGAGCCTAAACTGTGTGTGCGTGCATTGAAATGTGGTTATGTCTGCGTGTGACTTGTCACAGAATAGGAAATGACCTCATTTTACCCCCGGGTTAGGAAGGAATGGATTATTTTTCTTTTCTTTTTTTTAAACTCTCTTTTCTCTCCCTCTTTTCCTTCTTAGATGATACAACAGTGTACTAATCAGAGCTCCAGAAAGACATTTTGTCCATGAGGGCAACTCACGCTTTTAGTGGCCAGACTTTCTGGTGGTCTGGAAAATCTGAATGTGTTTTTTTCAGCATTTAACACGACACTATACAATCATGCATCTGCAGACAGCCATGACTGATGAGTTAGATCTCATCAGCCACTGAGCAGATATACAGCCACATGGTGCATCGCTCTTCTCTCTGTTAACAAAGTTCAAGTTCAGATATTTAAGAGTTGAGGTGATAGATTCCACCCAATAAGCATACATTTAATCTGTTTATATTCATAGTTGGGATGGGTGATATGATGGTATACACAATGTGATGTTAGAAAGGTAGAGATTTGGAAATACTGTTTCCATGTATCCTACAGTGTCTCTGCTGTATGTTCAGGCAGGCTATGTGGCATAGTTAGGCCTGGTCACATGACATCACACATCCAGCTGCCTCGCAAGGTAACATGATTTTGGGCTGCAGGAGTGCTTACCATGTTTTCGTGTCATTTGAGAGCAAGAGTTGGTGGCGGCACAGAAGAAGAGAGTGACAAGAAAAGATGGAGGAGGAGAGTGAAATTGTAAAGTCACGTAGGAGGCATCCCAACCAACCCAAGATGAGGGCAAAGACCTTCTGTCGAGTGGAAGGTTTGGATTTAGAAAATCTGACACCGTACAGAAAAGTGCACCACGGTCATCGCTGCAGGCGAAATACAAGTAACCTCTCAATAAAGCCAAAAATCAAAGCAAAAGATGCACCTCAGAGTCAAAGCAACCTTTTGCC
The DNA here is from genome assembly GCF_039877785.1 of Chaetodon trifascialis. NCBI lineage: Eukaryota > Metazoa > Chordata > Actinopteri > Chaetodontiformes > Chaetodontidae > Chaetodon > Chaetodon trifascialis. The sequence goes on from NC_092075.1 coordinate 11,944,322, forward strand.
AGAAGCCCTCTGCGTGACAGAAAAATGAAAAGATGCAAGGAAGTAAAACATTCTACTAAGTCGGCACAGTTGTTGTTTTAAACCGTTTATTAATTGAATTTACAGAACTATTACTGTGTCTGATATATACTGTTATCTTGATGTAAAGATACATATTGCCCAGCCCAAATGCAAAGCACGGTAAAAGCATGACAAACCCACATGCAGAACTTTAGGATGAATCTATAAAATCTAAGATGAGCAATCATAGACATGAAGATAAGAAAACATGTATAATCCAGCGGATGTTGAGATATTTCACAGGTTAAATGAAAACTCTGACCTGCTAGTGGCGCTAGAAGAAGCCATTTTCACATGAAGTCCCGCTCCAGAGTTTAGAGACCTGCATGTCCAGGAATTTGTCAAGAATTCAAACACATTGACTATTCTTAATAAACACGAATGACTTTCAAAAGCAGTTTGTTCTTTTGGAGAACCACCTGTCTGTTACAACAAAAAAAACCTTCCACCACCTTCTGTTTTCCCCCCGGCCACCTTTTGTGAACATGAGACGTGTGGTTTCACCTCTTTGTTCTGTTTTGTACCAATATCACAAAACAACATGCGAATCTAAGTAAGTATCAGCCTCTCAGATCTGGAAATCAACCTGAGTCGGGCTGAATGGTCTCTCAGTGAGTCTGTTTCCTTCCCAGAAACTTCGACCACAGACCACACACACTCTGACAGACACAGACACACACACACACACACACACACACGCTACCCTGTCGTGCCCTGCGTTACCCATGTCCCACACAGAGGTGAGTCCTCAGTACCCAGAGCTAATAGGCTTATAATGATGCCTATCCATTACCAGGCACTCCAGAGGCCCGACCATTGTTTTCCACTCATTCATTAAGAGCAGCCTGTGAAGGGCACAGTGGAACTAACAACAACTACCAGCATGCTTAGATCAGGAGGTAATTTGGTGTGTGCATGTGCATGTTAAAGCATCCCACCGCTTCATTGTTTTCTTCAGGTCTTTCTTTTTTTTAAAACACGCGGACTCTCGCTCACATTCCTCTCCGCTCGCCTCTTTGCTTTGAACCGGGCCATCGAGCGTTTGATGTGAAACTTCAGTGTAATTTCTCTTCCTCTCCAACATATTAACCAGAAACTGCACAGCTTTTCCAGAGAAATTCCGCTCCGTTTCTTTTTCTTTTCCCCGTAACCACCGGAGTGTTCGTCGGAGAGGGGAAACGCTGATGAATTTGATGCTGAGAACAATCAAACATAGGTATGGGATGAATCTATCACCCCACGCTCAAAGAGAGCAACCAGAGGGCCTGCACTCCGGATGACTTTAACAAAGGAAGAGAAACCTTATGAATTCGTTTAATGCGCACAAATAAATTCCTTTAATCTCGTTGCCATTTCTTTCTCCCAGTGGAAAAGGCCAGAAAGGGGAGTTGGGTAGAAAGGAGTAAAAAAAAAAAAAAAAAGAGAAAATTTTATGCTCTTTTTTTCTCCAATTGCACATTTGCACACTTTCGTGAAGCTCAGCTGAGGGAGTTGTCATGCGGTTGCAGAACTGGTTTGAGGAGTGTGACTTTGTTTTGAGTGATTCAAAGGATTTGGCGTCCTCCCCGTTTGTCTGTATGCGCTGTTTAACTGTAGCTCTCTGGTTCTAATGTAGTGTTTGCTGGGCTGAGAGGATTGTATATGGTGGATCAAGTTTTTATGTTTCGCATATGGGAATGCTGTTTTAGTATTTGCCATCGAGTCAACATGCAGGCTTCTTCCTCTGCCTGCCTGCTGGCCTGCCAGACAAAAAAAAAACAACTTTTAAGCAAATTTCCAAAGAAACCACTATATCAATTAACTGATATTATCAACACTTCTCAGACCCTCTCAACCACGTCTTTGTCTGATCCTGTGTCGTGTCGAGATATCATTTAGCATTTACAAGCACAGCTGCATCTCCAGCCAGTGTCCACATTGACACTGGACCACTTGTTCCCCCACAAAACGCACTCTTCTTCTTTTCATTTCCCTCTGATTATCATCGTCCTTTAAAAATATGACAGATGGTGTTTGGGAAATATTAGGTTTTTTTTTCCAACTCTCTCAATAAGCCGACAACAGCTGAAGAAAGGGACATTTTCTGCAGATGTTTTCATTTCTAGTCATATCTGCAGGAGATGTTCTGGGTCCCAAATCCATGATGATCCTCACTGTTTATCTCTGTTGATGCAGTTGCTCAGTGCAGATCTGCATATGTGCTTTTGCTCTTAATGTGGATAAACGTTTTTTTTTTCTAATTTCTCAAGAAAATGCTGTGGATCAGATCAGCTGCTGTCCTAGTTTGCATTTAGACCGAGATTTTTAACAATTAACAATGTCTCTGCTCTGTTCAGGCGTCCTAGTAAGTCAAGACGGTGAGGTAACGTGAACAATGCCAGGACCCTGAAACTGAAGCAGCCAAATTAAATTCAACCATCAGTCATTTTATTATTGACGTCTGTGTCTTTGCTGCTGTGACATGTCAAAAAGACCCCATAAGGAAATAACATGGATAACATCCCTTCATCTGTAATGTCACAAGTCCTCATAATGCTACTGTTAGCACAGCTGAATGCATGTGTGTTTCCACAGAGGCAAGTGTAGCAATTAAGTGTTTTATTGCCCCAAAATAATAATCATAATGTGAGGAAGTGTTCAGGTGTGTCAACCTCTCTGTCAGACCCACAGAAGTTAACGAGCTGGCCCCATGAAAAATCTGACCACAACACAAGAAACGCGTTTCTCTTAAAATCAAACATGTCCTTTATTTTCATCAAACCCATCACCTCGAGCTCTTTTCCCTTTTCCCATCTTCAGAAACAAGCTAAGAGATGCTTTTATATCTGAAAATATATTACGAATAAAGATCAGAAAATCAGCACATAAAAAAACTCTCGTGTGTTTGTGTGTGTGTGCATGTCTCATGCACAAGCACAAGCAGACTCTCCTGTGAGGTCACCGCGGGTCAACGCCCTGCCCTGCAACCTCTCAGTCCTGTCCCACAGGGCCGAGCGCTGACAGTGGCCCAAGGCACTTCCACACCGCATGGGCTTCCCCTGACAAACACACACCACACCGAAGCACACGCACACACACACACACACACACACACACACACACACACACACACACTACATCACACTACATACACGCCACAACACCTTAATGATTGCCAGCTGGAGCTGGGCCACTACCTGCAGTTGTAGCTGTGCAGCTTTTCCATCTACACCAGCATTCAAAGCAAACACACATTTATATGTGTGCGTGTGTGTGTGTGTGCGCCCCCAGGCTACAGCGGCGGCTGCCTGTGCCCTGAGAGAGAATAGCATGAACCTTAACCCAGAGGTGGACGGGACGATCATCAAGGTGCCTGTTCCCAAGTGAGTTTCTTTCAAACACTCTCTCTCTCTCTCTCTCTCTCTCTCTCTCTCTCTCTCTCTCTCTCTCCACACACACTCACACACAGCCCCAAGGCCAGAAACGCTATCCTTCTTTTCAGTCTTTACACTTTTGCATTTCTTCTGTTGTTCCTGTTTTCCCACTCCTGCTATTTAGCATAAAGACATATTTTAAGTTCTACGAGTCCTGAAATGATTAGCTGATGAAGACCGAATCACTCTCTCAACCCAACAACAAAATGTTAATCGATAATAATTTTTGGATCCTTAACTTTTTCGTTTAGACAATACCAATGAGTTTGAGACATCTTTTTTTAATCCTCTGTCAACCTGTGACAAACACTGATTTTTGAGACCTCAAAGACTATATTAACCAATAAGCCAATTAAATAATCAATGCATTGTGTAATTGATCATAGCTAAACCTTAATCAGTTAAATCCATGGTTTTGAATTTCTCCCCATTAATAAATCGCCCCATCTGAGCTGTAACTGACAGATTTATTGACTTTTGTCTGTAGATGTATAGAGACCCCAGTGTGTTGATGTGAGGGTCGGGTCACTCTCTCACTTTATTCTGACTAGACCTCTCTCACTCACTCGCTCTCCCTCTTTTTCTGTCTGCCAAGTCAAACAACCTCACAGAAAACTATCCGTCACTCACTCACTAAAGCACTCTATGTGTATATACAGTAAGTTTTGGGGTTTTTTTTACATATACACACGTGTGCATGTAAGTATACATGCAAAAACGCCAGCCTGTGCTATGTGCATGTGTGTGTGCATGTGTGTGTGCGCATTGGAGCAGCAGGTGTTAGTCTGGCAGAGGAGGGAGACAAGAGTCAGACTGCTTTCCCCCTGCAATCAGTCTCGGCACGCTCCGAGCCTCCATTTGCATTTCCAAAGAGAAGGCGCTCCTTGATTGGCCCTGGAATCAGTAATTAGGCCGTATTGTTTGTGGTAAATAGACGCTGCACTTGGATTGTTTGCAAATAGTCCCAGAGGGAAAAACAACGAAAAAAAGCCAATTAAGGACAAAGATGGCGAGTGAAATGGGAAGTAGGATTTTCTGAGTGATTAACAAATGCAAAGTGAATGCAAAGTTGTTGGGATGACGGATGTTTCAGCTCTGGTATGAGACCTCGGCAAGTGATTGTCGTTTGATGTTTGCAACGAGGCAGAACTAGAATGATTAGACTTGATGCCTACAGGCACTTAACATTCTCATTTGCACGTGAGGACTTTTTTTTTTTTTTTTTTTTCACAATTTCATCTCTGCACGGTTATCTGTTGTGTTTTCTGTACAGTACTGACCAAGAGCCTGACTAACCCTTCCTTCTTAGGTCTGTGTGTGCAGCCTGAAGGTATGTTGACTGTTAAGCCCAGGTCATCTTTCCTAGATGTCTGGTATCACGTGCACGTCCTCTCAAAAGGAGGAAGTACACTTTCTCCAACACTGAGGGCTTAATGACCTTTTAATTATAAGTTTCTTATTGTGCATAGAGGAGTGTCACGCTAAGCTAAGCTAAGCTAAGCTAATATAATCCTTCATTACATCGTCAAACTGCATACGAAGACATAAAAACAGGATGGATGAGTAGGTGTGTGTGTGTTTTAATCCATCCACCCGACTCCCAGGGGTTCTCATCTTCTCCGTTGTCCTCCTCCGTCTTACTCTTTGGTCTTCTCCCGTTCCCCTCGTCTCCCCTGCAGAGTCACGCGGGAACACAGGGAGAACCTCACCAAGCTGGCCAAACAGATGAGCAACAAGGCGAAAGACTCGCTTAGGAGGGTGCGAGCTAACGCTGTCACACAGCTCAAAAAGGCGAAGGAAGGACACTCAGAGGACACCATACGGCTTGTAGAAAAACAGGTAGGAGACAGGGAGGAGAAAAGCGACAACGGTGCTATTACAGATAGAGACAGAGGCGTTCATTGGGCTTCATAAAGCGTCTTAGAGCAGACTGAGGAGGGGAAGTTTAAAGGAAGGTTGAGATGAGTGACTAGATGTGACAGATGAGTCACAAAACTGAATCAAAGAGGTAACCGATAACCAGAGTATAGAATACCTGAAAGTGCTGTAACTGCAGTCCAAACCGTGCAGCTTTCTCTGAAGGGAAATTATAGTTAAAGCAAGAAGTAATTTCCACTGGTAGTATTTTACCAAAGTGAGAAATTAATCCTCAGTCCTGTTTTGTCACATCGCAGCTTCATAATGTCCTCTTTTGTGAAACCAGGATGTGTGTTCAGATAGTTATCCACTTCTCTCTTTCCCTCTGCCTTGACAGATTCAGCAAATGTCAGACAACGTGACAGTGGACATTGACAAACATCTCGCAGCCAAGACCAAGGAGCTGTTAGGCTGACTGTGACGAGGAGAAGAAACGGGCTGGTCTTTGTTTTTTGTATCATTAGGTTAGAGCTGAACCTGCAGATGGACACACATAACAGAAGCAGCATGTCATCCTTTGTACGTTCATAATATACATGGACTCAATCTCGAGGAGGGAGTTTGAAAGCACATGTCCTGTTGAACATGTTTTGACGCTCCTGGCAGAAACTGGGCTTTGGTTCCTGCCCACATCACTGGCAAAGATCTGCTCATCGCTGCTGGGTGATATCTGTGTTTAACTGTCGGTGCATAAACAGAAATTGGCGCGGAAACAACGACGACGACAGACTGCCAGTCTCCTCCCTCCTCCCTTGTTACTCTTCCTGTCTTCAAACAAACAGCGAGCGAGGGACGAATGGACTTTTAATGGGATTTGCGGGCCTCCTCCTAATCAAACCCCTTGCCACAAGGGCCGTCTGTTTATATAAAACAAGCGCACCCATCTGAATGTAAACTGGCTGCGGGTTTGTCTTGGTGGCGAGAGTGAGAGAGGAAGGGAGAGAGAGTTTGTTCCAGAGACGCAGGATATCATTAACGTGTTGCCAAACATTTGTTTCACATTGATTCGAAGTCTGTTAAAAAATGCGCTTGAGAAAAAAAAAAGGCCTTTAATTTCTGCCCCTGTCTAGGATTGATAATACGACCGCTCTCTCGACAATAAAGTCGGGAAAGTAACATTATTGATGGACTCCATTAAAGAAACGCTGCTTTGTACCATGTGCGTCATCTTTCTTGCTCTTGTTTTCTTTTCTTTTTCTCCACTTTTAGTTTGAAGTCGCCCCCCTCCTCCATTAGTCAGAGTGATAATGGACTTTTCCTGTGTACAGATCTCCAGGCCTGGCTGCTGGCAACACAATTGTCCATTAGGAAAAGAGGCTGTTTTAATGCTGTGCACTTGGCCCTCTTTGCCTTTAAATAGCTGCACTTTTAAAGCCCCGGTCAGGAATTGTAGTATGTGTGAGTCAATGACAAGAAATATTCGAATGGGAAACCAACCCAGCGACACACACATGGCTCTGCTTTCATCTCTCTGCTGTTTACACCAGCTGGAGGTTTTTTCCGTACTATTACGTGATTGGTGTCTTCATTTGATCGTGATTTGTTTTGCTTCTCCTGCTACTGGTCACAGTCAGCACATGGTCATTTTAAAAGTTTGTCCTCACACTCTAATAGTCACCCAGTGACTACAGTGCTGCAACAATTACATTTTACAGAATGCCATTCTTTTAAATGGAGAAAATAAATTGAGGAATAATGACGATGCAGCCTCCATAGTGTTTTTTCTCGTCTTTGGTGTTAGCTGGTAGCAGCGCTGAGTTGCATGCTGCAGATTGTGGCTTTACTGCATTTGCCTTGGCCCTGTGTCTCCCTGAACGGCTTTGCTTTAATGGCCTAAACAGACCAGAGTCATTGGATAAACAAGAGTTTAGCAGAGGAGTGGCTGGGTCGGGACAGAGGAGGGGCGGGGTGGAAATGGCAGGTTTTTGTGGTGATTCTGGGTCCATATGTCAGCAATTTGAGGGCATTGTGTACCTTGGCCGAAAACAGAGGCTTCATGATCGATGGAGGGGTGAAAATCTCCCAAGTCCCTGGCGCAGAACACAGGCAAGCACAAGGAAATTGCTTTCAGCTGATAGCTTCATTTTGGTTGACATTTATCAAGTGAATTACCCCTGTTCCTTTCAAATGTTTACTACTACTAGCACCGCCTTTTGACGCAAGTGTGTGTGCGCGCGCATGCATGTGCAAGCGAGAGAGAGCAATAGTCTTTGTGGAAGTCGTGCTGTGTCCTTTGGCGATTCCTCACAAAAATATACAAGTCTTAATTAGTACAGTAAACATTTGATTTGATTGTCTCGCCTTTTATTCACTGCTGGTGCATTTAAGGAAAGATAACCGCTTACACATTTTGAACTTGCAGCTTTAACTCACAACAAGCTCTGAAAGCTGTGTTTTTACTAAAAAGCATCAGCGTCCTGTTCTTGCATGACAGAGATGCAAATGGGAATCTGTTTATCTCTAGACTTTTGTAGCTAATTACCATTTGCTAATTAGCTGCAAAGGTGACATTTTGGGATAAGGTTGAATGCTAAAATGTAGTGGAACTCTAGCTCACATAAACTGCTGGTCATACCAGACCAAGTGGGGCTGAAGCAGCAAAACTCCTGCATGTATTAAACTGAGCAAGAGTGTGTTTCAGTTCTCATGATTTCCAGTTTTTATTTGTCAAAAGGACAACTTGTTTCTTGCAGGGTGGCGACTGAATCCAATCTCATCCCTTCACTGTGTCTTCACAGCACAAACATCAGATGCAGCCTTGGAAGAGCACAATTTCAACTCGAATTGGAAAGAGATAATAAAAATCCTTCGAGTGTTGCTCTCTATCTCACTCTCTCCATCCTCTCTCACTTCATTCTGCCCCATATCCCTCTTAGCATTGTTCTACTTCTCATTATCTCTGCTTTTCATGTAGATTTCTGTATTGCATTATTCATGTCTTTTGAGAGAAGCTCGCAACCAAGGTCTAATACTAGTTTGACAGAAACACCTATTGTATAAGTGTGTGTGTGTGTGTGTGTGTGTGTGTGTGTGTGTGATGTAAGAGAAATGATGTATATATATGATTCCTCTCTGCTTCCTGTCTTCCCTTTGTGCCGCCTGTGATTACTCTGCGAACATCAAGCCGCGGTGCTCCTGCAGCAGCTGAACCGCTGAGGAGGCCGCAGAGCCGGGGCGACGACAGAGCCAACCACTTCAGCATACACAGAATTGGATCGATCGCGCGCACACACACACACACACATCTCATTCCCTCCTCCTCTCTCTCTCTTCTCATCACCTCTGGAGTGTTAAGAGCATCAGAGTGCGAGAAGCCACCCTGAAGATCTCATCAAGGATCCAATCAGCGCCTGAATACGAAATGCACTCTCCTCTTGTGATGTGATGATGGGGGGGAAAAGACATCGAGAGAGCCCGTCTGGAGCGAAAATCTCTGCATATGCAAATGAAACTAAAGATTTAAATGGGTTTGATGTTCATAAGAGTATCTCTGACCTGATGTAGTAACCAGCTCGCGGCAAAAGAATATGTGCAGATTAGCCTATTAATATTTATAGATGTAATTGGCTGAGCTGTGTGGCGTGAGGCCTTGTTGTGCCTGGTGTAATGCAGACCACGTTCAGGCCTAACCCAGGTGGGTGCCCTTACTGCCTCTAACAGGGAAATGGCCGGCCATTTTAGGAGGAAGCTGGATATCCTAATAATCAGGTAAACTAATACCGAGCAGTGAGAGTGTTTCCTTCCGGAGCTCTTGGCACGTCAGTCATTCACAGAATTGCTCCTGTCTGGTCTGTGAGCCATTTTAACTCAATGGAACGTGCGCTCTTTCCCCCCCACGTGTATTTAGAAAGGACCACACGGGCCCCTTTGGATAGCTTCTACACCCACAAGGAGCTCCCCAACCATCGCAGGGACCAACCAGACGCTCCAGCACACACACCTCCTGCTTCTCAAATCTGAACAAAGCGTCCCTCAGTCTAAAGTGGTTAAACTGTCATTTCAAATCGTCTGGACATCGTGATTACCGGCATGGGAGGAATTATATATTTAGCTTTATGTCCGTCGACATTTCCTCCCCCCGCCCTGATCTGAAGTGACTAGCCAGTAGTGCCCTCGATATTACTATCTCTGAGGAGTTAAAACCTTCCCCCAGGAGACAAGTGTAATCAAGGGCTGCCAGCAGAGGAGAGGGAGAAGGAGGGAGGTGTGGGGAGGGTGGTGTTGGTGACCTGTAGTGATGGGATGGTGGAGGGAATGACAATGGACCCAATTTACAAATACACCCCTGCATCTAAATCCTTAGATAATACTTAAGTACTCAGCCAAGTCTTATTTCAAGAGAAAAATGACAGAAAATAAGTGAAAATCAGTCTGGCAAGACCTGCTGTTTTCTTGAAAGCTTAAACGGTTTTTGCATAGAATTTTGTCTGTATATCTGGAGAGTATTTTCAGAAGATAATATCCCCTCCTTTTGTTGTTAAAATTCATTTTTTGTTTCATGTTTAAATGACTTAGCGGTAACAGGTTCTTATCTTTGACCAAATACTGGCTGAAAACATTGTGTCTCGTTGCTGCAACAGGTGAAATTTTAGCAAATTTGATTGGACGTAAAATTATTTTCTGCCACTGCAAAAATAATTTTCTTGTATTGAGTTGTTTTTTGCCAGTAAAATTAATTATAAAAATCTGCTATTGCACACAGTACAATTCACAATACAAATCCAAGTGAGTTTATTGAGACTGAATTAGGCAGATGGCTGCACGAGGATCAAGAAAAGTGACTCCTGTTTCTGGAAAATTCTTGCATCAAATTAATTTGCACTGTAATACCTCCCCACGCTGGCAGTTTTTCTCTTGTTTTGAGAAAATAAGACTTTCAGGGCCCAAAAATAGACAAAGATCGCTCAGTCTGGAGGAGATTTTTGCAGTGCAATAATCAGGAAAAAAAAAACTCTCCATGTGCTTCAGTTCAGCAAGAGAAAACGTACCGTGCACAGATAATGAGGAGTGGAAGCTGTTGAATGTAAGGAAAAGCATGCATGTGAATGTACACAGACATACTGTTCTTTTGCATTTGTTTATTAGATCATTGTTCAGAAATATTTTCCTAAATTCTTTCCACAATACACAACCAAAAACAATTGTCCCTGGGTAAATCCCCCCCACTCACACACAAGCCTCCAGGATCTCGTCCATCCTGAAGAAACTCATTCATCCTCAATAACGTCACCACTCGCTCGTAAATAAAAGTGACCGTTAGGAAAGCAGATGAACGCAGCCAACGGATTGGACAGGAAGCCAGTTAATCTGCAATCCAATCCGGCCCGAGTCTAGTGAAACTCGGCTCAGCTTGGCTCACCGAGGCCTGGGAGGAAGGAAGTGAAGGACTCAGGAAACAGTGTTCAGAGCTTTCACCAGTCATATCCATCACAGTGCACGGTGATGGAAGCGTGTGTGTGTGTGTGTGTGTGTGTGTGTGTGTGTGTGTGTGTGTGTGTGTGTGTGTGTGTGTGTGTGTGTGTGTATGTGTGTGTGTGTGTGTGTCCCTGTTTCACCAGTCATATCCATCACAGGGCTCTGTCTCCAGGCCTGGGCAAGCGAACTGGAGAGTCATTAGAGGGGCTGGGCTGCAGGCTGCCGCGCTGCACTTTAACTAAACATCTTTTCCATAAAATAAATGCTTCCAGGTTAGCGTGGGTCCCGGAGAAACCAGGTCGCCTCGCTTTTGCTGCCACTCATCTGATCCCAATTATGAGACAGACTGGGTCAGAGCCAGCAGAGACTATATGGATACAGACTGGAGTCGTGTGTTAGACTCTAGTGACAACCCAAGTGTGGCATCCTTTTGGCTTAAATCAACACATCGCCACCCCTCCATGCCCCATCCTCTCTGTCACTGTGCAACACGTCCTCTGAAAAATCATCTGTACTGTAATATAAGCACACATACCTATAACCAGTCTGGTTTTTGCACGTGCATTTTTTAGCTCATGCTCTTAAGCAGCTTAGCATAAGTGAGTCTGTGTGGGTTTAGCGCAGATGGCTCAAGGACATTAAAGCAGCAGCATGTCATGGTGATCAAACCTGTGGCTCACCTGCAGTGGGAATCTAACCACAAAACCACCTCAAAGATATGGAACTGCCAAGTCAGACAGTAGAAGTGTCAACTTATGTCACAGCTTTTGCACATAAATAAATACATATATGCACTTAATATTTACTCTCTGTCAAAAATAGGTAATACATACAGTGAAGGCAGAGAAAGTTTATGTATTTGCACGTCATGCATGTCTTATTGTCCTTTTGTATGGCACCTGAGATCATTTTCATTGACGTGATGTCATGTCACATTGTAACATGTCATATCTTAGTCTGTCAGTATATTTTCACATTATGTCATTCATCAACTGTTCAGATGGAAAAGTTGTCTTATGCACTTTTATATTCTGGCCTATTATTTAATGTAAAATGAAACACGTCACGTCCAGTCTCATCTATATTTGTCTCCCACTTTTAACTTCTGCTTCCTCCACTGACTGATAAAACAAGCACAATTACACAGTTGAATGCACAGTTATCACGTTTCATCATCAGCTTATGCAAATCCATTAAAACCTGCTTGACTTTTATGGCTGCAGAAGAGCAGATATGCTAGAATCTGAAAATACTCAACGGTAAGAAATTTGTAAGATTTTTAAAACACAAAATTAGAATATTTCAATGCAAGACTGACCCTCCATCCAGCACATTCATTTCATTCACCACAGTTGTGTTACATGTATGAGAGTAACCCGATCTTGGAAGAGAGGAAGAGCCGATCATGCTGATATATATGCGTTCGTGCATGTGTGTGTTTTTGTGTGGACACAGTGTGCATTTACCTCCATACATTATTGCATAATTGTTTCCTGATGCTCTCCTCTTCCCTAGAATATTAATTACCAAATGATGAAACCGCCTCTTTGGTCCGGGAGGTTGAGGTTGAAGGAGGAAATGGGGGCTGCGCATGTAGGAGATCGTCCTTTTTGATGGGGTTAATTTTGAGTGTGTGTGCGTGTTGTGTGTGTGGTTTGTGGTGCTGTTGGGAGGCGGGGAGGGGGTGAAGGGGATGGAGCACAGCATCAGCCATGTCGGGGCGTTGAGTTTCAAAGGGGAGCGTTGTTTTTAGATTGAAGGGATGATGAGAATATCTTGGACAGCTGGACGTAGCAGTTGTGCTTTTGGCATTAATTAATACTTTTTTCTTGGTTCCAAAGAAAATTATGTTCAAGAAGAAGAAAAAAGCATGAAAAGAAAGCTGTGCTAAAATGCTCTGGCCAGGACACTCTGTTTCAGTCTCACTGAGGCCTTTTCCACGCTGAATAAAGTTAGATATGTGAGCATTGAGACATGAAAATAACGTGCACACACTTATCACCTTAACCGAAAGCTGTGATACTCTGTACCTGCAGCTTGATCAGTTCCTATCTTTGATCTTATGTTTTGTCATCAGAGTCTGTAGGAAATCACTGTGCCCCAACACATAGAGCTAACATTTCTGGAGATAAGATAGAGATCATAGACCACTCCAATCAGATAACAAAGCATAGACAATGAATAAGAGAAAAAAATCTAAAAGAGAAACTGTTGCCTTATAAGAAACATCCCTTTTATCAAATGAAAACTGCCAACAAAAATTGTTTTTTGTGTGTCTGAATACTTTTTCCTCTGACCCTTTAATTCCAAAATTGCTTCCATAAGTGAATATAATTTCATGGATTCAAAATCAGACAGTGCCAGGGAGCTTCCACGGCGCTCGCACTGAGCCTGCATGGAATGGAGGATGGCTCCATCTAGTGAAACTATGATGCAGGGAGGGAGGCGAGCCACACAATTCTATTGGATAAAAGTACAGCGCCTGTAAGAATAAGAATAAGAAAAACAGAAATATTAATTGTGCACTAAGACTCTTATTTACACCTTGAGTGCAAAAAGACAGTTGTATAATTTGGCTCCTTTTTCTATAGAGGTGCAACTGAAGAAACAAGCTTAATGCACAATTTCACCCAAAATCAGTCTTTTTCAATTCATTTTGATGAATTTAAGCACATAGTGTGCAAATGTTTTGGTCCATGTTTCATGTTTCTGAGGGATTTAAAATGAGTCACTCTGTGTGTGGATTACTCCACAGGTGCATCTAGTCAGTCATTTAGGCCTTGATTGAACACACATGAAGCCAGCTGCCTGCAGGTCAAGTCATTACAAACACATTAGAATAATACATCTCCATAGAACTGACACTGACCCTACGTTTACACGTAGCATGGTATTTTGGAAAACGGATATTTTAGCCCCTCCGTTTTCAAAAATAACATCGTGCACACAACATCACTTTCAAAAATGTTGTCGTTTACATGAACCTGGATAAATACGCCGTCGAGTGGCATCAGTCTAACTATGCCAAACCTATGGGTGCAAGTGTAAACATAGGTCGCTCACATGATGTTAAGTATTTTCAGTCGCATGTTGTGACGTTTTGGAACCTAAAACGCTGTTTAAACCTGTTTACACACCAACACATAACCAGCGTTTTCAGAAATCTCCACTTTGGCCGGAGTTTTTAAAAATGATCGTTTTCAACTCTGCGTGTAAACGAGAGGCCAAAACACATGAAAACATACGCATATTCCCCAAGTGTAAACGCAGCCTGAGAGTGGGAGTCATGGGTACAGACAGACAGCAAGTCTGATACAAGCCACTTTTGATACAGGCAAGAAGGCAAACAGCACCGCATGCTATCATTATTATTTTTTACATTTTATGGAGGGTGGAAATGTGTTTTCACAATTAGAACATCATGCAGCACATTTTTGGCAAGGAAAGCAATCTGTGGCATGTCCACACCTCCCTGAAGGGTGGAGTTTGTCTGTGTCCCAGGCGCCTTTGCTGTAGTCTGAGTAATCAAATAAACACTTTCTATCTGTGGTTCGGTGAACAGTGTGGTGTAGATGTCTCACCCATTATACCTTAATCATGTGTCTGAGAATCACTGCAATTGTTCAGAACTGTGAGGTCTCATTTAGAATATGTCAACAATCAGTCTTTTCCAAGCACACACCCATTGCAGTGCCATGTGTCTGGAGGAAGAACTCTTTACCATAAAGAAAGTTTTTTTCACACATATCAAGGAGGAAGTCCAGTGGGGGAATCTTCTCCAAATTTGTGAAAAAACCTTAAAGCACAGAGCCCAGATGAGTGTGGGAAAATGGTACAAAGGCTAACTACATCCATAGTGACCAGAAGAAGATCAGCACAGCTGTACGTCACTTCAGAAAGTTGACTAATGAAGTCCCTGTTGTCCTTTAGATATGAAGGGAGCTTTTCAGCTAATAGCCTGATGTGATCATCAACAAAATTAGATAAAGGTTCAGAAAGAGAACTGACTCACATGACCTGAGGACGAGGCTTGCTTTAGAAAACAACCAATTTCCCCTTTGAATGTGAATGCTGGATCACATTGAAATTAACATGACCATGGTCCTGACTCTTTCTTCATGTCTGTCTGTACCCATGACTCCCACTCTCAGTGTACACGCTAACATTTGTACATGTATCAGCCTGTATCAGAATGTGGCAGTATATGGAGGTGTATTATTCTAATGTGTTTGTTATGTCTTGACCTGCAGGGAGATGGCCGCATGTGTGCTCAATCAAGGCTTAGGCTACGTTTACACTTAGGGAAAAGGCATATGTTTTCATGCGGTTTGGCCTCTTGTTTCACACTCATAAAAACACATTTTTACCCTCCAAAAAATGTAAAAAAAAATAATAATGACAACGTGCAGTTCTATTTGCCTTCTTGTCTGTATCAAAAGTGGCTTGTATCAGACTTGCTGTCTGTCTGTACCCATGACTCCCACTCTCAGGCTGCGTTCACACTTAGGGAAAAAGTTTTTTTCACAGAAAATGATCACTTTTAAAAACTCTGACCAAAGTGGGGATTTCTGAGAATGCTGGTTATGTGTTGGCGTGTGAACAGGGTGTAAAAGGCGTTTTAGGTTCGCAAACATCACAACTCACGACTGAAAATACTTAATGTCATGTGAGCGACCTATGTTTACACTTGCGCCCATAGGTTTGACATAGTTATGATGGCGCCCGACGGCGTATTTATCCGCGTTCATGTAAACGACAACATTTTTGAAAACGATGTTGTGTGCACGATGTTATTCTTGAAAACGCAGTAAAACATTTAACTGCACTGCAGTATTTTCTATGCCTAGCACACAAGAGAAAAAAGTTTTTTGAAGCACAGCTCATCTCTTCTAAAAAAGTACAGAAACATCCCACAGCAGATACTGTCAAACTCCTCTTGCATCATAAACCACTTCTCTTCTGTCCATCGGTGTAGTCCAACGGTGTAGTCATCTTTTCTATAATGTCACAACACATTCTGTGTTTCCCACATTTCCCGTGCATCACATTTCGAAGAATAATCCTCAAATTTACAGTCTTTAGAGTAACAGATGTTACGTTTTTAGCATATGTGATCATGTTAACTGTGGTCTTTGGGGATGACAGTGTATTGATTTAAGAATCACTGATGACTCTTTTATGAGACCGTTTCCTGTTCTTCTTCACATAACGCTGACTGACAAATTCACAAACAAACAGAGGGACATTCATGACTGGGATTATAGATTAGATGATGCACTTAACCTGCTGAGTGAAGCAGAAAAGCAGAAGAATCACACAGCTGTGTCTGCAGTATTTATGTTCAAGGAGGAAGTTTGCAACAGCTGATGGAGGCACCAAAGCAGTAAAACCAGATCATGAGTAATACTGGTGGATGGTTTCACTTTCAAGTCTTATTAAATTTTAGTTTTTAAAGTTAGTTAAATTTAGTTTTTCACAGACTTTGTCAAATATGCAGTTTTACTCATGATACATAATATATATGTACACAAATTCTATGAGGATTGAGCATTAAGATACAGGAAAAAAAAAAAAAAGTACATGTTCTGTACACACAGTGTCTCTACATGTACTTAAAGCAGTATTAATTAATGAATATTTTTTCAGCATCTTAAAGTTCAAGCTGTGATTTATTTGGAGTAACTACACTCTCCTTTTACATGATTTTGGTCTCCATCAACTCTCGAAGACAATTTCTTGCTCTTTAGCTGCTAAATGTTCCACTGTGTTCTCCAGCTAGTCGCCTACTTGGCTGTCTGCTGTTTGGTGAGTTTATCAGTACTTTTTACCAAACGTACCTGCCTGCTGTGCCTAGAAATGAGGTTGATGAAAGGAATCCTCTGTAGCTGTGGGGTTTTCTGTCCAGTTGAACGATGTTAATTGGCACTGAACTTCTGTAGTGCTGGTTGTAACACTGCAAAGGTAAGAGAATACATGTTTGGCTGCGTCCTAATCTAAAGTTGGCACTACTCTGATTCCATTCTGGTCTGCAAGAACTACATGGGTTTGACATTCATAACTAGGCCTGTAACAAATGTAGGTTACTCCACTTATTTGATTTTAATTGATGCACGTGCACATGAAGAATAGTCTGTAATGTTCTGTCAACTGGTTATATGCAAGTTTATACAGTTGACCCATCTTGTAACATTTAAAAAAAAAATTCATTTGCATTACAACATTTATGAGAAATGTTTTTTCCGTTTAACAGTTGCATGGTGTGTGATGGGCAGGTAGCTGGTACATTTGGTTAAGCTGGCAAACAGTAAAATGGGTCTGTAGTCACTGCAATTTCTGTTTGAAACGTTTTCATTCCCTTATTTTCATATTTTTGGTCAGTACTCAAAATTTCATTAGTCAGCAACATGACACAGGATTCATCATCAGATCATTCACAGTCTGAAAAAAGTGAAGACTGAGATAAAACTTCAATTATGTGTATTTTATGCTATCTTAAAAAAAAAAATGCTGCATCATCGGCAACACAAGTTACTGTAAGACTGATGCTGCACAAGCTGTGAGCACTACAGTTCTGAATCACCTAAAATCTCTGTTAGAGTAATTTATTTTTAACATGCACAGCGATGCACTGGCCTCGGTTCAGTGGATTGTTCCTCCAAAACCCACATTAATAACAGGAATATAATGTCGTTTTTGTTTTCTGGAGCTCCCAAACACACTTGTAGTTTGGGTTAAAACTCATTTGGGTGGTTTCATGTTTCTATCCAAGTATTGTTGGAAGTGAGCATGTTTATATTGTGCACAGCTGAAGTTTAAAAAAAATGCTCATGGTTTAAAAAACATTTTGCCATAATGAGCATTTTGATCATAAAACTGGAAATGCACTGATTGCACAAAGTTTCCTGAATCCAGCTTACCCTCTCATGCCCCTGCCATCCTCCACTGGGCATCATATCCTATTGCCGACAACGGACGCCATCATTCTAACAGTGCTGACTGTAGAGCTTTTGATTTCACACACGGCCAGCAGGTGCAGTGCAAGGTTCCTCTTTAAACATGTATGAAGGTTGATGCTGCAGTTGTTGGAGATCACCAGCACAGTGGAAGAGGTTTGTGCGTGTGAAAAAATTCAAAATGATACAAGAGGACAACATGCTGACGGAGTGGAAATCTGAATTACTCATACATTTGGTGGTAAGATGAAGAGGTAAGATGAGGTAGATGCTACAATTACAGGAGAATGAAGAACACGCAGAAATGTAAAGAAAAAAAGCCCTTTTTTTTATCATGTTACTGGAATCAGCGAGGCCTCTTGACAGGAATACTGATAGAGTCACTTCCCTTTTCACTAATAGCGTGTAGAAACTGCTGCTGCTTTGCTTGCAGTCTAGAAAACGACCTTAGTGATGACCTTTCTTTTTCTTTAGCACAGAAGAGAAACAGAAAGAACAGATATCATTAATGATGCGTTTGAACTATCAGCTCTCTTGAAAACAGAGAGTTTGATGTGTACCTGAAACCACTTTCAGGAGTTTCATGAATTGTGAGCAAAGATGAGGTGGAGTACCGATTGTACTGTGGAGTTTCTCGTCCTGTGCTCCAGGAAATGGGGAAAAGGATGTACTTGCAAAAAAGAATTATCTTTATTGACATATCTGAGCTTCTATGAAATCTGAGAACACAGTCAGTGTAAGAAAATAACATCAGACAAGAATTACAATGACAATTATAACCACAAGAATGTGACTAAAAATGTAACAAGTGCTTAATGTCTTTTATGGTAACAAACTTTTGCGCCCCCCTCACTACTTCACAGTTCTTGTTTGGAGCTCCAGCACCCCTTCTGTCCCAATTGTGTCGTTGAGAATGGGGCATTGTCCAGGGCAGGCTGTGACCAGGACCCTGCATCCTCTTCTTTCACTCAGTAATCTCTTTAAAGACTCATCAAAAGATGGATTCCCTTCTCTGTACCCGTCCAACAGCAGCAGAACCTCGCTGGACCTGGTTAACACAGTCAGCTCATCCTCTGTTGGTATCTTTTCTGTGAGAGAAAGCTGGGTCGTTATTTCCTGAAACAAGTCACCCTTCACTTTGCTGCAGTCAACATATAAAAGAAGTCCAATGGTGCTGAGGTCAAGGATTTGAACGAGAGAGTGAGTGGGCCCTTTGGTCCAAGAAGAGACCAGGATGTTGGCTGTGGTTGTTTTCCCACTTCCTGGGGGTCCCTCAAGGAAAAGTGTCTCTCCAGCTTCTGGGAGTAAAGCCTGAAGAGTCACAGGCTGGCCGTTTCTGACAAAACAAAACAAAATGAGAAGAATCATGAGTGTAAATGACACAAGTCTGGATAAATACAAAAACACAAACTTTACTAAACTTTTTTAATCCTCAAGGCCCAGTCACATCAGCATGTGCAAATTTCCTGAAATCCATTCATTTCAATGGTCTCACTGATATCTGGTGAATTTGTCTCAGTAAATATGCCCAAATATTTGATGTGGAGTCCAACTTTGGTGAACTCTGAATTACAAATTTACGACGTCAGCCAATATCAAACCACCTTGGCAGCGCTGACTTGAGAGCTGGAGTTTAAAATGGGTTAAAAATACAGATAACAATCTGGTGTCCTCAATCTTTTTAATAAAAAAATACAGTAAGTACATAACTAAAACTTTTAGTAGCTGGGATGAAAAACTTCAACTGTTGCTGTTACTGGAAATGAGATCTTGGAAGAAGAGTCTTGCATCATTAATGATTTTCTTGTAAATCTTGTGACTCACTTGTTTTGGAGCCTTTGAGACAGCTCCTCAACACTGAAAACGTCCCACTGATGTCTGGCATCCGCGCTGACGTCGGAATAAAGGGCTTTCACAAACACCCCCAGATTTTCCTCTGTGCGGCCTACAGACAACAAAGTGATGATAATCAAATCAGCATCCTATCAAACAATGTGAGAAAATCCTGTAGATGTTTTCTGTGTTCTTCCTGTGTTGCACAGTTAATTTCCTGTAAGGTAGCATAAGGAGTGCGCAGGCTGATATTTTTACAGTAAAGGTCAGCAGTCTTACAGACAGCTAGCTGTCTTACTCAATTTGTCTTTTTTTCTTCAAAACCTTGAACTTGTGGCTGTCTTAAAGTCAAAACTTCCCATTAAAGTCAGCATCTGGGGGAAGTTCTGCACTAATCCTTCATTCACCACGCTTTTTCAAAAGATTTCTTTTTGGCATTTCTGCTTTATTTAGATTGTGAAAGCTGGAGAGAGACAGGACAGGCGGGGGAGAGAGAAAGGAGATTATACGAAGCAAAGGTCCTGGAGCTAAAGTCGAACCCGAGGCGCTTTGGTAAGGACTCGCAGGAAACCAGAACCCTCACCACATACCACAAAATCAGTCTCTGTGCAGACGACATATTGCTTTACTTACAAGATCCTCCTCAAGTCTCAATTCTCGCTCCTCACTTCTTATTCAATTATCATGCAAACCAACTCCAATATACATCAAACTGGATCCATCCCAACCAACACATTAACCCATGGACAGAAATACAACAGTCAGTATGCAAAGAAATCTCAGGCTCCTGAGCACCTTCATAAAACAGCATGAATGCTTCAGAAACACTGGGATTTCAACAAGCCTGCACATCCACACTTTCTACTCAAAAGCAGCATAAAAAACACAACTCTCTTTAATGGAAACAAAGAGGCAGCTACATCTCCCATAATATCCCTCATTATTAACACCCTTTATCCATAGAAAACAAGAAACACAATGAACAGCCTACACTGGCTAAACCTTCTCAATCTGGGTCCTTTTATAAGTCTCTAAGTTTCTAAGTGCTAATAAGTATAAGTACTAATAAGTACTACTAATCCCCGTACACACACACACACACACACACACACACACACACACACACACACACACACACAAATGTATGCTTTCACCACATAACTCTATATGTAGTTTATGTAGCAGCCTTTAATCATATATAGTTATCTATTATCTACTGTTATCTTTATTACTATTATTTTTTATACTCGTCTATTTTTTATTTTCTTTATTGCTCTGTAATTAATGTTGCTATTATCATTATATCTATCCATCCATCCATTTTCTATTCATTTTCTATGCCGCTTATCCCTTTCGGGGTCGTGGGGGGCCGGAGCCTATCTCGGCTGTCAACGGGCGGGAGGCGGGGTACACCCTCGGTCGGTCGCCAGCCGATCGCAGGGCAACATATACAGACATACAACCATTCACACTCACACTCACACCTAGGGGCAATTTTACAGTCACCAATTAACCTAATGAGCATGTTTTTGGTCAGTGGGAGGAAGCTGGAGTACCCGGAGAGAACCCACGCATGCACGGGAAGAACATGCAAACTTCACACAGAAAGGCCTGACCCAGGAATCAAACCGGCGACCTTCTTGCTGTGAGGCACGCGCACTACCTGCTGCGCCACCGTGCAGCCCTCATTATATCTATTGTTATTTAATTTTCTACAGTATTTCCCTTCTTTTTATTAATTTATTTTCATGAAAAACACTGCATTCCCTATCTCTTCTATTATTTTATTTATCTATCTTCCCCCACTTTCATTTTCACTCTGACTTTTTTTTTGCTCCGTCTGCCAAACAGTTCTGTCTATCTGATTGTCTCGCTCTCTGTCCATCCGCCTGCCTTTCTGTCCGTCTGTCTGTCTGTCACCACAACTGCTGTAATCATTTTCATGATTTATCAGTAACTTGATTAATAGCAAAAATACCAAACATTCACTGGTCTCACGAGCAGCTCTATATCTTATCAGTGAGCTGAATATCCCTGGTTTTGGACTGTTGGTTAGACGAAAGAAGACATTCAAAGACATCACTTTGAGCTTTAGGAATTTTTCACTATTTTCTGACTGAGATAATAATCTGCAGATTAATCACAGATGAAAATCATCATTAGTTGCAGTCGTAATCATTTTAAACATAAACCAACAGAGAAATTGTGCAAAAAATAAAAAGCTCTTCGAGTCATAAGAGTCACTTACTTCCATTAAAAACAGTTATCTCTTCCTCATTTTCATTTTTTACTTGTAGGCCTGGTGGAAAGAAACAACACTGTTAGAAAACTAACACAGACAGAAGCACTGAATTAGTCACTTAATCATTGCTACAGTGACTACAAGAACTGCAGAGGTATAACTCCAAATCCACTCACATGCACTTCAATGCAGGTTTAAATCAAAGGAATCGAACACAAACAGGTGTACTTCATAATGTGCAGCTTCACAGTAAAGGGGATCTTTGCACTTCTGTATTCAGGAGAATGAGTGATTGCGTCAAGTTAGCTTTTGCAGGCTGTCAATACTAATGGTGATTTACGTGATTTACACATGCACACATTTAAGGTCTTACTGTGTCACTGTAGGTGTTATATATTTGCAACACATTTAAGTTTTAGCCCTTGTGAAGGCACAGTACATGTTCGCTGTCTCAGACTTGGTTAAACTACACTGGTCACAGGCAGCGCAGCTTCCAGGGGACATGAGCAGGGCTTCTAGACGTTTTACAGATAAGGCACACATGCCAATGATTCATTAAACGACCAATTTTTATTTTCTATGACTAAATTTGTTCACATTGCATAGTTGAAGTGGCAACACACGCACAACAACTGATCAGCTTGGTGAGAAAGAGGCGGCACAGACAGGCAGCCGAGGAATGGATGACACTGATAGTACAATGAATGAATCATTGCGGTGGAGGAGGACTTTCAGGATGACCCGTAAATGTGTGATCTCAAACTTCTTCATGGAGAGTGATAGCAACCGTGGGTGTCTTTCATTCAGAGTATGAACATTTAACAAATGCATCATCAGCAATTTGACAAAAGAGACACCCGTTCGTTGCAGAGTATTTAGATATTAAGTGTATGTGACACTTTTCAGAACAACAAAAGCGGAATCGATAGAGCCCCTGAAAGCTGTTGCTGTCTGTGTGACTTTGGTTATTATGATTACCAGACTGTAACATGCTATTTTTAATGTTTGTAGCATTTACCAACATGCTATTTTTAATGTTTGTAGCATTTACCATAAGCGGGCATGTGTGTGTGTGTGTGTGTGTGTGTGTGTGTGTGTGTGTGTGTGTGTGTGTGTGTGTGTGTGTGTGCGTGTGTGTGTTATATTTTAGACTCACAGTCAAGAGTACAAACAGATCTGCCTCGAACGTTGACCAAAAAGTTCCTGGTACCTTGAGCGCTAAACCCTACAGAAAAAAAGAAACACTGATATTAATTCAGTTTGTCGGCACAGCGTGTGTGCCGTGTGAATGTGTGCTGACAGACTGGCGATGTATACTGTAGATAAGTCTTTGATCCTGTGCATCAAGGCATTGTGATGCAATCTTAAAAATACCATCTTGAACCTGCAGCTGTCGTCAAACTTCTTATCGTGTTCACACATTCATATACGTTACTGTATAAGCCTACTATTGAAATGATAGAGGTGTTTGTGTGGTTAAAAAATCAACAAACATATGGTCCTCTGACAAACTAGCCCCGCATTCACAAATAACCTCAAATTCCCCTTTCACACAAACCAAGACCAAGCTGGGTGTTTCCAAGTGTGATGATTGTGACACATGTCGGGTCTAAAATGCAAAGTCATGCTTACATGAAAACACGCATAAGGAATCACATGCTAATAAAAATCCCTAAAAGCCAAATGGCAATCGTTCTGGCGCCAGATCAAACATCTAACAGTAGTGTTTTGCGAATACTTCCTCTTTTCAGTGGCAGAATGATTTGCATCACATGTATCACACATATCAACTGTCTTTACGGTTGAACTGTCATAGTTATTTACTGACGGGCACAAATTCTGCTGTCCATTTGACAAACAACCAATGAAGGCTAAATTTCAGTTCTGGTTTTACAATTAAGTTCAATCAGCTCTGCTAAAAAGTTCTTTCTCTTCTTCGCATCACTTTCTTAAAAGGGCTGTGACAGTTAAAAATAAACCAATGTGAATGCTGACAATGAGGAAATAATGAAGGGCTCAGGAAAATAATGTCCCATTGCATTAAACTGGATGATCCACTTCACTTCCTGCAGTTATTCTTTGAGTGCACATCCTAAAAGGAAATCCAGCCGTGCATTGATGCCACCGACCCTGCACACACTAACTTTCTGTTCATGCCTTCAGGCTGCATATTGAATGATGAGTGGGATTATTTTTAAGATAAGATAGACTTTATTTATCCCACAACGGGGGAAATTCACATATTACAGCAGCAACAAGAAAGAGTGCAAGAAGTCAGAAGACAAAAAAATAAAATAATAATAATAATAATAATCTATTGCAAATATATCACTGTGATGGCTTCATATACATGTACCGGAACAATCCATTTGTCACTTGGTCACTTTAATATTTCCCCAGAGACGTATGTAGAATTATCATACATTGTTATGCCTGGTGTGCGAGCGTCAAACACAAATTTCCATATGACGCAGAAGTATTGCTGTGTTTGTTGTACGCTACATGTCCTGAATCTGTAGTTGGCTGTAATGTGCACATTAAGAACTGAGTGATTGGTTACCTTTTTGGCGTCGGTACATGAGCACTGCAACAATAATTACAACCATTATCACTCCCATGCTCAGTACAACGATGAGAGCATCATTTTTGACTTGAGGAACAGGCAATTCATCTGTGAAAACAGAGAAGGATTAGCGTTAATGTGTGTCATAAACCAGTTTCAGAAATGACAGGGCCTGGACAAGAACTGTACCCATGCTTTTAATATGTTTGACCACTATGGAAATAACCAAATATACCGAAGACGAACAGTTGCAAACTTCCCCTTACTGGTCAAGGACTGAAAAAAGAAGCTATTTAAATGACTCATGTTTGTTTAATATTCTTTCAGCTGGGCAAACAGCCTGATCGTCTTCAACTTTTTGCTTTTCGTTATTGTATTTAAAGACCTTTTTTCTTTATTTAGCTCTAAAATAACCTGAATTTATCTGATTTCAGGTGCAGAGCCATAACCCCACAAAACCACAATATAACCAGAATACTGTAATTGTATCCAAAGAGCAATTAATTCCTTATAAGCAGAAACATACACACACAAAAAGCCACACGTTTCCACACGTCGTAGCACTCCTCCACACTGCTGCATCGTTCAAAGCTCAAACCCAAATGCCTTTTCTTACAAAAAAATCTTGTAACTGGAAAAACTGTGAGCAAGAGCTGAAATGCTCATAGCTGATATACATACGCCCTCTGTTAGTTATCACACTGGATGTGGTTTGACACTAGACACCTCCATCACAAAGAAAGTATGAACGTAACAGGAAACACAAGCAGCGGATTGTGATAACTACATAGCTTTATTTCCTGTTTTTCTGAGAGTATCTAAGGCTTCACGTAACACACAGACTACAAGTTCAAGGATGTTAACACGGCTGCTTCTCATGCGATTCTTATATCATTTTGAACGGTGTTGTAGGCAGTAGAGCACTCACAAGAAACGTGGTGGGAAAAAAAGGGAATGACATGTGATAAAGGTCCCTGGCCAGACTTGACCTGAGGATGTTGTAATTCCACAGTCAGCATTTTTAACCCCTGTCTGCTTGCATCCTGTCTGCAGTTACAAGTTTTGAGTACAGTCTTAGATGAAAGCCTAAAAGGAAATCAATATTTACCTGGAATCTGAAATGTTGCAGAGTAGCCATCATTTGTAAAGCTACATGTGTAGTTGTTTCTGTCTGACGCTCGCACGCGTATCTCACTGCTGATTTTAAAAAGCTGGTCTGGCATTGACACAACCGTCGTACTGGCATTGATGCTCTGCAGGCGTCCATCCTGCCACCTAACAGAGGACTCGGGATAACCCTTAGACTGGCAGGTCAGCAGCACCTCATCCTCCTCTGCAGACTTCTCAATGTGTTTAGTCCCTTCTTTGTAAGGTGCTAGGATAGAATCAGACAGGAAGAATATATTAGAAATACCTTGTGTTTAGAAAAGCACTATCATGGTGATTATATGTTAGAATCTTGCATATCAATAATGGGAAGCTCTTGAGGAAAGCCAAAAGGATTCTTTACCAAATTGAGTAACGCTGGTTTCACAATGTGATACTCTTATTGCCCAGAAATGACCACATGCTGAGGCCAATGACCAGAACAAAGCCCCTGAACCATCATGTAGAAACCTAAAAAATTTACACTACCACAGACTTGGTACTAACCTTTGACCGACAGAGTTATAGTTTTGTAATCTGCTCCTTCTCCTGTCTGCACCATACACTGGTAGGTCCCAGAGTCATTGATCCTGAGCCTGGAGATCTGTAAAGTGAGAAAAGAGGAAAGTCTTTCTGTGTCCTTGTGAACTTATTATGTTCTGTCCTCATAGACTGGAGCTTTGTGAATGAACCAAAATCATGAGTTATGTTGTATAATCCCTATTTGAGCTCTTGTCAGTCAAAGGAAAAGAGAGAATCTCTTGGTCCACATATTGTTCTGTTTTAGGGAAACACTTCTTGGCAGTGGTCCTTTAGTATATACGTCATGGATTCCCAACAGGATGAAAAGATGACATCACTGGTAAAAACCCATCATATGCCTGCAAATTCTATGTAGATCTGAACATTTCACTATCAGTATTGACCTGTAACTTGGCCCAGCCTTCCTCCAGCTCCTCAGCGAGAAGACGCGCTCGGCCCTGATAGTCCGGACTCTGGGTTGCCAACTGCTCCACCCCATTATCCATCCGGGACACTTCCCGAAACGAGGTGGAGGTGATCCAGTGCCAGGTTACCTTCAGGGGGTCATCAGAGCTCGACAGTTTAGGCTGAAACCTGCAGCCCATCACAACATCTCCTCCAAACTCTGACTCGTAACTGGTTCTCTCAGTCTCAACAGTGAAGAAGACTGCTGGGAAATGATACAAAGCAATGTCAAGATTAATGTCAGTTTGATCCACAGCCGTGAAATGTTTTGAACAGAAACCCAAAGGCTGCATGTAGATGCATTGTTTATCCTGTTCATATTTATCCAGAAATGTCTCGTACACTTTATGCAACACACCTGAGAGAGATGGCTGGAACATGACTTGCAGAAGTACAATAAGGGTCCAGTCCATTGAGACCTAAGGGAGAAACAAAGGGGAGTTTTACAGATGTTGAAATATTTGGTCATGCTACCAGTAACATGAGTCATTTTACTGAGGAAGACCAGATGTGATTTCCAGAGCCACAACATGTTAGATCCAGTTTACTTGTTTAGTCATTCAAAAAGTTATATGACCCTTAGCCAAAAAACACACAACGTCACATGTTGAAGAGACTTTTTACTCAGTCGAAGCATGACTCAGCTCTGCTACGAGGCACATTACATCCCCATTTTGTTTCTTAATGAAGAAACATAGAAACTAGCACAAGCATGCAGTTGTTGGGCTGTCAACACACACCCACACATACACAAGAAACAGCTGTTTTTCTTTCTGTACACCAGCTCTAACTGCACAGCAGGCTTCTGTGGAAAAGATTTAGTCGAACACATGCATTTCTAAGGATACATGAACATGACTGCGGGACTGAGCTCTACCCTCAAGCCAAAGCAACTTCAGCACTTTATCACACAAATCTCAAAGCAGTGACGTTTGAAGCTGTTTGTAGCTGCTGGAATGAGCTGTAGAGAGAAAAGTAGTCTGCTGTGCTGATTTCCTGTAGCAAATGTTAACAACAACTCCAGTTCTACACAACATTTAGGCCACTGAATGTGAAATGAGCTGTCACTGATGATTACGCTGTGTCTGTTTGGCTCATTGAAGTGAAATAAAATGTTATTAGAAAAAAAAAAAGCCTGATGTAAACACATTTACTATAATTAAGATAGCTGTCATCAACCTATAGAGGTACAGTCAAACAAAAAAGTGATGAATGGCAAAAAATTAGATTCAAATATGAAAACCAGATAAATACAAATGACAGCTGTGCAAACTGTTGTTTTTCAGCGCTCTTACCTGCAGGTCATGGAGCTGCTACTTGTATTTGCATGAGTTGTTTCCTGCTTCCTTCAGCTCAAATGATGGTCTCTTGACTCCTCCGCTGTTAATGAAGCTTTCAGTCTGATAGCATAGGAGGACTAGTCCATCCCCTCATAAACACACCCACACGAACTCGGTTTAGTCATTTCCACAGGTCGAGTTTGCGCTGACTTCGTCGTTTCTGAGCGACTTCAACGATAACAGCGACCTGTTTAACATTAACCCTCAGATTTAAGCCCACATTGTGAGTAACATCACTCTTCATTTGAGTACACACACTGTGAAGGTCGTTATATCCCGCATTTTAACAACCCTGGACGCTGATTTAGTTTTAAGTGCCATTTCATTTTCAGTGCCACTGATTTCTCAAAGTTCCAGCTCCACATTTAAGGAAGAGCAAGTTATATTTACATTTACTGAACCACACGGAAGTAGTATACTGTACTTACTGTAAGGAAAGTCAGAGAGAACAAGCTTGTAGCGCAAACAGTCATAAACATCTGTAACAGTGACGGTAAAGGCTCAAATCTGAGCGCTCCGCCCTCAACCGTCTGCACGTGCGATAATGGACAGAACAAAACGTTAAGACACGTTATAAAGACGTTTAGAAAAGAAATGAAACCAAGCAGAATCAGGCTAAAATATATCTGAAACTGATAGCTGCTCTGTTTTCCCCCCGCCGTCATCAGGCCGCTCTCAGGTGTGCTTTCCCTCACGTGTGGACAGTTCAGGTGTATTTCAGTAATTTCCAGGATTACGCGACTTGTGCTGCTCGACCTGCTGATACACGCAAATGTACTACTACTACTACTACAACTACTACTACTACTGCTGCTGATAATAATATTAATAATAATTATAATTATAATAACAATGTTAATCAGTGGTAGGAGCATTCAGACCCTGTACTTAAGCAAACAACATACACACAAAAATGGAAAAAGTAACTGCATTCAAATTCTTACTTGGGTAAAACTACAGATGTGTTATTATACTAAAAGCGTCAACAGTAAAACAATTCATAATGTAGGAGAATGGACCCATCAGAATTACATTATTAAATATTCTATTACTGGGTTAACAGTACTGATTCATGAGCCTGTGGGGAGTATTTTAAGGTTGTATCTGATTAATTTCAATTACTTTAGACTGTCTGGCAGTTTAATTCATTCAAATGCATAATATCGTTTTGTATGTACAACCTTATTCTGTCAAGTAACTACTAATTATAGCTATCAAGTTCAACTGGGTAAAAAGTTCAATATTTTCCTTCAAAATTTAGTAGAAGTATATGGCAATAGAAAATAGGAGATGCTCAAGGAAAGGACATTTACTTATTATTATTCAAAATTGGACACAGCATTTGTGGAAATGTCCTGAGTTTCTTTCTGTCACTGACAGTGGCAGACTCACGCAGTCTGAAGGAAGGGGGCAGTAATTAGATAAATAAATAAAAAGGGCACCTGAGAGGGAATTTTACCACATTTTCTCCACTGGAGAGGCACTTCATCGTGTTTTTTCCCACTGGAAAGGCTCCAAACCAAAACAACAACAATTCAACACAGAGATTCGTGTTCACACAAATCACAGCACGTCATTTGGAGATTGGAAATTTGAATGGGAGATATTCTAATACAATAAGAAAAGTTTACCTTTATACAGTTTCCATCAACAAGCTGTCAGGTGGAGTTCTCATATACATGAAACAGACATCTATCCAAAAATCTTTGCTTTGTTTAGCGCTTTCACTGTCCCATACATAGTGACCTTTGTGGGCTTTCCATCAGTTCACTGACTGGCTCCTACTTTTTTTTTCTGTGATATAGGACTAAGATAGTCCTGCATGTCTGATCTTATCAATATTGATGTCACAAGGGAGTTTATTTTTTCGCAAAACCTGTGAGCAATGGTTAATTTCACCATATCTTTTGGAAACCCCTTGAAAAATGTGAGATTTTTATGGACTTTACTGCCTATATTACTCTCATGTCAGACAGACATTGTGGGAGAGGTTGTTTTTTTTTTTTACCTTTTGTGAGTCAGGTTAATTGTTTCTATATATTTTTTTTACTAAATCAAATATCCTCCAAAAATCAGGTCTTATTTGTCCGTGAAGGCGAAAGCTGGCAAGGAGTGTCTCACATTGTTGTAATGCATTGATGTATGAACAGATAGCTTAGCTTGACATGGTTCACTGCAGCATGAAGATTTTCACTTTGGCTGATCGAGTCAGAACTAAACAAAAAGAAGCTTGTAATGCTAACTGTGCAAAGTCCATCCATCAATTATCTATACCCACTCATCTTGTGCAAGGTGCTGGAGCTTATTCCATGTCACAGCATTTACATACACTTCAACAGGCTTCAAAAAATCCTCTCATTATTTCATGTCAAATAGCTTAAGCTATTTTAAAGTAAGCGAAAAGTAATGTAAGTTGTAATGGCTCATCTGGAAGTGGTAGCTGCTCGGCCTGCAGCATTACGAATCAGTTGGAAGATACATAATCTTAGGTTGATTAGGTTAATAACCATAATGCTCCACTGCTGTATTTTTCACCTATTTCTCAGGTCATCAGATTTCCTTTGAATTACTAATATTTGAGCGCATTTTAAAATCAATGAATACAGTACATAGGCTGTGATTCAAACTCCCATGAAGCACCATTTTTCAAAAAAATATGTTTTAGTGAGCAGTAGAATATGAAGAGCGAAACAACAACAACAACAACAACAACAACAACAACAACAACAACAACAGCAGCAAGATTATAATGTTGACTTGGACTCATAAGTGGCCCATAAACACCATTAGAGGGAGCCATTTCTCAACTAACTGCAACCAGCCTGGCTCTATATAATGTACAATATTACCAGGGATAGGCACAAAAGCTTTTTTACACACATACTGTGTGTATACGTATGCTGTATACTGTATTTCTCAACCCCATATTTTTGCTTTAGGCTGCTCAGAGCGAAATAAATTAGTAGCCTGACTTGAATGATGACTGTGATTTGTTGCTGATGAAAAAAATCACCATGATATTGCACTTTCATAAGTTTACAATGACTTGTTTTGGTTATGGACTATCATTATTAACAATCCCACAATATTATTTTTTTTACAAAGCTTCCATTTGGATCTAGGACTGTTAAAGTATGCTTTTTGTCTTATTTTGAAAGTTTGGCCGGAAGTACAGTGTTGACTCATTTCCGCTGATGATAGCTTACCTTACAGGACTGCTAAAGGAACCGTAGGAGAGAAGTTAAGTGTGAGCTGTTTTAGAAGCGATACACACACGTTTGTTTGACAGAGGCATGCCCCTGAACCAACGATAGTACTGCATTTGTGACCAGTATCATTTTATTGTTTAGCTTACCGTCTTCAAAGTATATTAGGTATGTACAGGCGTCATTTGCAGTTAGCCAAGCTACCACTCAAGGTGAAAACCCAAGTTTGTCAGGTGACGCATGGGAGGCTATCTCATACAGTAATATTAGCAATATTAGCATATTATCGTTTGCCAAATTAAACTGACGCTAATTAACAGGAAGCGCAAAAAGCACAGGTCGTATATTTATCACCTAGCAACAGCAGAAATGTGTAACGTTACATTCGACGTTACATCTGTATACACTGCTTTTACTGCTTGTGCTTATGAGTTTGGTAACGTTTGACTGCAGTACAACGGAATAATTGTATGTGTGTGTCAGCAGTAACAGCGCCACCATGGGGTTCCTACTGTCTAAATCCATGGATGCAAACTTCAGAAAGCAACAAGAATTCATGCTCCACAATGCACGGCTGCAGGTGAGTGTCCTTGCACCCACTCACACGGTATCAAAACAGCACTGTGCAGAGGATGCGTCATGCACCTGCAAGCTTGTGTTACCTGTGTCAGGTGGAACATGGAGTTAAATGTTGAAGCAGCTACGCTTGAAGGCTTGTCCTTGAGCTACTGTGCATTGGATTGGACCACATTTGCATGTTGCTTTTAGGAAAACCATCTGCCAGCTGACTAAATGTTAATATGCTGCTGTCAAGTAAAGCATGTTGCACCAGTCAAGGCTGAATTACTCGCTGGACAAAGCAGGCAAAAGCCACTGTGTGTCACTGTGTGGCCATTTGATCAATTGTAATTTTACTGAGGATTATGGGAATTTCTTACGGCACCTCTAAACCTCAAAATGAACTGATACAACAAGGACCTTTATCTGGTTCCTGCTTTATTACATGATTTAGCAATGCTGTCTTAAAGGGTGTCACGGTGTCAACACCTCACTTTAAGGTTAATGTTTCACTTGACATTGTACTTCCTTAAATAATATATTATCAAATTTCCACACAGCAAACATGGGGCTATGTAATATTCCAAGGTAGTCCATCAATTGTACTGGTAAACCCAGCTCACACGGACCTGAGTATAAGCAGTTTCCTATCTACAACCCTGATTCAACAGAGGTTGGGTCACTGTGGAAAACATTTTGATGTCAGCAACATGTTTCAAACAGGTTGGGACAGGAGCAACCAAAGACCTGTTTTGAACATCCCACAGGTAAACAGGTTCATTGAGGTGATAGTATCATGATTGGGTATGAAAGGGGCATCCTGGAAAGGTTCAGTCATTCACAAGCAGGGATGGAGTGAGGCTCACCATTTTGTGAACACATGATTGGATAAAGGATATTTCTACATGGGCCCAGGAACACTGGGTAAAACTGTTTACAAATGATTACATTCGGCTTTCATTTACATTTTACACAGCGTCACAACGTTCTTTGAATTGGGCCTGTAGAGGTGTCAAAGTCAGGGATACCAGCTCTGTTTGAATCTCAGCATTTCCATTTAGAGAACACAGGTTTTATTGCACTCATTATTTTTAGTTTAGTTTAGGTTTTGTTTTGTTTTTTTCATTTTAACAAAGGATTGGGTTTTTTCTTCACCTTTTTGGGGCCAATTTGTTGTGATTTATTCATGCCTGCAAGCTGCTGAGCAGCAGGTGGGATGTGACTGTCATAACGCCAATGACATTATCCAACTGACGCCCAAAAGGTTTGTTGTGTTTTCTGCCCTGTAATTTTCTCCTGCTCTCCCAGCTCTAAATGTGTTAGAAGATGACTAACGTTATTCAGTGGCAAAGGTTTGGCAATTGAGTTTCAGAGAGCCCTCATTTGGGTCGTGACAGTGATTCACAGGTAAATATTATCATTTTACCATCATCTGTGTGTCCGTTTTAAATTATTTAAAAGAATACGTGACAGTATTTTCTATTTTAATTTGGATTAATTTAACCTTTCATGTCTGGGCTGAACAAAACATACTCAGGGTCATCAGATTGGCTAATCGTCAGATGTTATGTTACTGCCTCTAACAGGAGATAGTTTTGCTGCCTTTCATCTTCAGCAATGACGTTTGAGTGAGATAGACCCTAGCAATTTCAGAATATCTGTGAAGCAGCAGCTGTTGCCTCCCCTTGCATTAAGACGTCAAAGATGATTGCTTGACAATGTTTTCAAGTCACAGCACTCACAGCTAATTGATCCTTTCCTCGCTCTCGCCTGGTGGACTCTGAAGTCAAAGTCATTGGGCATTGTGTGTGGGGTCCATCTTAAACATTACTTGATAATTCATTAGTTAAGGGTCTGTTTTATGACACGTGTCCTGAGTATGAATGAAATGACATAAATGACATTTTAGTCCACTTTGTATTCAACAACAGGCCTTGGCTGGTAAGAGATGGTAAAGTAAGTGAAATAGAACACAAGGTGATTAAAAATATCTCAAGGCTGATCAGATAGAGGTAAAACAACTTTTAAAAAGTGGATACAATAAAACAAAGAGAATAAAATGACAAAAACTACCAACTTTCTCACCTTTGCACACACTTGTTAGCTCTACAGGTCCAGATATTAAGTCACACAGTGCTCAGGTGATAATAAACCCGGCTGTTTTAAGTTAGATTGAGAGAACAGCTAAAACCCATGGTTCAAATGATAGAAAACAAACCCCTACCATGTTGTGCCTTGTAGGGAATTAATTATCGGAGAATTATTTCTATTGGGTCCTGGGATCCAGTGTACAGTAGCTAAACATCTGTGCTGACATCTGTTCTTAGTTGAACCCTGGTCATGGTTAAAGAACCACATGATAAAGGCAAGAAGAGCTTTCTTAGTACCCAGGAATGATATGTTTGATATTAACTATAATGTTACAATTTTAGATGATCAGAAAGGGACCAAAAACGGGACCCTGAAGAACCCCCACAATTAATCTAGCATGACTGATGGACGTGTAATTTCAGAGATACAAACCAAACCATTAACCAGCATTTGTGTCATATTGACGAATGATCAGGATTTTGTTGCAACAATGCAAATAATAGTATTCAGGACATTTAAGACAAATAACAAGGTAGCCATAATATCTGTGTACATATGTGTTTGTTGTGGGTCTCTCTCTCTCTCTCTCTCTCTCTCTCTCTCTCTCTCTCTCTCTCTCTCTGTTACGTCTTCTTCTGCCTCTTCGTTCAGCATGTGGACCATGATGATTCATGTGTTTCACTCATGTGTTGCCCCGCATGCTCGCAGCCTTTACAAAATGTCAGTGAATTTCCCGCTTATGTTTCAGCTCTGCTCTCACTTTGTCACCTTTGGAGTGGACTCTTCGTGGCTCATTTCCTTCTTTCACTTTTTCTTCGCTGCCTCTTCCAGTCACTGTTTCTCAGTCGTTGTGTAATCTTCCACTGCGTGTCCAAGCTTGCCTCCGAATCTATTTGTCATCCCTTGTGATCTTTCTGTGAAAGAGACAATGTCTTCTACTTTCAAAGTGCACACGTAGGTAAAGATAACAATGTTGCTTTTTTCATTTTGATCAGTAACTTAGTTTAGAACCCCGATTCCAAAAATGTTCGGGCTCCAAAAACACCAGTTTGGAACATTTCACAGGTAATCATGTTCACTGGTAACAAGTGATTGTATCATGGTTGGGTATGAAAGGGGCATCCTGGAAAGGCTCAGTTGGTCAGTTTTTCAGTTTTTATGGAGAAACACATTTATATAACCAAACCTCAAAGATTGAAGCTCTGCTAGAATTGGACATTTTTAAATGATACCCAATTTCTAATCATGTCGACAGAAAGCACAAAGTGTCGAGCAAAGCAAGCTTTTCTTGAGGCATCCGAGATTTGTAATTGTGATGGATTTGGATGCATTTGTGTTCACATCTGTGAGGTTGGAAGTAGATTTAGTGGCTGCGCGTGTGTGTTTGTGGTTTGATGAGTTTGTTCCTGTTGGTGACTGTGAGTGTAGTGAAGTAGCAGATGGAGCACTAGACGAGGACTGGCTGTTTGATGCTTTGATACAAGGCCGTCGAGTTTCCGGATGTTGGAGGGCTTATGCTGGCACGGTCTATGATTGGAGTGTTCATCAAATTTCCATGAGGATTCCCACATATCTGAAACTCAATTCCATGTCATCCGCATCAGTGCTGATGATGCTCAGGGTGAGGAGGGCAGAGATCGAACAGTGTCTGTGCACAGTCTGGGACATCTGAAGCAAGAGAATGGGCAGTTGGGCTGAGAATAATGTAATGTTTATGGTCAACTAACCTGATCCTTTATTTTTTCTGTTTATAGATTTGTTTCTAATTGATTGAACAGTCCACTGTTTTGATAAATGTGAGTTGCCACCCTAATAACAGCACTGCATTCACAAGCTGATTTCTGACTAGGGAAATAATTTTTACAGTCTGCAGAATTGCACTTGAATGCATCGTTTAGGCAGACTTCGTTTGAGCCAGTGAGACAAGTGCCATTCAACCAAGTGGCAAATTCCCTGTCATCAGGTGTCGGCTTTCGTCTGAACACATTACACTGATTATACTCCACTAAGACATTTCCTAGCCCTCTTTTGACTTCTTGTCTCCATTGGTATATTCAACTCCCTCTTTGACTCAAGGGATAACATCATTACTAACAAGAAGAGGGTAGTTTTTAGATTTAGAGTTTACGAAACGTCCAGTATCTCTGGTCAACTTCCTGTTTTGTGATCCAGACGAGAACATGTATGACTTAGCGAGAGGTAACCATGTCATTACACATTTCTTGCTCCGGGGGGCCATAACAGTTCTCTGAATAGATTGGTAATTTCCCCTTGCTGTCCTTAGAAAGGTTTCCAATCAAAACATAATTAAGCTCTTGACTCATTAACAACATATGCAGCGTTTGGTTTCTGTTCCACCTCTGTCTAATTTTAATGAGGTGATTTTGAGTTCAGGATTGTTTGCTCATTTGGCTCTGCAGACCCCACAATTACAGAACAAACAGCGTGGATTACAGAAGCTGTTCCTGTGCTTTCCTTTTTCTGTGAAACACTGCTCCACCCAGAGTTTATCTTGAGTGTGAAGCACGTGCCTGAGGCTTGAAAAAGTTTTTTAGCTTCCTCCTTCCTGGAGAGAGTAGCAGTTATAGTCAGCTTGGTTACTGTCAGGGATTTCAAAGGTTAGCAAGTTTCATGACGAACAGACGCAGCAAAATGTACACAGAATTTCATACAAGTGTTCCCAGTCATGATTAGATAATGTTTTTTTTTTTCACCTTAGATGCGTTTAAAGGGATTTTTTGAAGTCATAAGGCAACATTAACATTGTATTAAAGACAGGATATGAATAAAGTAGAGCTAAAACAGATGCTTATTTGCGTTAGTCTTTAATCTGACAAACATTTTGTTCATTTATTGGTTAAATGTTTGGTCTTCAAAAGGTCTGTTTTGTCCATCCAGTCATATTCAAATGTTCAAAATCCAATGATGTTCAGTTCACTCAGCCCTAAAATCAGTCCTTGATTGATCCTAAATGAATTCAACAATGAAATATTACCTGACAAGAAATTCAATTTCATCCACCTACAGGGATTACAGTGTAAAATAAATGTTACTGAATGTGTCTGATGATGAGTTGACTGGAAAAAGAAAAGAGCTGCTTCTTTGTTAAGTGAGGGTGTTGAGCTGAAGCCAGTCACTTGAGTTAAAAAGCAGAAACCTTCACGGTGGAGTGAGCAGCGCAGTTACACCACGAGTCCTCCACAATCAGCCTAGCAGCATGTTTAAAAAGCATATTATATTAAAGGGTTGATTGAGCTTCATTAACACAAGTGCATTTTAGTCGACTTTTACCTGCCAGTGACGTCTTAGCCCAGTGATCACAGCTTAACCCTCCAGAGCCTCTTAATTTCACCCATTTCCTTCTCCTCTACTACTGATGTTATTATTAGTCACGCATTTAATCATCAAATCACCCCACTCAATGTTCTTCGCCGAGTCTCAAGAGGAGAACAAATTTCGTCATGTGTTAACCACAAGAAGTGTTTGATTAGTGCAATTTCATTGTCTGTTTTTTAGATTTGCCCTCTGATATGTTCAACCCTGGTTTGAAAAAAGGTGGGATGCTGTGTAAATTGCACTTTTGTTCTTCAGAATGAGCATGTATCAACAAAAATCAATGAAGCCGATGAGGTCAAACATTAAATATATTTATACAGTAATAGAATTATCAATGAAGAGCTGCTGACAGAGAGTTTCTCATTACTGCTCAGGCCCTGAGTGATCATTCTTACTGTCATTTATCCTGCTTGACAAGTAAAACACATTCAACGCTAGGAGCTGGTCAATATGGAGCCGACTCCCTCCTAAAGCATTGTTGAATTAGTTATGACTTGTTCACTCAGAGGCCTCCTGCACCATATAGCCCAGCTTAAAAATGGCTCATCCTCCTCTGCTCTGTCCTAGTGCTTCTGTCAGTTCCCTGCATGTACATGTTTTGCCTTGTTTCTCGCGAGGATGCTTCCTGGCTCAAATTTCAACAGCAGCCCAAATCGATCGTGGGAGTTGTTGCATTGTTAAACAACCACCGTTGAATGAAAATCTGTGCGAATGACTCAGAAGCAGAAATGTTCACCGAGACAGCAAATCGTCGCTCCTCCGACATGTTGTCTTTTCTTTCATCCACTTGACGTCATCGGCTTACTGGAATGGTCATTTTTTTCTTAACCTTTGCAGCATCAGTGAGTTGGTGTCACTTTCCTGTTTGGTGGAAATCAAAGCTCCTCTTTGACATGTTCACTCTGAGAGAA
The DNA here is from genome assembly GCF_039877785.1 of Chaetodon trifascialis. Lineage (NCBI taxonomy): Eukaryota > Metazoa > Chordata > Actinopteri > Chaetodontiformes > Chaetodontidae > Chaetodon > Chaetodon trifascialis. The sequence goes on from NC_092075.1 coordinate 11,982,293, forward strand.
TAAAGGCTTTTTGAGTGAGAATGTCACTCCGTCATCTCAATAGCTGTGGTTATGCAGGAAGCGTGTATTTCTCTGCATGCAAATGTGAGTGAGCGTCAAACAGGAAGCAGCAGACAAAAGGTCCATCTGACTGAGGGTCATCAGCATGGACACTGTTTCTGAGGCTGGACGGTCTGAGATTTAGAATATTTCCCTTTTGAAGTTGCAGTGTCTTCAGGCTCATGTATGACATGTCCTTGACATTTATTGCATTACAAACTGGAGATCAAAGAACCCAGATATTAATTTTTTCTACATAAACACACAACCTAAAAAAAATATGTTGTAAATTTGGCACTGAGCAAATTGTGGCCAAGAGATGTCCTGAGTGGGACATTTGAGGGTTGGAGACTGAACTTGTCAGTGCTCTCTGGTGGACAAACTATATAATGAAGATGCTGTTTCTGAATGATCTTGTGTGTGTGTGTGTGTGTGTGTGTGTGTGTGTGTGTGTGTGTGTGTGTGTGTGTGTGTGTGTGTGTGTGTGTGTAGATGGAGCGTCAGATCCTGATGCAGAACCAGATGAGAGAGAGGCAGATGGCCATGCAGGTTGCCTGGTCCAGAGAGTTTCTCAAATACTTTGGCTCCTTCTTTACGGTGGCCACAGTGGGACTCACTGCCGGGTGAGTTTTGTGTGCGTCCAGCTCTGATGTGCTCCCGGAGAGATGTTCTGTTTCTAACACACACTTAAAATGCACATCGAGGGAACAACCTGTATCAGCTTGTCATGTGTGGGCATGTTCATAATGTGCTTTCATGGCAGTTTGTATTTGATGCATTTAAGTGAAATTATCGCCCTCTCTGTCAAGTGATTTTCTTATTTCTATTGATGGCCACAGAAGTGCGCAGCTCACTTGCATTATCATCATATAATTTGTCTAGTTTTGTGATAATGGACCATTACCTCAACAAATGCCATCAAACTTGAAAAGTTTCGCCTTCAACAGTGCTGACGGGAGGCGTGATGAGTGCCATTATTTTCTCTGCATGTCTGCCATCAAGTTGCCTTCATCCGGTGGCAAAGCTAGCCATTGATTGTAGGTCCGTTGCCCCCACCATCATGCTGGGTGCATCACTCTCAAATGACAGTAGATTGTTGTTGTAGACGCAGTTAAGTCACACATCGCCTATAGGTGGCACTACAGCAACATGACACATTTAAATGGCTGTAAACCAGCAATCATGAGGCCGTTTCACTGGAATTTTATACTCATATTCCCAGTATTTAGGGATATAAGTCATCATAATGGTCTCCTCTATTACTGTGTGTACTTTAATGCAAATCACACATTCAGCCTAAATGGAAATTCATGTTTTTATCACATGTTGACTGAATTCTCTCATCTTTGCCTCTGAACTTTTCTTCAGTGCCATCAAAAGAAAGAAGCCGTTGCTGCTGGTTCCCATCTTACCTCTCAGCTTCATTTTAGCCTTCCAGATGGACAGCGCCTATGGGACACTTATTTATCGTATGCGAGGTGAGACTGTTAGTCTTTAATGCAGGTCGGAAGAAAATAAGTTGTATTTGTTCGCTACACATTAACATTTTGCATACAGTTTAATTTATGTTCTCATAGTGAAACCACCCTTTTAGATATTAATTCTGACCAATAGACTTGAACTCATGTTCAAGCAGCTTTAAACAAAACACTGCAAATCAACAACGACATACACATATGTACGCATACTTAAAATAAACAAACTAAACTCAGCCATAATACAATATATTCAACCCCATTTTTTTCCATGTTGTACCTTTAGGGGAGGCTGAGAGCATCATGGCGTCTGAATATGACCGTCTGGACTTGCCTCATGGGATTCCAACGTTCGATAGTATAGAGAAGGCCCGCCGCGCTAAAAGCAGCCTCAGCTCCTTGTTGGAGAAATGACGTGCTCATAATATGATCATAATCGTCCATTTAATGCATTTAATCCTTTTTTTTTGCTTAATTATGGAAAAAATGTCCATACCAACTGCCTTTTTAATGGCATTGAGTCTATGGTTTGCACTAATTCTTTATCATGGACAGCGAGTCAAATCAGCCTTGGTGTCAATGGACATAAAAATGTTCATGTTGTTTTTGTGGTCACTGTTATTAGAGGTGCATCAGTTGCCAAACTCTTCAGCACTGAAGTGTTCTTAGCTTTATGAAGTCAGTCTCTCCAGTCTCGCTCTACTCGTGCTCAGAAGGCTAGTTGCTTGCGCATTTTTGTTGTTGCACTCTTTCGATTCAAACAGATGGTGATTGGTCCGTTCCCAGATGATCTGTGAAAGTGCTGCCTTAAGCTTGTTACACTTTGTGCCTCAGCCCGTCTGAACTTGGGGGGGAAAAACCAAATTGGACATTGGAGGAAGAAAAGGAAAATTTATATTGAGAAATGGTGGGAGATCATTGTCAGGTGTGTAAGTCTCATGCTTCATGTGCAAGAGTTGAGAGGCAGCCCTGTATGGCAGCATCTATGCTAACCTCTTTAGCAGCTGCAGTTGTTTTCTAATGAGCAGTCACGCTGTCATCAAGCACATGACTTGAAGCCTGGCAGCATGGATTCTCGTGTTGCGTTAAAGCTGCATGAGATGATTTTTGACCACTAGAGGGCAGAAAGACACTCACAATCTGAGCTCAACAAGGCCACGTGGCTAATGTGTTAGCAAACAGCTGCCTGCTCGCACATCAGGCAGACACAAAGCAACATGAAAATCTCAATGGTGTACATTTACCTGCCATCTGACACGTACTACTGCAATATAAACGTGTTTTTTTAACTCTAGTTTGGATCATAATAGAAACATTAGACATCTGGCACAAAGACTTAATGGAGTTTTAATTGTTCAGATTCTCAACACTGCAGACATTTGTTCTGACAGCCAAAGATTGTTCAAACTGTATCACTAAAGCTTTTCGTCAACTGAAAGAGTTCACTTGCCAAGGTTGAACTTCAGTGCTAAGGATGCTATCGTTACCATTGGTGCACCTCTAGCTTTTATTTTTATTATCACAGTAGTATTCAGTGGATGCAAAATATGACAAGGTGCTGATATTTATGCAATACGTAGTCACCATCCTTTTAAGTCCTATTTGACATTATGGAAACTATATTTATAAAATCAATAAAATGACATTTCGCAGACTTTCTCTTCTCCAATCGTCTTTTGTGGGGAGATGCTGCTGTGACACACTCCTCCAAAGCTAAAACCTTGCATAAACTCCAAACATATACGCCACTTTTTAACTAAATTTTTTCCTCGTGAAGTGTAGTTTGTCTTGAAATCATCGCTTCATTTAATCTATGAATAATGTGCACACTCACACTTCACATGAAAACATTCACCTAATATTACGACAATAAAGGAATAACTCCAAGTACGTCACTGTACTCCATCTAAATGACGTGCGTGTGACGGCGAGGGGGAGGGAGAGGGTTGAGGTTGAGCGCATAAGTTAGGACAAGGACTACAGAGAGAACAAGAAGAGGAAACCAAATTCTGCTCTACAGCATTTGACTCAACAGGCTGCAACAGAACTCCCCTAACAGAGAACAAAACCCACAGGATTTCAAGCAGCGACCAGATCTGAGGTGGAGCTCGGCTGACCCTCCCTGTGCACCGCAAACCAGCTGTGAAGTGAAAAAAATGCTCTGGAGGCTGACTCTTGCCGTGGCTGTGGTGTGCGTCGGTGGCATATGCAGCTGCGTGCAGGCTGATCTGATGAGCAAGCTGATCCTACCGAGGGACTACGGGGTGAAACTGTGCGGCAGAGAGTTCATCAGAGCGGTCATTTTCACCTGCGGAGGCTCCCGCTGGAGACGATCCACAGAGGAGCATTTAGGTGAGTTAACATTACAGCACTTTCAGTAATTGTTTTAATTTGTGCACACTAATTTGACAAGTTTATGTGCAAACTAGCAGTAAAAAAATTGTGTAAAGAGATGCTTTTATGTTGTACATGTCTTCAGGGTTATTCAGATAAAGTGTAAGAAAGACTTCTCAGTTAGGCTAAAGATGATTGAAGAGAAGACGAATGGGTGCACAGGTGAGGAACTGTAATTGATTGCTTTCTTCATTCGTAGATTTCCACATGCTCTATGGTGAGTTGTTGCACATGAAAAGGTTAGGCTGCCACAGGGTTTCAATCAGGCGACAGTTCTTCCCGTATTTCAGTCAGGCAGCTGATTGACAGCCTCAGATTTCAGCACCATGGTCAGCTCGTTTTCACGTAATTAAACATAATATGAAAAAATAATCCCCCATCAAATGTTGATGATCCTGGAAAAAGCAACTTTTGTGACTAGGTATGACTTAAAGGTGCATTTGGCAAATGATATCCTAATATATTAATATATTTAACTTTTCTGTCTGCAGATCCCATCCAGTGGAGTTCCTTCAGTGACGTTACAGTGGAGGATAACCACCACACCTGGCAACCTGCCACAGGGCTCACAGATAACACCTCTCCTCTGCGTATTTCCTCCTCGTACTCCCTCGCAGACCTCCTCGCTCTTTACGGGCAGCAGCGGCCGCTGAGTGACCCGGCCGCGCTGGGGGCATCTCAGCTGTCCGTGGTTTTAGCCGAGCCGGACGGGAACCCGGATGAGGCTGACAGACCCGTATCGAGCAAGAGGAAGAGGAACTTTTCTCTGGGCGTGGCAGGGAAGTGCTGTAACCAGGGCTGTACCAAAAATGATATCGGACGGTTGTGCTGAGGGAAAGCGGAGCGGGCGAGGGTGACGGCAAAGGAGCTGTGACATGAAGGTGGTGTGACGGCGTAATGGACAGTGTCCAGATGTGGAAAGATGTGGGAGGTAAAATATGGAGGAGAGAACATCTTCTCACATCTGCTGTTTAATAGGCTTCAGTTTGCGGTTTCCTTTCATGTCTTATTACCACAGAATATTCAAAACATAGTGATGACCAGCTGAATTACATCACATCACTCCAGCTTCATGTCTCCGTCCAAACATTTTATCCTCCTCGGTTGATATTTTGTTTAAAAAAAAAAAAAAAAAAAAGATCCTGTACTGTGTGTCACCTTTTCAGCATCACTGAAAATAAATTTGAAATACTGTTGATATGAAATGTTGAGCGGTATCATATATTCCCACAACACTCCTTGGGAGCAATAAGCAGCATCCACGCTCTCGCCTGCAGACTGTCTGACTAAACCAAACCAGCTTCATACTAGCACAGGCCAATGTCTCACATTACTGTCATTTAGGCTGCTGTGAACTTATTGCTGGCCTCAGTTCACAATATTACTCCTGCCCAAACATTTACTCTCAACACCCTGAGGACACTACTGCAAAACACACATTTAATCCTCTGAACAAAAGCCCACAGAGCTATTTTACCATTTTCATGTCCATGGTACTACTATATGTTTTGTTTCATAAAGTGTACACACACCTTGAATACACAACATATCATCCTTAAATATTTACATCTATATCCACATAAACGTATGAAAGGCAGCTGCGTGTTATCATCAGATGACTGCTGAAATAAATGCACAGAGCCCACAGTTTAATGGCTAACAATCTTTTTCCTGAAAATCTCTGAATAGAAAATCATACATATTTCACAAAGTAGTTACATTTGGTCTTATACACCAATACACATGTATCACAATAATGGTTGCATGAGTTGAAAACATAACCCGTTTGGCAGCACCTTTTCTCATCGTAGGCACAGTGATAATCTGTAGAAACTGGCAACCTCTCATTGGCAACACACATGACATTATTAACAAAAATATTCAGACAGGCCAGATCACCAGAGGTTAGGCGGAGGGAGCTTCTTTTTTTTAAGTTTACAAGAAAGATGCTGCTCTCACCAGTCTCAAATCACAAAACAAAACATTGGTACATGCTTTACACATTAAAAAAAAATCTAAAATGAAATTCCCATTGTGACAGCTGATACATCTGTGGCATCATAAGACAAATTCCATGCTTACATATACTGTATATCTTTCAATGGATGGAAAAACAATGACATCAACATGTCAAATAAGTTTTAAATAAAATGAAAGCATCTCCCTTCATTACTTTTTCTCAACTTTTCACATAAGGTATCTACAGGCAGACAGACTAAATACATCATACTGTTTATATAAAATATATACAGGCTAGTAATTACAATTGTTTCCTTCCAAAACATGAACATGATATGGCACGACAAGATTTCTGAGATTAATGAGTAGGTATCGCTGTCTCTTTAATGCATTTCTTTGTTTCCACATTGCATGAAATGATATGAACAAATGACAAGTGATGTGTTCAGTCTGACCTCTAGTGTGTGGAAAGATCGTGTTGCAAATACAACTCAAAATAGGACTCTGGATGCTTAGAGAAACACATTCAATCATGGCTCCAAAGCAGACGCTCACAGTGAGTCCCTTTGTGACAGAAGTGCAGCTGGTGCTTTACATGTATGGTCTGTCCTGCATCAGTCCTTCAGTTCAGCCACACATGAGCAGCGCTGCGAGGTTCAGGTGTGCAGTCAGTTGGCGGGCGGGCGGTTAAGAATCCCATGGCCTGTTTGGTTCAACAAAAATAAGCAGCTGCTCATTCTACAGCAATACAAGGACAAAATCGAACATCTGAGCATTAAGAAAATGTTGATTAGTGGTGATTTAGACATTTTTGGCACCAATTTTAAGGCTTAAACATTCAACACACTTACTCAAAGAGGAGAAAGTCTTGTACTGACTGTCATCAAATTCAATTTGTAAAACACATCATGTACAAATAACACAGAGAAAATCATTTAGCCCATAAAAAGCATCAGAAATAATCCTTTCTTTGGTGTCTGAGCCAGATGTAGTGTGCTGACTAATCAGACCATCAGTATACTTCCTGTGGCCATAGGAAGAACTGGCTAACCTGCTCTTCATCATCATGTTAATCAGGCTGCAGACATGCAGAGCACCAATAGAACAAAACAAGTATACTTCAGACTAGCGACTGCATCACTAACACATCCGCTGTTCTGTTAAGATCTGTGACGGCAGACTACTGGGAGGCAACACCAAAAGGTCAAAGGTTCAGGGATCAATGACGCTCATCTGTCCACACCGTCACGTGCTGTCTCCACACTGTGCATTAATGTCTTGAAGGAAGGGCGCAGTCTGGGTTCACTGCTCCAGCACTCCATCATGATTTTGTGGATCTGGAGGAAGCATCACAACAAGAGAAAAAAAGACCTTGAGCCTAGGGATCTTATTAAAAGGTTGTTGTTCTTGTACTTTTTCTCATTACTGACCTCCTTTGGACAATTATCAGGAGCAGGCAGCCTGTATCCTTGTTTCAGCAGGTCTAAGAGATGGTAGACAATCATCTGGCCCTGCTTTTCATTTCCCATCTTCTCCATAAACACCTAGAACAGACAAAAAGGAGCTTTGTTGGACTACATTGAGAACAGTTTGATAAAGCATCCCAAAGACAAAACTGGCCCCAAAAGCTGAATGAGAAGTGTTTCCTGTTTTTGAACGCTCAATCAACTGTAACAACATGACAAACCAATTAAGGAAGGAAACTGGAAAATTGTCAAACTAAAAACAAAAGAGAGAGAAAAGAAGAATCGCAGTACCGCTGGCGGGCTGCAGTTCTTGTCACTGTAAGTGAAGAGTTCATAGAGGACAACACCGAAACTCCAAACATCTGATGCCACGGAGAACTTGCTCTCTGTCAGCGACTCTGGAGCATACCTGGAAAATACCGCAACACATCATATATACAGTACATGACACACACATCTGCACCTGTCTTTAACACTAGTTCTACATTACAAGCAGACAGATATGAAGGCATGCAGCAGGCACACTTGGTCCTGATGTTACAAAACCATATTTTTCTTCCTGTGTCAATCACATGACTTTATATTTAACACCTGCATTTTTAAAGGTCAGTCACAAAAGCTTACAACACTTACCACAAGTGTCGAAAGGCAAGACAAAAACATTCAACAGTCAACCCACAAAAACATGAAAATCCTCGTTGAGCTACAAATAAACACATGCAGTGTGTCATCCTCACCAGAAGATGGGGCTTTCCCCAGGCTCTCTGACAGTGTAGTACTCTTTGTCCTGCGGCAGCACCTTGGTCAGGCCGAAATCCCCGATTTTCACCCTCATCTCGCTCTCCACCAGAATGTTTCGAGTGGCCAGGTCTCTGTGGATGTATCGCTTCATGGCAAGGTAGTCCATGCCCTGAAGTATGAATACAGTCAGAGGGAGGGGAGTGTTTTATAGATGCTAACAATAAGGAAAAAAACCTATTACTACATAATATGACACCTATACCTCAACCTTTGGGAAGGGAAAATAAATACTTTTCATTTCATAGGGAATTATTGACAGAGGATAAAGAAAAATGCACAAATTCATCAGTTCTGAACTCTTTTCATAAACATGTCAAAGATTTTCCCCTGCAGATGCATGAAGAAATATTTCAAATGTCCTTGACCTCGATAAGCATGTACGATGACGTTTCCACCGCCTACTGCACTGTTACCTTACAAATCTGTGACGCATAGTGAAGCAGTTTCTTGGAGTCAAAGTGGTCCTTGTGTTTGATGAGATAATCTCTCAAGCTGCCGTAGGGGAGATATTCCATTATCAGCCGTAGGTTTCTCCGTCCTGCACACAGAAAGCAGTTAAGTGTGATACATAAGGGAGAAAATATGATGTCGGAGCAGAGGAGCAGAGGAGTGGAGGCCTCTGAGAAGATCTAGATTTATTTGTTTCATGGTCATTGATGCCCCAGGCAGCAAGTGTGGGGAACTGTAAAGACATTAAAATGTATAACAAAATCGTCCTGGGTGGTGGCATCAAATCAAGGAAGAAACTGATCAGGTACATTAGTGCTGTCACTGGAGTGAAGAAGAACACTGAACGCCTCCTACATCTCACTTAAGAATGGAAATGACTGCTTTATCTAAACATGCCAGCAAAGAGAAGATCTACTTTAATGCTCATAGCAGAAGCCATATTTTATTATCTTTTGCATCAGTGATCTATTGTTGGCTTGGAATTTTTTAATGACCGTGTCACATATTAATAAAACACGTCAGTAGGTCAGGTGTTCCACATGTGCATATGAAACGATGTGCTCATACCTGCACTGTAGCAGACTCCTTTGTATTTGACAATGTTTTCATGCTGGAGGGATTTGAGGATCTCAATTTCCCGCTCAAAGTCCCTCAGGTGCTCAGCCGTGCTGTGCTGGAGCTTCTTCACGGCCACCACCTCCCCTGTGCTGTCCTGCAGGGGGTCGTACCTGCACATCTCCACGCTGCCAAAGTTTCCCTGCAGTGCCGGGTCAGAGGGAGATTTGAGATTTGATATCCTTCAGCAAAATACATTGCAGTGTCCTGAAACTGTCTCAGAGAATTATGGTTCCGCTGACTAAATCTTGACTGAAACAAAAAGAAAAAAAGACTAAAATGTGATAAAAATGCTGTGTATGTGTGTTTGTGCATGTCTCACTTTGCCCAGCTGCTTGAGAAAGATGAGGTGCCTCTCCTCGAACAGAGCAGGCTCCTGGCTCTCTGAGGGCCACGGGAAGCCGGAGCCTCTTGTCCTGTTGGGCACCATATCGTTCTCCACCAGCAGCTCGTAGTCTGCATCACAACAGGGTGCATTTCACACAAAACTCTGATAAAACCCTGTTTGTGTCGAGCATTGTATCTACACATGATCAACAGATCTGGTGTGAAGAGGTCACACTTGACCTATGGCGTGTATTCATTTTCCCTCCCTACCTGGTGTGAAGAGACTGTTGAGATCTCTGATAATTGCTCTGAAGGAGGGTCGGTATGAGGGCTCATAGTCCATACAGCTGTTGATCAGATTGGCCAGCTCTGTCCATTTAGGAGCTGGCAGCTGGTGCCTGTCCTCATAGAACAAGTTCTTCTGCAGAGGAAAAGAGCAAAAGTCAGAACGTGCATGTTTTCAGCCTGAGCTGGGAAACGGTAAAGGTGCTCGGGGCAGAAGACACAGAATTGCTAGAATATGTTTTCAATAGCCTTCTATCCCTCTCCCTTTAAAAGAAACTTCCTGAGTTAAAGATATAATTTGACATTTTAGGAAATATGGTTATTTGCTGTCTTAGAGTTACAAGAGAATATCAAGCAGCTCGTTAGCTTAGCTTAGCATAATGACTGGAAACAAGGGGAAATGGTTAGCCTGGTTCCATCACAAAGTAGAAACTCATGATTTTGTTTAATTTGTGCCAAAACTGAAATGTAAAAACGACGCTGGGACTAGTTCTTGTGAGTCTACCAGCAGTTAACTCACTTTTTAAGCTTTAATTCAACATTTCCCAAAATGTCAAACTGTTCCTTTAACACAGACCACTTTCAGTAAGTTGATACTCTCAATGCATCCTATTGTCATCGTGACCTTGGAGCAGTCCAGTGTGCTGAGTGGTTTGTCTCCACCACTGCAGATCTCCCAAAGGGTGGTCCCAAAGCCCCACTTGTCTGTGGCTAAACTCAGGTTTTGGGGGTTTTCAATGCACTCGGGGGGCACCCATGGGATACGCTCCACCAGAACTGATGGACGGACATGAGAGGACACAGAAGACACAGAGAAGAGGAGATCCATGAATGGAATAGAAGATAGAGACGGACGGCGAGGAGCAAGATCACACCGAAGCAAAACTATGTTGTTGAACATGATTCCCTCGTGATGTCACACAGGTGTGAGTCCTCTCACAACAGGACGCAACATGCAGCCGCATATCTCACCTTCTCTGGGCAGCGAGGTGATGCTGATACCCGGGTCACTGAGTTTGATGAAGGGCAGGCTGCCCGTCGTCCGGTCCTCCTCTCTAATCAGAAGGACGTTCTTGGCGCAAACGTTTCCATGAATGAGGTTCTTATCCTCCTGTGTACAGACATGGCAGCATAATATAAATGGCCTTGGGTTACACAAAAATGTGCTGCAGGATTAAAGGTTAAAACTGACGGCATTATGTCTTACCAGGTAGTGCATGGCCCAGGACAGCTGCTTAGCCACTTCCAGCTTCCAGGTGATGTTAACACAGCTTTTATTCTTTTTCAGGTAGGTGTCGAGTGAACCAAATTTGCCGTACTCCTGCACCATCATGTCTGACGGGGAAAGGAGATCAGTTTATCGGTTAACTCCTATCTGTCTGACTGTAGCTGATTTCCTGTGGTTTCTTTAGTGATAAACAGCAGCTGTACACACAGAGGTGTTGCTGATACATAACACATCCTCCACCCATGAATTTCTTCATCCATATTTTGCAATTTAGTACAGTTTGGTTTTTGTTTTCCCACGTGAAATCGATACTGGTCATAAAACATGAACTGGAAAGTTGAATTTCCTAGAATTAGGCTGTTGCAACATACTATATGCCTGATTTAAAAAAGAATGGATCACCCTGATAACTAATGAAAGTACTTTTTTGAGGGTTGGTACTCGCTTCTTTGTTTTTCTTTCCTGCCAGCTCTTTTCCTGCACTCAGAAATGTGAATGGTCGAGGTTTCCAGACACTCCGCTCTGATGTGTGTGGGTGGTTTCAGGTAGAGTAAAGATCAAGACTCCAGTGGCCCATCAGTGACTCTGATCCTGAGAGCTTAATCCAATCAGAGTGGAAGAGGTCAGGGCACAACACGGAGCAGGTCAACGGGTCAGAAACCTTATTTCCTCTCTGTTTGATTGCCACAGTCCACTGATGTCAACACAGCTGCAGTGTGTGTGTGTGTGTGTGTGTGTGTGTGTGTGTGTGTGTGTGTGTGTGTGTGTGTGGGGACACAAATCGCACACTGTGTGCAAAATGCTAGTCTTGTAAATCATTACATTTTAGGGTGAAGGCTATGGTAAAGGTTAAGCCAGTAGAGGCTTTCGGATATGGTCTCCAGGAAGCAAATGTAGGTCAATGTAATGTCCTCTGAAGTGATGGAAACGTGTGTGTGTGTGTGTGTTGCAGACTTACTCTCGTCACCACAAACACACACGCCATAGTTGAGGAGTAAGTGCTTGTAGGAGAGCTGGCTCATCATACTGGCTGCTTCAAAGAATGACTGAGAGAGAAAACAGGAGAGGAGATCCAGTTAACTCGCAAACCAAAAAAAACAAAAAACAAACACGGAAAACAAGCCAACCTCTGAATAGTTGCGGTGAGCCTTGTCCAGGATTTTGATCACGACATCTATCTGGTGTATCTCCCCATAGTCTCCCAGCTCCTTCCTCACACCGCAGAAGATCTTGGTGAACGTTCCTTGGCCCAGGCTCTCATTCTGAAGCAAGAGTTTTATTGTTTTGTGAAAACTTACTTTGGAAGGAAAGTGGAGTGGATTCTTTCCACTCTCTCTGCGTCAAAGGGACAATTGTCTGACCAACAGTCTCTAATAATTGTTACTGTAACCCCCTCCCCGCTTTTATGTATTATTATGTATTATGTATTAATAACATATTCCTCTAGTAAACCTGTAGCACCTCACACATCAAAATTCAAGCCACAGTCACATGCGGTATGTATCCATGTATCTACTAACCTACTAACTTCCTCACTTGCAGCCCAGAAACCAAACTGAATAAAGCCCGTTCCTTCTACCAGGACTGAGCTGGGACCAGACCACATGCTTAAGATTCAGCAAAATAGATTTCAGGTCAGGATCTCCATAGCTCTTAAATAAATGCACAACTAAACTGAACACAAGTTCAAAACAGACTGACAAAAGAACAACTGTTGAATCTGCTGAGGGATGAGAGAGAGGATAACATGGTAACACCGAAAAACCCCCCGAGCTCACTGATTAGCGCAACAGCTTCTGTGGTTTTCCTGTGACAGACCCGCTGTACAAAACTGATGACGTTCAAAAGATGAAAAGAAGAAAATATGGTGAGACGGAAATAGACAAGTTGCTGAGGTGAGAGCGGATTTCTGTCACAGGCTGTCACACAAGACACTCGTGTCCACAGGGACTGCTATTGATGCTGCACTAGAGTAGGTGGATCAATTGAGGTCTTCCTGTTGTTAGCTGCAGCAACCTCACTGACCTCACAGGAGTCATCAGTGTTATTGTGGCTTTACATTCATGGTTATTTAATGATTACAAAGACAGTGGCCGCCCACCCAGTTCACCTTTGTAAATCTATAATCTATAACAGGGCAAGAAATTACATACAGGGCCTTTTTGATTCTACAAATAAACATATGTACAAGAAACAGCCCATCTAATCCTGTAGACTAATACAACCCACTAGGACTGAAGAAACGGCTTAGTTAAGGACGTTTGCAGGCCTTTTTTCAGGTAGTAAAGCAAAGCAAGAAGGTTAATCGTACGATGACGAGGTCCTCTTTTCGGATCTTGTGGAAGATCATCTGGCTGATGTTGTGCTTGTGGAGAGATGGAGACACTGGAACCTCTGCCCCTTGATTATTTCTACACACCAGCAGGTTGGATTTATCTAAAGAAAGGCAAAGGTGGGCAGGGATTAGGATCCAACACATCAGATTATCACCACTTTAATTCATTTCAATGTGTGACCCTGTAAAATGGCAAATTTAAGTAGAAATGAAACTGATACTGATTGTAGAATTAGATTGCTTAATCACTGTCTTTGTGGCCCTTAAAGACAGTTAACGTTGCTCAGAAACAAGAGCTTTGCCAGCCGGAAACCTGGTGAGTTAATTACTGAATCATTAGTAGTTATTCATCAGCAGCTCTACCCAATACCCACAGAGATATAATGGTCATGTTGTGCGGCGAGGCAGTAAAAATCTTATTTCCTGCCCATTTAAAAGACTAGTGTGTAAGATTTAAGGGGATCTGCTGGCAGAGATGGAATATAATATTCATGAGTATGTTTTCATGAGTGTATGAGTGTAACACCTGAAACTAAGATTCATTATATTTTGGTCACCTTCGATTGAGCTCTTTATATCTACAGAGGGAGCCGGTCCTCTTCCACAGAGTTTGGCATGTTGCACCGCCATGTTTCTACAATTGCCCAAAACAGACATAACAAGCACTGGCTGGAGGTTGCCTTTCACATTTTTCACAAGTTTTGAGGCCATCGCAGGTTCTCCAATGGGCTTGACAAAGGGGGGGTGAGGCCAGAGGTTAATTGAAATCTGTAACCTCAAATCCTACACACTGGTCCTTTAAAGGATAATACTGACTCTGCTGCAGTACTACACACACATATGATATAGTGTAGAGCAAAAGCGACACACCAAGTTAAAAGACTTCAGACTTAATTGGAAGGAATGATGGAGCTCTAAAACTGTATCTTAAGAAACTTAGCAAGGTGCGTGGCCAAGATTAAATGTTCCCATGTGCTGAATTCAGTGCTGAACACTGTGTTCCACCACTTATAACGGTGCTGTAACTACATCCTGCCTGTCAATAAATATGCTGAAGGTTAGTTGTTACTTTAAAGAACAGAGAGTCTGTGTTTGTCATTGTCTTAAATCCAGCAGGGAGTCAAAAATGTTTCTGACTCCCAAAAAAATAACAAAAACGAGGCCTGTGATATGAGTAGAAACTTGAAAGTTGGAAATTAGCAGCAGCGGGGGTTTAAGAGGTCTGGGAAAGTACCTGAATTCATGGTAACAGCATAATAAGATAACAGTGTCAAAGACCCCTGTGAGGAAATCTATTGGGCTCTAAATAGGGCTAACTGGTTGCCCTGATACAGGATGCTGAACTGGGAGTATTTTAATCACTTTCTCATGTTCATCATTTCTCACGGAAAACTGTTCTTAGTATTTCATCTTTGAAAGGAATAACATTTAACAAACAAATGAACATACAATATGTGTTATTATACCTGCATTACTATGTGGGTAGGTGTACATATTCCTCTGTACTGTGCGTGAACACTGACCTTTCAGGGAGGGTGGGCAGCACCTGGTCAGCTGGAATGTGTATCCATCAGTGCGGAGCGCCTCCTTTTGGTAGCAGTGCAGAAGTTCCCTGAGTGAGCCGAAGCTTCTCTTCGCCCCACTCAGGATGAACTGTTCTGCCTCTGTCTTCACAATCTGACAGTGCTTATAGTCCACCATAGATTCATACTGAAAATCAAAAGGTCACAGTTGAGTTGTCCTGAATACGCTAATATTGTTTTCAGGGAAAGCATTCATGTCCATGAGTGTACATACCCCCACCACAAAGGACATGAAGTACTTGTCATAGTCCCTGGGGCTGCAGCGGAGGATGTACAGGCCTTGGTGGTTACCAGAGCGGCGCAGCTTACTAATGGTAAACTCCATCCTGTGATCAAAGAGACAGAATCTTGCTCCGTCTCCATCTCTGTCGAGTGTGAATGGTTCTGTGGTTACAGAGTGCATACGGGATACTCACGACACGGGGCCATGGCAGTAGCTCTGAATGCACTCGAGAAGTCTCGGTGGAGCCACCTCTTTACACAGGTAATGATGGGCGTCTGCAACCAGTCTGTAATAGCCATCAACCAATGACACGAAGGACAGAGCCTCTGAGAGCAAGTGAAACTCCAGTTCCTTTGTGGTCACACAGAGACAAAGAGTAAAGATAAGATAACAAGGTTGGGCGATATGATATCTTCCAAATTACCACTGTCAGCCCAACATCAAGTGATTAGCTGATGCATATATTTGCATGCGTGTCTGTGTGGTGCCCCCCTCCCACCACCCTCAGTTTCAGCTGAGAGATGTGTGCAGGTGGCGAGTATGCTACCAGAATAAACCCACAACATGTCAAGGAAGGAAATATTTTCACACCTGTCAGCTATTTTATTGAGTTTCCTGCTGATAAAACATTCTGAGTGAGTTTAACCTCTGACTGGAAAGCAATTATGCTGTATAAGGCTTTTATTGTGAAAGGTAAAAAAACAGAGAGTGAATCTGTAATGCATTTGGCAATGTTGGAAGCAGGAAAGAGTTATTAGAGCCATTTGAGCACTTCTCTCCGACAACAAATATGTGATCGTTTAGACACATTCCTGGCATCAGCGAAGCAGATGAGAGCAGAGCAGATGTTTAATGTCCCCAAAGGGACATTTGGTTTGCAGACAGTAGTGGATTAGATTAGATTAGAATCATACAAAGTAAATGAAAGTATGCACTGTACCAGGATCTGGTTGTCCTGTCTGGTCAGGGTAACTATGCGACTCTCCACAGAGCCTTCCTTATTGGCCTGTTTGATGCTGATGTCGATCACCTCTGGGAAGTCACAGTATGTCTGGAGCTCCTGGAGACACAACAAGAGGACAAAATAGTGATTCACATTTGTATTCCATGAAGAAGCATGCATGCACATGCACTCTTGTCATTACTCCCAGTTTTAAGCAACTCCTGGAGCTCCATCTATTGGTAAAAAAAGAGCCATGACAGAGTCACAGCTGTGGCGTTACCACAGCAACACGAACCCACCGCCCGGTCCTCACCTCCTCTGCTCCCTCCTCCTCTTTCCCTTTTGACCACTGGATGCCCTTGTTGCCCGTGACGACGATGGTAACCTTGCGTGCGGAGAGGTCGGTGACCTGGAAGCGCTCAGAGTAGAGGGAGGGTAGCAGCATCTCCAGGCTCATCAGGTATTTGAGCTTGAGGTTACACACCGAGGCCTTGCATTCGCTGAACTGCTGGATGAACCTCTTGAAGCGGTAACGGATCCTCTTCCGGGTCAACATGTTATACTCCTGGATGCGGCTTCGCATGCACCTCGGCAGGAAGCTCTTGTAGCTAGGAGGAGAATCAATATTTCAAGTCGGGACACAGTGCAGAAATATTCTAAAGATCACCTTTTCGACTGAAACATCATCTCACACACAGATGATTCATTCAGCTGCCATGAACACACGTAATGAAACTATCTCGATGCTCGCTGTGTCCTGGGGAGCCCGTCACGCTGCTCTCAAATCGTTATTCATGAGCTGTTCCACGTGCAAAACCAGCACAACTATTTCACATAATTTCAGGTCAGAGTGTGCACCATGTGCATGAGATTCTAATAATCTGGAATGTCTTGTGAGTGCATCCTACCTGGTGTCATTGCAGATGCTCACAGGTGACTGACCACTCTCTTTGGCGAGCCGCATCATGTCCAGCACGGCCATTCCCAGACACTCCTCCTGCGCCTCGTGGCTCACTGGGATGTGGACCCAGCCGTTCAGAAAGTCGCTACGCCACTGGAGGAAGACAAAAAGGTCAAATCAAATGGACGATCCAGAGAAGAAGACAGATTCTAATTTATTTTGCAATATGTGTATTTTAATGGGGAAACTCAGAAGTGTCTGTATGGAACAAGGCAGCCTAATAACACACAGATCTGTGGTGTCAAAGTGACAGTGGAGATGAAAACAAACAGAGCGGCATGTGTCAAGTTCACACTAGCTTGTGTGAAAGAAAAGCAGAAACTCTTTCCAGCCCACATGCAAACACAGACAGACACACACACACAATGCATGCAGACACATACAAACAGTGAAAAGCACCCTAACATACCATTGTTCCCCTTTTGCACATGTTAAACTCTTACTACCCCACATCCTGGTTTCTCAACCAGCACAAAAGAATGGGCTGACATGACAGGCGGACCGGCAGTCAGTCAGAAAGAAAAGGAAGCAAGCATCTTTTATCCCCCCCCACCCAACATTTCTGCTTATCATTTCGAAACAAGCAAAGCAGGAAGAGAATGAGATAGAGTTGAGGGAGAGGACATTAGTCTCTGAAGATGCTGCCCTCTGCTTTGCATCTGCTTTAAGGAAAAAACCTAGAAATGATCAAGACTAACAATGCACTATACTTATTAATGGCACAGATACAAAGAAATTGAATAAATGTAAACACAAAACACCCTATTAGACAAGAAAATAACAGACTTCATGTTGAGATGAGGTCTAAGTAATAAAGACTGACCTGAAAAAACTGATATGCCATGACACAATCATCCATCACAGGGCTCTCCATCCCCTTGGACATGCCATAGCGATGAGCATACAGTGAATTGCTGCTGTTATGCCAGCCAGGGAAATAGTATCTGGATAGAAAAGGAAGGATCCAATAACAAAAGGAATCCAAGAATATAACAATACATGAAAAGTCGAAAACAGATTAGGGATAAGAAAAAAAAAACTACCTGATTCTGAACTGCAGGCTCTCGGTGGCTGGCTGGTGCAGTTTAAAGATGTGATTGGGAGGGAACCACATCCGGTCACTTTCCCTCATCAGGCCAAACAGGCTGCAGTACACCGGAGCAATCCCTGGAGGAAGAGAGAGAAAACAGATGCGCCAAAAGTCATTAATGAAATCGCTTCTACGATAACTCACAGAGATCTGTTTTCCATTTGATCAGAGTCACTTCGTACTCTGGCCTGTGCAGTGGGTAGCATTATACCCATGATTCATCTTCAGGAAGACAAAAGGCACATTTTGATATGTAGAATAAAGAACAACTTCTAGAGTTTTAGCAGCACACATTTCTAACAAATACTAGTGAGATGTGGCCATGAAATAACTGCAGTGTATTTCAGTGGAGTTGGCTGCTCAACATTATCCAATGACAAGAAACATGAAATGATGAAGGAATGACGATGATGCACAGGGGCAAACTTTGCCTGTCGAGAATAGCCTGTTTCGGTGCTTGCCCATTAGTCCCACATGTCTGTGTTTACGCTACGTTTCTGACCATTCCCACAACTCCTCATTCTGCTTTCAAAATAGCAGGCGTTATCAGTCGGGCCAAGTGGGTCACTAGCAGACAGAAAATGTCATTATACAGCAGGAAGCACCCGCAAGACTGAAGCAATACTATGAGGGTGCTTAAGAGGAAGTATGTTCAACCACAACAGGGGAAGTGAAGTCAAAGTACTAAGAAGGTTGATCTGCAAGCAAGTCCTCCCTTGTATTATTTATTACACTATCAAATAATTAAACAGGCGCTGCACTGCAGAGTGAATTACTGTACTTGCAGGCCCCGAGAGTTGAGATTCATTGCAATATATGTCACGCAGCTTAGTTATATACTTCACACCATTCTATTCAGAGGGTGGGCACCAACACTAACAATATGTTACCATCATGTTACTGTTGTCGTTGCTGGTGATGTGGCATCTCACCTATCCCCTTGCATAAGCAAATCTCACTTCAGTGGTTCTTCTAGACTTGCAAGTTTGTGCAAAAAAAAAGTCCCACATATGAATGCTATTTGGCCGTTGCTAAATCATGAAAGGGACATTGGATGACAGATGGGGGCAAGGTGGAAGTTACTTTGACTCACAAGAGAACAAAGGAAGTTGAAAATTAAAAGAAAAGCAAGAGAATAGAGAAAAAGCGGAAGATAAACAAGAGAGAGAAAGAGGTTGTTTCTTATCAAGCCAAGAGGGAATGGAGCAAGCGAGGGTGGCAGAGACAGATAGAGCTAAGGCGGAGAGGAAAACTGCTACAACAGTCGACAGCTTCCTGATCTTAGCTTGCATGAAACAGAAGGCAAGCAGTTTCCACACAAAAGCACTGGATCGGTTCTTATAGCGGAAACACCTCGAGGAAATTCTTTTGAAGAAGTCGGATGAATTCGCCCTTAGAAAGAAAAGAACGACATAATACAAGAAAATGCACACGCAGTTGTTTATGCATGCTGAGCAAACAAGCGGCTTTCTGTTCTTGCATTTACACGTGCAGGAAAAAGGTGATATGATCAATTTCTTCCAAAATATTTCCAGTGTATCAGAATGACCAGGGGAAAGGCACCTTTATGGCTGATGACACTGATTCATTGGGATCTTCACAGGGATTAAGACTTATCACCCCACAACTGAGACCAGAACTGGAGAAGCCATGAAAATAAACAATAAATGCTCCCAAACTTCAGTCAACCAGTCTACTTGATTATTTACTTTTTACGTGGATGACTGAGATGAATCTAAAGTCGATCATGAGCTCAGGGACTTGAACTCCACTGCCACTACATGGCAACTGAACGTAGGCTCAAAGAATATTCCAACTGTGAACGAGATAAGACTCGGCCTTGTCTCCCAGACAGATGGGAGACAAATTAAAGAACATAAAATGTCCTAATAAGGTGTTTGGGCCAATTACATCAATGCTCTTTGGCATACAGTAGATTCCTAAAGTCTCTGAACTCGACTGGAGAGATTCACAACATTCTTTCAAAAGATATTCCCTCACTTGGTGCTGAGAGGGATGTAGAGTACATATTTAGCTTTTCCCATGTGGGAGGTACGTCTTGGGCATGATATTTCAGCACGCCACAGTTGGTGATAGGCCAACAGCTTGTCTTAAATCAGTTTTGGCTAACAGTGTGGTCACTTTACACATCTGTCCCATGAATATTCCCTCTGTTTCTGAGTCACTTCAGCCCATCACAAGACCATATGATGAGAGAATTCAAGCATGTATTTCCTGTTTTGGTGCGATCTCCCACCTGCTCTGCTGGATTTGCAGACCTGAGTTCACCTTGGTTGAACCGAGCAGATGTACTCGGTCAACCAACAGAATCACTGTTGAACTGTGTTTAGAAATGAGGAACTCACTGTTCTGACTGCACGATCGCCACGGACAAATGCATTGATGCAAGCAGCAACACTTCTTTTATAAACAGTTGCTTATAAATGAATTAATACCTTACGACAGTACTACTGCATGTTCGACACAAAAGAAATGCCTTTATGCCGAGTTCCTATAATTTCCAATGTCTGCGTATATTGAAAAATAACTGTAAAGAAGCACAATGTTTGAGAGCTTTCAGTAAAATAATGTTCCTTTAGCCTGATCCATTTATAGTTAAACAGGTTTCTCAGCGAAGCGTACAACAAACAAAAGCAGAAGTTCACAGTGTTGCAAAGTTGACCACAGATGTGTTGATAAAACAAGGACATCATGTAAGCCGTGAACTATTTGTGGATTTGAACATGACAATTATAATTTATTAATTTATTTACTTTATATTTATTGTTCTACACATCATGTCAATAACGTCATCTATATTTTGTGTATGTGGGCAGACATCAGGACCGAAATCCTCTTGTGACTCACCACATGCTTTCGCTGCACTGATGCACAGTTCCTCTGCTACATACTCTCCAGATGGAAACGTGAGCACACTGGCTGAACCGTTGGCTCCACCCCCTCCCTCATCTTTCCCCTGATAGTAAAGGTGGACCGTGAGGCAGGTGGCGTCCGTATCCTGCTTGGGGTCGGCTCCGGCCGCTGGGTCGAGGTCGGGGAGAAGGCCGTTGTGATGAGTTGTGGGACTGGAGGCAGGTGGGTCCATGTCTGTCATCAGAATACAGGCCATGTGCTGGTGAAGACAAACATCCACCTGTCAGGTAACGAAGGAATAAGACAGAAGTGAGATTTGATTCACACATTCATGTCCCCTCCAAAATGAACTGCAATCATTTTGGATGTTCCCCACCGAGGTCCCGTCATGCTTCAATATTCCTCTGTGGTATCAATACAAGTTC
The DNA here is from genome assembly GCF_039877785.1 of Chaetodon trifascialis. Lineage (NCBI taxonomy): Eukaryota > Metazoa > Chordata > Actinopteri > Chaetodontiformes > Chaetodontidae > Chaetodon > Chaetodon trifascialis. The sequence goes on from NC_092075.1 coordinate 12,003,766, forward strand.
TTCTTATCAATCAAAATTCATAGTCTCAGTTCTCTAATTTTGGCATATGTTGACATGAATATTAACGCCATTTTCAATATGGTTTGACTACCTCATACTTTTTATGACAATGTTTATAATTTTATGAATTTGTTTTTATAGTAATACTATAACAACATCTATATCTATCTAATATTATAACAATATCTGTATCTTTATCGAGAGCACAAGTCCATTTTTACCGGTGAGGCATTACAGTGGTGGAAGCAGCCGATATTCAACATACAGCAAGAAACAGATGTCATGATAGGACAGTCAGACCTGTCACTTTTCCAGTCTGAAACAAGCTGTGTATGTCAGGCTTGAGATGGATCATAGAAGTTGAAGAAAAAATAAGAATATACAGTCTTTAATGGGTTATGTCTGTTTTGTGAGGTGGATATTGAGTAACACTGAATAACTGACTAATCTAATAACTTCCTTGCACTCTCTCCCATTCTTCATCCTCCTGTACAGTGGTGATAGATCACAAAGTGTTTATTTATTAAAGCTTCACTCTGGACAAGGATGACCTACAGTAACACGGCCAAAACAGTGAAAAGTTCAATGCATCCCACACTTGAGCGCTGTTCTGGTGTTGCGCAGCCAAACAAGGGTGGTATTAACAGCTGATGAGAGAGCATGATAGATGCTACATAGTTCTAGATCTTTGATATATGAGGGAGGAAGGTCAGCACATGTTTAAGAATACAGGAAAACACCACTCTCTGACTTTTGTCGGTGTGTTTACACGCCCAAAGCGTTTATCATGTAGCAGACAGCCAGGGAGTTAGAGTAGTTCCTTGCTGTTCCTTATCTTAGCCTTGGTGCTAGTTGAGGTCAGAGCTATCAGCTTGGACACATTTTGCCCTTAATGGCTGTTCGGCTGCAATGATGGCCGCTGATGTCACTTCTTTAATCAGCCTCTGGACATTTTGCACTTACCACCCAACTGCTGGGCTTCCTTTAAACTGAAATTTATAATTACTGGCTATGTTGTTGGCATGCAAAATCAGATTGAGACCACTTGTTGGCTGCAACTTAAGTGCCCCTGTTAAAACAATAATTTAAATAGCCTATTTATGTCAAAGTAGTCTTTCTATTCTCCAATGAGACAATTGAGCATAATTCGGAAATGCATTAATACATTATAAATGACCAACACTTGAAATGATCAAAGCAAGTTATCTAGCCAGTGTTCCTGAGCTACCAGCTGCTGAGAGTCGAGCCACAGCAGCACTGCTCTGTGCTGTTGCAAAGATTTATTATAGGCACAGCACATCACCCATTTATCACTTTCTTTTGTCTGAAGCAGTACAAAACTGTTAAAGACGTACAAACAATCAGCGACACCAAACAAAACCACATTAGCTTTAGATTCCAGAGAATAATGTCCAGTGAGATGCATGCTGTCTTCACTCAGAGACTATATTCAGTACAGAGGACTGACAGAGAGCTTCATCACACGGTGCAACAACAATCACCTGAAGCTCAATGTCAGCAGACCCACTGAGCTTGGTGGTGGTGGACGACAATGCTTCAAATATGGATGATGATGATGCTGCTGCAAAGAAGCTCCGCGTTCAAAAAGTGGATACTTCAGACATCTTCAACCTGGCAGCACAGATCTATATAATCATCACAGTTTCAAGGTGTATTAGTGTCACCAATTCATTCAAGTGTGAAATATGGTCACAGTCTGCCCCTCTGTTCCTCAGTTATGGTTGACTCATTGAAAAATGGCCAGAAATTTGTTTTTGCAGATTATTATGATTTCACAGTGAAGCTGAACTTTGACCTTTTCAGATATAAAATGTCATCACTTCATGAATTTTCCCCTATGAAATGTGTGCTAGTTTATGAATTCTGGAGTTGCAGCCAAGAATGTGTTGTGTGTGGTGACCTTTGACCACCGAATTCTAATGAGTTCATCCTTGAGAATGGGACAGGCGTACAGATGTATGGGTGGACAACGAGAGAGCATGATGCCTCCAGCCCTGGCTGTTGCTGGCGTGGATGATAAAAATAATTAGCCGATCTGATCCTGAGCATCTGGCGTTTCAAAAGTGTTGAACTCACCAATGTCCACAGGGCAGCAGATAAACTGCTTAGTAAACACAGCAGCTAAGCTTCCTCCTCGACCAGACATCCTGGGCGTAGTTCAGACAAGGCAATCTTGTCTCCACATGTCAAGCAGGTCTCAGTTGTAAACAAGAAGTCCAGATCACGAGACACAAAGAAGTCCCTTAGGATAAAAGTCTTATTACGCACCAACCTCTCATTGATTAATGGCATCTATGCAATGCCTGTTTATGACTGCGGGTAACCTGGATCAGGTTGCAACCATTTACTGTAATGTGTACTGTGTAAATAGTCACACATATGGAAAGGACTGGATCCCACTGCTACATATTAGCAGATAGCAACTGGCTATCCAAATTCTTGGGATCTCTCTTGAAGAAAGGAATGTGAGGATACGGTTAAAGCTCTGTGACCAAGAGTGGGAATAGTGCAAGGAACAAAAACATATTTTCCACAGTCCCTTAAGACAACAGAAGAAGCTCTTTTAGTGGACACACTTTGATGGGAGCATTTGTCCCCAAGGATTATGCCGCAGCCATTGCAGCCTGTTTAGCGGCCAGCAGCTGAGATGATCTACTGGACCAATTCCAAACCTTGTACTTGAAATCATTTAGTTCCCAAAATATGTAAAAATAGGGCCAAAGTTTAAAAATGCCATAAATACCATTTCAGCTTTTTGACCATGATACTTAACAGTATGTTTTGTGTTAACCAAAAATGATACATCAGCAACAGCACATCAGCCCAGTCATGAAGCCCGGTGCTGGCAGCATCGCGCTGTGTGGAAAAGCAGAGGAACAGAGAGTCCAGATGTGCAAAGCAGACATTGACAAATCTGCATAGACTCACAGCTGTAAATGGTGCCAGGGGTTTCTCCTGTTGCTCAGTTGTCCAGACTGTTATGTGTTTAAGTGTTATAGTGTGTCTTCACACACCATCAACAGTTCTCTAGAACACAAGGGGATACTTCCTAAAAAACACTGAGCAGCACATGCGAATTGCCAGCACACATCAACACATGTGCACAGTTGGAGAAAGATGGTTTTGTTAGAGGGAAGGCAGATGATTGTTTCACAGCTCACAAGTGTACTCCTGGATTAATAAATGCATCTGTCTCACTATCACTTCACTGTGCGCGCAACACGCACCATTTCTGCTGAGGAGACTTAATCCCCGAAAATGCCGAAAAGCTGAATCTTATCACTCTTTAGAATCCATTGTTGCTGTAGAAGGGGTGGGTTGCATGGCTGACTTTACTTTGTGCCAAGCAGGATTTGTTGGTTTGTGGCACCTTCAGGCATACAATACTATGTACTATGAGGTATCGATGATGGACCGTCTGGAGGCTTCAGACGGTGGGTTATTTGCAACGTGCAGCGAGAGCAGTCATAGCCTGGACAGGTTTTCATGTTACTAATCTTGTTCATACAATACTAGAAACCCAACAGCAATTTTAGTGTGTCATACCTAGTCATGTTTTGAAAAGTAACCACAATCCCATCCACTGAAGTAAACCATGCCATCTGTTTGAAGCAGTTATGACAATCCCCTTTTTTCTCTTGGCAAGATTTCAACCAGAAGACGAAAGAGGGCCAGACAGGTTGACCAAAAATGTCGGTTTCACTGTGGGATGTAATCTTTAGTCAGTGAGCAAACAGTACAATAAGAGAGTTGTGTCTAAAGTTCATATTGCCTTTGGTGGTATTGCTCACCCACTTTCCATCTACTGATGCAACACTGTAGTTGTTTCAGTGTATTAACACTTTCCAAAAGTGTCGATAAAACACAGCCAGACAGTGCACTCATTTCCTATTGATGACGAGTTGAAATCAGTACAATACTCCTGCAAATTGCATTTTATTTTGATGTTATATCTTAATGCACAAGGGTATCCAGTAGCCACTTATTACTTAGTAATAACCACACGATGATGTGTGTTGATGTATTCTGTCTCTGCTATGTTGTCTTTACTCATCAATATAACACTTTGTTATAGTTTCATAGAGAGCACATGTTATGTGCCTTTTTCCCACGTGAAAAAAGTGTGTGTAAAAGGCATTTTATCAGGCAATCTTCCCATAAAGGGACCCACAGTTTAAGTGACCATGTGTAGCTGAAAGTTATGCACACTTGGACAGAAACTCAAGCCAGGGCTTAACAATGAATATGTTATATCCTGATATCTAAGCTGATATCCTGAGGGTTCACCAGAGGAATGAAAAAAACTACTTAAAAAACTACACAAATATGCTGCTAGCATGTGATTTAGCCTTGAACCAACCTCTTTCACTGTTCTGTCACCCCTTGACATTTAAAAAAAAAGTCCTTTTTCATGGGCAATCCCGTCACTGCTGCATGTCAAATGTGTGCTTGTACTATTGCTTGGAGATATGACAGTATATACTCTGCAATGGTAGAAATGTGTCCACTGGTAGAGAAACCAATTCCACTGCGGGAGCTATAAAAAACCACAAATGAGTGCAAAAGTGATGGAATATCATTGTAAATAGTAAGTTACTATTTCTCACTCACCCATAATGAAGTCAGTCAGACCACTTAAAACAACATGCTTCAAAAATTAAATGAATCAAGGCTTGGGCAGACAAAGGACAGTCTGACATCATTTCACCCTAAACTACACCACAGTGTGGGATGTCTTTGTTCTCTTGAGTTCAGACCTAGCTCCAAGTCTCACTGAACAGTAGTCTGGCAAAAACGTGACAAGAAAAAACAAGAAACTGTAGCTCTGACGTTGCTCTGTTCCATTTAAAACCAAATAATTTTTTGTCTATTACGGCAGCTGAGAGTGCAGCTCTTTGTATGTGACCTGAATAAAAATTGCAGAATGTTATACGTGATCCCTTGGTGCAAGAATAATGTACTTTCCCCATACATGTCACCGGTTATGCTCTTCCAGTAAAGACCTGAAATAAAAATGCTAAATGGGCAGATGTGCTTTGACAAGTAGCCTAATGAATCAACACTGCCTACATACAAATAAATCATAATGTCAAGAAAAGGATGAGATGTACTTGCTTTCTGAAACATAAAAACAACATCAAAACATTTACGGAACAGTACACCATTTACAGAATCTCCAACCCCACATAAATATACAACTAAGTATTGCCTTGCTGTGATAAAAGTTAGTTAATACTGTATTTACTCCCTCGGTGCAGCAATCCCCTCAACAAAGTATGCAGTCAATTCAAGAGTCCATATTGAGTATTGTTGGTTGGGGATGACTAAAACATTGCAAACAACACTTTTTCCCTTCTCAAAACTTGAAAGCAGAGCCACCATTATGAAGCTTGAACTGGAAAATGATTGCCCTGAGGAGAATGAACTAACCTGACTTGTAAAATATATTATCTATAGCCTAGAGCATCATCCATATGAATCATGTGGCAGCACCACCAACAAACTTAATATACACTCAATTACCAGTTTATTAGGTTTACATATCAGGCTAAACCTAATGCAGTTTAGTAGAACAACCCTGCAGTTATCATACCAACATGAAGGTTATGGTGTTTACCTTTTGTTTAAACTGCTTTAGAGAAATCTTCAACTGTGGATAAGGGAATCACTTTTTCTGCACCTTATTAACAAACTCCAACAACATCCTGCGTCCTCCAAAATGACCATAAATTGAATCAATCCCTCTGGAAATCAGTGTGGATTTAGACTCTGATCGACAAATGAGCCAGGCCAATATATCGACCAGCATTTGTTTGCAGAAATATTGTTATCGGCACATATGGAGCAAGAGATTGCAGTACACGCATGTCGTATATGTATGTATGTCTGTGGTATGTGTCACTATTAAAGAAATAAAATGTGGCCAAATCACTGTTTTTTAAATTCTCAAATATTGATGTCAGTATCTGCCCCAAAAATCCAAAATCCAGTAGCGACATGTCTCTATTCAAAACTCCTTAAACAAAACCTGATATTTAAACCCCTCATGACGGTGGGATGCACTGCAATAACATGACATAAACTTTACTAGCAACTGAGTATAAAGTGATATGAGATGAGTATAATGAAAGATCACGCCTGTCACTAGAGCCGATTAACACTTCACCTTTTACTGACAGTTTTCTCAATCTGTGGCGTCTGCTCAACACCTTCATCCTTATTGATCACATAAACACAAGTTCCCTCCGCAAACTTTCTTAGAGACTCACTTCACAACATGTTCGGGTTAAAAGACCAGCTGGTTTCATGTTACCGTTAACTGTGCTGTACATGCTAAGCTAACTGTAACTGGTACCAGTCACTCGTGACACAATGACCGCTCGCTCACACACAAGCACACGCGCGCGCGCGCACACACACACACACACACACACACACACACACACACACACACAGAGTTTACCCTGCCTGTGACCTCCAGATGTTCTGCTGGGCTTCTCCAAACTTCTCGCAGGTCCGTCGGTAGTCCCACACGGTCTCCTTGGACGCGCTCGCGGCGTTAGCTAGCGTTAGCTACGCCGCGAACCACACGGCGGACGTTAACGTCAACAAAAGTACCTCTGCGTTGTGATTTGTCCCGTTAACTGCCATTCCGTCGTCTTCACGTCTTATCCTCAACTCATGTCATGTCATGTCGACTACCGGCTCACTGTCACCGAGCTCTTGACTGGCTGAATGGCATGACGCTGGGTTCAGCCCCTACCACCCTAACCTAACCCACCCTGGATTGTCACCTCTTATGAGCAGATGATAATACAGAACACGATGGTGGTGGTGAAGGCGGAGCAGGATGCCTCCAAACGACTCAGCCTCCGCTCTCACCCACTGACTCAGGGCTTATTTCTTCCGTGTTTGGCGCGGAAGCCTTTGAAATACTGTTTTAGTTCCCAGACCCCTTGCAGAAAGGCGACGCCATCAGTCAGTGATGGAATGCAACTCAGTGCATTTACTCAGTTACTAGTTAGTTTGTGCTACTTTATGGTCCTGCTCCAGTTCAGCCACATTTCCTGCATTAACCGCAGGTCTAAACCACACTTTTAAAAAGACAAAACACTACATGCAATTCTCCACATTTCACACAACCTCCATGAATAAAATCTCTGGTGTTTATGCTGGACTTAACTTTTCTTCTGTTCACTCTGATAACTCTTCACATGGGCAAACACATGCTGCACAGTTGTTCAATTAACAATTGGAGCTTTAGCAATAAAAGGACCACAGGTGAGCTCTTCAGTTTTGGAGGAAAGGATCCCAACAGAGGCAGAGCAAGAGGAGTGGATCTGAAAATAGAAAGTCAAACACAGTCAATAAGTTAGAAACTGTGAAAACCCAGGTGAAATAAAGGCACAGAAGGAGTTAATTAGTTCTGTCTGTCTGTCTGTCTGTCTGTCTGTCTGTCTGTCTCTCTCTCTCTCTCTCTCTCTCTCTCCCTTCTTCCCTCACACACACACACACACACACACACACACACACACACACACACACACACACACACACACACACACACACACACACACACACTGCTGTCTAGATTTAGGATCCTCAGCAGAAAAGCCAGGGGAAGTCAGGATGATGCTTCGCCGCTGAAAGATGCATCTCACCCGCCTGCATATGTAGCTCATTATCGTTTTCGTTTTTCTGTGAATAATTGTGGTTAAACTGGCAGCCATCAGGCAAACAGAGACTCACTGTTCTCTATAAGTTAATTGTGGTTTTCGAGCAAGAAAAACAGTCTTTCTCACCCACTGGATCCATCATCTTGGGATGAGGCTGCGGTAAAAGGTGCGGCCAGATCATCACATCCATGTGCATTTCTCTCTGTGTGTATTTGACTGACTGTAGTGCTTTTTTGTTGATTTTTGCTTAATTGCACGGCAAAAGCTTGTTATGGTGATAATATAATGTGGGAATTTAGATTTGGCTGTAAATCAGTGGATTTTGGTTGTATGTATTTCATCAGCAGTGTCAAAACATTAAGAAAATTTAAATTAAAAAAATGCACACTGTTCAACTAGAAGTAGCACAAAATGCTGATCCTAGTCAATTTAATTTGATCTATGCAGCTCACAGCTTTTCTGTCTTCACACTTTAACAAACTGTGCAACAAATATAATTTTAAATCCAGACAGACCATCATGTCAAGCTCCTCTGACACACTACAGTTTCGTTTCCCCACCCATGGTGACTCCATCCTCAGTAAAATTAATGCTCTGAGAGAGGAGCAGCGCTTCTGTGATGTCACACTCGTCCTCGGGAGTCCACGAGGTGCCACTGTCCAGCCTCTCCGCTTCCATGGTCACAGAGTGGTGCTTGCGGCGTCCTCAGACTTCCTCCGTGACCAGTTCCTGCTCCACGAAGGCCTGGCTGAGCTAAGTGTGGGTGTAGTTTCCAGCGTGGAGGTCGGAAAGAGACTTCTCCTGTCCTGCTACACCGGGCTCTTAGAGGTGTCATACATTATACATTGCTTCTCTGAACAGTAAAAACAGAGCAGAATATAGAATATAGTCATATCGCCAAATATACCCTAGTTATGAGCTATTTCACAGCTGTTGTATTGTACAGTGAAGATGACATTGCTGTACAACACAGTGTCTGAATGTTAGTGTATAAGAACCACATCAATAGGTAGAGTACAAAACAGAACTAAGGAACAAATGTAGTGTTACAACAACAAAGGAGTGGGTGTTTCGTGATGTGAAAGCTAAAGATAAAGCTGACTGAGATGACTTTACTCAGTGGTTGTATTTCTGTTCTTGCATGTGTGTTTAAATTGTGTAAGTGGAAGTTCGACATGTACTGTTTGCTGGTTATCTTTTTGATGAATTCACTGTTCTCATTGGTTTCCTTTGAATATCTATTACTGAAGGTCCCCCTGAGAGAGCTGGTGAACTACCTGACTGCAGCCAGTGCACTTCAGATGACTCAGGTGGTCGAGAAGTGTGCCAAGGCCGTCTCCCAATACCTCAGTCCCACGCTGGCTTTCCTAAAACTGGAGAGACACTCAGAGGAAATGAAGATTCATCAGCCAGACAGCCTCAGAAATCAAGAGGAAAGGGAAGCAGCCCTGCCCATCACCAGCATCGAGGAAGCAAGCTCAGCGGAGGGGCGAGCGGTTGCGGTTCAGTCCACGTCGAGGGTTGGCCAAGAGGCTGAGTTGGATAATCAAGCCCTGAGGAAGGTCAGTGACGGTAGGAGGGATGTTATAGCAAACATAGATCTATCTGAAGATGGAGCATGTTGTCTCAATTCAGAGGAAGAAGGAAGAGAAATCCATCAAGATCGCCACATTACAAATGCCCGAATATGTAAGCCGCACCCTCCTACAGCTGTCCAAGATAATATATCCTCCCCAGCCAGAGGAAGTTTGAGTCAACACAGAGAATTGGTAGAAAGCTCCCAGAATCAAGATGAACAGGCAGGGGAAAAGCAAAGAGATGGGAAGGAAATGTTTTTACTGGCAGCTCAACTGAAAGAATGTGGAGAGCTGGACTCTAATCTATTTTGCCTATCTGGAGCACATCTGCCAAAGAGCCATTGTTCTGCAGATGAGTTGACAGAAGATACAGAGGGCGTAATGGTCCAAAGGCCTTACCTGTGCAGGAGGTGTGACAGAGTCTTCCAGCACCTGCAGAGCTATGTGGGCCACCTGAAGGAGCACAGGCAGTACTTATGCTTGGTCTGTGGGAGAGGCTTTCAACAGAAGAGTAACTTGACCCACCACATACGTGTCCACAGTGGTGTCAAGCCTTTTCGGTGCCCGCTGTGCCACAAGACTTTTTCCCAGAAGGCCACGCTGAGAGACCATCTCAATCTGCACACAGGGAACAAGCCCCATAAGTGTAACTACTGTGCTGTGCACTTTGCTCACAAGCCAGGTCTCAGGCGCCACCTAAAGGACATTCATGGTAAAAGCACCCTGCAAAACATGCTTGAGGAGGCTGTGAACTTGGAAGGTAATAAAGTTAAGTGACAAAGAAATGCATTATTTTGATTTTCACAAACATTTGAATATAGTCTCAATGTGCAGACGTTCCCACCTTCTGCTACACGAGTGTCTGCCATCGCAATGAGTTAATGCATTTGCACTGTAACAACTGGCTGATAGAGAAGGGGTCCTTCTGCACCCTCTGCAGTGTTTCTTGATCTCCACAGGTACAATACACTGTATTAAGTTCTGAGGCATGCAATGCACAAATTTAATGATGTTATATCATCTGCCATGTATAACAGTGAATGTAGTCTCATATAGGATTGAGTTGTTGTTGTTTCCAGCACCTGCGAGAGCGCTCCAGCCTTTATAGTGTGTACAGCCAACTAAATGTGGGCTTCTATTGCCTCTACAACCAAAGATTAGTCTGCTTTATCAAGATGACAAGCTATAATGTATATGTGAACCACAGGAAAGAAAATGTTGTGCAAATGAAAGTGTAGTGAAAATCAGTGAAAAAGTGAAGATTGATGGAATCGCTGCAACAAATTCTGGAGGAAACTTTGTTTACTCAATAAAATTTATAAAATGCATTTCTATTCTAAAAGGTTATTTCTCGGTTTGACTGCATACTGTAAGATAGATATTGCCTATATTAAACTGAGACTGAGCTTCACAGACAACCCTTGCTTCTCCATTTAACCCGACTGAAATTTTGTGCAGCTCGCTGAGCATCATGTGATAAGTGAGTGGGTTCTCCCTCATGGCTGAGAGGGTTTCCATGCTCTCTCGCACCAGTCTCTCCCTTCACATGTCTCCTTGTCTCCTTCTTTTATCCTTTTGGCCTAGAAATGTAGTTGTCACTCATCTCAGTGAATGGAACAGTAGTTGTTGCTCTCCTCAGGGCATCCAAGGCACCACTGACTTGAAATTTGTGAGTCTATGCTCAAATAATGAACACATGATGGGGTGTGTATTCAGTACAGAATTTAGTGTGAATGTATGCACTTGTGTGTGTGTGACCCAGGAAGACAGAGACTACACAGAAATGCATGATATTTTATACCAAAGCATGTGTGGTGTATCCACCTACCATTAAAATAGATGCCTATATCTTCCTCATTTGTCATTTTGCAGCCATTCTTTATGTGTGATGTTGGCATGTTGAAGAATTTGCACACAATTGCACACATAAACACACACACACACACACACACACACACACACACACACACACACACACACACACACACACACACACACACACACACACACAGTACATGTAGCATGCATTTGGGGCACCTCCATTATGAATGAGAGACTAAGAGGTATAAAATATGAGGAGGATGAAGGGAAGTGGGAAGATGGAGGAGTAGTGCTGGATTCGGAAACAGGAACGAAAAAAGTGATAAAAGCAAATATTGAGAAAACACTTCTTCTTTGTTCTTATGATAATTAAAACCTCTAAGATACTGCATATCTGTATGACTGTACCGAGAAGTTAGTTTACGTGGATGTTGGCGGCTGGTGGCAGGATGAAGATGAAAAAGCAGCACCCGCCCGTCCTTGATACCCACCAATTAAATGTCTTTGAACAAGGCCCTCAACCCCCCCGCTGCTCCAGGAGGAGAGCTGCTCAGTGTCCAACAGATGAGAGGGTGACAGGTGTGAATGTGTGTAACCGTGTGAGTGTAGAGCAGATGACTCTCTGTTGGTTGTCAGAATGTAAAATATCCAAACTGGTGTTTATATCACACACATAAAGTATGCATATATGACATATTGCAAAGACTGCTTACTTTGCTTTGCTGTCAAACAAACTCAAATGCATCACTCACTCAATGCATCACTCACTGAATGCATGTGGTTTAAGGGTGTCATTTAGAAAACACTCCTTTCCAAGGCTGCAAATGAGTTTGAATGAACAAACACTTTGAAGTTACTGCTTGCAGCTGTCAAGTTGCTCGACTGGTTATTTCCACACTGTGTTGATGCAGCATAAAACCTGCAGCCACTGTCACGCACAGACAGGGAAGATGTATCTTTCCGTACAGTCACAGTACCTCATGCATATACAGCAGAACAGCCTAACTATTAGGGCCAAGTTTTCTTGAACACTGTGGCGCTGTGGTATTGTGTTGGTAAGGTGTTAAACATTGCTTTGTGCGTTTACTGCAGCATAATGTAAGAGTGTGCTGACCTTTATCATGGACGCCTCTCTGATAATGCAAAACCTCCACAAAGTGTGTTACATATAAATAACACTCACTCCAGTAAAACACACAGATAGGAAGGTTTCAGTGTCTGTTTAACTTACACTAATGCTACCCAGACTGGTTATGTAACCGAGTTTGAGTTTCTTACAGTGCCAAATGCACCACTCGTTACCACAGAGACAGGTGCCTGTTCAAATTTCACTAACTAAATTAACTTTTTCCAGCCAACAGCCTGCTGCATGGACAAATGGCTCGCTTCAACAGTGCTGTGCAGATGGGATGCAAAAGATGTCCCATCTTATATGTTGTTGAGCAAGAACATTCCTGTGGACTCAGTGTCCCTCTGTCTTGCTGCAGAAATAACACGTTGTGCCATAAAGCACATATCTCGTTAAGATTTACTGGTCATGACGATAAGGCTGTGGATATGACACTTAATTTGCTTTAATTCTGCATACAGGAAGTATATAACATCTTAAAAATGTAACTTAGCACAGAATCACCCTCCAGTATGCATCATAATAGTAGGCCTTAAGTCTTTTACGGACCCTGGGTGGACTAGCGATCACTTTTTGGAAGTTAATGGGGATCTGAACAAAGAATAAAGACTATAGTCGGCCTAAACTGGAATCACATTATGTCCTCATAATGAGTAGACTTGCTTCTGCTGTAGTGAACAACAGTTCAATGAGGAGAAAGTCAGAGTTATTACTACAGTGTGATACAATTTAAAACACTGGAGGTAAGCATACATGGCCAATGAGCCTGTCATTGAGATGCCAGACTAAGTCCATTATAGTGTGCAGGATGAAGCTATCCAGCTAATGGGATTAGCCTCAGTAGGCTATGTTCATCAACATAATTCAGTGTCTTATAGAACTGACCAGCACAGGCTATAAAAAGACTCTCCCAATACAAAATAACATGATTGTAGGCCTGGAGGATTGTTTTACATAAAAAGACAAGAGTATCTGGACGAGACTGACTACAGTCACTACTTAATGCTTTAAAAGCCTAATAATGAGAACTATAATAAAAAAAATCCAAAATAATTCTAAAATGTTTTGTTTTGTCCGCAGCACAAAGATATTTAGTTTACTGCCACAGAGATGTAAAGAAACTGGAAAATATTCACATTTAAGAGCCTGCAATCTGAGAATTTAGACTTTTCTTGATGCATTCTTACATTCTTTATAGATTGTGAAATTAGTTGGTGATTAATTTAATGTTTAACAAGTAATCGATTAATCACTGCAGCTCTTGTAAACACTAAATAATGCAATGCAAAGTGAGCTTGGGCATGTTTTTTTTTTTTTCTTCCGCTCCTCCACTTCTCTAAACGCAAGGCTGCAGAGACACTAGCGTGGCCTGCGTGCGTTTGCATGTGTGTGAACTTCCTCTTGACAGACCCACTTGTCGAAGCGCATCCTCTGCTGCTCTGCCTCTCGGTCTGTTCCTTTAAAAACCAGGCAGCCCACGCCTCGAAAAGCGGCTTGTTCCGGCTTGCCCCTTTACATCTTTTTATCCTTGCTCACAACATTAAAATAGTGCCCCACGCTCCTGCGACTATTCGCGCACGAGCGTTTCTGTTGAGTCGTCGGTGGGTTACCAGAACCGCGTCTCGGGCGGAGTGTGATGCGGAGCGGGGTGCAGCAGCTCTCTGCCGGTGCTGCAGCCCGGTGCTGGTGGTGAGTGTGAGGCGCAGTTCAGGCACCATCACCGGCGGAGCGATACCACCATCTCCTCTCAGCTCCGGCTTGTCAAACCCAGAGTGTGTGGCTCACTGTACCTGAGCGAACGTGTCCGTCATACAGTGTCGGAAAGGGGGGCAGAGGATCAAAGCTGGACCAAGGGACCTGCCTCTGAAAATGCTCTGAAATGCAGTTTCACATCGCTCTCGCATCACGAATGATCTCTCTGGCCTGGCTGCTGCGGTTGTTTTGCAACTGATGAAGATTTTATTATTATTATTATTATTATTTTGATGCGCTTCTGTGGATGAATATGTTTATTCTGGGGCTCTGGTGTAGAGCGTGAGGTAAGTGACTTATCCAGAGGTGCGCGCTACTTTCTCCTGCTCCTCAAATCGAGGTGTTGTTTGATTTGTGCACAGCCTTTGACATTTTGATCCCAGAATTGGACTGTTGTTATTGTTGTTGTCCTCAGCTGAAAATGATGATGGCTTTGCAGCTACAGATTTCAGAAATCATAATATTATTCCTCGGAAGTATTGGGCTACAAGCTCATCACTAATTTCTGCAACTGGTGCTGATGGAAGACTATAAGAAGGCTGATTGTATTGAAATATGGGCCCATAGCTCATAGCCAGCTACGAAGGCAAACCAGGGTTTTCTAGAAAGAGTTGAGGCAGTCATTGCTGTAAAGCAACGTGGAACTGTAGATATGCTGCTGCAATGGTGGAGAGTGAGTGATGTTACCTCCCATGCATGATGATAGGAATTTGCACAAATGTGAAATTTCTCTCAAAGTGACTCCTGAGCCACGGCAGAGCAGCTTCCAAGTTCAGGTGCTGCATATTATTTACTGGAGCCTTCAGTCTGAAATGCAGCACTGCCATCATAAAGTTTAAGTGTGCAGCAGCCTGTCATGTTGGAGGCAACTATAACCTGCTGATTTGCAACTGGGAGCAACCTGATATTCTGACTATTTTATCCATGGCTGCAACAACCTGATGGTTGACGAAGATTGCATAAGTCTTGCTTGCTCTTGACACTGCAGAGACATCTCACAGGTGCATTAAAGTAGGCCTATACTGTATGTGCTGTATAAAACAGCAGCTCGAGCGCTGTATGGTTGCCCTGCCGCCCATCCAGAAACTACCCCCACACACTGTGATGACAGGCGTTATGAATAAATAATCACACAGACCCACATATCCCCACTGTACACTCAAAAACAACGGAGCAGACGTGCTGAAACAACTGTAGTAACCCTGTAATGAATAATGGAATGAAGCGTTTTCAAATAGTACAGGAAAACTATGTGATTTAGCTTCATTTCAGCGTAGCATTTCCATGCAGAAAATTCTAAATGATGTGCATGATAATGCCACTACATGATGGGATTTTCTGTCATATGGACTGCGGGTGTGCTGCTTATACTTTCCAGAGTGCTATAAACTTGAGTTTGTGTGTCTGTTGAGTGTTTCAGAAGATTAACAAGCTTCATCAGCTCTCAGTGTTAAAGTTTAACCTTCTCTTCATCATTTACCTGCCTGCTGTGGTTACAAGCATTGCTTTCACTTTACAGCTGACAGGTGCGGCTTCCTGAGCGGCTAGAGTAGAAAAGTTTTTGTTCGTATAAACGCAATCTGGTTTAATTTGTTTCACTTGTGTGTATTCTCAGATAAAGAGTGTAGTGTTTCCCTCAGGCTTCTTTTTTTGCTTGACTTTAAACTGATGATACGGCGTCTCAGTTTTTTATTTCAGCAGTATGGTGGGTGTGAAGTTTCCGTCTTGTTGTGCTGTACCCACCATGTTGTTTCCAGAAGGCTGTGTTGAACGCTCCACAAGTGCATTTATGTTAAAATTCTGGTTGTAGTTCAGGGGGCTGTGTTGGGCATGCAAGACATAGTTGGGGAGGAATTCAAAAGGTCATCGGCACATTTCTGAAAGTGAAGAGAAGTGAGTCATGAGAAATATTTCAGTTTTTTTTAATACCAACACGGGGTCATTAAAACAGTGTGTGATGCACATGTTTCTCAAAATGAGTAAATTGCAGAAGTGATTACACAAGGGGTGTTTTAAATCACGGAATGAGGCTATAATCATTTATGTGTTTATTGCTCTGTGCTGATTTACTTCATGAGAGGCAGTAACTCAGCTGCTGAGGAGTTTTTTTCTTGAATCAATTGTCTTGATTTCAGAAATCTTTGGCTCTGGTGAAAACACCAGCCTGAGTTTACCGATCTAGTGACATCCTAAATGGTTATGTGCATATTCTTGCACACACACACACACACACACACACACACACACACACACACACACACACACACACACACACACACACACACACACTATATGGAATGTTCTAATTTTGGGGTCACAGTGACAGTGAGAAGGAGCCTGGGGGCCTCATATTACTCCAGATTCCTCTGCTTCAGGTCCAACACATGCTCTGTGGAGGTGTGTGAGTGCATGTGTGAGTCCATGCATCCGCTTAAAATTCATTGTTGCATTCATGTATGTGTGCGGATGTGTAGTAGAAAGGTTTTGGGGTGATATGAGCATGACGCAGGGCTTACTGAAGCACCCTGAGACAGCTTGTCCCTCATTGCTGCCACTGATTGTTCTATAAACTGGTCAAACGTCTGACTTTTTGGGCATTTTCTTGCCTTTACTTGGTAGTTGATAGTTGAAATTGAAATATGAAACTTCCCATATAACACAGACCTATTAGTCACCATTTTTATACACAGATTAATGTGGCTCTGCTGTCCCTGATGTGTCTCTCTACAGTTCCAGGGGTACAATAGACATAACTGTGCCAAATCACTCCATTGGGCCTACAGAAATACTCAAGCCTGAGTTGCACAGTGACAATTAAATGTCATCTCACGCACAGTCAGAAACTCACGCCTGCGAGGATACGCAGAAAAACCAACATATACACACATTAAGTTTGAGGATCCCATAACGAGCACACCCATCCATCTTTATTAACTCCTCCTCCAACCATAGCCAAACATTAGGGTGTGCACCACTGTATTGCTGCTGCTTCCTCCTACTCTTTCTTTCAGTCCTTGCTTCTGTGGCAAAAACTTGGATTGTGAACAACCGACATGTGCAAGATTTTCATCCAAAGTTTGTCCCCCTGGCTTGATATTTTGGGAGCACTCTTGTAATCTTAGCTGAGGTTAAATCCTATACTTGATGCAAAACAGTTCTCTACTGAGCTGTACCGTCATGAGTCCACCTGATTTTTTTTTCTACCTGAGCTTTTGCTGGCAAAGCTCAAACGCGGTGAGCAATGTGAGACCGTCAACCTTTAGCCTTAAGTTGACCCAACCTCAACCCAATCGTGAGTCTCGTGTTGAGCCTAAACCAGAGTCCAAATCTAATAAACCTTGAAAAGTGAGGATGGGCCAAATGTCGGCCTATTGTTAGTCTTACCTTAATATTCTGAAAAACACCCTTCTAAGACAATCTATCTCTTTCTCTTTCTGTCTCTCTCTGTGTGAGACATGCCAAAGGAAACTCCAGATGCCCTCCCCCACACAGAGGGGGGGGGGGGCAAATGAGGACTCACTGTCCCGAGCCAGATGATAGCTCGCCAACTGTTGGCTGTAAAGACGCAATGTACTTCTCATCCTCCGCTCAGGGGAGTGGGTGGCTCAACAGGCCTCAACAGCAAGTCACTGCTTATGGGTCTCCAAAGCCTTCTCTCAGCAATTTTAGGGGTATTTTGCTCCAGAAAGTGGAAACTTAATGTGCAGCGTCTGTCTTGATGATTGGGTGTGTTTAAGATGGCACATCCTCCAACTTTTCCTGCACTACAAAGCTCTCTCTCGGTGAATTTCAGGCACGATTGACTAAAAGAATAGGAACGCGGCTTGTAGGTCGATTTCCTTATTTTATAACAGTCAGTGAGGGAGAGGAGCCTGATGAGGAAGTTGAGGTCTCCTGTAATAATACAACACGCCCACTTCTCCCTGTCACAAGACTGGGCTTATGACTGTGGGGGCTTTTTGTGTGTGTGTGCATGCATGTATGACTAGTGATCCATTCAGACAAGTAATGGAAGTCAAGAGTGCATCATGATATTTTTTACTCCCCATGTGCTGGGAGGTACTTATGCATATCATTAATCTGACAGTGTGACAGTGCACACTTATCCAGTTTGTGCCTGCAGGAGTAGTTTCTGCCAGACTTTTTGTATTCTGCCAGGGACTCTGCAAAACAGGATGAAGCTGTTGCTCAGAGCAGGAACAGGTGGCTGTCAACGTGACTGCAGCCAGTGAATCATGGTTAACAGTTGGCCCCAGAGTTTGCACCACTGCCGTCGCGGACATGCACAGAAAGAGAGTTTTAGTCGGGCTCACACGCCAGGATAAAACTCCCGTCGTCTCACTCTTCCCCCTGAACCCGCTTCACCACATGAGCGCTGCTTCACTCTTACTCACACGGTGGTTCGGCATCTTATGGGCTACTGTAGTCGTAATCGTTGTTATATTTGGGCTCCTCGCGGAAGGAAATATGACGCGCGAGGACGGAGCGGAGCTGTCCACGCGACCGAGGAGGCAATGCGGGCTCCGCGCGCTGCGGCCGGCTTTGCAGGTGCGTATAACTGCCTTTGTGACCAACACGTCGCCATATATTTGATGAGAAGGCATTAAAATGCTTTTTGTGTTGAAGCTCTGAGTGTATTTGTTGTTTATGCGATGTGATGTGACGTACAGCGCGTGCGTATTGCGCACAGTTCCTCTTCCTACTCTTTGCGATGGACTTTCTCTGCTAGCATGTTTCAATATGAACACGCGCTCTGTGCTAGCATGTTCATATTGTAAGAAAATTTGGTTTATTTTTCATAAAAGGTTTTTTTAAGCTCAGACACTTCCTTGTAAGCCTTTCTTTAACTCTTTACTTTTGGTTGTTGTTTTTCCAGACATGTAGCAGGGGGCGTTTCATGGACCACAAAGACACTGTAGTGTTTATAGACGAGTAAATACACGTTTCTTTGTACATTTTGCTCATGTAGTCAACACATGAAGGATCTCAGAATCACACACAGGTTGCAGCATATTTTAGTCAGTTAAAAGGTGCTTTGCCTTCTAATTTCCTTTCTTTTCTGTTTTTTACTTCCTCTGTGTTGATTGTTTTAATTTATGTCAAAGCCCATTTGATTAGATTTTTTTCGGTTTTTATAGCACCTGCTGTATCAGGGTTGCAGCTGTTATTGTGGTGAGCAGTTTGAACAGATGTAACAGACACTAAAAGCAACAGGTGCTGGCTGTCTGCACACAGTGTCCAAAATACTTTGCATAGTGGAGTCAGAAGGATGGTGCTCTTTTATGCTTGCATGTATTTTACGTGAGGTTTTGCTTTTGGTTAATGGGATGATGCATCAAAAAGCATACTGGAGGTTGTAGAATGAGTAACAAAATATCCTATTGCACCTTGCAGTGAAGTAGGAGGAGGAACATTTCCTGGAATTAAATGTTCTTCGAAGTAGAAAGTGGAAAATTAGAAAAAGTAAAGAATGAATCAATGCAGAACTTTTGTGATATGTTAGTGGACTTCAACAATGGCAAAGTGGCTTCAAAGCTGCAGATCTAAACAGACTGAAGCTGCTGTTTGGAAAACAGAGCTTCTCTTTTGATGCTACACATCTAAGTAAGTAACATTGTGAATCTTTATTTCAACTTCTCTGTCTCACCCGCAGTCT
Organism: Chaetodon trifascialis; assembly: GCF_039877785.1. Lineage (NCBI taxonomy): Eukaryota > Metazoa > Chordata > Actinopteri > Chaetodontiformes > Chaetodontidae > Chaetodon > Chaetodon trifascialis. The sequence continues at coordinate 12,023,398 of NC_092075.1, forward strand.
TGAAGTTGTGCTCACCAAAATAAAATATATAGATACAAAATTGAATTAGTCAGATGTAAAAGATGTTTGGTAACATTTAGTCCACATTTACATAAGCACTCTGGCCTACAAACTTGCCTTGAAGCAAGACGCGGGTATTATTCTGCTTTATCTGTCTCAACCTGCGGATACCGTCATCGTCTGCATGCTGATTTGATCATTCAGTGTTATTATGATTCAACCTTCATTAGGCAAGAGGGGGTTTGTCTTAAGGAGCAAAGTGGAAGTCTCAGTGATTCATGGGTGACTGATCTCACTCTCAAATTCATACTCAATCTTGGACCTTTACTTTGTATTTTTCTCCAAGAGGTAATTGTGTTCATCGCTGCTCTTAAATAATCTTTTACCTTTTTGTGCTCTCACAGCTATTAGGGTTCAGCCTGGCAACACTCATTTAATGAGTTTAGTCCAAACTCTATTTTACAAAATACATTTGTCAACTTTTATGATGTTGTTTAAAGAATATCCTCACCATGTTGGTAATGAAATGAGTGAAATTTGGACTACTGTACAAATTGCGTTCACAGCAAGGTCTTTATGGGCTGCCTTTTAATGCGTTGTGTGATCAGAATTTGGCAACTAGAGAGGGAGAGAGCACTTTTGTTGCCCACATTAGATGAAATAAATCTATGACTTTTATGGCAAGAGAGGCTGAAGTTTGCCTGTGTATTTCACTAAATGCTTACTTGGCTTGATAGAGCCCAAAGTATAATAATTCTAATGCTGCTCCTTTATTTGCTACACGCTAAGCACATAAAAAGAAGAGGACATGCTTCTTTGTATTATATTTTCTGATGTAGCTCACATACTATTTGTCTAAGTGATAATACAGCATGGAAAAGGTATTGATTTTTAAAGCTATGGTGCTAGTTGACAAATCTTTTATAACACATGCACACGATGCACATAATGAATTCTAATGGACTGTATAACAAAACTGTTAAGATTTAAGTTGCACATGTGGAGTTTTATGTGTTCTCTGTATTACGTTCTTCCATTATTTTGATTTGATATGGGGTTTTGAGTGCAAGTCCCAGAATGTGATGCTTTTATTTTATAGTGTAGCTATAGTTAAAGTTATGATATTATAACTGCATAGTTATTGCATTAATCTGAAGTGCCTTATTGTGCCGGTTAGTACTGAAACACTTGTGAATTGTTAAGTAGTTAACTGATTCATCAGCTTTCACAACTCATGAAGCATTTTTATTATCTCTTGTTCATAGACACATCAGTTAGTTACAGCTCTAGTGTCACTGCATTTTTACAGTATTGTGTCTATTCACGTTTCTGTGCATTGAAAAAATTACAGCGTAACTTTATGTCCTGTTCCTCGCAGTCATCGTCGGCACTGGCGAGCAGGAGCTGTTGTTGGGGCTCGTTGACATGCATTCCCCCTGAGCTTGGCGACTCCTCCCTCAGTGGTGTGGTGGCAGGATGCCAGTGCAGGCGGCCCAGTGGACAGAGTTTCTGTCCTGTCCCATCTGCTACAATGAGTTTGACAGCAGCGGCCACCAGCCCATCAGCCTGGGCTGCTCCCACACGGTGTGTAAGACCTGCCTACACAAACTGCACCGCAAGGCCTGCCCCTTTGATCAGACACCCATCAGCACTGACATCGACCTGCTGCCGGTCAACTGTGCCCTGCTGCAGCTGGTTGGAGCTCAGGTGAGTCAGGAAGAAAGAAGGCATCTGTATGTCGCACCTCGTTTTGTGTGTCTGTGTCTTGTAATTTGTGGATGCTCATGATGTGTGTGTCTCTTAGGTGCCAGATGTGCAGCCGGTGAGCCTGAGCTGTGCAGCAGAGGTTGAGAACTACGAGGTCTGCAGGGTGTGCGTGGAGGAGCTGGCTCTTTACCTAAAACCCATCAGCGGAGCAAAAGGTTCATGTGTGTGTGTTTGAGTTATGCGTGTGTGTGTTTATGGTAAATGTTAGAGTTCCAGTTTCATTCGTGGACATTTGTAAAAGAGAATGTAGCTCTTCGACTAAATGTGCGGGGGCTGCGTTTGAGCTGCTTGTGCAACTTGGCATCCATGCTTCTCACACTTCTAATGACGCCTGAAAGCTGCCGAGCTTTTATGATACTGAAGGAAAATTCAGCTCTTTACGTAACCAGACAAAATAAGATGAACCCTCTTGATAATGACCAGTAGTTTTTGGTTGTTTGTTCAGCCAATTCTGGGTGACGCTACTGTGGTAGTGGTCGTCATTTTTGGTGAATTCACAATGCGTCATGCCTGGTTCCCTAAGAAGCATGAACCATTGGTGGGGACTCAAAACACGATGAAGGCTCATCCCTTCCATGGAGAGGCCTTTGAATCCACCTACGTACACAGCTGGTTGCGTGCCATCCCTCTCAGGATGAAGGTTCTAGCTTTAAATTTAGACAAAATCGCTAAAATAAAAAAATGAATGCTAACTTAAAGTAAATGTTCTCATTGTGATAAAGATACAGTGTTTTACCACATAGCTGTCACCTGCAGGTGTGGCGACTCTGAGTCCAAGTGTGCTCAGCCGGCCAATGCAGAGGAAGCTGGTGACCTTGGTGAACTGCCAGCTGGTGGAGGAGGAGGGCCGTGTACGGGCGGTGCGGGCGGGCCGCTCGCTGGGGGAACGAACCGTAACCGAGCTCATCCTGCAGCACCAGAACCCCCAACAGCTCTCTGCCAACCTCTGGGCAGCGGTGAGGGCACGGGGCTGCCAGTTCTTGGGACCTGGTGGGTGTGCATGACACAAAGCATACACATATCATCGTCATGCTTCAAGCATGTACACGTACGGTAAATCTGTGAGGCAATGCATGTGATTTCTACGGCATTTACATGTAAATAATCTAAATGTGTCATTGTTTTGTAGATCTGAATGAGACTTGCATTAACATTTTGACAGTTAGGGTGAAGCATTTGCATCTGAGCTTTTTGAGGCAGTATCGTTTAAAAGAGTTCACTTGATGCAAACTTCTGTAACCTGAACTCGTACTCGTAAAAGCCATGTGACGCAGGTCTGGGAAGAATGTGTCATTTAAATACAAACCATACCATTCACAATAGTCCTTCTACATTGTTAATATTTGTTTTGGTTCATTTTTTCATACAACACTAACTGTTTCTGAGTTACTGTTTAGTCACTATACTGTACACACATATTGCCGTAAGACTGCTGAGTGCTACTGAGATTATTTGACTGTTGCTGTTGCTGTAGCAGTTTGAGGTGTGAATTCAAAGGAACTGGTAGCCTTTTAGTTGACTGGACTTGTTGTATCCAGTAGTTGCCTTTTGAATCGTCTGTGAAAACTGCCTCATAAAACGTGCTGGTGCTGGTACCCGGTGTCCTGTGATGATTACTCATAGGGCAGATTCTGACTGAGAAACTGTTTCTCATCATGATCACAGAATGAGTTCATTAAAATGTCTGAGGACACCTGGTTCTAAGAACTTCTAGGTTAGATAGATTTGCTTCTTGTTTGTTTGTGTTTGTTCAGAATAGGAATTTAAAGTATGTATTATCTGCAGTGTTTCCATGCATATCCATGCTCACCTGTATCTTCTTGCTGTCTGTTTCTCTTCACTATCTGTCCTTTGCTGCTTGTATCCCTACACCCCCCTCTCACTCTGCCTCATCAGCTATGCAAGAAGATGCACTTAAGCTGGTTTTACTGGCTCTGGAGGACGGCTCAGCATTGTCCAGGAAGGTGTTGGTTTTGTTTGTAGTCCAGAAGCTTGAAGCCCGGTTCCCCCAGGCCTCCAAAACCAGTATAGGCCACGTGGTGCAGCTTCTCTACAGGGCCTCCTGCTTCAAGGTACAGGCTGCATGAATGAGCAGACACACATAGATACACAACAAACCCAAGAGTATGCGCACAGTCACTGCTTCATTCAAAAGACAAAAGAAGCTATCCACAGCTCTCTGAATGTAGTCTACGCCAAACTCAACAAAATAACCTCAGTTCGCTGCTGTCCCAAGAACCCAAGCCATAATAAATGACCTGATTAGATGAAGGGTATTTAAATAGATCCACCACATATCCCTTTACCGCAGAGATGGAACTTCAAATGAATACTTTTTTTACGTCATCAGTTACAGAGGTGTTTTCCAAAACTGTCATTCATGTCAGTTTCCACTCAAGAAGCTTGCTTAAATTAAGATAAACAAAAACAACGATCTTCTCAAAATTACTCAAGGGAGCTTCGGAAAACCCCTCATCAACTGTGGATTGTTCTCCAGCTTTACGTGACCCAGTCTGACATTGAAATTTTGTCACTCCCTAATCGGGTTTCTTGTACAGCAAGTATCCTCTATATTCTGAAAGTCATGTTTATAATAAGGATATGGGCTTCTGTGGATGTATTTTCTGTGTGTGTATTTTAGTGCCTGTTATCTGATGACAGACATCGCTGGTAGGGCAGAAATGCCAGCTATCTGTTGGTGATGTAACAGCAGTCTATATTTGCCCTTGTTGCCCCGCCTTGCAGGACAGAGACAGACAGCGCAGAGATGGAGAGAAAGATAGATGAAAGTGCAGGAACAGAGAGAAAAGCTGACAGAGGATGGACAGCAGCAAGAGGTCGGCTAAATGAAATCCGATTCTGTTCGATTATGATTTTGACCGTCGAGCTTGGCAGATTTGTAGGTGACAGCTGTGTGTCGGTGTCTTGTGATGATTACTCATAGGGCAGATTCTGAAAAGGGGAGAATCCCCTTGCCTGATCTGAATTTGAGTTTATTAGTCTGAGGACACCACATAAGGACAAAGTCACTGGTCGGTAAATTCATTTACATTTAACCGGAAAATCTCTTAGAACTTGAGACGTCCCGCGACAAAATGTTTTATTTTGAAGGAATAAGTTTGCCCGAAATGAATGTTTCATTATCTCACTAGCGACTCAGTCCAATGTCACTGGAAACATATAAACATTGAAAAGCTCCAAACAAGTCATGCAGCATGTTGATTTTTAAAAAGTTATTCTAACTAGAGGATTGCATCCTACAAACAAACTATGACACAGATTTAATGATTGTATAGAATTAAAACATAAAAAAAATTATAAAGCTTGACATACCAGCCCAGATGCCAAAATATTAAATTAGCAGTCATTTACTACATTTTAAATGTCATGTATGGAATATGCAATTCATTTGGGCTGAAGTGAAAGACTGAGTGATTATTCTTCCGTTTGTTCGGTACATTTGTCCAGACAAAGGCTCACAGGAGATAATAATCTCTTCAAACCCTCCGTCTCTTCCTCATCCTCCGTCTCTGCCTTCTCTCAATTCGCTCTCTTTCTTACTCTCTATCTCCCTCCACCGTCTGCCCTCTGTATCAGGTGACCAAGCGTGACGAGGACTCCTCACTGATGCAGCTGAAGGAGGAGTTTCGGACGTACGAGGCTCTGAGGAGAGAACACGACGCTCAGATTGTCCACATTGCCATGGAGGCGGGCCTACGAATTTCACCTGAGCAGTGGTCTTCTCTGCTGTACGGAGACCTGGTGCACAAGTCACATATGCAGTCTATCATTGACAAGGTACCTGTATGATTTGTATGCTTGAGATTCAGCATTCATTCTTGATAAACGCACTTTCACATGGTGAGTAGGTCAGTAGGATTTAGCAAGCCTCTGGGGAACAGGACAAATAGGACAAATGCATTTATGTATTCTTTATCTATTATTTTCAAAGACTCAGTCTCCTCTTCTATCTTCTGCTCCAGCTGCAGTCTCCAGAGTCGTTTGCAAAGAGCGTTCAGGAGCTGACAATCGTTCTGCAGAGGACAGGAGACCCTGCCAACCTCACAAGCCTCAGACCACACCTAGAGCTACTCGCCAACATAGACCACAACCCAGGTGCTTCAGTTTGTTTACAGTCTTCATCTGAATGAATGCTAATGAGTCTGACTGACTAACACTTCTCAGAATAAGTGGCTCATCCGGTTCCTCAAAATTTGAAGCTGTGGCACTCACATACCAAAATGCAGTTAACAAGCACAGAAAGAGAAGATTAGAACTACAGATTCATCTTGTGTGTGAAACATTTATTAATCAAAGCACAATCACAAGAAGGTTGTGTGATACTCATATATACTCTGTGTTGTGGTGCTCTGATAAACTTAGTTATTATATTGTGAAACGACAGAGCTGTTGGATGGATTACCATGACATCTGGTCCCTTTTCATTTAGATTCTCTGTCAGCTTGACTGTGTGTGCAGTGCTTGCAAACATTAGCATGCTAACACACAAAACTATGTAAGATAGTGGACATGGTAGACATTATGTCGTATTAGCAATGTCACTCTGAGTATGTTAGCATGTTGATGTTAGCATTCATCTCAAAGTACTGCTATCCCTAAGTACAGCCTCACATGGCAACTAGCATGGTTGACACTAAGTCTAATTATTTTATACTTTATTACAAACATTCTCTTCTTTTGGTGTCCTTTTTAGTTAGCATACTGCATCATGGAGATAATGACGAAAGAGCACGTGTCCTAACCCAAAAAGTCAGTCAGCTAGAGTTCTTCCTTGGCTTGCTGCTGCCTGAGCCTTTTTGGACATGCACAGTGAAAAGAGTGGCTACTGAAGAGACTGTGTTGTTGATCTGTGTGCAGATGCCCCGGCACCGTCATGGGAGGAACTGGAAAGTGTAATGCTAGCTGTGAAGTTGGTGGTTCACGGACTGGTGGAGTTCATACAGAACTTCAGCAAGAAGAGCCACGACACTCCACAGGTACGCCGATGTGGTTGGAGGAGATCGTAACATTTCTAATCTTTGAATGGACAACAGAACAATGCAAGAAATGAGATGGGCTGCAGGAAGTGTGAGAGATCATGGTATATGAGGAGTGAAAAAGGGCAGAATAAGGACAATCCTGGGAGGAGAAGTTGTGCTGCTGCTCCATCCAGACACCATAGAAGGTGTTGTTCAGGGTCCAGCAGCACACTTTGTTCCTCCTGGCTCTGGCTTCTAAGATAATTTAAAGGACATGTTGTGGTCTCTGACCACTAACAGCAGTAAAGTTTTAACCGACACATCAACATTAAAGTAACTGTTATCAGATAGTGCTGCTGGAAGCTGGTCTCTAGCAGTGCATGCAGCACAGTGAAGTGAATAGAAGCTGCAGGTGTCCTGTGTGAATGAGCTGATGTCAAACAATGTACAGGAAGTGAAGTTTAAAAGAAACACGAAAAACAAGTTCAGTTCCAGACACAGATTCCAGATGAGTCCGTCATCATTCTTGGCAAGAAGAAAAGCTGGCAGCTCTTTTCAGGAATTAATTCAGAAATCTTTTGTTAAAAACATTTTCTTATTCTTCTATGAACCTGCAGAGCAACCACAAGGTGACTGCCCTCACCTTTACCCGTTGGTTTATATCAGGAAGTGTTTTTGTGTGTTTCCCTTGGACGCAAACCATTTTGAAATGGCAGCCCTATCATAAACACTACACCTGTCCGCCATAGAGAATGTACAAAGGAGGGTATTATGTTTTTAAGTTTTATAGAGTTTAGCAGCTATAGTTTGTAGTCTGTCCATACCTGTTTGTGGGCTTTGACTTCTGCCATCCAGAGTCATCAGATTTTGAGACTTTTGCCTTTCTAATGAGTTGTAACAGTTTAGAGTAAACATTAACTAACATCTTGACGTGAACTTTACTCTTATAACTCATCATTGTTAATTGCAGCCATGTTTTATGACAGCTATCAAAAGTAATAGTCATACACTATGTTTTATTTTAGTGTTTCAGCAATATAACAATATTAAACAGATGTGCCAGGAAAAGAAAGAAAATGCTTTTGTGCTTAGGAGGAACAGAGGAGTGAGACTTGAACTGAACAGTTATCATTCATTGTATCTGTGCATTTTGCAGCCTCAGGCAAACAGCAAGTACAAGACCAGCATGTGCAGAGACCTTCGTCAGCAGGGAGGCTGTCCCCGGGGAACCAACTGTACATTTGCACACACGCAGGACGAGCTGGAGAAGTGAGTGAGCACACACATACACTCCGAAAGACTCCCTGTTCACTCTATTTGAGATCATCCAGTCATCCAATTTTTCCTTTAATAATTAGATTAAAAAATACTTATGTTTGACATAAGTCTGCTGGTCCCACCGTGGGAGTTGTTCTGTTTTATAACTGCAAAGTGACACTCTATTAATTGAAGTATCCATGCATGAGGAAGACTCATAAGTTGATGAAGTGAAACAAATATCTACGTTGCATTGTGTGTAGCCTGAGATGCACTTACTCTGCCCTGTGAAAAAAGACCTTTTCTCTCTTCTCTCATCTGTGCCCACTCAGCTTTTCCCAATCAGAAACATAACCTTTCTCCACAGTGCTGATTTTTCCTGTTGTCCCTTCCTCTCCTTACAGATTCAGACTGAGGAACAAGAAGAGCAGCAATGTGGGCCGTGCCTTCCCTTTAGCGCCAGGAGTTATGGGTAAAACCTTCACTGTGGAGGCCAGCATCCACACAGATGTGTCTACAGGGGTGGGCCAGGGGCTCAAAGGCACAGGGGAGAACACAGCCACCCTGACAGAGGGAGTGCCTGGTCTGACTCACCCCCAACTCATCTCCAGAGGGGCTGACATGATGGAGGAGATGAAGAGGGTGGTGCCAAATGGATCCAGTGGGGCTAACGGGTCCAACGGGCTATCTGGCACCAACAGAAACACGTCAACTGAACAGTAAGATTATTCATCTGCTTACACACTGAGTCAGATTTGTCTAAATAGATGATTGCAAGCATAGATATGCATGCATGGTTCCAAGCTTTGTGCATTTTTTTTGGTTAGATGTAATGAAAACTGTGGTCATTCATTTACATTTGAACAAATGCAGTCAATCCACATTTCCATGTCACCTGGTGTGTGGATTTGCACACACTGGATATTTGCATATGACTGCGGCAGAGAAATAGTGCTTCATTAACAATGTATGTGCTCTTGGGAAGGTGTCACGTTAGGAATGTTTAACTCAGCCTGAGGGGCATTCACATATTCATTCTTTGTCTCATTGTTGTCATTCTGTCCATTAGGAAGCCCATCTCTCCTCCCAGGACTCCAGTCAGCCACTCGTCAGCGTCATCTCCCTTGACAACAGCTGGACGGGGTGATGGTGGCGCTCCTATGCCCAAACATGGTCAGTTCATACTGCGTGCACCACATCCTTCTCAGGCGTCAGAGCTGTACTATCAGGAGTCCCACTCCGCATACGACACGGCCCATTATCAACCCACCTGTGAGTCCAGTCGTGAATATAAGTTTGAATAAAAAAAAAAACAACTTTATCGTTCACGTGGAAAAGTGTAAATCTTATCTGATCTCCTCTCCAGCAGGTTCCTACTACCCATCTACTCTTCATCCTCCTCACAAACCCTGCATGGCTCGGTTTCTTCGGTCCTCTAACGTCCCAGAATCCTCCATGCCGCCCTCGATTGGTCCTCAACCATCTCCCTACCCCAGTGACCCTCAAACATCACACCCACCTTCCTCATCTTCGTCGGGGTACCCACCACACCCGCCTAGAGATCGGATGGGACCTCCTGCCTTCCACCCCCACCCGGGGCAGCCTCAGTATGGGCCTCTGGCTCCTGCTCATGGTGTTTATGCTCCCCTCTATGACAGCAGGAGAGTATGGAGGCCTCAGGTGAGCCTTCTGTTAATTATCACGTTACTGTGTTAATTTGATCAGTCTGTCATTTATATTAACTAAATCCAGGAGGTCCTGTCATATCACTCCAATTTCAGCATCACTGCACTGGTTTCTCATTTCGTTCAGAATAAATTTTAACTTTTTATTGATAACCTTCAAGGTCATCCATGATCTGGCTCCACATTATATTAAAAAAACTTCTAACCCCTTAAAGCCAAATCAGGCCCCTAAAATCAGTTGATCAAAACCTGTTAGCTGTACATGCGCCACATGACATTTTTTTTTAATCCTTTAATCTGGATTATGATGATGATTGTTATGATTACAGCTGTACCACAGAGAGGATGCCAGGAGTAACTCACTGCCTCCAGAGGTGCTTCATTCCTCCGTCTACCAGCCTCCACTCAGGGAGAGATTCAACTCTCTAGACAGCAACTACTGCTCTGGAGCTGAACACCGTGCAGGGCTACACAGGGTAGGTGAAACAATGCATGTCTTATATTAACGCCAATCAGTTGTTTGAGTGACGTTTATTTCAATGTTGACATTTGCGGTGAAAGCACAGTATGTATTTAAAAACCTTCATGATTTAAAAGATCATATTTTAATTATTGATAATCCACTTTGAGCCTTTCAATAATTAAAAAATAATGCTCTCTGCAGAGGGTCGTTTCCTTTGTCTCAAGGTCATGGAATGTGACTTGTGTGGTATCCAGTTTGTCCAGTCAAAGCACCTGTTTTAATTGATGTGATTACATTGCAAAGATCTATTTCTGCATTCTATTCAGTAAAATCTCTGTTCCTTCCGTTTCTCTTTTCACACCCACATATCATCTCACCTCTACCTTCCCTGCCAGCCACAGAGCTGCAGTATGTAACTTCAACCTCCTCTGTAGTCCTCCCACTTCTCACCCAAATATGTCTCTGCCTCCCCCACTCATGTCTCTCCTTCTCACATTATTATATAGCATTACCGATGTGACTGCTGCAGTACTACTGTATATTTTACCAATAATGCTGTATGCCACATTACCTGTAATGAAGGTTTATGATGCAGGACACAGTTTACACATTTTTAATTTGTAGAATTTTTATGTAATTCAGGACTAAAAATAGCAAATAACCAAAAATAACATATTACCTAAGTATGTTTTTGTGTGTCAGTTTAAACAGAACAACCAATATATATATATATATATTTGTTTATACAAATAAAGCCACTAATAGCTACACTCTCAGAAATAATGTTTGAATAAACAGCTTGAGTCTAAATAAAGCCAAAACATTAGAAGCTTGACTATTATTTATTGTAGCTGCATTACACTGCATTACACCACACAGCTGTTTTTATTGTTTCCACCCCCACATCTTCAGAAAAGGCTCCACCGACTGCCCCTGATGTCTAGACCCACACCAAACATGAAATGCAATCAGAGCACCTAAACTTGGAGAAGGATGGTGGAAGATTGATTACAACTTTGACACTGAAAACTCAAAGTACTGTAGTAGTATTGAGTTGTCTATAGTAGTTATCACTTGTCATTCGTGGTTTGAGCCAAATGTGTTGCCAGCTAATGGTATTAATGGTTTAAATACATTACTATGTCTAGTATAAGTGTCTGTTCTTTTTTCTGCACTGTTCCTGTCCTGTCAAATGCTCCCTTATCAGGATTATGGCCGTGTTCCTCTGGGCTATGAGGATCTGTTCAGAAGGAAGCAGGAACAGTGGGCTCATCATCACCACCATCACAACGCCAACAGGCCCTCCCAGTCCTCCCCCATTTTCACCATCGATTTTGGAGCTGAGGTATAAAGCATAAAAGAGAGTCAACCTGTGTACATACAGAGCAATGTTAAGGGTGTTTATAGGCATGACAGTGGAAATCAAAATGTCCTGACCATGACCAGTTTTATGAATAGTGTCACTGCATCCACCTTAAAACTGAAAGTAATAAATTGCTTGTGTATTTTGCCATTTTAAAGATATGTAGGATTGAATTCCCATCCCAAAAGCTTGCGCTTCGGCTCTGTCCAATGCTATTTAAGTGGGAGATAGTTGCTTAGCAACTGTGGAGGAAGATATCATAGCAATACACAATTGTGGCATGTGTGTGTGTGTGTGAGAGAGAGAGAGAGAGAGAGAGAGAGAGAGAGAGAGAAAGGGAGGGAGAGAAAGCAAGAGGAGGGACTTTAACAAGCAGTGACTCAGGCTTTCAGCTGAGTAAAGCTTTGTTTAGCAGCACGTCTGATATGATATTGCAAAGACATCTGCTTTAAAATTGAGCACTTATTAAATAAACTGCAAGGACTTTTTAAGTGTTTGTTTAATGATTCCAATTTAATTTTGATGCCTCTGCATAACAAGCATAAGCAAACAAGACCATCTGTGAAAGAGACCGTTTCCATTTAATGATATCCGTGATTGCCACAGGGAGGGCAGCAAAGTGGCAGCAAGTCAGCACCGGCAGTGGCAGCAGAAATTCAAATGAGGTGTATGAGCCTCCTAAAACGTACACCTTATCTGTGAGACTCATTTCACATGTGACAGTGTCCTTTCTTTCATGCATTAACTATGTGGCAGGGAGCATGACCCATGCCCCATGTATTGTGCAAACACTGCCACTGTACTTTCTCTCTCTTTAACAACATGGACACTTTTAGAAATGTCTCTCTCTCTCTTTCAGCATGTGGAGAGCAGTGGAGGCCAGTGCGTGGGGTGCAGGTTCAGAGGCGAGGAAAGTTTAGCGCACTACTCTCCGTGGTCCTGCGGTACCATCGGCCCTTGCCTCAGCCCCTTTGAGCCCGAAACGCTCACACACACCTCGGCTCACTCCTGCTCAGAGCACTCGGTGAGACTCTTCCCACAGCAGCAAGCCGACACGTCTAAGGACAAATGTGTATGTGGGCTCCTTTTCTAACAGCTTCCATGTTTCTCTCACACAGGAGCTGGACAGTAATGGAGGTGGAGGCAGTGGCGTTAGCAGTGGTGGTGTCGGGAAGCAGTGGCTGCACTCGCTGGATCACTACCGTCGCTTGAAAGACGAGGACCCCATCATTCCCTTTAGCGAGGGGCCCATTATCTCCAAGTGGGGTGCCATATCCAGGGCATCTCGCACAGGCTACCACACCACCGACCCTGTCCAAGCCACGGCCTGCCAGGGCAGCGCCAGCACCACACCCATCAACTTTAAAGGTGAGGAAGGATAGAAGAGCGGTATGACAGGTGTGGGACTTAAGGGAGTAGACAGCAGGAAGTGCAGCATGGAGCAGAGAGAGGAGGCAGAGGAAGGGGAAATGAAGACAGAAAATACGGCTTATTTTTCCTTGTTACATGATGAAACTGTGAAACAACTTGTCTGAGGAGAAGTCCTATGTCACCATGGTGATTTTCTTTGGATTTATTTATTTATTTGATCTGTTTTTTCTTGTTTTCAACTAAAGTTACATTTTTTTCATCCTGTTGCCGACATCCCCATTATTTCCATTTTTCTTTGCTTCTCTCTCAAAGATTACAACCCTCACCTGGATCATGGTGACTACAGGTGGAGCTCCAGAGGATCAGACTCTTCCAGCCACTCAAGTTTCCTAGAGAGGTACAACGCATTCACACCCAAACACACACACACACACACACACACACACACACACACACACACACACACACACACACACACACACACACACACACACACACACGCACACACATTTTGCCTTTCTTCTTTAATCTCATCTTATTTTCCTTAAAGGTCTTAAATGTTGTTGAATTATGGGGAAACATACAAACTCCAGATGGAAAGAAGTGAGAATTGATTGAACAGCTGGCTGTGGCTGTTGTGCTGTTTCTCTTACAACCACAAGCCCCCAGAAAGCAGTATTGGTTACATTTCTCTCTGCTTAAACCCTCTCTGGGCACACATGGAAGTTAACTCCTGATTGTTTTTAACACGTTTGCTCTTGCTGTTGCTCTCTCATCCCTCTCTCCTCTCGTACTGCAGTCGTTTCTTCTCAGTGGTCAGTCTGAAATTAGAGCCGCTAGCTGATTGGTGTAAAGGAGTCAGGCAAGCCCTTTGCACTGATGTCTCTAATGCACAGGACATAGTGGACACAGAGTTTTGTCATGTTGTCTTATATTTTATTTTATTGTACCTTCATTGTCATGTCTTCACTACGGAAGCAGAGAACAGAACTTGCAAATCTTCTGTTATCTCCAAAGAATTATCAAGGAATACACATTATTGATTGATCATCAGACTGTTCTTTAATCTTGCTCATTTATATACATGCTTTTTATGCCATTCAAACACCCACCAATGTGGGTAGTTACAGGCATAGAGGAACTGGAAAAGATTGCTCTATGCCAATAACACATCTGCTTTACAGTAAGTTGACCACTGTATGTCCCTTATAGTAGTTAACCATAATGAAAATACCTTCGTAAGAAATCACAAGGGCAGTCATTCTTACAATAAACGGCAGATTCTCATGAAAAGTCCATCTCATTATCTTGAGGTAGTGAGATAAATGAATCACAAGAAAACAAGCTTTTGCTATCTCAAGATAATTAGATAATTAACTCATGATCTTGAGATAACAGCATTAAAAAGTAATTGCACGCACAGCTGGACTCGGCTTCCATACTCCATGATGATGTCAGAGATATTAATAACAAGATATTTCAAAATGAAAAAAATGGGTGCAATAGTTGTCTGTTTCTGTGTTTTTATGGTTTTAGTGAGCAGCTGTGTACATCAGAGCTTCATGGCCGACGAACTTCCATAAGCAGTGGAGAGAAAATCACCTCTGACCTGCAAGCCCGTCAGACCTCCTACAGCCGGGACCGGAGCCGGGCCGAGAGCGAACCAGATCCGGATCGAGACATTGAGCTGGAACTGTGCGCTCTTGACATGGAGGATTCAGACCACCAGGAGATCAAGTGTCAGGTTGGTGTGATTATGTAAATCAGACCAGACTGATGGACTGTATACAGTCAAACACATTATTATTTCAGTCTGTTCAGGGGGAACATTTTGAGTGAAAGACCTCTATGTTTCAGGACTCTGTAGAGCTGGCCTCCTTGCAGTCTCAGGATGCTTCCCACCTCCTCCCACCTCCCTGCTCCTCTCCCCTCCTCTCTTCTCCTGTGGAGGAGCACCCCCAAACAGAGGGTCCTTCAACAGAGAAGTTGGATGCTCACCTGCTGAAAAAGATGGCCTTCAGGTGAATTACCATGGTAGCCAGTGTTGCACAGGAGTCGCCTTCGGCTTGATGAGCTGACCGCAGTCAAGCTTTCATTCCTTTCTTGCTTTCCTCCTCTCTTGCTGTTTTCCAGGAAGTCTCTTTCTCCTGGAGGGTTGGTCTCAGGAGGTCTGGGCGTGGGCAAGCTGGTGCTGAGGACTGGACCTCCTCGGCTGGGGGACAGCTCCACCCGGGGTTGTCCTGACACTCCCGTGACAGAGATGCTGCTCAATGGAAGCTAAGGGTCACAAAGTCAGACACTGACCTGCACCTAGCTAGAGCTGAGTCGCTTACCCACAACCAGATCCTGGTTAAGGGAATACCATTTAATTCCAGCCTTCATATATGTCAATCACATGCCTAAATAAAGCTTGACAAATATGGGTCAACAGTCTGTGCTGCGCCACATCACAAGGGGCAAGAGAAAACACATTGTCCTGCCTTGTAAGTGGTGATTTTCACCTACGTAGAATTTAGTGCTATCACTGTTTACGCCTTGTAAGGCACATGGCCAGTTTGCCCTTACTGCAGATGCTTGAACTGTGTTTGCAGTTTCAACCCCAGTCACAATTATGAGAAAGACTTAAACTGCTCTTACAGCATTTTCACGCGATTTTACCTAACTCCTGAGGTTTACACACCATCTAGTTTGTTGTCATTCAGCGTGGCTGACGAAGACAGACTTAACAACATTTCAACCAACATTGTTCAGAATATAATTTACTGTACCTAATTGCTCCTGGCTTGTGCTTGTTTCCACGTAGCGATCCAAAAGGCACATTAAACAAAACAGCGAGATTACTTGTGCAACCTGACAATTATTTTACATGTCTGTGCTATCATTTTACATGTTAATGCATTTGTTTCTATAAGCAAATGTGGCAATGCCATCATCCAGCTTGATGCCACAAGTTTAGTTCACAGCGTTTGTTGTATTGCTGCAAGTATTCCCTGAAAGATCACGAGGTAGATGTTCTAGTACTGAGAAGGAAAACGGTTAGGGCACTGGACCCTGCGAGAAAATAAAACACTGCAGAAAACAGAGGTCTTCACTATGCTGGAGCTCAAACGAGCCTCTGTCTTTTATCAGTCATACGACCTTAAATACTGACCTTCGAATTCCATTGACTGTCATGGGATCACAAAACACAATGAGACAGTCATGAACATTAAAATTTGCAAATGATTGTCTACCACTCAAGATCAAACAATCAGTGGAGGTCGGGAGGGATGGCAACAAAACAAAGATGTGTGTACACTCCTTAATCCACATTAGCCTGCATTACCTGTAACATCTTATCTTACTGCATAACTAAAGAACACAAAGCAATTCTTTTTGGAACAGACATTTTTTATGCTCTACTGCACATGGAGCTGATTTAGTAGATTTCTATACAAGCCACAAGAGCTCACAATCAATCTTAAAAACTGTTATTTCATCTCTGTGTGCCTGTAGTGGTTCTGGCATTTAATCCTGCTGACAAGTCGCACTGCTCTCTCTCTCTCTCTCTCTCTCTCTCTCTCTCTCACACACACACACACACACACACACACACACACACACACACGCAGTACAAGTATGCACAAGCTGTCATTCACACACAGTAGACACAAACATGCAATACAGTGGCCTTTCTCTCCTTGGTGTTACATAGACCTAAACGTTGGGCTCCTGTTCTGTTTCCGAGGTGTTAAGCCGTGATCTCAGACACCGAACACTGGAAATGACATTTTTGTAAGCCCCTGGCATTTTCTGTGCTTTCCAGTCCAGTCACCTTTCCATACAGTGTAAACAGTATCCAGAGGTCATGCGCAATGTTTCAAGCTGAAGCCTACAAAAGTGAGGGACACCACTTTTTGTGTTTCTTCGTGCTATTTCTGTGCTTGACCTTTTATTAAGTTTTTCGGTTTGTTTTCTTTTCAGCATTGCTAACTTCTGTGAAGTTGTTCGTCTGGATATTTTGTATCAGGATCTTTGTTACTCTTGTTTTGTTTGCTATGTTTTACATCATGGAGACAAAACTGCTTGTCCTGTCTTAATGTTCCTCTGTGCTTGCTGGCCATCAGCACGCTCTCTAGTTCACTGTAATTTTGTGCAATATGGGTGATTTCCATACAGCCCAGCCTCGCCTCACTCCCTTTTATAGACTTGAGGCAACTTGTCATGTGTGGCTTAGTCGTAATGACTGTAATGAATAACATGAAAACATTAATCCATTTTAGATGTACAGGATTTAAAGTCATGAAGACTGAGTGTGTTTACACCTATTCTTAATCTCATGAGATTTGTGTAGAATGAGAATCTTTGAATCTTTCAAGCTTCCTCTTAAAACTCCTCTCACCTTAGTAACTGTACCTATTCTGCAGTTATGTCTTTCCTCTCAGATTATACATGAAATCCCATTTTAGAGGATGGCAGAATGGCTGTACGTGTGAGGATTGCCCTTTTAATTTCACGTTCAAACTTTATAAACATGAATGAAAAATGAAATAGTGGACTGGTGACCTTTTTGGGGTTGTTCTCCCCTATCTGCCCTGGTGAAGCGGGTAGACCAAGTGAAGAATTGGACTGAACAATGACTCAATGTGATAATACTCTTTTGAAAACTCTCCAGTGTTGTGAAGGATTCATTTCTGAGATTAAAAGGCAAGAGCTGGCACAGGGATTTAGCTGCTCCAAGTCATGAAATTAGCCCAGCTACCTACTATCGCTCTGCATCTGTTTACAACTTCGCCTTTGAAGTCGTGTAACGTTAAGTGCCATGTTGTGTACAGTACAGTACAGTACAATCAATCCCTGCAATTTTCCTATAGCTTTTTCATATTCCTCCACTGTAAACTATGAGGAGGGGGAGGCTCAGTCAAGTGTGAGGAGTGAGACGCTTCTCTTGCAGTCCTGCTTTGTTCCATTAGAGGAGGCTACATCCTTGTCTGTCTTGAATCGCTCAGGGAAAGACTTAAGTTGCTCACCTACTTTGGCTTTTTGTATATTCATCACTTAAGTAATCTGTGGAAGTTTTTGCCTGAATCTCACTCGCTGATAACTGGCCCTTTCACCCAATGCATAAATGGGTTGCGCTGATTATATTGTTGTCAGTGTTTACTTTGCCAGTGTTTTCTTTTGCCTCTCAGTATCAATATTGGCTTTGCTATTCCTGTTCTCATGGGAAAGGGCTGGGCACTACTGTATGTAAAAACAGTATTGTGAGTATGGAACTAATGTCAAAGTGATACTCCCCTGTCTATAGAACACTGCTGTAGTGGCTAATTGCACTGCACTAATTCCCACGTCATCACTGCCAGCGGGTGCAATCTGCCAGTGAGAGACACCCCTAACCTCCCCAACTTTCCCTAACCCCACCCCCCCACTCCCCCGCATCCTGCATCCTGTGTCATGCATGCGATATAGTCCCTCTTGTGATGGCGGAGGAGTATTGATGATTCTGTAGTTGTGATACAACACACCCAGTGCTGTAAGAGTTCTGCACATGCCCACTGTGTGGCCACGTCAAGTGCTGAAGTTTGCTTGCAGCATTGTACTTGTTTGCTCATGAAAATTAATTATTGTTTAATAGAGATTATGTTACTATTATGACTATTATTGTTATTACCACATTTGGTTGTTGTTGCGGTATTTTTCTTCTTGGTATATTCTAAGTCTGCTTCTTTGTTTTGAATTTGACAATTTGCTGAAATTTTTTATTAGACCAGAAAGTGTCTCATTATTCTATATTATATGGGAAAAGCCTGTTTGTTGATCGTGAAACATATGATGAACTGATGTTTTCTGACTATTCATGTCTGTATTAGACATTTTATTTGCAAATCTATTGTTCGATTGAAATGTAAATGAACTATTAAGAGATGGTACACATCCGTCATTGTATACAGTCTGGCACCATCATTAGATGGACTTATAGTATAGACGCTCATTTATACAACCTGTGATAATCAGATATATTTAAATGTTTAAATCATTGGGGCAGTTGTGTAATGTTTCAGAATGAGGAAAGTAAAATCCTTTAGAGACAGCATATCTAAAACGTCCCCATAATGAATAATACTGTTACGTATTCCATTTATTTCCTTGGAAATATCGCATTGTGAAAGGTTTCCCTTTTACTTACTGTAAGGTAATGCAGGACTGGAGTAAGTCTAACCTATGCTTGATGAAACTGTTTGAGTATTGTTTGACTGACTGATGGATTCTCCTGTGCATTTTCTGACTTGTTCATCTGTATTACACTGACTTACAGACAGCTTGGCCAAGCAGCATACTGCTTCTGTGTTGCACTGAGAGATGAAGTCATGAAAAGGAAGATTTCAGCACATGAAATTGCATGCTACAATAAACAAACAACAAATAATGTTTCTTTGTGATTCTTGTCATTCAATGTAGACATTACAGCTATCTTTCTTTAAAACACAGGCTACTGTGAAGACTTGACCCTTGATACAGTGATTAACTTAACTGCATGTAGGTTACCAGGAGTGTATCTCACTGTTTATGTAAAAAAATGTGGTGGCTGCATCACTCACACACTTGCTGCTGCTGATGGCTCTTGGATTACCTGTTTAGGGTATCGCTGTATGAAACTTTTCTGCTGTCTCAAGATGTGGAATTCAAATGTAATCATGCGAACAGGAGGGTCAACTAAACACCAGGGGGTGCTAAAAATCTCTGTAAGTATGTGGAAGAAACAGAAGGGAAGTGGAATCAGAGTACTAAATAGTAAGTGTTATATTCAGAAATCTGTGAACACCTAACTGTCTTTGTGAGTATGTGTCTGAGGAGCTCTCTCTCCAGTGTTGTGACTTGGGTTTTATTATATTTGAAAGAAAAGAAGTGCTTTGTGTTACCTGGTTCAACTCTGATCAAACAAGTCCTGACAGGCTGGACAGGAAGGGCCAGCATGACCGCAACACAATGAGAACAGTGGGCGTGTTTCTCACATCTGACTGCTGTGGTTTGGTGGCAGACTCGGGCAGATTAATCAGGGCCTGCCCCCCCACCTCCCCTCACTGTTCTGCTCAAAATCTGTTGTAAACAACTGGGTGCCATCCTTACCAAACCAGAGCCCAAACCACTGGATTGTGTGAGTTTACAGTGGATTAACTTGACTCTGAAGATTGTTTAATGTGTAATAGTAATGAAAAAAGAAAATTTAGTGACAAATTCATGATTAAGGTAAGTAGTGGTGATGCTTTGGTGGGCCTAAGACAAAATACTGTAGCAGGTAGAACAGTTTAAAGGGATGTTTTGATCTCATTTAGGAAAAGAATAAATCATCATTAAAAGAATAAAATTAAAAACAGTCCCATCTCAGTTTACAGCTTGACTTTCTGGGGTCAACCTTTCCTCTGAAGAAAAATAAGGACTTGAGACTTGGACTTGACTGCTATGGATTAGGGTTAACCTTAACCATAACTTAATTTAAGATGTGACCTGACCTGACTTTAGATTTAAAAGATAAAAACATGAATGTGTCCATTTTTGACTTGGTAAAATCCCACAAACACAACAGGCATACCTTGCATAGCCACAGATCTTCAATATTTGACAACTAGGCCGAATTCTTTAATATGGGTCGACATGCAACGTAATTTGCAACAGAAGAGTGCTGACTTGACTTGGACCTGAGACCTGCTTTAACAGGCGTTGAGACGCTCAGATTTACCAAATCTGAGCAAAGACTTGACTGAGACTTGTCTACACTGACTTGGGACTTGGTCCTAATGACCCAAAGACAGCTCTGTGAGCATCATGTCATTAGGTAACGCGTCCCCTCCCTCAGCACAGACACAGAGGGGCACTGACCAGCGCATGCGCGGTGTGGGTGTCAGCGGGTTGGTTGGGCTTGTGTTTACAGCTCGGCTGGATGCTGTTGGCTGCTGATGTTATTGGGAAAGTGCAATGTTGTGCCAACGGCCATTGGATTAAATATAAGTGTGGGAATAAAGGTAAGCTGTTTTGCACTTGCACATGCCTTTTCCTTCAAAGTTCAACGCGGCTGTCTCTTAAGTTATGAAGAAATGTAGCCACCTTGTTGACTGTAACTGCCAGGATAGCATGGCTAGCAGACGTTAGCTAGCTAGCTGGCTAGCAAGCTAGCTAGCTGTATACAGTAATGGCCTGTATCAAAGCTCCTTCTAGCGACGGCCTGTCAGCGGGTTTATTCACCAAATTATCGCGAATACCTTTACACAGCAGTTTGCAGTATTTGCTTTATGGCAACGGGACAGTTTCTTCAATCGGTCATTATGTAGTTACACATTCTTTTCGCACTTTGAATCGATGGCTGCGGAATAGCTAACGTTAGGCAGGTTGGTCAGGGCTAACTGGGGCAATAAGTTACCACTAGAGCTAGCCACATTAGACTCGCCCAACGTTATCGAGTATACATTGTCAACTGTTGGGCAAATTACCTATTAAATAGCTGTGGGGTTTGAAATGTGTCAGTGCGCCATGAGTCTTAACAGGCTGCGTTGAGATGTAGCTGGTCTGCTTGTGTCCAGATTAAGTGGTGTACCGGTGAGACCAGAAAGCCAATTAATGTGTGCTTCCGGTAGCTCTGTCTGTTAAACGTCGAATAACCACTCTGAGACCTTTTTGACAGCAGTAACTTGTTAAGAAAAACATATTTTCTGCAAATTAATTGCTCTGGTTTATTTGTCACTATTAATATTGCAGCTCAGGGAACAATAACAGCTGGATATGCATTGTTTTTGTTTCCAACATTTAGTGTTTTGTACACTGTTACAAGACAAACTGAACACCGTTTGTTGTATATGACAGTGAGTCTTTGTTTACGACTGTAACATTTAATATTAACAGCCCTACAGATGTTCACGGGGGGAAAATCTATTAAACGACTCTATTTTGTGTTAGTTGAGGTTCTGTTGTTGTCACATGATAAGGGAGGCACCAGCAGGGATTGTTTTGAAACGCCCCAGTGGTGGTGGTGTGCATGGGTGTCAAGATGCATTCAGGGTCTGAGTTGTCTGCTGTGAAGCATTGCCAGAATGAACTTGATTTTTAAATGTTGAATGAATCCCACTGAAATGTTTTACCAGTGCTCTTAGCTAGGCACAGCAACACTCATGGCAATAAAAAACAATAATGCTATAATACAATTACAAACCAGCTGTATAACTGTATCATTATGTGTATTACATTGTTCTTATGTGTTAGCTTCATCTGGAAGAACTTTGAAGCCACATATGGTGTGCCCAGTAAATATTTCAATTATATAACTATATATTTTAAACTAACCTCTCTCACCCTGATTTCAGCATCTAAAAAAAACAAAACAAAAAAAACAGCCATCAACTCAGTTCTGTGTTTTAACACTGCACAGATCTATCAATGAGTAGTGCAAGTTGTGCCAAGACAAATGGTTATGAAGACCGACTAATCCCTTTGCACTGTACTATTCCATATTTCTCTTACTTTCTACTGATGTTGAGATGCAGTTAGTTGTAGCAGTGAGCTACCTGTAGTTAGCTTAATGCCCAAGACTGTTATTGCCATGAATAGTATTGTTGAAACCAGTAGCTCCTGTTTCTTAAATACTTCCCAGAAGTGGAAAACATGCACGGTAACAGAGAACGTAATGTACCTGTCACTTGTCTCAGTCCTTTGTTCCTGTACTTTTTCTGGAAACTTCGATATTACAGTAAAACCTCATTCACACTGCAGTTAATGCAGGTGACACATGCACAAAAAAAGCACATAACAAAGATTTGTGTGTATGCAAATATTTACTGAGTTGACCAATGTCAGTATGTGTACTAGAGGAGGGGCAAGGTCAGTACTTCATCTGATATTCTTTCTAGTATGTTTTTTTTTTTCAGCCAATATGAATATGATATATTTTCCTGCACATTTGGGCATAATTAAAGAGCATAAATTGTTATTTATTGATCAAAGTTACCTGTATTAAAGGTACTCACAAACAATTCTATCAACAAATACAAAGGACCAGATAATACAGCTTCTCATTTGAATGGCTGCATGCCAGCTTCTCCTCTCAAGTCAGCCATGATGAAATACAGAGCTTAAAAACCATAATTATGTATGATAAATGTAATCCTCCTCCTCTGAAGAACACATGTCAAATGTAATGCCTGATGCCTTCCATTATGGCTCTATCCAAACTGGACTGAGCCCTGCGTATTCTGAAATCCTAACAGTGCCCCTCAGATGCACCTGTCATTTGGGGAGCTAGTGGAGACTGATTGGCGAGGGCTGGCTTTGGGGCCTGGATTAGCGGTTCCTTGCAGTTGCTGTGGATGAGATGAAAGGAAGCTATGTGGAGTCGAAAGCATGGAATTACATGTCATGGCAAAGAGTAGTTTAAAGAAGTGTAAAGCATTTGTTAGAGCACTCAGTAACATTTGCTAGATATCTGTGTTAGTAGCTGTAGGAGTAAAGCATCAGTGATGGTGAGTTCACACTTGATGCCCCCCGTGACTTTCCTGCTTCTAAAAACAAACCCTTTCTCAATAGGCCATCTCTGTGTCAGTGTATAAAACTGGGAATTGTCCTTTAAAACACACTGCTAATAATTCAGATCAGTGTTTGCTTTAATGATGTTTAATGACTTACCCTGAGACGCATAATTGATATAGTCTTTATTTAAAATTAATCAGTTCCCTCCAAATTATTCAGACCTCCAGTTATCACCACAGGAAGGCTAGAACTTTAATCACCGTTATGAATCACTGACTCCTTACTAATTATTTTTCCATTTGAATTTTTTGATTTGTAGGAAAGGCAGCTTGTCTTGGGGCTGGTTTTTAGATTTTATGATTCGACGGGCCAGTGATATGTATTTCAGTCCTCAATTTAGACGCTTCCTGATCTTTTTGTGTAATGCTCACATATGTATTCTCAGTTTTTTCAGTTCCTTTTACAATCACATTGCATGCATGCTACTTCTTGAATCCATAGCCTGTCCCTTGTAGTATAAGTGTAGTGTGTTATGGAGTAAAAACACAAAGTGGTTCATGGTTGCGTAATTGCGTAATTCATAGATTTGATATTGGGCAATCACTACACAGCTGTCGTCGGGCAATTATTATTTTTTTCAAAGAAGAGAAAGAGAAATGAAAGGAGAGCATTGATCACACCCTGTAATAATGTGAAATGTCAATGTTTATATGACTGTGATCACATGTGGTATTTTGAGAGTGAAACTCATGAATGTTCTCATTTTTATTTTGCAGAATATGCATAAATCAACTATCTAATAAACCTACTCTTTCTTTTCAACTACATGTTAACCTAGTACAAGTGGCACTTGCAGCTTTCAGTTCCAGTTTGTAAAGGCTTTACACCCTTAACAACCATTTGTTGCTGGAGCACATACACACACCGGTGTCAAGTTTCCTTTATAAGGCATACTTCTGTTCTTTATAAACCGGCACAGACACACCACTGCTAAATAAATGTCTGTGAATAGCCACACATTGTGCAGCTCAGTATGTCACAGTGCAGGGGTTTGTTGCAGCAAGTGCTCCATTTCAGAAGTTAAAAGCAGGCCTGCACTGTGTGAACCAGTCTTTTTTTTCCCTCAGTCATGTGAGATAGTTTTGTTGTTGAGTGTGAGACATGCATAGGTTTCGGGATAGCTGACTGGGAGTCAGTGCTCCGCTGTGGATCTGAATTGAGATGACTCTTAGATGCTCACACAGTACAAATAAGATGTAAATTAGGGACTGCATCTGTGTGTGTGTGTGTGTGTGTGTGTGTACGTGCTCTTTCACAGCTCCTCTTCTGTTTCTTTCCTTTCTCTTCCCTTTTGTATTGTACCTTGTGACTAACCTTGTGGTATTCAGCCTTTTCTGTCATTCTTTCTCCTTTTCCTCTCTCTCCCCCTTTTCCCCTGCTATCTCTGCCTGGCTGAAATCACTGCTGTGAGGCGAGTCGAAAGGGACTGTGTTGCAAGCCTGAATGCTCCCTGGCTGTGTCTGGCTGTGTCTTCCTCTCCCTTGTGAGGTGCACGCAGGGCCCAGCTGGCAGCCCAGAACAGCCCGTTCAGCTGGAGAGTGGTGGAGAGGGGGAAAAAAAAAGACAGGCGTAGGTTTCTAGCATGCACATTTTTACTCATGGATCGGCGTAAGATATGCATGTTACAGGTTCAGATACTTATGTTTCTAACTGCGACAAACAGCTCAGAGGTCACTTGTCATTTATTTGTCCCTGAATTAAGCTGTACTCTGCATGATCTGTTGCAGATCACACCCAGACTACATCAACCTCACTGCTGTTGTTGCTCTGTGTGTCAGCTGAGTTGGTAAAAGTCAGTCCTGCCAAACAATTGGTATGCAATCTTGAAAAACAGAGCTTGATGCCTGATTGAATGTTGTTACTAAATATGTGCTTGCTTTACCACTCTTAGGTGGATGCTGTTCATTTTGAAACCTGACATGGCCAAAAATATATGCAACGTTCTCATTGTAACAGTCACTGAACCCATTTACCTTATTTGGAAATAAGCTTTTGCAGATCTGATGCCTTTGCATGTGCGTATGATCCAACAAAATAGAGCTGAAACAGTTATTGGAGTGATTGACTATTATCAAAAATTGCGTCCAGCCTCTCAGATGTGAAGATTGGCTGTTTTTCCTTGACATATATGACGTAGTAAATTAAATACTTTTGGGATTCGTGCTGCTGGTTAGACAAAGCAAGCAATCTGAGTTCGTCAGTGGGACTATAGCATTAGCATTTTTCATTAATTTCTGACATTTTAAAAGGTAAATTATGTTAAACCCCACTGTGCTTTAAATATTTAAATTTCAATATAATGCATTTTGATTCCTTGTGGTGAACACAGAAAGCCATGTGCAATGTGCAAAATGGTTAATTGGTTACTTAAAAAACTGGCAGATAGATTAATAATGAAAATAATCTTTAATTGCAGCCCTGCTATGAAACTTCAATATCAACTTGAATCCGACATGTAATTAATGTCTTCCTCAACCTAAACTCTTAAATGTGTACACTGGCAATTTTTGTTTCCTTATTCATGGCTAAAAAAGTGTCTCCTGAGGGAAGTGCACAGTGATATAGATTGATAATATTTTATTGAGGAAATAATGAACTTTAAATAACAACTATCAGAATGGCTTCTGTCAGAAATAAGAGTAACAGTGCATATGAACAGCAAAATATTTGCCCTCGTATGACCACCTTTGCTCAAGGTGGTTTGCACCAAATGAAAACTCAATGCAGGTCCCTCTTCCTTTAAGACTAGAGGAGAGAAAAAGGAAAGTAAGTCAAAAGACAGTCTGAGAAAAGGGAAAAAGATAAGATTTACAAAATGAAACTGACACAAGGTGGAGAAATCAAGAGAAAGGGCGTGGCTGCAGAAAAAATAGTGAGAGGGAATCAAGAAATGGTCTGCCGCTCGTCTCCACAACAAACATCAGAAGCCTTGATATGTTCTCCATTTTAAGACATTTAGGCAGGAAAAGCTGCTGCTAACGTTGTAACAATCAGTCGCATGATAGGCGAATAGCTGTGTCTCCTGTTGGAGGGATACCAAATCACTGAAAAGGGCTGATAATGAACAGTGTAGCATGGCAGGAGCAGACAGAGGGCTGTTACTGAGGCTAGAGAGGAAAGCAGGGTGACAAGGCAACCATTATAAGCCTGTTGGAGCCGCCAGCTAGTCAGACACATAGAGTATGAGGTTTGTGTGTGCATGCGGGTGAGTGGTAATTTGTGTTCATAATACAGCTGCTTGTGCATGTGTGTGTAGAGAATGTGTAGTCCAGTGTCAAACAGTACTTTCTTTTCTGTGTGTGTGTGTGTGTGTGTGTGTGTGTGTGTGTGTGTGTGTGTCTTGGCTGGACTGCAAAGGTTCGGTTTTCTGTGTTTGCTGCTTGAAACATGAATGAATCAGTGAAGCTAATTGGCATCTTTCTCAGATAACACCACTGGTTTTGAAGTCTTGTTTGCATCCCTCTCAAATGAAATGATTCACTCTAGGGTTCCAAACCAGTGATCTACACTTTAAGTTTTATGGTGGCCAGAAAAAAAAAAGGACTGGCCACTGTTGTCTAATTTCTTGTCTTACCAAACAGTATTTCGCTGAGATAAATGTCTCTCTTCACTCATAGGGTCTGTTAGTGTAAGGCCTTGGTACCATCGAATAAGACCATTCAATCTAAGCATGTAAAAAGATGCTGGACTCCAAATTCTTTGGGAATGTTTAAGGCAAATAGGTACATAGATGTAAACATGGAATGCAGTAGATCTGTCCATTTGGTGGCAAGGTGGAAACACTATCGACTCACAGCTCGAAGGTCCCAGGTTCGATTCCCGTCTGGGGCACTGTGGACGCTGGGGGCGTGTCTTCCACCATGCCTTCGGTGTCTGCTGCTCGAATAAAGGGGCCTTCCTGTGTGGAGTTTGCATGTTCTCCCCGTGTTCACCTGGGGTATCCTCCATAAAAAAAATACCCCCACTAAAAACATGCAAGAAGATCACCACCTGACCAATGGTGACGAAAAGAACTGGGTCCCCGGGCACCGCTGTCGGCTGGCAACCCACTGCTCCTGCTCTGCTGCGGAGGAAGGACATTCCAGGATGGGTCAAATGCGGAGTAATAATTTCACAAAGAAGCATGGTGTGTGCATGTAGTCTGTGCATTGTTGTGTAGTGATAAATAAAAGTATGTCTCTTCGTACCTTCTCTTCATAGATCAGCCCCACTGTCAGAGATACCAGATCCAGTCATTTAAGTCGATATCAAACCAGTATCCATATCCAACCATGCATGCGTTTGCTTCCGTGCAGGTTCTCTAATGCACCATCTTTGTACATCTGTTGCAGCAGAAATGGTGGATTTGAAATCAACTAAGTAAGATTTTGGTAATAAGTATTATCAGTAGAAACTACTGGGGCAGAACTGAGAAACCAGACCGTGTAGAAACTCAAAGTTCATCAACATAAATCTGTGGAAAAAGAACTAGACTAATCACTCAGAGGACACGTGTGCTAAAAAAGGAAAGCAGCTGCCTTTGAGCCAAAAGTAGAGTAAACATCTGCAACGTCTCTTCAAGATTAAAAGCCTGAGAAGATAAGAAGGGGCTGAGGAGTGATGCCAATATCCCTCTTGGATTGCTACTGAGTCCGCTGCTCATTTTCTTTTGGACTGGTAGGTTTGCTACAATTTATCCGATGCACCCTAAAATAAGTGTTTCATATGTATAAAGAAATTTGGGACAGTTGCTTGACATAAACATCCAAGCAGATAATAGGGTGCAGTCCCACACAGGTGTTTCATATTCCTTTGGGTGGAGCTATGCTGGGAAGCATGTGATGTCACTAAACTATATGACATAATAACACTGTTAAAGGTGCAGTCAGACCATAATTTGCTTCTTCTTCATTTCTATGTGAGTATATAATAATGCTAAAATGACATGGCCCCTTCACTTTCTCAATGTCTCGCCAGCTTGAAAGAGGGGGTGGGATTGAAATCTCTTACAGAAAGGTTGCTTATATTCTGGTTTTATAGGTGCACAGTGAAGTAATAAAGACAGCAGATAAGGACTGTAAGGAGTGTAAGGACAGTAACAGAGGTTATTGAGAGGAAAATGTTTGATAAAAGCAGTATAATTAACAGCACACTAGCCAAGCTCGCTCCTTCAGTTTATGTTTACAACCCAGCCCATGATATTTCAAGTTGCCCCCGCTTTCGGCCACACCACATGAGTAGATTTTGCCAAAAGATTTCGACTGCACCCTGACCGTGTAGATTGTACCTTTTTTTTTTTTTTTTTTTGAAAATTAGATGTTGAATCATTGTAGATACAGGCCTTTATTAAATTCCCACTGTGTTATTCAAGGGATCTTATAAATGTTCTGTAAAGCCCATGGTGAAAGTTTAATTTAATGTTCCCCACAATCTGACATTAACTTCAGGCCATTGCCAGACATACCTGAACATAGCTTTTAGATGAGCATATTTTTTGCCTATATGTTTGTAATATTTTGCATCCACTGTAAACAGCTGTATAACACCTTTTGGAGCATTTTTTGGGTGCTTTCACCCCAGCCTGTGTAGTTTGGTTCAAGCAAATGCTTGCCTTTCCTGTCTTTTGGTGCAGAACATATCACACATAAGTGCAACCAGCTGACGAAGACAGTTTGTCACCATGTTTGTTTTTGTCAAGTCAAGTTTGATCACGCAAGTTTCTGTTCCCAAGTCACTCTGAAATCGGTTAGTGGAAACCGCACTTGTGTGGTCCTGCATCTCGTCTTGAATCCTACAGTGTGTGCATTAAAATATTAAAAATCTGTTAATTCTCAAGTGTGCACCAAGTATTACTGGTCTTTGGTATTCCCCCATGAGTCTATGTGGCATTGATGATGCTTGATGATAGTTACCAACACAGTGAGTGAGCCACCTGCAAATGACTCCTTGATTACCCCTCTTGGGTCATTTGTAATCAGTGTGAACATGAAGGCAGTGCGAACACTGCAGCATATCTTTGTATCTAGGTCTTGGCCAAGTGAACCACACTTCAAGCGTGAAACTGACTTTAAAGTTAAATAGCTTGTAATTTATGCAAAGATGAGCCGTTGTGTGTGTGACAGTTTTCTGCTTAATCTAAGGCTACTCAGTGATTCATGTGATTCAAATCATCATACCCTGTGACCCTGTCACTCAACTTCAGTTTTGCAATACAAGTGAAAAACAACACCCAGGACTTTTGGATGCGAACAGTCACTCATTTCTTTAGTTTGCTGTGAAAAGATAAAGAGAATATGCCTAAGATGTCAGTTTATGTTACTCAGTTTGTTTTTGTTAGCCTTATAATAAAATTCATTCAGCAAGATTAAAGCCTTCTGGTCACACAGACATAGCTACTTATATTGAGGTTTATTCTGGGTCAGGATAACAATGTTATCATAAGTAATGCACATTATCAACTGCTTTGACCTTTTCCGCTGTAGACCTTTTTTCCTATTACGTCTCCATTGTCGGACCTGCTTTGAATAGGAAAGGTAAGGGTCTGACAAGAGGAAAAAATGGAAGAAAAAGCAACCGAAACCTTTAGAAAAATGTAGGAGTGCAAGGCCAGCTCTTATTTGAGAGCACTAACGGCTGAGAAAATAGAAGACTGCAAGGGGAAGAGATAAGGAGGGCACGAAGAAGAAAAGTGTAGTAAAAGAAAGGGAGACGGCTGGTGAGAATCAACGGCAGGAGTGGAGGGAGGGTGGCTAGAAATATCTTGCTATGGTCTCCTCTTGAACCTCTGCCAGAACCGTCTGTTGCGCCTTTCTTCCTGTGTTACACACAATGGCACCTCCCTCTTTCAGGAATTACCTTGTACCAGCTGTGACAATAACGCTCTAGCTCACTTTTCTCCTTATTCTACAACCTATTGCCATAGCTAAACTAAGTAATAGAGAATACAGAAAAATAACCATTTTATTGTAGAAGTGATTTTTGATCATGCCACTCGAAGTTAAAAGTGAAAATTATTTAATTAACCCTTTCTTTTTCTTGCTTTCTTAACACTGTTCCAAACCCTACTTCCTCCTTCCAGGTCCCGCAGTTAGCTGTCATTACAAGCATTTTCTTGACTAGTTTCATATTTGATGGTAGCTGTTGTGAAAGCAGAGTGAGGGGTGAGCTGATGATGTGCAGTGTGTCCCTCAGGATCTCAGCTCAGGTTATTTGTGGTTGTGGCGGCAGGCCAGGAGAACAGGCGGTACACGCAATGCAATTAGCACAATCAGTGTATCATTTTTTTGTGTGGTATTATATTTCTGGTGTGCTTGTAATGTGGTGGTGGGGGGACCACAATTGGATCTTTGTAAGGGGCAGGACTGGCATGGAATAGGTGGATGGTTGTAGCGAGATGGGTCATTGCTGATTCCCTCACTTTCATATGCGCATTTCTTTTTCAAAGTTGCATCACCATGGCTTTGCATTGCATCAAACTATTTTGCAAATACCTCTGCTTTAGTCTGCTGAGAGACAGAATAGCCTCAAATGACCCCCAGATCCTCTTTTTCTCTGATCTCTCCTGTGCCTTCTTCATTGCGGCCTGCTCTCTTGTCAATCACTTTCACTTGAACTAAGCTTTTTTGCTTAACCTTTCTTTTGCACCCCATTTTCTCTTTTATGCTCCTGCTCTCCGGGTTTTGTACAGCTGCCTCACTGTTCCCTTCAGGTTGTTAAAAAGACCTTTAAAAGTGAAGAATAAATGGTCTCACCATTTTTTCAGAGGGTTAGTTTCTAAGTGGCCAAGTTTCCAGTTGCCTGAAAAGATGCTTTTCATGGATTTCATCACATCATGACTGTTTTCTGCTTCTTTTCTTTATTTATTTTGTTCTTGTTCTAGGTGATTTTGCTCATCATCTCCCACCTCTTCCTCCTCCCGTCTTCCATTCATGAGCAGCGTGGCTGAGTTTAACAGCGGCAGCCATGGATGACAAGGGCTCGGTGGGGAAGATTAGCGTGTCTTCGGACTCAGTGTCCACTCTCAACAGTGAGGACTTTGTCCTTGTGTCCCGGCTGGGGGACGAGACACCATCCTCCACTAATAATGGTAGTGATGACGAAAAGACAGGACTGAAGGTAAGGATGGTTGGGTGTAGGTATGGACGGAAGTACAAGGGAGAAGAAGACGACAGAGTTCAAATCAGAGTTTAGGTGCAGAGAGTCACTGGTCTGTTGACATTTACAGTGATAACCACCTTAGATTGCTTCTGTAGGTCCTTCTTACTGTGAATATCTATTTATATATATCTAACCTTAACGGCAGAAAACAGGCCAGTGGTGCGGGCTAAATGTGTCGTATCAGCACTCTTTTTTTATAATAGTTAAAGAGATTTAGGAGTCTCTCTCAGCACCCACAGCACGGTTTACCAAAACATCTGGAGGTTCATTTCACTTTTATCTATTCATCACTAGTAGTTGTTAAAATTGCAGGTCAGAAGTCACAGTCCATACATACCTGATCTGACATACACTGTTAGCGTGTGTCAGGCTGTGTTCATCACTCACATGTCAAGAGCTGTCATCCACCTTTTTAAACACACACTCTCACACTCTAACCATAAGGCTAACCATTTCTTGTTTTGCTTTTTCCACATTCTCACTCTACCTTCTTCTCATAATTGGTCTTGTGTGTTTTATCTGTGACTGTCCCTTTTCATTTGCTACTTATGGTAAGGTAGCCCTTTAATCCTTGTTGATGCCTGCTCATCACTAGATGAGTGAGAGCACGCTGTCACAGGCTCTGTTTGTCATGAAGAACTTGTTGCTGTCTCTCAGACATATGAGGAATTACACTTGCTTTCTGTGTTTTTCCCATGGTAAATTCTTGGTATTTAAGTGGTATGGGGAAGTGGCAAAAGAACAACTGATGAAAACACTGATGTTTTCAGCTGATATTTTACCAGTTTGTCATTCAGTATCAGCATGCTACTTAACTTTGGGGAAAACAGCTCCCATCTGCAGTCAGTCAGCTGTCAGTACTAGTCGGACCACAGCATGTCTGTCATACAGGATGCCCTCTGCGCTTCAGTTCAGTGCTTCAGCTAGCACCCACTCAGCAGATATTAGTTTACAAACTGTGTGGGGATTCAGCAGTGAGTGCTTTGAACTCATTGTCAGGGAAAATAATGGTGTTTTGTGACAGGGGTGTGTCTCCACAAAGAGAACGAAGACTTTCTGAGCTACCAGCCACTGTCCTGTGTGTGTCCCAAATGGGTTCAGATTTCTCCTCTCCTCTCCTCTCCTCTCCTCTCCTCTCCTCTCCTCTCCTCTCCTCTCCTCTCCTCTCCTCAGGATACATTTTTGTCCATGTGTCTCACAGTTCACTAGTTACCACTTTCACTTTTATTGAATTTTAGCTGGCTTGCATGTTCATACTGTGTTCATTAGTTTATATTTCATTATTGTACCTGTGTTTCTTTGTGAAGTACAGAATTGTTGACTCGATGTCATAAAGGTGGCAGAATATGGTGTCAGCAGAGGGCGAACGTTGCATTTTCAGATTACAGGAAGAGGTCACACTTTTTTTTCTGTCATTTGCTGCGTTCGGAGATTAGAAAATATGTATTTGCATATTACACAAGTACAGAGTGTGTTAAAGTATCAAAGTAATTTTAATGGAAAACTGAGCTGAGGCATCTGTTTTGTGCAGCCTAGTGGCGGCTGTCTGCCTGCTGTCAGAGGGAAGGAAGCGGTACCCCCCCCCCACCCACCCACCCACCCACCCACACACACACACACACACTGTTCTCAGTATGTAGTGGTGAAATCCCTCCATTCACTGACACTTGGTCATCCAGATATCATGTATTGGTTTTTGCCCAACACACTCTTGTGCACATTTCCCTCCCAGTCAGCCCATCCAGTCAGAGAGGAGTCAGTGTGTCTAAACTTGTTGTTTGTTATGCAGGTGATTTCTGAGGAAGGGGTCAGCTTTAAGGTCAGTCTCTTCTCTCACTATCTTTCCTTTCCTCCTCTTCTCTCTGTATCTCTCCCTTGCTTGTATCTATCTATTTTTCTCTCTTTCAGTGATGTGATTCCGTGGTGATTCTGTCTGTGATTATTTGTGCCCTGTGTATGTTTGCCGGCTATTGAGTGATGGCCCTCGCCAGCCTCTTTAACACTCAGGTTTTGATGATGGTAGTGATAGACATTCTCACATATATAGAACCTCAGTTGTACCTGGCTTTTACTACCCAGGCTTTTAGCACTTCCTGTAAGTCAAGGCCAACCATATTGCATTGCGACGCAGTTATGTCAGGTGTTTGAACCTAAATAGCTGCTTTACCTCAGTCTTCAAATGATATATTTTTGTTATATGGCACTAGAATTGTTGACACTATAGTTGTACTGTAGTATCCATCCTGCTTTGGATTATTTGCTTGAGTCTAACAGCAGGGAACAGAATTCCATGTACCTCTGATGCACAGCTATTATTTATGGTTTACCTATACCTGGAGAGCCTACTTGGAAAGTTTAACCAGAATATTCAATCATGTGATAATCACATATAGCAAGCTGAAAAATCTGTTTCTATATCCTTTATCGTTGATCCCTTATTTCTCAGCACAGCAGTGCCCTCTGCAGCTTAAGTCTGCTCTTTATTTCTTTCCTAACATCAGGCTGCTGCCACAGCAGGCAGGGAGAAAGGGGCCTTGCCTCCTTTTGTGGCTGCTTAATGGTTTGTCCAGCCTTAAGCTTGCTCTTTGATTTTGCTCTTTGTTAGCTTTGGAATAAGTGCACACAGCAGATGTAGGGATGGCTCTTCGAGTGTCTTGATAGAAATATTTCACAACTCAAACTCACGTGCCTACTAATCACTAATATTGGATGAAATATCACACTTAAACACACTGCAGTCACTTGAAATGAATCACAAAATCACATTTAAAGGCAGAGCCATTGCACATTTCTACAAAGTGTAAGAGAAGACTGTAATTCAGTTGATACAGGCCTAAAGATGATTTTAAATTTGATATGTTACGGTGTTTACTACAATGATTTTGTTGGATAACAATATTTGTTCTTGTGTTTTATTACACGTAATTGTGTTACTTTTTATGCTTCCTTTTGTCCCTGCTCTTTGGTGTGGTTGTGTTCATGTCTGTTTCTGTGTGTGTTTCTGCTCCTCTGTGTGTGTGTGTGTGTGTGTGTGTGTGTGTGTGTGTGTGTGTGTGTGTGTGTGTGTGTGTGTGTGTGTGTGTGTGTGTGTGTGTGTGTGTGTGTGTGTGCGTGCGTGCGTGTGTGTGTGTGTGTGTGTTTGTTTGTATCAGATTGTGGGAAATGGAAGTGAGCAACAGCTCCAGAGGGAGTTAGAGGATGTCCTCATGGACCCATCAGTAGCTGACACTGGGCTTGGATCAGAAACAGGAATGGACAGACTCGGCGGGGGCGACCGTGGCCTTCTTCCCACTACGGCGTCACCTGTAGCACTCGGCTCCGACCCTCTGAGTGTGCCGCCGCCTAAGTTGGAGATGGTCCTTCCTGTTCAGACGGCTCAGGAAAGCGAGCTGAATGAGAGGTCGTACCGAGGTGAGCCATGATGTGACTTATCTTATCCTCCTTTCTTGTGTCTGTCAGAGCTCACACAATGGTACTTATCTTCAGCTTATAGATGTGTTTCTCAGACATCCAAAGTAATATCACAAAAACACCCAGGTTTCTAAATCGTAGAGTATTCTGTCTTTCCACTTCCCCCATTGCCTCTTTTTGTCTTTATAGCAGAGGATTATTGCCATTTTATTCTCACTTGTCACCTCTATGCATTTGTTACATGAATTTCACTGATTGATATGACTGTTGTTCCTCTCACGTACCCATCTATCTCCCCCCGCTATCTCCTACCTCATTTTTCCTTAGCAGAAAGCTTATCTTAGGTGAGGAAAGTGGTGTTGATGTATAACTGTTAGATCATACAAGCCCGATTCCAAAAAAGTTGGAATGCTGTGTTAAACCTAAATATAAAGAGACTTCAATGATTTGTGCATCCTTTTCAATCTATCTTCAATTGAATACAGTGCAAAGACGCCGTGTGTTTGGCCATGAAGTGGTATTTCAGACTGGATGTGCTACGTTGATAATTCAGTTCACACCGACAATACACACTGATAACTTTGGTCTTGTCAGTTGACCCATTGGGCAACTTTTTGAAACTAAACTTTCCATTCAGAATCTTGTTCGCATCCATTTTAGCCTACTCTTTTACAGCTAGCGAGCAGACAAGACTAAACACGTACGTGGGGCGTGCCTATTGTTTTGTTTCCGGTTTACAATCGGATCCTGTAGTTTTTCTTACGTTACTAGCAGCGGCCACAGCTTATAAAAAACTACAAGTTCATTAGGTCACAAAGAGTGTTAATCTCGCAATTAAAAAAAAAGACGCAGTTAAAATTGATTTGCGGTAACGCGTTAATAACGCGCTATTTTTGACAGCACTAGTATATATATGTTTTAATATATGGTACACTCATTCTGAATTTGATGCTAGCAATACGTTTCAAACACATTGGTACAGGTTCATTTGTAACGACCATTAGTACAGGGCAAGGCTGAAAACCAACACTGAATGCCCGTGACCTTCACTCCCTTTGGCGGCATGGCATTAAAACTGACATGACTGTATAAAGGATATTACAAAATGGGCTCTGCAACACTTAGGGAAACGGTTGTTGGTAAACACAGTTTGTTGTTGCATCTAAAAATGCATGTTAAGATTCGACTGTGTAAAAACACAAAAAAACAATAAAGTTTATCACTTTAAACATTAAATATCTTGTCTTTGTACTGTATTCAATAAAATATAATTCAAAAAGGATTTTCAAATCATTGCATTCTGTTTCCAAAGCATCCCATTTTTTTGGAGTCAGGCTTGTAATTGAAATCATAAGATAATCAAATCTTTTGCCTTTTCTTTCCTGTCCTTTCTGTCTGTCCCTCTCCATATCCATTCCCCCTTTGCAGCAGATGAATCATCATCAGATGGCAGTCCTGGAAGTCCCATCCCAGATGAGGACAGCGTCGTGTTCAGTCAGCTGACATATCTGGGCTGTGCTTCGGTCAACGCCCCCCGCAGTGAGGTGGAGGCCCTCCGTATGATGAGTATCCTCAGAGGGCAGTGCCAAGTCCCCCTGGATGTCACACTGTCTGTGCCAGGCGTGTCCGAAGGGACCGTCAGGTAGGGGGAACATATGGATTATTAGTTTGAAAGATATACATAAGAAATCTCCTGCAACAGTGACTGCTGAGATATCAAATGGCATGATAATTGTTTCATACATATTATAACAGGTTGCTGGACCCCAATGCCAGTACGGAAATTGCCAACTACCCTATCTATAAGATTCTGTTCTGTGTGAGAGGCCATGACGGCACACCAGAGAGCGACTGCTTCGCCTTCACTGAGAGCCACTACAACGCTGAGATCTTCAGGATCCACGTGTTCCGCTGCCAAATCCAAGAAGCGGTGAGGATTCAATCATTGATTGATTGATTTATTGACTGTTGTTCAGGTAGTGTGTAACTGTGTTCACTGAAGACACATTTAAATGGTAGGTGCACCTTTTTGCATTCCAAAATGTATCTGAAGTTAATGAAGTTAATAACACCAAGGCAAATCCCTCTGATGTCAAGACATATTTGGTAATGAACTGATTCAGATTCTTAGTTGCAGAGTTTTTAGTACAGAATGCTCTTTTTTTACTATGTTTCTGCAGCAGCTCAGCATGGAAAAACTGTCCAGGGAAACACAAAGAGGGGCTTTAACTCTGCTTAAAATCTTATTAGTTTTAGTTAAACTGTTAGGTCAGAAGTTTTTTTCTTCCATCACCTCCATTGAAAGTGCTTAAGGAAGGGATCTCTTAAAGGCCACTATGAACAGGAGAAATAATTACAGAAAGCAAAACCTGTATCCAAAAAGACTCGTAAACAACCAACGCTGCTGCTATTCAGATAGTGTACCAAAGGGGGAGCACAAGCTCCTCTTATAGACGCTCTGCTCTGCATTTCACTTCACACTCTCCTCACTTTTTTCACACTTTTTCTGTCTCTTCCACTCACATACATATACTTGTGTTCACACTAATATTGCCAGCAGTGTTCTGGTTGACCCTGTCTTAAATTGTTGATCTCCCTGTATTCCGTCCCTCAGGGTTCAGTGTCAGTGTGGGAGCTTCCTCAGTGATCTCTCGGGGATCATGTCATGCACTGCAGGCCACGCTGCAATGCACATGGACACCATACACAAACAAGAAGTACACTCAATCCCCCGAGCCAACTTATAGGAGAGAGGAAGTGTCATTGCTTATATACAGTGGGTTCAGCAGAAACATAAAAGAGGAGACGAGAGAATCCACTCATGGAACTGGGTTAAAGTACTGCTCCAGTGTTCAGTGACCTGATTTCTCCTTCATGGAAGCACTTTTCTTCAATGTCACTAAGAGCCCCCAGACAGACGCTACTTTATCAGGCCCACATCACTCTACTATCCAGTTTCCCAGACATCCACCCGTAACAGACATGCTCACGCTAAAAACACTGATGCATAAACGCACACACACACACAAATCCACATAATCTCCAGCAGTAATTTGTGTCTTTACTTAGCAAGCGGACATCTCTGTCTTCAGCTCCCTCTTCCCTCTCTTCTTCCTCTTGCACCCGCCCTTCTCTTCCTTTCAAACCCCCCAGCAACAAACCAGCTAGCTTTTTTTTTCCCTTTTTTTGGGGGAGCTTCTCATTTGCATTATTAGACTTGTGCGAGTCAGCCCATTGGTTGCCTTCTTCTTCATAAAAAAGCTGCTCTAGTCATAGTCATATGCCTCTCATTAGCCTCAATCCACTGTAAACAGCTCTTTTGACCTCTGAACTGACTTACTATTGACTCACTATTTTGAAGTGTATTTTTGGACACTGTAGCCATACCTAAAAGGTATTTGCAAATGTTCATTTTTTGAAACACATTTTCTGATTGCATATCCACACAAACTTCCAGATGTGTATTCAGGTAACCTTGTGGCAAGCCATCACACGTTCGAGTTAGGATTAGGGTTAGGGGGTTCAAGGCCGAGGTGGGGGGGCCTCAGCTCAGATTTTGAAGAGCATCTGATGCATTCTTTAACCATAATTTAAAAAAATACAATAATTTGGAAAGGGAATTATGATTTTATTGAAGTTATCACTGGCAGCACTTTCAGGTTTTGTAATCATATGCTTTTTTTTGGGAGAGTCTGTGTAATTTCTTTTTCTAAACAGATTTGTGGGTTTTGGAGTGGAACTGTTCATACATAAAGCAAACCACCTCCTCAGTCCTCTTTTGTGCCAGACCTCCTAGTCAGGCCCCAAGGCTAGCTTCTAACAGTTCCCAGTTGTCTGGTGTTGATGGTGATGCAGAGCCCTGCTGAGTCTCATATCCAACACCTCCCCTCGGTGCCCATAAACTTGCTGCTCCAGTCCAAAGATGTATATCTAGTGCTGTTTTCAGATCAGTACTGCTTCAATAGATTTGTTTCACTGAAGTGATTTGGGCTCCTAACACAAATCACATTTAGAGAGAAAAACACAAATTGGACACTAGCAAATGGATGTAGATGGTTTCTGTGACATCAGTTAAAAATGTCTCAAAGCTACATGTCGGTGAGCTCATTAAGATCATGCTGCCAAGTAAGAAAGAATAAGAATATCCTAGACGGAAAGTAAAACAATGTAACAGGATGCTGAACAAGTTCCAGATCTTTAAAGGCTACAGCTTGTAGATAAAGGCTGATTCCATATCCGAAACACCTTATATAATCAGATTTCATAAGAAATCATTAAAATTTAGTCAGTAACAGGTAATGTCCTCTACAGTTTATACGACATATTTTTAAATGTTTTCCTGAGTAAAGAAACAACCAGGGACACACGTTTTGTACTCTGAGAGAAAGGGTTAACTGAATAGTTTTATGTTTAGATTTCGATTGATCTGCTTTATTTTGTCTTGTGTGGGGTCATTTTATAGTTTGCCTGAAGAAAAAAAAAAACTTTGGAAAGACAGGATGGTAGAGTGTTTCTCTTTTTATAGGAGAAGCACCTAATATCAGCCTAAATTACTTGTCAGATTGATATTTTTGCAGTATTGTCCAGGTCCTGGTAAAGCTCCTTCACACCAAACACAAAGAATAAAAAAGCCATTTGTAGACTTGTAAAACTGGTCAGTTTTCAGCAGTGATTGGAACAGTACAGCACTATTCTTTTCTGTTATTTGTCATACTTTCCTGAATACAAGGGGTGACCCCAATCTTAACTCCACTCATTCCAAATCTCTTACTTCCAGCACCCCGTTGTTTCCACAAATAAATCCCCTGTAATGCCCTAACATCCTTCTGCCGTACCAAGAATCTAACAAAGACTTTGTGTAGGAGAGGTTAGAAGCTGCTTTATACTTGGGCTTTGAAAAAAAAAAAGCAAAAGAGCATTTTTATTTATTGATAACAGCAGTTTCCCTGCTCCATCCCTCAGACACTCACCCCCACGCTCTGTTATTTACCAGAATTAGAGATGATCCAAAACCACTGTGCTGTGGGCCTCTGGTTGGGGGAGCACTCTGTTTATTATCACAGGCACATGTCTGTGTAGTAATAATCAAAATAAAATACTTTTTCTTGACTAAATGTGAAGCTCACAAATTTACAGTCTTCTGAGTGAAAAGTGCATTTAGTGAATATAAATAAATCATTAGCACCCAGTTTTCCACACTTGGCAGTCTTTAGCTTGACTCCCTCTTCAACTCTGCTCCTCTTTGGGGTTGGAGATTTAGCAGAACCCTGCAGTCTCTGGAAGGACTGAGGTGTCTCTGTTTAATGTTAGTTGAAAATATACTTCCACAAAAGCAAAAATGAATCAGTGTTTTGATTAAAACTCAAAATGGTTAATAGGTTGGAGACTCTGCTGTTAGTAGAGTGGTTGATCACATTAGGTAAGCTTTTTAATGTCCCATATTACGCAATGACATAACAGATCTGCAGAGGTTTGATTGAGCTTTAAATCAATACTAATGATTGTGATTACTTACTGATTACTGCAAATCTTTATTTTATGGTCCACAAGACATTTCAGCTACAGAAGCTGCTAACTTGATGCCAAAGCCAAAAGAAAGCAGTATTTTGCCTTATGATACTGTCCATCTCTTCAGTGGATGTTTTCTATTGGATTTTATTTATATCTGACTTGTCAGTGTTGTCTGTGTCTATAACTCAAGCCAATGGGGGAGTGGAGGCAGCATGGACGGGGATTGGCACAGAAGACTTTCTCTGATTGCACCACTTGGACTGTCCTTGTTTATTGTCTGTGGTTTCCACACTCAAAATGTGTGGCAATTTGTTTCTTTTCCCCCAAACATAACTACAAGTTTATTCATTGTGAAGCCAAATTCTATTTCTTTGAGGGAAATGGCTAACAGAAGAATAAACTACAGGTCACATGATAGTTTATTCATAATTACACACATTACACATAATTATTCATAATTATTCATTTTCTTTGAGCGTCCTTGTGTTTGTGCAGTCTTGTGTTTAGTTCCTGTTCATCAAGGGTCTTGTGTACCTTACCTCCTGCAGGTGAGTCGGATACTGTACAGCTTTGCCACAGCGTTTCGGCGGTCAGCTAAGAAGGCAGTTCTATCATCCCAGCAGGCTGCTCCGCTCACACCTGACAGCGACTTGTTTACCTTCACCGTCAGCCTCGAAATCAAAGAGGATGATGGCAAGGGTACTTTCAGGTGAGACACACTCTCACACATCATGTATTTTAATGTTTAGAGCTTTCTCTCATCATTATCGATTCATACACAGTTGTGAAAATATTGAAAAGTGAATATGTAGTACAACGTCTTGAAATATGTTGGAGTTGCACAGAAGTCTGGAACCTTTTTTCTGTCGAGCCAACCTTTGCCAGAAAAGAATCAGTTTTCTGTGCTGTAGATGTAGGCATTCTGCTCAGTCTCTTGTCATTAGACCACATACTGACCACATATTGAACACCAGCTGTAATAGTCAAATCTATCCAGGAATGTATGTGTTGGACAACATCATTCTAGCAAAATATATAAAGATTTGATTGAAAATGACCACCAAATGTTTCTCACCAAACTAACCATCATGCATACAAACACAGGGACATGCAGCCCTACTTTTGGGGATTAAGTGAAGTTAGCACACTTTCGGGTGACCCATTTACAAAAAGTCACAAACCCTTCAAGGGCTGACAGCATGTGAAGTACATACCATGAGGGAAGCATCAACTTATTGGTTTATATACAGGAAGCATGTGTCACCAAATGAAACCTGAATTTATGAGAGTAATGTGAAATGATAAATATTTATAGATAAATAAAAAGATAACTAAAGAGGAAACAGAGGATCACATGTGAAAGAGAGAGAGGGGTCCTTCCTTTCTCACGGTAGACTCATATTCTGACTACCTTGAGTTAAGATCATGCTCTTTCTCACACATTGATAAAGAGAACAGAAGGTTCCTGTGTTTGCTCCATTCAACACATCTTCCCTGACCTTTTGTTTTCTGTTTACCCATATTACTGAGTCACCTCTGTGTATTCACAAACAGGCCTTGATACTCATCTTATTTGGAAAACAAAACAAAAGAAACAAAAATGCCCGCGATTATTTTTAGCTAGCACACATTTCCTCCTCATTAGCTTTTGGCTGATTATATTTGGTGTGCTCCAAGCAAACAGCTCTCTCATGCAAGCATACATGCCTTTTTTTACTTGTGGAAATAAGGTATGGAAGTATGCTAATGGTATAATATCCGTAAGTAGAATATTCAAGTTTTTACTTTAATGGGATCTAAACAAGCCTGTTTATCTGGAGTCAGGGTGCCTAGTTACAGTGTAATTCCACGACTCAAGTGGTGCCTAACATCATGGCAGGTTCTCAATCAGCTCAAATTGATAAATTGATTTTTTTTCGTACTCAAGAATCTCTGTACTTAATGGTTTCCTCAGTGTTTCCCGAGGAATTTGTGTCAGCGAGGGTTTGGAGAATGTTGCTTACTGGTCCTGTCTCAAACATCTGCTTTCAGAGCAGAAGAGAACCAGGACCAGAGCATGTTTGAACATGGCTCTTATGTAGGCTTTTATTATGATAAATGGGTCTATCCAGTTTTTGGTTTTTGGGCTGTAACAGAAGGGCCATGGTTGTCTGTGACTGACTGACTGAGTACC
Organism: Chaetodon trifascialis; assembly: GCF_039877785.1. Lineage (NCBI taxonomy): Eukaryota > Metazoa > Chordata > Actinopteri > Chaetodontiformes > Chaetodontidae > Chaetodon > Chaetodon trifascialis. Next base: position 12,066,065 of record NC_092075.1, read on the forward strand.
TGAGTGACAAAGTTATGCCATTGGTCTGTCGGGTGAGTGCTGAGTTTCACCATTGGCTATTGGTCTTTCAACGAGTAGGTGCGAACAGTGGTAGCGCCGCACATTTACACTGATAAACGTCAGCAGTGTGATGAAGTGCTGAGCGTCTAGTCTGCACTGAGCGCTGTATGTTTGACGCCTTTTTTCTAGTCACTGAGATGTCACTGTCACTTTTTACCCAGCCGTCCAATCACAGCGGAGGAGAGGTGAAGTAAATACCACAAAGTGTCACATTGTACATGTACAAGTTGAACAATGCCAAGAAAACAGCTTTTGATGTGCCAAGAGGCACGAGGGACAGCGCATAGTTAAAGCACCCCAAAGAACATATATAAATAAACTATACATATATATATATAACTGTATCAAAGCACTGAATACAAAGTGAGTCATAGAAAAACAACAGTCATCCTGCAGATAGAACGACTGAGCAGGGGGCCATAATTAGAATAGTTCTATTCAGAAGTTTTCTTTCAAATCAGTCATTTTAAGGAATGGGTAGAAAGTATTGCTCTTGCAACTGCATTTCTAACATTTTATGACTCAAAGATAGCTTACCTTTGTCGTGTGATATGCTGCTTCAGTACACTTTGAGAACAAATAGTACTGGGACCACTGGAGAAAATTGTAGAGGAAAATTTAATATCCAGGAATTCACATTATAGACACGACCGCTGACCATACACGATCCAGCCATATATTAGATTTAACCCAGTCTTGTTTTTACTGAAGGAATTCCAGTGGTGTAGTTGTCCAGCAGAAGAAACATGAGTTGCTTTGATTTATGTGTTTGTTTGCATTAAAAGAAGAAACAGCAGTATTGTTGTTTTCCCTGCTGGTTCAGGCGTAATTAAACAACCTGTCCTGTCAGCCTGTGGTCATTTATTACCTAAAATATCTCTAATATCATTTTCTGATATAAGCTTTCAAATATCAGTACATCTGCCTTACTATAACACTGTTCAATGCTGTAACACTGTATCTGCTACACAATTTAACAACGCTTCTGACACATTTATTGCTGTTTTTCTCTTGTGACCTTTTCACTTTTTTTTGTTTTTTACCTATTTAGTGCTGTAGCAAAAGACAAGGACAAGCAGAGCTTCAAGCTGCGTGCAGGAATGGACAAGAAAATTGTCATTTATGTCCAGCAGACCTCCAATAAGGAACTGGCCATTGAGAGGTAAAACAAAGCACAAGCTCAATCACATACACTCACACACAGAACATCTTCCGAATAGCTTCCTACAGTTGAGACGTGTCTGCTGTAAACACAACCAGACATTCATAAGAAAGGAAACACTTTTCTGTAATCACAGAACACACACCGGTGAACGTCTTGACATCTGCATGTCGGTCCATGTCAGGTTTTAAATGTTCCGGCACTGTTCTAAAAGGGTGATTGATTTGAGTCCGTCTCCAGGGCTCCTCATTTTCCACCTTTAATAAATCTGTTGAAATGTAAACATTCCATCACCTTCTTGCAGACTTCCATTTTCATCGTGGTTTGTTATTGTTTGATGAACCCAGAGAAGGCAAGGATTGAAGCGCTGTGTTTAATGTACTCCATGTTCTGGTCTGTGTTAGAGGATCAGTCCAGGAAGCCATTTGTGGTAACATGTGATAGTTAACAACTGGTTTTACTCTATAGGGAGATTTATTGTTCCATGTCTGGCTCCCACTCATGTTCTGTTCTTTCTTTTTTTACTCTTCCTTTTTCCTTATGTAATCCTATTCATCTCACTGTTCTCTCTCTCTCTTGCATCTCTCTATGTCTCTTATTTGAATGTGTCTCTTTAATGTGTGTCTCTTCTCTAGGTGTTTCGGTCTCCTGCTCAGCCCAGGGAAAAATGTAAAGAACAGCGACATGCACCTGCTAGACCTGGTGGGTGGCTGTCTCCAAGTGTGTGTTTGAGTGTGTGTGCGTGTGTGTGTGTCATGGTGTGTTTGCTAAGTTCTTCCAACTTGTGCCCCTTCAGGAGTCAATGGGAAAGAGCTCAGACGGGAAGTCTTACATCATCACAGGAAGTTGGAACCCCAACACGCCTCAATTCCAGGCTGTGAATGAGGAAACGCCCAAAGGTAAGGGCCAAAAATCTGTCGAAGAGTCTAATAAAGCAGAATGAATTTCAACAGTTGCTGTTTCCTTGCTTCATATTTCATGGGTAGTTGTTTTTTTATTGACTCTTATCTTCACACTAACACTTGACACATTTGTATTTGTAAGATATGTGTTTGTTATTGGTGTTGAACAAAAGGGAATCTGTCAGTGGGGACAATGTTTTAGTCATTTTCTTTGTTTTTCTAGATAAATTCATGTACATGACAACAGCGGTGGACCTGGTGATCACAGAGGTGGAGGAACCAGTCCGCTTTCTGCTGGAGACGAGGGTCAGAGTGTGCTCCCCAAATGACAGGCTGTTTTGGCCCTTCAGCAAGCGTAACTACACTGAGACCTTCTACCTTAAACTGCGGCAGGTATGTCAGGTCATTTTCCAGCCGCGATTAAATCAGTTCAAGTGATTATCTCAGTGACCTGCGACGTGTTCATGCAATGTGGTTTTGTAATGGCCAGGTTTGATGTTTTATCAATCCGAGGATGGTCTCTCGACACTTTTTCCTGCATCTCTCTTCAGATGGAGCGTAAGGAGCGAAAGAGTCCTGCCTCTGACACACTTTATGAGGTGGTGAGTTTGGAAAGTGAGACTGAGAGAGAGAAACAAAAGACCACAGCCAGTCCCGGCATCCTGCTTACCGGGCCTGGTACCATGGTTCCTTCACCACCTGAGGATGATGAAGAGGAAGGTGATTGGCTGCTGTCTGACTTTTTTCCATTTAATTGATTCTCATTACAGACACATAACACAGAATGATAGCAAATATGTTATTAAAAATCTCATTCATGATATAGCAAAGGGCATCATTTCTCTATATAAGCCATATAAAAATAGTCTTTACATGCATGACCACGAAGAACCACAAAAAGAGGCTTGACTAGCACAACCACATAAAAATAGTTGGAACTTTATGAACCGCTTGTTGTACATGATCATGTCAGACACATAAACAGCCTCAAAGCAGAAGCCGAGTTGGCAAGGTAATATATTATGGCTAGCTTTTATTCTGGAATGCTGAACCATTGTGGTGTTCTTGGTCAGGACTGCTCTCATTCTGAAGCATACCTCCAAACGCAACAATAAAACTATTACTGCCCAGCAGCATGAATTTAAACGTGGTTAACCAACATACAACCCAGCTGAGTTATGCTGCATGCCTTGAGATATTTAGTGTTAAACATTTACAGCCCTGACTCAATGACTGATACTTTATATAAAAAATGAAAACTCTACCCTGTGAGGCTGTACCAGATATAGACTTGTGGCCCACAGGAGTCATCCCATGGGAGATCAGACACTATGGTACAGGACTGTTTGTACTGTATCCTCACAGTACTTAGCTAGCAGTGCTGTGTGTGTGTGCTTGTTTGTGTGTGTGTTTTTTGGGGAATGTGAGAGGTAGCAATGCGAATAAAAGGCAGAGAGTGTAATTGAGGTACTTTTTGTATCTGTGTAGCCTTTGGTCCAGTTTGATCTCACTCTTTGGATTGCATATCCGTTTATTGCCTGCCGTTGTGAATATTAAGATAGCAGAGTACATACACAGAGATAGTAAGCAGTAGTTTTATCTGACGCAATGAAAAGTTGAAATACAACACCTAGCAATTTGTTGAGATCATAAAATTCCTCATCTAGGTAAGCATGTGTTTAAAAACTAATTTTTTAAGAGAGCTGCTGTTCAAATTCAATCTTATCATGTCCACAGCTCCCATGCAGATCAGATGAAAACATAAATACAACATCACCAAACATCAAACCAGAAGAACACAACCTGTGACATAAGCATTTCATTATACACCTACAAACAAAGTGTCTGTTAGTGGAGTAGGAACCATCATGGTAACACCAGTAAGCAGGAGGTTTGTGACTGACTATACAAAACGCAATGTATGTGAGCGAGGAAACATCCGTCTATCATGCAGTATTTAACGGGAAAATCTAAACATGTAAGAAGGACAGCAATGGATCTCACTTGTTTTCACTCTGTGTGTCCAGATAACGATGAGCCGTTACTCAGCGGATCAGGTGACGTTTCCAAGGAGTGTGCAGAGAAGATCCTGGAGACGTGGGGAGACTTGTTATCCAAGTGGTAAGGCTTTGTTCCCTCGTTAACTTTGTCCTTCCACTTCTGTTGCAGTCGCAATGAATAAACATACACACACCTTCCATCCACACACACACACACACACACACACACACACACACACACACACACACACACACACACACACACACACACACCAGTAAATCATTTTTGTGTGGGGTTTAGTGGAAGAAAGAGCAGTAGGCAGGACTTTCTGATCAGCAACTTATTACGATGGCTTCCTTCTGCCATTACTGGATTTGGTTTTAATCAAAAGCTTGTGATGAACTGAATAGAAACTGCCCAGACTTTAATACATACTTTATATACAGACTTACAGACTTTATATATATATATATATATATATATATTTCAACATCAGCATCTTAAAACACAAAGTGTTTTGGAGGACATTTGTCCTAAATGAAGAGAGGAATCATGAGACTAACCAATCATTATAATAATACCAGCCTTTGTGCAAGTGATTGGTGATTTTGTGTGTGTGTGTGTGTGTGTGTGTGTGTGTGTGTGTGTGTGTGTGTGTGTGTGTGTGTGTGTGTGTGTGTGTGTGTGTGTGTGTGTGTGTCTTTCTTTGAGCTAGCGTGTGTGCTGTGGCATTGTGGGATGTAGTGCTCAGGGAGCACAGAGAGGCAAGTCACAGAAAGCCCTTTTCAATCTTATGCCCCTAAGGACCAGGCCTGGCATTGCTTACATCACATGCACACACACATGCATGCACACACACGAACACACAGTATACTTTTGTTTCCCTTCTCAGTCTCAACAGAAAATGCCACATATTGCATAACCTGGTGCTCAGAACAAATAAACCAAACAAACTCAGAAAATAGAGAGGGATGAATTAAGAAGTGGGGGTGGGGGGAGTGAGAGAACCATTAGGGATTCAGGGATTTTCTGTCAGCTCTTTTCAGGCGATCGTCTGTAGGTAGGTACAGCTGTGCCTCCAAGTTTAGCTTCTCTCTGCATCTCCAATTCTGCCTCTGTCACTACATACAGTTTAAACGACTCTCTGACATGGAGTGTGTCCCCCATAAGCTTGAACATCTGAATGTGAAGATGAGGAAGGAAAGAATTACAATTTGCCACTGAGTGTTGTATTTTTCTGTTCATTTATTGTCTTGTATTGTGCAGAGTTAGAATAATGTAAAACTAATGAACAAATGTCAGTGCAAAAAAAGTAGAGTAATAAAACTGAAGAAGAATGTTTGGGATAAATAAGGTATCCCATGTTTTCTGTAAAAAATATCACATATTTTACAGTCTGAAACAGTGAAAAGTGCTTGATTGATTGTAAGACTGCTATGCATGTAAATCCTTACACTTGTGGTGTTAGGTGATATAACTCCCCCTTGTTGTCATGATCTTGGCCCAGCAGACCATCCGTAGAGACGATGATAGTTCTTTTTAGACGCAGTGTAGAGCCAGTGAAAACATTGCTTCAGGTAGGCCTTGTAGGTAGGTATGCATGGAAAGACTGCAGATGTACAACTCTTGAAATGAGCGAGTTATCAGTGTGCCATACTTTAAGGATTGATTAAATAAGTAACTGAATTCGGGCAAAAATAAAAATCTGTTTTATTTAGGTCAGTATTGAGGTCACAGTTATGTAACAGCTATTCTTTGACTTTTATTATCTTTACGTTTATTTAAGTTTTTCAGAATTCCTTGGACTTTGAATGTAGTTCAACTGAGAACAAAACAAAAAAGAAAAGAAAAGAAAGATGTACAGTGGCATCATGGACTTCAGCTTCTTTTCGCTTCTTTCAGCTCTGGGCACAGTCATTACTGTCATATGCTTAGTCCCTCTTCTAGCATATTTGTATGAGGTTTTTGGACACCATAGTGACATAACGACTGTCCTGCCTGCTCTCCCACCATACGTTCACTGTGTGTGTGTGTGTGTGTGTGTGTGTGTGTGTGTGTGTGTGTGTGTGTGTGCTGAATTGGTTTTAGCTTTCATGTTGACAAAGCCTATCTTTCCGTCAGTTTGGGCTTTTAGGCAGGGGCCAAAGCGCACCCTGTAAAAGAAAGAGGTGCGCTGGATTTCTAACACAAGACAACATGAGATGTGAAACAATAATAATTTTATCCCCATTATCTTTCATAATCATTGGAAATTTGTATGTCTTTGACAAACTACCATGGTTGGTTCTTCCTCTCTCCTCACCTCTCCTCTCATCTCCTCAGGCATATGAATTTATCAGTGCGTCCCAGGCAGCTGCCAGCTTTGGTGCGGAGTGGCATTCCTGAGGCTCTCCGTGGGGAGGTGTGGCAGCTCCTGGCAGGCTGTCATAACAATGACCACCAGGTAGAAGAATACCGGACTCTTATTACAAAGGTAAGACAACAGAAAAGTATTGTCTTTGTCAAGATGATCCCCTAATGTTGGTGATGACCTCCAACAACATGACTCATTCTCAAGTCCCCCTAATGATTTCTTCGTCCGCACCAGTTTTGTCCTGTCTGTGTTTACACTTGGTTATATTTAGATCTCTGTAACTGCAACACATCTAATTCAACACTTTTGTTTTTGTTTTTTTCTGACCAAAGTATCTGTGTTATTATCCTTGGCAACAGCTCTTTGAAAGCGTACCTCAGGGGCCACAGTGTGCCCTGCCTCATAGGTTTCTCATGTGCTTCAAACTTGTGATGGTAACCACTGCTGCCCTGCAGATCATGCCAGCTGATAGCTGTTGGCAGTATGCAAGTCAAAGGTTTTAACACTTTTCTGCAATAAGAAATTTGGCATGCGTTGATGGTTCTGTTAAAACTAATGATCAACTTTTTCTTAAACCTCAATAGTGTTTTAACCTGTACCTGGTTCATAAACAAAGAACATATCTGTGTAAGGACTCTTGTTTTATGAGGTTAGCTGTGTTTTTCAGTTACAGCTGTCATGGAAAAGGGAAAAAAAGTCAGAAAGCATGATCAAGTTTTGTATTCCATTCAGTTTTGCAGCTTGGGGCTTGGTCACAAATTGCCTGCATTAAAGTCAGTTTGTGATCTGAAATGATACTAATTACAATTATTCAATTCTTTTTGTGGGGCTGTTTTTAACAGGTTTGTCATAGCAGATTGGCCTTATTATTGCCACTGGCTTTGTGCCTCTTTTCTGCAGACCTTCAGAAATGACAGCTATCTTTTTGTCTTGTTTATAACAAAACACAGTCTGTATTTGTTGGTCTGCCTGTGTGGCCATGTGTGTGAGGAGCGGAGGTGGCTCAGCCCTGCTGTAGATGGTTAAACCCCCTGTGCGCTGAGGATGGTGTATTAGTCTATGTCATTTTTTTCCCCTCGGCTGCAGCTCTGTCCACTGTTCTTATGTAAAGGCAACATCCCCGGGCAGCAAGCTGGGTCCCAGGTGGTGACAAGATGTTGGTCTTGCCCTTTCCTCTGTTCTCCTCTCCCTCTATCATTTTCTTCACCGTCCCTTTCTCCTTTGCTCTTTTCCTATCTCTGCCTTTGCACTTTTCCTTTATTTTGCCTTACATCTCTGGCATGTGATGATAGAAGTTTTACACCATTTCTGCTAAAATGAATGGTATGACTGGAATCTTAACTTTCACTCAGACAACAATAAAAGTGGATCACCGTATTGATAGCCATTGGCCAGAAAGTTGGATAGGAATTTATTGCAGAAGCACTAAAGCATTCCAGGTTTGTAAGTCAGCCAACAAACACACAGAGAAAAGTGTGGAGAACACGTGCAGCTATATCTGACTCTGACAGATGATTTACGTGTTTTATTTAGTCTCCTTCGAGCAAGACTGGACAAGGTAGCCAAGAACAGTTAAAGGACAGAAAGACAATGAATATCTTATTTGACACAACGAGGGGTGCATAGAGTAAGTTGTATTGCGTGTTTTGTTTAGTTTTTTTTTTAAATCAAGGTAGCATTGACACACTGAAGGTCTTGTTAATAGAATGGCTCTAAAATGAGGAAAAGGGTATTGAAATGTATTGCATAAGGGTTCTCTGCATTTTATACATATTAATTAAGAAAGAATTTTCATTCACATTGATGTTGGTATTGTTACTGGTACTAATTAAAGCTGATCTTCTCATGTACCAATTCTTTCTTTCCCTTTTCAGTTCCTGTTTTAGAATTTGTACATACCATACTCATGTGCCAGCTCTGAATTTGTTTTGTGTGCTTTCTGTATTCAGCCTGCGTTTGCGTGCATCTCTTTGTGCGGCATTGGGCTGTATGCACATCGTGTTCTAGCTAGTGCCCTCTTTTGTACCTTAATTCTGTGAACTTGGTGTTCATCCACAATGCAGGGCATTGATGGAAGTGGAAACAGGGCAGGACATTTAACCTTTTCTTCCCCTATGAAGCCCTAATGAATTACCCAATATGAGGGTCCCTGCTGCCAAGTACTGAAAGTACCAGTCTAACTTTGAATACTGACTAATTAACACTCCACCAGTAATAAATAAATTCATTAGGCTGTTGTGGCCATGGCCAGCATTTTACGTTACCTCCATAGATTATAGTGAGTGGAAGCCAGTCACTGACTGAGTTAGAAAGCCTGGCAAACAAATAATGGGTTTCGGCAGCTCACTGATCCAGTGCCACTTAATTTTAATCAGGAGGATGTTACAAGAGACAGTGTGACATATTGGCAGGCAGTTATTGTCCTGTGGGGGCAGTAACACTGTGACAATATTATAGCATAACACTCACCACGTTGTTGTCTTCCTATAACCTGATTCATAACCTGTATCATGTTGTCGTGGGTGTGACAGGGACTGATAGGGAAAGAAGTAGTACAACGTAACAGCATATATAAAATTATGTCATTATAATTTTTCTTTTTCCCCCTGAATCATTTTTTTTCTCATAGCTGAGTCGTAAATGTTATAAAAATATGTGACCATCCACAGTGTGGGCACATTTACTTTTACTCTCTGTAAGCACAGTAAACTGTTGACAATATTAACAATGACGCTAAATTACCTCTTTATTAGCTACATCTTTAAGTTGCATGGCAGAGTTTTGTCGACACTGTTTCAGAGAGTGGTTGATTCGACCTGTAGTGATTTTTGAGGTTCTAGCTGGTGTGTGTGTGTGTGTGTGTGTGTGTGTGTGTGTGTGTGTGTGTGTGTGTGTGTGTGTGTGTGTGTGTGTGTGTGTGTGGTTGATGGTAATGTTGTATAATATTGTGCAAGATATTCAAAGATGTTTCAACCTCCATGTAGCTATATAAGGGGACAGACTGTCAGAAATGCCTCCTAAGATGTGTATATGAATGCACGCGCACACACACACACACACACACACACACACACACACACACACACACACACACACACACACACACACATATGGATGTGTCCCCAGACCTGCTGCACCAGCCTCCTGTAGAGAGCAAAAACAAGCGCTTGTAAATATGTCTGTCTGTCTGCCTGCCTGCCTGCCTGCCTGCCTGCCTGCCTGCCTGCCTGCCTGCCTGCCTGCCTGCCTGCCTGCCTGCCTGTCTTTGTCTGACCCACATAATGACCTGTCTGCCTGCCTCTCTGTCTACCTGTCTGTCTCTATAATCATTTGTGTTTGTGTATGCCTGGCTCTGTCTACTACCAAGACCTGTTTGTACCCCTGTCACCTTGTGTGTCTTCCTGCCTCTCTCTCTCTGTCTGCCTGCTCATTTGCGTTTTGTCACACTCTCTCCTTGCCTCTTTCTCGCTCCCCTCTTGCTGTCTTGTCGACCTGTATGTATGCCTGCTGTCTCTTTGTCCCATAGGTTTAAGAGTGCATTGCTGCTCAGACTTCTGCTGGGTAGAAAGGGAAGTACTTTACTTTGAAGTCAGTTTCTCAAGTTAAAAAATAGACAGTGAATGCCTGAAGGTTCAGACGGTCAGATGAAAGAATTTTGGTCTAATTGTCACAGTTGAATATGAATGGGCTTAAGTTTCCATGGACTCTTGTGAAACCTTTCTACAGTAATGTGTTTGTGTCTGTCTGTATAAAGCTACTCTTACCCTCTTGCCTAATGTTGATGTACTACCTCTGGGCTCATCTGACAGAGATAGCCCTGAAAGATTTTCAGTTCCAGTTCCAGTTCTTAGAGATTCTTTTCATCTGTATTCCTACAAAGCACTTGTCTGACTAAGAAAAACCTCAGATAGGACATCATCTGGCCAGTTCTTTTTATGTTTTTATCATATCACGCTGACACAGAAGTTGGCAGTGTGACTGCTCATTTTTATATTTATATAAAAATAGAAGAGAATTATCAGGATTATGGGCCACCAGCTGAGTGGTGGTGTGTGGTTGATATTAATAATAATCAGTTGGAAGTCAGCCAGTATGGCAGTCACAAGTTATCTTGTCCTTTTAATGATGATTAGCTTAGCTTGTCAACAGAGTATTCAATATGTGGTGATGAATTTGTTCATCGCAAAACATTTGCTCATTTGACATTTCATCAGTGATATTAAGCATTAATTCTATCCCACCCTAACAATAACCACTGTGGTTAACCAATAGTATGATTTGAGATGAGAATATGAACAGTATTAAGCTTTTGATCACTAATAATTGTACTCATCAGCTTCTTTCTTTCCTTACAATCTTTACAGGGGTTTAGGTCCATAGTACATCTGTCCAGTTCAGAGGTTGGCAAACTGTGACGCAGCATAAGTTAAGCTAACAGGACTAAGTTGTGCTCAGCTTGGCAGCCAGGTGACAGACAGTATATCATGCTCTTCCTCCTTCCTTGTTCTCACATCTCCTTTTTCGTCTACTGTTTTGTTGCTATATTGCATTTCTTTCTCTTCCTCGACTTCTTCCTACTCTCATCTTTGATGAACTCTGCTTCCTTTGACTCCCTCATCCTTTTCTCCTATTCCTCTCCTTCTTCCAACCCCTTTCGTCGTACTGTCATCTATTTTTAGCTCCTCGTGTGGCGGGCAGAGGAGGTGCGTGAAAGCATGGGAGTGTGTCTGGATTGCGGGGGAGAAAGGTGCAGGCTGGTGTGTGTGTGGCTGTGTGGGTATGTTTGGGTCTCGATCACGCTACACCAAATTGCCTTGCACGAGACAAACTCTGCAGTCCTCAGAAAGTCATTAGGATGAGGATGTAGACCATGCGGCACTAAACCTGACAGTGATTACAACCCACTGAAGTTTCTAATTTTAGCACAGGCTTCTGAGTAATTAAATGTAATCATCACATCATATGAGCTAAAAATAACTCGGTTGGTAATTATTCCAGCACAGATTCAGCAGGCTCTGTACAGAAGTGCCAAAGGGGACTTGCAAGAGGTAACCTGTTTAATAAAAATGGGATAAAAAAGCGTGAGTCCTGACCAGTCCTTCAGAGCCTTGTAATAAAAAGGTGGCTGTTGATGTCGCGGGTCATGCTACCTGGGTATAGCTGACTCTGTCAAAGCAACTCTCATGCTAAGTGGAGACACAGCATCTGCTGATGCATGCAGAATCAGGAGCAGGTGTATATCTGTTTAGGGCTCCCAGGCCAGAAGCCCATGAACACACACACACATACATGGACAAAGGTCTGTTCAAAAGCAAACTTTCTGCAACATGAAAAGTACATATACAGTATGGAAATGTTTGAACCTTGCTTGTAGGGCTGAACTGAATGTAATTTCTTTATTCTCAAAATTTCTGGTGTCTGTCATCATGATGTTATCATCCTAAAAAAAACATATAAGAAAATCCTCAGTTTGATTAAAGTGATTTATCAGATTAGATTAGTGGGTCTTTTTTTTTTAAATCATCTTTCCTTAATGACTATAACTCATCTGTGTCATCAACATAAATACATGTAGGTAACCAGTCTAATAAAGGCATAAAATAAGATGCCTCCAAACTGGTGATTTCTTCTCTCGACAGTCGTTGTTGGTATGAAAGTGGGGACATGATGGAGTGCTGAACGCCAAACGAATGCAGATACATGATATGATCCTTTTTTTGGGACGACTTAAAGTTATTTTAGTGTTGGAGCCACCAGAGTGTTGCTATTGTGGTTGTAGAAATGAAATTTATGGTGCTGTTAGAGTGCTGCTAAGCTGTCCCATGAATACAGATGGGGGCCTCTCTTTGTGTGCAACAAGCGGGAGAGCAAGCAAGCAAGGAAAGTTTATTTATATAGCATCTTTCACAAACGTCAGTCACAAAGGGATCCACAATCAAATAAATAAAATTGAGCAAAATCAAATAGAACCTAAAAGATAGAACAGATAAAATACCAGATAAAATGTACAAAGAGAACAGACATAAGACACAAGTTAAATCCAAACATGATGAGATAAAAGCATGTATTAGCATCTCCATTTCATTCACAACAGACTAAAGTTTGTTGTGTTTCATTGGTGAAAAGCATGATTGAGTCAGCCTCTTAATGTGAGCATTAAAGATTAGACGAGACGAAGATGAAGATAAGTCACCAAGATTCTGCCTGATTTCTGATTGAAGGTTGCCAGAAGCAATAATCAAGGCTTCAGTTTTATCTACATTTAACTGCAGAATATAATTTGTCATTAAGTTCCTAATTGTATTTTAGTAATTTATGAGGCTCCTCAGGTTTAAGAGAAAAATACAAGTGGGTGTCGTCAGCGTACAGATGAGACGACAGAGCAAACTGTTTTTGACTCCGGTGGAAATGATCACATTTATCTTTTTTAAATAAGTTTTGATTTTCAGACTTTACAACACTCTTTTGTTGTTGCTACTTAGATCACACTAGTCAGAAACAATCCTATGCAGCCGCTACTGGAATCTAATCCTGCACATAGTTGAATGAAGTACTGGTTGATTTTGCATTTCCATGTTAGGATTATGAACTGTTTGATACAGCCCTTCTTGCTTGTACTATAGTTACAGGTTAGCACATCTCTGTTATGACTGCTAAGAACATTTTTACAAGAAATTAAAGACTTCTTACATCGTGCTGCAGATTTTTACGTGTCCATACTCTTAGTAGTTAGGAGTAGTCACTCTCTTTTGGTCTTTCACATACTTATGCACACGTAAGATTGTTAAGTTCAACAGGAAGCAAAGAACACTTTTATATTTGAAAAGTCCCCAGAGGACTGTAGGCCATTTGTTTGTAATTATACCTTACATAAGTGCCATTGTTATACAAGATTCATATTGTAAAAGGCACTGGTACTGAGTGTATGAGCCTGTGTGACGATTTGTATATGACATTTCACAAACGTATTCATGTTAAGTGAGTAGTATTATTATTATTGTTACCATTGGCTCCAGGACTTTCCTGCTGTAATTTGAAGTTAGGAAAACGTTTTCTCTATTGTTTTCGATCATGAGAAGTTTTAGTACAAAGGCCTTAAGTTTCCATTTATTTATTATAAAAGAATATCACAGTTAAACCTAGTCATAGGATTTATGTTTATTCTTACAGGCTGGTTTCAGGACATTACAGCTGTTAAATGTAATGGATGTAGGGCAAATAAGATGCACTACTTCACAGTATTAATAATTAACCCTTTATGTTGTTGTTGTTGTTGTTGTTGCTGCTGAGGCTCTGAGTTCATTAAATCTCAACGAGAGTAATGCACTATGGTAATAGCATATTTACATTGCAGAGGTGCATTTTTTAAGCGATCTAATTAGTGTCTTTTTCTTTTTTTTCATTTTGTTAGTATGACTCTATGCTGTGTTAGTTTTGCAGACATTTCTATAAATTTAATGGAAAAGAATGAATTTGTCAATTAGAGATAAAGTGGCCTCAGGACACATTTATTTTAGCGTTACTAAATTTGTATTTCTCACCTGAACTTGCTGAACTACCATTTAATTGCACCTCTCAAGCTCTCCTTCACGTTGACACCTAGGAGGCAGACCCAGTTGCTAATTGCACAATTACTTTCTATGTTAGTGAATCAGCTGCTGATTACACACAGCTATGAATTCAAATGAAATTATTTGCACTGTGCTTTCATGGGTTCAGATCTGTCTCTCAGTCTTATAAGCTTTTATGTTGCTGCAGTTTATTGTGAGTAGACCACAAATATATATATATGATAGTAAAAATGGTTTCCTCATGCAAGTATGCAAGTAGAAAACATGTAACACATCCAACGTAATGGATCCCTTTCGTAGAAATTAATTTGTCTCTGTATTTTAATAAACAGTTTTTAAATCCACACATCTTACAGCTCATTTAAGCTTTGCACAACATTAAGCCTAGTTACTGCATGGTACTTTCAGCATGCTGGGATGCACAATGCTATAGGGGGACCTGTAGCTGTACTGATTGATAATAGGAATATTTCCTGTAAACTGCACCCAGGCATGCAGTCATTGTTTCATTACAAACAATAAGTTCTCTGTGCTGTAGAAAGACAATGTCCAGATTCTTACAGCTCAGAATGTTCTGTCTTTTGGGAACAAGGTGAGAGGCTGCAGAGATGTTAACAGTCAAAAGTACATTTTACAAGAGCTGGGTCAACACTGAATGTTACTTATTTTAACAGTGTGAAACAGTGTTTGAATTTCAAGTTGATTATGAGAAACACTGGCCCAAAAAAAAGGTGGGGGTTGGGGGTGGGCAAAGGAGGCAGCCTCGTGCCCTTGCAGTTGATCATTGGTTGGAGCCACTGGGAAGGGGAGGGGCTTCTGTGCCACTGTTTCTGTAGAGGGAGAGGCAGAGGGAGCAAGACAGAGTAAGAGAGAGAGACAGCAAAGGAGGATAAATGAACACGGGAGGTTCCCCCAGCATCGGTATGCCTGCCTACCTCATTTCCACTCCAGACATAGTTGCTGCAACCTTTGGATAGAAATTACCACTGAGGTGTGTTCTGTGTGTGCGTGCATGTTTTAATTATCAGTCACCCTGCGCACTGCCTTCATCCTCTCAGCTCACGGCAGTCTGCTGTGATCTTACTGCGAAGGACCAGACAGAAGCTGAGGCAAGAGCAAGTGGACATGGAAGAGTGGTGAAGAAGAGGCAAGAAACAAGGAGAAAAGAAGAAGATACAGGAAAGAAAAGCAGGAGGACAGAAGAAAAGGAGATATTTATGCCTTAATGTCTCCTTCCCTCAATTCATGCACGCAGCACATTACACAATAATGTCTTTTCATTGTCTGTGACTGTGGACTGCAGACAGATAAGAGAGAGCTTTCTGCAGCTGTAGCAGATGTTGAAGACATCTCTGACTTTACAGGGAGCGGAGGCATTTCAAGCATAGATTGGACTGGAATTCCTTCAAACAAAGTCACATTGCTCTACATTTATTTTTCTTTTTTGTGTCTTCAGCTGGGAAGTTCGCTTTACTGGGAAAAAGAAGATAAGGAATACACACATTTCTTTTTTGTGTGTTAATCTGTGTTTACCCCGGTGGTTTTATATCTTTGTGTAAAACCACAACTGCCTGCACTGAGAAGGAACCTGGGGGGCTTCCTCGCTGTGCTTTCCATCTCTCCCGTATTTGAAATCACAGATGGTGGCCGCATCATCATGGAACAACAGCATGGAGCTTTTTGTTTGGACTGAAACCATCCAGCTACTTTCAGAACCAGCCAGCTACCTGTCAAAATAGTGGGTTCTTTGGTTCATTGTAACCTTGAAGGGCCCCGCAGACACATCCTCTTGCCCAAGATGATGAATTCCTCCCTGGATCCACTGAACCAGAGCTCTGCTGACCCGTCCAACCTGTCTGCTCCCTTCTGCCTGCTTGAGATAGGTTATTCCCAGATTTTCACCACCTGCCTCCTAGAAGTTTCTATCATACTTCTCCTCACTGTTCTCATTATTTCCGGTAACCTGGTGGTGATTTTTGTGTTTCACTGTGCCCCCTTACTTAGCCAGCACACCACCAGTGCTTTCATCCAGACTATGGCATATGCTGATCTGTTGGTGGGGGTCAGCTGCCTGTTCCCCTCCTTGTCTCTCCTCCATCACCTCCAAGGCCTCGACCCCAAACTCACCTGCCAGGTGTTTGGGTACATGGTGTCTGTTTTGAAATCCGTTTCAATGGTGTCGTTGGCATGCGTGAGTGTGGACCGCTACATTGCCATCACTCGACCTCTTACTTACGCATCCCTGGTAACACCTTGTCGAGTGCGCTGCTGCATCCTTCTGATATGGTTGTACTCAGCTCTGGTGTTCCTCCCATCTTTTCTTGGGTGGGGGAAACCTGGTTACCATGGCGATGTGGTGGAGTGGTGCGCCGTCGAGTGGAGGACTCGTCCAGCTTTCACAACCTTTATTGTTGCGCTGCTCTACGCCCCAGCTGCTCTGACTGTCTGCTTCACCTATGCCAACATCTTCAAGATCTGCCGGCAGCACACCCGGGAAATCAGCGAGCGCCACGCTCGATACCGACCCCAGCAGCTGCAGGGTCCAGGATTGACAGTGGGATCAGTGGTCAAGGACAACAGTGCAGTAGAGCAAGGGCAGTTTCCCCACCTGACTCAATCACAAAAATCCCAACCACAGTATCAGCAACCCACATCGACATACCCAGACAAGCGATACGCCATGGTCCTGTTCCGCATTACAAGCGTGTTTTATATCCTCTGGTTGCCATACATCCTCTACTTTCTGTTGGAGAGCGGTGGGATCTATCACCACCCTGCAGCCTCATTCCTAACCACATGGCTGGCCATCAGCAACAGCTTCTGTAACTGTCTCATCTACAGCCTCTCCAACTCAGCCTTCAGGAAGGGCCTCAAACGCCTCTGCTCCTTCTGTTTACAGCGCAGTGGCAGTGGCTTTGGGGTTAGGAATACCAAAAAGGCTTTCATTGGTTCTCTTGAAAAAGGATCTGCTGGACTGGGGTATGGATATGGTCATGGGGAAATAGGAATTGGCACAACGTGTCATGTATAAGGCACACACAGAGGAAGCTCTTGTGTGAAAATGGCATTTGAACTTTTAAAAGATGCCTGATATGATTGCTGTAAAATGTCTCCTTTTGAGCTAAAATATGCTGTAAAGAGAGAGAGAAGGAGGCGTTGATCTGCCACTGCTGTCTCTGTTGTGTTTGGAGGTTACACAGATGTCCTCTCTGCACACGCCACAGCTGGCAAAGACAGAGAAAGGGAGTCAAGAGCAAAGCGCTGAAGGAGAAAAGGCCTAAATAGCCACGCAAGGTGTTTTTAAAATGGTCAAGGAAACCCAGCATGCTGTGCTATGTATGGATACAGGTGATAGATTGGAGAGAAAGTAAAAAGTGTCTGAAAATCTCTGGAGAAGTGACTCTTTTGAGGTTTAACAACATTTGTATTTATCTGTTTTCTTTTATCTTTAACTTATTTTGCCAAAATTACACAACTTTCCAAGAAGAGTGTTCTGAAAATCTGTATGTGAAACAACATGACCCTTGTTGCCAGATTGTCAGCACAAATGCAAAAATGAAAAAATGGATTCAGACAGAATAGTTGACTGCTGTGTTTTAGTAATGTAGTGCTGAGATGAACTGCCCATAGAAAGCTCTTTAAACATGTTCTTACGAGCTCTTACCCCCTCAGTATTTGAATGCTAAAAGTGATGCATCAGTGTGTTTGTGTATTTGTTGCGTCTCTTGTTGTTGACTGATTGATTGAGCTTAGTCAGTCAAAAAGAAGAAAGAAATGATGAAGGTCTGAACCCAGCACTCATTGTATAGTTTGTTTGCACTGACTGCACTGATTATGGTTTGTCAGCATCAAGACATCATTCATAAACTTTGAAATTTTACATTATTTATTCTTGTTGTACAAATCAAAATATTATCACTTTAAGTAAGTTGTGGGTTCACACACCAACTGTGAACATGACAAAAAGCTGACATAATTTACAGTGAATTCCTCTGTCATGATTTTTTTTTCTATCTATCTTTGTTGTTGTAATTATGTAGCTAAACTTATTTTATAAGTGTCCAAGGCAAAGCAAGACCAAGCAATGTATCTTTACACTTGTTGTACACTGATTGTTGGTACATCGTTGAGCTGATTTTGATGGAAGGTGAAAACGTTAAGCATTTAGATGGCTGACCCTCAAGCTGTGGTCTTTGGGATTGTTTGAGAGGAATAGTCTAATCAGAAGTTGTAAATGTGTAATTGTGGAAAACTTCGCATTTACATGTTATTGCAAATGATTACCTGGTTTCAGACCTCAGCCTATGCCGTATTTTGACTGCATTATTGCCTGCATTTGGGGACGAGTGCATGCACACACAGATAAACGCACACCAACACAGGAGGTTCAAATGTAAACAGAACAGACAAATCGCCCATTCACTCTGCCAGCAGGCTAACCTCTGCATGGCACCGTGAAGAGGGACTGACCTCTCAACTCTCTGCAGTTGCATGTGTGTGTGTGTGCGTGCGCCTATGTGCATGCATGTGTTGTAGTCTGTTTCCGTCATCTTGTCCCCATATGTAGTTTTGGGGTTCTTTTCACTCTTAACTTGATATTTAACACAAAATAATCAAGACCAATAATAAGCCGAAATGAATCCAAGTGTATATACGGTGTCATAAACTTCAAAGTTGTGAAAAATGATCTGTATTTGGAACCATGAAGATTTGTTTCACAGTTTATTTAGGTGCAGATAATCTAGCTTTATACTTAATCTAATCTACCAAAGAAAATTCATCATATATTCTTGGATTATATTTTTTTCTAAATATCTAATATATGACGATTTAGTGAAACGAGTGGGTTTTACACAAGTTTGTGTAGGTCCGCTGCACTTTGTTGGCTCAGTGATGCCTTATGTGCATGAATATGACTGTTTCTCAGTATATAGTGATATATTGTTGCCTTGATATGAAAATGAAAATTCACTGCTGGGGACATATTTTCCTCTTAAATTTAGGGAGGGCTCAATTTATAGAGTTGCCATTGTTTTTAGAGGGAACAACACAGACTGGAAATTGTTTGCATGTTCAACGATGAAAATGCACATAAGCCAGCCTCAATTCCACGTTCAGTATGGAGTAACCTGAACCCTGTTTGTTGTGTAAAGTATTTTAAAAAATGTGATTGCTAATTCACATACTCAAAAATTCATCATTCGCAATCTTTGTTCCTCTCTTCTGTAAAACAGAACCAGGAGCAAACACATGACTCGAAACTGTTAATTTTGTTTTTTGCATGTATTTGTTTTTGTGTTCGTAGAGTGTGTATGAGTGTGTGTGTCTAGCTATGTAAGGATGCGACCATTGGCTGAAGTGGACTGTTTACGGTGTTCTAGCAAAGGTGCTAACAGAGTTATCACCTGTCGTTGCTTTATTAGCTGCACATCTCTTCCCTCGGGTATACTGTATTTTGTGAGCGTATGTGAGTGTGATGTACAATGATGGTAGATAGAATCACATGTTTTCTTTAAATATTTTGGCTGTCATCTGTGAAGCATTGCCAAATATTGTAGTATTGCCTATTTGTACCTTCTTTTGTCGAGAAACGGCATGTACAAAAATGACGGATACAGAAACGGCATATTGAATGTCTTATTGTCAAATTATAGAAATTTATTTTTGTAAAATTACATTCTGTATATTCACTTGAAGTGAAGAGATAAATGTTTCGGACTCAAACTAGGTTTAATCGCATGCTTACTTATTGGAATGATTGCAGCTGTGTCTTAATGAAGATGCATTTTGTTTTACTTGGACCACTCACCACTAAAAAGATATTATTTCCCACAGCAGTGAATGGTACAATTCATCAGAAATGTGTAAGATTTAGGGCAAAGTGTCTTGGGAAATTATAATACCAAAACATGCTCACATTAGTGTTCACACACACATGCATTCCCTTTTACTTGTGGGAAAACAATCGGCTCTCATGTTCTCAGGGGAACAACACGGTGGTGGGGTCTGTGCCATGTTGGGCAGGATTAGAGAGAACAAGAGGAAATATGGACACTGGGGCCGGTTTAGGAAGCCGTTCATGGGTTAAATGCAGCCTTCTCTTGTGTGAGAGGGAAATACTTGTTGATGGGGTACAATAATGAGTGATTGCATTCTACAAAAACAATGTATCAGTAAGTGATTTTCAGGTATGAAAATGTAAATAATGCAATAAGTGCAAAGAAGGAAGATTGAAATGGTTCGTATCTTCCATAGCTACAGGCTATATTGTGTTCCTAGAGTTTTTATATTATATTTAATTTAATTTTAACCCCCTTTACAAGTTATCCAGAAACATTAGAGGATTGCTGCTTCTTCTTCATCCTCCTCTTCCGGCATCATATGCAGATAGCTTTGGGTGTGTGTGTGTGTCTTGGGACCAAGCAGAGTCCATATGTAGCTAATGAAGTCACATACACTACATGCGGCTCAATGTAAATAAAAGTGCAGAAATTCTATCTGGATTTACAATGTAAAGAAAAAAAATGTAAGAGGAATTAGGACCTTGTTTAAAATAATCTTTAAAATCCATTTTCAGGCACAGTTCTTTTATCTTGAACATACTGTTCTCTCAGTTCATTAAAATGTGCAGTACCCTGAACAGGCAGTACAGCCTCACTCTTATAGTGCACTTTAACACTCACTCACTCTCACACACACACACACACACACACACACACACACACACACACACACACATAGCCACGCAGTGGTATTTTCTTATCTGTTTTTTAATCTGGATTGGATTTTCTTCATTGTGTTTTCATAAGGCTCTAAATAGGCCCCACCAGACCCCTGCTAATGGCTGACTCATGACCCAGCTGTTCTGAGGAACAAATTATTACCACATTAAGACGAGACTGACCACTGTAACAACTTGGTCTGGAAACCTCCCAAAAGACACTCTGCATGTGTTTTTGTCCACAATGGACGCTGGAAATTGCTCAGAGTGAAGAATGGTGTGTTTGTAAATCTTAGATTGAGAAAATGAGGCCATTACCGTATTAGATCATAACAAACCATGTCATATTTCATATGGGTGTTGAATTTGTGATTTGTGATAATGTTTTTTTTTTTTTTTCAAAGCCGTACAGAATGCTTTTATAGATGGAGAATGGATAATGAAATGGTCAAACATGTTTAAATTTGCTGCCATGAAAGTGGGTCTGTGATTTTCTTCATTACATGATGCTTTGTAGGTGACAAGCCTATATGGTATTGTAAGATGTAAATGTTGTGTTTCTGTGCTGAGCAAATAAATGTAATGTTATCTCAGTGTATTCAAACGTCCTTGTACTCATGACTTTGCTACAAACAAGTATGGATAAGTGTGTGTGTGTGTGTGTGTGTGTGTGTGTGTGTGTGTGTGTGTGTGTGTGTGTGTGTGTGTGTGTGTGTGTGTGTGTGTGTGTGTGTGTGTGTGTGTTTGTTTGTTTGCTGTGTGCTCTGTTATTAGTGACAAATATCCCAAAGTTCTCGAGAAAAAACAGACCTTTTTGCACAGCTATATTTAGTGAGGTGGAGGCTTGGCTAAATACTGCTGGCTGAAGATCAAGAAGTGTAGTTGATAAGTATAATAGCCTTACATTCACACAGAATTTGCCATCATTTGCCAAGTTGTGATTGCTTCGCTGTAGATCATTACAGATGAAAATAAATTGTTGCTGTGTTAACATGCTGTAAACGGACTGTACTACAGCAGCACCATATTTGTGCAAGCTGGTCTGCCGAATTTGCAATGCAGGCAAAGCTGCAGTGGGAAATGTCAGTGGACTCAACTGGAATATAATACCATGAGAGAATGCAGGCCATTGTACTTTTGGCAGCGTGTATAGTATGTGGTGTTGTCATTATGATTTACATTGCTTCTTCCTCTGTCTGTCATTTCTGTTCTGATCAGATACATATTTTGCCTGCTCTGCTCGTGCTGAAGCAGTACGCCACTGCACAAATGGCACAAAAAGTAGGGCACGAGACAGACGATTAAGATTTAATGATAGATGACGGTAAGGTGAGGAAACAGCGCGACGGGTAGCTTCAGCATGTGCTCTGTCGAATACAAATTATCGCAAAGGAACAACTGAAGGAAGACCTGAATTTAACTGAGTAGTATTTGCTTTATTAAAAAGGATTTCAAATTGCAGTTGTGTACCTCTGCATGTGTGATGAAAGCACCTGTCAAGGCTCTGCTAATTATTTACAAAGCAATGAAGTTACTGTCACATTCACAGTTTCTTCTGATTGAATCCAGTGAAATAATTAAAGTGCAGCTCTGCAGGTTGTTTAGGTTTGGGAGCTTGGTTATGTATCAAGCTTGATAAATATCACTGCATGTTCTCTTGGCATCTCAGCAGGGTCCTTTAGGAGCAGAGAAAGAATAACAGAATGACATGTCAGCTATTGTGTTGAGTCAGAGAAAATCAGGGACATAAACAATAGAGCGCGAGCTACTCAGCCTTCCCACGGAAGCCTTACTCCGGTACTTTATTCCTAGCTTTAGACACACACACAGATGCATACACACACACACACACACACACACACACACACACACACACACACACACACAGTAGCGCTGCCATTTTTGGCTTTCCCCCAGTAAAGAGTTTTTACTGTATGCCTGTTAGATGAAAATGTTTTTGTTCCTTGACTTCCGTCCAGTTTACAGATGTTTTATTTCCTTGTAGTCTTCTGACAGCAGACAGTGCTTTGACATATCCATAATGTCTGTTAGGACACTCCAATAGAAATTGAGCAGGGGTAGCTGAGCTGTTGGTTTCCTTGGCTGGGACATATAGCAGGGTTCACTTCAACAGAGCACATAATTACAGGGATAGTTTGACATTTTGAGGAATATGCTTATTCACCGTCATGCCAAGAGGTAGATGAGAAGATTGATACTCCTCTCATGTTGGTGCGTTAGGTATGGAGCTCGAGTGATTTCCATAGCTTAGCATAAAGGCTAGTAGTAGCTAGCCTGGTTCCATCAAATTTAAAAAATCTGTTTAACAGCGCAAACCCTTCTAAGATGCCTTGAAAGCCTCCATGAGTTGAGTGTTTAAGTATCACTTAAAACAATACAGTAATATAGAGAAACAATATACTTAGCATTCTTTTTCTCCTCTTCCTCTTTGTCTTCCTCTGTATGATGTTGAACTCGCTCTCACACTTCCGTCCACCAGCCCGAGACACTGGATATGTTTTCTCTCCCCTCTCACGCTACCCTCATTCCAAACCTCACTTTAACGGAATAGACAGACAGACAGAAAGGAAGCTAATTGGCCATTATGTCGGAGGCCTTTGTACAGGCTCTCAGCACTTCAGATAAGTATGGCTAAGTGGTGCTTGTATAAACATGGATCCTTATCATTCACTGAGAGACTGTAACTCAGTGTAATGGGCCCTTAACACTGGATGCAGTAACTCCACCCCTGCGCTCTGAAACTCATCAATACCAGTGACTTTTGCTGTGGATCAACAGTTTTTCTGGAGTTCCTGTTGCACATTTTCAGTGGCTAAAGTGCAACCTGGTTGAAATTGAACTTGAAAAGTGTAGCCAACCAGGAAGAACAGAATATTCACAAGAAGTATTAAGACAACTGCAATTTAAGACTGTTTTCATTACTGATGAGATGCGATGCTTTCGAACGTCTTGTTTTACCTGACCAAATATCCAAAGACCCAAAGCTACTCAGTTTTATAATCATAAATGACAAAGAGAAGCGGTGAAATTCGAGAAGCTGAACCACATAAATTGTTGCATTTTTCAATATTTGCTTGATAAATGACAGAAGAGGCTAGTTGATTATCAAAATGGTTGCCAGTTATTTTTCTGTTGACCAACTAAAAGCTCAATCAACTAATTGTCTCAGCTGTAGCTGATCTCAGATCAGTGGATGGTATATGTTAACGTGCTATAATGGTATAATACTTATTTGTATATAAAACACCAATCATGTAACAACCAAAGAACAGATCCTACTCTGACCAAAATAACTCTAACAATCAAATTACTCAAATGTCCCTAAGCATCTAGTCACCTTGGCTGTGCACACACGCACACACAAACATACAGTAACTAGGGTTTACAGGGTGTGGTGGAAGTTGTGGAATGGACTTTAAAAAAAGCCCTCTGTTGTTGGTCTCTGATCCCCATTAGCTCACTTTGTTTTAGTATCCCTTTCTTCCTGCATTTCTTCTTATACTTGCATTATTTTTGTTTCACTCTCTTCCTCTGTGGAAGTTGGAACAGAAACCTTGGAAAAAGGAGAGGGAGGGACCTGATGGGCACAGTAACAGAGAGACTTGCAAGGTATAATTAGCTGCAGAGAGAACAAGATAGATTTAAAAAGAGCTGGTGATTAAAATTAATGGATTTCTGAGGTATATAGCTTTCTTTTACATCTACTGTGTCCTGGGGTTGCAGGGTGTGTTTTTTTAGTAGGGATCTTAAACTCCTGCAGGGATTAATCTTAAGCCTAACTCCTTTGAGCAAGGTGCATGATGCTGAAAGACTCGAGGAATACTTTCTGACATCCCAATGTGTAGTGGAAACATCCTCTTACATGAATCAATGATGCATCCTTTCTTTTGCTCATTTAACATGAACATAGTGCACCATTATTGTTACTTACTGCTGACTGAATAAAAACCCTCCTTTACTCCTGCTGCTCCTGTCTCATTATCCACTGGTGGATTGAGAGCAGGGTCCAAGCACCAGGCTGCAATGACTGACACAACACATTTCTGCCTACAAAGTTAATTTGTCTCTTCTATCACCCAACATCAGAGCCACTTCACATCCAAGTACTATATGGAGATAGCTCTAAATCTGCATTTGGTTTGACCTGTAATGGCCAGAACGTGTGTTCAGGGTAACATTACTTATTTAGATGCTGCTTGTTTCAAATACACCAATCATCAATAATGAAATGAGGGGTGATTAATATTGGCTAATTTAGACTCTAGTCTGGAGTAGTTACTGATCTGTGTGTGTGTGTGTGTGTGTGTGTGTGTGTGTGTGTGTGTGTGTGTGTGTGTGTGTGTGTGTGTGTGTGTGTGTGTGTGTGTGTGTGTGTGTGTGTCCACTATGCTAGTGGCTTAGCTCTGTTGATGGTATGTTGGTCTGTCTGTCTCATCATGCTGGTAAACCACTTTGGTCCGCACTGAAATATCCCCTAACATAAGATTTATGTCCCCTTCAGGATCAATTTTTATGTGACTGATCATCACAATCACGCTTGACTTTTTCCATCACCACTGCTTATTAGCAGTTCCCCATCTTGTGCTCAACTAAGATGGTAAACATGGTAGGCATTACTCTGCTTAGCATCAACGTGTTGGCATTGTCATTGTGAGCATGCTGACGTTAGCATTTAGCTCAAAGCATCTCTGTGCCTAAGAGCAGTCTGCAGCTGCTGGGACGCTGTAGACCCTGAGATCACATGAGTTTTTGGAGGAGAACAGAGTACACACGCACAGCAAAACAACACAACACCCTGGACCCCTGAAGTTATGGTGCTGAATGCTCTTTTCCTGTTTAGAAACATTTGTGCCTGCTGCATACATTTCTGTTTACGCATTGCCTGCCCTCTGTCCTACTCATCCATCCACCCTGCTCTCCTGACAAAAGGCCCTTAGAGTTGATTTACTCTGTTACAGTCCAGATTGGTGAAGGTAGAAAGTGTGATGATGAAAACAAAGCACCATCTTATCGGCCTGGTGTCACGCAGTACAGTATTTTAGTCTCAGGTTATTTTTCAATCAAACGACCTCCTTGTTGATATCAATGAGACGTCGGGCAGTGTTTCAGGTTTTTCTCAGTACTTAGTCAAGATGATAAATAACAGGAATCTCTCTGTGTTTGTGTTACGTGATGTATTTGGTCAGTTCTCCTTTCACGTTGTTTTTGTCAGTTTATCACAGCTGTGTAATTATTGTTCCAAACTAATGTTTATTTATCGAAGCTTTGGCAACATAAGAATTACTTGTCATGTTCTAAATTGATTAAAATGTAAGCAGTCGGGGAAATACGTATAGGGCGTACTGGAGGAGACTCTCACTCTGTGCCACTATAACACTTTCTGTCCCATACTGTAAATCTGAGCAGTGTGTTGGGCCCCCATGTACTGATGAACAGATTTTGTGGATCCATAAGTGACTGAATCCCCCGTTCTGTGAAACGTAATCGTCACTGCTTTTCACCCACCTTGACCTTTTTGCCTGCCTCCTCTCATTGCTAGGAGTCCCCTCAGGACAGTGCCATCACCAGGGACATTAACAGGACATTCCCAGCTCATGACTACTTCAAAGATACTGGAGGAGATGGACAGGACTCGCTCTACAAGATCTGCAAGGTGACACACACACACACACACACACACACACACACACACACACACACACACACACACACACACGCAAGAGGATCTTTAAATTACATTTTCAAAGTCAACAGGGGGCATTATGGGGCCAGTCAAAAGTAAAAGCAATGGATTAGCGCAGTGTGCAAAGCTTCATCAGCAGCTGACTGTATGCAAGTTTCCAGCACGTAGTCCGTTCGTGTGGTCTCTACTCTGTTCCACATTGTCTGCATTAAGAAATGTATTTAAATACAAAATGAATCAGTTTGCATCCATCTCCACTGAAACTTGCCATTATAAACATTGTGGCTCTGATGTACATTTCTAACCTCGTGATGACTGTAGATGGAGATGTGATATCTTCCTTATATCGCTGAGACCTAAACATTCAATTTTTCTGGTAGCAGTGGTTTTCATTTCCAGAGCCACTTGGAAAAAAAAAAGCAATCTGCATGGGAAATAGTCACGTTTTCCTATAATACAGTGTAATTAGTGTGTAAATGACTTGTTTTACAGTAGGTCTGATGACAAAGTTTGTAGAGCAGTAGTGAGAGTTGTCAACCCTGAAGGGAGCTGATCATTAATTAACTGAGCAGCCGCTCTGTGTCTGGGTGGTTCAGCGAGTTCACTGCCCGTCTAGCAAGGCGACTTAAGTTTCCAATCGAACAAACACACACAAACAAAACATGTATTGATCGTGAAGTGCCGGCACTTTCTTCCTCATGAGAAAGAACATGTGCATATGCAGTTGATAGACGCCCACATTTCATTCAACTTACAGTTCCATGATCCCACATCGATGGTGTGGCTGGAGTTTGTTGTTGTTGTTTTTTTCATTTTCATTTCATTCATTATGTATAACTCAGGTGAGGGCATCCATCTCTTCTCAGACAAGCACCTCCTCAGGTGTGTTTGAATAATTCAGTGGGCCCTCCCTTTCCTCTGTGCGTGGATTGATCCACACTTTGTCTGTTTGTACTCATTATTTGTGTTTGTAGCTCAGTAGGCCACCCTCTCCAAACTCTCTCCCCTGCTCCCCCTCCTCTCATATCAACTCCATTTCCTCAGTACCAACATCTCTCTACACTTGGTCATTTTTTCATTTTTCTCCATTCCTCTCCCCTGATCTTTCCCTCATCCCCTTCCCTATCCCAACACCACTAATAGGCCACTTCTTAAAACAGTCATGTGTGTTTGATCTTAAGTGCAAAAACAATTTCAGATTTCTAAAAAAAAAGAAATTAAAATGACTAGATCTTACTCTTTCAAGTGCATCTAAATTCAAGTGCTCTGCAGCCAAACAAGTCTGCTGTGGGTTCAAAAGCAAAATATTTCTTTATTTATGTTATTTTCTCTCCCTGATATGATGGTGGGTAAACACCAAAGCTGTGTTGACCTTCCAGTGTAGCTTGAAGCTTTCTCATTACCTGTCAAATACAACCCAGGGCTGGTTTGCCAACTCCTCAGATTTTTTTTATTTTTTATTTATTTATTTTGTTCAAACAGTAGCCCACAACTTTTTTTTTATTTTAACTTTGGTTCCCCATCGGCTGTTAATCTCTTTCATCTTGCTCATAAACACTGTTTAATGTAGCTTTAAAAATCTCCCTTTGAATCAGCTGCAGACTTCAGTTGCAAGGTGACAGCAACATCTGGACTAAGATCTGCTCCACAAAAAAGTCATTTTATCATCATTTCTTCTCCCTCCTCAGTCTTGGGATTCACTGTGAAGCTTGTTTACTGACTGCGTGCCTGTTCGCCTTTGTCGTCTCCTTCAGGCTTACTCTGTTTACGATGAGGAGATTGGTTACTGCCAGGGACAATCCTTCTTGGCTGCTGTGCTGCTGCTGCACGTGAGTATCACATATCAGCGGGGTCCAGCAAAAATCCTCTGCTTTTCAAACAATTTCAAGAGCGGAGACGGACTGTTTAGGTTTTATTTGACATCGGCATCTTTTTGACATTCTACAATGCTGGAGGATTGGTGTTGGCTTACCTTGAATATGGAGCTTGGAGCTTGGTGTAGTATATTCAGTGTAGATCTGATATGTGGATGTGCTGTTTCTGCACTGAAATAGTTTGGTGGTACTGTGGGATACAGACATTTTATTTTTTTTTAATAAATAATGTCTATTTTCATCTGCTTGAAGCACCGCTGCAGTTCAGGGATATGGCAACACTGCCACCTAGTGGATAAACAATGTTGGTGTGTTCTTAGAAGTTGATATATTTAACAAGTTCAGGTAGTTAATTAACCTACATTTATTTATATTGGAAAGCTGTGAGGTAAATTATGTGTCACGTTTGCCTCATCTGAAAGCAGCAGCATCAGAAAATGAACTGACATGATTATGAAATCTCTTGGTCCTCTCCTTCAGATGCCAGAGGAGCAAGCTTTCAGCGTGCTGGTCAAAATCATGTTTGATTACGGGCTCAGGGACCTTTTCAAGCAGAACTTTGAAGATCTGCATTGCAAGTTCTTCCAGCTTGAGAGACTCATGCAGGTATGTGTGCTGCATGTGCAGATCCAGAGAGCTTTTTTCTAAATGTATACCACAGCAGTGGTCGTCTCCACTGGTGGCATACAGCTGATCTATTTAAGGACTAATGCTTCTTACTTTTCTCTCTATAAGCGTCTTACCTCTGTCTATGATTTGCTTTTTTTCTGTCTTTAACAGGAATACATACCAGACCTGTACACCCATTTCCTGAATGTGGGTCTGGAGGCTCATATGTACGCTTCTCAGTGGTTCCTCACCCTCTTCACAGCCAAGTTCCCTCTTTACATGGTCTTCCATATCATTGACCTGCTACTGTGTGAGGTTGGTGATAAAAGCCTGAGTGTAATTCGTGCATGCATGTTGAAGATGATTTTATATTACATTTCAGCAAATTCATTTATTTTTGTGATTTTTGTACATACAATATACATAAGTATTCTAAAGAACTCTTTGCTATGCCACTCCAAACTGAGCTCAGACAAAAATGAGCAATAGGTTCAAACCATTCAAATATCCATTTTTGTGCGTTATGGCATCAGAAACTGTCATTCAAAAACACACATTGAAAATCTGGTCTCCAAGCTGAAAATCAAATTAGATTTGAAGATTAGATTAGATTTAGAATTAGATTTGTTTCTTTTTCAGGAACAAATCCAATTTCTCCCTCAAAACAAGGGAGTATTTGATTTCAGCAACTTTTTTACCTTTGCTGGATTATGGTGACCTGTTGTTTTTGAATGCTTCAGATCTGCACTTCAACAAATTTGATGCTGTATACCACTGTGCTTTGCATTTTATTACTTGCTGTGGAAACCGCACTCATCATTGTATTTTATATGTTACTGCTAAATGGCCGTCCCTCCATGTACACAGACTTTCACATTGGTTAACTTTCATATATAAAATCATTCTTGGCCTAGTCCCTCCATATCTTTCCTCCTACATGTGTGGAAATCGAAATCAATATGGCCTTCGATCTCAGTCCATTCTACACATGGTGGTTCCCAGAGTTAGAACAGAAGTTGGGAAAAAAGCTTTTAAATATGCTGCTCCCTCCTCTTGGGATAATCTACAGACTGATCTGAAATTATCAGAGCTGATCTGTCTGAGGGAATTCAAGGCCATAATGAGGGATCGAGAGGAAAACTCCCTTGATCAATGTAACTGTTTTTGAACTCTTCTGCTTCTATTTTATTTACCCCCTCTCTTTGCTGTTATTATTATTATTTGATTATCATTATTGACCTCTACCCTTGTGGTTAACAGTTGTTTTATGTCTGTGCGTATTGTTGTATTTGTTTTTTTTTGTGATAATGTTGTTGGGCTGTCTTCTTGGCCAGGTCACTCTTGGAAAAGAGATTGTAATCTCAATGAGGCTTTTACCTGGTTAAATAAAGGATATATTTACATGGCCTTAGAGAGACAACAGGACAATACAGTGAGGGTCATGCTACTTGAATGTCGTTTCAACATAGACAGGTATTTTAAAAGAGTACCTTTACTGCATTGTTGAATTATTCACTTGTTTCAGCTTGACCTACATTTCATCTTCAATCAATTAAAGTGACATGTGCAGTGCGGAGTTTACAGTTGGTGTTGGTCCACGTGTTCTGGAAGACTTCAGTGTCCCGGACAAATGGGAGAATTTCCAGACAAATATTTACTGATTATGGACCCTATTTTCTATGTCTTTGTGTCCAAGTTGCTAATGGAGACAGCTGTAATCCGTCAGTATGTTTGTGCACTGTCATTGTATGTCCGCTACAAAAGTTTGGTTTTGCCACTGATGGGCTCAGATTGTTATAATTAGTGTCTGACAACGTTATGGAAAGAATCGCTGCAGAGATAGACCTTGCTCTCAAAGATCAAGAGTAGTTTTGTTTAACTAGACATATCACATCCTGCCAAAGCCACTAGACCCCATTTACAGAAACAGTAATTTTATCATCGCAAAAACACACTTTTTTTCAAATATGAACCAAAAAAAAGTTTAGAACTGGACAACAGAAACTCTGCTTTTGTGACTCCTGTCGTTCATTCAATGCATTTCAGTGCAGCTGACGAAACATTGCTACTTTTTTCATAGTTTAACGTTCATTGTCACAGTTGAATGTCTGCATTTCTTTTTTACAATTCAAATCAAAATTTGAATTCAGAATATTCATCGACAGCCCTAATGTGTTGTCTCTGCTGACTGATTTTTTGAAAGACAAATTAAAGCCCCCAGGTGTTGACATAGGAATAAAGTTTGAAGTGAAGTATTGAGTGATATAAGTTTGGAACGATGAACATTCTTCCTGGAGCTGCCTGTTAGGCCAAAGTCAGTAAAAAAAACATCCACTTGAAGGACTCAGGGAGCGTGGGGAAAAGGATTTCATGTCTGACGAGACTAAAATAGTTTTTTGACCTGAATGTCAAGCTCTACATCTGGTGGAAACCAAGTCCCATTTGTCACTTGAATAATATGGTGATGCATGGTACTGTGATGCTGTAATGATGCATCACAGCAGCAGGAACTGGGACGCTGTTCCATGACTTAGGAAATGATGGACTGATCCAAATACAGAGAGAAAAGCCTGCTTCAGATCACACTCAGCCTCAGACTAAGGTGAAGAAGTGCCGTGTCTCTGGATATCTTTAAGTTTGCCCACTAATTCCTCAACATCTGTGGAGAGATCTTAAATTTGTACTTAATCAGCTCCTTCCCCATGAAGCTTTAATACTTTGGAGTAAGTCAATTACACAGCAAAAGCTCTTCAGTGTGCGCTGTTTGTGCGCATACACATGAACACAACTAAAATATTCATTTTTTCATACTTAAATCCATCTTACGTTAATTTCTTCCCACAGTAACTCAATTGCTCCATACACCATGAATCTGAAATTCTGTCTATTTTCAGGGCATCAGTGTGATCTTCAATGTAGCCTTGGCACTTCTGAAGGTAAGCTAGCACACAAATACGAACACACACACGCTCACATAACAACAACACTGCCAAACTCAGCACTGAGTAGGAACCTAAACGCACAGCAAGCACCAAAAGAAAATCAAACCATGGAAGGATTTTACATGTCTGCACATGTGAGCAGATGCAGGCACGTCACCCCGCTGTTTGTGCTGGAAACAGCGCACATGATTTTTGTCGAAGACTAGCTGGTTTCTCACAAAGCCGTCATTATCCATTATCGTGTCCAGTTCGTTTGAAAGATCCCCCCACACGTGTATGAAGGTATACATAAATGTCTGCTGTACACAGGATGTCTCCTGCTTAACTATGAAGTCCACTCTCAATGTATGTGCTGTGTGTCAGTGAGCACAGAGAAAATTTACACTTTCAGCCTTCTAGTGTCAAACTGCACAAACATCATTCTACACAGTGAAGCTCAAACATTCAATAGCTTATATACATTTTTGCCCTTTGTGTTTCCATCCTTCTTTTCCTCAGACTTCGAAAGACGATCTGATCCAAACAGACTTCGAGGGTGCGCTCAAATTCTTTCGTGTCCCGGTTCCGAAGAGGTACCGTTCTGAGGAAAATGCAAAGAAACTGATGGAGCTGGCCTGTAGCATGAAGGTGAGTTCAGAGTAGGCTGTCAGTACAGTGTGTCTGCTTGGATAACCAAGTTAAAATGTCATGGATTGAATGAATGAATAAAGCCTCTGCGTCGTCCAGCACTGCTCCTTATATTCCACTAGGGGCCACTTTTGAGCCTTAAATTGAGTTTAACACACACACCTCTCTCTCTCCATCTCTGTCTCTTGCATGCGCACACACTCACACACCTGTGTCCTGACCTGTTTTGAACAGCCTGGCCTAGTTTAGAGGGCCTGACTTTGAAGGTAACTTTGGGCAGAGATATTTATCAGTACAAACTCTGCAAAGGAGCAAGCATGGAGGGAGGTTTGGGCTTTTTGGTTGTCAGTTAGACGTGTGGACGGCAGAGTGAGACCGTCAAAGAGCCCCTCCCCCCCAGGCAGAGGAATATCTAATTGAACTAAATCAGAGACAACTGGATTTTCTGTGCACTTGATGATGATTCAGTGCTCATCTTAGAGGCATCAGTTCTGAACTTAGATCATGAGTTTGGGCCGGTTATTTCCAGCACATTATTTGGCAAGAGAAAATAATTCCAAGAAGTCATTTGGACGATTGACCTCAGTGAGTACCTCTAACGTTGGAGCTGGAAATCAAATCTGAGTCAAGGTAACATAATCTGAAACTTGGATGCCACTGTAGGGGGATTAACTGACCAGATTACTGCTGTGGCCTCATTGACTGATGATACTGCAGTTCTGATCGGAGCACAAATCTTTCTGGGCTGCCAGAGGCTCTAACTTTATTGCCCATTTTAGCTCAGATTTACCAGATGTCTCATGATGCTGTTTTAAAACAGACTCAAATTTTTGATTATCACACTTGAACTACTTTCCTATCTTTTTGTTCACAGATTTTATTCATACACCAGAGGCTTAGGCTGAACATCATGGTCCTTGACCCTTTGAACTGTTGACTCCTTCCTCCCCTGCTTTATCACCCCCGTGGTGGAATTAACATAAAACCGTGAAAGCGGACTCAGGATTATAGTGATCCTATCTTAAGAAGAGGAAAGGAAAAGGTTGTTCTGTGTCTATGGGAGTTCTAGTGGATAATGTTAAGAGAAAGACTCTTTAAACTACTTAACTTAGTAATTGTGGTCAAAGGTCATTATCATTTGAATATTTTCTTAGCGAATATGTGATGAAGACAGTCATAAACTACAGTCTAGTCACAAAATGTATTCAGTCGACAATCCAGGGGTGAAACTGGGGTCATTTATGTTGGCTTAGTGTGTAACTGTTTCACCTACTTTGTCTTTTTGTCTGCACCCCTTTTGACTTCTAAAGCTAATACATGCAAATCGCTGCGGGAATTTAAAAGAAAATCATGAATGCAGTTTTTTTGTTTACCGACGTGTTTGTGCTCTCTACTTTCTATCTAATGCATATGAGCACGAATGTGTAGGTATTTGCATCCAGTTAACAGCTACAGACAGTTACAGTTCTCCTGCTGCTGTGTTCAACTTTTGGAAGATTTTCAAATGGTTGCTTTTCGTGCTGCAGCAACTGAGCAGTAGCCAAGAAGAAAGCTTTTAATAGGTGTTTTGGTGCAGGAGAACAAAGAGTGATCAGCAAATCACCTGAGACAGAGCAGGTGGTTACTCAGTGTGCCTCTTTTTGCTGTTAGTCTACTTTAAACAGCAAAGCAATACTAAGGGGACTGCACAGGTAATTTATAATTGATCCAGGACTTGCAAGATGAGAAATATTTAATATAATTATGCTTGAGAGACTCATAGTTGCTCTGTGTTCCTAATTGCCTCTCTAAGTACTAACTTGTGGGGACCCTGCTGTCAGTCAACGCTGAATGAGAGAAGAGATGGATGAGGCAACTCCTGCCCCGAATGAACTCTTGTACTTTTTCTTCCTTCTTGTTTGTCTCTCATTTACAGAGCAGAATGTGCAACCAAACACCATCCAAGAGCACACACACACACACACATACAGAGACACACTTAAAGCAGGACAACATATGGGCCATGCTGCCCCAGTTCTGCGAGCATCATTAGGAGAAGAGCACTGCAAGTATTTGGATCATCTCATTTACTGTCGTATGATACTGCAGACACCTACCAGCATGCACGCAAACACAGCGGTGCACTGATGCTGCAGCCATTACTAGATGCATTAAAATCCACAAAATGGACAAGCAAGTCTTGTACACAGTGTTGGTTCTCTCTTCCATGCTGAAAATCAGGCACATAGTGTTCATTGTGTGCTAGCTGTCTCTTTTAAAAAGCCCAATGTAAGGCAGCGGCCGGCCAGTGAAAGGCCTGTTGATGGGATTGCCTAAATGCAGTGTGTGTGCAAACTGGAACTGTTGGCATGGATGTGACTGTACGTGTGTGTGTGTGTGTGTGTGTGTGTGTGTGTGTGTGTGTGTGTGTGTGTGTGTGTGTGTGTGTGTGTGTGTGTGTGTGTGTGTGTGTGTGTGTGTGTGTGTGTGTGTGTGTGTGTGTGTGTGTGTGTGTGTGTGTGTGTGTGTGTGTGTGTTTAAATGGGACACTGTTTTGGGTAATCAGAGGTGTACCGCTGAACCTGAACTCTGTGTACTGAGCTTCAAAAACAAGACGATACAGAGTGTGAACTGCTTAAATTTCAGGTTCCTTCAGAGTAACAGTAACACAACACAAAAGCTACAAAGTGTGTAACTCATTATACAATGTTATGTCAATCACCCATTAAAGTACATATACACATGTACACTTGTGGACTAGGATATCCCTGCAAAGCCAGCTTGTTAGACAGAAGTTAACAGTACCAAACCTATAATCTCTGCATAATGTTCCAGTACATCCTACTCAAAGGCTGGACTGAACCAAGGAACGACACCGTCCAGCAAAGATTAGAAATCTCGTGTCCTTGTTTACAAAAGATTAGAAAGACTCTTGTCTGGCAGCGTCCTTTAGTGCACGAGCCAAAGACTATTGTGCTAGTTTACACTTTACACTTCTCATCATGTGTAGAATTGCAGTTATTAGTGTAATTCTTCATGTGTGACACAGTGGATGAGTGCCAAACATTTGTTTTTTTCTGCTCTCGCTGTCCAACAGATCAGCCAGAAAAAACTGAAGAAATTTGAGAAGGAGTACCACACTATAAGGGAGCAGCAGGAGCAGCAGGAGGCCCCCATCGAAAGATACGAGGTATGAGTGCGCAATATTCTCATGGGCGCATGAAGCATGAAATATTCAACCGCTTCCCTATGAAATAAACATAAACTTGATATGAAGTTATATCTTCTTCTTCTCCTGGTGAGAGCGGGAATCCTGTGGCATCTTTAAAGTGCTGCTCTAAAATTAAATTTATATTTATATAGTTTAGTTTGGCTGTTTTAGTATCCAGAGTATTACGTTTGATGTCTCTACTCTCCAACTCCTTGCCGCAGATAATGGCTTGTGTTAATACTTTATTATTACTACACAGTGTTAAAACCACCACCATATTCTGACAGATTTTCCACTGAAGAGAATAAAGCTTTTTTTTTTTTTATATATATACTTTACACTGTAGACCTTGACGGTCCTTGTTCGTGAAAAAGAAAAACTGCACGGCACCAAAAAAGCCATTAATTGTACACCATAAGTCATCTCAAGGGTGACGGGCTGGTTGGATACGGTACAAGATCATCAGTTACAGTGACTGAACTTCTGCTCTGTTTGCTCTTAAAACATGCTTCTAAAAAGCAAATACCATTTTTAATATGTCAAAAGTGGTATGATGTGGTTGTATTATTGCTATCCAAGATACACTCCTAAAGCTACAACTTGATAAAGCTGGCTGCTGTCATATTGGTTCTTTCAAACTATCATAGCTTGACTTAAGATATGAAAGCTTATTTCAGATCACAGTTGCAAATCTCTATCTAGGTAGTTGAATCCCTTTTTCCCTGTTTCCCTGTTCCAACCTTTGTCCTATTTTAGCATGAGGGCATTGAAAATAACTCATCAATTGTTGAGTCAATGAACAGCAGCTACTTGGAAGTGTGTGTTATTTGCAATAGAAGACTCGCGCACAAACCACCGTGCAAGAAAGTTGGCTAAACTGAACACAGTGGCATCCTAGTTATAAAAACTTTTCCACAGTTTTTAACACCTTTTTTTGGGAAGTTCAAGATTTCATAATATCTATATTTTATCCCTCTCACTCTTGTGCCTGTCTAGGATAATATTTTACATGCATGTCAGTTGTCAATACAGCTGTCTGTTGCTGTTAATGATATACAAACAGGTTATACCCTGTTAAACATTACATTCTCACCTGAGCAACTTTTGCACAATCTCACTGTGTATGGTTGCATTACTCCAGAAACTACTGAGTCAGGAAGAGATGCTGACACATTCACTTGCAACTCTGTCCTTTCATTTTCATGTACCCTCACTTCTCTCCATTCATATGCTCTTTTGTTTTGTTCTCTCACTCTTTATCTGACTTGTCTCTCCTGCCCTCTTCCTCCTTTTCTCCTTCTCTCTCTGTGACTTATTCTCCCTCCGTCCAGCGGGAGAACCGTCGCTTGCAAGAGGCCAACATGCGTCTGGAGCAGGAGAATGACGACCTGGCACATGAACTAGTCAGCAGCAAGATAGCCCTGCGCAAAGACCTCGACAACGTAAGCCAAAGAGAAAGTAGATATTTGTGCAATTTTGTAGGTGTGTGTGAACAGATCTGTATTAGAATGAGAGTCCTCACTTCTATAAAGGAACTTAACAGAAGCAAGTGTGCATATGTGGCAACAATTGTGCAAGAACTGAAACAACATGAGGGAGAGGGAAAGACTGTTTATGCAACATAAAACACATACATGTAGAAAATCCTTTATTTACACGGTATTGAAATGTGTGTGTGTGTGTGTGTGTGTGTGTGTGTGTGTGTGTGTGTGTGTGTGTGTGTGTGTGTGTGTGTGTGTGTGTGTGTGTGTAAGGCAGGGAGCACATTTGTGTGCATCATTGTTTCACTTACCTTGGAAAAAGAGAAGGTACAGAGAGAAAACCAAGAAGAAAGTAGGGCAAGTCTAACTTTCAGTGACCTCGTCAACATTGGCTTATTTTCCCGTGTGTGTGTTTTTTGTGTGTGTGTGTCAGGCTGAGGAGAAGGCAGATGCCCTGAATAAAGAGTTGCTGCTGACCAAACAGAAGCTGGTGGACTCTGAGGACGAGAAGAGGCGACTGGAGGAAGAGTCTACACAGGTTAGATCCGACAATCAGGCGCTTTTTATCCTGGTGTCTGTAGTTAAGACGTCAGTGCAGAACGGGAACTCTGCTTGTGTTGCTCCTGTCTGTCATGCAGACAGATTGAGAGCAGCACCCCCGGCCCACAAGAACATCCTCAGTAGTGCTGCTTTTTTTTCCACCATTGAATATTAGTTTCCACTATGGAATATCTGCGTCTTTTAATTAACAATTCAAATGTATAATTGAATTTTGAATATTTTTCGACAGCCTTAGTTAACTCTCTTCAGGGCTGCACTAGCAGCAGAGCTTCCACATGTGGACTGTCAGAGCTGTGATCGATCAGGTTGTTTGTGTTTTCTCCCACGAGCTTCTGATGCTGTTGAAGATTGTTGCTAGTGAAACAACATTAAGGATGTTTTAAAAAGACTGTCAGTCGTCTGCTCCTTTTCAGTAACACACATCTAGCAAAGCCGTTGCACTGCAGGCCTTCTGTTACCTGAGACTGCCGCTCAGTATGAATGAATGAACATGGACACAGCAATTGCACCGCGCTTATCTTCTATTCCATGATGACACTTTCCGAAATTTGTTTCCTGGATGTACCGTCAGCTTTCCCTTCATCGCTCTGCATCACAGAGTAAATGAAAGAATACAATCAAAACCCAAGACAGCTCCATCATGTGCATCTAGCGCTGTGGTGCTGATGTCAGCAATTTAAGTCTGACGCTCATCTACAAAACAGAACCTACACTGGAGGCATCTATGGCGGGACCACCGCAGTCAAAGGTCGTCATGTTCGTCTTTGATGTTGATTTTCTGAGTTCAGTGCAGAATCCCTCTGAGGTGGACGACAGACCTGCTGCCCTCTGTTCCCATGCATGTTGAACACTGTCCTCCAAATGTCTCCTGTCTTCTTGAATGTGTAGGTGCAGCTGTGAGTGATTTATGTGCTTGCATAGAGGTTGTGTGGAGGACAGGACTTTGCCCCGAGCTGCAGATCTGCCAATACCTTACTCCGTCTTCTTTACATGTCACAGCATTCACATGGTCTCTGGGGCCTCTGACTCGGCTTCTGTCCTTGGTCTCTGCCCTGCAACAGCCTAACAGTATCTGTGTGTGTGTGTGTGTGTGTGTGTGTGTGTGTGTGTGTGCGTGTGTGTGTGTGTGTGTCTTTCCACAGCTGAAGGAGATGTGCAGACGAGAGCTTGATAAGTCGGAATCGGAGATTAAGAAGAATGGCTCCATTATTGGAGAATATAAGCAGGTATGTACTGTTTATCTGAAACTTGTGCCTCAAAATTTACTTCTATGAAAATCACTTGAATTAAGATGTCTGATAACAACATTGAGTCCTTCCTCTTTGCGTACACAGCGGTATCAGCCTTGCTGTTTAAATCATATTGCTGAAGTGTGTTTTTCCTCACAACATTTTAGAGAAGTGAAATCGTAAACTTCGGCAGATTCACAGCAGTTTCCTTCAGACTTTTTTTGAACACTTGATTTTCTGCTTAGAGACAACATTATAACCCTTTTACAATCTGCTTAACCTCCCCTAAAGTGGTGATCAATACACCGTCCAATAAAGAAATATAACTAGACAAGTTCTTAAAATATATACTTTTCTATAAGTGTACACATTTACCAATAATGAAGAACAAAAACAAGAACTGTTAGTTGAGAAAAGAAGATGATGGAAATACATAAATACAAAATACATAAAAGGGATCAAGATACACACGAGGAACATTATAATCACGTCAGAGGATGCTCTGTCACACATCCTAGTTAATGTTCGAGGTGTGTTGTATGTTCTCTGCTATTGCCATTAAGATACCACAAGTCGCTGTTGTGATGGGCTTTAGTTCAACAAACATCAATACTAATAATCCCTGTTTGTACAGCAAATATAAGAATGCTCTTCACAGAACAATGCATTTAAAACCAACAATAATCAAAAGCAAAGGCCAAACCACACAAAGGTAAATAAAAGATAGATCTAAGTAAAATAAAAGACGATGAACAGATGAAAAAAAGAATAGATCAAGTAAATCTGACGATGAGTCAGTGAGCTTTATGTCCTCCATGTGAAGGTCATTCCACAGTCACAGAACAAGCTGTCGATATAAGTTTTACATCTGGCCTCTTGATTGTCTGAAGCTACACGCAGGTCCATGTGGAGCTAAAAGGTCTGAAATACAGCAAGGAACCAGGCCATTAAGAGCCTTAAAGGTAATCAATAAAATCTTTAAATCAATCCGAAGACCTACTGTGAGCCAGTGTTAAGAGACCAAAATAGGTGTTGTGGTAAGTCACACCTCGTTGTTCTGGTTAAAAGCCCAGCAGCTGAGATCTGTACAGCTAGAAGTTAACTGGACACAAATTATTTCAAGAGTTTTAGAATTTATTCTAATCTTAGACTGAATTTTATGAATAAAATATAAAGAAAGCTTGGAAAATAGAGAAGCTTTGCTAATTAAAGATGCGAGTGCACTTTAATTAGCAAATCTAGACAGTAGCAGTCGCTTGTAAGTGATGATCAGATACAAACATCCAGTCATTCTGTGGGTCACTGCATGTGTTAATTTAGTGACATTTTAAAGGTTGCTTGATTTGAAGACTCACCCTAACCTGAAAGGAGCAGCTTTTTTTTCAGAGCGGATCAAAATTCAGAGGACGCCAACAGATGCTGCCAGCAGTTGGCGATCTCTGCACAGCAGCAAGTAACGCTCTGATGATTTGTTACTTCATCAGTTCATTTATATCTCAGAGCACAACATGGATGAAAACTGAATCTACTTTTGTTATGAAACTGCTCTGTCTTTACTGAACATCTGATCCGTTCATACGGTATGTTAAGTGAGCCAAGCAGTCATTATCATTAAGACACTTCCTCATACTCTGCTCAAGTGGCTGCTCAAGACAGCCTGTGAATTTCACTGAGAGCACGGATTTGTCATATTTTTGCTACTGTTGGTTGTTGAAATGTTAATGAATCACATATATTCACTTTTATTCCACAAGGCGGTGTGCTTCACCATCCAGTAGTGGCAGTAGTTCAGAAAAACAACTGGCGCAACAGAGGAAGAAGCGGTCAATGAGACATGCTGAGGCGAGATGTAGAGGGCAAAGCGTAGTCCAGCCTCAGAGTGAGGACTGGCAAAATTATCCTGAAATGACGTTCAGATACTCCCCCTCAAAAAACACACAGATCCACATTTTTTGCGCATTATGTCTCAAAGAGGGCTAACCTACGCACAAGACATACTTCATTTCAATGTTTTTTAAAAGATCTACGTAGCTACAGATTACAAATAAACAAATGAAATAATGTCCTGTAGTGTGTTGCTGAATTATTTGCTCTTTTCAACTCGACCCACATTTAATTTGAAATAAATTGAAGTGACGTCCTGGTCTACACGTGCTGGAAGACGTCACTGTCACAGACAAATGGGAGGAATTATGGTCACAAATGATCTAATTATGGACCCTGTTTTTCCATGTTTTTGTGTCCAAGTGACTAATCGAGACAACAGTTTTTTTCAGCGTTTAGCGAGAGCGCTGCAGCCCGCAGCCACATTATGAGCTGCAATTTAATCCCTCTGGGTGTTTACGCACCGTTGCTGTACATCCACCAATAGTGTTTGTTTTTTGCCACTCACAGGCTCAGATTGTTATTGTACATGTCTGACAACGTTATGGAAAGGATCGCTGCAGAGATAGACCTTTTTGATAAGAGTATTGTTTCATCAGAAACAGCTGTTTCATTACTGTCGCCAAAGCCTCCAGACTCCACGGAAACAGTAATTTTATCATCATTAAACACACTTCATTCAGTCTTGGTAGAAACAAAATAAAACTCAGCCAAACTTTCAACTATCATGTGCCGGCGTTGGTGAGAAGAGGCTGTGGTGACGTGCGTGCCAAGGGAATAACCCAGAGGCTCTGCTTTAAGATGCTAAAGGATGACACCTATAAACATGGTGGACAGGGAGCGATTTTGTGAGTTACTGAACTGCGTAACTATCCCACAACTAAATTTAACACATTAACTATTAATGATTATTGGTTGTTATCAGTTAAGGAAAATGAAACCGAAGCTTTGTTTGTTTTGGCTCATTTCATGTGTCTCATCTTGAACTCGGGATATTTGAGGAGTGAGTCTTTGAGCACCTCCTCTCCACTTATCTCTCCTTATTTGGCTTGTCTTTTCAAATCTGAGCTCTGATCAAGCCATTAACGTGGCAGGACTAGGCATATGTATTTAAAAATAATATAAGAGCAATCTGTTTTCATTCACTCATCTCCTTTGTGAAGCAGAACCGTCTAATTTTACAAACTGTCCCAAAGCTGAACCCCAAGCCTTTGATGACTGCGAGCATATTTTAAGTTGCAGTCTCTCTGAATTCCTCTTACAGCAATTTTCATCCTCTCAGATCTTGTCTTGTCACTTAATGCTTAAATATAAACCTACCCAGATCAAGTACTATTATCATCAGCACAGACACATTATGTAACAGTCCAGCTCTTATCGGTCCCTGTGGGGTTAGACAGAAATAGCAAGAAGACTAATTTAGAAACAGACCTTAACTTCACCTGAGTCTAAAAATATTGGCAGCAGATGGGAATTGACAGCAGATCTGAACACTGATGACAAGAGCTGTCAAAGAGGAGAGAGGATGTGATGGTTGCATGTGT
This sequence comes from Chaetodon trifascialis, assembly GCF_039877785.1. Lineage (NCBI taxonomy): Eukaryota > Metazoa > Chordata > Actinopteri > Chaetodontiformes > Chaetodontidae > Chaetodon > Chaetodon trifascialis. The sequence continues at coordinate 12,108,480 of NC_092075.1, forward strand.
ATTACGGGTGAAAGCAGCCTACAGATTGCCAACATGCAGCTGAGAACTGCGCTGAGCAGAGCTAAGTGTGAAAACGGGGCATGGCAAAAATAGTTCTTTTTGTGACAGGGAGGAAGGGGGTGATAGATGGAGAGAGGGAAAAAATGAACAGAAGTCTGTGGAGGAGAGAGGGAGGACAGCAGCACTCAATCCTCTGGGATTGACAACTTGAAGAATGTCCCAAAATAGACTGCATTGTTTTCCAACCCAGATAACTCAAATTATTCTTCAAATAGCATTTTCCTATTTCAGTGGCTGCCAATGCCAAGTTTCTCTTTGCGGGAGTTGAGCCAAAAGAGCTTTGTGCTCTAATTACCCCTCCAGCCCACGAGGACAGAGAAACGTCTGTTAATGGTGAAGCTAAAAGCAGTGTCGAGTGGTGTATTGTAATCCCCATTGTAGGAGAGGAGCCAGTGTCGATGCACTCAGGCTAGCCGGGTACTTGCCAGGTACAGCGACGTGTGCCAGTGCTCGTGTCTCTGGTGTCCTGTTAGCATTGTATTTATTTCATCTCATACAGATTGCACATATCTTGACCCTGGACACTAAAATACTCTGAGCATTTGCACCCTAATTGTCTGCTTCTAGTTCTAGTTTAAAATATTGTGAGTGTGATAAAGCAATTAAAACTGCATGTGCTTAAATAAGCCCATTGTAAGCATACTGTAAGCGTCCTGCGTTGTGTACATGTGCATTATTGACGATGAAAACCAAAATTTCCCCAGGCTGTAAAGTTACAGTGGGACCAGATGAATTATTGAAGGAAAACATTTCAAATAAATAAGACTGAGATTGTTTGCGGAGGGGGGAAAAAGAATATGAATAACATCAAAATAAAAAAATGGCCCATGGGTTTTGAGCCTGGACTGTCGGGAACAAGCTCAGCATCTATTATATTACAAAAAAACAAGAGTAAGAATGAAGAGAACCACTATCCCATTCATCCTGAATTTAAATAAGCCTGCCTGCAGTGGGTATAGCAATGAGGCTTCCTGACTTCACTCCATTCTTCACCATGTCCCTCTCAGCCCTGCTACAAATTACAGAAAATAAAAATGATAGAAATAATGAAATGCCTACATTACATGTGGGCGACAAAACTGACAGAAGACAGAATGGTCCCCGCAGCTCCAGTTAAAGATGTACAGCCTCCATTTAGTAGCACTAGTTAGATTAAAGGAGAGTAAAAGAGCAAAGGGGGCAGCTGCAGAATCAGGAGGGATAAGTGATCAGTAGTGATGAAGGGAACGCAGAGAGATGGGTTCAGTAATGGATGCTGAGAGCAAAGGAAGGAGAGCATGATGGGAGAAAAAGTTAAAAGGCATGTAGGAAGAGAAAGATGGATATCTGCACGTCTAAAGATACACTGCTTGATATATAGATTGATCTCTAGATGGAGGAGGAGGAGGAAGAAGATATACTGTATATGCCACAGGGAATCCAAGATATGCAGAGAGCAGATAGAGAGAGAGAATCTGTCTGCAGTGAAGTGGCGAGGATGACTCACATCACATCGATCTCTGTTCGTCGGCGAGCTGTGTGGGAGTGTGTGTTTGTATGTCTGTCAGCATGTTTGTAGCGGGGGGTTATAGGTAGAGGTGGAGGAGAGAAAGAGATTGGGTATATGGAGGGATGCACATGCATCACTCGTGTACATCCGGTGAGCCCGGCTGGAAAAACAGGACCTTATGACACCGCTAATGGACTTACAGTAAGAGTAAGAGGATGAAGGCTCTGCCACAAAGACTGATTTACCAAGAGGCTCAAACAGAGAGAGACAAGGCTGGGCACGGTGGAACAGAGAGGTGGAAATCAAAAGAAGCTGTTAACACTTCACCATTTGTCTCTATTACAGTAGCTAGTTTTCCATTCAAATGCATTGCAAAATTCTTAACCAAAGTTTGAAGAAATCTGCGAAACAAAAAGGCAGAAAATGCAAATGAGTGCTTGTTTTCATCCACTACTGTTCTGCCATTATTAAGGGTTGGTCCATCCATGGTGACAGCTCTCCAGTCGGGTGCGATTGTGGCACTGCAGAAGAAGAGGGTGCGACAAGATGATGTGATTAAACGAGTGCCAGTCAAGCCTCACACAGTGGAAAAAAAAAGAAGAAGTAGAAAACGGCATTTGTGTTTAATTTAATTTGATGAACGTGACAGTCTCCTCATTGCTCCACACAGAGCTGATGCTCGAGTCTGCGTCTCTTCAGTGGACGTTTTAAGTCACATGGTTCACGTGCCTCATGCAGTCTGCATCCTGTCTACATCATCTTCCTTCTCAAAGTCTAAAAACTAAAAATTTTTCTGTGCATAAAATCAGGTGGATAAAAACACCTGTGAGACTGACTGATGAATTCATGTTATAAAGATGTACGTTTTTCAGTATTTCTGTTTCATCCTATGACCACTGTCTGAAAGCACTGTAACTGAACAGACTTACTTGTCTCTGTCTGTGGTTCACACAGATCTGCTCCCAGCTGAGCGAACGACTGGAGAAGCAGCAGACGGCCAACCGAGGAGAGCTGGAGAAAATCCGGGTGAATGTTACACACCAGCGCACACACCTCCAAACACTGCTGAGTGCGCTCAGACACATGCTGTAGATTCACATGCTGGGCTGTATGGGAAGCGTAATTACAGAGCTATTAGTCACAAGTCTATGAATGTATGTGTGTGTGTGTCTGTTACACAGTTACTAATTGAGAAATGAACGATTTAACTGGAGCTCAGATGATTCTGGATGACAGCCAGAAACAGCCATATTATCACTTGCTGTAACAGCTGATTATTTATATCCGCGTGGTGGTTCGGAGGCACGGTCACCGCACACAATATCGCAGGTGTGTTGGGAACTATGTTGTCATCTCATTGTGTTGACTGGCAGTGAAATCAGAGCTGTAGGGGAAGAATGAGGAGTTAGGCCAAAGAGCCAGGGCCGGGCATCTCACATGCAGCACTTCCACACCTGCCTCGCAAACTGTTTAGACTGCAGCTGGGAGAAAGGCCATTTTGGCAGAGAGCTGTGTCAGGACTGTCCAAGGACTCACGGAAGGACAGACAAAAGGTTTATTGCACCGAGGACGAGTCCTGTAAAGGATGCAGCCTCTGTGTGTGTGTGTGTGTGTGTGTGTGTGTGTATATGTGTGTGTGTGTGTGTTTATCATCATGTTTGTTTGTTTGTTCTTGTGCTTTTTATATGTTATTTTTTACTTATAATGCTGCAGCAAATGCATTGACAGCTGATGGGGGGACAAAGATGAGTGCGGTGCAGTGAATAATATATCATTGTTGAGTTACAACAGTGTTAATTAGAAAGGCTTAAATAATATACTGACATAGTTATTCACTGAACTCTATTTAAAGTGACGACAGAAACAATTTCGGGCACTCTGCTGCTTCATTATTGCTCTCATCTGCTTCTGCAGTGATGAGCCTATAAACGTTATGGATAATTACTGTTCAGCTTTAAACTCGGCTGACAGTTTAATCCAACTGAAATGTGATCTTGTTATGAAATATTAATTTTGAGGGAATATTTCAGACGACCTGGTCAGTTCTTGTTGCTAAGACACACAACCTTGACTGTGAATGGAGGTGCTGTGGAGATGCTGCACTGATCTGCAATGATTTCAACAAAAAGGCGCCACCATTAGGAAGTCTGGCAGTCATTTCTTCACGTCTCTGTGCTGCAGCATTATCTTGGTTTAGTCTGACTATTGTTCCACCTTTTAACACCTCCAGTATAGCTTAGCTCTGGCGAAGCTAGCATCCTGCTCCCACAGCATTAGACATTATAAAACTGTGAACAAGTAAAAGTACCTGAATGCGGTGTTGTGTAGCAGCACAGTCAGTACGGCCTCTGTTCTCTCAGTGATGTCCTGCTCACTGCTTGTACAAATGCTGTGTGCCCAATAATAGCTCATCACACACAAGGGCGCCCAAAAAGAGCTCTTTGACTAACGGGCTGCAGTGAAGCCCTGACAGAACAGGGAAAGCATAGTTGGCGTGTATGGCTACTGCACTAATGACCTGCCATGCTTCAGTAACGATAGAGAACACACTGTCTCCTTTCAAATTGTAAAAATATCTCTGCTGGCTTTAGATGTTTGCATTTGTTTTAGACATTATAGGTTCGGTTGCACATTAGACAGCTTGAGTCTTCTGCTGGTCCGTTTTTTTTTTGGGGGGGGGGGGGGGCTTTCAGTGTTACATTTTCATAAGCTTCAGTGTCCACACACTTATCTCCACTGCACACAATGCATTTTGTTGGATTTCTTTTCATGGACTTTCCAGGAAGAAGAAGTCTTTAATGTGATTTTCTCACTCTTACATCTTATTTCTTGTGGAGCCCGGGAGGTGTCATGGAGAAAAAAACAAATCTGTGCTCTCGAATTACTAATTGGTGCTCTTGATTGAATGATTTGTGCTCTCTAATCAGTAATTCATGCTCTGGATTTAATAATTCATGCTCTCAGATTACTAAATTGTGCTCTTGGTTTAATGATTCACGCTCCCGAATCAGTAATTTGTGCTCTGAGTTTAATAATTCGTCAATAATATTGTTTTTGACATCAGACGGCTGCTTTCAAGCTCTGCCTCGCTGTCGCGCTGCTCGAGCAAAACCACTGCTGAATGAAAAATAAACTGTGGTTTAACTGCTGCGTCCTGGTTGGCTCGTTCTCATTGGCTATGGCAGGTTTCTGCTCAATAGTCCATCGCTGTTTCTGTCTATCTACAGGCTCTCAACTAAATATCAAACATGTTTGGTATTGATATTTGAATCGGGGTAGCGTTGAGATTATGTCTGGAAGCGCCTCACGCTACAAGATCATTTGGCCAGATAATCTGCTCAGACCGGCGTCGAATAGGAACGCCCCCGCGACTGTCGGGAGGATGAATCAGATCTAAAATCAGCCCAATTATCCTCTAGTGTGGAGCCAGAATAACCATAATCTTTCTTTCACAGTGCTTTTACTTATCTCTTACGTTTTTCACTCAAAGTCAGCTATTAGCTCGTTTTTTTCTCTAAGCTTTTCTCTCTTCCATCCTCCTCTAGTCCAAAGTGGAAGGCTGCGAGAAGTGCAGCGCTCTTTTCAACAAAGAGGGTCGCGTACGGGCCGCCGTGACCACGGCACCTGCTGGGGGGACCGAGGAGACGGATGAGGAGAAGGAGGGCTTGAAGAACCAGCTCAGAGAGATGGAGCTGGAACTAGCCCAGACCAAACTGCAGCTGGTGGAAGCTGAGTGCAAGATCCAGGTACGCTAGCAGCACACCGCTGTGGCAGTGAGTCTGGTGACACATTCAGCACGACTTTGACCTGGCAAAGACAGTTTCATTGGAACATGCTGCTGGTTTTATAAAAAGACGGAAAGTCTGAGATGTGAATTGAAACAAGGTCATTTCCAGCCAGTGCGTTCATGTAGGTGGGGGATGTTTTGGCGTCCTGCTTTCATGTTACAGGCAGGGTCACCTGCACAACAGCCTTTGACGAACACCACAAGAAAACAGCAGAGGCTCCACAAATCACTGCAGAAAATAAGCTATCGGCAAGATATGGTTCAAGACCTCGGACGCATTATTGATGAGTTTGAATTTCCTAAATGACTGATGACAAGCTGTGATCATTGGTGTCTGAAGCAGCATTAACGTCTAATAGAATTACAAAAGAGCTGCCTTATGAACACGGAGAGCTTTTACACAGTTGAAGTCCTTTAAAATTGTACATGAGCACAGCTTCAATCATTTAACGGTTAGTCTGGAAATAATCGGTGAGTTTAAGAACAACTCACGTTCTGGTTTCAAAGAGTGGAGGTGACGTGACTTTGAAGACACACAGTCCAGACCAGAAGACAGTGAAATGTTAATGATAAAAGGTTTTGACCCGCAGCAACAAAGAGCTCTGTGAGTGAGGAAGATGAGGTTTTCATAGGATTTTCTAAGGGTGGGAAGGGAATTGGGTTTAAAGCTGCTGATATTGGAAAGGCAAAGTGGCAAAAATAGATCGTAGGAATTTACACAGAGATCCACAGTCTTAAAAAAGAGCCAAAATGTGTCTTTTCGTTCATTTCCTGGCAAACCTGTTTGGACCCCTGTCGCTCAGTGTGATAGTCACAGTGATTCTTCTTTCCTCTTCAATCAGGACCTGGAGCACCACCTGGGTCTGGCCCTCAACGAGGTGCAGGCCGCCAAGAAGACCTGGTTCAACCGAACGCTCAGCTCCATCAAGACCGTCACTGGGACCCAGGGCAAGGAGACCACCTAACCGAATAACCCCGTCATCCAGATGTACCCAGACCAGGTCTGGAGCTCAGTGCAGTCTGCTGAGACCTCTGGACGCCTAACTTAACCCACCGGGCCATAACTTTAACTTGAACATTGACCGTTAAACCCCAGGATCATTACTACAGACTGTGTTACTTGTTTCTCTGTGTCTCCCTGTTCCCATCCCTCCTGATCTAACCACCCCCACCCCTCTCCAACCTGAATGACTACAGCCAACTTTGCTGATGAGAAGGGGTTGAAAAACACAAGATGAAGTACAGTGGTACCACTTTGCCCAGAGAAACAGTGTGCTTCCTCCGGCCACAGAAAGAAAAGCGTTAAAAAAAGAGAAATGCTTCATTTAGTTCTGTCTTTGTACTGCTGATATTAAAGACCCGCAGAAGGAAGGTAGGACATCTGAACTGTCACTGTCCTGACAGGACAGACAAGAAAACACTCCGTCCTTCCTTACTGTTCTGCGTGCTCCCCTCTAAACTACTGGCACAAACCAACCAGTCCCTGTAAAATGTTTGTTTTAGGTACGAGAGCTAATAGACGCCTTTTCAAAACTGAGCTTTTTCTAATTTACGTTGAACAATACCTTTCTTTTTCTATGTATGTACATGAATGTGCTTATGTAAAGAGGATACGTGTGTAAGTGTGCATGTTTTTTTTCTTTTGTTCTGTGCTGAATGTGAGATGTGTGTTAACGTGCGTGTGTGTGAGACTGACAAAAAAAAACGTGTCTGAATGCGTAAATATTTGAATTAACGTTATAATGTGTATAAAAGAAAGAAGGAGAGATAGTGTGGAAGTCCAAGGGAAAGAAAAAGCACTAAGGTTGTGAGTGTGTGCATGCATGTACGGGAGGTTTTTCCTCATCGTCTAGTTTCCTTTAATGTTCAAAGTGTATATGAGTGATGCTAAAGAAAAGTTTGCTGACAAAGCCTTGGTCTGAAGGTCGATACAGATGATACGAGTGGATATAAGTATAGAATTTAGGGCCAGAGCAGGAGCGTAAAAGCTGCTGTGATTACCGACAGCAGCTTTACTCTCCTCAAATCAAATTTCAGACATAAAACATGCTCGAGGTTTGTTTGATTTGGACGTCCCAGCACAAAGAAACTAAAAAAAAAAAAGCTCCAAACCATGCAAACCTCCATGTGTCATACAGTATGTGTGTTTATGTTAGAACACTGTTTCATCCCCGAGAGGTGCAAAGCTTGTACAAGCATAAACGTCACTTCATGGAAAACACACACACACACACACACACACAGAACGTGATTCCTGCTGCACTTGAACACACCTTTAAAACCCGTCTCACTCTCCCCAGGCGCCAGCTGTGATCTTTGACCTTTGACCTTGACCGACCGGGGTGATGTTGGACACCTTGTTGAGCAAGATGGCGAGCCGTGTTGTGTTTACTTGTCACAGTTTAGTCGGACCTTCGGGATCTCTTTTACCACCACACACACAAACACTGAACTGCACTGTTAATGTTATATGCAGGCCGGTACAGAACTAACACTCGGAGGCCACTTTATTGGGAACACCTGCCTGTTAAAGCGTGCGTCCTAACATGCAGATATGGTCAAGAGGTTTGCTTATTTTCGGTCAAAAATATTAGAAAAAGTAAAATGCTTGATCTGATTGCGGTGTGGTTGTTGGTGAGGACGTGTACTCAGTGCATGTGTGACTTTTTGAATCTTGGCTTTCTGTTGACCCGTGCTGTCTGTAGTGGCATCTAAAGGAATTTTATTGGCTCAGAGTCCCAACAGGATTTCATTTCTGCTGCTATGGGTCTCTCAGTCAAAACAATGACAAAAGAGGGAGTTTGATGATGCCGTGAAGTAGCGTGGGATCATGGGAGTTGTTGTCTACATTGTTAACCACTATTTTTAATGAGTGGAATAGTCATGCTCCATCGCAAGTGAGCACTACAAGCAATAGTAAACAACAGGGTGGCCCGCTAGCTAGTTTGCTGACTTACTTCCTCACTGTGTGGTGTAACGTGTGGTGTTTCCTCAGACGTTACAGTAATGACAGGGTGTAAACTGACCACATTAATGAATAGATTACATTTTTCTCTTGGTGTGAACATTGTTGGAAACATTTGGGATAACTCAAGTATCAGCTCAACAAATTATATAACATAGGTGTCGCCGCTTTTAGACAATGCAGAAATGTTACATATTGTGCTTTTAATGCCACAGTTTATAAAAGCATGGTTAGTGTGCGGGTGCAGCTCTTCATGGCTGTGTGACAAAGCACTCATCATCTCAAGATCCAGCACTGTGACAGAAACTTGTGTTAATTCCAGCTGCTTGCATTCGACTCAGTAGAGCCCCTTTGGGATAACCACAGCACAAGCATCAGGCACTCCAAAAAAGATCTGCAGGAATTCATCGACTTTATCGAACCAGCACGGAACAAAACATTTTCAACACCTTGATGAATTCACGCCTCAAAGAATTCAATGTGTTCAGGAGGAAAAATGTTGAATACTGATGGCCACTGAGTGTATGTACAGACACACTGTGGTGAGTGTAGAGGCAGAATAGTCTCATACATGGAGACTGTGGATCAGTATCACAGGAGTTACACTGAGCCATCAGAGGTCAAAGCAGGGGTCCAACTGTAAGCACTCTAAATCAGTCCGGAGGGGATGAGTCGGGGGTTAAAGTGCTTGCATGTGTGTGTTTTCATATTTAACTGACTAGAAAGAGGACTCAAAAATGTTCCACTTTCTGTTCATACGTTACAAATCATATTTGACTGAAGAAAAAAAAAAGAAAAAGCTAAATTTCTTTTGCTGGCCGAATATGAACAGTCACTGTAAATCGCATCTAGCTTGAAGGTGGAATCTGATTGGCTGGAATCTGCTTGTGATGTCAGAGGAGAAGTCCAGAAGAGGTGGAAAGAAAGGTCACAAAGGCCGTTCCTCTAAAGGCACTGGGTTGTACATAACAAACGTTAAAAACGAACATTGAGGTTTTGTTTATGATTTTCTACTCTGTAACTATAACTAATGTTGCCTACTTGTACCTGCCTACCTGCTGCCGTGCTACAGTTTAATCCACGACAATGTTTTATGTTTTTAATGTTTATTTTGCTCCGAGCTTCTCAGTCAGACTGCTGTTTGGTTAATTAAATGCCAAAACGTAGCTTTATCATCCAACAACAAAAACATTATCAACGTGTGGAAATTGTAATAGTGTAGGATGCATTGTGTATACTTCATGAATTTCAATATAAAGATATCATCACAAGAAATATGTCCGCCTCGTTCTTGTCATACATTTTTGGGGAGATGGATGCGCACTGCAGCATTTTCAGTGTCACCTGTTCGTGGTGTTAAAAAGAATTATCACCTTTTTATGCAGCTGACAAAACCGCCACGTCAAGCAGGACCGTAGAGCCAAATCTACAAAACTGCTGTGAGCAGTGTTGTTAAAGATGATGAAATGGTATATTTCTATATTTATATGGCGCTTTTCTAGTCTGGCAACTAGTCTGGGGTTTAGCATCTTACCCAAGGATGCTTCTACACGTAGACTGCCGATGTCGGGTTCGAACCACCAGCCTGGTGATTAGTGAGCAACCACTCTACCTCCTGAGATGAAAGAATTCAGAGCAAACTGGATGTACAGCAAGAAGAGCTCAAAGCAGCTGCTGGTGACAGAAATGTAACACAGAATAATGATGTCTGCAGGAGCTGGCACAGATGGTCAGTCAGCTGATCAAAAGGGAACTAACGAGCAACAGCTCTAACAATCTTTTAAGTCATTTATTAAGAAAAAATGTCAGACACTCAGTTCCAGGTTGTCAAATATGAGTATGTGCTGCTTTCCTCTTTCATGTCGCTGTAAAGTGAGTTTTGGTTTTGGGCTGCTGGTCACACATTAAATTTAAAGACGTTCTGAAGATTACAAGTTTTCAACTCTGTACTATGGACACAGTTCTGTTGGACAAGTAGGATTACACGATCTAAGTACTGAATTTTAAGGTGAGCATTTAATTATTTTGACGATTTTCTCTCTTTCAGTGATGTTCTAATCTATATCCAGCTGAATTAGCATATTATGATGCCTCGTTGTCAGGAATGGGACCGTCATCCGAACCATTTTGACCTGCTTCAGCGCCTTCCCTCCATCACTTTTAACAAGAATGGGAGCACTGAACATTTTGAGGCTCCATCTCAATGTCACCTGAAATCTTAAAAACCTGAGCTATTTCTGAAGCTATTTATTGGTGTTTTGCATTGTTACCTGTCTCCCAAGTTCAAAGCCAGCTGCTATAAAAAACTATAAAGCCAAACATTTCCTCTCCGTTTCCTCGCTAACGTTTCGTATTGCAGCTGAAAAGCAGGAAGAGATAAAAGAGGCCCATGCTGTTATTATAATGAGACTTCTCTAACTCACCTCTTGGGAACACTTCTCTGGACATCTGAGAGAGTTTGGAACATGAAAATAAACCTGTTTTCTCCAAGCTAATTATGTCTCGTGAAAACAGAGTCTACCTCTCAGCCACTCAAACAAACCGTTTCTCTTCGTAGCTCTTACTTGGGTTGGCTCCACTTCTGTCTCCCGTCTTCTCCCTCAGAGAACATCCCTCATAACATATGGCTGCATTGTTATCTGTGTCAGGGATGAGCTATTTTCTCCCACGGCCTTGGTGTATAAAATGTACAGCGTGCACTGATTGTGCTGGAGGTCTCACATATATCATCTGGAGTGTTTAAAACTCGGTGCGGGCCCATAGAATTATCACCTTTAGTGATGAGTGGAGGCCGTGGAGATCTCGGCTCTGCGGCTGCACACTGCGAAGAGTTGGAAACCCGCTACCTCCAGCGGTTGGAGGTAACAAGCGTCAGCATTATGCAATCAGCCTGACACCCTCCCCCCTCCTCTTTGTGTCCTGCGTTACAGAGCTATAAATACGACAAGCAAGGCAGCAACAGAGTAAAATGCAAAGGTGGAATGTGGATGAGACGGGCGTCTTCAGTTGCTGCTCGGCTCAGTTGTTGGTGATTTGTGAGTCAGAGATGAAATTCTGCGTATGTGTGTGAGTGTGAGGGGGGGCAGTGTGGAGCTATTTGGACCCCATTGCCTCCCAACAACCTCCTGAACTCTCTGTCACCTGATCTGCAGACTACACACACACACACACACACACACACACACACACACACACACACACACACACACACACTTTGCCAACCAGCGGCTTTGACACGTTTAACATCAGATATGAAAAGTAACTAAGACATTGTACTACAATGTGACGTTATAAATAAATGCACCATCATATTCTCCAGACATAAGGACACATGCTTGTTCGATGAGGGCCTCAACAAAAGAAATTGAGCCCAGACTGAAGAGATCCTTTCCTAAAGCAAGTCCTTGCTATTTGTAAAAATGACCTCCAAAGCCAAATATGAGTGAAACAATTAATCGGTTCCCAATAATGGAACAACTGTGGAACGAGTAATTGATTAATTGACAATCCATTTCAGATGTATTTGACATACCCAAGCCTATATTTGAGTGTAAAACAGGTCCTGACAACATGCTGATATATATTCACTGAAAAACTGTTGAAACAACTTAAAAAAACTAAATTTCGTCAAGCCTCAGCCTAGACGACCTGCAAATCACTAAATAAATGCTTTTTGGACGCTGGCGGATTGTAACCAAGTACACATTTACTGCTAATGCTTTTGTACTTTTATTTAAGTATAATTTTGGATGCAGGACTTTAACTTAGAGTATTTTTACACTATGACATTGATACTTTTACTCAAGTAAAAGGTCTGAGTACTTCTTCCACCACTGTTCCTGGGTACATCTCACTGCTAATACTTCTTTATTTCTATCAGAGAAACTTTCAGTGAACTCGACTCGATACAGTATGTTTTCTCCTTTGCTAGTGCAGACACACTTACCTTTTTCCCTCTTTACTCGGGAACGTGTGAGTATCTGGGTGTTTGAAGCGGTCCTTTAAGGTGAAATCCTGAGTGTTGAATCTTGTTAGTCCTGTCGCTGTTATCTCATTTGCTCAGGAGAGGAGTGTGAACAAAGTGGAGCCTCCACCTGTTCAGGAAAGATACTCGTCTAAGTCAAAATTTCACCCTTCTCTGCTGCGTCCAATTACTTTGCTATCATTTCCCTCCTAATGGGGAATTAAGCCTAAGGGTATTCTCAGGGAGAGAAACATATCGTTTTCTTAATCCATGACATCTGATTACCATAGTCATGGTCTTCAAGTTGGATGTGGAGTGCTGGAGAAAAATAACAAGAACTTCATCTCTAAAACATTTGTAAGTCTTGAGTTTTGACGTCTAATGGAGTCAATCCCTTCTCACATCCTCCTCAGATGGTAAATCCACCAAAAACTGCAGCTTTCTTTTTCTAAAATATAAACTCACTATACAATAGTTTTTTAGTGTTCCCCGCTGATTTTTTAATCATGGGCAGGACATTTATTTTAGCACTCACAATAAACAAACTGTTTTCTGTACCAATTATTCCTCCTGACTGCTCCTCTGGTTTAATACTTTCACTAAACTTCATTTAAATCAAGGCTGTTGTTCTCCAGCTAACAGCATTTAAGGTCAAGCATGTCAAAAGCAGGGCACAAAGAAGTGTTACAGCAGTCAGTTTGTACAGATGAAAATCAATTATCCAGACTTCAAATCCTCCTGCTCGCCTGGTAAAAGAGTAATTAGTCGAGAGAAGAGCAAAGAGCTGGTTGGGGGAGAAAGTCAAGGTCTGCACTGACTTAAGCATGTGATCTCCCTGAAGCTGAATTTCATAATTAATTAAAACCAAACAAACTAGCTCTTCTTTTTTTATTACAATTGGGTTTCTTAAAAGATGCCTTGTGGAGTTTTCTTGTAAACAAATAAAATACATGTTTAACATCCAGTGTTTCTTACAAAAACTGAAAACCAAAAACAAGACAAAGACTACAAACTTCTATTGGTCCAATAATCCACAAGGTGTCTGTTATTGTGTCTGTCAGTTATTCTGCTGACACAGCAAACTGTTTTTGTTGTCTCTTGTTCTGTGGAAATGTCCCACTGTCTGGTTTTTCCACCTTAAAGGTCTCAGATCAAGCAGTTCACAGTGTGAAATGTTTGAAAATGGTGGACATCCTTTCAGACTCCCTCTGGCGTCCCCCAGAGATCTATATTAGTTCCTCTCTGAATAAGTGTATGACATACATAGATGCCTTTATCCTGCCCTGATGTTAAAGGTGAAGTAACATATGTTTGTGGTGTAAACAACACCAACACTCCCTCCAAGCTCCCACTCTGGGCAGAGTCAGCTAAAAGGACCACTAGCTGCATGGCTAACTGAGCTAACAGCAGCAACAGTTAGCATCACTTAGCAGTTGCTCTGGTAATATGATGCTAGTTGTTTGGAGTATTTTTGGAGTATAAATATGACAAGTGGCAATTATAACATATTGCATCTTGTCAGAATTATTTTCTTTCTACTGAACTAACTGTACCACCAACTGTATCACTACACAGAAGGAAGTGTGCATCAACTTTCCAAACCCCAGTCTTACATTGCTAGCTTGTGAAGATTAGTTTACAGTTAACGGACACTGCAAGCTAATGTTACAGCTTAGCCGAGGAGGATGCTATTAATGTTAACATTGCTGTCATGAGTTATTTTCAGACCCAAAAGCTGAGCGAGAGTCAGAAAAGGAGTTTACAACAGCTTATTGAACAGTTCAAAGAGTTTGAATGCACAAAATCCAGAGGAGCTCAGCCAAGAAAGCAGAGGAGAGTGATAGGCAGATCACAGGCTAGAGGGCTTAGGCAGAGGGTGGCTGGCTTATGGCAGGAGATCAAGGTGATGTATGGCAGGAGGTTTCTGAGGTCTGAGACTCAGAGCACAGGTATGAGGTGTGGAGAAAACAATACTTCAAACAAGAACACTGGTAACAAGAACAAAGCTAAGAGCCCAGAGTGAAAACCACATTGGTAAACTGAGGCAAAGACTGGAGTGAAGGCCCGGGGTTTACATACAGCTGGGGATGATTAGCTGATGAAGCTCAGGTGTGCAGGTGGGCAGGCAGCGGGAGAGATCAGGTAGCCACGCCCAGCTCAGGTCACACACAGACAAAGAGAGAGAGAGAGAGAGAGGGAGACACTCACACTAACACCAGGACAGGAAAACACATATGAAACACAGGCATGAGACAGAGAAGTGCTGCCAAATCCTGACAGTCATGAGCACAAGCCTCTCGTCCATGAGTAGAAACACTCTTCCGTCTGTGCAGCGATACGGTCGGCTGGTGGGTGTAGTTCAGTAGAAAGAAGAAAGACTTGGCATGGATTGGTTCTGTGTCATATGAGACAGTGTTCGGAACCTTTTCACAGCAGAGACGTGGACTTATCATGGTAGGACAGGACAAGCACAGGTGTTACTGATGACATTAACAATGGCTCTGTTCTGTACATATACAGTAAGCCATAACAGCACAGAGTCAGCATGCGCAATACCAGGACCCTGAACCTGTGAAATTAATTCAGCCACCATTCATTATTTACGCCTGCGCTTTTCTCACTGTGACATGTCAAAATGTTTTCTGTGGGAAATTATAATTTGACAAATGGCCCTTTCTATTACAAAACTGTGGAATACTGGAAATAAGAAACAGGCACACAGGTTTAAAACCCAAACTGAACAAGACTGTAAGACCCCTAAAATAATTTGAGATAGCATACGTTAGCAATAAAACTGATTTGAGTATGTTATGTTCAAAACCTGTGTTCTTGAATTATTCAATGAATTTTATTCACATTTCTTCAGCATATTTTATAACAGCCTGATTTTCACGTAAGTGCAAATTAGCCATTTAGCTAACTCCAAAACCCCAACATATACACAGTTAGCATACACAGTTACACAGTTAGCTTACTTTATTAAGAAATTGATAAACAGTACCACCTCAAAAAAAGCAAATAACTTCACAGTCCAGCATCATTCTTATTTTGACCTTTTAAGAGAAACCTAAAAGCTGCATTTTTAACAAACACACACCATCTGTGTGATTGAAGGGTGTCAAAGGCTGTAGCTTGCTCTGTTTTTTGGCAGTTAGAGTTAGCTTAACCCACAGCGGCTAGTGGCATTGCAGTTTTACGTGAAAAAGTACCAAAATGTGTATAGAGAGTACTAGAATCACTATTTCAGCATAATACACTTCTTTATGTCTGTCTGCATGTTCATTTCAGTCACATATTTGCCAAATTATGCTACAGTTATCAGTGTTAGCCTTTGGTTAGCTAAATTAACCTATCTGCTCCTAGCTGTAGTGCACAGGCAGTTGAGGTCACATATAAACTTACAGTATGATAATACTACTGTAGAATAATGTGTAGAACCAGCTGGAGACATGTATTAATATTGGTTTATTTTGTTTATTGGTCTTGTTAAATCTTCACCAGCTATGTTGTTAGCTATAAACGGGCCCTGAAGTCCTGTGGCTGGAGTCAACGAGTCATGTCAAATTAATCTGATTTGTGAGGATATCACAGCTTCGAAATATAATACAGGCCATCCAAAGAAGTTGTCAGCAGTCCAGGGTCATTTATTGCACAACAGTGTACAAATGTGGCCCATGCTTGCACATGCCTCTGGTATACTGTGTCCTATTGGTTTTCCAGATTAGTGTGTGCATAACTCTGAGATGAGGGAATATGATGAGACAGCGAGAAGAAGTTTTATCATCAAACTGTGATCTGATATTTCTGCTTCTGTTAAAGAGCCGCTATTTATTTCTTGTCATGGGCAGGTTTCTAAATGGAATAAGCAATTACTCTCCTTCCCCGGCCTCTTCTGAGCACCGCCAGCTCTTCAGAGTTAGAAAAATATTTTACTCTAGATGGTTGTTCTGCTGTATTTTTAGGGTTTAGCACATTGATGGGTGTTGGCATGTAAACATGGCATTATATTCAGGTTTTTGACACTTCTATTAACATTGCCCTCATTTTTGTCACATTTTAAGAAGTATAATGCAATATAAAGTAAGCATAACTTGATGTAGTGAAATAAAAGTGAACTGCTGCATAACACAATGACACAATCCATTGATATCTGCTAAGTAGGGTTTAATTTGTCAGGATAACTGTCATCGGCTGGAGAGTTTAATCCGCATCCTCTCTGTCTCGTTTGCTTTCTCTCAGACAAAAGCTAATTTGACGTCAGTTATTGTCTTTCTCTTTCTCTGCTCAGACACACACTCGTTGCTCTGATGGATGACTGGCAGCTGTGGCTGTGTGCTGATGACATTGACTGCTGGAGATGTCACCGGATACTCGGACCCAGCCGTCAGCAGTGCTGCTCTAAATATGATTGACGGCTCATGTTGCTGAACCACCATGTGCTGAAACTAGACAAACTTGCCAATTATCGCCCATAAACTTGACTCTGTGATTATAGTATGACATAATGACACCAGTACTATCACTATTACCAGAGGTGTCAGAATGTAGCCTTAACGATGTGACCATTTTAAGGTGGAAACCAAACCAAAATATTGTGCTGAAGATGCCATTTGATACAGGACAAAGTGAAGACTTTATGTGTTATACAAAATCAGCTAAAATAATCTGCTGGGAGCCCAAATCTTCACTGTTTATTTACTTTACAATGTAACTGTGTTGTACTGATGGTGGGTTCCAGCAGAGTTTTTGGTATTTCTAACGAGTCTTCTGCTATGAAATGATTTATTTTGTAATCCTTTCTGCATTTCCGTATTTGTGTATGAATTTGCTTTATCTTTTTTTTTTTTTTTAGCTGTGCCAACAGTGGCTGTAGGGACGGTCATGTAAGTCAGTCAGTCCACCAGTTTGGACTGAAATATCTCAACAACTACTTGATGGATTCCAGTGATATTTTGCACATACCTTCATGTTCCCATCACAATGAATTGCACTTGTATGAACTTTGTCCTGATTTTTTAATCTTGCAGAACTTTGAATTTGTCCAGTACTTTGGTTAGTGACCAAATACCTGCTTGTTTGCATGGTGCTGATACCGGCCTGTTTTCTTGTAGTTTGTATCATGTCCTATAGCTTTTTCTTTTACTACTTTCTCATACCTTTGCTAACCATACATTCACTTCATGAGTCAGTCAGTTGATCAGTGTCAGTTTTCATGAATGAAGGATACTCACATATTGAAATTCAGCACGTTCTCTCATTTATTTTCAGTTCATCAAGCATAGATTATGTCAAAAACAGTGACAACCGCAGATCATCACTGCTGTGAATGTTGCTACTAATCAAACGATCAATACAGCGAGTCTAGATGACCCCACTCATTCACTGTCACTGGCCTCTGTTCACCTGTGAGACTCCCACTGTGTCACATTTTGCAAAATTTCATGGACAGATTCTGTGGACAGATATCACTTCATAGATTCATAGGCAGCATCGTAAAGCAGTTTCTTTTAACCCCCTTTATGTCAAAAATAAAATTAAAAAAAATCATATTTACAGGAGAAAGTAAACACTCATCACTCATAAGACGCTACTTTTGTCAAAACATCATAAATAAAAGTTGAAGGGGAAAGAAATATGAATCCTAACAGGGTGGATGCGCCAAAAACAACTCTCACACACAAGTAGTTCAAAAGATATATAGATGTATATATATATATATATGTATGTATCCATATATATTCTGTATATATGCTTCTCTACAAAAAAGCAAGTTTACTCGTTCTATGAGTAAATACATTCTACTCTACAATCACTATCACAACAGTGTACATTCCCAACCAAAATGCTTTGATCATTTATCAGGAGAATATTGGACTTAAACAATCAGTGGACCATGACCAGGAAGTATGCAACGACATGCTCAATGCGACTGCAATATTGTGTGTATATGTGTGTGTATGTGCGCATAGAGGTGTTAAATAGCTTCCCATTCCCTCCTATTTATGTGCTTGCCAGACGAACACACAAACGCACACATTTCCCCCACGACACACATGCACACACACCCCGAGAAAATGATCCGTTCAGCAGTTAGTTGGGTTAACTTTGCCTTGGCAGCCGAAACGTGATCCTGGATCTATTTCTGCTGCTCTGCAGAGTTCAGAGTTCACTCTTGGATGGGCTTTCCGGCTCTTTCCGTACCCTTTTTTGCTCCCTATGCATCCACGCAAATTTAGCATGACTCCCAGACTCAAAACCTCAACTTGAGCAAGACAAAGTTTCCCTCCAGAGCCTGGATTTACACACACGAGAGCTATTTTTCATTTTACCTGACATTTCAAAACTGTCTAGACGGTGAATATTAGATCACATACCGTATGGTTTCTCACTTCTGAGGCTGCGGAGATGATCAGATTTGTGCAACAAAGGCTTCAGAGTCTTTGGTGTCTGGATAAATCCATTCCTGCAGAACATACCAGAACCCATTTCCCAGAAGCATCTTTGCATGATTCATCTTCCACTTTTTGACCTTTGACCTGGCAGTGGGATGAAGCAGTGCCTTTGGGAAACCTGGCTCTTATAGTCTCCAAACAGAAAGTCCAAAAACCGGACATTACCTGGCAACGAAAGCACTCAGAACCCAAACATACCCAAACCAAACATATTGCAGCATCTAAAATGTGTGAAGCTCCTGCATTTGGTGCCAAAAAAGTTTTCTGACGACCACACTCGTCCCTCCCCCCCAGACAGCAAAGCTCAATTCGCTCACGGATTACTGCTCTGTGTCCAAAAAGCAAAATTGAAAGTAAAATACAGTACATACAGTGCTACACACAGCCCGGTATAAAGCACCAAAAAAACAAATGGGGGTGTGTGGGAGGGTGTATCCTCAGCTTTACATGGCTCAAATCCTGAAGTACAACCAAGGCCTAACCACTTGTGTGACCTTCACTTCATATAGTACAATCTTTTGTGTAATATACAAACCACGGCGCAAAGAACGTCATGCTGTCCAAATGTGCTCGGCTGAATGCTGAAATATTTACATATAAGATTACGTGTGTTTATCTCTTTGCATATGTGTGTGTCAGGTGTGTCAGCCCTGAGAACGATGTGTGGGTTTTGTGCTTCTTAGATTCACAGGTGTATTTGCCCGCTGAGAGGCAGTATTCTTCCAGGTGTGTGTGTATGTGTGTGTGTTTTACAATGGCTGCCACTTTTTCCTGGTCTCGGAGACATTTCTGGGGAGCGCTGAAGCAGGAAGAACATCCATCTCTACTGCTCTTTATTAGCTCCCTCGAAAAGTTATCTGCATGGACATTAAGCGTCCAAGCCTTCAAACTCTGCTGCTGTGAGCATGTTTCTTCAGGAAAGCAACATGTCAGCGTAATGTTTTCTACTCTGAAACATTTCATAGCAGAGGATGCCTTTGTCATCTTTGTGATGGTGCAACAGAAGCCTGCTCTCTGCCTCTCCTCTATTTCTCCTGCTGAATAAAGCTTTTTTTATATGGACTGTGAAAGAAGCAGCATTAGTTTCTTCTCCCCCCTTTGATTCTCGTGCTTTGTGTAAATCATCACCAAATACACACTTTTAAATAAGAAGAAACTGGGATGATTTTTTTCCTCTTCCTTGTGATAATCCCTGTTAGACCACAAACAACTTGAATACTTAGAGAAAATTTTTTTAAATCACATCTTTGTTGCACCTAATCTCACTCTTGCATTCATAAATAAAAGATACGAAAGTGTTTAAAAAATTATCTTTCTTTGAATTTCAGTGAAAATCCTAACAAAGAATGCACATGTGGGAGCTCTGCCTAACCCGGAGATAACAACTCCCCAGCCTGCACAGTCCCACCAGACCGCCTGTGCCAGTTTTACACTCCCTCACTCTGCCACCCTTCCTCTGAACGCAGTTGTCCAGCCAACGGACCGAGAGGACGGGGTCAGTCGTCAGGGTGACTCCTCCTGCGTCTCTGCTCGGTCTGAGGGGAAATGAAAAGGTTACTCACTGAGGTATGACTGTCTGCCTTATTAATGTGGGCCATCTGGACTGAGAGGACGGGGGCAGAGAGAGAGACAGAGAGAGGGCAGAGGGGAAATTAGGAGAAATTCTTAGCTGATAGAGAAAGTCTGTTTCCACACAGTCAAGCTCCAAGTTATTCACCTCCCTGTGAATTCCACATGAGGATAAAAAGTCAGAGCAAAGCAGCGCCCGGGGTTTTAGAGACGAGACGACTGGATGCGCTCTGAGATTTGAAAAACCACAGAGAAAAGCTTAAGACAGATATGCTGCGAAGCTCCACCACAGACAAGCACTGCAAAGATCCACAGTCAATAATAAACATGGACGGATGTACTTACAAGACATCTGAGTATGTTAATGCTGCTGCTTGTCAGAGACGTAAGATGATCCTCACACTAATTTGTGTCTGTAAGACCCATCCATCCATCCATCCATTATCTATACCGCCTATCCCTTTCGGGGTTGCGGGGGGCTGGAGCCTATCCCAGCTACAATGGGCGAGAGGCGGGGTACACCCTGAGCCAGTTGCCAGCCGAGTGCAGGGCCACATGTAATGACAAACAAACATTCACACTCACACTCACACCTATGGACAATTTAGAGTCATCAATTAACCTAATGAGCATGTTTTTGGTCTGTGGGAGGAAGCCGGAGTACCCGGAGAGAACCCACGCATGCACGGGAAGAGCGTGCAAACTTCACACAGAAAGGCCCCGCCTGATCCGGGGATCGAACCGGCAACCTTCTTGCTGTGAGGCACGCGCACTACCTGCTGCGCCACCGTGCAGCCTCTGTAAGACCCATCCAGATATAGTTCTCATTACGTCCAAATTGCAGGAGCTGATTTTTTTTTTTTTTTTAAGGTAAAATGTGTCACAGCATACCATTAGACATAAAGCACTGTGGTGCTACAAATCATATTCTCCAGACGTGAGGGAACATACAGCAAAAATCACACCATCATTTTTAGATTTTCACTGAAAATGAAATGCAAAAATTACCATTCCCAACTGAAATTGTAACTCAAAAGCTGTCAAAATAATTGCAATATGGTTTTGTTTTGGTTTTTTTTACATATCGTTCAGTGATTGGTAGTGAAGTGGCAGCCTGGGTGTCGTTACAGGTTTTGACAAAACCAGTGAAATCTCTTATTTATGAAGGTTTTATGTGTATAATACACACTTTATAAACAAATTTCCCCTGGGCAGTGCAGAGGATACTGCATGGACATGGACTCTGGCAATGACCAGTGGCTGAACTTGAGGAACCAACTGTTCAAACTAAATTTTAACTGAAAACTTGTTAACTTGACTCAACTGCTCCAAGACACGAAGCCCAACTAGAAAATAAGTACATAACATCCTTCAGTTTACCTCCAATCACACAATCACAGCTTGGTGGCATAATTTGTTTCCATCTTCCAGAAATTTGCCAAATTCTCTTCACTGTCAGCTCAAGAGGAGCCACAAAATCTACCTCTATTTTGACTTACTGTCTTGAAAAATGGGCTCTGGGGCCTTCAGTCTATTGTCT
Organism: Chaetodon trifascialis; assembly: GCF_039877785.1. Classification (NCBI taxonomy): domain Eukaryota; kingdom Metazoa; phylum Chordata; class Actinopteri; order Chaetodontiformes; family Chaetodontidae; genus Chaetodon; species Chaetodon trifascialis. The sequence continues at coordinate 12,130,306 of NC_092075.1, forward strand.
CTTCCTAAGACATCACTTGTGTTGAATCAAAGCTGGCACAGACGCAGGAGATCAAACCGGTGCCCAGATGAAAGCGAGCAAGAGGAGAATCAAAGCCTTTTGATGCACATTCTGTTTGATTTGGCCTCCGCTGACTGACATCTAGTATCTATTAAAGGCTAAAAATAAAACAAAAATGACTGATGAAGAGCCTTCAGAAGCATGTGAGCACCACAGAAATTTGCTAAAATCCCACACAGCGCCGAGTGAGCACGATGCGTATGCTATGACTGCTTTCTCTGTGTTGTTACACCCATTTAACAGAACATCCCTGCTCTCTGCCTACCAACATTTAATATGTGCCACAGCAGGGTTAAACCCACAACACTACCACTACACAATCAACCACTAATAAGCGATACATGTGTATTTTGAGAGTAACAGCGATCACAACACAACTAATTCCCTCTTCCACTAATCTCTCCTGAGCAGTTCAACAACCTTATGAGCAGCACTGTGGTTGGCAGCTGAGAGCAGTACAGAAGTGCCGTTTGATAGAAATGCACTCAAATCTTCAAAAAGATCCAACTTCTTTCTCGTAACACAAAGTCAACATGCATTTTTTTGATCTTGAAAGCTAATCTGGCTCCCTCAAATGTGTGTCTTGGTGGAAATGTTGAGAATTACTGTTTAATTAAGAGCACATTAATTAAGAGCCTTACGGAGGCCTATTTACGATGTGTTTGCTTGATTGACAGGTCTCTCTGCCTCAGTGCATCACTGGCACCCAGGGTGGCTGAAACTTGGGATGCACCTATCTGACCTTTACTCCCCCAATGCCAACACCTCAACTCAGGGTATCTGCTGACACAGAGCACCGATCAGATACCAGTGCTGTCTTTTTTCTACATTTAAAAATTGTTAAACTCATGGTGGGATTCATTGGACTCGTTTTAATGTCCTGTAACATGAAGCCAGAGATCGCTGCGGTCAATAATGATCGGGTTGGTGTAACCCTAGCTGAAACCTCCTCAATCCAACTCATCTCCACCCAGGTTTCCAGGTCTCATTTGCTGCGCTTTAATTAGTGAGCCAGTAGATTGTTCTGCGTCTTTCCCATTGTGTAACAAGGCCCTTTGACAAGGCTTTCTGCCACCAGCAGCATCATGTCTACACAGCAGAGAATTACCGCAGGAGGGTGGGGGGAAGGGTGTGTGTGAATGTGTGTTTGCAGAAAGAAGAAGTAGTAATGGGTGTGAAAACAAGCTGTGCTTTTGGTCCCTAAGGCGAGCGGGACAGAGCCGACGATTGTTGAGTGTTGATGGGTGCGTCCGGTCATGTGTTGATGGTTGAGGGAGGAGCACATATATCAGAGTATACACATACTATACACATACAGTACTGTATCTGAAACAACAGTATTCCCTGCCAGCAGTGAGACTATAGAAAATGTGCTTTCTGACAGGAAAAGTGTGTGTGTGTGTGTGTGTGTGTGTGTGTGTGTGTGTGTGTGTGTGTGTGTGTGTGTGTGTGTGTGTGAGATTAGGTTATGAGTGTGTTCAATAGGGAGCACCTCCGGTCCGGGCCACGTAAACAAACCTCGGGCAGCAGAGAGCGTGCTCAGAAAGGCTCAGAGAGACATCAAAGATAGAGGGAAAGTTTGAAGGAAGGAAAGGAAAGGAAGGAAGGAAAGGAAGGAAGCATTATAATTCTAACAGCACAGGTTAATAGGAATACCAAAGATAATATTGCATCTCCTAGGACTAGCTTCAATTGCTCAGTGTATATAAAATTGGAAGAAAGCTATAGTGTGATATACAGTTACATTTCACTTCATAATTCTAAAATAATTTATACCAACAATAGTTATATTTCATAGAATATTTACATAAATACATCATATAGTAATATTGTCAACACATCATTATAGAAACATACACCATACATATATGTGTATATAGTCATGTTATAGCCACACGTACACACACATACAATGAATATACAATCAAAATGAGCTATTGCAATGCTGTGTAGGGCAAAACTCCTTCGGACATTCACATCTTCTCAAGTAAGTAAGCTCAAAGAGAGGAGTTCTGGTGTATTGCTATAAGAAAGACCAAAGTTCAGCCCAGCCTCGCGTAGTCGCAGCTGAACGTTTCTCGTAAAAGCCGAGTATTGCTTCGTGTAAAGTTACTCTCCTCTGAAGTGATAATCTGGGTGGAGAGAGGAGAAAACAGAGAGAGGAGCCTCGGGCCTCTCGGTCAGTAGGTGAGACCGTTCCTGCCGCCGCTGTACGTTCCTCCAGCGAATGGATCAAACCAAAACAGTTTTGGATCTGCGTGTCCGTCACCTGGATGGAGAGGCGGCCCGCTTAGATGGACAGAAAAAACAGGTGTCCTGCATATGCAGACAGGTAAATGTGTAGAGCGTATCCAACAACCTGCTGCCTCTAGAAGTCAGAGAAGAGATCCTGGGGACCCAGATGAATGATAAAAGGGGCGATGGTCCGTGGCTGGTAGAAGGGATTGTCAATGAAAAGACCACCTGCAGGGAGATGAAGAAGAGAGACAAAGACAGCAGCAGTGATTATTAGAAACACAACGTGAAATTTTCTTCACTTTGACAACGGCTTAATGCCTATGAAGGATACAGAGGGAACGATGTAGGGACAAAGAAATCCAATAATGTTTTTATTTTTATGACAAGGTTACTTCAAGTCCACATGAAGGATGCAAAAATCCTCGAGTGGTCCTTGGAAATGTTCCAGGGAAGAGATTATTTCCTGGGGGGCATTAATAACATCTAGATGACATAACTTTCCTGTATGGGAATGACAAGTAGATTAAATTAAAGCAATAGTTTTGGGAAATACACCTATTTGCTATCTTACTGAAAGGTAAATGAGAAGACTTCATCCATACTGCAATTTTGGCATATTCTCTACACACCCAGACGCACATACGCACAATCGAGGGTCCAAGGATTAAGGGTGTTGCATGCTGTACAGATTGTAAAGCTCTGAGGCAAATATGTGATTTATGGTATTGGGCTATATGAATCATCCTCAGATTAAGGTCTGGAGGGCCCAGAACACACTGGAGAGACTCTATCTCATCTGGCTTGTTTGTGAAGATTCTCAGTGATCCAGGTTGTGCTCATCCAAGGGGGGTTGAATCAAGGGCAACCACAGCAACGTTTTGCCTCTCATTCAAGTGGCCTCTTCAGTTGTAACTGACTGTTGGGGAATCAGAGGTATTTAACCGCTGTGGGGTTGTTATCAAGGTTACTGATACCATTTGGATCGTCCTGGCTGTGAACAGCAGTCATTAGAGCAGTCGGAGCCGCCTGAGGCGACAGTCGCTGGAGTTGGCACGAGGCCAACTGTGAATAGTCTTTCAAATCATCCGTCCTTCTACTCCAAAATACAAATTATGGTCCTCAAATGAGTGTTCCTTATCTTTAAGCTGGACCTGAGGGCCCTCCCTGTTTTGGATAGGGAGGACAGATAGTTTGTTGTGCTTTCATCCTCTGAGTTTTAACTACAATTCACACTTGGCCTCCAGTGATCCCAATGACTCCAACCGCTGCTGTTACACAACCAGGAGCACTAACGACCCGAGCGGTATCGATGACCTTGGTAACGACCCCACAGTGGTTAAATACCTGGGCTTCCCCACCTGTCAGTTAGAACAGAAGACAAGAGATGTTTTCAAATTTCAAATTCACCCCCCCTTAGACACTCATCTGTCTTGGGAACACCTCGGGATGTCCCAGGAGGAGCTGGAAAATGTTGTTGGGGAGAGGGACATCTGGAGTACCTTGCTTAGCTTGCTGGCACCATGACCCAGCTCCTGATAAAAGGTGTGAAACGGATGGATAAATTGAATAAGATGGAAAAAAAAAACCAGCATTAACACCTCTCATATCTGTCATACATATTAAGTTTGAGCCATGAAACAGTTAGCTTAGCTTAACATCAAGACCAAACTGCCTGGCCAAAGTTAAAAAAAAAAAATACCAGCACCTCTCTGCTCTGTCCACAAGATCCAAAGCTGCCCTTGTTCCAGACTTTATGCTAAGCTAGGCTAACCAGCTGCTGACTGTAGCTTCATATTTAGCGCACAGACATGAGAGTGGTATCAATTTTCTCATCTAACTCTTGGCAAGAAAGCCAAGAGGACTATTTCCCCAAATGTTAAACTATTCCTTTAATATTTTACAGCTATTCCAGCAATGGTATGCTAGCGGTAAACATGTTAAGGTTGAGAATGAGATCAGGCATAAGTAAGACAGTTTATAAAGTATATACACTCTCTGGGACTTCAGCTTTGAAAGATGAAATCAACCTTCAACAGATGAAAAACAGAAAACAGACAGAGAAAGCAACAGCTGAAAATGAATCTTCAATCGTGTGAGATTGAAGCAGAGCTCGGGTGATGTCAGACAAAAATCATTTCAAAGGTTTTACAACAACTCAACGGAGCTCGACCAACCATTGGACAAGACATTGGGTCCTCTCATCCAATGGCTGCGCCTCATAGCTGTAACCATGGAGACGTCATCGGGGGGGTTATCTCTCGCTGGCAGGATGACCAAGTCGTGGGGAGGGGCACTGACCTTTGACTAGCATGTTGATGGGATAGACTGCAGTATCTCCTGTTTTGTTCCTCTTAGTCTTTCATTTCTGTTTACTTGTGATATTTGTTCATTCTCGGTCAAATCTTAATATCTTATATGAGTCTAGAGGGGCAGTTTTGACCTCAAGCTTCATCGGCTCACTTGGTGTATGCTGATCCTTATTTGAAGGCTCAGCAACAATGTGCAAAAACAACAAATACAGCAATAATACAGAAATAATGAAACAATAACAACAACATAAAACACAGCGATGTCATGGGAGTTCAGCTAGCTCGCAAAAAGGCTGCAGTTGGCTTTTGTTCATCTTCATATGTATATACAGTAGGTGATACCTTTGATAGCTTTGGGTAACCTGCCAAATATTAATCCATGTAAGGTAATGAGATCGTGCAGCTGAATGTAAGATGCAGGATCTGACAAGAGCTTTCTAAATTCATCCTTTGTCGTCTTGCCTTTTGTCTTTGAATATCTATAAGCTGAGGGTCAAAAGGATGTAATGAGATACACCGAGGTATGTGGGGAGATTGAAATTCACTCTGTTTCCATGTAGGAGGGTGGAATATTAAAGCCAAATGTACATTTAGGTCACAATATCATATTGTATACAAGGTTATATGAAGAATGAAAATGATGAAAGTCTAAACCAAACAAAAAGGTGCTGCTGCATCTAGTTACCAGCTGCTATAGCAGATATACACCAGGCAGTGTTCAGCTTTTATACGAGATAAACTTTATTCATTTTCCCAACATTCTTATTTACTTATTCCTATACATCCTTCACACAGCTCAAATTATTATTTTCTTTTTACAGAGAATGTGTGTGTTGTGTGTATCATATTGCAAAGGCTACCTTTTTCCTACAAAGAATGAACACAATAACAAAAGGCTGATATAGACTCAAAGAATGAGGTCACAATTCACAGTACAAATCCTTCAAGTTTTTGTTCATCTCTTAAGAACTTAAACCTGCACTATTTTTTCATATTCATAAAAGATTTTTGGAACAGTATGAAAACAAAACAAAACAAAAAGCAAAAAAAAGCGCTTTTACAAATCTTCAGCTCAAGTCCTTAATCCTTTCCCCATCACAGATATTGTAGAAAAAAACAGACTGAGTTTCCCTTCTAGAAAAATTTAATTGTATGGTTTGGAAAAGCGTTTGGTATGTATGAAAAAGCGTTTGGTATGTGTGTCTCCTGTGCTAAAAGAAGTGGTAGTGGGGGACGGGGTAGGCGGGCACTTTCATGACAGGCAACAGAAGCATTCTCTTGGGCAAACCTAGAGGGGAGACATGAGAAGAGCACAGCTCTGCATGAGTCCAGGGCAACAAATAACCAAGTTAGTTTTTCTATGCTAACTACACTATGCACTAGGCTAGATCAACGTCCAACAGACACCCCTCACACTACACGAACAAAGCTCCCACAAGTGGGCAGTGTAAGTGTGTGAGAACAGGCGGGAAGATCGGTTCGCAAAGTGACACCCCTCATCAGTGGTTAGAGGAACCAAGAAGGAGAGATTCAGGGTTAAAGAGAAGAGAACAAATGGCTGCAGATTAATTTGTTTTATTATAATTTGGGTCTTTGTCGTTTTAGGACTCTTTTCTGATGAAAACATTGTACTCATCAAGTTAATTGTTGAGATGTGGGAAGACGGTACCAATGTAACAATGACTGAAGGGACGAGAAACTTGAGCAGATGATCAGACAGGATGTACTTGAACAAACAGTTTAGTCAGATCATGTGCCACGTTTTTGGAGCTAAAACTAGAAGTGATTTAACATTCAGTAATAACCCTGCACTGCACAGGAAAACTGTGGGCATGCGCAGCAGTGCAGGTGAACGCTGCAACTTTTTTTTTTTTTTTTAGATAAATTTAGCTAATCTGGGGTTTGTCACCACATTGGCAGATGTCAGCAATTCACCCGTGAGTTCAATGTTATTATTACTGATGGACGTGAGGCCCAAAACTACACATTTGAGACCCAAGTTGTAATAAAGTGGAATGATCCTTTGAAGGACATCACTGAGCAGGAGAAGCTGCTGTTTGTATTGTAGAGGAAATAAGTCTCAAAGTGCTTTTAGAATATTGTGCATGAGCTAATGTTCTGTGTTCTTTTATATAACGTTCTACTTTGCAATATTGTAAGCTCTGTGTTCTATGTTATAAGGGTCTGCGTTCAATATTCTGATGTTCAGTGTTCTATGATATAATGTTCTGTGCTCTAAGATCTAATGGTCTGTATTCTATATTCTGATGTTATGTGTTCTATGATGTCATGTTCTGTGTTCAATGATCTAATATTCTGTGTTCTCTGATTTAATGGTGTGTGTTCTATATTCTGATGTTGTGTTCTATGATCTAATGGTTTGTGCTATATGATGTCATGTTCTGTGTTCCATGATATAACATTCAGAATGTTCTAGTGAGGCCAGCGGCATTCTAAAATGCATTCTACTAAGTGTTTGCCAACAAAACAGCCCAAAGCAGCAATGGGTGCCAGAGCACAGTGAAAAAGCAGGAAACAGGATGAAAGCTTTGGCATCCAGAAGATAAAGGAGTCATTCCCAATGTTTTCATGTGCCTTTTTCCTTCCTTCTGACTGAAAAGTAAACCCCAACAGGGTCTACCCAAACATTTTTCTTTCCCTCTTAATCTGCTGAGTCAAAAAAGTAAGTGGATTTAATATACTGCCAGTGTTACGGTGTGTTCAGACCAAACGCAAAGTGAATTTGTGATAATTACCCCTGGTGTTTGTTTGCCCCAAACATCCACAATACCTATACATTATCCATAAGATAGCAAGCATCAACTACATGCATGTGTTAGTGTTCAGTTCAGCCTTTGACTGAACTCAGCACTCACCAGCTACTGGTTCTTTCTGTTTCCCTCGAGTCCCGCCTCTTTGCCCCTCACCTCTCTGTTCATGAAGTAAAGTACACTTCCCCTCCAGTCAGCAGTCAAGATGGAGAGAGACTAATTACAAACACCCGACAGTGGAGGTTGGCACCTCAGTGGCTCACTGCTGCAGACAAGTTGAGATGCAGGGGTGAAGATAAAGCCTTTTTTGCTCTCCTCCCGCTGATGAACAGCTCCAGATCAGAGCAGAATCCATGTGACTCTGGGTTTTTCTTCCCCCAGAAGCTGCTGCTCTGCCCCCGGCTCTCTCCTCCAGAGCTCCCCAACACATCAGCCGGTGAAATCCCTCTGCTCCGCAGGGTCCTCCCCAAACAACACTGGCAATATTTTTCACCCAACTTGATTACTTTCAACTTGTACAAATACACAACTGACGTGAATTTCACGTTTGCATCATTTGTCACAAAAAAATTGCTTTGCTGTTGGTCTGAACCCACCATAAAGAATAAGGATTTCCATGCTGACATTCGTCTCTTCATTTACAGCTCTGTACCATAAATCAACTGAGTGTAAAAGGAAAAACGATTTCCACCTTGACTCACCTTTAACAGCAAGTGTATCTAATATTTTATACAGATTAATGATTTGCCTCAAAATTTCTACAGGGTCTCTGGTCACTGAGCAAGAGGTGACGCAGAGAAAAAACCCAACATAGCAAAGTCTCAAAGTATATGCTCAGCGTATAACTCTGGTCTTCATGTCTGTCTTTTCTTTTTCAAATAACCTGCATTCAACCTGACGTCCTACCTACTTGTGGGAAGTTACAGCTCAGGTTAAAGCTCAGGGTCAGCTGACCTCACGATGATCGCCCACCAGGATACGTGACATGTGCTGATGAGTAATGGGCAGAGATGCAAGTTTTCATTGGCCGGGCATGGAGCAGCCTGCTGAATGCTTTCAGAGATATTTTGGATGTCATGGCCATTAACAAACCTTAACATAGGATGTGTAATGTAAAGAAAGAAAGTACCATTGAATTTTGTGCCACCGTCACAATAGCATGCGAACAGTGTGTTGATGCCAGGGACGGAAACGAAACACCTCGAGTGTGCGTAGAGATCCAGCTCCACCATAAACAGAAAAACTAAGGCGCATTTCATATTCAGGGCTGTTGAGGTCTCAGGGGGGTACTGAACTTCTGCCTGGGGCCCCAGACCAGTTTCTCCTTGCACATAAGACCCATTCAAACTCCAGGCTGTGGGATGGACAGGATGTAGGATGGCCTCCCAATGCTACATGCGTGCACACACACTACACAAGGCTGAGTCTGTTGAGGTAAATATGACTGTGTGACAGAGGGACGTATGGATACCTCTGCTATTAAAGGTCACAGACGAGTATAGATTTTAGCCTGTAAATGTCTATAATTCCTTTGTGGGTGTGTATGTGTGTGTATGTGAGAGAGAGAGCTCAGTGAGGACATGGACACCTGACACATGACAGGAGCAGCACTGCCGTGGCCAAGCTGCCCTGCCATCCTGTCTTAAATAACAGTGGCTAAAGTGGGGAACTCACACTATGTGTCCCGCTAATCTGAACAGAGGAAAGATGACGACAGCAGAAGCAGTGTGTCTGGGTTAATTTAAGACCGTAGAGCTTGTACAGTTAGGTAGATGGCTGTTCTAGGACTGCAAGTGCAGGTGTGTGTGTCCTGATTGTGATAAGGTCTTTGAGATCAAAGCTTGAGACTGACGGCAGCTCTTTACTGACAGAGAAGTGGTCCAACCATACAAAATGAGGGGGTGAGTGGCAACAAGCAGATTAACAAACAAGTGGTGAGCAGACAATTAGTGCAGACAGATTTGCTTGAAGCACGGCACAAACAAGTTTAAGCTTTATTTAATTACGACTGAAATTCAGCGCCAAACCGTGAAACTTGGATTAGAATGGGATCAAGTTTTAAAGTCACTTTCAGAAAAGGGGAGAGGCTAAAGCAAAAGGAAGTGAAGAAGAAGAGCTGGAGGTGGAACTGATGGTTAGCAGTCATGGTTTGTTTGTTTAGGGAGGAAATGTGTGGTCAAGAGAGGAGAGAAGGTGGAAGGAGGTTATAGGAGGGGAAAAGAAAGAAGCACGTACCGTATGCAGGAGCAGCTGCTGCAGCTGGGCTGTAGCCATACGGTGTTCCAAAGCCTGTTGGGGAAGAGGTTAGAGGGGCGAAATCAATTGCGCACTTGTTTAATTCCCGGCTGCACTTTTCAACTCTTCAGTAAGTTTAGATGAGTGTTTTGGCCATCCTGCACTCACTGAGGACAGCTGTGGGTTCAGAGTAAAACACCCGAGCTGAAGCTGCAATCCTTAACATCCTGAACATGATTCACACAGCACACGGTCATATTAGAGCTGTCACGATAATGAGCCTAATAGTTTACTGATAAACATACACCGTACATATGGTCTCATATGAGCTGAATCAAAACAACCTGTCCAACCCACCTGTCCCAGGTCATCACATTGCAGTAGTTACTGTAAGACAGCTAAGCTCTTTTTTCCCCATGTTTTTTTTCCTGACATTGGAACCTCCTGCTCAGGTATGGGTTATTTGTCATAGAAACACACCTAATTCTCTTTCCAATTCTAATCGCCAGGTTTCCATCCACACATAGCTCAATTTTAAACAAATGCAAATTATTGTGCGATTCCAGTCGCTATAATTATGCAGAGATTAGACGGTAAACGCCTTGAGATAAACAGTTGGTGGCGCTAATTCAGGTGCCATTAAACCATGACAGAAAAAGAAAGGTGATGAGATGATGTCATTAAAACAGTTACAGTAAAACCTCAAATGGTGGGAAGCCATGTGCAAATAGTAATGGAAATATTACATTTCTGTTCATCCAGCTGTTTTTACACAGGAGAACGGAAACGATTCTAGAGATTATGCAAAATGAACAGCTATCAGCTCGAATAGTCATGATCAGGCATTATGTAATATTTGCGACAGGTTGAGGTACATTAGCAGAGGTTCAGCACTGACTGAAATTCATAAAATTCTGATTTTCTGCGTGATTCTCTGTTAACACTGTCTGTTATTGAGCTCTCAGACAGTCTTGCATCAATATAACTGCTGTCCACTGTACTGTATGATGCTGTAGGGTATTTCAGAAAGCCTGTGATATTTCCAAAACAACTGCAGGGGGGAAATGGATGCTTATTTTACTCTACAGCAGATGAAAATGTCAGCACTGTAAACAGTAAAAGAAAATGTCAATCCTGCACAAACAACCATGTTAATATAAAAATAAAATACCGTCTAGAACACAAATTCTACAAGACTGAAAAGACCCCAAAACCACCCAAATACAAAAATAGATAATGATACTTAATGCCTTGGTAAAAACAAAACCACAAAACCACACACAGCCATCCTCTCACTACCTGGTGTGACATATCCAGGTGCCGCTGCACTGACGAAGGCTCCTCTTGCTAGGGCTGCTCTTCCTCTTCCTCTGGCTACCTGAGCTGCTACTGCTGAGGCTGCTGCTGCTGCAGCCAGGGCTCCTTTAGTCTGAACACAGTACATATCATATGTAGTGTGTTTCAAACATTGACGAAGCAAAGATACACACAGTGTATGCACACAAATGTGTGTTTGCATAAATATAGTATAGTGCATAAATCCAAAAAGCACACACACACACTTATCCAAGACAACGTTCGAATGCATTATGGGCCTCATTGTTCACAAATCTGTTTTGGAAGAGTGGTGATCTAATAGCTGTCAAGCATTGATCTGATTAGACACCTGTTATACACAGTTCTATTGATTATTGATGGGAGAACAAAGTGGACAAATTGTCTCACGGCTCTACGGAGGTGACACTGACCGGGAAAGATGTTTAAACGTAATCTATCGTATAGCTGTTCTGACAGTGTGGTTCTTAAGGAAAACAATTTGATTATATGTTGTGTTGTTGTTTCACTGTGTGTGTGTAAAGGCATGTTGCCCAGACTACCCTCTGTGCCTGGTATGTACTGCATGTGTGTGTCTCTTTACCTGAGGCAATATCTTCTTTTTCTTGTTTGCAGCTGCGTTGGGACCAGAGAAGAGTTTTTCCAGAGCTGCTAGAGCAGCACTGGCCTTTGCTACTTTTTTGTTGGGGCCTGCCCCACGAAACTTCTGCCCATCGACCTCCACCTGACGTGCACACGCACACAGACACACAAATACACTTATCAGTCATCAGTAACTCAGCCAGCAAGTCTGGCTGAACGGGACAGCTTGTTTAGTGATGCCCTGCTGTCAAGCAGACCTGCTAATCAATCAGCAGAGCGATGGAGCAGCCAGGCATGTCGGAAAACAACACACCCCACAGAGAATAGGCCTGCTCCAGGAAACAAGATGACTGATTGACTCTACCAGTGATCAGCCTGTTTCTGAGTGTGTGTGGTTTAGCAGTTGTTTTCTCTCTCTCTATAGATATATATATATTTTGATTGTCATGGCTCCACACGCTTTTACATGTGTATATGTTTTTAAATCTTTTACCAGCGTCAGTCTGTGTGTGTACACAAAGCTCTCACCTCCATGACAAAGCGTTTGTCATGGCTGCCTCCGCTTTCAGATATGAGTTCATATTTGAGGCCTCGTCTCTTTTCGTTCAGCTCCATGACGGGGTTCTTCCCACTCGCCGTCAGTATGGGACCCTGAGTTCGCACCTGAAGAGAGAAAAGATTGTTAACATAATTCAAATTAAAGTTTGGATACCTTTAATGTCCTTAAACTAGAGTGACTGCAATCATTTAAAATTTGTCCCCACCTCCAGTGTGTTGGAACTGTCTGATGAGTGTGTTGGGTTATTGCTTGTGTGTGATGATATCTCGCTCTTCCCCTCGCCGTCGGACTTTTCGTCTGAACTCATGGGGTCCAAGTCTGAGTCGAAACCTGTTGGGTAGCCCATCGCCTGGAGAACCTTGATAGAGAAGATGATGCCAAATTAATAAGGAGTTGATAGGATGCAATGTGGCATGTCCTCAGTCAACCAGGTAACATCTTGAAACAAGCGGCCTTGCCAGCTTGCCCACTAACAACACACTAAATGTGATGAAATAGATTTTGCAATATGAAAACAGTTTTATGCTACGTTAATGTCCCTTTGTTTGTCTCTGACAAAATGGCCTCCATTTCACAACAAATGTTTTGGACTCTGTTTTGAACAGACTTTATCACCATTATCAGCTATAAAGGTATAGAGCTGCTGGGTAATAAGAATGAAAAGCATTGCCAGGTAATACAACCAAAGGGGTAAGTATTCCCGTCTTACGACCCTCCACCATGTTGATGTCACAAATGATTATATTTCAACAAATACATCCCTCCAGAAGCAGCAATACCGCAGCCTACTGCATGTACTGACATGATAGAGGTGGATCTAACTCACACAATGGTTATAATAAAGCCATTACAATACAGAAGGAGTCACATGAGCCCACTGTTCCTCGACAGCACGCAGAGCAGCAAGGTGATTCAGAACAATAATGTCGACACAAGAGAAAAGGCAAATGACAACTTTTTGACCCAAATGGGTGTTTGTGTTACAGCTGTTGAACGAGCCACTCGAGTGAGAGAAACTGAGGGAGAGAAACAGAGAGAGAGAAGGGGAGATCAAAAGGTGAGTACATGAGAGAAAGAAAGTGAGTGAGGAGAATAGAAGAGGGGGAGAGAGATAGGGAGGAGAGCCTTTTATGGGAATGGAGCGGATAGCGGATTATCCCAGCTCTGTGCTCTGGAGAGCCTCTTTGTTCACAACCACTTTGGGATTACATGGATTTGCCCACCTCCATCCTTCCTCACACGCACACACACAAACACACACCCGCCAATAGGCATACACCGACAAAAACATATTTATAGATACACACAGGCTCAGCTGCAGCTGGAGCTTAGAAAGTTCTTCAGGTAGCCGAAAAAGAATCATCTCTTTTTGTCATTAGTGTTTCTTTGATCAGCTGTTTTTGTGTACGTCCAAATAAGCACAGATGTAAATCAGAGGATCACACACAGAACACACACATCACTCGATTGCCCTCATTTGCCCTCTTACCTTGACAGCGACATGGAGCTTGGCGGTCTTCTTGGAGGATCCAGAAGCTTCGTAAATGGTTCCATCCAGATCCACTGACATGGTGAAGACTGGAGCGTGAACCGGGCCCGACTGGGACAGCAGGCGATACTGCAGCCCCGGCCGGATCTGGTTCAACCGCATCAGGGCGTTCATTGGCTGGTTTGAGTCTATGGCTTTACTGTCTAGAACTAATGGCAAAAAGATGGAGAGGAGTATGGTTACAGTAGAAAGTAGAGCAGATTAGGATAAATATAATAAGGGTAAGTAGGGGGTGTAACAATTATTCAACTGGTATTAGACAGACTGGGCCAATTCTGAGTTACTGTAGGTAATAAATCATGTATTCTAATGGTTTTCAGCACTCTTACTGGTTGTTTTCAAGATGAATAAAAGTGCCTCTCTATTTTCTTTCTCTTTCAATCACTTCCCTCCAGTTTGCCAATATCTAAAAATGCCTCTCTGTCTCCATTAGTCGAGGTTCGTCTTCCCCTTGTATGAAGAAAGAGCTGGGGATGGTTGGGTGGCCTGCTAAAACGTTCGCAATCAATACTATTGATCTGCCTCCAACGGATGGAAGGAAGGTAGAGGGTAGAGAAGCAGACAGGGAAAAACACAGAAATGAAATAGAGACGAGGGGAAGAGAAGCAAGGCTAAGGCATGTCTAAGCATTGTTCCACTGTGTTTTCAGTGGTTTGAACAAAAGTAATGACAATCCAATGCTGAATGAAACTTTTGCAAAATGGTATTTATTCTTATCCTTACCCCTTAAATTAAACATTTCCCTTCTTTTTGTCTTTAAATAGCTCGGGGTGAATGAGCAGAAAAAGCATCACAAGCAATGAGGTAATAACACTGCCATTGCTCTTTCTCTTTTGTCTTTTTGTACCTTTCCTCAGATTCCTCTTCATCTTCTTGATGAGGTCCTTGTCATCCATCGCTCCATCCTCGTATGGCCTCTTCAGACCTAAGCCTGGAGAGAGAGCAAGAGGGTGAGCCGCAGAAAGAAATACGGAAACAGTTGCGAATCAATCACCAACTACAAGAGATGTTTATAGGAGCGCACACAAAACCATTTGTATGTGACAAAGACAGAGCGGTAAAGCTGTACAAAACAAGAAATATGTGAGAATGAGCACAAAGATGGATAAACTGGCAGACAAGATAAACAAGTCAGACAGGCAGACCAACAAACAGTCAAACAATGACGAGGACATATAAGCTCCTTTCCTTCAGGCACCTTAATCTGTAAATGCTCTGGCAATTTTCCATGTCAGTGTCACAAGATGCCAAAAGGCTCAAGTTGATTTGACATGAAAAGTCACTTAGATAATTTGCCAAGTTTCACTTCCGTGAACAAAAGCAGAAACATTGCTCCATAAAGCATGCACAGGTTAATGACATTTTACCAAGGCCACTGTGTTTTTGGTGTGACACTGAAAAAACAAAACAAAAAAATTACAGCAGAAAAAGATGGCAAAAAAACATCATATTTCTTAAACATATTTTGTGATGTTTCACATGTCAGCAATATTGACAGTGCTGTCAGTGCTGGTGTGTAGAAAATCAAAGGTCACGTCATGTGTGACCCAGATAACTGAATCCAGGAATGCTGACAAGCCAATACACGAGCCTTGACAGACAGATTAACAGAGACAGTGTAAAAAATTGATACATACAGACTGAAAGCCTGGACAGACAGACGAAGACAGAAAGACGAGGCATGTGGGGGCAGACACACAGGTGAACTGAGAAGACAGGCAGGTACACACACCTTCTTTATCAGACCAAGGGTATTTCTGTGAGGGTTTATTTGAGGGAAGAGGATCCATCTCCAACACCTTGTAGATCTGTCCGAATGCCATGAGTCTGAGAGCATGCTGTGGAACGTAAAACACACGCAAACAGAAAAGAAAGGAAAGCTGAGATTAGTTCAAGCTGTATTGAGTATTGAGCATGGACATGAACACTGTCAAATAATTTTCTGTTAAAGAGGTACTCCAGCAATCCAGAATCATGCTTACTTAAAGTTGGATCCCACATTTCTGTAATGCAACTTGATAGTGTGACTTAAACCTCTTCTGCCTCCTAAATGCCCTCTGCCTTCAGACCCCACATTTCCAATTTGCAGCCCAGTCCTTTTGTTCAAAATGCAAGTCTCAAGCATAAGCCAAGAAACTCTGGGAAAATATAAATTTAATTATAAATGTCACCCTGAAGCATTTTATTCTCTTATCTTGAAGCACACAGCGTCAAATTTAATTTTTTCCCTCTTGACGTCAATAACATCAGCATACACTGACCAGTGTGCCTGTGTGTTCATTCATCATTCTTGACCTACTGTACACATTCCCAATCTGCACAAACAATCAGAGAGATAACCCGGGTGGCACACAGTGGCTCTGCTAATAAATCCATTAGAGAGGTAGAGTGTCTCAGATATTCATGAGGCTCGGCGAAGCTCATTGACAGAACAGCTCCCTCTCTCCTATCTGCTCTTGTATCTGCTCCGATACAATTATCCCCATTGACATTCCAGCCTCGTTCGGGCTGCCTTCAAAGGAAATGGACGGCAGGATTCACTAAGCCATGCGGCTCAGAGGCTGCCCTGCTCAGTCGAGTGTGTGTGTGAAGAAGGACATGACAGCTCGCAGGCCCAAAGCGCATGCACGCAAATACTGTCCTCGGGGTGTCAGAAATGGATTTATGGCTTACAATGGCAACAGTTTCCCACACCAATCATTAAAATGCAGCACCACACAGCTGTTCCTGGACGCGCACATGCACACTCATACAAGTATATGTGGATGCAAATTGTGTGGTTGGGTGGTGATGGGGGTCTTTCGGCTGGTAATAGGCGTGTTGCTTACTGATTCCAACACACTGACAGCTTAGAGCGAGTATAGCTGGGTGATAACAACGATGTCCTTAAGCTGACGTTTGTGTTTGTGTGTGTGTGTGCGCGTGTGTGTGTGTGCGTACCTGTGCGCTGTAGGTAATGGCCTCAGCCTGCTGGTCGGTCATGTTAGCTAGTGTGTTTGTTGGCTCTTTCTCACATGGGTCGTGCAAACCTGGACCACCTGGGGGAAGCGACAAAGGATGAGACACACACGCACAATGTCAGCTGTTGTCACTTTATGTACTGACAATGGTGCTGAGCAAAATTTAATTAGGCTTCACTGTCAGGAAACAAGCGACAATAGAAATCCTGACTGTTGAAATGGACCACAGCAGCAACAGGAATATTGAAGTGGCCAAAGTGGCTGTAGGCTATTCAAACCAGCAAATTAATTTACAAGATAAAACCCCTCAGCTTCTGGTGATGCCACGTTTCTTGGAAATTTGAAAACTGTGGGTGAGTAAATATTCTCCTGCCAGTGTGGCACATTTTCCCTTTAAATTAAACATAAATAACAGCTTGTGTAAAACATTCAAATGAACCCTTTTCTCTTTTTTTACTATTGTTAGTCTGTTACCTGCGCTCATAAGTCTGGTTTTTGCATCCAAGCAAATCTTTTAAAATGAGGTAAAATGGAACTCAGCCTTCACATACTTCTGAATAATTGATTTCTTTTTGCAAGGATGCGGGACATTTTGTGAAGAAGCCCTTCAACTGCTGCTAATTAAGATGCTCCCATAATGACTGCTTTCCTCATACAGCTGTGTTCTGCTGGGTCATTGATAATGTCTCGACCTCTCTTAGAGCAACAGCTCAAAAATGTGCTTCCATGTATTTGCTCTCCACCCGAATTTAGTATGCTCCCTAGCTCTGTTCACTGGAAATGCCAATAATTTGCACCAAAATGCACATGCGCCTCTGTTGAGAAGTATGTATATTCATTCTTCCACCATGGCTACATACCTGTTAGCAGTATGCCTGAGGCCAGACACTCCATGACTCGACGCAGGGCTTCTCCAGCCCCAAGAGGTCTGTTGCAGGTGGCAATTGCCTTCTCGCAGATAAGCTCTAAGGGCTGCAAGAACACACAAACACACACAGACAGACATGCAACTGTGAAGAAAATGAGGTTTGTGCACATAAGGGTATTTACTCTTTTTACACAGTAGGTATCATTATCTGTTACTTAAATGCTGTATTTACTAATACCACTAAATATAATTAATCTTTCTTGCTATCAAGATTAACACAGCGTCTATCAATCAGATCCTCATGAGATTCTATTTTACAGTGCGCGCCGGAATCCTTCATCCTGTTATGTAACATGTACATTTACCGACGTATGACGTTCAAATTTCAATCAAAATAGGGAACTCTCAATATTAGCAAAACGGAGGACAATTTGATATAATAAGGGCATCAAAATGCATAAAAGTTCAAGATTATTTTTATGCCATAGGATTAACACTCAAACACAGGCAATTACAGCAGAAGACTCACCCATCCCTTGAGAGGTTCCCAGATGGGGTGTCTATTGCACATGTCTCTAAGTATCCTGAGAATGATTACGCAGGACTTGAGCCCATTCACTCGAGCCTGCGAGAGATAGTGGAGTGGACAGGGGAGAAAACAGAAAGACAGAAGGATGCAAGAGGGAAGATTAAACAGAAAAAAAGGAGGAAGGAAACAAATTGAGTGCGGGAGGAATGGTATTTGTGCAACCACACAATGTACAGATAACAGCCTGCTTTACACCACAAAGCCACATAATGAAGCGATTGTATCTGTCTTAAACTCTGCATGAGATCCCCACAGAGAATAATATCCTAAGTTTAAGACACTAAACATTTTGAATTTATTTCAATTCCCTAAAAATGTTGTCTCTGTCTTCAGAAAATACCTACATTCTGGATTTGAACAATGTTTATTTTTTGTCAGTAAGGTAAGTGAGTTGGGAGATAGATGGGGACGGGGATGGAGGGGGAATCAAAGGGAAGCGTTGACATACTCTACAGAGCAGGCAGGTTCACATAATAGCCAAAAAGAAAAACAAGTATCAACAATTGCTTTTGTAGCCTTACGATACTTCTTACATTCTTTCATACAATCTTTTTTCTAGTTCATATCTAAGTGGGTGGAATGCAACATCGTATATGGCAAAAATACACTTTTTAGGAGAAGTATTTTTGTAACGGTTGTGTAATATTTGGCAATTTTTGTTCATGATGTTGCAAAACAACAACACCCTGCAGCCTAAACTGGATAAGAGAAAGCATAAATACATGGGTTCATTGGCCATATTGTAGAGAACTATAAGATAATTTGTAAACATTCTATATCAACATATATATGAAAATTTATGTTTGTCCACATTTCTATCCATTCTTGAAACTGAGTGGGCATAATAAGCACCGCAGTATTATCTGACAGTGAGTGTATTCACTCTGGGTTAATCGTCAGGCTACAATAAGCATCGGGCAGGAAGACAGGAAGTGAGTGGGTGCCGACCTGGAACCACTTGGCGTGTCGCAGCGCTGCCAGGGCCAACAGACATCTGTGTCTATCCAGCACCTCCCCCTCCTCCTCCTCAGCCTCCACTCTCTGCGCAGCAGCACCCAACACTGCCACAAAACAATAACAACCCAATATAGAGAATGTAAAACACACACACATCATTGTCTGAGTGTGTGTGTTTGAACTGTGCGTGTGTGAATGTATGCAGACACACTTGAAAACCGTGTGAATGCACACGTACACACACACATGCATGGATATTTTGGTACATACAAGGTGCTTTTCATGCCATAAAGTTGTTTCTCTCCTTGTAGAAAGTGCCGACTCTCTACAGTTCACAGATCTGTGATGAATGCTCGTAAAAACGTCCTCACTCTTTAAACGGTGTGTCATTTTCAACACTGTGATCAGTCTAACATGTGTTAACTGCATCACATGTTGACATCCTTAGCATGTAGTAAAACACAGGATGCACTGTCCCTTGTACGCATACATGTGTTGAAAATTACACACGCTATTCAACAGTGATTTAGTATCTGACATCCATCCAGTCACTGACAAAAACAGTGAAAGGGAGAGCAACCAGGGTCACAAGGGAAGAGACAACTTTGTGGGATGGAGAGCCCCCCACAGACATACACCAAACAAATACCTAAGGAGTGTTTGATTTAATGTGTGGGCATTGTTGGGACACACTTCAATGTGCCCAGCAAGGTAAATCAATCTCTCCTTCATGTATTTGAAGAGGATTTCATTTATTTTGATCCAGTCTGCACCAGGCAGGAGTCAAAATAGTTTATTTTTCTTCTGGATTACTTAAGGTGCACTTGATTTCACAGAATCATAGAGAAATGGTGTAGAGAAAGCAATTCAACACCCTGTCTGGGCAAACACAGAATCAAGCGCTCCTAAAGTAGAACTGAAAAGAAAGAAAGAAAAAAAAAATCTAAGATAGTTTGACCCAGTCTCAGACAAACACCACACAGGAGGGATCAAGGCAGGGTTTAGTCAGAGCATCGTGGTTGGTAGAAGAGGAGCATTCTTACGCTTTTATATGTGAGCGTTTGATTCATGCTGCCCGACACACCAGGCTGGTTGAGTTACTATACTCTCACTACACATTCTGCTACTTAAGAATCAGGAAGAAGCCAATGATATGCAAGGCGAGCTGAATCAAACACAGTTGTGTATGAATGAGTGCGGTTACGTGAGGCTTCCAAATAGGGTTTATTGTGTGCAGAACTACTGGAAGTGACATAAAACACACCAAAGAGCCCTCTGGGTCTCTATGAAAACATAACTAGGTAAATATTTTCCTCATCACTCTCCCGTGAAATGAAAATCCTTCCCTCAAGAGGTATCAAGTTGAAATGTCAAATGTGTCTAATGAGTGGTAGCGGCACGAGAACATCTATCTCACATTATCCCTGAACTCATCTGGCTGTTATTGCAGCACAGCTCTTCCTCTTGGAGTAATACATGCAGTGGTGTGTATTTGTGTTTCTGTGTGATGTATAATGGCGTATCTCAAGGTCTGTCAGAGTCATCTCAGCTGCATGTGGGACCTCTCTGCTGCTAGTGGATCATTACAGTCTTTCTCCTCTTGCTTGTCCTCCCACTGTTCACTCAAACGCTCTGCTGGCCGCTCCCTCACTCAGCATTCCTCTTTTATCATTATCTCTTTCTGTGTTGTCTGATTCAAAAAAATTCCCATTTCTCTTGTGTCTCCTATAATTTACTGTCACAGCACCCTCCCTCACTTTGTGACCACACAGAGCAGGCAGCATGTCTTCCAGAGATTGTTTACAAATATGTTGCTAATGAAGTTCTGACCAGGCAGGAGCAGCCATAGCTCTAAGAGTTAGACGAGTTGGACAACGCCGAAGGTGTACCTAACCCTGTCAATACATGCGTTAATGTGTAAAAGTATTAGATACTACCTTTTAATATGAGACCCAATTAGTAAGACTGACCCACATTCCTAAACCTCCACTGGTGCTTGATGAAATCTGAGCAATTACAAATCCAACGTGACAGGTATAATTATCCGTCAGGTACAAACTATGTGTGTGCGTGGCTTCTCCGCAGTGGGGTCGCATGCCTCTGTGCACTCCTTGGCGCGCACGAGAGAAAATACGAGCGGTCTTCTCCATCTTGCTGTGGCACTTGGCATGATGTACGGCTAACCTCCGTGCTATCTCTCATCTCTCTCTGAGACCTGAGTGCCTAGTTGGACGGGAGCCACAGGATGGATGGGCAGCTCGCTACTGCTCAGTTATTGATTTCGCTGGCCTGCTGGCCTTGCTCTCCCGTTCCCACCTCCCACAACCAATTATAACCAGTTCCTGCTACCCATGAAAACTGGGGGGATGGGGAGATTGTTATTAGACTGAACGCCAGTTCAGTTCAATGGCTTGTTCCTGTTTGTTATGAGGTCAAACCTCTAGTTTGAGCGTAATACAAACAGTTGAGTTCTATAACATATAAAAATACAACATATAATGACATTTGTGTGTGTGTTTGTGGTCTGATAACGAGGGAAAAACTACAACCTGTGTGTTTTCCTCTATCTGTGTTCCTACCTCGCCCATTCTTCTTCTCCTGCTCCTCCTCTTCCACCTCCACTTCCTCCTCCTCCTCCTCTTCTTCTTCCTCTCCTTCCTCCCCATTCTCCAACTCTTCCTCTTCTTCCTCCTCTTCTTCCTCGTCTTCCCTCATGGCCGGTGAGGTGAGGGTAATCTTAAGTGTGAGTTTGGGTTCTGTTGTAGTTCGTACCAAAATGGCTGCCTCGGGCAAGGAGCTTGTGACCTCATATTTCTCTTCTGTCAGCTTCTGTCATGTGTCAAACAGACATAACTGGGTGGTCAGAGGCCAAGGTCACAACATGACTCAGTACAGATGAAAAGGAAGAAGGAAAATATATCTGAGCCTGCTGCTGCTTCCAGGTGCTGCAATAACATCACCGGGTATGACAGGAGAAATATTCAAGAAAATGTAGAGAAACCAATTACAGTCAAATTCAATGCTTTTTAAGACCTCAATAAATACAATCTAAGATCCAAAACAAAGTCAAAACAATTTCTTTGATCGAAAAGGGAGATTATTTATCAACTTCTAATGTATGTCATCGTTCAACTGGTGCCCGCACACTATGCTAACCTACAGCACCTCTGTCCTGCAACAACCTTACACACGCAGACACTTAAACAAATGAACACACATCAACCAACTACAAATACTGAAGAAACATAAGACATGAAATAAAACACAGCACAAATCAAGGACTGGCCTTGATGTTTTGTAAGTGCATGTACAGTAGACATAATTGTTTCTGTTGTGCCTGCTTTTGCTCTATTTGCCAGCGGACCGTGTTCATATGAGTGTGTACTGTGTACGTATGTTATTTACATTGCTGGGCAATAACTAATTAGGATTAGGGAAAGGGCTGGGGTTAGGTACACTATGTGACAGTTATGGTTAGGGTTAAGGTAAGCCTCCAGGAAATTAATGAAAGTCAATGCATGTGTCCTCCTAAGTGGCCAAAACAAGTGTGTGTGTGCTCGTGTGTGTGTTTCCTACACGGCTTAAATGAGCAGTGACTCGCAGAGGGCCCA
Organism: Chaetodon trifascialis; assembly: GCF_039877785.1. NCBI lineage: Eukaryota > Metazoa > Chordata > Actinopteri > Chaetodontiformes > Chaetodontidae > Chaetodon > Chaetodon trifascialis. The sequence goes on from NC_092075.1 coordinate 12,152,929, forward strand.
TCTACATCCCATTTTGCTCTGATGAGAAAATCAGAATCTCTGGTCACTGGGCCGAGACATGAGATTACCTCTCTGCCCGCACACACACACACCCAGACACACACCACACACATGCACGCTTGCTCGCACGTACACATACACACGCACACCTTTCCTTCCTGTCATTCTGTCTCTCACACCACTTAACTGCTAAAGAGAACAAGCAGAGAGGAGGCACAGGGGCAGAATTTATTCATTGAGTAATTTCTGCACTAGACAGACAGGTTGAGGAGTTTTTACCACCTTCGTAGTTACTGCTAAATACTTTCACTTCTAACAGATTTTTAGTGAATGCAAAGATGCACCTGGCTGTCCAAATACAAATCGAACAAATTATTAAAGCTATTTACATGGGGAACTGAAAAAGTCAATACAAGGGAATTCCTAGATCATTTGACATTACGAGCAACCAAGTCCAAGGGTCAAGTCACAGCATGTGCCTGCACTGCATGTACTGTGGTACAGAAAACGTGGATGGAATTGCAAAATGTAGTAATAATAAAAATAATGATGTTAAAAAGAGAATCAACTGTAAAATGTGCAATATTTATTAAAATCTGGGTTTTCCATACCTACACACACACACACACACACACACACAGAGTACTGTCGGACTGTACTGACAGTACTGCCGGTATCAAAGCGTTTTGTATCCTGTGTGCGTATGAACATCAGGAGCTTAATTTCTGTGCCATGACTTGTTAATGAAGAAACATGACACAGAGGTAGTGACCTGAGCATTAATCACACATGACTCATACATACTAAAACACTTCTCACTTGATGACATTGCTATCTCTTGCCTACCCATGCCAACACTCATGTCGCTTCCCTACACTTACACATGAACTTATATACACGCACATGGTAGTGAGAGTTGGCAAATTCAAGCGGAAACACTCGTAAAATGTGGAAGCTCATCCAAATAGCTTGATTTTTGACTTCGGAGAGTACTGCGCAATAAAAATAGATCTTTCTTGGACTAAATTTGGCAGACTGTGAAGGTTTGATGCAAGGCCAAGATGCAATTGTGTGTGTATATGAGCAGGATGTGTGAGAGAAAACGAAAGACAGACACTAAGAAGTACAATTATATGTCTGTAAGCATGCACATGTATGGATCTGTGAGTGTGTGTCTCTAACCTCTATCTGTGTGGGTAAATTGTGACAGACAGTGTCCAGCAGTGTCTGTGTGGGTTTGTCTCTACACATCAGCACGAGCTCCAGATCCATGTCGCCTTTGATCAGGAGGCCTTTGGCCACCAGGCCGATCCTCATCACTCCACACAGCACGCCACCACTGCTGGACTCTCTGTTTTTGAAGAAAAACACACCATCGATAACACTTGAATCTTATTTCAATTTACAGCTAAAAATTCAAACATTATCACATTCCTTTTTCCTTTTTAAAATCTATGCTTGGCTCTTAGGGAGTTAACTGAATATTACTGAGAAAAACAGATTTTTGTCACTCATATTTTCCACTTTCATGTCTGTTAAACCACTCTGCAAGCAAAAGGCCCAGTTGAGGTTTGTCAGTGTCAAAAAATATTTTAATATGTAGCAACATAATATGTCTCGATATTTCATGTAATCTTTGGTAGTAGCTGTATGATTAACAGATTAAAATACAAGGTGCAGTTAAAGTCTCAAAATCAGACCCGACAAGGCAATGCAAGACCTTAATAATGGGAAGTAGTGAACCCTTAATAAAAAGATTCATGAAGATAGCCAACCATGGGGACTGTGCTCAGAGACTGTCAAGTGGCTTTAAGTTAATTTCCTCTGGATCGAACTCTTAGAAAGCAAGCGAATAAGCAAAATTCCTGAAATGTTGATCTATGATATTTAAGATTTTTGCTCAGACAAGCAAAAAAATGTCGCCTCCTACATCATGTCAACTGTTGGAGATTTTATAGACGAACTCATCAACTAATCAATAATAAAAAAGACAACCCCACCTGTAGCTGTCACTGGAATCTTCAGCTTCGTCACTGGGCTCTTCGCCAGGATCATCCTCCTCTGTGCTGTCTGCTGGTTGGCTGTCAACCTGACTGTGGGCATCGCTGCTGCTCTGATCCAGCCAATCGGAGACGTGTTTGAGGGCACACTCGACAGTGGACACCAGCGTCTGAACAGCCTCCAGCTCCTGAGAGGAGGGGTAGATGGTGGAGTGTTTCGCCATGACATGGCGGTCATCATTACTAAAGGAACGGAAGGACCTCTGGAAGGAAAAGAAGGGTGAGAAATAGGAAAGAGTTAGAAAAACACTTTTACAATCTTCGTCTAGACCAAGGGCATCACTGGGGACAGGTTTTCTACAACACGCTGAGCTTCAATCCATCAAGCTGAGCTTTGGTCTCCCTGTTGGGGACTAACGTCTCCCCATCACACACCCGAAAAAAACCCAACACAATAACAAAAAAACCCACAAACGTTGGCACATGTACTTTCCAATTCAACACAAACACTAAGCACACCACCACGCACTGCCTCACCAAGCCTGAATACAAACGCTTTCATGCAGACTGGACATGTATCTGTTTCATGGGAAAGAAATCAATCCTTAACTCCGTGACAGCTCCAATTTAATGGCACTGACCCTGACACACATGCACGTGCACATGCACATATACACACAGCTATCTGAAATTCATCTGACCATCACCCTCACATCCTCTGCACCTGTCCTAATTCAATCAGATATTCTGGCCCTGGGAATTTATGTCAGCTCTTCTGTCCTTCTGATGTTAGGAGGAAAACGATGGAAGGAGGAGATCAGGTGGGAGGTATCAGACGGGGTAGCACAGAGAAGAAATGACAGAAAATAGAGGGGGCATGCCAGAGAGGCCAAGAAGAAGGAGAATAGAGGACAGCAGAGGAGACCTATGGGATTAATACAGAACCTTTAAAAAAAGGAAACAGGGCAAAAAATGGTTGTAGGAGGGGAGGCTGAATTCAAGGATAAATGGAAAAGAGAGGCAAAGGAGGGGAGCAGGTGTGAGGTTTTTGTGATGCACATTATGACATTTATACCACCCAAATGTGTCCCTGTGCATTCATATGAAAACACCTTGTAAATTGTACATCAGCTGTTTACATTTTCATGTGTCACAGCATTTATTGTTGGGGTTGTGTTTAAATGGCCAAATGCTAAATTGACAACACTTTGTTATGTTAGAGATTATTCAAACCCTTCAGGAATTTAAAACTCATACAGTGGGGGACTTAAGTGGCAATGTAGGGATGGGACATCAAGAGTGCATAGTAATCAAAGCAGCAAGACACATAATGTAAATTATCTAGGGCAACTCTATAATGAATAACACAAATAACCATGCAACAGATAATTAATATATTAAAAAGCTAATTATTTCACATTCATTCTATTTTTTTCTTTTTTTGGGGGGGGGGGGTGCTATATTATAAAGATAATATATGTGAGAAAAACAATTAAGATTACAAGGTATTGTTTACACTATGATTTGTTAACCTGAATGTGAAGAGTGAGATTCACTGTTACTCATTAGAGGTAATCACAGCATGCTCTGAATCCTGAGGTACATAACCCAGTTGAACATGAGGAGGCTGCTCTCAACAAGCTGCTTATCTCCAAGACCCACATTTCCCTTTATTCACTACACACATCTACTCAAAGAGAACCACACACCAGGCCTGCCAACTGACACGCACGCACACACACACACTCTCACACAGAGGAGAGATGACCTTTTCAGAGTAGTAAGGATAGTGTAGCTTGAGCGTTACGATCAACCTACTTGAAAGCCAAGGACCAGCTGCACATTTGCACACATACATGCAAAAACACATGTACACACACACTTCATCCCATTCCTAATTGAACTGGTGACATTCACTTTCAGCAGAGTGAGTGAGATGAAGCCATTAACTGAATGGAGGACAAGCACTGCACAATAACTGCAGCCTCACAGCCGGTGCAGCTCAGTGTGTAGAGTGTGGCACAAACATTTGGCAGGGTTACACACTGCATTCCCACTGCGACTGTGTTTCTCCAACACTTTGGCAAGACACACTGGAGTGACATGGGGTGAATTTAGATACCTTGAAAGAATGCATACTGTATATGCAGTCTGGTTTCTTTGCATCATCGTGTCTTATTGTTATTGTCACTTGACAATTTTTTTTCAGAAAATCAATACTTAAATGCAACTTGAAATGTTGTTTTCAATAGTACTTAATTATGAGGGATTTGTCATTTGTCAATATTGAACCTTCTTCCTTTTCTCCTCTAAGTGAAGTTTTAAATGTTAAATTCTCTTTTAAGCATATTGTACAAAAAAAGGTGATAATCGTGTAGCTGTGAGTGTGTGTGTGTGTGTGTGTGTATGAACCTACATGCACGTGAGCAATACTGTGTGCACCTTTTTACTTGTGTGCCTCAGAGCAGTGTTTAACAGACCAACAGTCGCAGGTTTTATGAGCCGTTGCTAATGGGAGCTTCAGCAACCATAAACCACATTGCAAAGAGAGTGTCTATGTTTCTGTGTGTGTGTGTGTGTGTGTGTGTGTGTGTGTGTGTGTGTGGGTACTATTCGACCATGGGGGAGTTGTTGCCCAGCCACTCTGATCACCATGTAAATCAGAGCAGTTAAGGAGGACTCACTGACAGGAATCGACCTCTTAGGCAAGCCTGTGCACAGATAATGTTGCAGACATTCAGACAAGTGACAACTGCAGCCAAGGTAGGAAATGATGCAGGATCTCACAGGTTGCACACTAGTCTGAGAGAGCGGGTGAGTGAACATTTCATTTGATAAGAGTAAAAATTAAATGCTTTACACTGTTTTTCATAACATTCTTCAAGATGTAATGAAAAAAACGCTGCTTTAATGCTGCAAGTTGTCTGTGTTGAAACAGCCAATGTTGCTACTTCCAACCAGGAAATCTTTCCAAAAGCTACAAATACTTAATTAGCTAATATGGGGTTTTGTTTAAAACCTGTCTACTCATCTCACTGTTCAGGTTTCCAAAATAAATTATTATTATCATTAAAAACTGAACAATGGCCAAATGTACAAATAACACAACACCCAAATTATCCTTTCAGATCTCCCAGGGTAAAATCTCCCACACAATGGCTGACACATTTAGCCCAAGTAAGAAAAATATTAACATATTATCAACTTCCTACTAAGCTGTTTAATGTCTTCTTTTTCCTTCTATTTTTGAATCCCATTGTTTTAAGAATCATTAATGTTATTAAAAATTTAATACATATAGCGATGATTTGTCTGTGTATGCATATTATTATTAAGTAAGTACAAAGTGTAAGATTAACATTTTTTAAGCTCACTGTGAAATGAAAACCTGGACACAGACCTGTGTATAAGTCAGATCAGACTGTATTTTCAGAGTTTTAGCATAAATTTAACATCTAGCTCTAAAGCAAATTATTTCGCTATAGCCAACTATAAATAATACAGAAATGGTAAAATTGTATGGGAGATGAAAAAAATTCTGTTTTCTTACCCCCTACTAAGGAATCAGAAACAGACATGCACACATGCAACTGTGAAATCCCAGCTGTCTGCAAGTCACCAGCACACACATGCACTGTGTGTCAGTGCGCGTGTGTGTGTGTACCTTCATATGCCATTGTTGCATAGTGCTTTTAGACCACACACTTACCAATTACACTCCATTTCATGCTCCAGTGAGGCCAACCGGCTGCCAGGCCCATGTTACATAACCACATTACACAGCATTTACAACTCGTTGTGTACTCAACTAATGTGCACACACAGCAACACAAGAAAACTCATACATCATACATAACACAGCAAATATGCAACAAACTAAACATGAAAGTCATGAGTGACATACAGTATGCACCTAAAACCCATACAATCAATTACACACAGTCTGTGTGTTACACAGACACACGCGCACATTCCCATCTTCCATCACTTCCATGCATCACCTCCCATTCTGTCCTTAATGCCCTGCAGTAAAACCATTTCAGTTCAAGGTGTTGTGGTTAGACACGCACACTGTCAGTCGCGGCTACTTCACTTTAGAAGCAGCAGAATCCAATCCCTTTCCTCTCCATTGCTGCCTGTCTCTTCCTGTGACATCCTGTCTCTCTGTGGCCATCTGCTATAAATTACATGGGCCAATGTCATGGAGAAGACTCACTGGTACGATAACAGCGGTGATTGGAGCGATACTCAATACCTGTGTCTTTGTTGGAGCTGTTTTTTTTATTATTATTATTTTTAGAACACCATTTAGGAATATTGTACTGCATGTGTTTGTGTGCTGTGTTGAGGCAGTGTGCCTGAGGAGGTGTCTGTGTGTTCTTATTTTTAGTCATGTGCCTGAAGTGCATGCTGAGAGCACACACACTAAAGGAGCTGTGAAGAGAGAATGAGAAATGAGAGACAGAAGACAATGACAGAGAGAGGGAGAAAGCCTCTGAAAGTAAACAAACAAAGAGGAATCGACAGAAGGAGGTGCAGGGAGATGAAGACAAACTGGATTTTAATATTTTTAGCCAGCCGCTGAAACAAAGGTTTGTTTGTAATAAAGCTGACAACACAGGCCAAAACACCCTCATAGTAAAACTACACCAAACCCCCGAAAAACAAATCACCACCCAGAAATACCAGACAGAGCCATTTTAGAAGAGGTGTGACATCTCTTTAGTCCAACATGAAACCAAGCAAAGTTGAAGGGGTAAAGAAAATTCTAAAACTTCAAAAATCCATCACAAAAAGGCTTGGGGTGATGGGACAAGCAACACACACACACACACACACACACACACACACACACACACACACACACACACACACACACACACACACACAAAAATACAAAAACCTCAGCGCTGTCTCTGTAACATCCAGCAGCCTAGAGGAGATTGCATTAAAAATTCATTCTGTGATTTATCTGCACTCTGCTTGGCAGGCCGGCCCGCCACACTCTTCTTCTATCCAGTTTTATTGTGCCCTCTTCAAACTGCCACATGCATGCAGTCACACACACACACACACACACACACACACACACACACACACACACACACACACACACACACACACACACACACACACATATGATGGCTGGGTACACATACATCAAAATATACAGTAGAGACAAAATCACATTCATGGCAGCATGATCTAGCAGCAAAACAATAAACAGGCGGTCTGTGTCGAGCCCGACCTGTAAAGTGTCCAGATAAACCAAAGATAAAACACAGAAAAATATAATACGGGGCAATACACAGCACATGCCATCCCTGTCTGCAAAATTCACAGCCTATCTTGTTTCAGCGGGGACAACATTCATCTAAAGTCTGGTGTCATCAATCAAGCTTATAGTCCAGCCTCCTTAAACTACACTACCCAGCCTACTTTGCAATCAAGGAAGAGATCCTTTTTGTCTATGCCCTTTGCCCCCTTTAATGTGTTGCCATTGTTTAAAGGGTTTATGGCCCGCCTATAAAATATTATGACCGGACTGCTAAAAGCAGATGAGCTGACATTACAGTGTTTCTGGGCATGCTATAACAGTATTGAGTATGGCCATGTCTTGAGGACCTAAATACAAGAACACATTAAAATAAACATAAGATGATGTCATACAGAAGAAGAGGAAATGTTCCAATAAAATATGCTCACCTGATTTGAGAAAAGCTTTTAAAATCTTGTCGTTTTTATTTTCTTAAGGCAATTTGGTAGTGCCTTCTAATTGCACATCAAAGACATTATAAAGATGGGAGCATCTTACAGAAGTGGAGCTGAAACCACAAAATTGTCGAAACTTTGTATTTGGCAACTTCTGCAGTGTCTCCTCCAGAAACCGAGCAGTGAGCTAATGATGATACAGACACTGACCAATCTAAACAACATGCTGGATAGCTACAGCATAATCAACCCGAAATGTGTGTGTGTTTGTGTGTGTGCGCGTGCATGTCGGAACAAAAAAAAGGGGTGTGAAGAGGCAAACGAGCACAGTGGCATGCGTATTCATTAAAAACAGAAAGCAGCTCAGAGGAAGGTCGATAGAGAAGCTGTTTGGTGTATTGTGCAGTTTACGTGGTGACATCCTGGTCAAGGTCACCCACGGTATTTGCTGCATCACCATAACTCAAGACTAATCACAGTACTGTGTTTGCAAGCTGCCAAAACACACACACACACACACACACACACACACACTAGTCTCATTACGCTTGGTTATTTATGAGCTCAACCATGCGCCCTCTTCTGCAGCGTCCAACCTCAGCACCTTCAGCAACATCTTGTTTTCTCTCAATCATTCATTTTTCTCCTCCTCGCCCGCTTTCCTTTCCTCTCCTCCTCCCTCCATTCTTCCACCCTCCCCTTCAAACTGCTCCTCCGCTCTCTTCATTTTCATACTCATTTTTCCCCTTTCCTCCTCTTGTTCTGGTTTTTAATAATTCATCTCCTGCTCTGCTCCCCCCTCGGGAGAAAAGCTCCCACTGTCACTGGCCAAGACCATTAATCAATCCCTCGTCTCTCTCTCTCTCTACCTCTCTCAGCTCTTAACATCCCTTCTCTCCTCCATTTCTCCACTTTACACTTCTCTTTTTGCTTTCCACATCCTTTGCGCTTGTCATCTCTCATGTTCCTGTCTATCATTTATGTTTTTTATGGTCTTATCTGCCCCCACTTGTCATTCTTTGCCTCTGCTGCTCTCTTTGATCTTTTGAGCCGCCCTATCCTCCTAAACAACACTGGTGCTTTTTCCGTGTCTTCCTCCTCTCATAACAATCCTCCTGTGCTATTGCGTATAAAACAAATTGCACATGAATACCGGCAGGATGTATCACACTAATTCCATACATAATTTCATACATTATATCTATGAACCACCAGTGGTAATTAAACTGTTCATTTTTTCTTGCTTTCTGTTAATCACCACTCTTCTTTTTTCACAACCACCTCCCATGCTTGTCTTCTTCTGTTTCCTTTCATTTGCTTGTCTTCTTAACCTCCTTTGTCCCTTTCATTCTTCTGTCTTCTCCTTCTCCTCTTCCCCTGATGAAAACATATTGCCTGTATAGTTTCTCCCCATCCACTCCCCAAAAACACAAAGCTACACACTCCTGTCTGCACTCGCTCTTATCAGGTATCTCTTTTTGACACACACAATCTGTTGTCATGTCTAGAACTAGTTATCAGATTGAACTCTTACAACCTCCAGTCTGGAGAGTGTTTCCTTACTCTATGTATACACACACACACACACACACACACACACACACACACACACACACACACACACACACACACACACACACACACACACACTCAGCAACTAGAGATAGAGTGCATTACCATGCCTGCAGGAGGAGTGGTCACACGTTTCCTTCCTTCTGACACCCGCTTCAGGAATTGGCGGGCACGTGGTGTCAGTGCAGAAGCAAGGTTACCAGTCAGGATGTAGCTGTCACGCTGTTTCCGCTCCTCATGTGATCCTCTGTCGCTCTGGCCACCACTCTACGAGAGGATGTACTTCTAAGAGATGGAGAAACAGGGAGAGGAGAGAGGGGAGAAAAGGTTGATCAGTGCCTCAACAACTACAGGAGGAAGTGTCACGGGAAGAACTTTTACAGATATAAACAGAAAAAAAGGAAAAAAATATTAATTTCATAAATAACCAAATGAACAATATGACATACAACAAAGAGCAAAACAGATAAAAAGACAGCAGCATGATCATAGTTTAACCAGCAGACTCAACGTATATCTGGCTAACCCTGCACAACCCACTTCCACACATACCTTGATATTCCTCTGTAACACTCAATTATCTCTATGACACACAGACACAAATGCACGCACAGACACACTGTCTAAGTAGGGGTGCAGTCCCTGTCCGACCTTGAGTAAAAGATCTGACAAAATAGCTGATGGACCCATGTGGACATACATGCACACATACATACGCACACCCAAGCACACACACAGGCCTTCATTCATTTTTCATGAGCTGGCAGGGTTCTGAAGGAGGGGGTTGTAATACAAACATGTCCTTATGTTTTTTCTGAATCCTAACACAAACTCTTCCATTCAGACGCACACACATCAAAATGTATACATATAATTTGTCTAAAGGTGAATGGTACTACACTAATCCTCGGAAATCATGAATACATGGTGACATTTCCAACAACATTACAAAGGAATGAGTGGTGAAAATTGTTGAAATAATTATTATGGGATCTCTGCTTTACTCTACAAAACTGTGTTTTACTATAAAGCACTTCTGTTTGACCCCATGATGAACAGTGCAGATGACTACAGGAAACAAATTGAGTGAAAAGGGACTGACAAAGCTCAGAGCTGGACTTAACAGTACTTAGTGCATGGTGAGAGCTACCCCACTGTGCTACAGAGTGCTCATACCAATACAGTAATGGTTCTAACCTTATGTCCTCCTGGCTTTTCTTCCATTCAGTGAACAAAAATCAGAGGTGATAGTAATGTAACACTGAAAGAAAAGATGTAAAACTCAGAATAAACAGAATAAAACCTACTGTATGAAAAAATGCAAAACCAGTTAAGTAATTAACCTTTCTGGTTTTCCCTGCGTCTAATAATGAGTTCACGATTTTCTTCATGAGTGTATTAACTGTAACTGCAAGCTCATCTTAGGGCGAAAAGTAAACTATACATGCCGTGTTGCTATGAAAACACAGGACAGTTTTATCAGTGCGGAGCAGGTGGACAGATACACAACGTTCGTATTCACAACATGAAATGTCAACAGTATCACCACTGACAATACACAGACGCATCTAGTCACACTCAAACCAGAGCAATGACATTTATAGAGCTGCGTGTGTCTGTGTGTGTTCACACAAGAGTGCATAAGATGATTTCTCAAAGGTCTTTCAGATTCAGGGGCTGGCAGTTCAAGCAGGTGTGAGAGAAAATGAATTCATAGTGTGAATTTCATTGATGAAAAGTGACAAAATATTTCCATGACAGCAACAACAACTATTTAAATCGATTATACACAGAAGGCTACATCTCTTTTTATACACGCTACCTGATGAATAAACAGTGTCTCTATCTCATCGCTTTGAGACTACATACATCCAAGGTTCTCTTTGGGTGCTGTTGGGGACACAGAAGGTCTCTACTGGGATAGACCTGCTGGGGGATTGACTTGTGGTGATGCTGCAGCCTCTCAGAGAAAGCTCAGTTGGGATCCTGTGAGAACAAGACCAAGAGCAGGATAGAGAAGAGACAAAAAAAAAAGGAGAGAATTGAAAATGAGCATGTGCAGGAGCAAGCAGGACGAGAAGAGTGGGCAGAAGAGGCAAAGAGCAAAAACTATAAGGAGAATACAAGGAGGTGCAAGGGGACAGAGGGGAATTGGATAAACAGCAACCGCAGATATTGAGCTGCCCCCTCGGGCAAACAGACTCAACCAGAGGCTGCTCCTCATTTTCTCTCCAGCTCTCCCTCTCTAAGCCACTGGCAGCTGGCTTGCCACACTGACAATTACCTCCTCAGCACACCTGGCAGCGACAGTGTCTGTGTCTACGCTCTTGTGTTTTGCCAGTTACCTTACAGCCAACACTCCTTGCCGGGGGGAGGGGGTAAGTTCTCCTCCAACATGGCTTGCCACTTAGGATTGTATGCACATGATTATAGTGCATGCACACAAACACAGAGACCCAAACACCCTGCCAAGAAGCATAATAACAACGTGCCAGCCCCTATTCAATTCTCATTATCAGTGCAATTCGAACATAAACAACAACATTGTTCCCTCCCTCTGTTTCTCCCACATTACACTTTGCTTCTCATTTTTCTTTAATTAAAATCAAGTGTGCACGAGTGAAAAATAAACATGCGCATCACGGCTTAAAAATATAAGAAAACAGGATAGAATGCTTATCTTGTTAGAGTCATAGCTCAAATGAAGCCCTGGATATTCAGAACAACAATGTGGCCTACAGTATGCCCACCCTCCTCTGTTTCCCACTGGGACTGAGGGCTGCTAAGAGGACCACGTTCTCACATGGATGGCTGCATGTTGCCTGTACAAACTGTATCTGCTGGTTTGTTCGTAAATCCTCTTGTGGCTTTCTCATCCCTGGGCTCACACTGACCAATTATTACATTTCTCCCTGCATCCACCCTCCATCTCTTTCTGTACACCTCCCACCAGTGTCCATTCTCCATTTTTCTTCTTCTCTCTTATTAACACCATCCTGGTGGGTCATTAATGTGTGATTGTGTGTTTTTCTCCAGAGGAGGAGAGGAGAAACGGGGGAAAAAACAGGAAGAAGAAACCCTGCCTCATTAACACTGGTGTTTGCTCGTGGCTTTAGCATGTGCACAAACACATGCACAGATTTTCTCATGGCACACACACACATGCACAAGCATGTGCACAGACACCATCACCTCAATTTAGTTATTGAATATTTCTCCTGAAAGTTTATGCATAAGGGAAAACACACACACACACGCCCACACCTGTGCTGTCCTTACTGCGCCAAGAGTTGGTGATTATATCCTGTTTTCCCTACAGAGATGAAAGGAATCAGGCAGAGGATAAGAATTGGGGGATGGGAGCTGATTGAAAGATGAAGGAGAGATAGCAGAGCTGGGGAATTTGCTGAGATGGCTCTGAGCAGCAATTTACACCTTTCTCATCTGATAACCATCAAATAAGATGAGCAGTGGAAGAAGCAGAGTGAAGGGAGACAGAGGATTGACAAAAGCGAGAGAGAGTGTGCTAATTAGCGTTGGAGGAGCTTATTTTCACAATGCATTCCCTTTTAGAGCTTTGATTATCTGCTTAATGTTGTAATCAGATTATCAGTCTTTTGAATCATTCTGCTTTCGAACTGAAATGTTGTGGACTTATGTCCCAGTGCCAGCAGGATGCCGAAATTCAAAACACACCGTTGAAAGGGACCTCGCTTGATTTCTGTTTACATGCTGGAATAGCTGGGAAGGGAAATCTAACATTAAAACCCCAAACAAAAATGAGCTGGCACTTCATAGAAAATGTGAATCCTAAAACACCTTGATGTTTTACTGTCACAAATTTAGTATCTTTTCTTATGTTTGGGAGTTTCAGAGAACCCCAAAATGAGTGATCTGTTATAAAAAACCATCTGTAGTGTGATTATCACCGAGCCTTGGGTCCTGTCCCAGGAAAAAGCTTCTGGCCTCAGTTTTTGGATAGATATTATCTCAAACACAAAGTCCAAACAGAACACCAATCTGAGTATTTTACTTCCATCTAGCTTGTCATTTCTGCAAATGTATTTCTTTTATTGCAGTCTGTTATTCATTAATTTATTTTTTTTTTGGAAGGCTCTGATATCCACCTATAAATATGCATGCATGTTCAAGTAATGTACAGCACAACCTGCAACTCCTCTCTAGTTATTACAGCTACATATATGTTTTCAGGCCTTTTCAGGTCAAGGCAATGTTGTCTCACTGCTTGTTTTATCTACCAACAGTCCAAACCTCCAACTCATCCATTAATCAACTAATTGTGTCAGCCTTAAATGCACTTAATATGACTTATTTGACTCATAAAAACTCAAATCTAAAACTCAAGCTTTTATTAATGCACCATATTATTTGCTTTTGTATGAATCTATGTTTCTGGCAGATAAGTTTGTTTGATGAAGAGATGAAAGATCTCATGTAGTGTTGAAAAAAGCAGGTGCTGAGGGACCCTTCAAGATGTAATGGGCGTTAATAGGTATCATGTACTTGCCGCTCCGCACATTAGTTCCAGCTCTTGCCCTGCTGTCACATGTCATACTCTTCTTTTTCTAAACCAACAACTGCACAGACGCCGCTGTGCACTCCAGTGAAGCAGAGCTGCTATGAAGCTAATCTTTGAAAAGCAATGAGCAGGTGTAAATATGGCCGCTGGTTGTGGCAGCTGAGTCTCTGAGTTATTTTAAAGTATGACTGTTGATTTTTCTCTCACATAACTATTCCTAGGTAAGGTATTTTAGGTCTCATGAATGCTTTCCCCACTTATGCTATTTCTGACCCATGGTGTTTAAACATTCATTATACACCTGAAAGGCTGCTTGAGAGTGTGAGTAGCCTCTATGTTATAATAGTGCTGACTTATGTGTGGCTGGCTCCAGGGTTATTGGTGCCATAATGTTTGCATCTGAAAAAACATCTGCAAAAGTGTGTGGTAATGAGTTGGACAAACATGCACATGCGCACATGCACACACATAAATAATGGAACTCTTAGGACCAGGTGGCACACAATAAACAGAATGGATGCAGAATCACGCTCCTGTACCCCTCTAACCACCTCTGTTGCGAAGAAGCATGCATTGTGTAAACAGGTGCTAGCTGACTGAGATGTCTGTTTGCCCGGCTATTTCTCTTTTGGAATGAAGCAGCAGGACAGAGAGAGAAAGAGACAAGCTGTCAGAAACAAAGACAGTGGTACAGGAAGACAGAAGCATACTGAGGGAGAGATGGAAATACAGAGAAATTAAATTTTTGACTGCAGAGGAGATAACAGAAAAAGCTCCCACATGCTCAAAGCAGAGAAGAGTGAAGCCTCTGTTCTTCTTGAAAATGTAAAAATGCACATCTGAATTTTGATGAAAATGAAGATTCACCAAACTCATGAATTTTCTTTCCGTGCTCCATGTTCCAACATTTTTTATTCATGTGTCATCTCTCCTCCAACCTTGTAACATGTAATTCCCTCATTTATTTCCTTATTTCAGCTCTTTCTTTTTATTCTTTTTTGTGCTGCAAACAGAGCAGTGTTAATGCTTGTATATCCAATATAGCTCAATGTAATAAACTAGAATACAAACATGCTGTCTAAAATAGAAGCGGCAATAATTTGAGTGTAATCTGGCCTGGACAAAGGAGGTTTTTAAGGTATTCTTTTACTGCCAAAAGAGTAACTGTGTGCAAAAAATGTCTCATAGTTTTGCTGATAGTAGGTCTGACCTTTGACTTTGTGGGCTTTTCCTTCTTATAATGAACTGATTTCCTTTCTAGAAATAAACAGTGATTTCTTTCTCAGATAAGGACACACATTACTTCCTAGATAAGGTGGTTATCGGTTTTACATTCAAATACCTTTGTAGAATTAAGAAAGCATTTCCTTTGCAGATAAGGAAACATGAGAATAATAAGAAGAAACAGACAGTAACGGTAACTGGGGCATGAAAATGGCCAGAATATCAGGAGCTGGATTGGGTGTTCGGTCTCTACGAAAGTCTCAAGTTAGGACAGCCTGTGAGACAAACAGAGCAAGAGAGACATTTACAAGGGAAACCTCCTTGTAAGATACAGTCCTCTTTACGGTTTTAAGGGCAGAGGCAAAGGTTGGATACCCTGACCGTCCTCTTCTTGCACCATTTGGTGTCTAGGAGACCATTTATCCCAATCTGAAGAAGACGCGAGGGGAAGGTCTAATGGCACACAGTGGAGAGTGCAGCCAGCATGCCCTGCAGCTGACGGAAGAGCCTATATTTCACTGAGAGTTGAGAGACAAGTCCAGATAAGCCGCTTGCTGACTGGATTTAAGGTTGCCTTTGCTGTAGTTCACTGTGAGGCTCAGAGGAGAGTGTGCCTGGTCCCGACTTGCAAAAATAATCTTCCAGTCATCAAATTATGGGAGGAATGCTTGGCCAGTAGCAGCGACAGGGCCACTAACAAATATTATATCTCAACCTTCTAATATCTAAATATTAGATGCGCGAAACAAACCAATCCCTGTTGGCAAAGATGTGCAAAACATCTTTTACACTGAGTAGAATCTCTCATGCCTGAGTTCGCAAATACCTGGAGCTGCATTAGTGAGATCAGCCTTGATTGTTCTTAGGATATACTGCAGGGTGAAAAACAAGTCTTTTGTAACCTCAAATTGATGAGAGTTGAGGAACCAGTGCTCAGGTGATGATTTTACAGGCAATAGCAATTAACAAACAAGCAATGCCAACTCATCAGCAGATTGCAATGATGATTCTTTTGACAATACTTCTGCACAAGCACGCACAGAAAACATTCACAATAAAACGATAAAGACAAGAGAGTAGTAAAAAATATGAGAAATATGAGAGACGCAATATACTAGAGGCATGATCAGGAGGCAGTAACATGCTGTGGATATTGCCTGCATTATGTCTCATTAATGCAGGACTATGCAGCAGGCTCAACACATGCTGAAAGGATGTTAGAACAAAGGACACAGGGGAAATGGTGTCAGGTATCTATTGAATGTGGGTAACAGTGGGGAGGCATGTCGTTGTCTTTTCTTATGTCCTGTTTCTTCTTAGTAGCACCTCTCTCCAAGCAAAAGGGGTGTATGGACACAATTCTCCTAGAATTAATCAAGAATTTAAGCTCTATTATAGCTACTTTTGCTATCTGTCTCTGTCTCTCATTCTTCTTGCCTCCAATTTGTTCCTCCTGTACAGATTTGTGTTGTTTTTTTTTTTTTTTCTATTTTGTTTTCTCTCCTTTATAACATTGTTAATATTGAGCACTTGGCATGGAGGGAAATTAACAGGTGTAACAAACAAGTGGCAATTGCAACCTGAAAATACTGTCAGGAATTGGCTCATTAAAATATTACACAACAATTTAAAACCATGCCACTTGACTCCATTCCTCATTATAAGGAGCCCTGCTGGTTTTTAATTCCTGCATTGCCATACATTGTTAACATTATACTTGTATAATATTCAATATTCCCGTGTCCTTTTCTTTTTTTTTTGGATGCAATGGTGCTCTCTTACTTTTATTAACATCTCTCTCATCTCTCAAGTCTTTCAAAATCTCAACATTGCAGGCTGACATAACTCATTTTATTTTAATGACCATTATAATCTGCTGTACCACTAACCATTAAAATCAACGAGACAATGTTTTCTACATTACTGTTTTCTTTATGAACGACCTTCAAAAAGAAAAAAAAAAAGAAAGGTGGTTGGTATGACAATGACCAAACACTGCAGGTCCACTTTTGCTACAATAACAGGGTTCAGCGGTCCACAGGCAATTACCTTTAATTACGTCTTTGCTTCTTTTGAGAGCCTGCAATCAAGAAGTGCGTCAGTAATGCCCAAAACAAGGACAACAAGCAAACACACCATATATATTGCATGGTACACAGTCTGATGCAGCTGACAAATGCAAGCGCCTTGGAAACAAGCATTTTACCATGCTTTGACTTATTGATTAAAACTGGAATTTTCATCCATATTATCAGCAGGATGAGGTTAGGTCAAGTTTTGTTGAAGCCAGCCATTGATTTCTGTGACCACTGATGAGCTTGCATTAGTTACCAGTCTTTTGTTTTCTCTGTATTTGTTGACATAGGTTCTCCTTTGATCCTGCCATCAAATATAACTCTAAAACACAGGTTACAGAAGAAATGGCACTCTCTTACCCTGCATATGTTTTAACTACTGCACTATATTTCCGTCTTGACTAGGTCCAGGTGCAGGCCAGGGGAGGTCAGAGCACAGGGTATTGATGAGGTGGCAGAATGCAGAGAAAACGCTGATGTTGCTTCTGGGAGGGAAATAGATAACATTGACAGGGCAGCGTAACTCCCATCGGTCAATTATTAAAATGGAGAAAAGCTGTATGTGTGCGCATTTCCTGCTGACGGTGGGTCAGACTGGAGGGACTTGGGGTCACAAGCTAACAAGGATAGATGCATGTGCACGTCAATCTGTCTATCTGTCCATAGCTAGATAGCCAGCTATCCGTATGTTTGCATTATGTATTTGTGCATCCACTTTATCTTAAAATTAGTGAAGCATTAGTCATCTCAGGTACACCTGTCATCTCCAGGGGTACCTTACCTTTAACTGAAAACTGAACTGCAATAATGACACACACACACACACACACACACACACACACACACACACACACACACACACACACACACACACACACACACACACACACACACACAATTGAGTACTGTCCTGCATCAGTGTGGGGAATAAATAGACTATCACTATGTCAGAATTGAAGCATGCTGCAACTGTGTTTGTTTGTGTGTGTGTGTGTGTGTGTGTGCACCGGTAGGCTCCTGCTGTGCTGATTTCAGCAGGAACAGATGGTCCTGCCAGGGCTCTGCCGAGGCTCTACAGTCCATAGTCTGTGAGAAGACTTGTGAATGTATGTACAGTGTGAGTGTGTGTGTGTGTCTCCTGCTGATTTCCTCCTCTGTTTTTCCTCGATTAATCTTCTGCACATTTCCTGGTACCAAATCCATTTTACATACAACCATACATACACACAGACACACAGACACTGATTGTTGCAGTGTAAGTGATATCCTAGTGGTCTTTGGCCTACTTGTCTGTTCCATTGACACTTAGCAGCTTAATCCTGCTTGAAAGGCTCTTCACTGCTAAGCTCATGTTTGCCAACACACAGGCTTGTCACACCCCCACCCTTTTGTGTATTTGTGTGCCTGTCCGAATGGGTTTGTGCATATGTAATTGTTTACAAACACACATTCACAAAAATGGCATCTAAGGTAAAGAAGAGTGTGGGTTTTTGCTGTGTCCTCCTGACTATTATTTGAGAATGAATACAAAACAAAAAATAAATTAAAAACAGGAAGTGTTCCAGACACACAGCAAATTATCAACTCATTGAACTGTCATCTCATTCAATAGATCAGTATGGAGAATAAAAAGTAGAGGAGTCCAGTTAATCATTGGTTGACTTGAAACCGTCCCAATGCTGACACATATACTGTATGTTACAAGTTGTGAGAGCATGAGGACAGTTAGGGTTGTCCAGATGTGGACTAATTCCCTAATGGGCTTCTACTCCACAAAACACAGTGGCAGACAAGCTGGGAAATACACACACGCACGCAAACATTGTAGTACTGTTTGGTATCCCAGTGGTGTGGCCTTTCTCTATTCATCTCTCTCTCTCTGTCCATTTTCATTAATAAAAACAGCAGTATGATGGATGGGGGGTGGCAGATGAGCAGATTAGCGAGATGTATTACGAAAGCTAAATCACACTGAAGGATCAGGTATTTTTAAGAAATTAATTCCACAGGATGGACTTTGGATGTTATAATCTTATGTTTTTGGGGCATTAATAAACACAGACCAACTTCAGTAACTTGGGAGAGTTTGTCCTGTCAGTCTGTCTCTTTCTGTTTGTCAGTGTTTTTCTAATGTTCACTCTTCTTAGCTGTTGCCTCGCCTGTCTGCCTCTCTGCTCAAACGGCAGAAAATCTCTTGAATGCAGATTGCTGCCTTCTTCAGCTGAAATGACTGAATATATGGACTTTGCCAGCTATTGATTTCAGGCAAATTCAGCAGGAAAGTTATTTTTCTGCATGTAGTTCATGAGTAATAGAATGACATTAATATGAGTTCCCAAATAAACAGATACTGATTGTGCCATTTGACTCCCAGACAGACAAAGTAAACATTTTTGTGTACTCATTCTGCCTGATAGCGCTATTCTTAAAATGTGTGCTACATTAAGCAGCTTCATTTTCCTTCCCAACCCCCTTACTTCTTCATTTGCACTGCTTTAGCAGGAGCTGATCAGTGACTCCATTCATTCCTGGTCAATTTGGGCAGTGTGCTCGATATGGCTGTTTCATTACACACTTCCTTCCTGTCAGTCTGTCCGACTCAGGGGAGAAGACGGTAGGACTGAAAGGGAGAAAGGAAGGAACAGGAGGAGAGAGAGAGAGAGAGAGAGAGAGAGAAGAGGAAGGGGTGGGATTTATGGGGGTGTACACAGAGGGAAAAAGTATAAGCAAGGTTAGAAACAAGGGAATAAGAGAGGGAAAGGGTAGAAAGGAAAGGTTTACAGTGTGTGGTGAAGAGCAGGAGATAAGTGCAATATGATGTGTGGGGGGGTGGAGGATGGGAGATGAGGAAGAGAGAAATCAGGATGACATAAAAGAGTGAGACATAGTGAAAGGGGCAGAATGACAGGATGTGACTGACTTAGAGATGAATAATGGAGCCATAAGGTAGGACGTGCAATGCAAAAGAAAGGGAATGAGGGAGGAAAAATCTGGTGAATAGTGAAGAACAAGAAGTGCAAGGGACTAATAGCAGAAGAAAGTGGGAGACTGAGAGGGACAAAAGTGGATGAAGAAAGAAAGGTGGGGACAGGAAGGAAGGAAGGGGAGGAAGTGGGGTGAAAGAACAAGGGAGAGGGTGTGAACAGAAAAAGAGGGTCAGAATAGAAATAAGGAATGAAGAGAAGAAAAGGGACACAAGATGATGTTGAGAATCCATAAAAGGATTCATTTCAACCATCTTAATAACAAAATGCTTTATATTAATGCTAAAACAAACTTTATCTCACCACAGGAACTGGACTTCTCATTAATAATTGCCAATTCATTATCATGACATCACAAAATTGTATTTCTAGCACATTTAAAATTTGAGTTTGTCTTTCAGACTGTGTCTTGGCCACCTCCATTCAAACCAGACACTAAGATGAATACATTACAGGCTGCTTCCAATAATTGTAAACCTTAAAGACTTATTATGCCTCTGTGCCAGCAACAGCCACGGCCAGAGGCATTTTGTTTTCAGGTTGTCCATCTGTGAGGGTGAACGAGATATCTCAGGAGCCTTAAAGGAAATCTACAGGTTGGCACAGATGTTCACTTGGACTCAAGGATGAACTGATTAGATATTGCTGGTTAAAGGTCAAAGGTCACACAATAGCCATAGCTCAAGATTTCATATGCTAATTATGAAAAAAATTCAAACAAATGTCTCACAGGTGAAAATGATGAATTGATACATATGTATATATATCTCAATTGCATCTTTTTAACTAAGCTTATCAAACAAGACAAAAAATATTTTTATATGGTTGCGAGCTGCAAGTCAATAAGGAGCAGGTTATAAAAACAAAGTAATTACTGATGTCAGAGGAAGCTTTCACGACCCTATACTGTAGTAACACACAAGGCCGCATACACATAGTGTGATGACACCCTTGTGAAGCTGACGTCTGACAGCTCACTCTATTTATCAGCACAACAGCCTCTTTTTCAAGCTCTTACTTAAAATCATTCTGCCTCCTCTCTTCATCTTCCTCCTTTTTCAGTAGTCTTTTCTCCATCAGCCTTTTTTTGTGTGTGTTCAATCTGCAAAGGTCCAAGTCATGGTCACTGCCAAGCAAGAAAGCAAGAAAAAGAAAAAGGCAGAAAACAGAGAAAAAGAAGGATCCTCGTCTCTGCCACCAGGTTTGGTGTTTCTCAGCACTGTGGTCACATATTTTACATCAGTGCTTAACTGAGCTAAAACCAAAACAACATTGTGACTCACAATGTGACACATGACATTCTGGCATGCTAGTGTGCATATACGTATGTGTGTGTGTGTGTGTGTGTGTGTGTGTGTGTGTGTGTGTGTGTGTGTGTGTGTGTGTGTGTGTGTGTGTGTGTGTGTGTGTGTGTGTGTGTGTGTGTGTGAGAAAAGCATTATATTGCTACATGGCTTGAGACAAAGGAGGGAAAGAGTGAGACAGAGATGCAGCCTCAACTTTTTCCCTTGGGATTGGTCGCCATGGCTACTGAAGCATTTTCATCTGAATGTGGGACAAACATAAGGAAGAGTGAGAGAGATACACACAGAGACAGAGAGAGACAGGGATAACATGGTGGCACTGAGACACTGCCATGATATGTGTCAATGTAAATATATAGATATAGATGCAATGTTGATAGCATAAAACAGTAATGAAAGTAAAAAAAAAAAGACTAAATTAATACAAATTATTGTAGATTATCCCATATCGGTATATTAATATATTAGATAATTACATCCTGATCTTTCATCTATGGTAAACAGTCAGGATGCAATAACAAAAACACATCCGCCACATGCAGCACTGCAGCTAGGTAACCACAAGATACCTGATCTCCGACAGAATGCACGTAAGGCCACAGGAAAAAGCAGTGACCCAATATGCACTCTATGAACTCTAATGGAAAACAGAGCCCAACGAGAACAAACAGCATCAAGAGACTATAACATCTCATCTTACCACCAGACAATCAGACTCCATCTATATTTCAAAAGCTACGGAAAACTGTGACAATGGGCTGTCATGATCCAAGATTAGTGGAGGGCACCTTTAATGAGGAGGAGGGCAGAGAGGGATCCTGTTTCTGTGCTGGCAGGCTCACTAGAGTATCACCTGTGGGCAATTTGTCCGAATTCGGTGACAAACCTTGAGGAAGAGTAATTGAATGTATGTATTAAATCCAGCTCTCTTAAATGTGTCAGAATTTGAGTGAATTTAACCGAAACCCTGAATTAGTGGTTGTCTTTTCAATGGACATAGCCTCAAATTTTATGTTACACATCATGTTATTGTGGGGTCTGACTGACAAGCAACCACCAACATTAATAAGGAAAAAATATCTATCACCTAATTAATAACATAACTCTGTTTCACGCCCTTCTGAACGACTGATTGGGGAACACTCTATTGTGCTGTGACTTATATTGTGACAGATTTTTTTGCTTGCATCAGGAGTTTGTTGATGATTTACTATATGCTTCTCAAAACAGTAAGTGGGCAGAAATTGGGCTCGACACAGGAAATGACTGTCTCAGTTTTTCTCTGCAATAGGTTTGTCAATATTTGCATAAAGTACAGCCAATGTTACAGGTGATGAATTATTTATGGAGACTAAAGGAAACAGACTTGTAAGGGCTGGTTCTGCTTGACAGTGTTTCCCTGGACCTACCAAATGTGTGTGTGCGGGTGTGTGTTGGGGGGCTTGAGTGAGTGTCAGGGAGAGAGCGTGTGAGCAAAAGAGAGAGAGAGTAAGAGAGTGTGATGCGCTCTGCTGCGCTCACCGGCAAAGTCACTGCTTTCTCAAGGACACTGCGGCTAAGGGGCAAGAAAGAGAGAAGGAATGACACACAGGAAGAAGAGGCAAGAACCAGGCAGGAATAAAGGAAGATGTTCAGTGATAGAAGGCCAAGGGAGATAAAGAAATAAGCGGAGAAAACTTGAAAAAAATGAGAGTGAAAGAGGCAGCGGATGAGGAAAATATGAAAAGGAGAGGGAGATGCTTCTATGTGGATAATATTTCTTGCTGGAAAAACACAAGGTATACAGTATACGAAGTAACCAGAAAACACGCTGTTCAACAAGCTGGTACACACAGTACAAACCAGGGCTACAACTGCTGATGATTGCCATGATCACTTAATGTATCGATTTTTAGTTTTAGCAGTTAATCATTTAGTGTAAATCATGGTTAGAAATTGTTAATGCCGATCATAGTTTACCAGAGCTCAAAACGACAGTTTCAATTTATACTGATAGTGATGAAACATAGAGAAGCAGCCAATGTGTTGGAATTCTTCTTCAAAAATAATTTTAGTGACTCATATAAAAGTAGTTAATTAATTGTTGTTCACATTTTCTACAATTCATCCTTTCCGCAGCGCTAACACCAAGTAAACTGACTCAACACCAACAGGTCACCCCAGACAACATAAAAAGCCCCCTGAGCAACAGCAGACATGGTATAGTTAAGTTATGCACGCTGTGGAGCACAGCAGAGGAGCAGCCTTTTCCGCCTGGTTCAGTCTCACCAGCGATCCACTAAAACCTCTACAGCAATCAATTATTTACACATAAACACACACACGCAGACCCCAAAACACTCCCACTGAGATGATAGTGGGGAAGGCCGCTGGCTGAATTGCATAAAAGCTACTTTACATACATAAGTGGGCAGTTTACCAAAGCAGTGAGTGAACTCTGCAGCCACTTGGACCACAGGCCCTGACCAACTGCGATGAAAAAAAGTGTCTAATCTAAAAGCATCCTCGGTGTATATTAATACTGAAGACCAGACCACAAGATGACTGTGGGGCTTTTGTTTGTTCAGATACACAGATGGGTACAGAGCACATGTGGGTCAGCAGATAGGCATATGGTAGGAGGACATGAAATATACAGGAAGACAGAGAGAGATTTAAACTTTTAATTTAGCGCAGAAGAATTCCTACTAAATTCCTTCTCACATAAAAATCTTGACTCTTTCCACATGAACTCATGATGGTAAAACAATATATACAACAAACACACACACGCTCGTAAACGCACATGCACGCACACACATACTCAAGCACACACTGTCTTGGGCCCAGCAGGGGTGTCAGCCAATCTCTCCCTGCAACAGGGCTTCTCTTGTTTTCTGGTTGATTGGGCCACTCTGTAAACAATGAGCCACCGATCCTGCAGCAGCCCGTTACGTACAGAGCATAGATGGAGGGCAGGCCACTAAGTATGCAGCGATATATAGACAGAGAGATAAGAATGGATTCCATTATTCATTTCACTCACCTCCCTCTGTCCTCCCTATCTGTTTATCTGCCCACTTCGTTTTCAGTGTCTGTCAGTCAGTCACTGCGTCTGTCTGGAGTTGCGGTGTCAGAGAAGGCAGGGTTCACCACCTGAGAAGACAAACGATCAAAGGTCAGTTAAATCAGTGCGACAGCTCTTAAGGGTTATGTTCAGCTTGACTTACGTTGCACACTGGGCAGCTGATATTAAAGGAGGAGGTGAAAAAAAAGGGCAAATTAATGCTGACCGAGTCATTTTCATCATCATCGCGATAGCAACGCGTACAATAAACACATTGCAAAAGACAGCTTGGAATGTCATGAATATGAAAAATCATTAAATTTTTTATGTGACAGTGGGCCTGAAATTAACACCCATCTAGCACGAAATGCAGGTAGATTTTCCATTTGGCAAGTAAATCTCAGAAGGCTATCCGCCACACTGGCAGGTAAATGTTTGCACCAAAACAGTCATGTCATAAAACTCCATGCTCTGAGATGGTGTTTTGGTGACATTTACGAGCGTGTTGCGTCTGGGTGCTGTCTGTGTCAGAGTTTGAAACAGAGATGTACAGGGAAAGAGACGTCATGGTGCATTCCAGTACACCTCGTAAATTCAGGAATCTATACTTGAATGGCCACAGAGGTTGCTTAAAATAGGAAAATTTATCATTGTTTTCTTATTTTCCTTTGTTGAAATACATGTGCCTACAACTGTCATTACTGTGTTGTTTTTTCATTTCAACATTTTTAATAATTTGATGCTAAAATCTTAGCAAGATCAGATTCATTTCGAAAAATTCTATCAAAAAGAACATTATCGAATCATTATCAGCAAACTCAGACACTTTCTAGTTAAACAGGTCCCCGAGAACCTCTGTGACAATTTTCAAGTTATTTAATGCAACATTTTTACTAAAGTCACACTCGAAGTGAATACATTTTGGTCGGTATAAATAATTTCATTTCTTTATTCAGTGGGTATAGACTATTTAGCAGCTATTAAAGCTGGAAGATATATGACTTGTATAGCTAATATGCACACCCAAGATTTGTTTATTTATAGCAAGTCATGTCTTCATCCCAACATTGAACAATTTTATCGCACATGGCAAATTTTCCTCATATTGCGCAAGCCTACTGCAAATAAAGATATGCATTCCCACAAACACACAAGTGCATGCACCCACACTGCTATCTATGAGAAAAGAGAGAGGCGAGAGAGAGGCAGACAAAGAGAGCTGAACAGACTAAAACCTCCATTAGGCACTCTGGCAAGTGAATCTCAAATCTCTGTGTGATAAGAGGAATTATTTTGCACTGATGTACAACTGATTCACTTATGCACACAGCAGACTCTTACTCTTATATTACTTTCTCATCTCCTTCTCGCAAACATCACCAAAAAGGGCAGGACAGAGGGGTATGGGCCGAGGGAGCTAGAGCTAGAAGAAAGACATTTTTGGAAAGGAAACATGGATAAAAGAGAAGAGTAAAAGAAGAGATCATAAGGAGGGAGAGAACAAGAATATTCTATATTGGAAGTGCAGAAGCGCTCACTGACCAGAAAATTGGGAGGAACTGGGCCCTCCCTTCACATTTGCATATGTGTCGCTACATAAATAAGTGCATACAACATCAATTCCATTTCCACATTTGCTTTCCATGCAAACAGATTACAGAGCCTGAAACAGCACTGCATCGCAGATTGCCAGAGAATGTTGTAGTTTATTCCTCGAAGACATGTCTGACTTTAATAAAAGGTGCCTCCTAGCTTGCCCGGTGAAATCTCCCAACATCAGCCACATTCCAAAGCCTAGCTCCAAACCAAACCACAATAAGAATCCATATCCTCTCACCTTCAAACCACCTTGTATATAATCAACTGAAACCTCTTTTACCTAACAACCATTGTCACAGCCATTTGAAACTTTCCTGTAAAAGAAAAGTGCGATGACAGTGGGGCTTGTGAACACAGCATGATAACATGACTGCTCTTTAGTTTGTTTTTTTAGGCAGACCACTGTGTGTCTATCAGCTAAACCATCTTTGGGCCCCATTAACTGATGAACCAGGTGGATGTTGCTGGGTTTCATTTGTACATTTATAAATCAATAATAACAACCCTGATTGCTGGACTGCTGGGTAATATAAAACTATCTGCTCTGCTCAGTATTTATGAAAAACTAATTGAAACAGCGGCCATCTAAACAGAATACAGATGTTTCGTTGTATGACAGTGCACAAAGTACAGCCCTGTGAGACACGACGTAATCACATGCAGTCTGACAGCGACGAACTTGTCAAACCAGATACACCTAAAAGATGTTGGTGCACCTTGTACAAATATGAGAAACAGAGCCAAGAAAATCAAAGTAGAGCAAATGTACAGGATTAGCTTTGTGCTGTTTGGAGAAGCAGTCACACCTTGTACAATAGAGCATAACTGAGGTGGGTGTTGTTGTGTAATGGATGAAATGTCATGGCCCTGCAAGACAAACTGGTTCCCAGTCGCATTCTGATTGTCTGAAGTCTATTACTAACTGTCACATGCGTGCACATGCAAACACACAAATCAGATTTACAAGTAAACAAGGTATGGCACACACACAAACACTCTTCCTGTAGAACTTAAAAAATGTGCTTCAAACCTTTATAGTCTGAGTAGCACAAAACATCATCACATTATTCAAATCCTATACAAATAAAACAAATCTTATTATCTAAAATACTCTTGTGTTGAACTCTTTAACTTTGTTTATATGCAGAGTAATGCCTCTGTCACTGACACATTCCACTTCATCACACATATTTTTATGTTGCATGCTTTGTTTTGAAACTGTGGACAGTTGGACAACTGGCAAACAAGATGTGACAAGAGGGAGTAGGCATAAAAATTTGAGGCTGTGAGAGTTGTGGAGGGTGTTGACTGTCTTATTTTTGTTGAAAGCTTATATGTCATACAATGAGCAAGAATCCACTACTCAGCATTTTGTGCCTAGGAAAGACATTCAAAACCACTACTGAAATAGTTCAAGCAAGAAGTTAAATAGGCCTGTGTTTTCCTAAAGTGCAGACCAACTGCCAAGAACCATACACAGCAAAAAGTACATTATTACAAGCAGAGAGACACAAGGTGCAAAATTTTTCAAGTTTTCAAGACTGATCATCATTAAAACACATTGGACAACAATCTGTTTTAGCAATTACAGTGATCAAACTGTGCATCATGTTCAATATGGAATTGACATATGAATGAGATCACATACAAAACTGCTTTATAATACCACACCAATTGAGAGACGTTAATATTATATCTACAGATGATCTCTATCTGACAGATGTATTAGGCAGAGGTAAAGTATGACACACAGATTAGCTGTACATCATTTTTCACACCTCTAACTGGCCTGGTGAATCAGTTATAAGATGGAGAATATATATATAGAAAAAACATATCATGGATATGTATTCCTTCTCCCTGTGGCAGAGCACTTCTACAAGGGTGAATGGAGACATACCATCAGATAATGGTCTCCAGTGACTGACACGTGTTCTCAATAGAGTGCTCATGAGAGAAAAATAAACCTTCAGTTGACAGCATTATTTAATTTGCCAATTCTTCACATCTCATTTGGAAACCATTACTGATAGTGAGAAATAAGAAGGTAGGTGTCAAACCGAGAAGCGATGGTGCAGTGAAGCATAAACAAAGACATCATTTTATGCCACAGTAGGTGGTATTAAAACCTGACTCAGCGCATAAAACACAACCTGTGAGAAATTAAGCTTGTTAGTGACAGATTGCTAGAGTTACTGATTGCCATTTTAATCAGAGAAGAAATGTAATCAAAATCACACATTTGTGAAACACCAACATGGTAATCTGCACAAAAGTAATGGGCTTCCAAAAATGACAGGTTTGTACAGTCAGTCTTTCTGCTCTGTTGTCTCTCCATCTGTACAACTACCAAGGTCAGGGTTGAGCTTTCCGGTCCACATGCTGCATGAGACCCCCCTGCTTAATGACGAAAACAGGGCAGAGCAGTGCAGTGTGTTATGTACTTGATATCTGCTGGTTTTTTACCATGTGATAAGGTGACACTGTTGATTTTACTCCTTGTATTCTCTAACCATCATTCTATTAGGTTTAGTAATGTGCTCCAGGCCTCATTATTATAACCATGGACTAATCAGGAAATGCATCTTATTTAGTAATTGCTTAATCATCAATTAATATTAATTTTATATAGTCATTAATATTGATGAGCCCAAGGAAGACATGTCATGGGAGGCGCATTAGTTGATCTCACTATGAAACACCACTTTGCTTTCAATTCTGAATTTGTTTCGCTATTCAATAAAATAAAATGACAATCCCTTTTTAATATTCATACACTCTAACAGTAATTATGATGTGAGAGAGTATCCCTAACCTCCCACTTAATTCAAAAATATCACATGTAATCCTAATCCAGATAATCTCAGTGGTAAATCATTTTCATTACAGTGATGCTCTTGCATGCACGCTTCAGAATTGTATGTGTTTAAAACATAAAGGGCAATTTTCTGAATTTTCAGACTAGCGTGTGCACAGTATGTGAGCGTCTGTGCACGTTCTAGCCTGAGGTCCAGGTAACCAGACAATTTAAAAAGTCACAGATATAAAACATACACGGGCGTACAACCACATGCTGCACAGGAAGAATGCAGCACATCGAGAACCACTTGCCTAACAGGAACAAATCTCTCTCTTAACCCACAAATGCACATCTGTGCACTAGCACACACACATACACGCAATGCACACAGAGTGGAGGAAACCCTGCAACTGGTTCTGTTTCTTTATTTCCTCAGTGTATAAGGCAGGCTGGGAGGCATAGATCTCCACTGACTTAGCCTTGACTTTGGAATTCCAATCAGGAAACAAGTAGAGGGTGAAGGGTGAGATGGGTTGTGGCTGGATGGAGTGTGGGTGGGGGTTTCCAGGTGAAGACAATATGAATATATGGATGAGAACTAGAGAGGAAGACCTGGCTTGTATACTAAAGATGCTGATAAACTCTATGTTTGCATCCCTTCCTCAGCTACAACAGGTTAGAGAGTGCAGCAGTGACATGGGAGGACAGAGGGTGAGAGACGCTGATGGTGATACATCACATGCAAGCCCAATGCACAGTGATGGAGGTGGTTTCCAGGTTCAGCCTGTTGTTCGTTCGTTGTTCTTGTGGGTCAGGAAGCTTTGCTCTGCCTTCTTCCACTCAACAATAAAAGCAATTTAAGATCACACAGCAGCAGCCACCGCAGAGCAATTTACTGCTGACTTCTTTATTCTGAGGAGCAAGTGTTCGGGGAAATCAAATGGCCCTCTCTTACGTACGTAAATGAAATGATCTAGTGACCAGCTGAATCACAAATTTTGAGTTTGAGAATAAATCACTTACCTATTCTACTACGCACAAAAAACGAATAGGCTGAAAATTATTCGGCTATACAGTACAGCAGATCTGATGCAAAAAACATCATAGAGAATTCCTATGAATGCTGTTAAAACACACAAACACACACACACACACACAAAACAACACAGCTTTTATGTCGGGTTTGAAATGAAACCTCCAAATTCTCTGAAGGGCCAAAGCCCAATTAGAAGAGGAACGATTTTAAGAAGACAACGTAATGCTCTTTCAGCATTGTATCTTTCCACTATTGATCAAAGGGTTACTCACCCCTTTGTTCCATTAAAAAGAAGGATAAAGAATAGTAGTATCTGTACTAAACGTGGTGCAGCAACTTTTTACTTTGCTAAAATTTTCCTTAACATGAACAGCTGTCTCAGTTCTGTTCATTCAGTGCATTTAAGCAAAGCTTGTCTGTGACACTGAGCTGGAACACTAATAACAGCTGAATGCAAACACTGTTCTGAACTACACACTCATTCACACATGGATTCAGGCACAACATCTGCAAAACACACACACAAACACACACACACACACACACACACACACACACACAGATGCACACAGCAAGCCACAGTCTTTGGTTGTGATGATCTGACATCGACAAAGACACCTCTGTTTTAAACATCACTAAAGACCCCTTCTATGTTTTCCATACAGCTGCAGCAATTGGTGCTAGTTAGTGGGCACATTTGTATGTCCAGGCGTACGTCCCTAAAATCACTGCTCTCAAATTACTCATATTCAGCGCTGACCGGGGGCTTAAATGTTTAACAGTAACCCATCTGCAGCACAGCACACATGCATACACACACAGATATACACATAGGACCCTATAGACAGTGCAAAGAGCCTTTGACACGAATGCAGCGTAGGAGGCATAACTTAGACATCCTGTACTGAACCGCCAATAAAAGCTGGCACACCAAGGAAAGAACTCTGAAAACAACTCCCCAAGATGTTCTGATGTTTTATTTTGAAAATGTGCATTTCATGTTATGATGTTATGGGAAGAACTACTTGTACTGCGAGTAACGCAGTACTGTGCGATACATAAGAATATTATATCATTAATTTTCCAAGCTGTAATGATATCTGACAGGTTGTTTTGTGTCCATGGAAATTAAATTAATGGCAAGTCTTGGTTGTGGTAAAACTGTTAGGGATCCTCGATTGGGGATAAAAAAAAAAAAAACCTGGAAAAATATCTAACTATTTTGATGATCACTTACATTTTTTCTAGCAAAAATGCAAAACACTGATTGGTTCCAGCTTCTCAATTGTAAGCTTTTTTTGTCTTAAGTGATAATAAACTGAATATCTTTGGGTTTTGGATTGCTGGTCGGGCAAAACAAGCCATTAAAAATCTCACTTTAGGCTTTAGGAAATTACATTTTTCACCACCTTTTATCAAATGATTGTTGCGTAATCAAGAAAATAACACACACACACACACACACACACACACACACACACACACACATACACACACACACACACACACACACACACACACACACACACACAAAATCTCATAAATACTTGACCTCCATGTCAAATTTTAGCCTTATGGATAATAATCTGTGGTTGCTGGGGTGGGCACAGATATGTGGACCAATGAACAGACGGACCAACAGATTTGTTGGGGGTGTGGCTAAAGTACAGGGGCGGGGCAAACCATCATCAATGAAAAGGGAACTCTGCTTAGTCCTGGAACCTAACCGGGAAGCTGTCCTCCAAAGGCAAAATATGAACATATGCGTGTCTTTCAGTGAAACATTGGACTTACAGTATATGGTTTAATTGATGTCACAGCTACCTTGTGGCTGCTTTGTATCTCCCCTGTGAAGTGTTTTATTTCATTCAATTAGGCATGCAAGTGTATACAACCAATGATGCAATTCAGTCTTTTCCCAGGTTTATAGACCATGCTGCACTGAGTAAATGCTGCACTCGCCCAGATATGTCAGCCTGACAACTGACAGAGTGCTCAAACAGAACATGAAAAAGGCAGACAGACAGGAAAGGGAATAAGGAAGGGAAGTTTTGACTCCTCGTGTTTCTCTCACCCACTCTTGTATCAACACACACGAGCACACACGCACCAAATGAGAAGGAGTGACTAAGTCTCGCCCTAGGCTTCATACAGTAGCTCTTAACAAATCCAAGCCTTGCCCAATCATTTCCCTTCTCTCTAGGTTGCCATAGCTACAGCCTGCCTCCTTGTCTGTACTTTGGGAAGGGTGAGACTTTACCACTGTGTGTGTGTGTGTGTGTGTGTGTGTGCGCGCGTGTGTGTGCGTGCATGCACATATGCATGCGTGTGTGCTGTGTGGCAACCCCACCAGATGCGGTCTTAACACTTCCTATCTGTCAGCCTTAAATTCACACTCCTATTGGAGGTCTGAGGTGGGAAGGTGTGAGATAGCAGAGGTGAGCTGCGTCGAGAGAAAGCAGGGAGAAAAAACCTGTACTGTGGTGGATGCGACTGCTTGTGAGCCGACATGTGGCTTCCCATTCAGCAGCGACACAATATCTAAAGAGCAACAACTTGGGCTCTCTTTGGGGATCAGAGTATGGACTGTGCTTCCTTTTTTTTCAATACATCAAACAAGCATTCTTCAGCATCAGCAGCTCCAGTGGAATTGGTTTGATCAGCCTCTGAGATAAGCTAAATGAGGTAAATTAATAATTTCTGAGGCAATGTAACATTAGTATACTCCTAATTAGTGCTGAAACAAAGAACAAATTAATTGATTAGTTGATCAACATAAATCTAATCAACCTCAACCAAAATGACAATGTTGTCTAAAAACAGTGACTTTGTTTTAAAAAAAACAAACAAACAAAAAAAAAAACAGTCAAAACTGATCAAAGAATAAGCTATTTGATGCCACTTTACAATATTTGACCAGTTTTGAGGTTTGGTGGTGCAAGCATATTTTGGAAACAAAAAAGTATTGAGGTTTGATACCTACATTTAAATGTACCACCTTCTTAAATGTGAGGATTTGATTTTCTCAACTGTTGGCTGAAAAAAAACAAGCAATTGGTAGTTTTTTTCTAAACTTTTAGGGACAATGATAGTAACAATAATCATAAGTTGTGGACCTACTCTTAATAATATCTAACATTTATTCTCTTTTTAATGGGTATCATCATAACAATACTATAAAATTAATCCTTTTCTGTACTTGTGTGTCAGTAGCCTCTATCTCTTGCTGTGTGCATTCGCTACACATTGGTGATTCTGTTTATGATAAAACAATATGATAATCTGCTGAGATAAAGTGATTTGCTGTTAACCAAACAAACACTGTC
Organism: Chaetodon trifascialis; assembly: GCF_039877785.1. Classification (NCBI taxonomy): domain Eukaryota; kingdom Metazoa; phylum Chordata; class Actinopteri; order Chaetodontiformes; family Chaetodontidae; genus Chaetodon; species Chaetodon trifascialis. The sequence continues at coordinate 12,186,147 of NC_092075.1, forward strand.
AAACTGCACTGGGAGATGATGTCAAGATAATTCTGATTATTATAAAAAAAAAAAAAAATAATGCAACTAAAATACAGCAAGAGAGTAAAACGCTCTTTCTGAAGCTATTAGCAGAGATGGTGAGAAAATGAGTGTGTGTGTAAAAGAGAATGTGTAAGAACACCCCAAGAGATCACCAGCACGTTCACCTACTTCTGTAAACAGGATGCAAAAGTCAGAACTGGCAGAGATGGAACTCTGTGTGTGTGTGTGTGTGTGTGTGTGTGTGTGTGTGTGTGTGTGTGTGTGTGTGTGTGTGCATGCATGCTCAAGGTGCATGTGTGTCTTCAGAAGTGGGCTTCTTGATGCGCTACACCAGATGTCACCTTGCACACACACCACACAGGTGTCTATGTGTTTGTTTGCTGTCAGGTAGATGACAAGAATAATACAAACACTTGAGGATCAACATATCACTAAAACTCCCACCATCTGCCTGCCAGCAGACAAATATAAACACATTCTTCTCTTACTCTGATATTTCTTTATCCCCCTGCATCGCTCCACTTTTCTCTCTGTTCTTGCTCTCTGCAGTCCTGCCATCCATCATCATTAGGAGGCAAATAGATGACCTGTCTACACCTGCAACCACTCTCTGTCCCTTTACTCTCTGGAGAGAGGAGAGGAGAGGAGAGGAGAGGAGAGGAGAGGAGAGGAGAGGAGAGGAGAGGAGAGGAGAGGAGAGGAGAGGAGAGGAGAGGCAGGTAAAGTGGAAGGTGAAGGCCATTTAAGAAAGATTCAATAAAAGGAAAAAAATGCAGATGCATTGAAAGAAGCTGTGTAGCCTATTTATTTTCCTAGTCTAAATCACACAGTGTGTTCATATATGTGAAGAATACAATCTCATTACTCTGAATTAAAAGTGATAATAGATATGGCAATATAAAGCAATATACTGTATTCTTTTATGATACATCCCAGGAAATATCTCAGTATGTCTATAGTGATATAGTGAGTTACCAATGTGCCCACTGCCATAAGCAATTCTACAGCTGAATTTCCAGTGTGAAATTTATGTGCTGTACAGTTGGGGATGGGTATCGAGAACCAAAACTGTTGAGTACCAGTTAATTGTGCGGTACAGCTTGTATGCCGAGCTTATCAGTTCCTTTTATCGATGCCAGTGTGTTTTTCCAACAGTTGCACACTGCAAAACAATGACGCTGAGGCTGCTGGAAACTTGCAACAACAAGGAATCACAGCGGACAGAAAGAAACAGTACAATGTGTGGCTTCTTTTCATGAAGAGAGATGAAAACAGCGCTAGTTGTAATGTCTGTAAAATGATAATTTTGGTATGGGTGGAAAAACCATCAATATGCTGAAACACCTTCCTACATAACATGGGCTTGAATTGCAGGGATGCCATGTATTTTACACTCTGCGCTTCCCAATAGAGCAGCATGTGCGTTACCGACGGTAAACATTCCAATGACGTTGTGTCGTGCAGGCAGGCTTGCAGATTTTTTCTTTGACTAAACCTAAAAACCTAAATGAAAACAAAATCTATACAAATGTTCTCTCATTTCATTCATTTTAGATGATGATAGATAGACTGTTGCCACAGCAAGCACTCAGGCTACAGCCAGCTCGACTAAAATTGATTAGGAATCAATAAAGGAATCAATAAAGAATTGGACCAATAGCAGAAACAATAATGGCATTGGTTAACAAAATCATCAATTCCCATCTCTACATGTATAGTGCCCCACAACTTTCTGCCTACAATCCCACAATGCAATGAATCACATATTTATTGAATTATAAAACTGTAAAATGAAAAAATGATAGCTGGGAGACTTCACACCTGTCAGCAATCACGCAAAAGGACTCCTACGTGCCTGAACTCTTGCTGAGGGGCTAGGTGAATCCACTTAGTTAAATACCAAAAAAATGGAGTTCCTAAAATGGCCACTTGAGGCTGGCTCCAAAAGTGAGTCATTCCCCATAGACCCCATATTAAAATGCCCAACTTTACAGCAGAAATAAAAGGTTTTGGTTTCTGTAGCTAATTTCTCCATTCGTGACAACTGTAAAGGAGGTGGATTTTTCATCTAAATGATATCAAGGACTGAATTTCTGCATAATGAAAGTTATCGCTGCTTTGAGTGACAGATAGCCATGCAACCAGGCTTCACTCAGGCTCCAGCTCTTTGCCCATTTTTGGATTAGCCGAGAGTTAGATGCAACCAGGCACGGTAAGTACACGATTTAAAAATTGTTTCAGAGATCTCAAAATACTGCCATGAATTTGTTTATGATATACTTTTGTTTCAGGAGCACACTTTTCTGCGATTTTGCACAATTTATTGAGATAATATTGAACAACCAAGCCGGTATCTTGTACCACACAAAGCAGAGAGTTGATGAACCTTTACATCCCTAAAGGAGGACAAAGGATCACAGTCAGCAGAGACAAATATAGAAAAGGGGGGGAAGAAGCAGGGGATGGTACAAGAGGAGAGTATGGGAAGAGCTAAGATGGAGGAGGGGAAGAGCGGAAGGAAGCGTACGAATGAAGGGGAGGACAAGTAAAGGACAAAGTATTGTCTCCTGTTAATATGTAAAAATAACTCCGGTGCTGCCTGGTGGAGGAGCAAACTGGGTCAGAGAATTCCCACAGAGAGAGAGAGAGAGAGAGAGAGAGAGAGAGAGAGAGAGAGAGAGAGAGAGAGAGAGAGGTATAATATCGATTCAGTCTGTGGTATCAGTGTGAAGCACAAGTCAGTCTCTCTCTTCACCTTAGGCTGCCAAGGCTCTCCCACATCCCTTCCATGCATTTGTTCATCCATCTATTCCTCCTTCTATCCTTCTAATAGTCTGTCCTCCCCATCCAACCATCCCACATCTTTTCATCTCCCCCCGTCCTCCATCTCTAGTTCCTTTGTTTACACTCTCATCCTTTCCTCCAGCTAATAAACACATCCTTGACTTTATCACATACACTGGCTCACCTCGCTCACATTCTGCTCCCGGGATCCTCTGTTGCAATTAACCCTGCTCTCGATCTCCCTCTCTCTTTTTCGTCTCTTTACTGTCACTGTAAATACACATTTCGAACACATCCAACTAAAACGGCGAATGAATTTTGGTGTGTAATGCATTGCCAGTTAATGTATTAATAATGCAGCATTTAATTACCCAGCAGTTAAGCAGTGTGACACATCTTGAACTGATGATAATGATGGTGAAACCAACTGATAACCTTGTAGAATTAAGATGAGTGTATTAACTCAAGTTATTAAATTGCAGTCTGTGTTATCAGTGGCACAAAATCAGTCCTGAATGCCTTACCTTACCTTAATATAATTTAATTTAATTTTAATTTGGTTAATTCACAGATTAATTTACAGCAATATTGTTGTCAAGTTACTGAATTGTTTGGCCACACACTGCTGTGCACAACATTCCATGTCATGCATTAGTTCTGTGGTCTATCCTCTTTCCTTCAGGAATTTCTTCCTTTTTTATTAATTGATATCCATCAAACCCATGCTACTTCTATCTCAGCCTGTGCACCTGTCTGTCAAAGCAAAGCATATCTATGTATGTATCACCTGGACACAGTTAAACTAATGTGAACAACTTTTCCTAAAACTTGTCGTCTTCCCCTCTTAGCCACAGTACAAAGTCAGCTGCTGCTTCTCTTCCATGTCTATGCAGCTACTGTGGGTTAAAGATCTGAGGATTCAGCATTACTTGTTTATATAACCAGACAAAACCAACCATTTTAAATGCGTTTCAATATTCAAGCCGTTTTCAGATTGACTCTAAATTACAAAGACACCGTGAAGCTTTTTCATAGTTTCTCTCTCACAGTTTTTAAATCTGTGAAATGTAATCCCATGCACCAAATATTTTATGGTCTGCTGTGTTTCTGGGCTTTTATTTTTGCCCCAGTCAACACTGCAGCTGTAAGAGTAACCCATAAACCATACAATGTGCGTTGGTCAGCAATTCTGAGCCATAATTAACATCTTTATTGATGAAGAATGCTGTAAGCATACTAACTATTTTGCAAACTATTTATCAAGACACTGTGCAAACTACACTAGGTGTGTGTGTGTGTTAGCCAGATCCATACATCTAGAAGACAAATTAATATAGGAGCACTCTTACATTGGGGGATTTCCCACCTGTGTATTTTCTGTTGAACTCACATAGCCAGAACATGACAATTCTTTTGGCAAAGGTTAACAATAATGTGAAAAAGGGGTATGCAAATAACTCTTCAGTGAAGGTCAATCTACTGCAGAATAATTAAGCTCACCTTTACCTTTTTGTTCCTTTTACTTCAGCTTATTCGTAATCTTTCTTGTTAACTATATGTAAATTACCCAATCTCCACTATGAATCCAGACATGCAAGTGTCTGGATAGAGCTAAATTTGCTTAAAATGAGTCCAGAGCTTCAAATGATTAAGAACTCAAGGCCTTCAAGGATTAACCTGCAGGGCTTGTCCGAAATGGGCAGGGCTGCTTCTTGGCTGGCTGACTAGAGGCAACAGAAATAGCCTGAGCTGACTACAGCATATGTAATGCACTGCAGCAGCCCTGGAGGGTTCCATGTTTTTGCATCTAAACCCCCCACTGTATTTGTGTTTGTTCATTAGAACCGCTTTGTGTACTGGACTGTGTACATGTGATGGTGACACATTGTGTTGGTGTGTTAACACAAAGAAGAAGAGAAATATTTATGGGTTTAAATAACTTCCCATATGTCTTCATGGTGCAGTGGCACACTGCAGTCTTTTACACCCAGGGCCCAAAGGGTAACTTTAGTCTATCCTAATAAACATAAAACATAATATCATCCTTGTCACGGGGAGGCCTTAAGTTGAAGAAACACTGCACTACAGTTTTGCTACAGTAGACCTTTGACAGCAATCAGAATCGCTCAGAGAAAGCACCATGTAGTCTTTGTAAGCCTTTTTATGCATAAGTGAAAAACTAAAAAATGTTGGGTTGTGTGTTGGTTGTGGAAACAATTCATAGTGAGCTCTGTAACTATTTGAAAAACAATTCACCTTTGGGATTCATGCAATTATTTAATAAATCTTAAAAACGCTGTGAGTTTAAACTGAAGGCTGTAACTTGCACTTTCTTTCTCAGCCATCTTGGACATACGCACTTGTAGTTCAAACTATATTTATAGTTGTTATTCCATAAAATTTTGACGATGGAATACAGTATCTGATATTTTTCATTTGTGGTGTTTTTGTAACAGTATTCATGATCAAAAGTCTTTTAATGCATTTGAATAGTGCTCTACATATAATTTTTTGACTTGCAAATATGTAATATGAAAAGCACACATCTTTGCAAAATGTATCTGTCTTGTTTTTTAACTACTGGGACAACAGATGTCTCTTTCTTACAACTTAGCAATGAAATATCTTGTTACGAGAGTGTGTCCATGATAATTCTGTGTATCTCTACTGCAGCCACAGCCCCATAACTGCTCACATTATCCCACAAACACAAAACAGATGTGTACCTATCTTCTTTCATTTCATCAAATGCATCACTAGATTTAAAGATTAGATTTAACAGTTTAGCAACCTGCTACGGTATGGTTTATACAGAAAACAATGAAATGCATTGCTTAAAATCCACTAACTGAAAAGCTTAAAGTCCACAAGCATTAAAACAATAAAGCAATTTAACGACTGGCTGAAGATAGCAAACTGAAACTCTTGCCTCTCTATTGAGACTTTGCTCTTTAAAAAACATCTCGCATAGATAATTTAACACACCTTACTGAAGCTATAAACTATGACATACATTGTGCTTACAGAGCTGTGTGTGTGTGTGCATTTACCTGAAACAACTTATCAAGTTGACACAGATTTAGAGTGCAGCCTACACATAATCCATAGATAAAGTCTGAGGTCTGACTACAACTACACACAGTGAGAAAATGCAATTCGGACCTCTCTGATAACAGCCCCATTCAGCAGTGCTGAAACGACCACATGGTTTGAAATGAGGTTTAAATAACACAGGAGGCAGGATGGTTAGCCTTAAGGAAAAAAGACAGAGAAAACGAAGCACAGGCATCCAATTTAGCATGGATTTATTTTTATGAAACTAACAATAAATATAATGCTGTATATATGTGCGTTGTGCACATTAAATTTAACAAATTAACAATAACTAATGCATACGATGCAAAACACATTATTAACCTGCTGGCTGCTGTGTAACTGCAATCTTCAGAAGAAAATAAGTTTCTTCCCCAGAGTCCTCTGACTAGCTATAGCTGATTTGTGTGATGTGACCACAACAAATTCAATCTTAAAAGTAAAAATACTGATGTTCAACAGTTTCATCTATTGTTGCATGGCTATTAAGTAATGAGCCAATGAAACAATGGGCACGGAAAGTATTTCATATATACAAAAACAGAACATGAGATGAACATGGCTATCCTGACATACATGAAACTGGTACAGTAGCAAGCACGCAGGCATAAAATCAGCCAGTAGACCTGGCAGGGTAACAATAAATCCTGTGCCAATGCAAACTTGAACTGCCAATATCACCACAAAATGCACAGCAGAGTTGGCTAAAGGTAGCACCACTCATTAAATGGAGAATAGGAAAAAGGTCACTAATCAGTGATCAAGTTACTATGAATAACACAGAGTGATAAGAATAGCTGACACATTTACATTATCATGCTATCAATAATTAACAAACTAAAAAAAAAAAAAAAAAAAATTTATATCTGCTTGTGAATCACAACTAGTTGTTTACAATTGAGGGCCAAGCCACCTCCTCTTTGACCCTCTGCCAAAGATAAGGGTTGAAAACAGGATACGCATGAATAAAACTCACACTAATAATCCATGTCAAAGGAGAGCATTCTGCCCCCAAATGATTTCTGACCATCGAAAGTGATCACATGCCAAACTGAACCATGTAGAGGAGGACCCCCCTCCCCTCTGCTACAGCTGAAGATGTCCTGTTCCCCTGTGCCAATACAGGGTGCTGCATTCTCTTTCCCTCATTCCTAAATTTGCCCATACTGCTTAACCTTAATTTGCTAATGCTGATTAAGATTAAATCAAGATCCTGTTTCAGGAAAAGCGCTGAACAAAAAATATCAAGAATCCTCAGTAAGGATGAATACGACACGGGCCTGCTAATGCCGTGAGCTGATCTCTTTGTTATGCCCTTTTAATTTCATTCAGAAAAACAACTCGCCTCTTGAGTGTATTGGTTGTTTGGGTTGGTTCATTTCAGCTCGCAAAAACACGCCTTGCTTTTCGGCATCCCAAAACAGACAGGTCTCGAAGGAGATGATTCCCTCGGTTTGAAAGGCTCAAAGCACTGCCAGACAAGGGAAGTTGCTCAGACAATGCATTTCCACACCTCATAATTTGCTTTTTCCCCTGACATGCCCTAAAAGTATTTTGCTGCCTCTCTCTTTGTGGTCTATGTTTCCTCATCATCATTAAGCAACATACAGTATTGCAGATAGTGACGCACTGCAGCGGAAATAAACCCTGGCATGGATTCCCAATTAACTACAGCTTCCACCTGCATCAGTCAATTTTTTTCCTTATCTATGCAAACCAATTCTGGGTTTCTTTCTCCCCTCCTCCTGCTGCCACAAAAAATTGCTTAAATATCAAAGTGTATCATCTTTGTAAAGGTGAAGATAAAGTTTTTATCCATTTCCTAGTCCCACATGAATCCATTATCCTTCTCAAATTCACTATTAGTGGCACTCCAATAAATGCAGTTCAATCATAGCACAATATACAAAATGCCTTATTCAAAGTGGATGCAAATGAAACTGAAATGCCCATCTTGCATCCCAAATAGCAACAAGCACAAATACAAAACAAACAAACAAAAGACCCCGGCTCCTCTGTCCTGTCACTTGCAATGGCTACAGAGTTTAAAAAAAAAAAAAGAAATGGTAAAAATGTGATATCCACAATGGCCAATTCTTTTTATGAGTGGTCCCATAAATTATCACTAATGCTGTAAAATTCAAACTTCCTAACAAAAGCCAGGAGACTCATAAATAACAGTCATGGTCTACGTACCGCATAAAAGCAGTCCTGAGTAGGAGGTAAATGCACGGATAAAGGTCTGAGCCATTTGGACAATAGGCCTGAATCTACAGCAGAGAGAAGCAGATTGATCCATGACACACGTCACACAAACAGCCAACCTTTATTTAAAAAAAAAAATCAAATAAAAATCACATTTATCAGAAGTCCAACATTGTGGATTGCTGACAGGACAACCAAGCAGTCAATGTACCTGCCAATGGAAACAGCAACCGTTAGAACGCTAATAAACAATTCAAGGTAAAGATGTGTTTCTGATACCAATCAATTGGTGCAAAAGCAATTCAAACTAAGACAATAATTACTCACTTCTGAATGAAACAGAGAATTTCAGCACCATGGAGAGCAAACATCTCTAACTAAACACAATATACAGAAATGTTCTCCAGAGAACAACAGATCAGATCAAAGTTTGCAAAAAGAACAAATAACCACTGAGCTAGACAACATACATCATTTTATATGGACCCACCAGAAGCTAGTGCAGTTGCAGACGCATGTCAATGTATATTTTGTTCAAACAGTCTATGCCGAGTTACAAAATATATTACAACTCACAGTGCATCATTACATCACTGTGAACAAAAAAAGGCCCTCTTCCCACAGGATACAAATACTCAGAGGAAACCAAACAGAGAAGATCTTTCTCTCTGCTTTGGAACATCTTGTTGTAAACTCTGCACAGTACACAATATGACTTTTGGGAGAGACAGCTCCTTTTTCCATGAACAGCAGTGTCAATAGATTATAAAGCAATGCAAGACATATTTCTCTTTGATTAAAGACCATCATGTTCTCTGTATTGTTATCTTTCCCACTTGCTGCCCGTTCAAACTGCAGCACCAAATCATATCACCCCTTCTCAACCCAGGCTGCTTTTTTAGATTTCATTTTAAATTTACTGAATAAAGCCCCCCAGCGACATATCAGACCGCTTTTTATCACTAATGAGCTGAGGCACAGCTTGGTCCTCTTAGCAGAGCCCGACTGCTTGTTCCACACACTGAGCTGGTGCCGTAACAGAGGTGACTAAGCCTTTACTATCAGAGCTCTCAGGCTTTGCAACTTCCTGCAAGAGGAGCTCATGCTTCCAAGATCATGACACGATACCAGTGCGAAGTGACTGGTTCTGCTGAGATTGTTAACAGAGGGGGGTGTTACAGGGACACTGGCACACGCTATTCAGTCTTCTTGAGGTATCGTGTCTAACTCAATGAGTCATTTGTGAAGGTTAGTGCCCACTTGGTAACCACAATGACATGCCCACACTCACTCAGCCTGAAAGCTAGAATAAGTACTGCATGCATGCGGTTAGTGTCACTGCCAGTCTGATGGCGCCATAGAGCCTGATGTTTGTTTGCTATAGCATTCCTCTGCATGGTAACATATGATTCTATTTCAGTTGAACTCTCTAATTGCACCACTTTATGAGCGCTCACCGATCCAAGCTACAAATGAATTACATCTGTCGGTCAAGTCAGTTTCCAATCACAGGTGCACCCTGCATGCTTAAGCCAGCATGATGTGTGGTTTCAACTGCTTTTCTGTGTTTTGGGCTGGCAAGAGAGACTGTTTGGAGAGAGCTGTGTGGGAGCTGTCGGACCAAAGCTCTAACAAGCTGGGGATGAAAAGCCAGTGAGTTGGACCAGCACAACATTTCCAATATAAAAGGTACATCCCACAGTAGCCTGGGCATGGTTTACACAACAAAGTTCTTGTAGAGTGCAGTAAATGCTTTACAGTGTTCTTAAAACATGATATATTTACAAAACTCTTCTTCCTCAATGTTATCTGTATTTTATTCTTTCTTTATTTATGCGTTTAACACAGTATTCATGTGTACTCTCCCTCCTACACATAAAGTCCACATCTGAGTGCAAAATATTTGAGACACATCCAGCCATGCAGCTGTAACATGTGCATGCACTTGCTGCACTTGCAGCAGTATTGTTACACATGTAGCAATTGCCATATGCTGTCTAGCACAGGGTAGGCTAACAAACACACGGTGTGTATAATAGAGTCCATGTGTCATGTAATGAAGAATCATATGGTACAGGCTGGAGAAGGGTACATGATTTTAATTAACATCCAACAGATGATACTCGCTCTTTGATCCCGTTTTGTGTCCTCTGTACGCTTATGTATAATACCACAACACACAATGAGCTGTATGCTATAAATTATGAAAAATATTTTGCAGAGCTACAACTAACAGGAAGTGAGGTGGCTTCTGAATTAATCCAACACCATATGGATGCACACAAGCGAAGACACAAACATTTTTGCACATATAGACATATCTTGCTCTTCTGTCCAAGGTTTTCCTTTCACAGCAACACACACACGCACAAAGGCAGCTGGCTGAGTGGTGGCTGAGTGGTGGCTGTGTGCGTACGCAAGTCAGGCTGACTCTGATGTGTGTGATGGAGTGAGACGATGATGTGCCTCCAAAAGATCTCAGGAGAAATATGATAAAGCTACCCTGCGAGTGCTATGTGTCTGCTCACAGGCATGTATCTGTGGAAGAGGGTGCTACACTGTTGTATCCTCTGCTTTTTATCCCCATGCTCTTAGCAAGCACAACAAACACGGGTGGATACACCTCAGTAGCTTTGAGGCATATGACACAAATATGCCCCTCTACTGTGCATTAATATCTCTGATTCTACATGCTGCATGTCCATGAAGTCTCACATTTATACATACCAGTCTTCCTAAGACATATATATATACATATATATCATATTTCAATTCTCTAATCAACAACAAATCATTTCAGTTCTAAAAACAATGACATATTTTAGCTTTAAGCCTTGAAAAATAGGTCATATATAGGTGTGTCCATATGTGCCTTGTACATTGGCATTGCAATATTCAATATGAGTCAGTCAATAATATGCATTCTGCTTGCGCTCCTCTTCCACTAGTGTGTGTGTGTGTCAGTTTGCGCTGGTGTGTGTGCATAGCAGAGAGACTACAATCCCATAAATCCTACTTTACTGGACAAACTTCCAAATCAGATAAAGAAATCTCACACAACCCAAGCACACACACATACAGGGATCCACACAGCATCTCATTGATAATCTCCAATTACGGGTGATACACCACAGCTTAACATGAAAGCAGCAATTAATCTGTTAATACTGGCCAGCGGGTCATCGTAGTAGAGAGAAAATATTGCTTGCAGGCACACACACTGTATGCCCACACAGAAAGCAAACTATCATTGAGATATATTTGCCATTTTTCCCTTTTTTTCATTGCTTTCAAGTTTATTATAATTTTTCCTCATTTCTTCAGACATGCAGTTCAAATGTAGTGTATTCCTTTCAGGCTTATTTCCATCTTGTGCCTGTGTTCTCAAACTGCGGTGAAGGACTCAAAATTGGTCCCAAGACTTTTTCTTGTGGGTTCCTATGAAAGTAGCACAGATGTATGCTTTAGACTGGTCTAATGGAGAGAGACTTGCTGAAAGTTCTTTAGAGTATAACCCTGGAGGATCCAACTGGTATTTTTAAGGCTCAGTGTGTGACCAGGCATGCTGTATTTCAGCACTGCTCAACCTCACACTCGTACACATAATGTATGAGTTGTGTGTCAGTCAAAAGAAGAATCCTCAGCTCTGCCTCTCTCCTTTGTGACTGGCTTGTCATCTTCCTTTGTAACTTTTGTGATATGAAGGAAAGAAATACAAGCGATGAATGGTGCTAGGGAGGCTCCCTCATACAATATCTACATTGCACATTCAAGTGGTTCTTTGGATTGAAAATAACAAGCTGATCCACGCAATGTTCAGCACGGTCTGTTGTCAATTGCCGGTTAAGGCAGATTGAGCTAGATCATGTTTTTCAAGGCAACAACTGCCACAAACATAACAGACAGACATTATCAACCTTCAACAAGAGCTGGCAGTATTTTTCATGTTTGATAACAAAGAGGGTAGCCAACAACCCTTCATCTGCTCTGTCTAATGTATTAATCAGAAAAATGAATGGAGACTTAATGGAGACAGATGAAGCTCATAAACACAGCGCATCACACTGTGATGAACAAACAGCCTTTCACTTTGTGAAAAAGCCATTCCTGTTCCTGCAGACCGTTACAAATACAATTTGCTGTAACTCCTTAAGTTAAAACATGCTGATTTGATTTGTCTCATTTATTCACACTTGTTAGAATAGATTAGAATAATATATACTAATAATTTGTAAAAACATTCCCAGTACAACCATGGCCTTCAACAGCTTGTTGAAGTGAATGGAGGTGTCTGCCTTGCTCTATGGCACCTTGTCAGCCGTCTGGTTCAACCAAATTTGTTAAACCATACTGGGGTTCAAATTGGCAACCTGCCATTCGCAGTCCAAACATGGTCTGCTTGGTTTGAATAAATAGCCCAATCTTCCAGGAAGTCCGAATGAGGGCAAGCTATAGTTTCCCTGATCTAAGCTCTTTTTGACACAGTAAGCAGAGCTGGGACATTAGAAGGCAGGGAGAGGGGAGGGTTGTGTATCTGTGTGTGTGTGTTCGTGGGAGAGAGAGAGTGCGTGAGTGAGAGAGAGAGAGAGAGAGAGAGAGAGAGAGAGAGAGAGAGAGAAAGGAGAGAGAGAGAGAAAGAAGGAGAGCTCCAAGTTTAGTTGGGGTCTGTGCAAATGGGTTATCAACATGCGTATGCTGTATGTGTTATATGTTGCGGTCAGTGTGTGTTTGTACTAGGCAGAGCAGAGAGGTGACACTCAGTGAGTCACAGTAGCTGAGTGGTAGAGCAGATGGACCTCACATATCAAACTGTCAAACTGTCAGAGAGGACATTCTCTTCACCCAATCCATTCACTCCTTCAGCAGTTGTTAAAACCCGAGAAATGCAATATTCTCACGATCACAATATTAAAAAACAAGAAAACAGCAACAATATTCCTCCAGTTTCCTACAACATATCCAAACAGATGCTTTGTCAACTATCAGCTCAAGTAGGCTTAATTTGAGTTGTTGGGTAAGTCAACTTATGGACCATGTAAATCCCCTAAAGGTGTAATGTGTAAGAACTGGCCACCTGTCGAAGGTTGCTTCAAACAAATCAGGGACAGCATATTACCAGAGTAAGTGCTAACTGCCACTCGCTATACTCTTCACTGTAGCTATCTATGGTTGGAGCTACTAGCTACAGTTAGCTGTGCAGCTAGTGGCCCTATCAGCTGACTTGAGTCTTCCCTGATGGTAGAGACAGAAACTTGGATTCAGAAGGTGTATAATTGTATTCTTCTTGTTAAACTGAAATTCTTTTACATATATTACATAATGCACCTTTGCTGTTACCTTCATAGTGGTATTCACAGTAATCAGGCCATGTATAAGCGTGTAACTACAAGTTTCTCTCGTACAAGATAATGTAGCACAAAGCTGAGATTTACAGCAAAAACAAGAGACAGGGAAACAGCAAAGATCACAAACTGAATATGAACCAAGGATATAAATATTTGGTTGGCTCCTGAGAGCTGGAGCTGTCAGGACAACCTCCACGGTGCCACTTCTTAATCCCATCTACACCTTATCCTCTTTCCTTCTGTGTGTCAACACCCACTCCATCTACTCTCCAATCTTGTTCTACACTGTCTAACCTCATACTTGTATTACCTCATCAGTAATGTAAAAGATATGGTTTAAACATGTTAAAATAACTGCTGTGGTAGTGTTAACTGCACTCTAACAAACCTACCAATACAATAAAAAGGCACGTTCTTAACTCTCCTCGCCCACATGTCCATCACAACAACCTCTTTCCTGGTAAATCCATCATCACATCAGCAAATTTAATGGAATATGCAGAAGAGTGGACTTCTGAAAGCTTCCCTCGACAAATATGGCCTTCACCCAACGATAGTGCAGTGATACTCAAATAGCTGAGAAACTTGTGGTTTAGACTGTCAAAATTCTACTGGAAAAATATGGTCATACACACTTCAATCAATCACTTCATCCCACTTGTGAATGTGATCATGGAGGACTTTGTGTGACAATGAGACCAATGCTTTTCCTGGTTCTGGTATTTTTCAATTCATAATTACAATGATCAAAAAATTATGACATGCATGTACACACGTATAGCTAAGGAAAGAGTGAATGGCTTTTCCTTTGGGGTCGGAATTCTTTGAGCTTCATGTCACTTTGTAGAACAGGGATTCTGCATGAACCCACATCAAGTGGTTTACAATGCCATCTGGAGCATTTTCCCTTGCGACAAACAATGTCAATATTTGATTTTCAATTCTTTGTGCAAAGCAAAGATGATAAACACTCTGCTGCATGTCATTCGTTCTTCACTGGCCTCACTAATTAAAGAAACACCGAACTCTGTCTCTGAAAAAACAAAGTATGACAGGTTGAACAAATTCGTATTAATTCTGCTCCTACATTCATTTCAAAACTGACCTTTACATTAAACTAAATGAGTGTGTGTGTGTGTGTGTGTGTGTGTGTGTGTGTGTGTGTGTGTGTGTGTGTGTGTGTGTGTGTGTGTGTGTGTGAACAATGGCTGCAATAACTCAAGTTAACAAGTTTCATTCAGATGCTACCAAGACACTGGTTACTGAATAGAGAATCCAAATAACAGCTTTCTAACAAGTCACTTCTCCATAGGAATGTATAAACAGCACTCATTTTAACGACCAAGCATAAAAGGGAAAATGAAACTTTGGTTCTTGTAAATTATGAGTGCTGTAATGTACTAAGAGCATCAAATATATAACAAATGGTTTAACCAAAAAGTACAAGGATACCTGTATAAAAGCCTACAGTAACTAGTAAACAAATTATAAGTTGTTTCAACTATTCATTGAAAGAAAATGCATTTTGAAATTTCAGAGATAATCCCATACAATTCAATAAGCGTCAACAGTGCGGTTATACATATGAATAAAATGTGAATGCAAACAAAACAAGACTTTGCTCCACGGGAGGAACTCACTATTATTTCTGTAAAGTTCCCTAATGCATCTTATGGTGAAGGCAGCCTTTGTTCCATTGTCAAGCAGCCACATAAAGCCAAAGGTCAAATTAACAGTGACTTGAGAAACCAAACCATCAACAGTTCATTTCAGGTTCACTGTTTGTATGGAGTGGTGCAAGCTGTGGTGCAGGAAACCTTACATGGCCATCTCTCACAGTCTCTGCCTCTGTCTGTCCCACTGTCTGTCTTTGTTTCTCTCTCTCTGGCCATACAGCCTGTCTATCCCTCTCTATCATCTCTCGTCTCTGTCACTCTGAGCTATTCCTGGATTCCACACTGAGGTGAAAGGAAACAGGAATGGCTGCAGTGGCTGTTAGTAGCAGCATTTTTTTTTTCTTTCCAAAGAACCGTTCTTCCGCTTGTAACACAGACACACACAGTCAATATTCCTGTGTTAATGGCTTTGTTCCTTTAGCCAGTTGGGAAGATGTTTCCTTGGACATGTTTGTGTGACGAAAGCCATTCCTGTTCCTGCAGATGGAATGCAGGGGAATGTGTTTGCATGCACGCGTGTGTGTATTTGCATGTGTGCTTGGCAAACGACACAGTTGAAAATGAGATATGGTCATCTGGATGGAGCTGAGTCAGCAGGGTGCAGATGGGTCTTTTATTATAGCCATGTGAAGGAATATTCAAAACAGTAGCACACTCTCTGCTATCTGCCCTTTGTTCAGTCTCTTCTGCACTACAGCACCACTGGGACTCTCCCCAACTCCCTGTTGTGCTTACTGGAACCTTGGCATCCAGCTTCCATATCAGCCAATTAGAAAAGCTTTTACTAAAGCTCCAGCCAATTGGATTAGTGCTACATTTCCTTGCCAGACGAGACTCTAAATGTGCTGCTGTATGCTAGAATCTGAGAACTGGTGGGCAGACTCCTGTTTCGCTGACAGGCACTGGGCACCAGAATATACACATGCTGCAGAGGCAGTGGCAGGAGGAAGAGACATCCCATGACGTTACTGCGTGTCCTCTGCCTGCTGAGTGTGTGCTGCTGAGATTCTAAACTGTTTAAACCAAGAACATAACATAAAACTAACCAGAACCCAAGCAGTCATGGGGCTACGATGTTGCTCCCAGGTGTACATAAAACAGACACTTACACAGGGATAGGTTTGCAGAAAAAAGAGCTGAAGATATACAAAGATGACAGCAGACACACAACGGGAAAAGGACAAACTTAAGCCTGAAAAAGGACAGAGGGATCAGGTATTTTAATTTTTTAGACAAGAACTGCTACTCTTTCATGAGGGTTCTTCCTTTTTTCCTGCAATTTTTTTGAGGAAAGTTTTTCCTTGTCAGAATCAAGGAAGGAGAGGGAGGTTTATGCTCTACAGATTGTAAAGCGCTTTGAGGGGAATTTGTGGTTTGACGCTATGTAAATACTGACTTGACTTGAAAACAAACTGAATGCTGATTGTTTATCTGACGGAGTGTGGAACAGAGTAGAACAAATTTACCTGACAAAACTGATTTTCTGGTTTGTGGCTGTTGATTGAAGTGTCACTCCACCATGTCTGTGTTGGTGTGTGTCTTTGTCTTTACCATGCATGCTCAGTGTATGTCTTGTTTATGTGTATCTATGTACTGCCAGTTCTTCATGTGTCCTTAATCTGGGCCCAAGTAAATGCCATTAATGGAAATTAAATCCAGTTCCAAATCCATTGTTAGCGCTTCAATCACCTGTTTGATACTTGGAAAATCAAACATAAAAAGCAAATTTTCAGATGTATGTAACTGAATATTTACTGTTTCACAGTTTCAAATAAACAGCAAAGGACTAAAATCTATATCCGTATACCACAAAAGACAACGAAACATTGAAGAGCCTAAATAAATGTCAATACAAGAAGAGCCGCCAAAAGAATTGAGGAGAAATTCAAAGGAAATACCAAGAGAAAACATTGGTCGAAGACAGAAACACTGAAAGGAGCAAAGACAGATTGTGCATCGTAATACCAGCTCACTCTCCTTCCTTCTCATCCTCTTATCTCATCGATAGTGATAGAGAGTTCACTGCCGAGTCAATGCTTACGAGAAAGAGTCTGTTTAAGTGCTCATGGGGGCCTGGAGCATACACACTCAACCACACAGGTACACACACTTTCAACCTGCCCTATCTTTGGTACTCTGCTCACTTTGAAAGGCTGCCATTGGATATTTGTCCAGTACACCCCATTGCAGAAAAGAGACATAAATGCACACACAGATAAAGAGGCATGAATGTAAAATCACTGACAATCTACCAAAAGCACGAACGTAATGAGCCCATCTCTGCCTCTCCCCTTCGCAGTCACAAAGTCCACTGTACGCAGCACAAATGGAGCATTATATGGCTGTAACAAGCAACTGCTAAAAAAGTATGTGTTCCCACTCTATAAATCAACTCTATCAAGGCAAGCGAAGCAAGGGCTGGGCACTACAACAAAGACACCCCACAGTTCTATCTAAGCAGACCAGGTGTGGGTGAGGGTGTTAGCAGGGAAACCTCCTGTACATGAAACAGGGTGGAGCAGGGTGGAGCAAACGAAAATAACCCAAAGGCAACAGGCCATTAGTCAAGCCTGGAGACCACCAGGCACAAAGAACTGATAGTGAACTACTGAAACCAGCACACACCAATGAGAACCACATGACCATAGCAGAGACCCGATACAGCTCAATTAGTCAGCTGATCAATAAAGAAATAAAACTGTTCACAGATTAAAAAAAGAAGAAGAGAGAGAGAGAAATGCAAAGTCTGCAAGTACCCAAGAGTTTAAGTTTTTGCATAACACTGTACAGGCAGGCGTGAAGACCTGACAAGCTGATATGCCTGTTGTGGTCTTTCTAGTTGTGGTAGGACAGAGAAATAAAGTGTTAGTTTACGATCACTTCAGCAGGATTACGTATGCCAACAAGCTGGTTCAGCAAGAAGAGGGAGCAGTTCAGCATTTCTTGCTTTCATTCACTGGATCACACGCGCACACGCACGCTCACAGGGACAAACAGTCATACACAAAGCAGGTATATCGTTTGAGGAAATAACCTCAGTGATGAAACACAACGGGTACTTTTGCTTCCCTAAAACAGTGCCCCGTGGAGTTTAAAAAAAAAAGGAAAAGAAACTAGTGCCGAAACCACAACAATAGTTAATAATACTAAATAAGCGCCTGTCACACGTCAATGAGCAGGATGCCCAATAAACAAGCAACAATTGGAGGAAATATATAAGTTAAAAAACCCTAAATGGGTTGAACATACGTTAAACGATCGATATCTCGCAGCACAGTGCGGAAGTAGGCTATCAGACACCTGCTGTAAAAGATGATCTCCAGTCAAACCGTCACCTCGGGTCTTCTCGTGCACTCTTGGCAGGATGATTCAGGTTAAGACCAAAACATCTTCCGCGAACACCAACTAAGAGCATTGTGGACTCACAGGGGGCCAGAGTTACCGTTTCATTACGTGTAAAGTTCCTCTTTTTGTCAATGGGGACTGGACAAAAGCGAAAACAAGGACGGATAAACAGATAACGAAACGATGAAAAAAGAAAGACGGGAGATAAAGAACTTCCGAACCGTAGTCGACACGAGCAAGCGAGAGAGCCAAAAAATTAGCCGAAAGTCCTGCTTGTAGAAATTTCTGTCTCGGGATGACAGCGCTGAACATGCGAGTAAAGCCGTGGAAATTACAAAGGGGGAAACAGAGCGAGAAAGGAAATATCAACCAACTTACGGTGTTAGTATTAAGCTGTTGCGGGTCCGTCACTCCCACCAAAAGAAAGAAATCCAAAGAGGCAAAAAAAATCCGATCTCCGTCCGACAAACGAGAGAGCCGATCTGAGCTGTCAGCGTCCAGCCGCAACGAGAAGTCACAGACTGCTGGTGCCTTGGCAACTGGGGCAACGAGCGCGAGCCCGGAGCCGCCTGCTGGTGCCGCTTTCTCTTCACCCGCACGAGACAAGAGAAACGGGGAGAAATCCCTACAGATGAATGGTGGCGGGAGTGCGCATGCGCGGACTGGGTCGATTCATTCCGGTGGAGTAGGGTTGTAAAAAAGGCAGAAACATCGCAGGGCAGAAAGCTGCATTTATTTACTTATATATTTATTTTTGAGGAAGCATTTGAGACAAACCGAAAAGTAACTGTGAATACACAACCTCAAATCTGTCGACAACACTATGAGGGCTGTAGAAAACTACATTTCTAAATTACAGACTAAAGAGTAGCAACTGATTGGGCTGTTATTTACATGCTGTAGCGCAGCTAAATCAATTCATTTGGGACTACAACAATTGATTATTTTCTCATTAATTGACATGTCGATATTTTTCAGATCAATCTATCAATCGTCAAATCGAGTCTATATCAGAAAATGGCCATGACAAGTTCCCGGAGCCCACGGTGATGTCTTCAAATTGCTTATTTTGTCCAATTAACCGTCAAAAACTAAATGATATTCACTTTAATGTGGTATAAATCAGTTGAATGAGCAATGTGAGAAGCTGAAATCAGCAGTTTTGTCGTTTTTACCTGATATACGAGTTAATGGTTTAAATGCTTGGTTAATGAAAATCTATTGGTTACCAAAATAATTTTCCGTTGGTCGACTAATTTCCTAATTGTGACTAAACGTGTCAACACCGAATTTGACTTCTTTCCTAAAACAATAAAAAGGAGCACAAAGTCTTTTGAGTGTAGCTTGAAGTGGACAAAGTTTAAAAAAAGAGAAAGGTTCAGTAGCCTTGGCTACATTTAAGTTAGAGTGGAGATAAATCACGATTGCATAGAGCCAAGGAGTATATCTTGGCTATGACTCGCTCTCCATCCAAGAGAAGCATTGCTCTCTCCCAGACAGTCTTATAAATAATTCAGCAATAAAAGCTTGCCTCCGCTCGCCTGGTTGCATGCAGCACCGAAAGACGCCTCAGCACTGCACGGCGTCGATCTATGCGGGCCTCACCAATTACAACAAATCTCGAAGCAAAATAAAGTTCAATCAACATTCTTGATTCGCAAATGGCTGTGGCCGCTCAGCCAGCTCAGTCGGGGATTACAAGGCTTCTGTCAACTATCAATAGCCTCATGTGCCTGCGAGAGACAAGGGGGAGAGAGAGAAGGTGGGAGGGAGGAGCGGGGTGGCGGACTTTCAATGCGCAGACGGTGCAGAGCAACCAGCCGATGATGCTGTTTGTCCTGTCCGCGGATCGGAGGAGAGCAGAGAATCAACGGCAAGAGAAGGCAAATTTAATCCCAAACATCCTGTCCCAGAGCCCCGCATCTGAACCGCATAGGCTACCATCCCAGCAGAGCCGCTGAGAGGGGATGAGGGCAGAAAAGTGCATAGCCAGGGTGAAAAAAAAAGCAATTTACCTGCACGCTGCTCCCGCTCAGCCTGCCGTTATTACTTCCCACTCAATGTGGCTTTCAGCGCTGCCGCTCACTCCGAGCTGAACGGGAATTTAGACAACGGGATTTGTTCACGTGGTCACGCTCGGTGCTCCTAATTGGCGGAGCGGCCGCCGCTCGCCCGTACCTGTACGGTGAACGGTCCGACGGTGCAGGGGGAGAGGGAGAGACAGAAGAGAATAGATTGGTGCAGGGTACTTCATGCATGGTCCCCCCCCACCCCCCACCCCGTGTCTGTATGTGTGAGTGTGCCAGAGAGAGGAGACTACATTAAGTCCATTAATGATTTCATTTAGAATTTGCAATACTCTGATTGCTAAATTTACCATGGACCTATGATAGATAGTGATCTGGTAAATTGCGGAGAGTATAACCAATATTATGAACACCATCATAGATAATTGGACTGCTGTCAGATTATTGGTTGTTTTGTTATGTGCAAGAATCTTATCAGCATATCCATGAAAGCACGATTAGATAATATGCAGTACTTACAATAAGTGGAAATAGACTGCTGTAACACACGGGTTAAATTCCCATACTTGAAAGATAAAGTAAACTGAGTGTTGCTACCTTCTGCCACATCCCTGCTTACATATGGTATCCAATGCAAAGTCTGAGGGCAAGTAAGCCTACTGAATGACTGAGCTGTTTTGAGCACAAATGATTCTTGAGTAGCACTTATTTTACTATTTTTTGTACAGTATACTTAAATCAAGTTTAAGTAGAAAACAAAGACTTAAAATGAACAAATTAGTGATAAAGATTTGAAAATCATTCAGATTTGGTTCTGCTGATACTTTACTTTGGGTTTGAGTGCTGCTGCTGCTGCTGCTGCTGCTACTGTACATCATGGTAATATCAATGACTGATCTGTAGACTAAGTCAGTCGTTACTGTGACATTGATAATATTAGCAGCATTTGTCACACATCTCTCATTGGCATGACATAAGGATTGCCATGGTATACTATTTTGAATGGCATAACAACAGAGTGACATAATCACATTTACAAATCCATAAGCCTAATTTTATAACGTATGCCACCATCTGAGCAAATACTTGAGTCTGACTGGTTGGTGTCCATTAAGTAAGAGATAATGCCCGGCAAGGTGTCCATTATCAGTGAATTAATGGATGACGTGCAGGCCAGAACCATCTGATGTGCAGTCCAACGCGTGAGTCCTGGGTACTTAAGTGATAATATCATAATAACTACTGAGTACTCATGGGCAGGATCATCAACAGGTTCATGGGCGTTGTGGACTAGTGTGATCCCAATGCAAGATGGTCTACAGTCTTGTCTTTATGTCAAACTCTCATTACTTACTGTCACACTTCATGGAAAATATCAGCTGAAAGCTTCACACTTGTAAGTTGTGAATCAAAGCTAGTGGCAAAATAGCACAAAAAGCACACGGCTGAGTGTTAATTTCCTAAAGACCTGTTTCTTTTTCCTGGAAAGAATCTGCTGCTCAGCACCTGCTCCTATTGCAATGGAAGTATTGTATGTCTATTATAATAATATTTGCATCCGTCATATGCAATTAATATTTTGGATTTACAGTTATTTGTGCCTCTCTGCTTTGGATGTATACCACTGGTCTGCCAATACACACACACACACACACACACACACACACACACACACACACACACACACACACACACACACACACAAATATACAAGCAAACATTTGAAAAGAGGTTTTAATAGCCTATCTGCGGTTGAGGCTTGTAAATGAGACAGCGGCAAACCTCAGTCTACAGCCCATACCCCATTCCCACTTTAACACATGCACACAAGCATACCATACACACGCAGTTATTCATCTACCTACTGAGGCCACGGCATAGTAGCAGTCAATGGTGCGGGAGTATTTTTAGATTTCATGTGGGTTGCAGATGCTGCTCTACTGAACCAGGTCACAGCAAATAGAACAGTGTTTTAACTGTAACATTCAATGCCTTTAAACTTCCTCTCAGTTTCCCCATAAATGTTTGCCCTCCCATATTTAGTAATGATTTTTTAAAAAGAAATCTGAGAGCGGAGATTGTGATTATCATGTCAGTACCTGCATTGCAGCTCACCTATCTGAATGAGGCTTCTTCTCTTCCCTGTGCTCAGATTTCAGTTTTCTTTATTGGTCCTTGCAGATTAGGCCGAGACACTCAACTGGCCTCCAGGCTGTTGGCAGTGATATGGCTCTGTGCTTTCCCCCTACTCAGTTTTGGCCCAAATTAAAAGCATGTTGGGTTTTTTAGGGCAATGTAGGACATTTATAATTGACTATGAGAAATCTGACACAGTTGCAGTACCAACTGTCGAAAATTTACAGTGAATCATCTCACAAGCTTAAATATCATATAGATAGATAGATACAGACAATTAAATTCAGGCCACTTAAATAGAATAAACACCACTTGACGCAGGTTGGTATAACTTGTCATCATAGCCACAGTGTAAGCTTGGAAGTTACTTCAGTTTTCGAGACTGGAGGGGTTCCCTTGGTTTTTGGAGTCAGGGTGGAGAGTTATTATCTAGGAGAACAAAAGCTGAAGAGCAGAGAACAGAGCAATGCCCCCTCCTCCTGTTTCCTTCTATCCCTTCCTTCATCCGCCCCCATCATCTCTCCTTCCCCCATCCACACACCAACATAAATGCCTGCCATCTGACACCCCTCTAAGGAGTTCCTTTTTAGAGTTGTCTTCTAAAATACACAGCACACACATACACACATAAATATTGTTTTGTGGTTGTGAGGAAGAGCTCCTATGTTCTCAATCCAAGACAGAGAAGCAGGCCAAGTGGCATAAAGGAGAAACAGACGGAAGGACAGACAGAGAGACAGACAGACACCCTTTCGGCGTGTTAATCAGGCCTACGTGCACATCAAGAAAGAGGGAGAAGCAGAAGGACTGAGAGGGACTTTCTGCTGGTGGACCACAGTGTACTGTGGGTCACAGCGTGTGTGTATCAACCGTTGGTCATTTGGTGTGATGCCACCTGGCTGTCTGACCACAAGCAGGACATAGGGAGTTGTGTGCGTGTGTGTGTGTGTGTGTGTGTGTGTGTGTGAGGAGTCTTGCTGGGCCGGACAGAGCTTCGACGGGCAGCAGATGGTGGTGCCAGCGTGGCATCGGCATAAGAGCAAGGTGGACTCACACACATGGATGCACACAGGCTGGCCTGCCTGTGGTCAGACAGCCAGGACTGCCAGGAAGAACTTCAATTGATACTTATCTGACTTTCATACACCACCAGCCTTTTGTACTCATTTATCAACTAAGTAAAGAATTCTCCATCCAGTTTTGTTTCTTTCATTTTTCTCCTCGCTTATGCGCTCATGATTATGCAGACCACGGTTCTAATTTATTTTCTAATTAAAAAGTTTCCTCAACGTATTATGGGGGAAAGAACATGTCATTATCGACAAAGGAATAATCAATCTGTTTAAGTATCTATAAATTAATGTCATTCAGCGTAGTACAATACTGGTGTCAAGCAGGTGTTTGGAGTCTTTGTCAGCCTTATTTGTTTTACCATAGAGTGAGCATCACTTTTTAAATAAGATCTTATTGTAATGTTAGAGGGCCATTATACACACAAACAAACTCACTCATGTTTGCACATACATAAACATACAGAAGCACCGGCACAAACACACACTTTCAGGGGGCTGTGGCTGAGCAGCTGTCTGGGGAGTGGACGACATCTCTATTGTTGGAGTGTGATGGATGAGACGGGAGCTTGGACTATGGACTCGGGGGGGAAAAATTTCCTCTGCAGACACTGTGTACCTTCATTACTGCAGTTGATGGAAAAAAGACGTTTTGGAGTGGCATTTTGAACAAGGACGTCCTTTACTGGTATTCTTTTCCATCTCATGAAAGGTGAAGACAAGAGCTGTCAAATTAGGATCATGTGGAATGATCAGATGATGACGTGACCCCTCCACAATAATAGTATTGTACGTAGGAGATGGATTTGCTTTGAGAGCAAGTATTTATGTGCGTTGGAAGGGTTGCTTCATATCTGGGCTTTAGATCAGTAACTAATTTCCCCAACACACACACAATCAGTAACACACACACACAATGTGTGTGTTGTTGAGTAAATAATCCGGTGGAGTGAACATCTGTTGTCAGTGACAGGTGATGGTAAGGTGAGACCACACTGTTGCCCCCACCCAAAATCTCACACAAATAACCAATACACACCCACACACACAGTAATGCTGGGTGCAGCTCAACCCTGTGGCTGTCAGACTCGATCTCCGTCTCTCTGTGCTGGTGGTGACAGCGTGATATACACACTCGTCAAGAGGAGCTGACACCTTCTTTTGTTAGCCGTAATGCTCCCGGATCTTCAGACCTGACCACCAGAACAACACACTGCAAAACAGAATAGCCAGCAACCCACGTGAAACAGTCTCTTTTCACAGACCCTAAAAACATTAAGATATAAACACGTTTATTATTTCGAAATCAAAATCATGGCATCCATGATGGCAATATGTTGACTGCCTTCCAGCGCCAACATTGTTCCATAGCTGTCCCTGACCCTTGGCCTCACTGCACAGGGGGACAAGTGAAAAACAAATTTATCCCTTGAGAACCATTGAAACATCATCCAGGCATCCAAAGCAATAGTAGTGGAATGATCATCAGGCTGAACTGTAGTTTAATTTCAGCACTTGAATTACAGAACAAATCAGAGATATGAGTGACAGTTCAGAGGTCTAGAGCCAGGCTGTGTAAGGAGGCTCATTATTTCACTAATTACCTCCAGAGCTCCCTCTGGACAGGCACTACAGTGCGCTGTCACGTTGCACCCAGACGTTTCTGGATAGGATGATGTTAGTTGTTCCAAATTACAGGCAGCGTCTTCAGTCTCTTCTTTTATATTGCTTTCCAAACCCTTAATGAAGCAGCTTTTACTTTGGCTCGATGTTGAAAGCATTTGTCTTTTTTGGTATATTAATATCTGTTCATTTCATTTCACCAACCTTTGTTTATTTATTTATTTTTATTTTTATTTTTGGCTATGATTTAATGTGCAAATTTATTCTTTGGATATTAATTAAAGATGAAAAATCGATGATTTATGTGTGCTTGGAAAATTACAGGAGAAACATTGAAAGATTCAGCATATATCGAATAAAGTGCTAAAGCTGGAATCTGATATTTTATTCATTTACTGTCATTATGTCACATCTGTACATTTCAACATACTCTTTTTACCCCCACAGCCTCCGTCCATGCTGTGCTACTGAAAAACACTGATAGGGTTTGTTGAAAGAGCCACTACAGTATATTTTCATCATTTCACCAAAGAATATATTTGCATTCACATTACCTGGTTGGTTCATGACATTTTCCCACATACCAACAAAAAGAAGGTGACACAACCTCACAATCTGATATCAGATGCTCCATCATTTTCGCTCTACTTTAAATGCACAGAAAGTCGTGCATTGCAGCTTTTTATAGTAAAAGGCAAACATCCACATTGGAAGAGAGCTGACATTTTTGTTATGAAGGGACCATGTCATTCGGTAAGTAAAAGAAACATAAATTGGGTCTCAGCATTTGCCTGCAGTGCACCTGCCTTTTATTCTTGTGACAACACGAGTGTGATACTTCAATAGGACGCTAAGAGCTGAAAATATTCTTTTACATTTTTATCAAACCCCTGGTACATTTTAAGGGCCTTCAAAGAGTTGGAAAGGGCACACACACACAGATACACCCACAGTTGCATGAATACACACCTGCACATGCACACCTGCCCGAACACTGAGGCTGAGGAGACTTTAGAAGTGGAAACACACAGAAACTGATTGAACAGTTTTGACAAAAAACAGTTTTCACTAGATGACGCAAAGCAGTGAAACCAGCAATTCATATTTAGTGACTGCTGTATCAGTCAGGCTAGTGTGAGCTACCATGAAGGGCTCTTAGTTTTGCTGTGTAAAGTAGAACTCGTGCAGCGTCCCACCAAATGTACAATGCCTTTACACTACGATAGAAGCTGTGAGTTCGACATAGGAAGGACAGAGAAAAAACAGAGGAAGAAAGCCAGAGGAGCAGAGATAACCCGTGCAGGGTGGCACTGATTGCTGCATTGATCTTGACCCTAAATACTGGTTACTTTACACCCACCCTGTTCAACCTCTACTCCATATGCTCAATCATCTCGTCAACCACCTGCCCATTCCCTCCTCCCCCATCCCACATAACATATCGCTACTTTCATCTTCCCCCTATCTTTACATCCTTCCTCTCCATCTCTCGAGATACCCTCCAAACCCCGCATCTATGTTCCTGCTGCAGCACTTCAAAAGCAGCAGAATCAAGGGAAGAACCACCAGGGAAGAGAGGGAGACATAGTCGACTCCCACATCTAAACTTGAGGTTGTTAATGAATATAAAGTCTCCATTTTCTACACTCTCTTTATATTAATGCTTTTTGTAATTCCCTAAAATGAGTAATTAGCGTCTAAAGCTACTCATACTGACTGTTGGTAATGCTGCAGTAATTATTTTAGGGAGCAGATGTTGGAAAGGGATTATGACCTGATACGATCACACTCAGAATTGTGCGTATGAATACATCATATCCACAATGGCGGAAGATGTGACAAACAAAAAAGTCTTGCGTTTTGTCTGTGCTTGCATGTGTGAGCACATGTGAGTGCGTATGGGAGAGAGACAGCGAGTGTCTGCCTAAATCTTTCCATCTGTTGAGCAATAACAGACCTCCCATCAGATCAGGCTGCATGGAGAAAACAACAATATTCCAGATCACTGATTTCCTAACTGTGGAGAAGTCAGTGCATCAGTCAAACGTTTGGTTTCATGCTTCACTCGCTCAGTCTTTGCCACCACACTTAACAAGTACATTTTGCAAGGTCAATGTGTTTTCACTATAATGTATATCTAATGTTTTTCAATATATTTGACCCTTTGCTAAGCCCCTCCTTCGAACATCAACTGTCCAATCGCAGCTTAGTGACTGTAACTAGGCACCAGCAGGTCTGTTGAGCTTTGCCTTTGTCTAGATGCTGATGTGGAGGGCTGGAGGCTCTGAGAGATACTCAGTATTTCAGGAATTTGGAATCTTTTTTGTAGTCTTTAAAAAACTTAAAACACAAGAGCAAACGTTTGAAGTAGGGATGAAACTTTGTCTGTATTCATTCCTCCTCATCCCCCATAGTTATCCCACCTTTCATAATGATGCTGTTGTGAGTTGTAACTTATGTCTACATTGGAACAATTTCTATTGGTTATTGCCTTAATACGTTAGAAGCAGGTAAACTCTGTTCGAAGTTACGTTACGTTCACTGGGCTAGATTTGAACGTATGCACTCGAACACATCGACTAATCAACCTATACAGAAACACAGATAATTTGATCCTGAAAAAACATTTTTGCAAGAGTGATGACTTGACTCATCAAATCCAACTACGTGACATGTGACAGACAATGTGATTTGGTGGTGTTTGTCTTGGTGAGTATATCTGACTTAAAAATTCATGTTACATCTGAAAAGTATGGAGCTATAAAATACTGCATTTCCAAACATGATGTATTGTATTTGTGATGTCTTACTGCATAAAGTCATACCTGGTTTAATAATCTGTTTAAAAGCTTGTTGGGAAAGCATTTCTGAGTTATTTATGGTCTGTATAACCAACTGGTTGTGCAAAAGGTTCAACTCTGTGCCAAAAATGTTTAAGCTCATATGTACAACGCTGCTTTACAGACAAGAGAGAATATGATTTTAGACAGGCTGTCAAGATTCATTCAGACTTCAATTGCATCAGCAAATATTGATCAAAAATCTAACGATCAGCAAAAGAACATGTGCACCAGTTGCAGTGGTATCAGGTCACAAAGTGTTTCATATGAATTCATCAGCTAAATGAAGGACTTGGTTGCACTGTTATGAGCAAAACAACACAAATGCTGCTACTGTGTGTACAATATTCTATGTATTGCCATCTGTGTCTTGTTGTATGGAAGATATTTACACAACAAATGATTAGTGCTCAGTGCAAACTCACACCATACATGATGCCGTGCTGGTTCTAGATTTATTCGATATGTTGTTTTAGAACGTCAAGAGCCTTGCTGATGAGAATATGTGTTGATTATAGCCATGCATTGCTTCCAGCTGAAAATATTCCAGGGTTTTCTTCCAATGTAGGCTCTGAAACACAGTCAAATCAATTAAATATCATTGTGAAGCCATCTGGTGTGGCCACTGTATGCTAAGAATGCAATGCTAATATCATAAAATATAGCATGGTCATTTGGTAACAATAATAATGGCAGTAACCTCGTGCCATTGTGCACTATACCTCATGATATTGTGCCATTATGTAAAAACTAACAATTTGTCTCCGTAGAATACCACATGCAGAGTACACTGCCACCAAATGTCAGTGCAAAAATAATATATTACCATCATTATTATTCCTTAATGGTGTGTTCTTACTATTGATTCTAGCTAAGTATTATGTAAATTGGTTGCGTGCTCATTTCTGACGTCTGATGACTGGTATGTGAATGGGTGTGTATTTTAGAGAAGAGTATTAAGAGCTATGTAAATAAATCCCTTGGACTTAGATCCAAGGGAGTTATGTGTGATTGACACGTCTCTGTTTATAATACCCTCGCTTACTCTCCGCCTTTCTATTTTTTTGCGAAGTCATTTTATCTCCCCGCCTGTCTCACCCCCCTCTGACTCAAAAAAAAAACCATTTGCATATATTTCTGCCCTCTCGGTTCCCTAATGATGGTTCAGGCTCTGGATTCTGGGGTACTACGATGAAAATGAGCGCAGGATATTTACATCTTTGAGGCTAATCCACTTTTAATGTGTCCCAGGCTCTTGATCGGCTTCTTTTATTTATGAGTCTGGCATGTTGGGTTTAAAGGTGTTAATTACTGTTCAGTTTTAGAGGCAGCTGTCTACTCCTCCTTCGAGAACATGCAGCACAGAGAGACGTGTGTGCGTGTGTCTGCATATCTGTATATCAATGGGTGGCCTAGTGAAAGTTTGAGAGTATGCACATGCAAATGTTCAACTAAAAACATCAACACAAATAAATATATTTTTTGCACTGACGCATTAATAAGAGGAGAAAAAGCTCAGAGGAGTAGAAGGAGGAAGCAAATTTCTCAGAGGCAAAAGGGAGCACTTTCATCAATAAAGAATACCTACATTGAATTTGGGGTTTCTGTTTACCCTTGATTACTGATGACATGACCCTGCTTTGGTGGAGTACCATGGCAGTTTTCCAGGTGTATAAAATATTACGTTAATACTCAAGTCCGAGTTCCTTTGATTACTGTTACTATTGAGCAACAAAGAAGAGCAGCAGAATATTCCCAGTTGAATTTCCTCATCTTTCCAACCACATTAAGACAATGTTATCAATCAGGCGTATATCTTTAAAAGAAAGGGCAAAAAATGAACAGGGAGTGTATGTGGTTATATTTTAATATCCACTTCAGATGGTTTAATACATAGATGTGTGTTTGTCTGAGAGCCAGAGAGATAGAGGGTTAGAAGAAAGAGGAAGGGAAAATGAGGACAGCTTGCCAGAAACAAATTCTCAGTCTCAGTTGTGTGTATTATTTGCTTATAGATGTGTGTGTGTGTGTGTGTGTGTGTGTGTGTGTGTGTGTGTGTGTGTGTGTGTGTGTGTGTGTGTGTGTGTGGGTTCAGACGTCTGCCTCTGATCTGCAGACTGAGACTAGATTCACACCTGCTGAAGATTTTTTCCCAGACACTCAGAAATCTGTCACCTCCACATTTTTGCCTCTCCCGTCTCTCTCCAGGTGTCAGGTTTCCACTGATCTTTTTTCCACCCTTCCTCTCGGCTGCTTTCTTTCTTCAACTTTTACATTAATTTATTTCTCACTTCTGCATTGGGTTTTAGGGCACATATTCTTTCCCCACAGAGATGTGCTGCTTCTCTTTTTATAACCCTCTCACTTTTTTGATCTCTCTCTTCTCATGCAGTGCTCTTCTCATTATTCCTTCCTTTCTCAGTCCCACACTCACCTCTCCTGTGACCCCATCTCCTCTCCTTCTCTTGTAATTCCTCCCACTGAAATTTCAGGATAACAGGTCATGAAATCCTAAATGTAACAAAATGAAATTCATTTATTTTAAAAGATATAAAATGGTGAAAAGGCATATATATGTGTGTTAGTGTTTCTTCCTCAGAGTGCCCTATAATTAGTTGGTTCAGTAGCTTTGTGAGGCTGTACAGTGATACTTTGAGCTAAATGCTAACATCAGCATGCTAACATGATTTAGCAGTTATATATATATTATATATATTTACCGTGTTCACCATCTTAGTTTAGCATGTTAGCGTGCTAACATTTGTTTATTAGCACTAAACTCAAAGCACAGGTCAGGTTGATCATCTGTTTTGCAGGAATTGGTCAAAAAAGTGTTTAGAAAAAGTCAGAGAATCTCAAACATTATTACTGTTTATACTGAGGAGAACATGAATGCTTGAACCAAAGATCATGGCAATCCAACCAATAGTTGTTGTTGTTGTTGTTGTTGTTGCCGTTGTTTCAGCCTGGATCAAAGTGATGGACCAACTGACCAACACTGCCATTCCAGGAGTCACAGTGCTAGTGTGGCTAAAAGCTCCAAACAGTGTGCTACACATGGTCAGAACATACTGACAAAGACATTCACAGGTCCTAAATATACAGTAATGCCATATATTAGCTGTTTGTTTGTACATAAAACTTCACATGAACAAAAAAAAATATGCCATGGATATACTAATACGCTGCTTTCTTTAGGGTATGTTGTCACAGGACAATTTAACCATTGACTGCTTAGCATGGAGAAACAAGAGGAAACAGTAAGAGTGGCTCTGTCCTAAGGTGTCTACCAAAATGTGATATTTTGTTACTTTAATCCTACAGACGTTACATTACTTGTGTCAAGCATCTGTCCTTCTAGATGCAGACCAGATGAGCCTCAGTTGGAGGGCTGGATGACCTCATCCCCTACAGTTGCTGTCAGGTCTCCTGTGAGCAGCACTGCCATAATGAAGACCCTTCTGGTCCTTGAACTGCTCCCCAAAGACATTTTTAAGCTTCCTGTGCCTGAAAACTTCAAGGATTACCTCACACCCAGGACCATCCTGGAGATCTGATGAATAATTTAGTCCCTCAAGTAGACAAAATAGCTCAAACAAAGATGGTTTCATTGTGTGGTATAGGTTCAAGTGGGAACATGAAGCAATATAGTACCGCTAAATTCCACCAAGCATTGAGGCCCTTGAGATAAAACAGCTGATTTGCAACATAGCACGCAGCACAATAAGACAAATAACACATGACAGATGGAAGTAGTGTAAAAGCAAAACCCCTGACACACAGCTGTGTATCCTGTGTGGTCTCCAGGGTTTTTCTCTTGGTGCAGCAGAATTACGCCACCTTTCATTAGCACCCAGGACCAATGTAAATTTAGACTATGGCATCTTATTTCTTAGCAGGCTCCATGCACATGCAGACACTCAAGCAGGAACACACACAGAGGATGAGGGTTATTTGTCAACAATGCTAGAGCACTGTGGTGCTGACAGTTGCTGCACGGCCGAAGGAAAGAGCATCTGAGCAATGAGGCCAGGATGTTTGGGAATTTCTGTAATGCTAACCGGCCTTGTTTGTGGAGTACATGTGTCGTTGCTGACATATTTGCACGGGGACAAGAGCTCAAGCGAAACAAAAGACACTAAGCATACAGAAATAGATCAGGAAGGTGGGGGCTTTATTAGCTTACTGTAAGAGGGATTCGTTTCTGCATTTTATTACCGAGTTTGAAGCCAATCACACACGAGCAGGAGGGCAAAGGACCACTTCAGTTCTTGCTTGAGATATTATACATTTTGCTAAATAGGCTGCAAAAATAGGACTTGATATTCCTTTTTGTCATGTACAATGAGGATGATGATAATTTGATTGGACAAATTATGAGAAAGGGCCACATATTTATGGTAACAATGCAGAGGAAGTATTTATAGAGCTTTCGGTAAAGCTAAAGAACCCAGCCACCTGTTCCTCTAACTATTTACTGAGATAGACCACCGTGTGTGTCTGTGTGTGTGCGAGTAAGAAAGAGGGAGAGAGGAAAACAGAGGAGAACAGAAGATCACAATGACATAACTGCATAATATTGTTTCCACCATCAGTGATTATTAGTATGTTGTAGTCAATGAGCGCACATAGCAACATGGCGAACTGATTTACCATTAAAACTCTTTGTCTCTTGACAACTTTGTCACAAGTGAGAGCAATAATGACAAGGAGAATGCAGGGTTTGCCATAGGAAATTGTTTATCTCAGGTGGCATGTCATTCACGTCTTGACACATCTCGTTTCCTGACAATTCAGTCAGTCAACATTGCTCTAAACTGCAGCCCTGTCTGTGTGCTCCTCACCGAGTGTGAAGGATTTAGGGGCATCCATTGGCAGAAATAAAATATATTATTCAGAAGTGTGTTTTTATTAGTGTATAATCACCTGAAACCAAGACTGTTTTAGTTACCTTAGAATGATCTCATGTACAGAGGGAGCAGATCCTCTTCCATGGCGTTGCCATATTACACTGCTGTGTTTCTACAGTAGCCCAGAACAGACAAACAGCAGCTTTAGAGGGGGTCTTTCATGTTTTTTCACGGCCACTATAAGGAAGGCTGAGGCGAGGCGTGTTCAACTGGTTGCAATCTGCAACCTCATTAGATGCCACTAAGTCCTACACACTGGTCCTTGAATGTCTGATCTTATTAGAAATGTAGAAATTTTAATAATGTTTCCTCTGCTATGAAACACTGTTTTTTCTCTGAAGCATCCTGATCGTGGTTAAAAATGGAAGGAATGTAACAGTGCTGTTGAAATGGAGGGCAGGGACCTGCCGGGCTTTCTAACAGCTGTAATTGTTTTGTTTTTTAGAACTTCTGCTGAGAAATGCAGCTAAATCCATGCTCATTAAACCTAAGTAATCAATGATCATGTTTATTGATCTTCAGCCCCAAGGAATGTGGGGTCCCTAAGGACAGTCCGAATAATTGGCTGAAATCAATGCACTCACACTAATTGGGTTTGAGCCAATGGAAGGGTGAGCTTTCCTTCAAACGCTGGCCAGGGGTGAGGTTACCCATGTGCAGAGGAACTGAAAAAGTGATCTGAGATGAGTGCAGAAGCCATTTGCTTGTAACCTTCACCTGAACTTCTCCTGAGTAAGTGAGGCTGATTTAACACATGTACACTCTGAGATATGACGTATGTAAAGCAGGACACAGTGAAGTTAATCCATCACATATTGTGTGTGATGTTATGGGATCATCTGCTCAATACTGAGCACAAGGCAAAAGCCTGAGGCGCCTAATGTTGGCCATTTCCCTTGTGAATTTAGTGCACGTTGAGATCGATCAATCGGCTAAAGTTTATAAATACTGTACAGTTGCATTGAGAACATTGCAACACAGTGCTGCAGAATGACCCTAATCCTGTCAATAATACACATAGAAAATGCTCACAGTCTCCAAAGCATGCCATTAGCGTGGTAATATAATGCATTCTGTGCTTCTGAGGAGTACATCAAACACAATTATTACAGGAAGACAGATGGCAGCGGCACTAAAATTAAGAGGACCAGGAGCATGTTATCAATCCCATTTACTGTAACGCACGGACAAATGCTGAACGCACTAACATTTTTCATCCTGAACTCACACGTTTTAAACGATAAAATCTGGCCACATTCCACCTAATTTTAGCAATGCCACTTTCAATCACACTTTGACTAGATCATTTTCACAGCAAGCATTTTGGCCCGCCGTGGCAGGAGAGACACAGGTGATAACATTAAACTCGCTGGAACACTTAATGGACCTGAGCCGTCGTTAAGGAAATTTGTTTCACCCGTGCTTTTTATGATTCATTACTTTCACCGTAAATCACCTCGTGGCATTTCTGAGTTACTGTCTCTGGACCAGCCTGTACGCCGCCTGTCATTTGACTAGAGTGGACTGAGCTTTTGCTGTCAGGGCACCTCAGTACAAGAATAACCTGCTGGAGTAATCACTTCTGAACAACAATTTTACTGAAACGTGTTTTCAGTTACTTCAGTGCTTTGTTGGGGGTCCATCTTCATTATTATCGGATTTAAAAATACAGTAGATATTTAAGTTTTGAAAAACACGTAAATCCAAGACAAAGGGGGTAGGCAGCTGTCCGCGGACTTAGCAAAGACATTTTAAAAAATGGGCCTAATAAAAATGTCAAGGCATGTTACAAGCACGCACATACACACAGTCTGTCAGCCAATCACAGCGCAGGTCCCCAGAATGCAATAATCCAGGTAACACATGCCACTGGGCTGCACACACACACAAAGAGAAACACGCAACAGTGCAAACAGCAATAAAACAATAACAACAAAGGACAACAAATGAACAGCCTTGGCTCGAAAAATGTTTTGATGCTGTGTAGAGCTCAAATAAAAACAGAATGCAATTCGAGGATGCCCCTTTCATATCCAATCATGATTCTATCACCTGTAACTAATGAACCCGTTTACCTGTGGGATGTTCCAAACAAAAGGTGTTTTTGGAGCATGAGGATATGTGAAAAAGGATTAGCAAATTATCACATTCTGTGTTATTTCTATTTTACACAGTATGTGTTACTTTTTTGGCTTTGGGGTTATAATTTTAGATTTATAACTTTGTTAAATTTGCACACGGCAAATGGCAAATTTATAAAGGATTACATTTTTCTAATTAAGCTACTGATTCATGCACATTTTGTTGAACTTTCAGGAGAGACAAGTTTATTTCACATTTCAGTGTTGCTTTACAGATAAGAATAAAGAATTTCACCTTGTATATATGTCATGCAGTCCTAATTCTATTTCCTAAAATGTTACAAGAATTTCAAAAGAGTCTTGCTCACCTGAATCTTGCCTTGTGTGTATCAGAGTGCTCTTGTGCCTTTCTCATTCTGAAATAAATTAGATTTATTCACTTTTTTGCTGAAGAAAGTTTTGACTTGTCATTGCAGGAAAGGCAAACGGTGGAACTAATACCACGAAGGATGGCTCCATGCAATTACTGCGGTGTAAACCAACAATTAGTGATGTTACCGATAACGCCTGTGTCTGTGTATCAAATGTCTGCTTCAACTTCAATGTCACTCCACATTTTTCCCCTGGTTATATTTGTCCCGCCCAGTTTGTGAACCACCTGCCATAAGAAAACAAAGTATAGAAAAGTGTTCTTCTCATAGCCCTCAACAGTAACATGCATATTACTTGTCACTCAGTTTATAGCCTCCGATTATGTTTGATTATTTCTGGCATCATGAAGTGGAGCACTGATGGAGTGTGAAGCACAAGACTAACAAGACAGCCAACAACTTATCTATGCCTGCTCATTATCCTCGGTTAATGGTTGTGTGGGGCTGGTGTGTGTGTGTGTGTGTGTGTGTGTGTGTGTGTGTGTGTGTGTGTGTGTGTGTGTGTGTGTGTGTGTGTGTATAAACATGTATTACTCACATTGCGGGGACTCATTTACACAGTCACATTGTGGGGACTTGCCTGTAGGGACAAAATGCAAAGTAGCTATCATGTAAATCATTACATTTTGGGTTGAAGACTCTGGTTAAGGTTAGGGTAAGGTTATATTTACTTTAATAACTGTGAAGATTCCTTCACGCTCTTTTAAGGGAGAGGGGAAGGGGGGGGGGGGGGGCGAAGAAATACGGATTTTGAACAGTAAAAAAGGCAAAAAGCCGAGAGTAATTGATCTGAACTGTTCTGTTCTGCAGCCTGAAACACTAACAATATCTATCTCCAGGCATCGAGCAAATTTTCACGAACATGACTCAGTTGTTTTCCCAATCATTGTGCCGTGAGATGCCAACCAATCAATCAGCGAGGATGTGCAGAGATTTGTCATGTAGGACTTTTGTGTCTCAGTGCAATAAAGAATAATTGATATAAAGGGGCAGGTTAGGGGGAATGGTGAGCTAAATGAGTCAGTATTAGAGAATGCAGGGTGTTTTGTTTGCTAGACAACAAAGACTAATATCACTGTGGCAAAACTGTGAAATACAATCATGTTGACATACAGACTCATCCAACCAAAACAAAGACTCTTGCACTTAATGAGACATTAGCTAGCTGGGTTCGATGTGCATGTTCTCATCTCTTTATCTATTTTAGAGAAGTTCTTTATGATGTGATGGTGGGTGCTGAACAACCAATCTAGATTTTATTAGCATTATAATTGGCTGTGAAAACAGCACCCATTCCCACTGCATGTGCCTTTAATTCTAATGGCATCCATAGCCAAAATATACAAACAGTCTGCTGTATGCTTCCCACATCTCAGACTTTATAGCCATTCACATGCGGTAAGCTTGTGTTTGCATGCTTTGGACCTAGATTTGCAAAATATACAGTCCTGCAACAGGCTGACCACTAACCTGTGAATTTGCTTTTGGTTTATTTGATCTGTCTTCTGATTAGTCTCCACATGCATGAAAATGATTCTTGATTATAGGGAGGTAGGGACAAGGAGGAGTGAAGGATCATCAGACTCTTCTGTGAAACACCTGAACACCTGAGGCCCCACTACATCAGCCTCCCCTGTGAGCTCGCAGCAGAGCGGCAGGAGTCATCTTAGATGTATCGGTGGTAAAGGTGTTTATCCATCCATCCATTATCTATACTGCCTATCCCTTTCGGGGTTGCGGGGGGCTGGAGCCTATCCCAGCTACAATGGGCGAGAGGCGGGGTACACCCTGAACCGGTCGCCAGCCAATTGCAGGGCAAAGGTGTTTATGTTTGTGTCAAATAATGAAACATGAAGCAAACATTGACTATAAATTTATGCTTTTTTGTGATAGTTAAGTCTTGATAAATTCTTTTTCATCAGAGAGACATAGCAATGGATCATGTCATAATGCAGTTGAGTACAAAGCAGCTGAAAGTGCCTTATTTTGTTCTGCACTCAATACATGAAAGATTTGTTAATAAGTAGTCTTTCCTTTAAATAATAAAATAAAATAAAATTGAAATAGCAAATTTTAGGTTTCCTCATTTAGTATAGCTATCCAGATGTTGACTGCTTGCTAACAGATGGCAATTGTGCTGTCTAATTACTGCATTGCACATCATTATGATTGATCAAAGGTGTGCAAACCGGTAAGAATTCTGCAAACTCATTGGGTGTTGCAGCTTAAGTAAAAACACACACATTAAAAAACATAATTTCAGTAAGGGTTGAATGGATTCATGCTGCAGTACAAATGAACATTCTTTTCAGACAGATGTCATAAGAACAGCGAGATCAAGTCATGCATCAGACGACTTGTCAGGAGTGCGCACACAGTTTAGCAGGCAGGCAGCTGGGGCATCATTAGACCAGGCAGCAAGTGGCCCATGACGCATGTATGCCTCAGATGCTCCCGGTTTTGCTGGCGTGGATGTCTGGTGTGAGAGCTGAAGTGGAAAAGGCTTGAGAAAAGCCTTTTCTCCAGTAAATCAGGATGAGAGGTTAAGACAAGGGCAGCGCCATGGTCAGAGGTTATGTATTTATAAATCTCCCTTTCTCTCTCTCTGTCTGTTTCTATTTATTACTGTGAGTGTTGAAGCAAACCTTTATTTCACCAGGATGTATCTGTGCCCTAGTAGGACATTACAGTCACACTAGAGGAGCACCAGAGAGGCCCAGATGTGTAATTGTTGTGACCTCAGGGACCCTAAAGTTAACTGTTCTTCTGTTGCTCCTGCCACTTAGGGAGGCTTTGCACAAGACTGCCATAATAAAGCATGACGCCTGCATTATTTACTGCACATTAAGTTCACGATTTGTATTCATGTGCTTGCATTCTACTCACCACTCCCTTGTTTAAGTTTTTAAACATAATTCAATATATTTGAACCTGCTGAAGTTAACGCAACAGTAAGTACTATAGAGTTTACTCTAGAAGAGATTTTTTACGCTCAACACTAAAAAGCCAGTGCCACACATCTCCACTCACTGGCGTGAGCGTGATAGCATGTGGCTCTGCATGATCGAACATGTTGTGTATATATTTCGCTGATCCTCCATATTACACTGGCATCAGACACTGTCACGTATAGCCGCCATCAGCAAATCCTGTTCACTGGCAGACACACGCGCACACACACACACGCACTCACAAAATCCCCCTCTTTGTTTTCTGTCTCTCGAATCAGATTCAATGTCATTGGTTTTACTGCAAAGAAAGAAAAAGACAAGACAGCCTGCTTTGTTTGTTTGTTATATGTCTGATGATTCCTGTTGGTCATGTTAAACAGGTATTATTTATTTATATCTCATTTTTGAATAGACAGTCTATCTTTAAAATATCTGTTTATCTTTGAACTTGCGTCTTCAAACTTTCTGCATCTTCATTCCTCTTTGCATTCGTCGAGATCACCTTTCAAAAGAAGAACTGTGCCAGCCTCACGGACAGCTGCTTGCTTTATTCATACCGTTTACCCCCTGACACTAGTTTTTTCAAACATTTGTCAGAGCATGGCATTGTGAGGAGATAAAGAGAAGGGCATGCCACTGAGGAGAGGCTGTTGTTGCTGCTGGCTGTAGGGTTTCAATGGAAAGATTCATCAGCTTGATTGTACAGTCCCTGAAGGCCTTAAACTGGAGGACTTGAACTCAACTCCACTCAGATGGGGAAAAAACTCCTTGTATTATATATGTGGGCAGAAAAATAATCAGTTTCCTTTGAAATGGTAACGTATTTGATCACAGCACACAGTCTCAGTATTTAGTAGAGATCATTACTACTACTGTTACTCAGTGACTTCATTGCAATTTAACATACAGGGAAAAGGACAGAGTGGTGAGCTGTTCATCAATTTAACAAATCACACGTGACTTTCCACTTACCTTTCACTAATTAAAAAGAGGCATTCATGAGTGACTCCGTTGACGGTTGCTGCTGTGTGACAGTACCCAAC
Organism: Chaetodon trifascialis; assembly: GCF_039877785.1. Lineage (NCBI taxonomy): Eukaryota > Metazoa > Chordata > Actinopteri > Chaetodontiformes > Chaetodontidae > Chaetodon > Chaetodon trifascialis. The sequence goes on from NC_092075.1 coordinate 12,225,731, forward strand.
CAGCAGGACAGAGCAAATGCAAATGTAGAGCAAAGCTCCTTTAGCGGGCTGTAAAAGAAGGTGGTCCTTTGATTTCTCACCTTTTCACTGTAATTACAGCGGAGTAACAATGTATGTAGAGTAAAATAAAGCAGTGTCTTGCTTTACCCGTTTACCTTGAAAAAAGGCCTGATGCCCCTTTCACTGCTGATTGTCTTTCCAGTTGCTGATCAACTGGGAAGCGGTGAGATACTAAAGATTTGTACAAAATAGTGACACTATAGTTTCTGGGCTGTGATCTAAAGCATTACTAAAATCTTCCATTCATTGTAGCTTTGAGGCCCAACTGGCTCGCTGAAGTGGATGGAAGTAATGATGTGAGGGCTTTGTAAGAACGGGCAGATAATGACATAGGACCTCCTGCTTCACTGTGATATAAGTACATACACATACGCTAAAGGAGCCTGCAACTCCCAAACTCTCTCAGCTGATACTGTCTGACTCAGACGCTGTCTGGGCCCTGTGCCGCTGAGCCTCTGTGAGGGCCAAACAGCCCCGTCAGCTTCTTTCTCTCACATGTCGTGCTGTGATTTCCATATCACTGAAGGTCACTGAAGTCTTCAGAACAACTGTAATACTTCTGGCCTTTTTAAAGCGCTTTAAAGAGAACTCTTAAGTCACCAACGTTTACAGCAGAAAGAGTAAATCATGCTCATTATTGGAGCCTCAGCACCTTGCACTGACTGACAGAACCCAGATGTGAGAGCCCAAGCTGTGGAAAAGAAAATCCCATCTCCACCTTTCTGTATGGGGACATGAAGGCCACCTTATGACCACTGTGAAGGATGCTCACTTCAGTGAGTAACAGAGAATATCCACAGACATTTGTTGTGAGTCACAGAAATGTAGCTTTATACTTCTTTTGAGTGGTAGAACTTGTTTTCACCATAAATAATGATGGACACAGAGGTGGTTAACTTAACATACAGAAATAATCTCGAGCCAATTATTTCACGGTCGCTGGATGTAAGATTTAGGTTGAACTTTCCCTGACTGGAACAATTTCCACTTGGAGAAAAACATCATGATTACCGTCAGTTGTATTTTTCTCATCGACGCACATACGCCCTTAAACTCCCCCCTGCTCTCTAACTAATAAAGATGTTGCTTTTATCTGGTCTCAGTCAAAACTCTCCCAGAATTTGACCTGAAGTGTCTTATAACATTCTTCAGTGTAGTTTACAGTGATTACAGCAATGCTGAGGAGGAAGATGGTGATGACATTGGAGCATTGCCTTCAGAGTCAGCTGGTCAATAACAATAGAAATAGCTGCGACCTTATTTACAGACGTTCATTCAGGATAAGTGAGAAGAGTTTTTTTTGTAATATTGGTGAACTGACCAAATGTAGAGGAATATATGACTTACTAACGTGTAAATTATCATTTAGAGTAACATAGACAATCCACTAAACCTTACATACATTGCTGATTACATTTCTTACATTTTCTTTAACCTGCATTAACTCATTTTTTGGGCCACTCAGCTGCAGAGGAAACAAGCTGTAACCACAGCTGTGACATATTAACACCTTATATTGCCATTGTTTAGTCAATATTTCTGTTTCAGCAGCCATCAGTGTACACCATTTCCCATAAGCTCTGCACCAGCTGCTTAATTCACCCCACAAATCAAATAAGTATGCAAATAAGGACAGTGGAATACCTTCAAACAGAAATTATCTCTGGGTGTCTCAGAGACTGTTTTCCCCCCTGTGTTGTGCGCTTCAGTGTGTTTCTGTGAAATTGTGTGTACAACTTCCAAATCTTCCAATTGCTTATGATGGAAATACACCAAAGGAAGCCACATCAACTGTACTTGCAAATATGGGCTTAATAAGGAGGAGAGAGCAATTGATAGTGCAGATCAATGCTTTTATTTAACACTACTTGACTTTTCAATGCAAATGCTCCCTCAAATTCATGCAGCACCACAACCACACACACCTACAAACAGAGCAATGCATCATGTAACACAATTAAATCTGATAAGGCTGATCCAGCTGAGAAGCAAATATAGCTGAATGCTGCATACAGTTGCAAATGTATCTAAATACCAGGAACACAAAGGAAAATTAGATGTTCATATTCCAGCTTTGTTTTGCACAATAATGGCGTGACGTTGCAACAAACAGGGACTCCGTCTATCTGTCAGTATGCCCGTCGCCCATCTAAACTCCAGCCTCTTATTAGATTTCAACCATAAATAATTGATGACTTTGCACCTCCCCCATCTCTCTCAATCTCTCTCTTTTTGTCTCACCGTCTCAGTCAGCTGTGGAGAAGGACACTCAAGGTTGAACAATGTGATTTTGTATGTGCATTTGTGTGTGTGTGTGTGTGTGTGTGTGTGTGTGTGTGTGTGTGTGTGTGTGTGTGTGTGTGTGTGTGTGTGTGTGTGTGTGAACCAGGAAACAGAGAGATCAAAGGGCAGGGAGCATCCTGGTTTTATTTCAGGTGGAAGGGACTGATGGACAGACCAAGAGAAAAGTGACAGAGAAATGGAAAAAAAGAGCTCCATACAAAATAAAATGTACACTATAAATAGAATAAAGTGAAGCATGTTAACAAAATAACAATACAGTGGAGTAGCTTTAGATTAGAGTAGATGAAACATTTATGATCTGCATGTAGAAACTGGGTCACAGTGCAGGATGCAAGACAGACTGATATTATTCGACAAATGGAGCATGTTGGAGAGAAAATAATAAACAGTTTTTTGTTTTTTAAAATCTAGAGATATAAAATGTGAAAAGATGGGAAAGGATTGGCAGGTCACTAAATGGTGACTTTTACAGTAACAGGTTTGCAGGTAAGCAGATGCTCATGGTTTGTCGGTGAGGGTCTTCACATGGACCGGATTCACCCATCAGATACATGCAAGTGTGACGGTTATCTGCTCACATCATGCAATATGCAGATAGAAGAACATTAATACAGAATTATGCAAATGTACATTGTTAGCTTCTGATATGTCTCATGAATTTCAAAACAGAGTGAACCCTTAATTTCTTTCCAGTGATGCCTCTGACAAGTTGAGCTGTTGGTGTGATTACAGCGTATGTGACAAGAAGGAAAACAGTCAGAGGGATCTCATTTAAATAGAAACGCAAAGTACAAGGTACAAAATGCAGGGTAACAGTCTAATAGTTTAAGTAAGCTGATTAAGAGCCACTTATTATTTTAAAGAGGCAAAGCTTCACTGTTACGCTTTGAATACACTGCTCAAAACAACCACAGTTTAAATGTGAGACTGAAACATCGATCTTGGCCTCAGAAATGGCTGTCGGTCCATTTGTAGCTGTTCCAGAGAAGATGGAACTGCCCGCTTGAGTTGTAGATGGTTACATTTTATTTCTATTTTGTGAGAGCATATTGTATAATAGTCTTATAGTCTTATCGTATAATAGTCTTTCTGCGCATTCCCATCAGGGATCTGCTAAGAAATGAAGATGGAGCTGAGTTATTTCAGGACAGAAAGATATTGCTTGACTAAAGATTAACAAGGGAATATGAAACTGTTTAATTGCTGCGATAGATAGATAGATAGACAGATAGATAGATGGCACAAAAATTGCTTTCTCTGAATGTGATGTACGTAGACAGTAACCCAGTGGAGTGAGATAAATTAAGGAAAATCATCAAGCTGTTTTTTTAATTTGGCAGGCATAACGCTCACAATGATCCCTGACACCATCTGCTGTCTTCCTCTCTTTGCTTTTCTTTTTCGCCCTCTTGTCCTCTCTCTCTTTGTGTTTTACAGTCTCTCTTTCACACACACACTAACACACACACAGATGACACAAGACAGCTAGCTAGCTAAAAAATGGATCACACATGATGAATGACGCAAAGATGAATCGAAAAAATCAAGGCTTGGAGATCCAAAAATAAAGCATTCACACACACACATATACAGACATGTTTGTACTTCTATCCTTGTGAGGACACTAATGGACAACGTGCCATCCCTAGCCCGTTAATGTAACCTTAAGGAGTAAACCTGACTGTAAACAAACCCTCTAAACCAAGTCTGAACCCTCACACAGCCCTTTGAGAGTCTGTCCATTTTCTGGAGACTTACCATAACCATTACCATAACCACTGTTTGCCTAAACCTAAACCTAAACCTAACTGCAATTTAATCTATTCATAAACTCTTGTTAAATTATTTGTTTATTTGTCCTTGACAGGGAACACACGCTTTTTATAAATGAAGGTAGATGTTTATTAAAGAAAAAAATGGTTTCATCTCATATTATATTTTCGCTACCCCACCTGCGCCTTTTAACCCCCCTTAATGATTTTACCAACTGAGGCATCATGAACCTTTTTCAAGCTTATACTCTACCCTTCTCTTTATTTTGGGAGGACCCTCTTTTAACCGTCTTTGGTTTCATTTTAAACGTTTTTTTTAACAAGACGGTGTCTTCCCCTTTTCCCCTGAGCCCGCGCTTATCGTAACGTCCAATAGGATGTTGTGTTTTTACCTTAACCTAATCCTAACCTTAACCTTAACCTAAACCTTAACCTTAACCTAAACCTAACCCTTACCCAAATCACCACCCTAAAATTTATCATTCACATTATGGGGACTTGTATTTTGCCCCCACAAGTAAGGTGAGTTCCCACAATGTGAGTGTGTAAACAGATTCATGTTCACGCAGTGTGAATACATGGGCACACACACACACACACACACACACACACACACACACACACACACTTTTGTCACCTCTCACCCTTACCACACCTCCTTTTCTTTCTTTACGGTCCTCCTTTGTTCATTCTCCAGTTGGCAGTTCAGTATGACAGTCACATGTTGACTGGGTCAAGGTCTGTGCCAGCTGAGTGGATGCTGAGAGAATAAGCAAAGACTATGATTAAGCTGCCGAGGTGTGTGTGTGTGTGTGTGTGTGTGTGTGTGTGAGAGAGAGAGAGAGAGAGAGAGAGAGAGAGAGAGACAGAGGAGAGGAAAGTGAAATAGAAATGCTTTCATTTCATACTCAAAATGAGCTTTCTCATGCATATTGCTAAACATTTATTATCAAAAGTAATTTGATTTGTATTTAATGATGCCTCTTTGGGACCTGTACTGCTTTTAGTGCAATATGTTATAAATATTTCGTTGCAGAGCGGTAAGTGAGCTATCAGACGCAGTGGATAAGACGTAATGAAATATTTAAGGGATTACTTCTCTGGAATGTTTTAAAAATATAAATGTATCTGCTGCTTTTAGAATTGCCGAGTGCTCTTGTTCAGATGAAATGGCAAACGGTGGCATGGAGACAGCTGGGATGAAGGTATCATATCGAATCAGAATCGTACTAATTTACTGTTTCTAATATCTACTTTCATTTCTAACATTGCAGTATCTTATTCTTTCTCTTATTCCTGTGTTTATTGTTTTTATCCTTTATGTTATTTTTACATTCTTTTATCATTTTCATTACATTACATTCATTTGGGTGACGCTTTCATCCAAAGTGACTCAGAATAAGTGCATTTAAAAGACTGAAATGATAAATAGTACCAATCACAATGCGACAGAGTGGCACCATACAAATATATAGCACCCTCACTTTATGCTTTAATCCTCAAAAATAATTGTACCTCAGCTACAAAAGAAAATAATGTACATTGAAAAATACTTGTCAGACAGTTGGCTCAAAACGCCGCCTCTCTCTGGACAGATAGCCAATCATACTTTAGAATAATGGGGTAGAGCTTAAGGTGGCCAATGACATAGTCCCCTTCTGGACACACCCCTGACTCGAGTCATGTAGGTGTAGATTTGACAGAAGATTGAAGGCCTGCCTATGCGTCTCTCTCGCGACAGGGATTGCCACACTCCTTATTAACCTTGGCCCAGTTTCTAGAAATATTTATTAGTTTTACTGACACTGTGGTTCTGGTATTATGGTAAAAGGTAGGATCCATGATACGGGTAGTGCCTGGTAAAGGTCAGGAGCCAATATCTACAAGGAGGAAAACATGCAAAATGTTTTCAGTATTAAAGATGCAATGATCCTATCAAATGGTAACTTCCTGAAAAACATTGCATCTTCAGAGGTGACATCATCCTAAGAAGAGTCAAACTAAAAAAGACATTAAATGTCTTTAAATTGTTCTGTAATCCCACTTTTTGCCCCATCTCTCCAAACTCAAAGCTCATTTGTTTACACGTTGGCTTTATTGGCTCCTTTCTGGAAGAAATACCTCACAGTAGGGAAGCAATGATACCATTTAATGGGACCTCTAAGGTCAGCTTTTTTTCCCCTGTATTCTCAGCATTTCCTGCATACTTTCCTCTGTGGACACTGTCCATGGTGCTGACTGCCCCTGTCCTCAGAGTCCATTCAGAGTAAGATTACAACATATGTGAGAATTCAGGGTCAAAACCATGTAAATTTGTTTCTTTAGCCTCAGCTGATGGAGGGGGGGATTTAAGCCACAATGAAGCAGCATGTCAGTGTGTCTTCATGCCCAGAATTTCATCCAGATTATTCTTTTCTCCATGAATGTGATGACTGATTTGATAATCTTCCCTCACTCAATGTATGAGAGTGTCACCAGGCAAGGACAAGGACAGGACCTGCCTCTGGTTCCACTCAACCAGGGAACCATCTGTTTTATAACTTTTTCCCCCGGGAGACCAACCTCAGTTATTATGAAGATCCATTTAAGGCTCAACACTGACGGTCTGAGAATTATCACCATACTCAAACAGCCCTCCTGAGCTTTACTTCTCACACAAAATCAATCTCTACAGTTTAACTATCCCATGGCTAAAACTCACCACTGTTGTTGCTTGTTACCACACTACCATTTATTATACTACAACTGATACGCAAATTTATCAAATACTGAGAATATAAAGTACTTCTATGGCATGAAAAGTGTTGATATTATGAATGGTCTACACCACTCATAATTTATGAGTCTCACCACATTCAGTACAACTTTTAAATTTCATAAATGGTACCAAACACTATTGCACTGAATGTATTGAGTCTCACACAAGCATGCTGCTTTAAATGCACAAAATTATAGTATGAACTACTGAAAGTGGCTCACATTCAAACCAAGCATACAAGTTTGATGCATTATTACTCAGTTATTTGCAGTCCTCTAGTGGTTGGAAACTGACAGGACATGATGGAAAAAGCAGGCACAGAATTTACAGTGGAGTGTACCAAAGCATTTCTATGGTATATGAGATGAATGCCAGTGGGCTGAATTCGATGATTGACGAGGAAGTGGAGCAGAAGAAGTCTCCCAACCTTCAACTGTTGATTGCTTTATTAACATCAAATTATATTTGTGATAGTGTTACTGCCTGGACTGTAGTGCTTTAGTATGTACATTTTCATAAAAAGACCTGTTCATGCATTCTATTTACAGTTATAAACAAATGGGAAGCATTGAATTTGTAATATCCCAATTATCCAAACCAGTATCAATATAACTTCAGCCCTGATAATGCACCAGTATGCAGAAATAACACAAAGACACAGCAAAATGCAGACTGAGTTGTGGACATATGGTAAAAGATCAGAGACGCGCAGCTTCAAATAAAATGCAGTTTTCATTGAGGAGTCACTTTTTGCTCCTGATGATTCAACACCTCACCTACAAAGAACAGCGATAGTATGAGAGCTGCACCTGGTGCAGATGAGTCACCTTCAGCTAGCTGGACTGATAATAGACTCATTAAAGAGTTTGATGCGCACACACACACACACACACACACACACACACACACACACACACACACACACACACACACACACACACACACACCTGTATTCCTTATTACTAAACTGGCCTCTTGACTCACATCCCAAAACACAGAGGAGATGACACAGAAATGGATAGCTGCCGACCAGCAACAGATTGTTGGGTAATCCAGTGTTTTAGGTGCCTTTAAGCTTTGTGCTTTTTATTGACTCTTATCATTTACTGATAACACCCATCAAACACACTGGCTATATTATACATGACCGTAAACAAGCTCACTTACTGTCAGTTAATCTTATTCTATGGCAAAGAAATATAATGTATTCATAAGAATGATAATGCACAGTGCATCTTTACATGTAATCAGCTATGACTTGTCAGCATTACATTCTTATTATGTCATATAAAAAGGCATTCCCTGCTCATTTTGTTCAGGGCTTTTTCTTATTGAAGTTTTGAGACCTTCACTCTCGTCCTTGTCACCTTCATTGCAGGTGCTTTTGCTCTCGCCTCCTTTCCTCTCGTGTCCTTCCTTACATCCTTTCTTCCTTTGCTTGGTCTCACTAGTAACAGCATGGAGGCCATCCACATCCTTCACAAGTCTGGGAAAGCCACATTCTTAGGAAGCCGTCATTCCAGCTGTGACTGTGTAGAGGTACACCAGCTGCAGAGCAGCAAGTTCATGCCACAATGAACAATAATTCACAAGAGGTTATTCATCTCATTCTTCAGTCCTTTGGTTAATTCAAATTAAATAGCTTCTGTCTTAATCACATGCCTTTCAAATGTGTATTTAGTAATGGTTCTGAAGTAAAGACATCCCCAGCCCAGTGTCCACAGTATGAAGAATACTAATTCAGATTGCTGGCTCTCCTCTTCCTGGTCTGCAGGGAGACACAAGCTGCCAGAAATCAAAGCTGGCACTGCTCCTGCAAAGTGGAGTGTTCTCAGGTCTTCTTGTATTTTTCCCAAAATAACTCACTCAGCGAACATCTGAGCATCACAGAGAGAGCTCTGGCATCCCTGTCTGTACAGAAACATACCACATCACTCACCTTTTGTTAATCTTACCCTGCATGACACCCAAACCACCAACCCACAGCCATACATTGTTCATTTTACCCCGTGTGCTTCATGACTGATTGCTTTAAGTGCATGCATGTCTGATCTTACTAACTGCAAATAAATTAACGTTATTCATTAATATGTAGGAGTCATTACAGCCATTGACAGCTTATGATTACTCATGCACAACTTTTTTGCCCTAATTAATGGCTTGGTGATGTGTTTGATTCCGTCATGCGTGAAGTAGATTAGGTTTATACAGAGTTTATTAGCTATAGCCCTTCATTGGAAAATGTCATTCTCCACAGTTGTACATTTATTTTAATGTCTGGCTGTGTGTTATGCATTACAGTTCATTGCTTCAACTTGTCTGTGTTGGGCCAAATAGAGGCAGGGGACTTCTTTCTAATGTAAAATTCAATTATCTTTGGCGCCCCCCGCAGGTTGAAACACATAATGACATATTTTTGATATTTTCACCCTTTTTAATCTACTATCCAAGTGCACACATTTACAAGGCCATGGAGCCCTGACATTAATTACATTCATTCACAGTATATGTTTCCATCACTTTGATGGACATTACATGGACTTCCATTCATTTACTAGCAACTTACCCATAACCCATAACTTGGCCATAACCACTACTTAAATCTAAAGCGCTTGGTCTGACACTTCCCTGAGCTGAACAGTTTCTGAGCAGTTACTGGAGATCAATAAAAACAGGTCAAACATTAACAGGAATCTCTGTCACTCTTCCAGCAGCAGATGGTGTCTGGAGATGTGCAATACACAATAACTAGCGATAACACTACACGTTGTGTTAGAAAGTTAATATATACACTCGGTGAGCACTTTCATAGATACACGTCGATGCCATAAAGTTTTATTATGTCTCTAACGTTCAGGTTTTGTTGACACTGTCATTGATGTGTTATTCAATATACTTTAGCATTGAGGTCACAGCAGGTGAAGATCAGGTGCTGGATTGCATTATATTGAGAGGAGTTTCTAATATTCTGCCACCTGACTGGGAGGGACAAAAAATTAGAAACACCACTCTTAACTATTACACATGTCCAACACTGTCACGTATATTTGTGATGATTTAGACATATTTTACAAAGGAAACAGTGAAAACAAACATCAGCAAAGCATGAGAGCCCAGTGAGACATACATTTTTTGGCTTTATACCCATATTTGTCCAGACTCAGGTATGAATGTGTTTGTGTTTTGTGCAGTAAAGCTGATCAATTTCTCCCATTTTCTGGAAAAGATCTCCCCCATTTGTTATTGGTTTTGTTTTGGGTTTTTTTGCAAGCAATGGATGGAAACCCTGATACTGTTTAAAACTATTTCAGCCTTTTTATATGCTCAAAGCAGCACATCAGTCACAGTGGAGCTCTTGTTAAAAATTCTTAAGAAACAAGACCAAAACGATGTAATGCACCAACATTTCATACCAAACTGCACATAATAGCAACAGCGCAGAGAGGTGTGTTCAGAGTGTGACATCAAGTCAAGGTCCTCACAAGTACAGCAAAGGATGTATCCGTGAAGGCCAGGATGAATGTGTGCTTGTGTGCGTGTGCTGCTTTAATTTCGCCTTGATGACAAACAGGGCTTCAATAATTCAGTTCTGTGCCTCACTTGTGTTTGACAAATAGAGGCCACATCAATACAAAGTGACAAAACCTGATGACAACACAATCTGAAACACTGTCGTCCTGACCTTTTCCTGTCCTCGCCTTCGTTTCAGTTTACCATCGTTGTCTTTTGCAGCACTTCTCTTTTATAGGACACTATATAATAATAAGTGACAGCTGGAATGCTTGAAATGAAGGCAGGTGCTGTGACATAAAGGAAAAAGGAGACATACAGTAGAGACAAGGTTGCATACGCACAAGACATAAACAGAGAGCTTCAAATGAAGGTAAACTTTCAACAGAGTGGAGAAAAACATGCATGCTATATATAAAATCTACCTCTTGCTGCTTCCTACCCTCGACCTTTCAGTCTCCAGGGTCAATACAAAGTGTTCAGTGATACAGCAGCTGGGATTTTTATCCTTTGGCTGAAACCGTTTTCACTGCTTCTTCTGCTGCATTTTTGCTTCTTCATTGGATATTTATTTAACCAAATCCTGCAGTTTATGAAACATAACCACTTTTTAATAGATTAAACAATCCAACTGTATTTAAAGCAGCTCACTAAATCTTGACTAGCTGCAACTTTGAAATGCTTCTTGCATGTATGCGTCATTGATAATTATATGATAATCTCATACATAATAGTACAACTCAAAATGCAGTCATTCAGCTGCACAATGAGCACTTTTTTTTTTTTTTTTTTACATTTTGCTGATAATATTCTGTCCTTTCAAACATCATCTGGACTGCAGGATTTTCACATTGTTGTTTCCCACCACTGCCACTGCCTACAGCTTTCAGAGCATCCTCAGTAAATCACAGTGAGAGCAGTCGTCATCGATCATCCACAGGAAAGCTGACAGCAGGATCATCCTGAAGGTCCCAACCACTCTTTAATAAAGACCGCAGATACTAATTCAGTTGTTCTTGCAGTAGAGTCAGGATAGATGACTTTGTTAATGTACTGTAGCACGAAACACTGCATTGCACACAGCAGACGCACAATACATGCAGAAATAAGTTTAGAATTTACATTCAAGGAGAAACAGCTCAGGTAATTTATTCATGTGCGGTTTAGGTACTATATAGTGTTTTTGCAAATGTATTCTAAATTACAACAGGTAAGATAATCATAAGCATTCTTACTACAAACTGAATTATGCCTGTGAATACAATATCAGCACCCCAAGGAAGAAAATCATAAAACTGAGTGTTTTCATGTGTCTAGGTTCCACTGAAAAGCATTTGTCTGTTCTATTTCTGACAGGAACTAGATCATAATATATCAACAAACATCAAACAATTGTCTATTATTTGGTGCTATAGTCACTGATATTAAGATGTGTGATAGTCTGGTGAAGGATCAGATCTAGAATAAGGTGAAACTAAGCGAAAGGTGGGGCGTACCGCAGTCTGGACGACAGTGTTTGGTTATTTTTGTCTGAACGAGGTTTCAGTTTCGTGTGCCTTTCTCACGGGGCTGTGTGTGTCGGCGTGGCCTTGGGTCAGAGTGACTGACATTTGTCATCGCATGAGGAGGCAGTTATTGAAGGCTTGTTTTTCATCGAGGTGAAATTAAAGCAGCACACGCAGACATAACACACACACACAAACACACAGACACACACAATCATTCACTCCAGCAAATTACTTCTGTGGAAAAACCTGGCTCGGACACAAAAAATACATGACTTCAGGGTGTGTGTGCTCACGCCTTTGTGTGTATTTACCACAGTATACGATATTTCTCACTTCACTCCATCTTCCTCCATTCGGATAGATTACAGACCGGTAGTCAGCAGTCACGTCCAGCTGATTCTGCCTATAGGCTGATACAAAGGGACTTGGTGCTCGCCTTGGACTTTGTTCCCTAAGAGAACCATCTTGATGGGTTTATATATACATCCAGTGATTCATGGCAGCACAAAAGCACATGTTGAAAAATATTTACATGGGATGTACTATACAGTATATGTACATGTATGATGGGATCAAATGAACCATGAGGCTGGTAATAATGAAAAATCCTCTTTATGAATCATGATGAAATGTTAATAACCTTGATGACTTCTAATTGGAAAATGTGCTAGGCTAATTCATCATCACCTGTTTACATCAAACATGCATGTATCCACCGTAAGCTGTGGCCAAGTACAAATGGTGTGGACAGAAGTGTGGCTGTTCTCTTTTTAGGGGCCTTTAGTGCCACCTAGAGGATGATGAAGAAATGAGGGATTATCTCCATCTGTTTCCATATCAGCTGACCTCAGTGGCTCTGAGATGCACTGAGACACTTTAAACAGTCTATAGCTGTTGCCTGTAGGGATCAACTTGTATGACTAAAAAGCTTTTTGGTTGATGCATGTGTGCATTCGAAGGGCCTTTCGTCTCAGGGAGAAGACGCTGAATTTTGATGACATGATAAAGCCAAAACAATGTGATGATGCAACAACTGAGCAGTGAAGTGTCTTAGTCTGAAAAATTATCCTCAGGGCATCTTTGAATGGAGAATGAACAACAAACCCTTGTTGCTCTTTGAGGATGCGGGACGATAAACATATTAAAATGGTGATATTACCTCCAGTTTCAGCAGCTGATATTAGTAAAGGGGCTGTTTGGAGTTTGTCATGTATTTTACCATATTCTATGGCTTCACAGTTCACTGTTTCTTCACTTCATATGCTGGTGTGATAAAGTGTTGACAGGAAGGCGTTGTTGTAGAAGCTGCACGCCCAAATGTCATCAGGAAGTGAAAACCCAAGACGTAAGACATAAGTGAAAACCCAAGACGACACTATGTGACTGGTATAGACTATACAGTAAATATTACTCACGTGTGTTACTGTAGCAGTGTCTTAACTGATTTGACATTTGAAATTTGAAGCTGATGAGGTAAAATGTTAAATATCATGTTGTTTTACTGTCTTTAATTGAGTGTACGTCAAAAAGGATTAGCATGTGATCACATTCTGTTTAATCTACATTTTACACAGCCTCCCTTGTTTAGAAACAGGGTTCTAAACAAATAAAAGTCCACCTGTACATATGAAATGCCAAACTGAAATTAAAAAAATAATAATTCTATTCTGTGTTTTGCATTCGTGGAGTTTGTTCCTGCTTTGTGCTGAAATGACAAGAGAAATGATGTAAATAGGGGAAAGAGACAAAGCAGAAGAACAAAGAGTTTAAAGGTTTAAATGCTCCTGGCCTAATCGGCCTGATGCGCCACAGGTGCGCAGGTGATTAGGCAGAGCCAGCTGAGTGTGGGAGACCACACCCAGCCTCAGACAGACGGGGGACAGACAGACAGACAGACAGACAGACAGACAGACAGACAGACAGACAGACAGACAGCACTGAGGCTACGTTTACACTTTGGGAAAATGCATATGTTTTCATGCAGTTTGGCCTCTCGTTCACGCGCAGAGTTTTTTTTCACGGGAAACGATAATTTTTAAAAACTCCAACCAAAGTGGAGATTTCTGAAAACGCGGTTATGTGTTGGCATGTAAACAGGGTTAAACGGCGTTTTAGGTTCCGAAACGTCACAACATGCGACTGAAAGTACTTAACGTCATGTGAGCGACCTATGTTTACACTCGCACCCACAGGTTTGGCATAGTTATGATGGCGCGTGAAAATGAAGGGGCTAAAATATCCGTTTTCCAAATACCCTGCTATGTGTAAACGCAGCCTGAGGGAAAAGGGAAAAAGGAAAACCCTAGGGACAGACAGGTAGCGGATCCTAACAACAGTATGTTTACACTGAGTGAAACCCAGTGAAGACTCCATGTTTTTCATAACTGCCTGAGTCCATTACATTTGAATATCCTATTCTTTTGCATAATTTTACACACATATACCCAAGATTCAAACCCCTCATATTTAAAATCTTTGGGGTTTCTGGTAGGATGCTAAATAAATTTGGTGGGTTTAAAAACTGCTTTGCTGCGCAGCATGATGATGTATCCACCAGTGGGCTTTTCACTGGGTTTGAAAGACGGATGATTCTCAGATGCCACAGACTTACAGTATGTTGAGCTTTTTGGAGTCTAATCAAGCATAATTGATGCCAAGCTTCAACTTAATAAGGCCAAATGACTCACAGCTCGTATACAGCACTTGCATCAGAAATCCAAGAAGATCACCTGAATAGCTGTGACTGCAGCACTTCCATCCTGTGGAAACAATTACATACACAGCAGTGCTGCCTGAAGTAAAAGAACAAGAACAATGAACATGTTCCCCGTGAGCATTAGCATCCAGTGTGACTCACTGCCACATTCACATTAATTAAATTCAGATTCTGGGTGCCCTGCATTGAGCAGAGGCATGCTGACAAACAGCATGTTCCACCTACTACACAAATATTCTTTCACACTTAATTGAATGAGACAGGCCTCATTCATTTCTCCTTAAGCCTTAGGTGCACCTCAGAATTATCCTCATTATGCATTAGTGTGCAGCAGCACTGTGAGTAAGAATGTCTACCCTCATCAAACATTAACTGTGTATTTAAACGGCATTGGGAACATGAAAGGACTCATCGCTGGAAGTAAATAATCTGATAGGAAAGGTGATATTTATGAGTTTATAACCAGCTTTCAACGGGGCAGAAGTCACCAACCCATACTTCTGTTGTACAGTTTTTGGTTTGTTCTCTGTCAACACTTCCGGCCACCTTCACATTTCATATATTCATATTGTTCTATCTTACCCTTTCAACCGCTGTCACCTCTTTTCATTTCCTCTTACCATTGGTCGTCTCAGCTTTACACAGGAAGTGTCACGTCTGCCCTGCCCCTGCCGCTGCCTCTCATCTCTCAGTTTTGTCTCTCTCACGCATGCAAAGTGTGTGCAGTATCTCACCCACAGAGAGGAACTGTGGTTCTCCTCTATGACAAGAAGTGATCCTCCCTATATGCCTCTCCTGTTCTGATCAACTGCAGATGATCCATCTATCACCCACCTGCAGCTGAACTTATAGTGCAGCCGCAACATGAGCATACGGAAACTGAGTGAGTATTTGTGTGTGTGTGTGTGTGTGAGCAGCTGCACTTTGTTCATATGTTTATGCATACATAGTCAGCCAGGGTGTGAGCACTTCGGTTAACCAACGCTGACTGTCAGATTCCATCATGTCAGTTTAGTAACATTTTGGTTGCAGTTGAGTCAGTGAGTCAGTGTTTATTAGATTTAATTCATATACACTCTACCAACTGTATGCAGCACGTCTTTTTGTAAAAGCAGGTCTTTTATGCAAAACACTTGCATGCCTACTGGTATTGACACACACAGACAACCAAGCAGGACCATATGTGTGCACGCGCGCACACGCACGCACGCACACACACACACACACACACACACACGGGGAGCTATAAATGGTTGACTGCTTTTACATATCATCTGTAGAGTAACATGTTCAGAACACTGGCTCTGCAAAGGGGCTTTTTGCTGGGCAGAGAGGAACTTGTTCATTGAAGCTGCAGTTTCTGTTTTTGCCACTTGGAGTCAGCAGAATAAGAATAATAAGAATAAGCACCATCTCACTGACAAACTTTCCAGATGTTGTTGTTCTAAATAAACAATTAACTATTTATACATCCATCAGACGCAAAGCAGCGTTAGCAGTCCAATATTCACTCTCATCTTCATTTTTTAGTCTTTGGCAGCTGAGAAAATATGTCAGGACTCATTTCTCTGAAATTTGTAAGTTGGAAAACCAAATCAATGAGCTAAAAATGGAGGCATAAGAACGAGTTGGCACTGTGAGTACAGAAACACCAAAAAAACGGAGGAGATGCAAAACAGGGCAGTGGCTGACCACATGGACCAACACAGTGTCATAGTTATGTCGCCACGTTATGAGCATTTCCTCTTCTTTTCTAACCCTCTCAAGGTTTCAAGTGGTTTGGCAGCCTCACCAACCTCTCTTTCCGCCGCTCCACCGACAAATCAGACTCCAAGTCCTCTCAGTTGAAGTCTGGCGCAGGAGCGGGAGGTGCGCCTGGAGATGACAGCGTCACCTCAGCGATCCTGGCTCCAGTTGTTGAGGCAGTGGTGGATGACATGGGAGCCATGCGTCCTCGCACCGCCAGCTATGTCCGTTCCAGTGAGAACTATACACACATGGGTACACTGCCAAGGTTGCTGATGAAGAGGAGAGACAAGAGTGTTAACGGTAAAGCAGCAGAAGTCATGAACAAGACTTCCAGAAATAGGACAACAATTTTCACCAGGACAAGTCTCCTCTTTCTCTTTTCTTCTCTGCTGTCTGTCTGCTTTGTTTAATTTTGATGCCCCCCTCCTCTCCAGGAGCCTCCAGCAGCAGTAAGAAGCGTAAGGACAAGAGCAACATCAGCAGAAGTCAAAGCCAGCGACCTGCAGGACAACAGGACTGTGGGCTCCTCAGGGTCACAGCTGCCTCATCCAAAGTGGATGAAGCTGGAGGTAAAGCCGACAGTGGGCTCAGCCAAGACTCTCTTCCTGATCCGAAGACCCAGCCCCAACCTACACCCGAAACTAATCTCTCAAGCACACAAACCACCACCTCTGCACCCACAGCTGCATGTGAAGATGTGTCGCCATCTGGTGGCTCAAGTGCCTCACTTCAACCCGAGACTTGTGTCAAGAAGGATGTCACCCAGACTGGGGCAGACTTGGACCCTCAGGAGACGTCCTCCCCTCCTCTCCGCCTGGAGAATGATCAGACTCATGAGGAGGATGGGTTAGAGTCCAAAGTTGTATCTGAACCAAAGGAGGAGGCTGAGAGCAAAGATCTGACAGAGGGAGCAGATAAAGGAAACCAGAACTTTGACAGCATTTACAGGTAATTCATTTTCTTTCAGAAATTCTTTAATTTTTCCTAAACGTGAACAGTTCATGTCATTGGTTTAAGGGCCTGTTCTGTAGCAGTTTTACTCAGATTTTCTTGGTATCCACAGCAGATGAGTGAAAGGCTCGTGAAAGTTTTAATGAGACTGTGCAAAGATCACAAAGAAAAAATGTTTTTATGCACTCCTGATTTCAGGCTCTGTGTTTTAATTTAATGGTTGCTTGTCTTATGATAATTCTCATCATATTCAGCACTACATATTACATTTTGATTAAAAGTGTCTTCCTCTGTGCCAAGACTGGACTTCCAAACTGGGAAACTGTGTGTAGTTGGGGACCCTGTCACATTTCTTCTATTTAATTTATTATTTTTGATTTATTGTTTTGTTGTGTAAAATCTTGGGAAAATTGGAAAAGTTTGGCCATTGCCTAAAAACAAATGTGGTCTCTTAATCCTCCTTGATAACACATTTGCAGCGTTTGTTTAGATGAATAGTGCATTTGCATCATACTGGGCTCATCCTCTGTTAACAGAGTCTATACATGAGCAAACATGACAGGAAAAGCATGTGAGAAACAAATCTATATATGATCCAGCTCTGTGAAACCTCAGGGGAGAGACCTGCTGTAGTTAGTAACATGAAGGGTTATGAACTGCTGACCCTGAGTGGTGATAGCAGGTTAGTGCACCAGAGAGGCAGCATGTAAAAAGGATCCTCACCTCTGCAGTCAGTGTCTCTCTGTCTCCTTGCTCATATCTTGACTTCACACTTCCCCCAGAAGCTGAAAGTGTCCCTTACTATCTGCGACTTCTTCCAGTATTTTGGTGTGACACACCCACCCATGATACCCATGGTACCATCGCTATAGGACATTTTACACAACATTTGTGTCATATTGCCAGCTAGTCATTGAGAATATTGATGCTGCTGTGGCAGCCAAGGCGGCTCCTTGCTGTCTGAATCCACCTTGATGTTCCTAATTTGTGCATCGATATGCATGACATTTGCTCTTTTCCAACTGAGTCCTGCCTACTTCAAACAGGTGAGAGGAAAACAGGCAAATGTATCAAGGTAATTTATTTAAAAGTTTGACACAGCCAGAGAGCCTCAGCTCCAGGTAGTGAGGCAGTTCATCCAGTCGGCCTGTTCAGTTTATGAAGGGAAAATACCACAGTGAGGGACCTCTACAAGGACAAGAGAGATAGCCTTCATGTGTTGTCCTCATCTGTTGAGTGCACCCACTGTCCAAACACACACACCTGCATCTAAAGAACAGGTTACTGTAGAGGTGTCTGAGGATTCTGGGACTGAAACAAACAATGATCAAACAAACACTTTGGCTGGTGGCTGGTACACGCACACAAAGGACAACTGCTGTCACTCGCCCAGGTCGAGTGTGCAAACCAGCCCCTTGGCTGGACTTGTGGGGGACATTAGTCCTGGTAAGGAGCAAGGACAGACACAGGAAGAAGAGATGGGTTTCACAGTAAAAGAAAAAAAAAGGTGTTAAAAGAAAAAACAGATAAAAACCTTGTTTCTGGTTATGCGTTAAAGTGCGTTATGAAAAATGTTGTGAGAGAATGTATGGGGGGGGGGGTGATGAATGGAAGTTACCATAGCAACAGTATCTTGAAGGCATCATACCTCAAGGTAGGAGATGTTGGTGTAGTAGACAAGGACAGACAGTATATTTGTTATGTGTAGCGCAGCTCATTAAACACTTCTGAGTATACTTGTCCTACTTTGATGACAGACATTAGCTGGGTGCGTTTTTTCACTGTTGCTCCTCATTGTGTGGCCCTTTAGTAAAAATTTGAATGAGGCTATTGCTCATAATTGAGTATTTCTATATTATTGTTATTTATTTATTTATTTATTTATTTATTTATTTATTTATTTATTTATTTATTTATTTATTTATTTTTGCACTTTTAATTCTGGAAAGGATTCTTCAACCACTGGGTTAAAGTCTAAAACTACATTTTTTCAGTTTTGTGATTACAAATTATTTAACTGCCTTACATCAAATCTGGCCTTGGCTATATACCAGCATAGAAAAAATGTACACATTGCATAAGGAAAGCATGTGGGTGAGGAGGGGCGCGGCTGCACAAATTTGGCCCGGGCCCTCATGACAGATGAATCCGGCCATGCTCTGTGCGTAAATCTGTTTGAATTGCGCGTAAACGGGGGAAGCTGGACGGTTCACATTTTTTGCTGACTGCGGTGGACGGGACTTGTCTCAGGCGATGGGTGTGAAGTGAGAAGATAACAGGATTCATTACTTCACTTGTTAAAGGCAGCAGGTAACATCGATTCGTTTTATTGATCAGATGCTGCTGGAAAGCTGCCGCACTATTGGTGTGATGTTTTTCTTATATCGCATCGATTTGTTCGGACACACGGGACACCGACATTAAAAAGCTTTTTCTGTGCTCATTTCATAACATTGTAGTCGATTTATCAACAAAGTCAGAACTTTATTGAAGAGTTTGAGGGAAAATGCGCTGAAACTCCTGAAAAGTGCCCCCCTGTTCTCCTCTCAGTCGAGCAGATTGCATTTTATCGCTGCTCTCCCATGACACGCCAAGGTCTCTCTGCCTTCAATATTCCTTGCATGATAGCAGAGTGCGTGGATCGTGTTACAGTGGAATTTGCACTGTGTGTGTGCGCGCGCGTGTGTGCGCAGCATTGGCCCATTAGTTCAGCTCAGGGATCGTGGGAAATATATGGCGTACTGCAAGTTCAGTATGGGCACATCAAAGCGCGCGCTCTCTCTCTCCTCCCTGTCAGCTCAGCCCTAAATCACACGACTCTCCACCTCTCGGCCTGACTGTCCATTTCCCTCTCTTATTCTCATTCTGTCCAAAGTGCAGCTCTTCACTTCTTTGCCAGGGTTTGTCTGCTTTTCTGGAAACCCGCTTTCAGTCTATTCTGAGTCGGTGGTGCCTTTGGTGGCTGGTAAGTTTTGGCTCTGAAATGATGCTGTGTGCTGTCATGGTGCGGGGCTGGCATAGCTGTGGCCACTATTCTTTAGCCTCATCGTCCCTCTTGGAGCAAAGCATGTCATCTCCTTTGTTTGGCACTAGTTTGAAAGGGGGAGGAACAGGGATGCCCCTGTTAACTCATGTTTGAAACAATTTGTCGATTTAATGGTCAGTTTTCAAGCAATAATTGGATTTTCTGGTTCCAGCATCTCAAATGTCTAAATCGGATGCTTTTAATTGACATATAGGCCGTTAGACTAAAATTATTTGGGTGTGTACTTGGTTGTGTCGACACCTTGGAGTCTGGGCATTTTGGTATTTCATAGACAGAACGTTTAATTGATTAATCATGACAATAACCTGCAGATTAATTGATGATGAAAATACTCGTGAATTGCAGCCCTCAGCACAAAATCTCAACTTTCTCTCGGGGGGTTTTACAATTTGTACGACAATTTGTGGAGCAACTGTTTTTGGAATATTTAGAATTACCAATCCAAATCTGACTTGTCAGAATACGTCATTTAAACCATTTAATACAGTTTCAGAACATAAACACAAGGCGCGTCAGTAAGTGTTTAAAGCACAGCTGGCGTGCTTGACGTTGACTTCAGCTCTGCTTCAGTGCTCGTTGGCCTTCTGCCCATCTCAGTCTGATGCTGTTTTCAAAGCCTCGAGTATGATTGGTATGTTACTTACATTCTTTTCTGGATAAATACTGACGTTATCAGTGCAAATGATGGAGGCCAATATTTTACATTTGTTCAACCATTTTTTTAAGCACAGGAGCAGCTTGGGAGAATGTAAAGCTCCTCTGTCGTGGGACCTATTAACATTCCCGAGCCCGCTGCCGTGATGGGACCCTTTGATCTGGCCTCTCTGTGGTCATGTGTAACACGGCTTTGCTCTGGGCCCTATGAGACCCATCATGCAATTGGGAACTGTGCTGATTGATCTTAAAACTTGTCTGGGAGTGTAATTGCCCCTTTAGCTCAGGCTGGCTCCATATCACAGAGCTTTCAAGGCAGTAGCCCCAGTATGGCTCCACAAGACTGTAGCACAGCGGGGTTTTGACACATGATCCGGATCCATCATGAAATAAAAGTGTGAGTTATGGTGCCCGAGAGATTTGAGAGGCCGGCTCCATATTCAGCAACCTTAGATGCTCAGTGGGGTTTGTTATCTGTCTGTTTTCCACAAAGCTTGAGTGAAACAGCATTTTACTCAGCGGATAGGCCGCTGCAGAAGTAGGTCATGGGAATACAGGCGTTGCTTTTGTCTGTGCTAGCATGCACTGCACCTGTTACAAGACCACATCAAACACAAAGTCTCAACCGTGTGTTCATGTGTGTCAGTGTGCACAATTGAAACAACAGAGGGTTACAGCCTTTTTTCCTGTCATGACATAGCCTAACATTTCCCCCGTTTCACTTCTTTTTCCTTCTTTTCACCAGCCACATGGAGCCAGCAGAGAGCCAGGCGGAGTACGTCCAGGTAAGTCCGCTCCGTCCAGGTGCGTGCGCCCTTGTCCTGTCCTCTTCTTTTCAGCTTTTTCCTGCCATAATAATTTAGAATTTTTCCTTTCTGGTTTGGTCTTTTTCTGTCACACATGTAGCGCGAGATACCACCACAAATGAGTTGTAGCTTCTTAGCCTACACGAGCCACTCACTTTGAATTTCCTCCTCTCCCCGATGATTGAATTATAGTTTTTTATTGTGAGCGCTCAGATGTAATTGTGGCTGATTATTAGCCCCTAGTCTTCAACAGTTCTGCTCATTTCAGCAGGCTCACTCTGCATTTAGCCTAATTCAGTCTGCCATTTAGCTAATTAAATTTGCAGTGAAGCAGTGTGGCCAGCAAGCAGTCTGTGCCGCAGCCAGTAGATGGGGCCATACACTTGAGTTGTGAGCTCCTTAAAGCTCACAGCGCATGTGAAGCCGTTTCATGACCTTGGTGAGAGATGATAGGGATTCATACATGCTGTGTACCATAAACATACATTAATACAGATGTCGGGCTTTAAACTGAGAGCAAAAGTGGGAGGTGAGAGCAAGGAAGCAAGAGACAGAGAGAAGGAAGGAATTAAGTGAACTGTTGAGCTCTTGGGATCTGTTTATTTATTGATTTTACATCACAGGCGGGGTGGCAAAAGACTTCTCCTATGACCCTGACCTGTATTCCTTTTGTAAAACAAATATATGCAACCTCCTCTGACCAGAACACGCGGGCTGTAGTTAATACCTTCACTCTGCTTTATGACCCAGTTGGCTATTTTTTTTTTTCAAAACTGAATTATAGTCATAGATATAATCAAAGAGTTTTTGATTATTACAGATGGAAAACCAGCTTCAGTTTCTCATAATTAACAATATTCGTGTAGCCAATGTGGCAACCCACCCAGATCCTGACACCTGAACAGCTCATTGAATATGTGGCAGTCTGACTCAGTGCCTCTGCTGTTTATCCTTGAACGTTAATGCTTTGTTTTATAAAGGTATATTAATTTTTTGTGATGGCAGTGATGTGGTCATTATGTCAGGCGAGGCGACCCATAAAACACTGTCAGTAAACTGTGCTGTGTATTGAGGCCTGTCAATCAGCTTTGGAGTGATAAGTTCCAATTGAGTGCTGCAATTACTGTTTCCTCATAAAACAAGGCGTTTCTTATTTGATTACGGGTGGGTGGAGGGGTGGACTTGTACTCTCAGCCGCCCCTGCTATAACCGGTACTTAACTCTCACGCTGATACGAAACATTGCCTGCCTTTTTTTTGGTTCTGAAGCTTTTCACTTAGTGCTTTTAACATGAATTTTTGCAATATTTCACAGATGTAACATTGGAGATTTTGCAGATTTTGCAGGATTGCTGGTTTTTGCTTTAAAGCCCAAATTTCCTACTTGGTTTCAAATCCTCATACATTTTGTCACCCATGTTTGTTTTGTCTTTCCTTCTCTCGCACTTACACGCCACAACAGCCCCTCCCATCGCCACCCACCACCCCACCCACCCCCGGGAAGCTGCCAGCCATCCCTCCGTCTCCTTCCATTTCTCTGAAACATTTATGACAGCTGATGTTTAAATCAGGAGTTGGCCTCAATGTTCCCTGTTAAAATGGGAAAGGCCAGGCCAGTGACTCCCCCCCTCCCGACCCCCACCCCTCCTGGTTCACACATGTGCACACCCACACACGTGCATACTTATTTACTCACATACACACACACACACACACACACACACACACACACACACACACACACACACACACACACAGACACACACACTTAAGAGGAAAATGAGACAAAGTGTGCCAGAGAGAAAGACAGACGAACCAATCTGGTCTGAATATGCTCAAAGAAAATAAGCAATCAGCAAAGTAAAAAAAAACAAAAAACGCAAAGCATTCAAGGCGAGTTATTCATCTTTTAGGCTTTATCATAAAATATCCATCATCATTCATTTTTCATGAGGACGCATGGCTGGTCAAGCAGCATCTAATGTTTTTGTTTTGGTGACTTTTAGAGAAAGCGGTTTTTAAAATGGTTGGGGTTGGTGGAAAAACTGACCATACTGTGTTATTAAGTAGCTAATCCACATTGTTCAGACTCAGTCGAAGTGTGAGCTTGTTTTCAAATGGTGTGTATGACATGTGTGTGTGTGCGTTTGTTTTCGCCTGCAGCCCAGGCCTGCCCTGCTTTGTCTCCTGTTCTTTTTTGTGGTTTGGTGCTACGTTGATGGGAGGGGCAGGAGGGGATGGTTTATATGTTAGACAGAGACTTTCATAATTGACATATATATCATGTCTGGCGCTACACTCACACCGGTGCTCTAAAAACATGTGTGTGTGCCTGTGAAGGGGCTCAGCTGTGCGTCCGTAGGTTACTGCATGTTTGATTATGTGAGTGG
Source organism: Chaetodon trifascialis (assembly GCF_039877785.1). NCBI lineage: Eukaryota > Metazoa > Chordata > Actinopteri > Chaetodontiformes > Chaetodontidae > Chaetodon > Chaetodon trifascialis. Next base: position 12,249,954 of record NC_092075.1, read on the forward strand.
TTTGAATTTCCAAAATCTGTATGTGTCTGTGTGCTGCCTCATTAAATTAAGGCAGTGCCCTGTGGGTGCATGTATGTGTGTGTGTGTGTGTGTGTGTGTGTGTGTGTGTGTATATGTGTGTGCGCGTGTGTGTGTTACAGTAGATTGAATTAATGTGGCGCCTCTGTAAATGAGAGGGGGTGTAAACTGTCAGGCGCTCGGTAACACACCCCTGGAAAGTCTTCAGTTACTGTTCTCAGAGCACACACACACACACGCACGCACACACGCACACACGCACACACTGCACACACATACAGGACATACACTGTGTTTACTGAAATTCAATTTACATCTTACACCAGTTTATTTAGGTCACCAAAGGGAAAGGGGCCTAGATATGTACAACATCTTTCTATGGCTCATAGTCATCTGAAAATTTTGACTCAGACTTGATTCACAGGACATGGACAAAATAAAAGAAACACCTCAAAATGCAATACAATACAATAACCTGCAGTAAATACAGTGATGATAGAGTTTTCCATTGCTACACATATAATTTTTCAGTCTTTGCAGCTGACACACCAACAGTTCAGGCTAATAATGACAATGCTAGCAGGTAATGTTTACCATGTTTGCCATTTTAGTTTAGCATGTTTGCATGCTAACATTTGTTGGTTAGAACATCAACCTCATGAAAGCCTCAAGGAAAAATCGGGTCATGATCAAAGTCAGTAGGCTTCATCCTCTGGGGATCATGAGTGTCTGTAGCAACAATTTGCATAGTAAATATTGAGATATTTCACTGTATAAGTGAAAACTTCAACCCCAAAGGAAGACCTAGAGGATCATCAAAGATAGTGGGATTCATGCTCTGTGCCACATTTATTCATGTATTCATGGTTGTTAAGATGTTTCAGTCTAAATTACAGTAGTGGACCATTCGACCGACTTTGGCTCTAGTGTGCCTAAAAATGCTGACTATCAGCAAGCACACTTTGCTAATTGGTTTTCAACTTAAAACGACTCATTGTCTAGCTGCCTATGTAATGATGATTTACAGTGGAGAGGTCACTGCCTGAACTCCTGGTGCCGCAGTCATAAAACACTGAAACAATGTATAATGATAATATAATGAAAAGAAAAGTCTCCAAAATCTTAATACTGCACGCAAAACCAGGAAAACTGCACACCACCAGCAACACTCACTGAAAGACACCTTTCTGGATACTTGCTCCACAAACTGCAACCTCAAAAATAGCCAGTGACTTGAATCAACACCTCTGAGAGTCTCAGAGAGAGAGGGGAAAAAAAAGCTCTGACATTCACGGCAGGGCTATTGTAATCTCAGATGTTTCTGTTATTTTGTCCACCCTCTTCAAGGTCAACGCGCTCGTGCTGCTGAGCAACACACGTGGTCGAGAATAATGACACATTGATCTCTTCAAGACACTCTACTAATTACACACGGCTTTATTCACGCTAAAGGTGTGTCTAGTTTCTACAGCGGCACATCCCTGTGAGGTTAAGTCATCATCTTAATGCCATTAAAGCAGGGCAGCTGATCTTTAATTGCGCTATTTCAAACCTAAATGACTATTTTTCTGCGTGTGTGTGGACAAAGTCGCAGCATTTCCTGCAGGCCTCTTTCTCTGCCTGCATCATTATTGCAGGCCGATGTTTCAAACAGGCTTTGAAACACATATCTGGTGGTTCGATACGGATTAACCAGGCGGTGAATGGGGTCCACCCTGTGAAAACACACTGATGACAATAACACACACACGCAGATCATTAGCTGTACCCTCCTAACCCCCAGCAGAGCCCGGCCTTTGTTTTAAGACGCGCACGTGTGCACACATAGACACTCATGTGTGTTCATATAATCTTGATCTGCCCTCGGTGCGTCTCTTTTCATCTCTCACACACATGCACATACACGCATGTTACTCTCTCGCTCTCCACACTATCTCTGTGTGTCTCTCTTACACACACACACACACACACACACACACACACACACACACACACACACACACACACACACACACACACACACACACTCTTTCATTAGTGGGATGCTTGCAGGCACATGCAGGGATTCTCCATTGTGCTCCCTATCAGCCTGCGGGATGGGGCTCACTAATTAATATTTAACTGAAGACTGCCTCTAAGCAGGGAAGGAGATGTAGAGATAGAGGTCTGGGAAGGAGGGGAAGGTGGAGGCATGACCATGGAGGAGAAGGGAAGGACAGAGGAGAGATGGGAGGAAAGGCAGGGATCAGAGAGAGGAGGAGGTTCGGATAGTGATGAGAGGTCTGGATAAGGAGGGAGAGGGAGAGACGAGGGGAGGAGCACGGTGATAAGAAGGGTTGGAGAAAGGTTGGATTCGATTGAGCATGGAGACAGGGAGTTGAGGGATAGGGGAATCCTGAGGGTGGGCGCAGTGAATGGATAGCAGTAAGAGTAATAGAGAAGAAGAGGCAAGAGGTAACAACCACCTGCATACTGACAGAAACACTTGCTGTGTATGTAGAGAATGAAAGGAAGACAGATAAAAGGATTTAAAGGGAAGCAATAGTGGAAACAAAGTACGGGATGAGGCGAGGAAAGAAAAAGAACAAGAGAGGCGATTCTGGGTAATGAAGTGTACAAGACACGAAAGTAAGAATGAGAGTGTCTCTAGTTTTACCGAAGGCACAAAATGGGACAAATTTACGAGCATTTTTCCTCTCAGCCTGTGTCCGTGCCGAGTTCAGGCTGTTCCATTAAAGCGCCTTAAACGGTACGGAGCAGTGACAGTTTGTCCTGTTGCCACATTCATTCATTCACAAGCCTGTACTAATAGCAGTTTTTAATACTTGATCTCTCCCTTCTTATGTGGACTTGCTTCTTCTGTTATGTTTAAATTGATGAATGACAGGATGGCCATATGAAAATCTGGTCTGTTCAGTTGATTGTCACTGCTTTACTCTCAGTTAAATGATGTGGAATGGGTTATATTTTGAGAGCTTCATGATACTAGTATTTCAATAAGTCCAATTTAAGACATCGTTCTTAGTTGCTGGAGTAAAGTAAGTGAAGAGAGTGAGTTACTGATGCACCAGAATACCAGCCCTTGAGTGTTATATCATAGCACAGAGCACAGTATCTTTTTCTCTGCGTCAAGTATTTTCAGAGAACACGGTGTGACTCGGTTGGGGTGCATCTGTTGCTTTGCTTTAATGTCACAGCTCCCCACAGCAGCCTTTTGATATCTGTTTGACTTAATTCATCCGAGGATGCAGAATGACACGCGGAAACACAAGCGAGAACACTCAGAAAGCATTGTGCTTCAAAACAATGCCTCCTTTCACTTGTGCAAGTGGAAATACTTGTTTGAAAGGATTAGTGTAATATGCAACACATACATTTTAAAAGTATCATTTTGTGGAGCAGCTCTTTGCTAATGCACCTTACAGTGCTGTATGTTGTCATTAGGACCTGTCTGAGTCAGCATTGCCAGTTTCAATGCTAAACGCTACAGCAGCCCACCTATGTTTCAAATCCTGCATCCGTCATATTGTCACATATGTTTTTCTTGCACCCCGCATTTCGGCTTGTGCGTGTGTGGCGCGGCAGCCAGATGTAACACGCTGTACGTTGTGATTGTTTTGGCATGGTATTACAGAGGATTGAGGGAAGGAAAGCACAGGGCCCCTCTTATGAGATTATTTGTGTCCCCACTGTGTAATCTGTCTAATCCAGCGCTGGATGGTTTGAGATTACATTAAGAGGAGAAGCTGCAGTTAATGAATCCATCCTGTGTCTTGCGGCTCCTTATCTCTTGGCATTTTCTCTCCGCCCGTGACCCACTAGCATGCATTCAAAAGCCAGATTGGCAAAGTGATTACTGGCATCATCTGATGCGGTGTTTGTGTGGCGCAGAGATGACCTCAAAGACAAAGTAAGAAAAGGAGAAGAAGGACCATGCAGTATCTCTTGCGCCCTGGTATGTTTCTTTATATTTCTCTCCTTCCCTGGTTGTGTTTCTCTCTTACGTTGTGCCTCCCTGCAGTGGTGCAGACCCGACTAAATGCAGTGTCAGAATTTTGGATGCTGTCAAGGATCTCACTGTGTTGCTATGGTGAAGCGTCCTCAATGATGTCACTCACTCAGGCCTCCAGAGACAGAGCCCCACCCCTCCTGACATCTCCCTGCTGGTATGTGTGCCTATGTGCGTGCGTGTGTGTGTGTGTGAAATGGGCCGGTGAAAATCATGGCGTGTTATCCTTGAAACACCTGCCTGTGTGATTCAGTTTATAATGAGCTGTCTAGCTGCAGTCTGCATTGCTTTTTAGAGACACATCATTATTTTCTGCTGCACACACACACACATGCACGCGCGCACACACACAGTTGTGTTTCAGTCACTTCAGAGGACATTACATAGACTTACATTCATTTCCTGGAGACTTACCCTAACCCTAACCCCAAGTCTTCACCCTAAAATTTCTGGAATTATGGGCACTTGCATTTTTTTCCCCATAAGGAAGGCAAGGCCCCACAACAACAACACACACACACACACACACACACACACACACACACACACACACACAACACACACACACACACACACACACACACACACACACACACACACACACACACACACACACACACACACACACACAGAGGGATCAACATTATTTCACCACAGAAACCAAAAGCTCTGTAGCCCCTGCTATGCCTGGTAGTATGTACTGGTGTGTGTGCGTGCGTGTGTGTGTGTGTGTGTGTGTGTGTGTGTCGGCTTGTAGGTGGAATAAAAGGTGTGAATTTGCATTCAAGCGTATGGCAGAGGGTGGGGGGCACCCCTGTTGAGTTCCTTTCATGGCAAAAGAAAGGTTAGATTCCTTTGGGAGGCTGCACTCCTCCTTTCTCTCCTTCTACCCTCATCTTCTCCATCCATCATCTCATCTTTTAATTATCTTTTCTCTCCCTCCTCCCATCTTTTCTCACTTTCTCCATGTTTTACACCCTCCATCGTCCCTCTCTCCCCCCCCGACCCCGTGTCAGCATTGTTTCAGCACTAAAGCGGGGGTCGTCAGGAGGGTGGGTGGGGCTTCTGCCTGCAATTCGACAGCACTTCTCTCTGCTAGTGCCTGCTAGCATTCACCCCCCCCTTCCCTCCCTCCATCCATCCATCCCTCCCACCCACCCTCCCTCTCTCTCCCTCTGGTCCGCCCTCCCCCCACCCACACTCCTTTCATCAGCAAGCAATGAGGTAATCCCTAGCAGCCGCGTGAAGTGCAGCAAGTGCAGTGAGAGGGAGAGAAGCGAGAGCAGCAGCGACAAGAAGCCGGTGCAGGGCAGAAGCAGCGGAGATGTCAGGAGCTGTAATATCACTAGCTGTTATCAGTACCAGCTGTTAGCGGCTCACTCGTAGGTAATAGCTGATGTGGTAACCAGCAGCTGCTTGCAAGCTGTAGCTGTGGTGTTAGCGGGTATAGCTTGTAGTCTGGTTTTGTAGTGGTGGCACTATGTTGAGGGGCTGTTAGCCAGGCACAGAGGCAGGCAGGCAGGCAGGCAGGCAGGCAGGCAGGCAGGCAGGCAGGCAGGCAGGCAGGCAGGCAGGCAGGCAGGCAGGCAGGCAGGCAGGCGAGGAGGCTGGCAGGGGTGGGACAGGCTTAGCCCAGGGGCTGGGGTTCAGATAGGACACCCTGGGAGGGAAAGAGAGGAAGAAGAGGACAGGAGACTGGGAAGAGAATCAGAGGCAGAGGTGAGGTAGAGCAAAAGGAGGAAGGAGCAAAGGGGGGGAAAGGTTTGAGGAAAGGTAGCAGAGGAAGGTGTGTTCCCACCATGACGGAGAGGTGTAGTCTGTGGAGTGCCCTGTCGGCTGCAGCATGCTGCTTCTACCGGGGATCTTTCATGCAGGTGCAGGTGAGTGAGTATTTGTGTGTGTGTGTGTTTGTGCTTCTGTTTGTTTTGTATGTGTTGTGATATAGAAACAGAGAGCCTGTGCTTCCTGGTGTGTAACAAAGTGCTTTCGGTACATGATATGTCATTACCCGGCATATGTGTGGTCCGATTTCATATACCGTCCAAGTTTCCTTGTATTTGGCGCATTTGTTCATCATGCACGTGTGTGTGTTTGTGCTTGTGTGTATTTGTGGGAGGTGTGCTCACTGTTGGCTCCTCTTCTGTCCCGGCAGCTGGTAATGTCAGCCTGCCTGCTATATAGCTGGCAGACTGATGATATCATAGATGCTGTACAGTGCTTGGGTGTCAGATGGACTGTGCAAAATCACCGCGTGGAGGGAGATAGAGGAAATGATGAGGGAGAGAGGAGAAAAAGAGAAAGGGCACATGGGTTTGTGATTTGTGTATGAGAGGGAGACTGTGAAGGGTACAGTATCACTTCTACTTTGGTCTAATTCTGGCTTCATGCCTGAAACCTAATATCTGACCTTATTCCTGGGACGAAATGACACCTCCAGTGTATTTTATGCGTGTGTATACAGTATGTTTCTGTGTCTGCCACACTTGACATTTGATGCTCTTCTGCAAAAAACTTGTGTTTTCAAAATGTCAACTTTCCAGGGACCAACAAAATCAAGTTTGTTTGAAGGGGATCTGGCAGGATTCGGTTTCGCAAAGCTCGAAGTTTGTAGGATATGACCCGAAATGAGTCGGAGTTGCAAGGATTTCACATGACAGCAGTGATGAACGAAGGGAATGCGTAAAGGGAATTGTTTAATAGATGAGATAATGGGAAATAGTAGATTATGACGAACCAAGAGATGTTATTGCCCGGGGTTATGATACTGTGCTGGACTGAAGAGGTTGTAGTTGAACATGAAGTTTCTCTCCTCTCCTCTCCTCTCCTCTCCTCTCCTCTCCTCTCCTCTCCTCTCCTCTCCTCTCCTCTCCTCTCCTCTCTGCCACGTTGTTTGACTGTGTTGTTATAATTATGGCTCCACTTTAAACGGCAGAGCCACAGAGGTGTATTGTGCATGTGGTTTAACTGCTTTGAGGGCAGTAATCCTGATGTTAGGTGTTGGCGTGTCCCACCATGTCCCCCGGCAGCAGGACGTTTCGTCAGTATGGCAATTGGCTGAGACAGTCAGCGCCTTCGTGCTGGACTATTTCTGCTGTTTTGCAGCTCTTTAAAGCAAGTATCTGTCTTGTAGAAAAACATGGACAGACAGAGAGAGAGAGAGAGATTCTTGGCACTCTTCTTTCTAGGTTTTAGAGGCATCTGCTTTTGTTTAGAGTGAAGTGTTTCAAAGCTCGGAGTAATGAAGTTATTTTAATTGAATCTGTCATGGGGTTCCTGTGTAGTGGTGGTTGTGGTGGGGGTATGTGGGCGTGTGCGGGGGGTAAATTAATTAGCAGTCGCTGAATGGTTAGAGTTAAGTGGGAGCAATTCTACTGTAAAAAAGAAATAATTACTTAATTCCCTGCAACTCGGGGTTGTTTACAAACAGTGTGATTTTGTCTGTAGACTAATATTGATCCACCGTTCCATTCTAATTAAACATAGCCTGTCAAGCACAATTCTGTGTGTCACGTAACCCAAACAGTGTTGCTACCCGGAGAAGTGATCCCGAAATCATTACTTCTTCTGTGCGTTCGGTGTCATGTTGGTGCTTTTTCTTTTCCTCTAAGGAGCAGCTGTTCCTTATAATATTTACTCAGGTATTACTTTTCTCTTAGATTCCTGCAGCTGGTGATTGAGTGTTGGTTTATCTGAAGGCATGAGGATCACTCACTGCCTGTTTAACTTGCTTTTATGAGGTAACTACAGAGTCACTGCCAGTGCTGAAACACTGTTTTGTTCTGTTTGCTGCTCAACATTAATCCTTAATGATTTGTCGTCTCTGATAAGATGATGATGTGTCCCAGATACTTAATGATAAACCCAGAGGACAACATCTGGCCAGTGTGTAGCAATAATATTTCTTCCATGAACACTGAAGTAGACATGGTGGAGCCTGTAGCATGTATTCAGGCTCAGTCCTTAGCGCCGCAGCCCGGGTTCGGTTCCAGCCCTGGCCCTTTGCTGCATGTCGTCCCATCTCTCTCTCCCCTGCCTTTCCTGTCTTTCTCCAGCTGTTTCCACCTAAATAAAGCAGGAATGCCAAAAAAGAGATAAATCTTTAAGAAATATGATGTTTTTCAGAATGCTGAGAGTAATTGCTCACAGTGAATCTCCTGTGCTCCACTAGTGACTGCAGATTGTCTTGTTCATGCAGGTCGTTTCTTCATGAGTGTTGGTTAGAGGTCAGTGACCACAGCAGGAAAAACTGCTTCCACTTCCACTGCTTCATTTCAAACACAAAATAGAGAACATGTATATATTTTATGAATGAATAAATAAGACTGCATTATTACACGTTATGACATTATTAAGTGACACGCAGAGATGATGTTGATACAGCGACAGCGGTGTGTGACCTCAGCTCATCAGCTGTATCAGTGGAGAGAGATTACACTTGATCCCCCGGTCTAGACTGCAGTATGCTAACTATGGGCACACACACACACACACACACACACACACACACACACACACACACACACACATAGAGTATAGACAGACATGCAGCTTAACCATTGTATCTGCATTATACCCAATGCTTCCAGCGCATCTCTGTAACTGGGACAATGTAACTGTCCGCTGGACTCCCGCAGTGGTAAAAACCCCCATTAGCCCCCAGAAAAGCACACAGACAGACACACACACATGCGCGGACACACAAATACACAGAACTATCCCCCCACTCTACACTTTGATTGTTTTTGAAGTTAATCCGTTATTTCTGCAAGCCACTTTCACTCTCCTCCTCCTCCTCCTCCTCCTCCAGCTGCCCCCCTCCCCCCTCCGCTACTCGACTCTGTAGCCTCATTCCCTGCTGACCTGACCAGCATGTGGCAGCCATCATGCCAGCCAGCAGCCGGCCCCTCTGTCCTTTAGCGTTCCTGCAGCCCGACTGTATCTGGAACATTGCTGTTGACCTCCAACCTCGCAACATGGCACCTCTCTGCCATCCAGTCCCATACACTGTTAACCAAATTTCTGTTAGTGCAAACACATTCTCAGCCATTCAGCACCTCATGATATGTTTGGACACCAGATTTCTGTACAGTACAAGAAAAATGCACCATTGCTCTGCTTTCAGTCCCTTCAGGCCATAATATGACGGTACAGTAGAATATAAGGCTAACTGTTTTTGTTAACACTGCGTTTCACTGGATTTACCACCTTGACTCTCTGCCCCTGTGCTCAAATGTTTCCTGCTGCAGGAACAGGCCGATCACCTTAGTTTACGGTAAATGAAGGACTCGTGTGACAGAGTCCATCTAAGTAAGTAAAAATAAAGGTTGTTATCATTGTACATTATCCAGCTGAAATCTGATTTTACCAGGGCTTTAGTATCGTTGATTTCTTTTAATCAAAATTAGCAATAAACCTAAAAATAATGCTAAATTCACACATTTTTTTGAAGAAAAGGCAGATAATATTCAGCCATAGTGATATAAAGAAGTGAGATCATCACAGAACTCCAGTTATTACATGCAGCAGGAAGAGTTTTCCTAGAAATCCTGCAACAAATAGATCATACATATTAAACTGGCCAGCTTTATTGCACTGATGTCCCCTCTGTGTATCTCGCCTGCGCTTCATCTCTATTCCCGAGAGCAGGTCACAGTTTAATAACAGAAACTGAACTGATACCAGTGGCGATATGTGGCGATATGTCCTTTCTATAGTTCCTCATCTACTTTACGTCTACGCAGTTCAGTCTGCACTTTGAAGTGATTATTTTTACACTAACAAAAAAAACGCCTCGTACAGTCGTGCCTCCTGCAAGTTGGAGCTACTTTCAGTGATGTCTGATGTTGTGCACTTTTTACATTTCCTTGAATTGAAAGGGAGAGCTTGTTTGGTTTGGGTCCAGTCAATCAGTCGCAGCAGGTTAACCAGCAATCAGCTTGTCCATCAGATCCCCAGGAGGGCAGCTGTAGTTTTGCATTAGCTTTACCCAGCACCCGCTCTCTGTCGAGTCACTATGAAGCTAGCTGTAGAAGATATGGCCTTGCTAATGCCTGTGTGTGTGTGTGTGTGTGTGTGTGTGTGTGTGTGTGTGTGTGTGTGTGTGTGTGTGTGTTTGTATGTGTGTGTGTGTTTGTCTGTCCAAGCCAAAAAGGGAGCCCAAGCCAATTGGTATGTTTTAGTATTGAAATATTCACCATGTAATCCCCTCTTCTCCACTCCTCCTATCTCCCTCTCCCTCTCACCCTCCTCCCCAAAGCTTTTCACCACAAATCCTCTTTTGGCGTGCCTGCCTGTCACACCCTCAGGCTCATAGTGTGAAGGGCAGCTGTGCATGTGTGTGTGTGTGTGCGTGTGTGCTTAAACTGCCTTGTTCCAGAGTCCATATCTTTTTGGCAGTAATGAGGAGCAAGCCTGCATGTGTGTGTGTGTGTGTGTGTGTGTGTGTGTGTGTGTGTGTGTGTGTGTCTTTGTATGTGTCAGCCATGTACTGAATGCATTTTTCATGTGTGTATGACTGTGTGTGTGGTGCCCCAGACCATCCTATGAATTTGCTCTTCATTCACATGTCTCTGTTCTCAGATCTTCTTTGGGTTGTAATGTCTGGATTATGCCAAGCATCAAATCTTACATTTTAGTTTGTGGCTTATGGTGAACATGTTAAACCATTCTAGTTTGGGCATCGGCTGAAGAGAAGGATTAGTTTAAGCCGGTGTAATCGATCATCGCTTCTTTAGATTAACTACTTTATACAAGTTGGTTTGACACTTGCAACCTCTCTTTGATTTGGTGAGAGTTCCTTGGACTCATTACTTATAATGAGTTCTCCTTGCACCTAAACAACAAAACATGGTCTGAACTGATCATCTGATCTGGTGCTCCCATTAGCAGGACAACAAATCATATGAATTACCAGCGTCTCTGTGGTGAAGGTTTGGTTACTTTTAAGGCAAAGATTGGGGTCATGGTTTAAAGAAACCAGCATTTCTACAACTGCTTGTGGTCAAAGTCAAAATCACATCCTTTTATGCCCCAACCATCCACCTCAATCTCCTCCCTAACTGCTTTTGTGGCGTTATGATAACATCCTCCTACTCCTGACCTCACTTCTGATAGAAAACTTGCACTCTCAAGAGGTTTAGTCAAAGACACTAGAGTCAAGGAATTGACCATGTCCAGGTAAATTTGGCGGAAAAGACTCTGGTCACTGAGGGAGATTCGGGCCTTGACCACAAAATTCTGTCCACACAGCCTTTGTTTAACAAAAGGTCTCTTTCATTGACCTAAAACACTCTTTTTGTGTGAACAGCTCCAAACAGAGGAAAATGTTTGTTTAGCAAAATGTCCATATACATGTGGACAACGCCTAAGTCTTAAATCAATCACCAGTAAACATAAGGAGGAGGTTCAGGTGGAGGAACTGGCATTAGTGCATCAGCAGAGTCCGGGAGTCAAGTGTCGTGGTCACAATGGCTGCACCTCAATATGATTGGACATTACTCATCAGCTGATTGCCACGCAGCTGTGAATGAGCCAGTGATTGTGAGGCATGAACGAAACAGCTGATGCCAATCAGCTAATACAGGCAAGACTTCAGTGCTCTGCCTGAACCCCTCTGATGTGTTTTACTTAATTATCAGTGCTGCTGATGTCTAGAGAGGACAGTTTCCTTCGGAGCATCTACCTCTGGGTTTTTTCCTGGATAGCGTTCATGCTAGCATGGTAGAAGAATGTGATTGTGATGTCAAGGTTAGTCAGGAACATCACAAGTTCTCCTTACCTTGATTGTATATGTTAGATGTTTGAGGCCCTCTTCGCTTTAAAATCTAACCATCTGAAGGCTTTTATTACCTTCACTTGAAGGCTTATCATGAAGCAGCTATAGAAAGTATTGAGTTAGCTTTAACAGCATACTAAAGAGTCCGCTGCTGTCTTATTCTTCAGCAGTTCTTTGTCCCTCTGATGCATTGTGCTCTGGCTCTCTTTTAATCTTCATCTTGGCCCAGAAGGTCAAACACAGAGAGTTAAGTGGTCCTTCAGCTGCAGGTCACTATTGCTGCTTACTCTAAAAGGTAGAAAGAGTGCTTTGATTCCTAAAGAGATAAAATGTGGCTTAACAGACATGTTTACATGTGGTTCATATAAAATAATGTTGACTTACATGCTAGGATAGTTGTTCACGGTCAAAGCTCAGCTCTAAACGAGAGCCGTTGTTAGACCTATGAGCGATGAGGTGATGGCATTAATGAAAGAGGTAGAAATGATATAATTTAAATAAATACGGCCAGGCTGGCGTGTAGAAATGTGTCTTCAGGCACTTACGGTTCAGCAAACTCAAGCGCATAATGCGCTCACCATTCAAACAAGTGGAAATGCAAAAAACGAAATGGTCTCTTGCATATCATGACTTGTAGCTGCAGGCCAGGATCACAGAGGTTTCCAGCTCAGTGCTTCGTGTAACCATGTGGTCGCTCTCTTCTGCGTGATAAAGGAAAGCATTAAAATAGAATAACATAAGAGCATAAACCTATATGGTATTTAAGCAGAGGAGAGAGAGGAAGAGGTGATTATTCTGAAGAATACCTGCCTGCAGGTCAGAGCTGAAAATGCCCTTCAACTCAGTGTTATAATTATCTTCCTCTCTCTCAACATTTAAGAAGTAGAGCTTAAAGTAATTGCTTTGGTGAATATTTACATCTTGCTTTTTCATCTTTCCCTACAATCACAGTCTATGCTCTCCTTAATTCTCCTTCGCTCTGCTTGCTGAATCGGATTCTTCATTATTTGATTTGGAAGATTAGTTTGAATTTGGGGATTATGAGAGCTGCGTAAAACATGACAAACGATAACAACTGTGGCCTCACGGGGATGCTAACAATGGAGGGCTGATTGCTCCTGGACTTGAATGGAGGTGTGAATGCTGAAAAGCGCAGACGCTCCCTTAAATGAAGAGAAATGATGTACAGATGATCACAGATTGCGACAGAGCTCTTGAACTTAAAGGTGTAATTTCCCATTGAACTTTGGCTTATTGCGTCGCCCATTAGCACGCTTTATGTATTGCAGCCACTTAGCTCACCACTGATAGAGAAGAAGAAGATTATTCACCTTCTCCTCTCCTCTTCTTCTTCTTCTTCTTCTTCTTCTTCTTCCCTCCTTTTTTCTTACTCTCTTGCTTCTGACTCTTCTCTTACTGCTGCATTCATTCACAAATTCTAATGGTGAGTTTTAAGATGAATGAAGTCAAGTGTCTGTTAGTTTTACAAGCAAACCTTCAGAACTGACGCGGAGGGCTGAGCAGTGTGTGTGTGTGTGTGTGTGTGTATGTGTGTGTGTGTGTGTGTATGTGTGCATGTGTGTGTGTGAATCAGTCCTCTGAAGTCTCTCCACTAGTCTCTCGTTGAAGAAATCACACATGCCTGTGGATCCACACACACACACACACACACACACACACACACACACACACACACACACACACACACACACACACACACCGTGCTCACATATGCTGGGAATGACACAGCTGAGAGGGAGTGCGGCATACTGAAGGGATTTGGAGCAGGAGGTTGCCAATTGTTTGCCCTCCTCATCTTTGACCTCACCTGACCTCGGAGAAGGCGGAGGCTGTCGGATCACCGGCGGCTTTAAAGGTTCAGTTCTCCCAAATGAAACAGCACGGGGAGTTGTGCTCTCGTGCTTTTAATGCAAAGCCTTTGATACAAAAAGCAGGGACCTCTGGTTTAAAATGATAAATAATGAATGCAACCGGGAAGCGTAGTGAGTGTGTCGATTTAGGTATCATTAAAGGATAATATTGATCTACTTCCATCTGAATCTTATTGTGATAATATTATGAAGTGTTTTGACTCATGTAATTCAAAGCAGTGCAGCACAGTTCAGTGCTTCAAAGTTTGATCATGTCATATATCTCAATACCAGAAAATAGACTTTTACCACACTGCCCTGCCCTTCACTTAAGTCTTATTTTCTGATTACTCATTTATTTATGTAGGCTGAATATTCAGTGCAGAGTCTGTTTTCCCAGTGAAAGTGTATCTTCTCTAGGTTTCCCAGCTTTCCATGCCAGTGATGCTCTCTGTTATCCTTTCTAATAAATCCCACTGGGTGGAGTGTGTTTGAGTTACAGAAGGCCCTGGACCTCTGCGGAGTATTTAATGCATCATTTTCCTTGAAGAAAAGTACCAGGGGCTGTTTGAGTGTCTCTGGGTGATTTGAGCTGCTGAGAGTGGCACTACACACACATCGTACATACTACATGTGTAGGCATACATGTATGCCTACACATGTATGCATGCATGGGTCCATAGATCGGAGCTAGAAGTAATACTTTTTTTTTCTTTTTTAGATTAATTTAAGAATATATTCAGTTAATTTGCATTTGTTTCTGTTAAATATCTTGAATGATTTTCAAAAGTCTTTTTCTGTCAGTTGAGTTCACTGGTTGTTTCAGCTCTGGTGCGGATGCACGAGTTAAACACGAGGGTTCACCCACAGAGATGGAGAAGATAGAGTGCCGTTTTGCTGAAGGTGCTGATAACATTTCTTAGTTATTAAAGACGCAGATTGGGGTGTTAATGTGGATCCAGATACAGATACTGATTGGAGATGAAACAGATTTAATTGACTGAAATTTGATAGCTTTGTTGGATGTAATTCAATTCAAATTAGATTGCACTTCTGCTAATTAGATAGAATTCATGCGGTGTGGACACTCCGATCGTGTGCTGGAACACATATAACTCATGCATACACATAATCACTGGGTTTTAGTAAAAGCAATTAGAGAGGCAGAGAGGTGGAGAGAAGACTGGGTCGATTGAACAGTAGATATCAGTTATTATTATGTTTCCGGTATGTAATAAGTAAGCAGTACAAGTGTCCGGATATAAGAGAGTAATGGACAAGACACAGGCGAAGAACGTCCTCCAGCAAGGCAATCATTTTCTGTATCAGGACATCTGAAATTACTTTATCGTTGTTGGTGAAATGGCTTTCAGTATGTGCTATCTGGATTTCTATCTATCTATATTGTGTGAGTTACAGTTTTCACATAAACTAAATTACAGCTTATTTAAATGAGACTCAGGGCTGGTTTGCATCTTGTGTTCACACGTGAAGTCTTGGAAGAAATCCCAACAGCTATGCTGGCAATTACAAAGCCGCGAGTGACATCATACTTGTTTGGGAGAGGAGTGGGAGGTGGTGGGTGGTGAGAGGGGGAGGGGAGTGCAAAACATGTAAGCAGAGAAAGAGAAGGAGAGTGAATGTGCGGCACTTTGTAACAGGCTATCACAGGCTAATTTCCCATGAGCATCTCTTAGAGGAACGTGTCTAGCGTGTCTCCTGGGAGTGTTTACACTCACACCTTCACACGCACACACCTTCCCACTCACACACACTTCCAGACATTGAAAGCGGTCCTTTTCTGTTTCCCATTTTGTCTGTTGCTTGAAAGCAGTTGCAAGGGCAACGCTGCTCTCAAAAGGCGTGCACGTACACGCGTCAGTGACAAGAGTGTGTGTCGGCGCGCGTGTGTGTTTGCAGTTTATTGCAAAGTCCCAGCTAGCAGTAAAAGCTCCATCTGCATCACCATGACAACAGCCCGGTAACAACAGGGAGACAACACCCATCTCAACCCTCCCAACCCCCATCAGCTGTGTGTGCGCAAGAGAGTGTGTGTGTGCATGCATGATTACTTGCATATTTGATAGTGTGCATTTGAGCGAAATTCCAGTGTATGTGTGTGTGTGTGTGTGTGTGTGTAAGAGAGAGAGAGACAGAGAGAGCGTCCATTAGGGAGCATCCCAGCAGGTACTGTCTGTGTCCCTGAATGATGGACATGGCCCTAATAGGTCTGCCTATATGCCTCAGTGGGGAGTGGTCACACAAACACAAACACACACACACACACATGCATACATACACACGCACCTGTACACACCCACACACACACACAGTAACAGACACACACACACACGCTCCATTGCTGCCTATGTATGAATGGAATTGATACCTCAGCAGCACTCTCCCACTGTCTGCCTCAGCCAGCCAATTGTTCAGCTCGTTGCTGAACCTCCAGGAAGAGATGACATCATTGCTGGCCAATGGCATCACAGCTCCAGGGTGTGCTTCTTTCTGCCACTCTGCATGATTGGGAGTGACGAGGGAGGTTGTGTGTGTGTACATGGGCTGGTAATAGGGAGATAAAACTGATTGATATGCCTCCGCGGTCTACGTAGAGGATCAAACTATTCCTCATTTCCATCTCATCAAGTACCATCACCACTCTCTTTTCTTCCATCGCTTCCTCCCTGCTCTCTGTTTTCTCCCGTCTTCCTCCCTCTCGAACTTTTTGGCTCTTCCTCTTTCATCTGTCTTGTCTCTTTGCTGTTTACATCACACCTCTCTTTATTTCTGCCCTCTACAGTTTCATCTTCAACTGCATCATCATCATCTGCACGTGCTGCGTTTGTGCGTCCAAGTTCCAAGGCCAGTCAATAGGTCATTGTTTGCACTGTGACTAGGCAAAATTTATGTGCGTGCACGTGTGTGTGCGCGTGTGTGTACTGACACAGCAGGGAGTAGGATGTCACCGTGACCCATCTACAGATACATTTGTTTATGATACACTTCCCTGCTGTGACCTTCCATCTGAAATGAGTGTTTGCATCATGTGTCCCCTGTCTTGCCACTGTTTGTATCTGTTCAGGAAAAATGATTGTTGAGATGCATAAGCTATACATGAAAAATGTATGTGAAGTGGCTGTAAGATATTATGTTAATCTTATATGCAATTAATGGAAATGTATGTTCTCCCCGCTTCCAGTCTTTGTTCTAAGCTAAGATAACTGTCTCTTACCACCAGCTTCATTTTGAACACGCAGGTACGACTGACACAGTACATATGTCACTTCATCTCGCTCTAAGACAGCGAACAGTTTTCCCACCTTTGGTAAGGGCAGAGAGAGTTCTGGTTACAAGGCGATGAATCCTGATTTTAGCCCATTTTAAGATTAAAGTCGAGCCTAATCCCTTAATGTATACAATTGAATTGAATTTGTGTATAATGGTAAAAACAGAAATCATCAAAGCGGTGGGTGTGTTTGTCTGGGGGTGTCAGTGTTTGTATTTATATTCTGCTATTTGGCTGTTTCAGCCAGCAAAGCTGATTAATCCTCTGCTGTCAGTCATTGATTAATTAATTAGATGCTGTGTCACCATATGCGTGTGTGTCCATGGTAACTAGGCTGCAGCCTAGGCCACAGCCTTTTTGAAGTTAGATTAACAGTAAAACAGTGATATTGAATGTATGTTATGGATAAGTGTGGCACATATAAAAGGAATAGGTGTCCATAATGTTATGTTTTTACTGTAATGTAGAATTAAAGCAAGTCACAATCTGCTCAAGAAGAGGGCATGTACACGTCTTTGTGTCAGAGCATTCCTCTTCATATCACAAGTCAATGAGAGATACAGATTTCTATTTCCAATTTGAATCAACCAAGGCCCTCTCCTCCCTCCTCCCCAACCCCCACCTCTCTGCTGCCTGTCCTTCAACTGCTGCTTCCTCCCTTTTTGTCCCTTTCCTGTTTAAGTGCACTGGAGAAATGCATTGTGGGTTTGTGGCTTTTCTTTCACGCCTGCCATTGTCAAGATGGATTGCACTAGTATGGATGGTAATGCTTGCGGTTAAATGGTTAAAAATGAGAAATGAATGTGTGCATGTGCATCAGTGTGTACATCTGATTGGTAGAAATGTATGTTTGAATTCATTCTGCACCTAGACGTGTGTCTGTGTGCCTTTTTGTGTGTGTGTTAACAGAGGAAGGTTAGTATTGATGAGCCCTTAGACCTTCCATCCATCAGTGTGATGACCTTTTACCCCCAAAAGCCTGCAAATTAGCCATTAATGGTTCAGCCCAGAGGATGGAGGAGAGGATGACAGCAAGTGGCACCGCCCTCAGGGGGTAATTGTGTGTCTGTGTGTGCGACTGAGTGGCGACCAGGCTGGGCAAAGGTGTTTGTCATTGTGAGTGGATGCTGATTTAACCTAGCACGATTGACATATTTGTCATGATGAGGTCTGTTTTTAAAATAATCCTTTTCCCACTTGGCTGACATTCATGATTCTCCCAACCCTCCGCCCCCACCCATCACAAGCTCCTCTCTGAGCTGCCAGGAGGAAAGGTTAGACTTGTATTTCCGACTGAGCGAATAAACTGCCCGGAGCATTTTTCAGCTGTCCCAGCTGGTCCTGGTTGTCATAGACACTAACAGCTCCTGTTTCAATTAAAGACAGAGAAATTGTACAAAAACCAGAGAGGTCCGGTCGATTTTGTACCTGACCTCGGTGTAATAGCACCAACCAATTTAATGATGAAAGACTGAGATGGCGTCTGATAAATAAGACGTTAAGACATCACTAAAGGCAAATATACCTTTGTGAAAATGACTAGTCAAATGAGAGAAAGCGACACATTTCCTGCAGTGTAAAACATAGAAACCTTTTACCTGACAGAAGCCTATAGAGTCGCTTTAATGCTGACACCTTAAATGCTTAATTTAGCATACAGCATTTTTATCTCCTTCTCCTCCTAATGCATCACTCTCAAACTCTGTCTGTTTCGCTGGTGAAACAAGCTGATGCTCCCGCTGTTGTTTTACATCAACATACACACACACACACACGCTCAAACGACTACACACCCATGCTGACAGACCGGCTGAGTGGATCGGTGAGGGAAAGTGCACAGAGAGGGGAATGATATGATATGTGGTTGAGAGGCAGGTTGGAGCAGAGAGGGAGAGATGAACTGGCAGCTGAGAGATAGAAGGAGCAGCTGAGATGATTGACTGAGAGGAGGGGGGATAGAGGAGAATTTTGAGTGGAGGAATAAAGGAATGGAGGATGAGAAAGATGAAAGGTAATGGATAATAAAGTACATGTTGAGAGAGAAAGAGTAAGAGATGGGAAGGATATATCAGCCGTGATGCTGGTTAGAAAGGGGAATGAGACAATTAGTCTTGCCTCCACTCATTCCCAGATCTACCTGGTAAACAGGTACAGAATGAGCAGATGTATGATAAACACAAAGGAGAAGAGTTCAAGGGGAGGATAAAAGGAGAAACGTTCAAATAAAGAGCACACAGAAGAGCAGAGAAAGTCTGCAGCGTCGGCCGAAAGCAGGTTAGGTGGAGAACGGTGGAGAAAAGTGGTGGAAAATAAAGCAGCGAAGTAAAGGAAAGCCATATGATGAGTCAGACGTGTGTATACATTTGAGTGGTCTATAAATTGCACCACAGTGAGGGAGAAGTATGAGAGGCGCAGGAAATCAGGCGGAAATGCAGTGAGTGAACAGCAAAGCCTCGATTCTCTTTGATTACTCTGAGCTTTGGCCAGCCAGGAAAAGATGGACAGGAATGGTTCAGCTGTGCCGGTCCGGGCTAATGAACATCTTGAGAGAGGACTGTTTTAAACCGTGTCTGCGTGATCCTGGATATAAGAGTGTCAGGAATTTATTCTACGTCAGTGTGCAGTAGTGATACAGCGTGCACACAGGGGGGGCTACAACAGGTCTCCAGTTCAGGTGTTTGGTCACATGATGAGCAAACAGCTCACACGGTCAGCAGCCTTTTTTTTTTAACTAAAGCACAATGACAGCACCCTACCAGGTGCTGATGCGAAGTCAGAAACACTGAGTGCTCAACACCAGTTAATGTCCACTCAGTACCCCTCATGTTGGCTCGTACCGAGGGCAGAGGTGTGTGTGTCTGCACCAGAGTTTGAATTTCCCTGTGTGGTTCAGTTTCTGGCTGCTATGTGGCTTTGTGAGGGCATTAAAAACTGTTGGCAAAATATGGCAAATAAATTAATTAACAGCCTATTTTAAAGGTATTGTGGAGTTTTGGATGACTAGTAGTGCTGCTGAGCAGTGTTTTAAGAGTGGATCCCTGTTTTGTTAGTAACTGAAGACAGCTGATACAGTAAATTCACAGTATTCCACAATGATTGGTGGCATGAAATATAATAATGCAGCAAAAAGTGGCAAGAAGAATAAGCATGCTATAAGCAAATATGGATATTATGACCTGACTTAACATGAATTCTTCTTGATGTCACTTCTACATCACTGCAGCAAGCTGAGCCATTGTTTGCCCTGTGAGTGTATTATTCTGTACATTTCTGCTTACATGTGATGCTTTTGATTAGCTCTTGGCATTTGCATTCTTTATGTCAGACATGTGCCCCATGTTACTCAACACAGAAAGTGATGTACACAGCAAAACATAATACCACAGCAATTAGCCACTTGTTCCTATTGCATAGATTGTATCATAGATTGAACATTCATCCAAGTCAGACTGTTGTTAAATCCTTTATTGTTCTTCATGTAAGGTCCTTTGATGAGTGATGCTACAGTGAACAAGCCTGAGAGCATGACTACTAAATGTTGTGCTTGTCTCAAATCCTCTCAGCCATGTTGGCAGAAACCCAGGTCACCGCACACTGTAATGTGTGTAAATTTAAAGCATGAGTCACTGTAAGAAAATAGCAAAAAGCTTGCGTGATTGAGTGGGCTGCTGGGGTATTTGTTTACTCTGGTGTGGCTCTGTGACTTTGTTGTCAGCTATTGTTGTGGTTGTACGATCAGATATTAATTCACTTGGGTTTCATTTGAGTTCAGAGCTTGGCAGCACGTTGTTGGCAGTGAAGTTGATCTCAGGGGTTCAGCGGAATTTCTTCTTCATTCACAGCTCTGTGGATCTTTTCTTAAAAGGAAGGCTGAATCCGTGTTTTTCTGGTCTCGTGGTCTTCGCTCAGGGGTGAGCCACTCGACCAAAAGCAACTGAAATATAGAAAGCAACCACAGACAAAGATCACACACACACGCACAAATAATCATACACACAATGGGGTACCATGATAACTGCTCCCAACCAGCCATGTTTTCCTCTTCAGTACACTCCACTGCACATGACAGAGCAAAGCACACATGGGGCACATTAACCTCTCTCTGTCACACACGCACACTCACACACACCCTTACATTTTTTCCCTCAGGGAAACACCAGCTGGGGCATGCAGAGTATGGGGTTACCATGGCAACAGCATCTATAGGTGTGGCACTGCTGAGTCGACAGTCAGGGAGCGGGGTGTGAATGTGCGCGCTTGCGTGTGCCTGGTTTTATGCGTGGTAGTTTTATGTGTGGCATCTTGTGGGAGACATCTGTCCGTCCCTTCACCACTGCAGCGCTGAGCCTTCGCATGTGACGAACAGACAGATAACAGCTCTGCAGTCAAACACGGCGGTGCCAGACTTTCCTTGTCTCACACATTTCTGCACAATAGTTGTGCAGATTATGAGCAAATAGAAAGAGCGACATTTGTTTTGTTCTTACAGTTTTC
Source organism: Chaetodon trifascialis (assembly GCF_039877785.1). NCBI lineage: Eukaryota > Metazoa > Chordata > Actinopteri > Chaetodontiformes > Chaetodontidae > Chaetodon > Chaetodon trifascialis. The sequence continues at coordinate 12,271,409 of NC_092075.1, forward strand.
CAGTGTTTTTAAAAGCTGTTGGCACAGTATGTGAATATTTTTATGAGTGAAATCAACAGAGAAACATTGCTGAAATCCTGGCATTGCATCGCTGCTTCCTACATCGTATGCTTTTGTTTCCATGTCCAGTGAAAACCATGTATGTCCAAATTTTGAGATGAACTGAACGTTTAAATGTTCGTTCACGGTCACAAAGCAGCATATAGAAAGTGGAATTTTTTGGAGATACGTAGTTTTCATAGGATAGCAACATAATGCTACATTGTAACATTTAAATGTAAAGTAAGCTGCTCTCAACTTTTCATCAGCCCTGTCATTTTTCTTTATTAATATAACCTGACTTTTGCATTTTTCAAGCAAAACAATGCAGTCTTTTGGCTTTTTCAATGAAAAAGTAAATGAAATAATTGTTCCTTTCCAATAGATGCAATGACTAAATAAGCAACACAAGTAAAATCTTCTTTACATACTATTGATCTCACTGTCATCAGATTCTTATTGACTGTTGGTGAGTCCTGATTGGTGCTCGGACGTACGCGACATCACCTTATTGTGGGTGTGAGTCATTGGTGTTAATTCCATATGTGTATCCAATAACAGCAATGCAATGCGTGTGGCTGCGTTGCTGTGTCATTAGCAGGAGTGTTAGACTAATTTGAATTGAATTAAGTTCATGCAAGCCATCTAATTTCAGCCAGAGAATCGTCTAATTGAATGTGTGTAATCTCTAATCAGCATCTGCATCGCACTCGAGGAGACATCGACACTCCAGTCTGTTCCTTTAATAACCAAACACGTTATCAGCACCTTAAGCAAAATAGATCTCTGTCATCTCTGCTTTTACCTGTGTCTACACTTGCGTCTAACAGCGTGTGTATACTTTTGTGAGTATATCTGTGTGCATTCCTATGCAGTGTTTGTTTACATGCTATTTTTGTGTTTCTGTTTGTTGCCTTTGTTTATTTGTGGGGAAAAGGGGGTTTGTGTCTTTGCAGATGCATTGGAGAAATGGATGTTTACTCCCCTTACTCCTCTGAGGTGTGTGTGTGCGTGTGTGTGCGTGTGTGTGTGCGTGTGTGTGTGTGTGTGTGTGTGAGAGAGAGAGAGAGAGGCAGAGACTGTGTGTAGCCTATAGGCCTGTTTAACAGAGAAACAATGGGTCAGGAGGCGAGGGAGAGACGTGCAGTCAGGAGTCGTACTGAACAGTCAAACATCATTAAAATCTTCTCTGCTCCTCTGTGTGTGTGTGTGTGTGTGTGTGTGCATAAGCGTGCATAAGTGTGTTTCTCGGTCTGTTCACGTTCATGGGGATAAAAAGTTTCTTTTGCATGCCTGTGATATCTAGGTTACTTTTTTTCTGTGTTCTCTCATCGTCGCCGACAGCGCTGTCATATGCAAACACTCAGTACACAAGTTTGTTTTTTTTTTAAGACAAAAAAAAAAAGAGCCAGAAAAGATACAGTTCAATTCACAGGAGTGACGACATTGTGGATACATTCACCACGCTCGCACATGCAGTGCAGACGCATCCAGAGATTCAGCGCAGCGGATCGTCAGCACACGCTCAGCGATGGTCTTCTCATCGTAGTGCTGATAGGTGTTGCTCACCGGGTTGATTAGAGAGAGGAAGAAAGAAATGGAGAGAGGGAAAAACAAAAGGCAGGAAAATGAAGTGCTTCATAGAGGAAGAGACATTAGAATATGAATGGCCAAGTCACATAGAGAAAGATGTGTTCGGTCCATTGAGACCTGCATTAATATATTAACTGACAGTTAGCTTTTTTACAGCGTGTGTTTTATTGGACACACTGTGAGGTAGAAGCTTCACAACTGTGTTAAATAAAGCATCACAAATTCACACACAGTTCTACTACAGCGCTGAAACCAGAGGTGGGGGCTTTAAAGGTTATTACCCAAACTGATTCTGCGGAGCTGCTTCTTCGTTCGACCTGGTTTGACTTAATGTGCTGAGATGGACCAGAAGCTGTGGCTCACACGGCGCCACGGTGCCAAGGATGATGCTAACAGGCATTTGGCTGCATCCACTTTTGTTTTTACTTCCACCCACACCCTGTTCAAAATCCCATTTAAGCTCCTGCCACCGTAATGCAGACGAGAGGGGAGAGGAGTTGATAAAAATGTTGATATGCTCATCAAGGTCACTTTCAATTGTCACAGCAATTAAGCTTTACGAGGAGAAGAGAATGAGCAGAGGACTTTCTTTTCCCCAGGGCGGTGTCTCTCAGGCTGCATAGAAGCTACTGCCCTTTCTTCTGATTGGTGGGGGTTGTACCTACAACCCTAGAGGAGGACTAACGGCGCCACTCAGGACCTGATAAAATACCTCAAACCTGGGAAGTTGTGGGGAAAGTGAGAAAAACAAAGCTGATGGAGAAAACAAGAATGTACAGTAGCAGGAGAGTGCAGTTATGAGAAGACAGAGAGGAGCCGTGCGGTGCAGAGCGGCACTGTGCTTCCTGCAGTCTCTGTGGGAGTGTAGCTGTATGTCATATCCTGTCCACCAGCTGTCACTCAAACCAGGGGGTCTCTTCTCTGACACCATACTGACTGACAGCTCACACCACTGCTCTATATATCTGTGTGTGTGTGTATATTTTTTTCGTAGTGTGACATATATTGGCATCCAGCTGCCTCAAGGGGTGAATGCCCTGTGTGTGTTTGAGTGTGTATGCGTTTGTCAGAGACACTCATTCCTAACGACAGTAGAAGGTCACTGTTATCAGTCTCATTTTCTCTTTCTGTCTCTCCACCAGTCGTCACTCTCTCCCTGTCTGGAGAGCTGGTTCTCTGATACTGTCTGATCTTATGAGACATCACCACTGTTATTTTTATCTTCTTTACACCCGGTGTATCCCATCAGATCCCATGCACGTACTGGCTTAAGGAACAGAGTGAAATCAATACCGCAAAATATGAATACGTTTTTTATGTCACCCATGGTTCACTGTTCTTACTTAAAGTCGGAGCTTTGACTCTCGTCCCAAACAGGTTTGCGGCCCAACAGGTTTCAAACAGTTCAGGATTGTGTGGTGTAAAGTCTCTGCAGGAAGGCAGACAGGCCCAATCAATGAAAGAAGCCTAATTACTGACAGCATTTTGCACTTTGTAGCAGCAGGGTTATTCAAGCAAGCACAGGTGTCAGGAAACAACGTTTGATAAATGCCATGTGTGTCAGCTGATTACTCAGCTGCATCAATTAGGCTGGTGTGAGGGAGACTCTCAACGGACCACTGTGACCTGCAAGGTGAGGGTTAGGTGACGAGGACAGCTGCGCTAGCATTACAGACTACTGCTGGGAAGCTAATCTGTTAGCATGTGAGCTGTCATTGCACTGTTATCTAATATCATAGACAGTAGAATAAGTGAATGTTGCTGAAAAGTGAAGCCAGTGCAAAAGTGCCTTCAACCTGCATTCTTTCTAATGGCCAGCAGGGGGCGCAGATTCTCAACAAACCACACTGGCTGAGCGTTTGATGGTGTTTTACGAGCTGTTATTTAATAAATGTTGCAATGGACACATTTCATTAGGAATTAATAATTGAAAAGGATGTTTATTTATCTTTTTATTCCAGTGGCGTTGAGCTGTGTCCTCTTCATTATCTGATATAGACTGAACAGGGTTAGAGGATGTCTTTAGCAGGGCAACTCGTTCATTGAAGAAGTTCAGGCTCAGTTCTGTGAAATACAGAAATCATAAATTAACTGTAGTTTGAAGGGACCATTAACTGTTTTCAAAATGTGGTTAAATAGAGGTTACATTTGTATAAATATTCATTAAGGAGATAATGTCATAGTTTGTGAAAACCAAACGGAGGTGAAGGCAATGCTGCTGAAAACTAGCCTAGTTATGACCTCTGTGGGTTGATATCTGACTCCTTCATGTGATGTGTGTGTGTGTGTGTGTGTGTGTGTGTGTGTGTGTGTGTGTGTGTGTGTGTGTGTGTGTGTGTGTGTGTGTGTGTGTGTGTGAGTGAGTGGGTGAGTGAGTGAGAGGTGAATTGTAAACCCTTTGTCTGCTTAAGTAAAAAAAATGCTTTGCAAGTGCAGTCAGTTTACCATAAGAATGGCTCTTACTCCATCAAAAAATCCCAGGGAATTAAATCAGGGTTCAGGCTTGTTAAGCTGCAGAGGCTCAGGCTCAAGTTGAGTTCAGGCTGAACACAAGTTGGTTCAAAAAGGTCAGGTGAGCAGAACTTCTTCTACTGCAGGTGTAACAAGATAAGGACATAAATTCCCTTTTTCTTCCACATTTTGCTTTGAGACTAAAACTTTTCTTTGATATACCATTCAACCTGCAAACCACTCCCTAATATATACTGTATTTCTTGCTTACAGTCATACTCTCAGGAACAAGAATATGATTTGTTTGGCAGCGTTTAAAATGTGCAAAGTGTTAAACCAGCTATTGAGCTTATTGCATCCAGCAAAAGCAGTTTCATTAGCTTTGATTCAATGCCATTCTCACCTTGCTGAGAAAAAATAAAGAGTAAATATATATAGTCTAATGTTACCAGCACTCCCTCTCGCGCTCATATCATCTTACATGTGTGTTAAAGACTATCATACCCGTGTGAACCAGTGTGGATATAACAGTGGAAATCTGTGCTGGAGGGCACAGAGGGATTATAACAGTCTGCAGAGGGGTGATATTGCCACGTATATACACACAACGCCTGTAATGTGCTTCTGTGTGTGTAATAGGAGATAGGAGCATACAGGGGTCATTATACAGTAATCCTGGTCTGTATCTCCCCAAAAGAGAGAAGATACAGAGTTGAAGGGTGGCAGAGAGAGGAGAAGAAAGAGAAGAGGATAAGGGATAGAAAGGTTCTTCAAGACCTGGACCCCCCCTGGATCCACCCCCCCAGCCCCCCATTCCTCCCCCCACTGCCACCACCACTTGGGGCGTTGCCATGACAGCGGGGTTAGAGGCTAGCCCGTGAGCTGAAAAAGAAAGAAGATGCATTCTGACGCGAGCTTAGATCCAAGTGCTGCAGCCTGTTTAGAATGCGTTCCTCTCCTTTGTTGATGCTTTTGTGTGTGTGTGTGTGTGTGTGTGTGTGTGTGAGAGAATGTGTTTTGCATCCACGCTGGTAAATGCCAGAGACTTAATTTTCCTCCCTGCAGGTTTTTATACTTGTCAGCAATTACAGTATCTTCCATTTCATTTCTCATTCATGCCTCTGCTCTTGGAGTTGTTTGTTTTTGCTTTGCATCCCTTTAAATTGCTCAGGGTACTTGGCTTTGTGCTCCCTCCACAAGAATTAGCAAACAAACTAGTTCAGCCGCAAACAACAACATGCTGACTTGTGCCAGAATTACCACTCTATTCCACTGCACTGAGCATTAGAAATACCTGCGGCTCTGTATTTGAACAGAAACCGCGCTTCCACGTGAAATGATGTGTTGGTTTCAGATGGAAAGTGTAACTTTCAGCTGAATCTTGCAGTCATCAAAACATGATCATTATCTGTATTTAGAACTGCAAACCCTGCATGCATGCACAGAAGATACAGAAAACAGCAAATATGCAAACTGGATGAAGTAATCAACCTAAAAAATAGCCACTTCAGTGCGGTTCAGACAGCAGAACAAAACCAAGACCCACAGTAACACACACACACACACACACACACACACACACACACACACACACACACACACACACACACACACACACACACACACAACCTGCTAAAAAAAGGGGTGTGTGTGTGTGTTTGCATAATATATGTATAAATATGTGCATACATTTAGATTTCCCCGCATTATCATCCCTTTCATTTATTTTCCTTTTAGGTGGTCATTTTTTCTGATGTTGAGTGATATCAATGCCAGTTTTCACTCGCTGAGGGTGTGGTGATGTCATCAGACGAAACCGCCTAATTGGCTCGCTGTGAGGAAAAGAGCCTTAAGTGCATGTTGGTGTAAATTAGGTGATGGATCACACTGTGTTGCTATCTAGAACTCACATTCACACATCCGTACACACCCCTAACCCCTACAACGTCTTCCCTGACTCACCCCCATCCATTTCAAACTGTACCGTATACCCACCAGTATGGTGGATGTATCTTCGCCTGTCTTTGTATTAACAGTGCTCTTATGTTTGGTAACCCGGTGTTACTTTCTCTCCAACTCAGACCAAAAATAGAGCCCCATCCATTAATAGTGCCTCCCATGTAGAGCACACAACACACACATATGCACACACGCCTACATGGATGAGTGCACATCCTGCATATGCACCCACACACACACACACACACACCAATCACTTTCCTCTCTTCCCCCCCTGGGGAAACAAAGTCCTGCATCAGCTGCTAAATTGCCTAAACTCTCTCATCTGCTAATGGGCTACCTGTCTTCCTGCGCGTCTGCCTCTCTGTCTACATTAATGAGGCTCTGCTGTCTGTCCGTCTGTCTGCCTTCCTCTGTGTCTTCCTGAATGTCTGATGTCTCGTCTTTATGTATGCTGCCTGTGTTGTCTGTCTGTCTAGGACCGTTTCTGCCGCCTGCCTCTTGGTTCATAAATCTGTTGGTCTCTGTGTTTTGATCTGACATCCTTTGCTTCTCTGTCTGGCTGTTGCGTTGATGAATCCTCTCTCGTGCTTATGCTCTCGATGTGCATATCATTCAAAGGAAATATCATACACTTGTATGCTGCTAGACAATAAAGTAAATAAGGGAGCATGCTTTTATTTGTATTTCAATATTTTCTTTGTATGTACATGTGTATGTATATGGAAACTAGTTGTAGAGCAGAACCAATAAGAGTAGAAAAAGCAGCAGTAGTAGCTATAGTAGTAGCTTGTAGTTTTAGTAGTGTTAATAAAAGGAGTAGCATTTGTAACAAAATTACCATGATAGTAGAGCAGTTGCAGTAGTCATAGCAGCTGAGGTCATTTAAGTCATAACTAACAGCTAACAGGTATTAGTGGTAAAAGTACTATTAAAAAAGTAGGCTATATATTGTAGTGGTAGTCGAAGTAGAACAGCTAATGGAAGTACTTTTAGTAGTGGTAACTGATGCTGTACTGCTAACATTAATCTAAGATGAAGTATGAGTAGAAATTGGTCTTATTCATCAGAATAACCATTTGTATTAGTGGCAGTAGTAGTAGTAGTAGTACACAGTAAGTGGAGTTCCTACCACTGTGGTTGATGAAAGGTGGAAGACCATACTCTTCTTCACGCCCTGACAGGCGAACAAACGCAATGATATGTTGCTATGGTAACCAAGGACTCAGCATCATGGGGTGATACGAGTGGCACGCAGCCAGTGATTGTAGTTCCTTTACAAATGTCGTGTCTTTGTAGATGTTTTGTACTCATTCGCCTTTTGTCGTCAGTCACACATATTTCTCCTGAATAGAATTTCCTCTTCTTTATTCTCACCTCTTTACCTCGACTCTGTTTCGTGTCCCCTCCTTTGAGAGAAGAGCGTGTCTTCCGTCACAGCGCACAGTGTGCAGTTGAGTTGAAGTAAGGGACGCCAGCGAAACACGCGTTCAGTACGTACAAATAGCCCCAAAGAGGAATTTCTCTGGGATATTAACATGGGAAGGATGCAGATTGATGACTGCTAGTAAGGCATGGGCTGATGGGAAGATATTCTTGACAATTTGACAAAAGCTGATGTCTTCTGTGTCTTTGTCTCTTGGTCAAATCCCGTTTTCTCCACCACTCCTTTATTGCCTGTCAATTTTTCCTCCCTGTTTCAACGTGCCCCCTCCGATGTCAGCCTATTTCCTGAACCGTATCATAAATAGAGCCCCACTGACATTTCAATTTGCCCCATAACCCTTCATATATTCACACACACATACACACATATACACACCAAGTTCATTGTTGAGCATCAGTTCAGTGGCAGGCCTCTCCTGGGTTTCCACAGAGACAAGGAAAAGCAATAACTGCACACTTGACCCCTCTGCTCTTTTCTGGCCTCTTCTCCCCTTCACACACACGCGCACATACACACTCACACACCTCAAATCTAATCTGAGAGAGTGAGCCTCCACAGCGATATTCCTCCATCTTCCCCTGAGGATTGGAGAGGAGAGGCAGAGGAGAAGGGGAGAGGAGGAAGCTAATAATTTCATCTCGCAGTGACCTGGAGACGATAAGATCGATTGTTTGGCTCTTGTAGTCTCCTCATATCACACACACACAGACACACACTCATGCAGACAGGTGGAAACACACTCCATACACACACACACACACACACACACACACACACACACACACGCACGCGCACACACATATACAGATCATCACTGCTTTCCTTGCTACCTCGCGCTGCCTCTGCCTCTCTGTCTGTTGGTCGCACATGTTCAGCAAAAGTCGAGCAACTTACTGAAACTTGATTGCGAGGGATGATGAGAGGAACTGTGGGCAAGCGGCAAAAGAGGAGGAAAACACTGGGACAGAGGTAGAGAGGAGGGAGAGAGAGATTGAAGGAAAATATTAGGAGGAATGACAGGCTAGCCTTAGCGACAAGGCTGTTTACTGTTTATTTTGGTCTCCAGTCTCATTTCTCTTCATACTGGCAGACTGGAGATGATTTCCTTCCGCTGTTTATTCCTGTGTGTATTTCTCTTGTGTGTAGTTATGTGTGTAAGAGTTCTTGTGTGTCCTCTATTTGCCCCGTCTGAGATGGTCTATCTGAACTCAATCTTTCCGCAATCATGGGCCGTTATGGTGCCTTCACGTATCGCTGAGGTCCCAGTGTGGGATTCCCTATTTTTCTTTCCACGCCTACACACATAGTTCCTGAATAGAGTTTATGCAGAGTGCCTGATGAGTCGTGCATGTTCTGTAGAGAAATGCGAGCTAAATCAAGCCCTTCAAACATTTCTATGAATTGTGCGCTGTTTTCTCTCTGAGTTTGATTGCCGATGCAAACGCAGACTCGACTTACGCTCCTTATCATAAGCTCAGACACACACAGCTGAAGAGTGGATGTCAGTAAGCATGAGAACAGTCAGCGGCATTTATTTTGATGTTTTACAACTCAGATTTCCCCTGTTTGCCCTTCTTTGCGCAAACAGGAACAAAGCTTTGAAACCTGAAACATGATCCGTTTGTCGGTGTGTGGAGTGTATGAATGTGTGTGTGTGTGTGTGTGTGTGAGTGTGTGTGTGTATGGATTTGGCATTATTGCAATCCATCCTGAGTGACCATACTCAAAAGCTAAAGCTAGGGCTCCACAGTACATGAGAACAATAAGAGCTTACACATGATGATTTCTGCCTCTTAGTAATCAGGTCAGGGTCGATTGGATTGTTTTTTGTGTGTGTGTGTGTGTGTGTGTGTGTGTGTGTGTGTGTGTGTGTGTGTGTGTGTGTGTGTGTGTGTGTGCGTGTGTGTGCGACTGCGTGAGTGCATGCATGCTCATGTGGAAGGCGGCACGCGGTGTTGCTTCCCTGCAGCTTTGCCTTCTGTAACACAGGTGTGTGTTTTTGTGCATGCCTGTGTGTATTTGTGTAAAACGACGCTCTGCTGTAGCTATGCACCATACACTCATATTACATTATTATACTATTACATGATTTGTTTATGCCATAAACTGTGGTATTATGTAGTTCCAAATATATTTATGTACTCAAATCCCTCCTGAAAATGAAAACCTAATCTCTGTGGGATTTACCAGAATAAATAAAAGTTATATATAGACTGCATCTAATCTACGGTCCATTTCTGTGCGTATACGCTGTGCGAGCTGCATGTGATGAGTCCCTTGTGTAAACTCAATTCCACTGATGTCTTGTTTTCCTCTCGTGTTTGTTCCGTGCAGTTCTCCAAGGAGAAGTACCTGCTGGAGTCTCCTCCTGAGAAACTTCGTAAGGAGCTGGAGGAGGAGCTGAAACTGAGCGCCGCTGACATCAGGAGCCATGGCTGGTACCATGGACACATACCCAGAGAGGTAAACACACACAGTGTGAAGTGCACTGTACAATCTGTGTACATGCACAGGAGCGTGCATTCAATTAGTCCCGAATGGATCTTTGAGAACAGACGGGCACACGATCCAAGGCAGTAAACCGCTGTGATAAGACGCTGCCTGTACAGTATGTGCACAGCATGTCCCAGCACATACACACAAACATATACACAGACGCACATGCAAGCAGGTAGTCCTTTGGAGACACGTATGAGAGAGCTGAAACAATTAGTGGATTAATTGATTAGTCAGTCTAGACAAGATAAATTGTAAATTGAATGAGTGTTTTGGAAAGAACAAGCGTTGGACCCTGCGCAGCTGTGACGGGCGTTTTCTGACATTTTTTAAGGTTGATTGATAATTAAAGTTAGTTAGCAGCATTGCAGCCCTAGTTTTATGTTGATTTAATTAAATAAATTAAAGTTTAATGTGTTTCAGCTAACACGCAGAACTTACAGGTATATAGCACCAAAACTTATTACAAGTGATCAGTTTTCAAAGCTTCAGTTATCAAGAAATCCAATAAGATCTGAATAAAAAGCTTAAAAGTTAAACCTCACGTCACAGCCTGTCAGCCCCTGTGGCAGTGAAATAAATTATGAATTAATAAAAAAATAATTTATGAAAATGATGTATTGCTGCTGTGGTTTGTATTTCAATCCCGCACGTTTCATGATACGTTTTTAAAAGCTAGAATTAAATGAGATAAAAGCACAAACATAATAGTATTTCTGTGTGGGTTGATGTGGTTGTCAACCAATAGTATTAGTTGAGCGATTGCTTGGCCAAAGTCTCTTGGCTTTGAAAGCACAGTTTAAATGCTTTACACACAGAATGACACTGATTACTGAATCCCATCATCTGTCACAGCTCAGTAGAAATTGCTTTAGCGTTCAGAAGGAGGGGAAACTCTGCCAAACAGACAGCTGCGTGTGTTGCTGATGTACGCAATTGCATTTCACAGCTGGTGACTAAGACACAGATACACAGAGACACACAGCAACAGACCTGCACACACACGCACACACACACACATACACGCACACACGCACGCACACACACACACACTGCATGCACATGTGGAGGGTCCTCATTCATAAACACGTCCTGTGTCTCTTGATCAACCTCTGTTCTCTGTCACACACACATAAACACAGACACAGATTCAAATCAGCCATCTGTGAGTCTTTCCTCTTTTAATTTACATAAAATATTCATGTATTCATGGATTTGCCCCTGTGTAAACTTGGGGAAACCCTGAGCCCCGGTTACTAACACAACACTTAGTGACTACATTTCAGCAGGTACTGTACATTAGCTTCCTTAAAGCTTATCCTTCCTGTTTCCTCCTCTTCCATTTTTCTTCCCATTAGACTTAACACTTCCAGTCAAGAGTGCATGGACCAGTGTGGTTTTCCCTTTGTTTCATATGTTTTGGTTCTAACTGTCAGTGTGAAACATGATATGTTCTTAAGAGCAATGAGGGAGCAGATAAAAAAGAAACAAAAACTCACTCACTGCGCTTGTTTTGAGTGTTTGATCTGTGTATATACTGCCTCCTGCTGGTGTGGAAGCATAGTTTACCTTGTGCTGTGCTGCAATGCATATTTTTCCTGCCTCGTTTCTTGTGTGGGGTGAATTTAAATCGTCACAGCCCTCATCAGCAGCCTCTTTGCAGGCAATTTTCAAGGGAATAGTGCTCACTTTGAAATATGTGTCTCTTTAACTGCACGGTTACAAGATCAATATTTGTGACCTCTTCTCACAGAAGCCAGACACACATCTGCAGTGTTTTGAATCAGAAAGATGTACAGCCTGAAGCTGTCCCATTGACCATGAATCTGGAGATTGCTTTTCCTGATTGTTTGTTTTGTCAGTAAATTCAGAATAACTGTCATTTTTACAATAGCGCTGAACTGGATAAAATGTGTCCTCAGACCATCATTCGGGCCACGCTCGCTGGCATTTTATCCATCAGTGCCAATTCAAACTGAGCGTAGCGGAGACAGTTTGGCAGCGAGAGAGATAGTTGTGTTTGCTCAGAACTGTCCTAAGGCACTGTCATAAATAATCACGATTCTCTAAATTCAATTATTTAGCAGTCAAAGTGTGAGAAACAAAATATTCACACACATGCTGGAGCTCAGTGAGCCGAGATGGCCTCCAGGTCTGTAGGACTGGAGCCTTTTGTGTCCTTTTACTAATTTAAAACCATATGCATTTTTTCTCCGCCTAGGTGTCAGAGACTCTGGTTTTACGTAATGGAGATTTCCTCGTGCGTGACTCTCTGACCAGTGTGGGTGACTACGTGCTGACCTGTCGATGGGATAATGAGGTGCTGCACTTCAAGATCAGCAAAGTCCTGATCAAATCCAATGAGACCAAGGTACGAATCAAAGCTTTTACCAGCTGCTGCTGTTTATTGATATGCTTGTAAGTGATGTCTTTTGCTTTTCTTTTAAATTTCCTCTCATATGATTTTATTCAGTGACTTTAAGTTTTAAACCTTGGGGCGCTTTGCATTTATTTAACATCCTAGACAATCAAACATCAAACCTTCAGGAAGTGCACAGGTGTAACTAATAACATTAAAAATGGTTCTGTTCCACATAAGTTTCTCAGCCTGTGCTTGCAGCATAGCTAAGTGGAATCCAGCCATTAGTAATGTTATTAGTCACACCTGTGTTTAACGTGTCAAACTGTTCACAGTGTGAAGGGTGTATTGAGTCTGACTGTAGTCTTTGCTGGCCTTACATGGCCGTGTCACCCTCCTCTTCTCATCTCACTTCAGACCCTGAATGCAATGCTTTTCTAACATTCTCCATTTGGCAAATGAAGATCCATCCTAAGAGGCCTATTTTCTCTTGCTGTTAATGATGGAAATAGTTGCGTAGGCAGGCTAATCTGGTGCAGGTGTGCCTTGTTGACCGGCTGTGCCTCTCTTGTCTCTCTATCCGCCTCCAATCTCCATTCTCGCCCTGCTTGCTGATTGCTGTTTCATTTTATTTTGCACAAAGCAGTTATTTGATTAAGTCTGCTCTGTGCAAACTGGTTTCAAACAGCATAAAAATAATAGAATTGAAGGGGAGCAGCAACATTTTGTAGTGCTCACTATAAGGAATAAGTAACTCTGATTGAAAAACATGCAGGGAACACAGATGCAGAAGAAAAAATCCTGTGACTCACTTCAAAATATATACAGACATGCACAAAATAAAAAATAAAGGTTGGTATATTAACTTCTGTCTTCATCTTCAGGTGCAGTATATGCTGGAGTCTGACAGCTTCGACTCAGTCCAGGAGCTCGTGCGGTTCTACGTGGGCCAGCGCAAACCGGTCTCCGAGTCCAGCGGCGTCCACATCTACTGTCCGGTCAGCAGGACTCTCCCTCTGCGCTACCTGGAGGCCACCTTCGCTCTGGCCAACAGCAAACAAGGCTCCGCCTGCTCGCCGTCCAGTCAGAGGGGAGCGTACATCAAGAGGAGGAGCGTCACCATGACTGATGGACTGACGACTGAGAAGATGATGCCTCACAGGTGAGAGTTGACAGCCAGCATTAACACCCTGACTGACTTATTTCTTTGCAGTCTTCATCATATTTGCCATTGTTTCATTCTTGCTTTATGTTATATACATGATCAGTGACTCAGACAGTCCCAGTCCAGTTAAGACGCCAGTGGCAACACCAGAACCAGAGCCGGAACCTGTGCCCAACTGCAGGTTGTGTGTGTGTGCATGTGTGCGTGCGTGCGTGTGTGTGTGCGTGTGAGACACCAGTTTTGTGTTTGAGCACTAAACGAGTGCACTTACCTCCCACGTCCCTGCAGTTCCCTCACTTCACAGACACTAATAGCACCTCCTGTAGTAATGAGCATCAACCCTTTTAAAGCTCATTTATGCTCAGTGTTATGGATACAGATATGGACGGAGCCTTCTGTCCGTGCCTTCATTTCGTCTGCATTTGTGCGCGTTTTCTGAAAGCTTATGGGTACAGATGAAACAGAGCACTACTATGGACAGTTACAACTGAAGGGCTGGGAGGAGGGAATCAAACGTGAGTCGCCATGTCTGTTGTTATCAGAACCTCTTGACTCTGGGCTGCCCTCTACTGGATCTTTTGCTTAACATGCCAACGTAAAGGACGCCTGGAAGTGCATGGGCAGTGTCGATTACATCGTTCGAAATGGACGCGTGTTTTTTTTTTTCTGTCCATAAAGCGAGCATAAATGAGCCATTAGCATCCTTGGAGTGAAGTTACAAAATGACTTGTCCACTTGGCCACTTGTGCGCTGGATCGCGAAAGTTTCAAACAGGACAAGGCTGTTTGAAACTTGAATCTACAAAGAAGGAGCAGACAAACCTGTTGTGTACAGTGGAAATGCAGAGGACTTGAGCAAGCTTTAAAGCCTGTACAAAACCAATGCCAATGACACACTGGCCTTTAGAAAGCAAGTATGTGTGCAAAATATATATTTGGGCACAAATGTTAAAAAGAACTCCCAGTTCACCAAAAAATGGTGATTATGCATCATAAACATTAGCTATGTATTTCATGTTTACAGTTTTCCATGAAACCACATTACTACAGTCTCTGCTCCTGCTTTGAAGTGGTTTTACATGTTTTTAACTCATAAATAAGAAGAACTTGTGTGTATCATGAAGAAGAATTGTCCTCAAGGTTGCACCAACCTCCCTCTTCTCTCACCCTAAAATAATTAGCATTTGCATCCTTAACACCATTCCTCTCCTCTGAAACTGATAAATGTGACATGCTGAAGTGCACTGTTTTGGGAGGTTCCCTTCAGAGCATTGACAGCTTTTAAATTCATACCCAAAGATTTTTAACATCCTAAAAATGCTGTGTTTGCAGCCCGTCGACAATCCACCATCATAAAGACGCAATGCGGAACTGTGCGATGAGCATGGACCAGATTCAGGAGTATCGCCGCCCCTTGTCACCTGTTGGAGAAGCTCCACTGTCTCCTGCATATAGTGCTAGTAAGTGCCAGAAACACACAGACTGAGACAATAAAAAACTTCTCCCCTCACACACACAAACACAGTCTCCATAAGAAATTGTGAGACTCTTCTCTCTTTCCTCAGTCACCAGGCAGAGAGCCCACTCAGGTGGGCGAGTCCTGGCCGTCGTCCCACCCTCCCCCGTGATGCGTCGTTCTAGCGACCCTCAGCTCAGCCCCTCAGCCAGTAACAACCCTCCAGAGCATCCTGCACATACCTCTCACTCAGCACACTCTTCGCCCGCCCATCATCCCAGCTACCAATCGCATTCCTCAGAAACAGCAGGGAGCTACTGTGACCTCAGACCTTGCCCCGCTGGGCCCCCTAAACCTCCGGCGAAGAGCTATGTGGAGCGATTGCGAGTGGAAGAAGGGAGGCAGGACGGAGCAAGGGATGAAGGAGAGGGGATGTTCAGCGCCCCGCAGGTGGAGACAACGTCCTCGTTCAGGCCATCCAGGTATGACAGACACGCACGCTTTTTAATATAGGCAGAGGCCGACTTGTGTAGCAAATACGCAGCTGACTGTTGCTCAGCTTTTAGTACACTAAAGCATATTCTCTCAGGATGGTAAATCGGTGTCCTCAAAGGTCAATACACCTTCTGGCATTCTGTCATAGAGGGCAAAAATATCGGAGTGAGACACTGCGGTACAGCTTTGAGTGAGCGGGGACTGGGAAATAGACTTGAGTAAACAGCTGATAATCCTGTGGGAAAGAGCCTGAGGGCAGATTTGTGCTGTGGTCAGAGACACAGCGGATACTGTATTTTATTGGGTGCCATGGGAGGACACAGCAGATGAGGCTTGTAAAGGGAAAATTGTCAGGTACACTGAGTTGGCAGCAGCGGTGGAGCAGGCAGCAGCTTTGTGCATCTCAGCATCCGCTGTGAAACTTTGGTGCAGGGGGATTATTGTCAGCATTAACACCACTGGGGAAATTGACAGCTAAGGCAGTAAAGGCTACTTATGTTTGAGGCACCAGTGCGAGCCAGTGAGTGGCTGGTTGAGGAGAAAAGGGTATGATTAGGACAAAGTGTTGAATGTCACATGGTGCAGAATATATGCTGCGCATTTGGTTTGTTTCGCTGGTGTATAAGTCCAGTTTGTCAATATGTCCAATGGTCTTAAAGATCTATGACTGACTGGATTCATGATTCCTACCATTTGTTAGTAACTTGCTGATGCATCTGATGATGCATTTGCTGGAAGATTGTGTTAGTGGTGAGCTTTCAGGTCGACATTATTAGTTTTAGAACATGTCACCTCAATTCAAATAGGCTTAAATTACAAATACATAAACCAATTCAAACAAAACTTAAGATCCCTTCTTAATGAGCTGTCGGACTAATTCCATATCTGCATGACCGATCTTATCAGCAGATGTACTGCTATCATCTTATATGTTGGCAGATAACTAACATGAAATTGCCTATTATTTGTGCACCATGTTTGACTAAAACAAGTGGACCCAGTGATGAGCTTAAACCATCTTGTTGTAACTTATTCATCTTTACAAATCTTTTTCTTGCAGTCCTTGCCGGTGCTCATGTCCTGTCCTGGTTCAGTACTTTCTAATACAGTGTAATCACTCCTGTGCAGGTACGAGTCTTGCCTTATGCCAGCTGAGAATAAGCCTCTGGAGATGTCAGTGCTGAAGAGAGTCAAAGAGCTGCTGGCTGAGGTGGATGCAAGGACCGCGGCTAAACACATCACCATGGTGGACTGCACGGTACATACCCCCCACACACACACACACGCACACAAATGTATGCAGTGCACTTGCAAGCACAAATGCGCACAAAAGCAATTAAATGCACATGCTGACTGGCATAATCACATTCAGTAAATGCACAAATATGAACAGCAATAGACGTCCATGTTGGCACACATGCATGTGAACACACTAACAAATAAGCTGCACACACGCACACACACACACACACACACACACACACACACACACACACACACACACACACACACACACACACACACACACACACACACACACTACGTATACAGCTAATCTTTTTTTTTTTTCAACTCTTTGGACAGGTGGCTCGAATATTAGGCGTGACTTCAGAGATGCAAAGGATGATGGGAGTGTCCTCAGGGTTGGAGTTGCTGACACTACCACATGGACACCAGCTCAGACTTGACCTGCTGGAGAGGTACAAACACACTTTTTTCACTGTCTTTTTTTATTCAACATTCAATAACTTCTACATTCATTCAGCTATTAATTATCTGTTCTCCTCACTTCTCCACCATCTCCTCTCTTTCCTCTTCTGTTCTTATCGTCACCCACCAAATCTCTTGTCCTCTTCGCTCCCTTCTCATCTTCTTCCATCTCTTTTTTGCCTCTGTTTTCGTTGTACAACATGATAAATATTTCCCTATTGTTGTAACATTGTGTTACTGAACGCAAAATTGATAAAAGCTGAATGTGAGGCATCAAACTGTGCTTTGCAGCTTTGCGTGAATTCCTCTTCCTTAACTTTGCTTGAGTACTTGAAATAATATATATTTCATCAACATCTGAGGGCTCCGTCACATTACATCACTCTTATAATACAGTACAATCTGCCACAAAGTGAATTTCCAGAGCGCCTTTCAGGAAAGGCTTTGACTTAACATCTTCTACTTCCCCATATTGCCATATTGCCGCATATTGCCTTCTTTCCTCAGGTTCTACACCATGTCGATCATGGTGGCCGTGGACCTGCTAGGCTGTACAGGAAGCACAGAGGAGAGGGCAGCTCTGCTCCACAAGACCATCCAATTGGCCGCAGAGTTGAAAAGCAGCCTGGGCAACATGTTTGGCTTTGCTGCAGTGATGAGAGCCCTGGAGCTGCCACAGGTACAGAGACACAGATAAAAGTCACCATTGTCAGCACAAAAACTTCCATCAAAGAATGTTTTTTGAGTGCATTCTTACATTTTTTGTTGTGTCGCTCGTTTCCTCAGATTTCTCGCCTGGAGCAGACGTGGGTGACATTACGCCAGAGACACACAGAGGGCGCTATTCTATATGAGAAGAAACTTAAACCTTTCATGAAAAATATGAACGATGGCAAAGGTGAGATCCTAGTTTATGTGATTTGTGCGTATTATATACAAAAATGTATAAGTGTGTGTTTATTTCCAACTGAATTCAAAACTGTCCTGCTTACAGAATCGAGCGCCCTGTCCAACACCTCACTCCCCCACATCATTCCTGTCCTGTCCTTATTGGAGCGGGGCATGGCTCTCGGGGAGGGGCTGGAGCCCTGGGAGAGTGCTGAGGTGGGAGTAGATGTAGTCATGTACCACCTAGAGGCAGCTCGTACCATCGCACATCACGGGGGGATCTATAGAACTAACGCCGAGACCAAGCTGCAGGGTAAGGACAAGGGCGATGTTTGGAAGCAGGACTTGAGACAATCAAAACAATGTCGAATGAATGCACTTTGCTGCCTAATCCACATAAGCCTTCGAGTCGGAGACAGACACAAGATAATGTCAGTGGCAAACACTGACCAGTGATATTCACTAGCTAACGACACACGAGCCTCAACTAACAGCAAACACCAACCAATTCAAATGCCACACAAACACATGACTTTCTTTTCCGCTGTCAGAACACTCAAAAGTTTTGACTTTGCCCCAAAGCTGAGAGTGCTGTGTTTGTCTGTCCAACTTGTTCATTTTTAAGACCCTCATTACTGACTCATGGGCAGATCTTAGCTGAACAGATGAAGTGAAGCAAAAAAGACATAGTAGTTACTGGATGTAACTCCAGTTCTGTCATTATACGTGTAGCCCTCTCTTCTTCCTTTTTAATTAGGAAATAGGATCCACATATCATCGCTTTGTTCTGCATTTTACTCTGCCAATTGGCGACCCAATAAAAACAGAGGCTCCTCTAGACCCTCGTTTTAAATAAAAATACATCTCTGTTGTCATCCATATATTTTTCTGAGGAAAAATACATTTTCTCCCTGCCCCTCTACCCCTAATACTGTTTGGTTTAACCTCATTAATGCAGTCAGCCTTCACACTGACCTTCAGATTGATTAGAATAAGCCGTTTTCTCGCCACAGCTGGTTTTGTGTTACACCTCATGCTGTTAATGTACTGCTGTTAATAGTGAGGCGTGTTTTCAGTATGAGTGTTATTACAACATCGCTGATTTGATGAAACGACTGTATGTGTGTGCGGTCACTATGTTAACTGTATTGATCCCTAATACCTTCCCAATGGTTCTCAGTTTGAGGCCATTACTGCTTTATTGAACCACGTGTCAATAGCTATCAGCTCACATCTCTGTTTTCTGTTATATCTCACTATCGATCAGCTTGACCTCAGTCTGCTCCCTTCATCAACAGCGCCAAGCAAAGCTCAGATGCTTACTTCATGCAGTTGTTGAAACTGGTTTATGTTCAAAAGCTGTCTTAAATTCATCTTAAGGGTGGCGTTCAGGAATTTGAATTATTTAATTGGGCACGAGGGAGGAATGTACTTAGTAAACATCAAGGCATGCAGGTTACATTCCCTGTGGCCTCACTGCAAAGAGCAGCAGAAGGATAATATTTAAGCATGGACGTTGGACAGTACATGTGATCTCAACTCAGAGGCCCACTTTTCAGAGCTTTCACCCTCATCTCACAGCCTTCATCAGCCAGTGAACCTTTGAGTTAAGATTATTTTGTCGCACGATATGATGGTAGTTTGTATTTTCATTATATTCAGTCTTTCATATAATTTTCAAATTGTCTTTCAACAGTGACTGACTTTACTTACCTTTTAACATGCACTTTGGTGTTCTTTTATTTTCATTTTTCACCTTGTCTAATATTCTCAGGTGTGAGTTAAGAGTAACATCCTGCACTCTCCTCTCTAGGACTCCAGGAGCGAGCACAAATTCACGAAATCTTCCAGACAGAGTTTCAGATGCGTCTTCTGTGGGGCAGCCGCGGCTCTGAGGGCAGCCAATCGGAGCGCTACGAGAAGTTCGACAAGGTCCTCACCGCCCTGTCACACAAGCTAGAGCCCCCTGTACGCCACAGCGAGCTATAGCACCTGCCCCGACACCCGCCGTCACCAAAACACGCCCATCTGCACTCGCCACTCATTGTGGTCTTGTTTTGCATCGCGAAGGATGATATGAAGAGTCCAGCGTGAATACTGGGAGAGGTGAGAGCGAATGAAGAGGCAGCTAACAGATGCATGTGCAGTGAGCAATAGGAATAGAGAGAAGAGGGTCTCACTTATATCATGTGTTGCATTCACTGTGGACTTCTCTTTCTGTTCCTCCCTGTGGACTTCCTCACTTAGCACTAAAATATTTAAATGGCATCAGAGAGGAGACAAGCTGAGTGCATAAGAAGACGGGGACAGATGGGTGACCGGCTCCTCTGTTTGGTACAAACAGTAACGTGTACGGTGTGTCCAGAGGGCCAAACAGAGCAGCAGAGTTTGATTTTGCTCCAAGAAAACACAGACGCTCTCTTGTTTCAAACAACTGCTGTCATACACTGTAGCAGAAATGATAACAATAACGTGCATAGCTCATATATAGATGTTTCGTCTGTGTGAGTGAGTGCGTGTGCATCTGTGTGTGTGTTTACATTCCTTCATTTTTGTATGTGATTCATGTTTTATGCTTTTCTTTTGTCTTATTGACTCGTTATGATGAGAGGATATCTAAACATCATGGACGTTGCTTCACCAAACTCGTGAGAATCTGTCAGTGCTCATTCTGAGGGAACCATGTTCATAAAATCTCATCAAATATGTATCAAGCAGTCCCATTGAATCCCATTAAAAATGTATCAGGCATGCATTAATAAATGTATCAGAAATGAAACATTTGGAGAAGTAATGCTGAAACTTCAATATGAGGGCTTTGTGAGTTGCTAAAAACATTAAAATTAGAAAGCAACCTCCCTCTGTTGTAGCTGTTCGACTAATACATTTGATATTGTGTGTCTTGTGCACCAAATTTAACTAAAAACAGCACAATAATACAGGAAAAATGGGGTGTCTTCTGTTTAAATTTAGTCAAAGCAATGTTTCACTTAGTATATAAACATTTATGAACATGCTTTGGTATCACTACCTTCGTTTTGTGCATTTGCAGAAATAATTCAAATGGTTGATGCATGCAGCTATAAATGTTATACCAAGTAAAATGTTGCTTTAAACGACTAATTTAAATGTGTTGAATGTGTCACAGTTGAGAAATATACAGCTGATACAGTGGAGATCTTTCATGTCTGTGGATAATCTTGAATGATGCTGAACAGACAGAGAAATCTGTCATCTTACATCTTTGCTTGAAAACCAGTGAATGATTAAAAAAACTGAATCAGATAAGGACATGTTGACCACAGCCCTGCAACACAGAATGTCTTTGGGTTGTATGTTTTGAATTTGTGTTTGGGCCGTAGAGCTAAAATGATCCTAATCTGTTTGTTGCTGTGGGATTACATTTTGTGTTAAATCATTGCTGTATTTACAGCCTGGGCCTGAGAGGGCTGGAGCCAACTCTCAGAGCTATGCAATCATTTCAACCAAGGGCTGAGACCCCCCCATTCAGAATATTTTAGACAGCCAGTTTTCCACTTCTTACGTCCCCTTCCTTTTAAGATGCCTATCCTCTCTCTAACCCTATCCAAATTGCTAATCTCTATATGATAAAGTCTTATCAGATATCAATCAAACAGAAATAATTCTAAAAATATCCTTCTATCTGAAAGTTGCATATCAGAGATCCTTGAATGGATGTTTGATTCTCCCGCTTTCTAGTCTGAACCATATTTAGGTTCAGCTCTACAGAGCAGTTCAGTAGGTGAGGAGCTATGTGCCAGTTCCCACTGTGGTCCAACAGGGGGCGATCTTTAGTCAGCAAAAAACACTGAATCATGAATTGTAATATGATATAACAGGAAGACACACACACACCACACACGGGAAAAACACATTGATTGTGTGTTTTAAGACCAATGTTTGCTGTCACTGCTATCAGATATCAAACCTACTGGTTTAGGTCTGATGACACTGATGAAGACAAAGTGATGATGATGATGATGATGATGATGATGATGATGTAATCTGTTTTATTTGTCCTTTGCTGAATGCTGTACAGGAATGCGCTGACCGTGTGTGAATTCTCCTGTTTTTTGTAACAGGGCTGTATGAGATGAACTTGAAAAGCAAAAAGACGAGAAATGTTTTAGGACCGATCTCATGTTTTTTTACGTACTGTACATAGCAATTCACTTTTTTTCAAATAAAATGATTGCTTGTGTCAAAGAGTTTGATTTTGTTTGGAAAGAAAGCATGTCCTAAAGTTATTAAGGGGGTGTCTTATTTTTGTTTAGTTTTTCTAGCTGCCATCAAATCCCATGAAAGGTCTGATAGACCTCAAGGGTTGTCCAAAAACTATTTAAAACACATCAGTGAGCTACACTATTGCATTGGGCGACATGTTCCTTCATTACAATGAACATTCATCTTACATGCAACAAATGCACCACTGACTCCTGTTTGAGTAGTGTTTGCTAAAAATGACAGTACCCAGCTGTTTAAGGAAATATTTAAGTTTTTTTGTAAATGAAAATATAAATTTTTGACATGTTTTTAAAAATTTACATCCTCAGGAGGAAAGAATGGGCTTAGAAAAGTGCAGAATATTGACAGACTTCTTTGAGCTACATAAACACACAAGGGACTTCTCTCAATGCATTTCTTGTTGTAGTGGGAGAAGATGAGGATGAATGATGAAGGCAACAACGACTTTAGAATAGGTATGTATAATAGTTAGGGCCTGCAGTGCAATGCGCATGCATGACCAGTAGAGGGCAGCATTTCACTGTCAAACCAACGCTGGTCCGTCTTTTATGTACAGTCCACAGTTATCATCCAGCCATCTGCAGACATGAGCGTCCTGGTTCCTGGTCCAGTTTAGGTGGCTGGCAGAGCAGTACTTCCTGAGTTTTCAGGGTTCCTCCCCAGGTAGACAAGAATGTCCTTTTTCATCCGCTAGTTTCTTGGATCAAGCACAGATGAGATACTCTATTTTTAGTCTTTTTAATGCTCATGATGCACACAAATGTGCAGTGTATGTTGTGTTTAACTGAAAATACACCTTATGAAGAGCACTGAGCATGCGTGTTGTGCAAGGCCTCACACATTTTTTTTCAGGCAAACCCATGGCGATGGCAGTGGGAGGGAGACAAAGACAGATGGACTGTGTGCGTGTGTGTGTATCCATGCGTGTGTGAGCGTGTGTCCGTATGTGTGAATGTATGTGAATGTGTTTTTGTATCATAGTGTGCTTTTGTCAACATGTGTGTGTATGTGTGCCACAACACAGATGTTGCAGGAATACTGCTGTTGCTCTTGCTGCTTACCCCCTTCATTACGGAGGCAGTAGTGCGGCCTGGCAGATGTTATACTGAGGCGGTGAGGGGGTTGAGTTTATTCCAGGTGAAAAATTTCCTGGGAAAAATATAAATTAGGAGAATGACTACATTTGTGTCATTAAGAAAGCTAAGTTGTGGAAAAAAACAGAACAGAATCCAGCAGCATAGAACAGAATAGGATGCCCCGTAATCTGCTACAATAGAAAATTATCATTCGCTGTGCTCTTTGTCTCCCCTTTCCATACAGTTCCATAGGCGTAACATGTTATGGATGTAATCTCTAAGAGGATTCTCTCTGCTTGGTATCATGGTACATGTTAATTTCAGCTCTTTATGTTCCTTATTGAAACAGACCCAAGATCTCCCAGGCCTGCCAGCAAGCCAGCCAACCAGCCAACCAACCGTCATCAATTCACCCCTAATCTCTCCCCCAGTCCTTTTACAGCTAATCCATTGTGCTGGTCATTGTCATCTGATCATGTGTGACCCCGGCTGCTTTATAGCCGGTGCCTGGCAGCGTAGCACTGACTTTTGACGTCCATCTACAGGCAGATATGGGGGGGTGGGATCCAAAGTTGTGTCTGTTTAAATGGATTTAGGGTTGTAATGTTGCTTGATTATAACATTTCCCGTTGTCAATAAATGTCTAAAATGTCAGTGTCAATGAGATGTAATCTCCATTTTTGTAATGACAGGCCAGGATGAGAACGACTATAGCTTGGGTGGGATATAGGTTGCACATAGAGACAAAGCATAGTTACATATTTGTCACGTAAGAGGTCACCACTGCTCTTTCACAGAATAAAATCTAATAAAAATAATTTGATGAAAGAATGTTTGACCTCATAGTGAATCACATATTTAGTAAGTCCAGGAGGAAGACATTGTAATTTAATATGAACATTGGCACTGGGTGAGAGCAGATCCTTGTGTATTCCTTGATATTACACACTCAGTTTTTATTGTATGATAATCAAGAATCATATAAAATGTAAATGCAACTATTTGTGTGCACGTATCAAATTCACATAAAGGCTCAATTTTGATCACGGCACACTGAGATGAAGAAAGCACAAGAAATCCATCAGAGTACAACAGAAGCAAGGCGTACCATCCGCAGCTTTATGTGAACTTCAAGGCAGCTTAGCAAATATGACGTGACACCCAGTAATGCTGCGATCATTCCTGGATCACTCATGAAACTTACAGCCATAACAATCCCACCCACACCCCATCTTCTGCCTGTTTGCCTCCCTCTGAGCTCACCCCATGACTGTTTTCACTTTTGAGGACACTCCTCACCCCAGTTAGGACCAAAAGACAGCACTCACGAATGGTACACATCATGTCTTCATTATCTTTCAAAACTTCCACTGCGGCCTCCGCCATCAGAGGACCCCCTCGTTTTCCCGCCCGTCTCCTGATCCACGCCCCACTCTTCCCTCACCCCCCGCCAGGCCCCTGGTCGATCTGTCTATCTGCCCCTGCACTGACTCCTCATTAACACATGAATGTAGACAGGGAAGGGCCTACTAAGGCTTGGACGCCAACAGAAGGCAGCAGATTTGCAATTCAAACCTCTGACCGACCCTCTCCCACCCCCACCCCAGCCTCCCAGCCCTGTATACTGGGACTGGAACTGTCACCAGTATGATTGAGCATGTATGTAAGGAGGGAGAGAGGGGATAGAGAGACAGATGTGCATTCACACACTCATGTCATGCCTCTACACACTTAA
Organism: Chaetodon trifascialis; assembly: GCF_039877785.1. NCBI lineage: Eukaryota > Metazoa > Chordata > Actinopteri > Chaetodontiformes > Chaetodontidae > Chaetodon > Chaetodon trifascialis. The sequence goes on from NC_092075.1 coordinate 12,296,543, forward strand.
ATATTGACTCATACAATGCAAATGCATGCACTTGCACAGGCCATGTGTGGGAGAGTGCTGTATACTAATGACTTTCCAATATAATGATTTTCTCAAATAAAGTTAAAGTCCAAGGGAATACCAGTTCATAAATGGAGGCACCAACGTAAAGCTTATAGTTGCACTCAGTCAAAACAAGTTCAAGTCCAGCTTAAAAATGGTAACCACAGTCCTTATACTGCAAAGCAGTTAGACAGTAACACACAACAATACAATTTAAAAACTGGCAATTTGGCATGCTGCTGCTCGAGTCCTTACAGAGACCAAGAAAGCTGCTCACATCACACAGGTCTCTTCACTGGTCTTCAGTGTTTCAGAGAATAGAGTTTAAAGTATTGCTGCTTGTCTATAAATTTCTCAACAGCTCAGAACCAAAATACACCTTCTATGCCTCTCAGGTCATCTGGTAAAGGGCTGCTAACTGTTCCCAGAGTGCAAACTAAGCGCACAGAAGCAGTATTTAGCTCCTGAACACAACAGAGCTAAAACAAACAACCAGAGGGTATTAGCACCAAGTTTAAATCTGTGTCTGAACAGCCTTTGATTGAACCTTGAATACACCTCATGATATATCTTATTCATATATTGTGTATTTATATGTCTGGTTTCAATTTTGGATTCAATTTCAATTCAATTTTTGATTTCTTTTTGAAAGGTTTGATTTATTTTAATTTGCATTTCAATGCTTTATGGTATTTTCCTCTCCATTATATGTTTTTAATGCATTATGTAAATTGCTTTGAACTGCCTTTGAGTATGAAATGTGCTACACAAATAAACTTGCCTTGCCTTGGGATAAAGGAGCTGGTATTTGCATTACTGACTCTGGAGTGTGCAGAACAGTCTCCAAAATGCTTTCAGGTTGAAGTTCAAAAACATGAGTAAAAGTGTAAAAACTGAAATTCTGGAAACATTGAAAATCAAAATTCAAATTAAATATCTGAAGAACCGGGGGGGGGGGCAGACATTTCATTGAAAGATAATTCTGAGCTTGCATTCAGTTTGCTCACCACGTCTAGTCTCCCGTCAACCAATGAAAAACGTATCTAAATACGTCACTTCCGACTTCATCTTACTACTTCCTGCATTTGCCGACAATATGGCAGCGCCCTTAGCGATTCACCTGGAGTTTGGGTAGGCGAAATTAAAACCCTTTCTGACAGTTTAGTCGTCACGTTTTAACGTTCCGTCAGCAGTCAGGCGGAGACCAAAGGCTGGGCGACCCTTGTATTAGTTTATTGTTGTATCGTAATTCTTCGTTTACTTAAAAAAGTCCTTATATCAGTGTAACAGCTAGCTTGACCTGCTAGTTTTCAGTTTGTTTATGAAATATCCATCAACGTGTGATCGCTTCTTCTCTGTAATTTGATAGGAACAGAGAGGGAGGTGCCTTAAAACAGAGCTGAACAAAACAAAAATGGGCATTTGTGGGAGCTGACCGACCTTTAACATCGTCTTCAGTCTGACCGGGCTGCACTGTGAAGCCTGTGAAACATTTAAAACTGTGAGACCTGTTCCACACAGACAGCGTCCCTCTCTGTACCTCCCCGCTTCCTCCTGCAGCTCAGCCACATGTGCAAAGGCTGCAGGGAAGAACATGCCGAAACTGTTTCTGAACATAATCAATGAACTGCAAAACAAAAAGAAAACAGTTTCCCGTTGAACGATAGACCTGCATGGAAAACAGACATGCATCACAAACTAAGTCCTCAGAGACTTGTGTGAGACTTGACAGCAATCAAGTTTCAGCATAAAGTTTTGATTTGGTAAAATCCTTAAACAATAAAACCAATAAATATGACAGCAATAGAGCAGCACATGGGTGGGGGATACTTAAAAAGTCCCTTTTCAGTTTATGTATGTTCCTGCATTAAGGAAAAAAAAATTATGGGTCCCATAATTCCCTATTTTAACTGATCTGTTACGGTAATTCATCACTTTTGTTTTTTGAAAAGCATGCAAACAATCTGGCAGATGAACTCTGAAATGCTAAATTAATATTATCTTACATTCAGAAGGATCTCTTTCAGTTTTTCCAGTCGTTAAGATTTTAAAACAAACTGCTCAACAACTGTTTGTAAACTCAGCACAGCTAACTAATATAACTAAAAGCTGAAATGACTATTTCAGAATTTTTCTTTATTTGCTCTGAAATTACTATTTCTTGCACCCCAGAAAGTCTTATGGACAAGTGCGTTGGATCATAAATTGTGACAAAAATAACCAAAAAAATATCCGTTTTCTTGTACTCTCTTTATTAACAACATTTTGGTCCTCAGACATTTATTGGGTACAATTCATACAAACAAAGCGCAGCAGTACCAGTAACTATAATCACTACGAAATTACCTTTGACGCTTTCAAAGAAACCTCAAGAAAAGAGTGGGAATATCACAGACTTTAAATTAAAGCGTTACCTAACTTTCTACACCATCAATTAACAAATGAATGCATAAAATAACCAGACACACATCTCTGTTATTGGCCAGTCAAGTGAATGAAATACCTGAGCTGCCCTGCTCAAGGGTTTAGCCCAGAATACTGAAACCAGCCCTGCTTTCCCCACATGTGACTCAGCGGTTTGGTCGTGATATTTGGGGAGCAGCAGCTTGTACACCTGAACCTTTCAGACCCTTTTCAGCTGAAACTTCCTCCCATTGTGTCTTAATGGTTTCTTTCAAGATCCCACATAATATAGAAAAGCTTTCCTCAGGCTCAGAGTGATGGAAAGCAGGTGTAAATGGGTTTTATATATTTCATCTTTCAACCTGCTTCGGCCTCTTAAATGTGTGTGTGTTGTTTAATTGCTATATCTGTAAAGCTGTTTTTATTTTGATGGTGTGCTTCTGACTTCTTTTCCTGTGAAAAACACCACTCTGTGCTCTTGTTTTTTATATATTTGAAATGTACTTTTATTGGAAATAGTTAATTACGTTGTAGATTGACACAGCACAACAGCTGGTTTTGACAGAACCCCCACCAGTCTCTAAATGCCACAACGCACACACTTTATTGATCCGTCTAACTCTTTTTTTGTCTAGTGGCGGAGCAGAGCTGCTTTTTAATGGCGTGAAGGAACATCATGTGACGCTTCCAAGCCAATCTCAGCCCTGTGAGTATCACCTGTCTGCTCGTGTCATATTTAGAGCCTCATTGTGTAACGGTGATGTCCTCAAGGACCCGTCCAGTGTTTCTGCAAGCTTCAGTACATTCACTGCAAAGCACACAGACTGGTATTATACGCAGTGTGTTCATGGACAAGACATCAGACATCTTGGCTGCCAGGTGACAGCTTTTTACTCTACAAGCTTTTACATTTCACTTTAAATTCATGTTGCCTGCTTGTTTTTAGCTACATTACCATGTGATGATTATGTTAAATCAACTAAATTAAAATTAGATATGCGCTTCAGTGTGATGGATCACATGCATTCATTTTGCAGCCTCATCACGTTGACTGCCATAACATGCTGAAATGAATGGAAACCAATGGGGAAAATAGGAAAAGAAATATAACAGATGACGGTTTGTGGAGAAAGCAACAATCCCTCACACTGTGGATCACTGCTGCTCACTGTGTCGATGACGTTTTGCTTTGCCTTCGATCAACAGTGATGGATAGTGTGCACGATTCTTTGGTTTCCCTCGCGGTCAAGAGTTTGCGGTCGGTGAGGTTTTTGTTGCACGTTTTCAGAATTGTTGCTTACAGAGTGGTTTGGAAATGACTGGCGGTCATCTCAAGATAAATTGTATGAAAATGCAAGACCATCAGCGTTGTACACATTTCGCATAATTCCAGCTGTTATCTCAAAGCAACAGACACGGTGCCTTTTTAGATCATAATGGCCACACGTTTTATTTCTTTAACCTTTATTTAGCCAGGAGCTCTTTTCAGGCAGTTTCTCCTTTACAAGATCACACTAAAAGCACACTTGCATTGTGACTGTTGATATAGCCATGTTGAAATGTGTGTTATGAGGTTTTGTTGACACTACAGGAAACAACATCACACAACAGAAAAATCTGCTCAGTTTTCAATATGGATACGAGCGCCATCATTAACCCTTCAATGTCATGACTCCCTCCTGTAAGCCATTGTCCTCCCATCATCATAACATCTGTGTGGCTGCCTGTTCTCCTTCTAAACTGCCACTTGGAGAAGCTGCCCACTGCTAAAGCCGATGTATGTGTGTACATGAATGGGTGTAGTAAACGGGGTAAAAGGGAAGTTAATTTTTTTTTTTTTTCTGTGGGTTGCAACAGTGCAGTGGGGCGACAGACCCTCAAGTCAGGGGTCATTTCAGCTGGCTTGGCGGGCTCATTTCTCAATTCATAAAACTTTTCTACCTCAGGATTCAAATGAAATAGATTTTAATTTGGTGAGAGATTCAGGTTTCCTCCAATGTGGGTCACTAACTCAGCATGGGGGAGGAGGGGTCGAGGGAAAACCTGCTGACAGCCTGATTTAACTTCCCAAACCCACCTCAGGACTCGGCTTATTGAGAAAATAAGGAGAGAAAAAGCAGTGAATGGCAGCTGCATAGAGGTTAAAACTGTGATTTTATATATATATATATATTTGTGTGTGTGTGTGTGTGTGTGTGTGTGTGTGTGTGTGTGTGTGTGTGTGTGTGTCTTTGGTATTTCACTAAACAAAGCATGTTCATCCATGGCGCTGACGTTACCACGACAACAAAAAGACAAAAGTTGACCAGAACAGGGAATGTCAGCCAGATATGACCTTGCTGCACCAGCCGACCTGTGTGTGTGTGTGTGTGTGTGTGTGTGTGTGTGTGTGTGTGTGTGTGTGTGTGTGTGTGTGTGTGTGTGTGTGTGTGTGTGTGTGTGTGTGTGTGTGTGTGTGTGTGTGTGTGTGTGTTTTGCCATGCGGTGCACGAAGTTGATCATTGTAACGTCCCAGCAGCGCGGACATTTTGACATAACATTTCCTGGATGTATTGGCTCATTGTGATCTTAAGTTTGTGTGTCTGGCAGGTTTGCTGATCCTGAAAATGTTGCTCCGAACTAATTTCGCGTTACGCGTCAGTGCGCGTGTGTGTTCGCATGAGTGTGTGTTCATACAGAAGGGGAGCAGTGAAGGCAGATATAATTGGTTCTGAATCCTTCGTATTTCTCTTTGACCCCAGCTGGTGATTGATGACCCTCGACTGAAAGACACCCCCCCCCGTCTCTCTCTCTCTCTTACTCTCTCTCCCTCTCATGCACGCACACAACAAAACCCCCGTGGTCGAAGGATCACACAGTTTTTGCCCCTCGCATCAGCAGAAAGATGGATAGCTCATCCCCCCTCACATGACCGTCATAATCACACAAAGACGGAAAAGCAAAGGGAGAAGAAAGGGGGGAAAAACTGCACGCACAAAAGAAAAGCGGGCACGGTTTTGAATCGCCGTCAAAATGGCGCCTTTTCCTTCCCCTCCCTCCATGTCTCCTTTCCACCCACGCAACGCAGCTATCCCAAGATGCATTAGGAGGCTGTGACGCATTTTCCCTGTCTCTTGTCTGTTTGTTCCCTCATTTTCTTTCCCCCGTCTACCTGGACTGCAAAGCGTGATCAAAAGCCCTCAGTCGCTCCGTGTCGTCGTCCTTTCGCCTCTCTAGCTGCTGGTTGCTAATGCTTTACATTGTGTCCCTTCTCTCATGCAGTTCATGTGTGTAAGCCTGTTGTTTTGGCTCTGGATCATTTAAATTTGTGTAAGCTTTTCCAAGAAAGCCATTAAAACGGCACCGCCTGATGACTGTTTCTGTTATAAAAATCTTAACTGATGAGCTTGAATTATCATCGACCTGCATATCGAGCGAGGACATCCCGTTTATTTCCTGCGTGCAACTTTAACATGTTTGCTTGTGTGTGTTTTTAGGGGGAGGCAAATAAAAACAAGAAGGCAGAAGATGTAAAGAGATGAAGGGGGGAATGATGGGAGGAGAGTGGGTTTTACGAGAGAATTAAAGAGAGTGTGAGAGTGCGTGAGATGGAGGGAGAGAGAGAGCAAATGAAAAAGTAAATGGGGGGCGAGAGGATGAAAGAGCGAATAAGGGGTAATGGTGGAGAAAAATTACCAACAGTCAAAGGCAGAGAGAGAGGGCGAAGGAAGGAGTCACCAGAAAGAAGGAGTTATGACTTCTGTAGAGATTAGTTCTGTTTTTAGCCCCACAGAGGTGCCGGTCAATATTCACTGCCTAGGACTCTGTAGTGTGTGTGTGTGTGTGTGTGTGTGTGTGTGTGTGTGTGTGTGTGTGTGTGTGTGTGTTTCAAAGGGAGGTATTTGTCTTTTTTTATACGGAGGCCTGCAACCGTAGAAAACCAGCACTATCATTATACTACTGAGCTGGCCGACAGCACTGCAATTAACCTGAACACACACTCATGTGCAGTAACACACACACACACACACGCATGCACACACGCCTCCATACATCACACATCATCCACGCAGTCTGTTGCCCTCATAGCCACGGTGACCGGGCAGGTGCTTCTACAAATTCACGAATCATTTATTGTCATAAGCTAAATGCTGCAAGTAAGCCCTGTGATATTTCTTTTAGTGTCATTTGTTTTTATTTTTTTTTCTTCGTTTCCTTTTTGGGTGTGTATTATCTGTTTTGTAACCAGGGGCGGTTGATCGAGATGGCAGCGCTGTGATTTCTTCAATTTTTATGGATGCATTAATTAAACCTTCACCTCTGTAAGATGCCTCTGCCACAGAAAATTTAAAAAAAAACAACAAATTTGTCACATGTGTGGAGGCCAGTTTTGAAATCAAAAACACCTGAGCCCCGGTCATAGCACCCATCCACCCACCCACCCAATTTGGTGAATTTTTGGAAGATTTTAGACAACACAATATCTCAGTAATTTTCCACGTGAGCTGGAAGCCTGCGCTCTTTATCTAAGGAAGAAATTCACTGAAAAGTAAAACAAAATCCACGTTTTGCTCCGCTGTGAGCACGCAGCATTTTCCCTCCTGCTTCTCTCTGAACGTACTTGATGTCAAACCCGCCTTCTTTGAACGCTGATGGGATGTTAGCTCTGCGTTTGGTCCAGCTGAACCCCGTGTGGCTCGACGCCTACCTGCTTACGGCTTCACCGCTCTTCTTACACCTGTCTCGGGATGACTCTCGTCGTCCCCCTCATATCTGCTCCATCTGCTGCTCTCTCTCTCTCTCTCTTTCTCTCTCTCTCTCTCTCTCTCTCTCTCTCTCTCTCTCTCACTCGCTCTCTCTCTATTAGCTCTCTCTCCTCTGTTTATTTACTCTCTCATTGCACATCTCCATCCCTCATCCCCTCTCTTCTTTCATTCCATTGTAAACTGTTCAAAGATGCTGATACTGTTCATTTTGATGGTGTGTGTGTGTGTGTGTGTCTGTGTGTGTTATATGGCTGCCAGCAATTGCAGTGCAGCTCTCAAGTGTTATCGTGACTCGTTGTGCTCCTGTACATTAAGTGGACAGCTGTGATCATACACACACACACACACACACACACACACACACACACACACACACACACACACACACGTCCCACATTTGATCACAACCAGGAAACAGCCACATGCAGATATTAGATTTCTGTCGTTTGCTGCATGTGTGTCCATGTTAGACCACTGTTTTTAAAGGAAAACACGCAGTTTTGTAAGCAAACACACCAACTGTGAATACACAGGCGCTCAACAGCTCTTAGACCACCTTGAATTTTAATGTTAACGACCACCATAACTATAATATATTCATTAATAGTTGTTTAGCGGGGATTTATCCTAAAACCTCTCATTGTCGTCGCCTTTGTGGCTTTCTGTCAGCCGGTCTGAGTGAGGCTCAACCTATTGTTGAGACAAGGTCAATCTGATTGTTCCAGAGGTCAGACTCATGGAAAATTCAAGCATCGCGGATATTCAAGCTCAGGCGATTTAATGTTTGACTCTCGCAAAGAAAATGAGCGTTGCGCCTTTCTGTTCGCTTTATTTAGTCCTGAAAATATGCACTGCAGGTGTGAGGCTGGAGAGGAATGAAATGCATATGTTAGAAGAAGCAGCCGCTTTTGGAAAATGTCTGGCTTCATATTTTCTTTTTTTTCCTTCGTTTTAATTTTTGAAAAATGCTGCGGATGGTCTTTGTTTTCACCTCCGATCAGTTGCATCAGGCCTGATACGCACAGATCATACATTTTATTTCTTTCCAACCAAGGTGAACAATGTCGCTCTTGGCCATTGACACAAGTCAACCCTTCCCCCATTTCCAGTGTCCTCTCCTCTCCCGCCCGCCAAACATACACATACACTCATAAATATACATGCACACAGACACACACACACACACACACACATATACACAGCCTCGTCCCGCCTGGTGCTTCCGTCGCGTCACATCGACCAGGGGGCTGGAACCGTGCACCTTGACCCTTAACCCCTGACCTGTGACCTCTGTTGTCTGCCTCTGTATGGGCTTTGTGTGTGTATGGGTCTCATGTGTGTGTGTGTGTGTGTTTTCCAGGGGACGTGAAGCAGCTGCTGGTCTGGATCCAACGGAACCTGCTGAAGGAACGGCCCGAGCTCTTTGTCCAGGGAGACTCTGTGTGAGTGTGTGTGTGTGTGCACTTGACACACACTTGATCTGTGTATAACAATACAACCTAAAAGGACGTGTTATACATCACACGGCCACTGGAACAAAACCTTAAATGCCAAATATGACTGTTACAGCTGATCACAAACAGGACGAGGACAGTTTTCGGCCCGTTGAAAATTTGAGTCGAGGAGCTTTCTCGAGCCTTTTTTCCTGCACTTTGAAACTGCTGAAATGCTGGAAAAAAACAGTCTAGCCTTGAGGTTATGGGTTTCAGTAAGATGATTACCTGTTTGCAAGTGTGTGTGCGCGCGTGCACATGTGAGCCTCTGTGTTTGTATGCACTCACGTGTGTGTTTACGTCCGTGTGTGTGGGTCCGGGGCTCACAGCAGTCTTATAGGACTGGCTGACTTTTACAGCTGCCTTTGTGCAGGACTATTTATAGCTCCCCCTAACCAATGAATGGAGAAAAAGCTGGCCTACCTATAAACCTTATAGATTAGATGTGTGTGTTTGTGTGTGCTTTATGTTGGTAGCACACACTGTTTTTGAGCAAACCATCATCAAGGTGTTTTCTTCATTATCTTATTAAAAAAGCTCGGTGGGCACTGTGTGTGTTAGTTTACAATCTTTAGCTTTTTTTTTTTTTCCTTTTGTTCTTTCTCAGCTCAGCCATGTTTTTTTTAATGTGTGTGTGTGTGTGTGTGTTTTGCCACATGTTTGTACTCACAGGTTCCACTCACATCGCCCTTTCTCATTGACGTCATAGAGCATCCACAAGGTGGAGAGAGGCTCACTTGAACGCTGTGAGAGGTGTCTGTTTCAGGCATTATCTCACCATCCACTTCACCTAAACTGCTTCCTCTGTGCCTTTCAGGAAAACAATACACCAACATGTGTGGAGCAGACTGCACCCATAGGTGCCTGTTGTTACCCTCCCCCATTATCCCCATTATCCTCTTTTGCAGGGTGGTGATTTTTTTTTTTTTTTTTTAGCCTTTATCTGTATGTTATTTTAGGGCCTCCATTAATTTCTGGTGACAGTTTGTTTCCCCCCACAATCTTCCTACTCTTTTACCTCCATCTCATATATTTTTATACATTTAATTTTTTTTATTTTGTGATTTGAAATACAAATAGTCTCCGTGTATTTGTAGATAGAGCGTTCTCAGTGTACATAGCAGCAATGAGAATAACCCCATACATAACATAACACACATAAACACACACTTGCAGTCACTTATCCTGATTTTTTATTAGTTAGTTAGTTTGATTATCATAAATTCAACAGTGTTTGTTCCCAAATATAATACTGGCTTTATATTAGTTTCATACTGTGTAGTGTTGAAAATTAAAACACCAGACTTGATTTCTTACAGCTTTATTTTGCTATAAAATTAAAACGATATCAGAATTTTTTTGACTGAAAAGATTCCACACAAAAAAAAAACCCAACATATTTTTTACTGTCTTTTCTTGTTACTTTCAGGTCTATTTCTCAATTATCTGTATCTTCTTAAAGCAAACTGTTACGCTGAGTAACTGTTACACGGGCTGTGACCTCTGAGTCTTGATCCACCACCCCGAAACATTAAAGACTAAACTGTAATTGATAATAATTAGTAAGAATTTAATTTGTAATAATATATTTATTTTTTCTAAATATGGTTTAATTGGACTGGCTTACATTCAGAGAGGAAATAAAAGTCAGGTCTGGGAAAGCAATACATTATTTATACTATTTCTCCTTTGTTGAGCATCATTTTAACCTTTTTTTTAGCTTCTCTTTCACCGGTTTACTTTTCATATTTCATAAAAGCTTGAAAGTTTTTGGATTTTATCTTGACTGTTTTTTATTCAGATGTTTTTTTCCTGTACATCTACGTAGGCTTTCCTGCTCTACGTGTTTCTTTTACACGCATGTGTACGTGTGTTTGCGCCTGTGTTACCTTTGGGAAATGCGTCTGACTCAAAGCGCTGTGTTTTCCCACAGGAGACCTGGGATTCTGGTGCTTATCAATGACGCAGACTGGGAGCTAATGGTGAGCACTGGGAGCCACGTTCACTGTCAGATGGTGAAATGTGTGCCTGCTTGCAGCAGCTTGTAAAAAAATGCATTATTTCTATTTTAAGCTCTTTTAACCTATGTTGTCTGTTTTGAGGATGCACCATTACAGTGTTAAATGATTGGAGATCATGTGCGGTTTCATGCCCTCATGCGTAGATCCATAGACATATAAAAATGCTTGTGTGCACGTTTAAATCAGGAAGAGGAAGACTGTGAGCATGAAGCCTATATGTTCCCTCACACTGTTCATTTTCTCTGTGTCAGTTCACGTGTTACATCATGTGAAAGCAGCTGCAAGACAAGTTTGTCCTTGGGGTCTCATATCTGAGCACATATTTACATGCACACACAGTCTGAACGCTTCAATTTGAATCCATTGATTCAATTACAGGACGCAACGCAGGATGTAAATGAAATGAAAAGTTTGTCATTGATTGGGCTTCGGTGGGAACATGGGAGTGATACACATATTCATATTAGTAAAGACAGACATTTCTGTTTGAATATTGAATATTTTGTGTGTTTTCTAAACCTCAGGGAGAGCTGGACTACCAGCTGCAAGACCAAGACAACGTCGTGTTCATTTCTACTCTTCATGGAGGATAGAAAACGGGTTGAGGAAGGCAAACATAGCCTTGACATCTCTGTAACAGCCTTTTCTCCACATCCCCTCCACTCTTCACTCTTTCTCCCCCCAACATCTCAACAACGCGCTACCCCATTGGACGTTGCTGATGTGTCGGCCTGCACCGTCACATACGAGGTGATTGATGTCGGTCTGCAGGAATGAGAAATTCAGAGATGGTTACCAAGAGTAAATGTGGACAGGAATTTTTTGGACGTTTGTGTAAACACCAACAGATTTTCATTCTTTTCTTTTCTTTTTTTTCAATCAAGCTGAGCAGGTTTAAAGGGCAACCATACGAAGCTGTGGTTGTACTGGTCAGCTCACAGAGGAGAGTGTAAATACCCACAGTCGGCGTGTAAACCTTCACCTCCCTGCATCCTCTCCTTCAGTATGACTGAGGAAGACAAAATGACCTTCTCCTGAGGTCTACAGTGACCTTTAATTCATGAGTATAAAACAAAAGGCAACACTTTACTTAAACCCTCCTGATTAGCATTTCCAAGCAGTGTATCAACATTAATAACACACTGTAGGCTAGTTGTGAGCAGATATAAGAACGTTGGAAGTGTTTATTCATATATTTGTCAAAAATGATAACTTTATATGATTACAGTCATGGTCTACTAATCTTATTCATTATCTGTTTATACACCAGAAAACAAATAAGAGACAATTTCCTTACATGTGCCTAAGACTACATTGTAGTGTGTTAAAAACCCTTAAGTGTTTATAATGTGCTTAGAAATTCTAATGAGGGCCTTAAAATAAAGTGTTGCCAAGAAAAGTTATGGGTTGTTTTTTTTGGGGGGGGGGGGTTGTGATTTTTTTTTTTTAATATGTATATATATATGTAAAATGCGTTTTTAGTCTCTTTATTGCTTCTGATATTTTTCCTCATAAAAAAATAAACTTTTTTTAAGACAAATTAAGTACCTGAATCTTTGTTACACCTTAATTTCTGCAACTACACTCTTAATGATCAAAAGGCTTTTTTTAATTTTTTTTTTATTTAAGGTATTAGAACAATATATTTTCTTTGCTTTATTTCTGTGGGAATATTCTCAGTTAAAAACACGTGAAATGACAAATTAAATATTTAACTGTAATTCTTATACCCTCTTCAATTGGCGGAGGGTAACTCAGTTGCAATAAATAATAAATATCTGTGTAATAAATTCTACTGTTCCGTGTTAATTGTCGTCTATGTTATGATTTTTGTTGTCCAATGTAAAAATCATTTTTTCACAAACACCAAAGTCTCGCTGTGTGTTTCTGCACTTTACAATTTCACCCTAAAGTGGGCTGCAGGGATCCAGACCAGCCTGTGCCGCACACAGAGGCCTTCTCAATTAGGATTTTCCATCACGCCTCGATAATTCCCGGTGATAGCTTATATCTGATCGATTTAAGACCAGCTCTGTGATCACACTGCAGTTTTAGGCTGATTAGGCGAGACTTGAGGGAGATTTTGCCGTCCTATAGCCCCTCTCAGCTGGAATATTCATAAGAGGAGGAGGGGGCGGGGGGTGGTGGGCTGTGTGTATATGTGTGTGTGGTGATGGAGTGGTGGGTGGGGTGTGAACTACAGGACCACTGCGGGAGGTCGAGGTCTAGCCTCCGGGCTGCCCTCCCCTGAGCGCCCGGGGCGACCTAAAACCTTTTCTCGGTTGCGGAGTCCGATTTGCAACGGGAAACCGACCGATAATGGCCGCTAGAAAGGAAATGCTAATCAGGCTGCAAGGGGGTTAGAGAGGAGCTCTGTGCCAGCCAGGCCTGGGACAGGGAGAGACTTCTACAGAGGGAGGAGGCGATCAAAACATTTTTCTGCATGTGTGCACGCTCTGTTTTTTCTGATTATTTGGGCCAAATATGAAAAGTGTCAGAGCTGATGTTTTTTTTAAAGCGCACAATCTTAAATTTTATCTGTTATACATTCCACATGAGACTCTAGTTTCCCACCATTTGCGCGCATATCATGATTTGTACTCACACGTGGTTCCCTCTCAGTTTCCACTGTTAGAATGAACAGCGTGAGCACACACGTCTAAATACTGGACGTGCTCCATCAGTCCCGCAGGGCTCCGATTATTACGTGGGCCTGCACACTGACTGGCTGCCTGCTGCAACAGGAGAGCTGCTGGTGATGATGCTGGTGGTGAGAGGGTCGACCTGGCCTCGCCATCACACCACACACACACGTATCATAACGACTGTGAGCAGTCCAGGTTACAACAGTGTGTATATAAAAATGGTCTGTGATCTCCAGTCTGTGGTGAAGGAGCCATAAAGTAAACACTAGCCAATAAAAATAAACTGCTACACTATGATTTTACATAATAGCATTGATTTTGCATTTCTTTCTTTATCTATCTAGCAGGCAGGCAGGATGGTTTTATTTGCACAGTTAATTTTTCTAGAACGAAAAAGCAAAACTAACTTGCATCCCTGTATTGCAAAGTCAGTGTGTATTTACCAATAATATTTCGATAATGCTGACAAAAGTTAGGACTATTTAGACCGTTTTGTGCCTGTTCTCGTGCAATCTGAGATTGTTTGCTAAATAAAGTGACTCCTGCCTTATGCTAAAAGCAACTGTTGCCAGATCTGCTCTCCGTCATGTTTTCCTTTTGCACCCACAGCTTCCTGCAGGGAGTCCAGAGCTGAGACTCAGTGCATGGTTAGCTGCATGGGAACAAAACACTCTAGTTGGAAACATACAGTTAAATCTGCACAAAGTAATGAAAGCTAAGCTCAAAGCCTGCATGTGCAAATAACGTAATTGGAAGCATTTTTTTCAGCACCTGTCACCACAATCAAAAGGCAGCAGGATTTAGTGATTATTATTGAAGAAGGAGCTCTTTACGGGAGCCACTTCCCTGTTAAGTAGTTGCTTTTTGTTTGCACGCAGAAAACACGTGCACACATCAATCATTTGTGCAGAGCAGACTTCAAATATTCCACCGTTTCGAAGCTACCAATATGAAATAACTGCAGAGGAAACAGTAGCCTAGCAGAGAGCAGCAGATCACACAGAAGCACCTCTGCAAACACGATGCACTGATCCCCGGAATTAAGAAAGGTTAGCCTTTAATGGTCAACACAACAACACACACGTTGTGTGTGTGTGTGTGTGTGTGTGTGTGTGTGTGTGTGTGTGTGTGTGTGTGTGTGTGGTGTTTTGAATTAATTAATGAGTCTACAACTGAGAACAAAATAAGGGCATTTAAAAAAAATGCTCTTTTAAAATAAGAAAATATCTTTTTGCGGTCATCTGCTGTCTATATTTTTGCATGAACAATTACAAACTTGAGTCGTTTTTATTTTCAAATAAATGGATATAAATGTTATGTAATTTAGTGTTTAATAAAAGAAGATGTTTTAACTATTTCAAGCAGTAAAATCCTTCATTTAAAAAAAAAAGAATGGAAAAGGTAAAAGGATAAAAACACGTAATAGGCCTTAAAGTGTCCCACGTGATTTATCAGTGACGCTGCTGGGCTCCACAGATTTGGCAGCATCAGTCCAATCAGACCTCTTCCTCTCTGTGTTTTTCCGTTTTCACACCTTGACATTTAGCACACCGCCTTGATTTTGCCCTAAAAGCACTAAATGCGTTTTAAAGCCGCGTTTTAAGTAATGCTACACGTGTGGTTCAGTGTCTTCCTGCAGGATGTACTTTAGCTTTGCCTTAATAGGCTCTAAATATGCTCTTAATATATAAATAAATTATTAGGAATTATTTAAGAAACTGTTTTACAGCCGAATGTAGCTTTGAACGATTTTTTTTATTTATTTGCTCTGCCTCGTTCATTCGTATTTATTCTCCTGGTGTCTGAGATGCTCTAGTTATTTCATTTTTTCTTGCTTTGCTCATCTCATGCACAACGAGCCTCTGTGCTGCATGCAGGCCTCACTCTGCGAGCACTCAACTTACTGCTTTCTACTATTTGCCAAACACAGTCAATATATCGATGCTTCCAGTCGATATTTGCCATTTAAAACAAACAGTCTTGATTAGATCTTCGACAAAGTGTAAATACCAATCGGGCCAACCACAACGCACAGCCCGAAAAACACATTACATGAGGCAGGATACGCTTTCCTCCACTTTATTGGCCCAGACCCGCGTCTTTTCCTCCATAACATGCGAAACATGGCTTGTGTCTTACCTGAAATGAGACAGTTACACAACAAAACGAGGCTAAGGGCCTTTCTAATGCCTTCTTTGTGGTTTTGGGGGGGCCTACGTTCTTGGTGTGGCGTTTGGCCAGAGACAGCAGTGATGAATGTGAGCCTGCAGCAACAGATGTCCATACACAATTCTTGGGGTTGAATCTGAGTTTACTCAAGAATTGCGTTTGGACAATCAGTCGCTAAAGACTCTGTATGTCCTCTGCCAAGATGAAGGGAAGAAATTAAGCATTTGATTATTTAAATCACAAGCGTGCACGGGCAGTTAAAGTGTAGGCCCATGGCTGCACCTGCTACGGCTGCCTAAATGCCCTTTGACAGTATGAGCTGCGTCTGACACTGGAAACTGTTTGCTTTCCTCCCACAAACAGGGAGTTGCAGCACTGTGCATTATTTTTGACATCCTCACTGCTCAGCATTGCCTTTTCCTCTGAAAAAAAAAAAAATCAGCTTTCTCGTTGTGCAACACTGAGCTGTTGCAGCAGAAAACTACACCTCAAGATTTTTTTTTTTTTTCTCTCGATGAAAATTTTCAAATGCAGCCTGGAGTACAACTTCCCCCTAAACTATCCAAAAATGCTTGAGCACACTCCCTTTTTGACGCCGGCTAAAGGCTGATCTCCTTCTGTGGGACTGATCGCCACATGAGAAGAAATTCCATCCTTTTAAGCAATTGTTTGATAACGCTATGGAGCCATTGTTGCAGCCACAATCACTTGGTGACTTTTTCTGCTGCAGTTTGAAAGCATCCTATTTCCCACTTTCTCTCGTGGCTACACCGCTGTCCCTCCATGCCTTTGCACCGGTTGCTAGTTGTAAAGTTAACACCAAGTCTGTCCAGATCTTTGGGCCCTTAAGATGGCTGAATGGCCGTTGCATCTTTAAGTAAAATGTCATCTCCTTTGGTTCACCGGAGAGTCTCACTTTCAAAGTGTCTCATGAAAAAAAAGGGATGAAAAAGACGCGGATCAAAGGAGCTCAAGTGCACTTTCTTTCATTTTTAAAGTCCGAGGTGTGAACGCCACGAAAACGTTTCGCCATTTCTGCACCTGTGTACTGTCATCGATTTAGGGGAAGACTGTTCGGTTCTGGTGCCTCAGGATGCACAATGGCTTTCCACGGATGTTAAATCTAATAATAAAAATAATAATAAAAATTAAAAATCCCCTCCTATTTGAAGAAAGACACTTGGGGCGTTTATGTTCTTTCCTCTGGTGTTTTATAGCTGGTGATGAAACGAATTTTTTTTTTTTTTTTTTTTTTTTTAAAGGAAACCCCTTAGTTCCCGTTGGTGCGTCCTTGGTTCAGTTCCCACGACGTGAATCCCTCGGATCTCTCTGCTCCGTCCAAATGCCCCCCCAGCGAACAGCGGCGGATGGTGGCGAACAAGACGCTGAGGAGCAGGAGAGAAGCGGGCTTCGTACACTCCGGACAGACGCTCCTGCCTTCCCTCCGTCCATCCTCCCTCTCCGGGTCTCTCGGACTGACTGGCTGGCTGACTGGATGGATGCCTCTCTGCCCTCCTGGCTTTTTCTTACGCTGCTCCGACAATAAACGCTGCGGCCGCGACGCAAGGCGGAGAGAGGAGTGGAGAAAGTCCTCGCTTGGTACTGAATTTGAATAACACCACGGGGTGATAAATGTCCATTGTACTGCTTAAGTAATGAATCTCCGCTGTCCTCTATGTCACACACACACACACTCACACTCACACATACACACACACGCTCACACACACACACTCACACACACACGCCAGCAGCTGCGATGAGGGACCAGCAGCCCCTCTTAAAGACACAACAGCCCTATTTTCTACCCAGAAAGAGATTACAATCCCGACACTGTTTACTCTCTGACCGCACTGCATGACGTTTAGTGTTTGTCTTGTGCCCCCTCTCTTGTGTGAGCAAACTAGTGCAACGCTGTAACCAGGCACTTGGGCATAAAGCGGTGCCTTCAGCGCCATGTGCAGCCGTCCTGCTGCAGAAAGGCCAACCTACTGTAGGCCTGTGTGGCAAGTGTTGTCCGGAGTGATAGAAAATGAGTGGCTTCTATGATGCTCATGTGACAGAGGACAACGCAGGCTTGTTAGAGATTTTAAATAGCGACCAATCTTTATTTGTATGCCACATGTGAGGGGGAAAAGATGCAATGAAACATCAACAAATTGTGCAAAGTGCAACGATCATTTTGCGCAGGTTTAGCGATGTTCCATCACACTTTAAACTGCTGATATGTTGCTCCTGTGTGGCTGCTTCTTTATTTATTTCAAAATGCCAAGGTTAAAATGTTTAGCCTCGAGCGCACCCGGTGAAACCATGAACACGGTGACTAATGAGATCAATTCATTTATTTTTACAAGCAGTAACACAAAAGAACCAAATTAAAAGAGCGTTTGCGCTTTGTGTGCACATGTAACTGCATTTTGGGCATGCTGAAAATATCCTGTCAGGAGGGTCGCCTGCTGTGTTCATGCGAAAAACGGGTTTGCGCAAATGGCCCCAAATGTGAGTGTAATTGAAGAGGTGAGGAGCCGAAGTGTGTCTCTCACTGGAAACTGGAATCTGAATCAAGCCCATTCTCATGGCGTGCATATCAGCACTTTTCAATGCTGCGTTTGCGCTGCAGCTTTTTGATGCTTACAAACGCCACCTCCTCTCTCTCTCTCTCTCCCTCTCTCTCTCTCTCTCTCTCTCTCTCTCTCTCTCTCTCTCTCTCTAATAAATCATCCTGTCTGATCCCGCCCTGGGCGCAGGGGGTCCTCCTCTTTAAAGCTCAATCCGTTTTTTCCCTTTTCATCCTCCTGAAGAAGCCGAGTTAACCTCTGCTGATCCACAGGGCCAGAGCCCCTCTCAGCCTCAGCCCGCCTCTCATTCATTCACCCAGTAACTCCTTCATTGCTCTTTTTTTTTTTAAGTGGTGAAAAGCAAGCCCCTCCATCTCCACTCCTCTCTGTCTCTCTCTTTGCCTTTTCATGCCCTGACTCCTCCAGAGGCGGGAAACCCAGTGAGAAGTCAACAGGGCCCACTTTCACTCTCACCTTGCCGTCCTTCTCTTGTGGTACTCCGGGTTGTGGATCTGAAGAGTTTTGAAGCTCTTGGTTGATACTGTGAGCCAGATCCACGCTGCGAGATCAGTTTTTTCCCCTGTAACCACACTGAACACATACTGTTAAGATCACAGACTCATGTGCCACAGAAGTTTGTTCTTTTCATCTCAAAATGTTGCCCATGTGTGGCAAAAACTCAACAAGTCAACAAGTGAAGCATATGATATGTGGGGTCAATTTCAGTACAAGCTGATCTGCAAAATAGTTTTCACGCATGTGGGATAATTTTAAAATGTGAGGTTTTTTTTGGTGGTCCGGACAACTTTAAGGTCAATCACTGATAAAAGTTTGTCCCTTCAAAATGTTCCTATCGTTCTTCCTCTGAAGTTGTGTGTGTTTGGCTTCAGTTTGAGAGAAAAGACAATGCTGGGCACGAAAATTGCAGTTTAAAAAAAATAAAATCAAAACAATTAAAGGCTAAATAGGAGCATAAAAACATTTTTAAACACTATCAACTATCTTCATTTGTTGAATTAAGGCCTTTTAGCTCAGTAGCTTTCATGTTGGCTGTTAGTCTTGGTGGTGTATAGTAGGGGTGTGTGTGTGTACACACAGAAACAGTAGGGGACCGCTGCACTCTACGCAGGGGCCACTGTGCTTCCCTCCATTCACAAATCAATGTTTAACCCGCTGGCTAAAAGGCCTGGCAGGGGAGAGGGAGGCCCAGTCGGTGGGGTGGGCTATGAAACCATCCCGTTGAGAGATGGAGAGGAGAGAGAGGACAAAGGGAACTGGGGAATCCTTAAAATAAACCTCCCCTGGTGAAGGCATCTCCTCCCTGCTGCTAGGGCACGGCTATAGGGGATGGAGAGCAGAGCAGGGAGGTTAGAGAGAGGGAGGCAGCGCTGTGGCAGGGAATGTCACTGAAATTTATAGTGAGAGGCATGTTTAGGCAAGACGGGACAAAGAGTCAAATGCACAAAGAGGTAAATTTGAGAGGAGAGTTTCTGAACAGGCTCAGTGGACAAACACAGGCCCTCCATCCATATATCTGCCTGCTGGAGCACTGCTAAAAAGATCATTACAGGAGCAGCTAAGCGGTTTCATTCTGCACTCATGGTAAAAGTGTGTTCATCTGTTTGCCAGCTTAAAATGTTTAGTAGAGAAAATGTAAGAGATAGAGAGGAAATATGATGCACAACCGGAGCATTAAAGGAGACAGACGGCAAATGCAGGAAGCCAATTACAGAAAGGCAAAATGACGTCTTAAAGCCAGGCACACAAGAGAGACGGTTTCAGCTCTCATATTAATGTCCCACAGTGCCGCACATTCATTGACTTCTTGCATGTCATGTTCCGAGCAATAATGTTGCTTATAGGCCAAACCTCATATCACCAATCCATGGCGGGAGACTGCTCCACATGCTGCAGGGGGTCAAGAATTTGACCTTGTGAACCAATGACAACACACCGCAAACATCAGAAACATGCATTTGTGTGAGTGCAAAGAGCAAGTGTCGGCTGGTGTGAGGAAAGTTGACTCATCACAGATCAGGGCTGTACTTTGTGACATTGATGAAAAGCCTGGATTGTAAAAGAGATCCTGAGAAGTCACAGAGTGGCATAATGGCCAAGATTAAAAGATTAAAAGAAAATTCTCATATAAATGCACAACTGAGTGTTTCCTGCTACTCTCTGCTCAGACCAACACACACTCCTCTGCCACCACTACAACCACACACACACACACACACACACACACACACACACACACACACACACACACACACACACACACACACACACCATCCCTCCAAGCATGCCCCTGCCTAAACATCCCCCAGAATTCTTTGACAGTGGCTGCGCTGTTGCTTGGCAACGAGGCGACGGACAGCGTCATCCAGGGAGTAGCAGCGAGGATGAGAAGCAGAGAAGTCTGCACTAATCTCACCATTACTTTGTAGAGATCACGGGGGCTCAAGGGTGTTCACAAATATCCTGTAATTTGTTATTGTGTGTCAGTGTTTGCAAGACCACAAGATACGACAGTAAAGCCCGCTCTGAGTTAGTGTGCAAGGTCGGGGATTTCTGCCAGTTTTTAAAAGTTAAAAAAGCTGAAATTGTAAAATCCTGCCTCTGCAACCAAGATTTACGAATTGACTTTAAACTGCAGCAGCATAAAGGCAGATGATGAGCTGAGGAGAATGTCTGATTGTTAAGGGTGCAAGCATTGAAGCTGCAACCTATTGTATCTGTTAGAATTAGTCTTCTTGTGCCCTGAACGCATCTTGGTCTCAGAAACCATAACAGCTACAATCACCAAACTCGACCCACTCAAAAAAAAAAGTATACCAGTTGCCCAGATGGTGGTTACCTTGCAGGGCAGCTGGATTAACCAGATCACAAGGTCACACATGATCACGCTAGCCGAGAATCCATCTTGCAAGGCTTCAAGTTGTGTGGACCAATCAGCATCCTGTGAGGTGTCTGTGAAGATTCTCAGTCATCCAGGTCGTGCTTATCCAAGGACGGTTGAATCAAGGGCGACTGGACTTGGTCGGCCATCATTCACCCCTCCTTGCAAAGCTGCCCACGAGGAACTATTTCACTGAAAGAAGAGCAAAGAACAAATCAGAAGAATTTTCTCGATGAAAAGATGTATTAGCAATTCTACTACGTCATTTGGCTCGCTGATCTGATTGGGTGAGGTTCCAACTGCCCTTCCATCTCTTGCTTCTTAGAGATCTGTTTCCCACCTTTTGCTTTGTTTTTTTGTCCTCTTCTATGGCCTCTGTCTCTAGATTTATTTTCCAGCATTACATGCCTCACTGCCCTTAGCATCACGTCTGACGGTGTGTCGCCATTGCCGGCCTTTGTTTATAATTTCAGAACCATTTAACAGGCGTCCCTTGTCTTTCCTTCCTTAATTTCTTCCCTCTGTTTGTTTATTCCTACCAAAAGACATTTCATCATTGTAATTTTGTTCAAATTAAAGGCTTTTTCTGCACCCTCCTGTGCATTTTAACCACTTAGTGGCCATATCGTTTTTAACAATTTAATTACTACTGCCATACTGTACAAAGCAGTATAACAACTCGCACATTATTGTTTACAGGTTGCGTAGCAACCATCAACTTTAGCAACTGGCAGAATTAGCTTCTGCAGGGCTGCAGCTGGATAATGTTCCTCCACATATCCTGCACTGAGGCAACGTACCCCAGAGTGACAAGCACTCCTGATAGCTATACCACAAGCTAGCTTTAGTACAGGACTGTGGTTGAGGTATTAAAATGAACCTTTGTCTCCTTTATTCTAATATCTAGCTATATAAAATCTAATGTAATTGAACATACTACATTTTTTAACATAAACAGAGCTGTTTGTTTTTTACTTTTATGGTTGAGAACAGTGCTGCATATTAAACTGCTAGAGTTTTTAAAACAGCACCCTCTAGTGTTGGAGATGTAACCAGGATGACAACTTAGAAAATTCCTCTAAAATTTGAGCAATCAGTATCAAAATCATAACAGCTGTTTAGTTCAATATTCAAGCAGACAAAAATACTCCAGTCTGGCACATGTGATGTCATTGCCTGGAGATGTACGAAGGTGCCATGTCCCCCCCAGTGGACCAGTCAGAAAGTCTCCTTCTCTGGAGATACAAAAGTCTTGGGTTCAGATCCTCCAGGTGGCCAAGTCCTACTTGCCAACAACGTGCTAACTTGTGCATGCGGTGAGGTTACATGTGCTTCTTGTCAATTAAATAAGAAACACACTTCCAAATGCTCACAGTCCGCTTGGACACTGATCTTTGTGGCGATATTTGGCTGTTTTTTTTCTGTTCAAACCCATTAGGCTTCTTCACTTTACACCAGACTCATAACTGCCATCATTTTGTGTAAAATCAAGTCCCTCATCAGGTATTTTGATATCAAAACTGAATACATTTAAAGGAATGAAATCAAAAATTATAAATGCTTTGTTGATTATCTGTTTCATATTCATGAGAACAGATAATGCAATCATACCTGTATCACTGACCTCATAATCTCATTATTTCGGGCATTGCCAGAGCATTTAGTCGGAGCATCAGCTTCTTAGTGCTGACTAAGTGGTGTTGTGCAAAGGCAAGACTTGACGTGCACTGGTCATTTTTTTACTGAAGCAATTCTGTTTAAGTGCTTGAGTCAAACAGCAGTATTGGCCACCTGGGGAAAAAAATGCCCAGCCCACCGGCCTGACAGTCAATTTATCTATACTGCTCCTCATCCTCCCCTCTTCACACTGTCCAATGTGACCAGAGACATGACGTCTGTAAGGCTGAGTTAAACATATTTATGACTAATGCATGCACAAAAGCTCCGTCTGTCGCTTCCTTAATGTGCACAAATACTGTCACAGATGTTGGTTTATTTATATGTGAGCTTTAAGAGGAAATTCTTGAGTTTAAGCTAAATTCTAGACGTTTATCTACGTAGCCACATAGTGATTGAATGTTATTTTAATACAACAAAATGTACTTCAACCACCTTTAGCAACAGCTGCATGGTCGCCCATCGCTACTGTGCTTTGAGAGATTTTTCAGTGATTATGGAATTTTCTGAACCAGCAGATATGCAATCATTCAGTTTACAATGAAGCAAATAATCACAACTGGACTGTAGTGATGAACCGATTAGTAGATTGACAGAATAATAATTGATAACAATACGGATCATTGACTAATTGTCATTTATCAAGAAAGAAAAAATCGTTCTCTGGTTCCAGCTTCTTTAATGTGCAGATCTGCTGTTTTTCTGTTTTATACCACTGTAGGCTACATGGAATACCACCGAGTTTTGGATGGATCCATTAATTGATAACAGTTGTGAAAATCATCATTGGCTGCAGTCCTATTAGAGTGTAGAAACACCAGGACTCCTTAAATTGTGAAAACATGACGCTCCTGAGATACATAGGATGACATGGGAGGAGGCAAGCAGACAGAGTGAGGCTGCTGTAGCTGCTGAGTAAGAGGGTATGTGCCACAGCTCAGACCCTGAGTGACAGGTATTGACCCGCCCAGCCAAAAGACGTCTCTGTGGGAACGCTATTGATTATTGCCACAGCAATAAAGGTCCCGGAAGCTTGTGAGAATGTCACGACTCTCTGCCGCCTGTACCAGCCCTGGTCCCAACACACAAACACACAGAGACACTCTCACTCTGACACATCCTAACCTCAGCCTCTCATTCTCTCATGTTCACTCCAGCAGCCTGACTGGACGCAGAGAAGATAAAGGTGCACATGTGCGTTTGTGTGATTTAATTTGTGGTGCTAACAGCAATGAAAACTTTCTTGAATCAGTGTCTACTGAGAATAATCCACATTGTAAAGTATTTCACTGTTGACAGTCACAGCAAGGCCTGTGGATTATCCCGGATAAGTGGACAACTGTCTCAGTGAATTTTCTAAATGTCATTTTTTCAGCACTTTGCAAACAAATTTCCATTCATCTCCACTGTATCGCGAAGGAGGCAGCAATCTCTCAGATATTTCAGGGTTTGATGTTTCAGAACATGCACAAATAAAACCAAAACTATCTGCAGAAAATTATTATGTGTTTGTTTGTTTTTTGTAATCTGGGAGAACCAACTATTTAAGACCCACCACAGGTATACAGTCCTAAGTAACTGCAGTTTATCCACTTTTTTTTCCTGCTATCTGGTCAAAACAATGAAGATTTTCCTTTTGTCCTTCTTTCTCTCTCTTTCCTTCACACACCCCCGCACGCACAAACGCCACCTCCACCCTTGACCTCACAGTGAAAAGTTAGCACACCCGAGGTTGAACTCTCCCAGATCTGCCTCAGCCGCAAACGCTGGGAAAGTGGCCCTGACATACGTGTGTGCGCGTGCGAGTGTGCGTTTGTGTGCATGAGTGTGGAAACACTTGGGGTGTCATGAATAGGAGAGGTTTGACCCTCGACCCCCTGACCTGTCCTCACAAACGGCCCCTTTAACCCAGCTCCGCTATTGACAGCTATGACTGCCTTTGTTTATTCACCGAGCCCACTGAAAGAGTCAAAATTCATTATATACCACTTTGCTTATTATTTTCAACCCACGTTTACGCCTCTATGCCTCTCCTCATTTCTTCTTTCCATCATCCTCATTCTCCTGCTCCCATCACTCCTCCCTTGGCTTTTTTCACAGCCTCCATCCGGCGACTTCTGATCTTGAATTTTCACTTGGGTGCTGAGCATTAGCACTACGCTATTTACCTCCTTAAATTCACTGTGGGTTTACTCAGTTCTCAGATAAAAATGCCCACAATGAGTCAATGCCTCATCTTAACTGCCTCCACATCTTTTGGAAAAATGATCAAATTTTGTCATTTTCCACTTGAAATGAGCATTTTCCCCAAGCTGCTGAAATATTTATTATTCAGTTTTTTTTAAAAAAGTGTGCTTCTTCTAACATTTCCTTGAAGATTTAACGCTGTGCATGTGCATAATGAATGTATGAGTGATTCAGCGTGATAGATTTAGAACAATTTAGATGGTTAGTTTAGTGATATTTGTGTCTAACATATCTAATGTAGACTATTGCTCCAGGTTACATTAACACAGACATGTCATTTATGACATAGAGGGATGTTACACATTTTAAAATCATGACAACAGCTGTCAAAGGACTTTGTCAAACTGGGCCCCAGGGACCCCCAAAGGATCATTGAGGAGGTTCAAGTTGGTCCTGGACTGAACACGTGTTGATCCAGCATGTTGAGGAGCACAATGGGAAGTGGGGACTGGACTGCAAGTATATACACCACCAGTTATGACCTCATTAGGAGGAGAGTATTAATAAAGAGGAATTTAGGATTGACAAAATACCAGTGGCTGTTTATCGAAGTGAGTAATGGATCTCTGGAGTCCCTTTCCATCCATCCCTGGTTGGCACAGTCCTTTGCTTTGTGATTGTTGGCCTTGTTCCATCAGTAAGTGACCCAACACACATTTAATCCTCTAGCCTCATCTGTTCACAGCTTTGAAACTCACCCCACTCCCAAACTCTAACCCCAGTGCACCTGTCTGCTCCTCCATCCTCTGCTCAGGTATGGATTGTCTGATGGCCACACACTGGCACTCAGCACATTAAAGAGGTATCTCTGAGCCTTTTATATACTGAGGAAATAATCCCTATTTTCTTACTTCTTCCCCCACAATGGACTCTGTGCGAGCACCAAAACCTACAGCGCCTCTTCTCATCAGACCACTTAAAGCTATAGAGCTGTAATGAATAAATAAAGCTAGAGTGCAAATGGAAAATGACAAATTACAAGCTGTACTTAAAATTTAAAAAGTCCTCTTGGCTGAGTACCAGAGACTTTCTGACATCGCTGTTAAGAACTGCCATGACTCCACTCATTCAGCTATCAATCCTATTGATCACGGCCTGCCTGATCAAGCCTCCACTGTTTACTACTTTAAACTCATTACTTAACCCTTCTTATGGGATACTACTGCGGCCATGATGCAGTCACCGTGGCACCGCATTACGCCAGTGTTTCAAACATGCAGCCACCTTCACAAACACACTTTTAGATCCCATTTCAAACTGTCTTTTCTTTTTTCCAATTATCTTCTTCATTGAACACAATCTTTTTATTTCATTCATTTATTTGTTTTGAGAAATTTCAGACTGCTTCATAAGTGTGTGAGCCCCACAGACTGTGTGACCAATGAGCTGCAGCAGATGCATAGAAACAGCCTCTGAGTTGTTCCTTTGGGAGCTCAGTGTGGCTTTCAGCACATTAGGCCATATGCAGTGACTGTAATTCACCAAATGGTGGAAGAAATACTTTTACTTAAATGAAAGAAGCGATACCACAGTGTAAAAATATTAAAAGTACAGAAGTGTTATCAGCAAAATGTACTTAAAGCTTGCAAAATGCCCCCTTTCAGTGTGTTATTATTATATTAGCTGATGTGAACTGCTTTACACTGCACGTATTGTTTGTAATGCATCATATTTTTTAAGTTGATCATTTGTTTGCAGCGTGGTTTAGCTGCAAAGACACTGGTCAGCAGAAGAATATACCCCTCTAAATGCCGAGAAGTAGAGGTTTAAAGCAGCATGAAAGTACTCATGTAAAACTAAAGTGGCCCCAGAATAGCACTGGAGCGCTGTACTTGTAATTAGTTAACCAGAGAAACCATGACACGTTCCTCGGACAGACGCTCGGCTGTGGGATGGACCCTCTCTTGGATCAAATCCTCCCTCTGCTGGTGAATGTGTGAAATTGCTGCCAGAGCAAACAGAAGCTGCCATGTACTGATGCACATTTCAGCCTTCATCTTTCCACATTTTACAGTTTTAGCCAACACCTGTCTCTCTCAATTGTTATTTCATAACATTAAATAAATAGGAAATGTTTAAAATAAAACATGATTCCTCTTTAAACTTGAAAATGATGCTAAAAGTGGAGAAAGTAACGTCTTCTCACATGAAATTGCTACTTTAAACGCATTTCTTCACATTCATGCTGCTGTAACTAATGATAGACTGATGTTTGGACGCTTGTCTGACTGCATGTTCAGTGATGAACGTCATAGCTTCCCTTCACACTGTGTCACCATTGTTTGCTGAGATGTGTAGAAGAACTATAATCCGGCCAAATCACGCCTTCATTTTTGGATAACGCGGTCAGATCTGGTCTCGTGCCGCGGGCCTGAAGCGGAAGCTGTAATTTAAGCCTCTCGTGACTGGATTTGGACTTGTTCTTGGAAAAAACGAGCCAGCTTGTACAATATGTCAGAGGGGGAGGTAGAAGATTTGGGAATGCCCTTTTTTCTCTTCTTGGATTGCTGACGCGTCCAGCGGCTACGTGCTGCGCCGACGCACCGTGGACTCGGATCCTCACAGCTCCCACCATGTTACTTTACTTTGTACTTTTTGGGGCCTTGGTTTTCCAGGCAGACTGCTACTTTTCGGAGGAGAGGTACCCGGAGGAGTCGAAAATGCAGCCTCCTACGGTGGTTGTCGCGATCATAGCCAGAAACACTGCTCATTCTCTGCCGTACTACCTCGGAGCTCTGGAGAGACTCAACTATCCCAAAGATCGCATCTCTGTGTGGTGGGTTTTCCTGCATGGACACCGCTCACTGCATGCACTGCCGGGTTGTTTGTACAGAGCTCTGCTTTTTTTCTTTATCCGACCACAGCAGCCGTTCAAAAGGTCAATGGCATTTAAATGAGTTTGTGAAAGCAGCAGCGTCCTACCCCTCCCCTATCCCCTCTGCGCCCTCACAGCGCAGGCTGCCCTCCACTCCGCCACATCCATTTCCTACTGTGGATTGCATGACATTTAATCTGCTGTTTCTGCTAACTGACATGCTTTCTTAGCAGCTATTTTAAAATAGGCATAACACTAATGAGTGAAACCCTCAAACTGAACTCTGTGCGGGACTTCATGTGTCATAAAGTGACTCTGATCTCATCTAAAAGAGATCCTGCTTGGAAATGCCAAGTTTTATTTGACGAATCTGGACCTTAGAGGAAATATGAACTGTTGCTGGGTTGCCTACTGTGCAAAACAGAGCTGTGATATGTACATGGCCTGAGCTGTGGTAAATACTGATGTGGCAACATGAAAAAAAGGGATGTTATGTACTGCATGAAGGCGATAAGGGTGCTGTAGGTGGTGCCTTCACAGCGGTATGTGTGCGCAGGATACGTCACAGTGTATGGCATCATATGTCACAATAGCACAGGATGTTTTCCAGAAATCCATTTGGAAATTGATAATGGATGGAAGAACTAGACAAGAGTGTGTTTTCAGCTTAGCCAACAAAAGAGATACATGAAAAATCGAAATATTTCCTGTCATTGATGCAAAAAATCCTGTAAATATTCAATACGGCAGCAGAGAAGTTCTGTTAATTGATAGATATCATCGGGAGAGCTGAAGGGAGATTGAATAACATTGCAAAATCTCTGACTGTACACTGACTGAGGGTTAATACCAAGTTGCTTCCTACCAAGTAAAAGTTTTCTGCAGTCGATATTCCAGCTCTGAAGTGGAAGCAAGGTTACTGTTACTGTAGCAATAACACTTTTTAAGATTATGCACAGTTACAAAGTTATATACAGGTATCAAGAAGTGTGACACCCCATTAAACAGTTCCTCTTCAAATTAAGTGATGCTCTTCAAAGTGACAACCATCTTCTTTTTTAAGAGAGCTTTCTCAGATATTGTCCTATGAGGGGAAAGAGATCCAAAGCTTCAGAGGAGTATCATATGCTGTAAAAATGCCTCTCAGTCACAGGGATGAGACTGGTAATTATTTGTGCATCTTAAAGATTTTGGTGAAATTAATTTTCCCTCCGTTCAACCAGTGTTTGAAACATGTCTGCACCTTAAGTCTGATCTTCTCCTTGCGTTTGCATTACACTCTGCTTTCTCTGTGTCCCTCAGGGCAGCCACAGATCACAACTCAGACAACACCACAGCCATTCTCAAAGAGTGGCTGACTGTCATGCAGAAATTCTACCATTATGTTGAATGGAGGCCGATGGAGCAGCCCACGTAAGTCCTAATGTATTGAATGTGTTGCACTTTGATTTAGAGTATTGAGCCTGTAGGTCGAAGCAAATCTTACCCAGGACACTTCAGCAGGTGTATTAATAAGAAGGAAAAGACTATTTTCTCTCTTTCATTTTCAAAAAGATCACAGTCAAAGCTTCCTTGTGTGATTCAGCTGCTGAAAAGCTGAATTAATCAAATGGGAGTGACCAAAATACACAAACAAACGGTCCAAAACTACATTTTTAGCACTGATCTTGATCACTCCCTCTCACTCTTTTGGTCTGATGCACCGTGAAAGTTTACTAGCAGACCTTTCTAGCACACCTGTTAGTCACGGTGGAGCCTGTACAGCCTACAGATAGCACTCACTTTCACTTTGCATAATAAGGAATGATGCAGCACGCCTCTGCTTGTCCATACGCCAAACTCTGTGTTGACATCTGTTTGAGCTGAAGAGGCTGTTAGTAGAAATTATTTGTGCATGTCAATTATACAGTCTGAATGAACTCTGCTAAGCTTCTTTGTACCCTGTCTTTGAACATATATAGGCCACATATAGAATGCATTTGGGTAAAACAGTATAATAATAATAGTCTATTGCTTCTCTATGTCATAGGTCCTATGCAGGAGAGTTGGGCCCCAAGCATTGGCCCAATAGCAGATATGAATACGTGATGAAGCTGAAGCAGGCGGCGCTAAACTTCGCCAGGAAACGCTGGGCTGATTACATCCTGGTACATGATAAAAGAATCTTTCTTGTGACCGCAGCGTATGATTCATACTCTTGATTTATCTGATGAGATTTGTTCTGTCTTCGCTGCTGTTGTTTCATCCAAGAAAAAAAGTTCTGGCATCCATTGTTCCAGAGGCAGGACACCACAGTCACTCTCCTGCTTTTCTCTCTGTCCTTTGTCCCCTGTGCGTCTCACTGCTGCAGTATGCTGACACAGACAACATCCTCACCAACCCAGACACGCTCAACCTGCTCATAGCGGAGAACAAGTCAGTCATCGCTCCCATGCTCGACTCTCAGGGAGCGTACTCCAACTACTGGTGCGGCATCACTCCGCAGGTGAGTGTCAACTTTAAATATGTGTTCTAAAATAAAGTCAGCATCATTCCTTGATTGTATAAAGTTGCTTCCAGGTGACAGGAGAGAGATAAAAGTTATGTTCAAAGTAGTCATACTTCTGTGTTGATTATTTTGTCCTGCCATTCTTACTGTCTTTTAGGGGTATTATCGCCGAACAGCTGAGTATTTTCCCACCCGTCACCGCCACAGACTGGGCTGCTTCCCCGTGCCCATGGTCCACTCCACCATGCTGCTGGATTTAAGGAAGGAAGGCATGAAGAAACTAGCCTTCTTCCCTCCTCACGAAGACTACTCGTGGCCCTACGACGACATCATCGTGTTCGCCTTCTCGTGCCGGGCTGCAGGTTTGTTAGCGCCTGTTTGTGGTTCCATTTTTTAATCATGTTCACTTAAAACAGAGAGAAAAAGACGAATAATGGGGCTTCCTCTAATATCTCATTCATTCATTTATTGATCAATTAATCTCTGATGTTGCTCAGAGATACAGATGTACCTGTGTAACAAGGAACGCTACGGCTACCTGAATGTCCCGGCCAAACCTCACCACACCTTGGAGGACGATGCCCTCAACTTTGTCCATGTTCACCTTGAGTCCATAAGTAAGAAGAGACAGAGAGATCAAAAGCAACAAACAGCATTCATCATGTTGTGTTGGCTCTAACTTGTGTTTGCTCTTTGTCAAACAGTTGACGGTCCTCCAATGCACCCCTCGCGCTACGTCCACATGTTCCCCAAACAGAGAGACCTCATGGGCTTTGATGAGGTAAGAGACGTCCTGTTGGTTGTCTGTTGGAGATGTAGCTCTGTTTTAGACATGCGGTCATTTCTGATATATTAATATACGTTAGATTTTTTCCTAATCAACATGGTAGACTCAGCATCTGTGAAAAAAACACCAGACCTGAACATCTGAACTTATTGTTTATAACACGGTCTTTTGTTATATATTTACCCTGATTCATGAATGGTATTAATCAAATGTCTGGTGTTGTGCCTGGTTGTGCCTCACCAGTCCAGACATCTGCATTTAATTACATTTTGAAACTCACACAAAGGGCTGTGAAGTAATGAAAGCATGAAGGAAATCAACCTTTTAAAGGCTTTTTGTGCTGTTTTCATCATTCAGAGGAAGTGCAAAGAGCATTATTACACAAAAGTGTTTTCTGCAGGAATTATTTTAATGGCATACATTTCATGCACTTAAATAAGGATTCCTCCTCTCCTCAGATATACCTGATTAATCTGCGACGGCGTCCTGACCGTAGAGAGCGGATGCTGTTCTCTCTGAATGAGCTGGAGGTTGACGTCAAGGTGGTGGACGCTGTGGATGGAAAGTGAGTACACTATCGGGGAAAGATGTTTCTCAGATGTGTGTTTCTACTTTTTCTCTGCAGAATTGTACTGAAGCATCAGCTCTTGGTTTGGTTTCAGTCATCGTGCTGGGTTCTCAGATAGTGCCCTGATATTTTAATCGCATTCGCAATGATGGCAATTGGAAGATTTTTTCATTTATAGATATGATGTGTGTGTGTGTGTGTGTGTGTGTGTGTGTGTGTGTGTGTGTGTGTGTGTGTGTGTGTGTGTGTGTGTGTGTGTGTGTGTGTGTGCATGCAGTGCACTGAACAGCAGTGACATCAAGATCCTGGGTGTCGACCTCCTGCCAGGCTACTACGACCCGTTCTCTGGACGCACGCTTACCAAAGGAGAGGTGGGCTGCTTCCTCAGCCATTTCTTCATCTGGAAGGAGGTGAGAAGACACTCATGCTCTTAAACACACACACACACACACACACACACACACACACACACACACACACACACACACACACACACACACACACACACACACACACACAGACTTACACATGAAAGTCTTTATTGGCATGACTGACTGATTAACACCGAACAACTGTGTAAGTGTGGAAAAAAAAAAACTGTTTATCCAGGCATGCTAACTGTTTCCCCATGTCTCCAGCATTTAACCTAAGCTAAGCTAAGCTAACCAGGTGCTGGCTGTGGTCTTTTATAGACTGATATGAGAGAATGTCGGCATGCTGGTCTAGGGTTCGGGTAGACCAGGCGTCTCAAACTCATTCCACAAAGGGTGTGTGGCTGCAGGTTTTTCCTCCAACCAATCAAGAGCACGCAGTCTGACCAATCAGCTGTCTGAAGACTGAGATCAGCTAATGAAATGAGTCAAGTCTGGTGTGCTGCTGCTTGGTTGGAAAGAAAACCTTCAGCCACTCGGCCCTTTGTGGAATGAGTTTGAGACCTGTGGAGTAGACAAAGTAGAATTATTTTGTATCTGAACCTCATATTAATTCTGTGTATCAAACACACAACCTTCAAAATCCTAGTGGCCTTTTTGATGGAGTGGGGACAATTTATCAATAAAAAATACAAATCTTAGATTGTCAGTAAGTTGCAAATAAATAAAAACTAAAATAAAATAAAAACAAGGAACCAAAACTCGAATTTGCAAGATAGATGTCATATTTGCGAGTTAGCTTGATAACTATTTATTTTTTCTCCCTGCGATAAAAAGGAGGTTTGATTTGAAAAGTTTAAAGTTGAGGTTTTACCAACTTGGAAATTGACCAAAAATGGAGCAAACTATCAAAACACAAGCCTACAGTGCCATGTAGTCAAAACTCTCTCGTGTTTTGTTGAAGTCACTCCCCTCCTTTTCGCTGTTCTTTCTTGAATGTTTTCCTTCTCTGTATTCTTTCACCACCTCTTGGTCATTCAAGCGTTTGTCCCTCTTCTCCTCAGATGGTGGACCTGCAGTTGGACAAGGCGCTGGTCTTTGAGGACGACGTCCGCTTCCAGGCCAACTTCAAACGACGCGTCCTCAGACTGATGGAGGAGGTGGAGCTGGTGGAGCTGGACTGGGACATCATGTAAGAAGGATGCATTTTATTTGTGTGGTTCTTGCTTTAATAGGTTCAATAATTAATTAAATAGGTAATAGGTTTCCACAAGTCATAGAAACAAACTTTTTTCTCTGAAATCATGCTGACATGATTACACAAAACTTGAGACGCATGTTGAAAGTATTTCTGTGCGTCTGTAACTCACACATGTGCAGAACAAGAGCTGCAAAAAAAAGACGATGTTTCAAAAATGATTTCCAACCCATTTGGCATCAAAGAAGAGCACCTCTGCAACAGATTTCTGGACCCAGATGTTTTGGACATCCCTTCTTTTCTTCTTCTTTTCTTCTTCACTGCTGTTTTTGCTCTCCTTCACCCTCGTTTTTTCTCGTTTTGGTTTCATGTCGCTGCAGATACTTCGGCAGGAAGCAGGTGAATCCTGGAAAGGAGGAGGCGGTGGAGAACGTACGCAACCTGGTGATGGCCGACTACTCGTATTGGACTCTGTCCTACGCCATCTCCCTGCAGGGAGCTCAAAAACTGCTGAACGCTGAGCCACTGTCCAAGATGCTGCCCGTCGATGAATTCCTGCCCATCATGTATGACAAGCATCCAAAGTATGTACAACAGCACTGAATCCAGATATTCACCCTGCATGCTCAAATTATAATTCTCTTGTTTTAATCCTTACGAATATTTTGATGAAATACTGTTTTTTGTCAATCGTATTCACATCCTGACACTGATGTGATAAAACTCCTTCAGTGCTCTACAGCCTCCCTCTGCTGCCAGACCTATAAAGCTAAAACTGACCTTGTAACTGCCAAAAACAGTCTTCCTCACAGTGGCCTAAACTTGAATACGTGTTGCATATTTAGCCTAGTTTCTTGTGGCATGAGTCGATTCAAGAACTGTAGTGAAATCTGTGCTTTGCGTCTATGAGGTTCTTTGAAAATAAGGTCAGTGTTGGCCATAATTTCTATTCTTGTCAGTTTAGTATGTTGTGCTTGCTGGAAGCTAAAAACACCACATTTCAAAGAAGGTCTTTAATCCTTCTGAACTTTTTTTCCTGATGATGTACAGATTTGACATTCTATCAGCCTCAGCTATACTTCATGATTTGTGCTAATTTGCAGGTGTTAGCATGCTAAAACTCTAAACTAAGACACTACACTTGCTAAATGCTAGCATGTTAGCCTGGCATTGTTAGCATTGTTCTCAAAGCGCAGCTGGGCCTGAGCACAGCCTCACAGAGCTGCTAGCATGGCATGTTTACTTTCTGCTTTTCATGCTGGCTCCTCATGTTGCGCAGCCAAGGTTGCCTCGAAGCAGCAACAGCATTTAGATCCTCCCACAGATGGAAAATGCTCTTCTTTGCCTTCCCACGCAAATTACTCCTCCATCCCACAATGCCATAACTCACTCAAGATGTTTGGTGTTGTCATAGTGATTGTTTGTTTGTTTCTAAAGACAGTGTGACATGCACTCATTGTGTCATCTTTCAAACACAAAAAATCACCTGAAGTCTGTATTTTTTTTATTTATTTACTTATTGATAGCATCTATGCAACTCTGACCCTAATATCTCTGAAATTAGCCCGCATCAAATGACTTCCTCATCATCCCACAGTCGTGATCTAGCAGAGTAACTGAGACACATAGGAGGAGCTGACTGTAAGAGATGAAATGCAGCCTGAGCTGAAGGGCCTACAAACCAGAAGGCCTGGCAGTGTCCCTGTGCTCCACCATGTGTGGAAAACTGGCTTATAGCCAACCCACTTTCTCTATTCTCTCTCTTTCTCTCTCACCTCTGTGACTCCAATTCGATATGCTTGACTAGTCCGCTAAGAGTACACAACGACCGCACAGCACACATTGGTCCTACTGGTCCTGCTGTCGCCTTTCACGCTAAGAGTAACTGAACTGTGTTTGAAACTCAGCCTCTGTCTCCATCTCTTGTCACATCAGTGTATTCCAAATACAGGAAACATTGCTAAAAGTGCACTAATGTTTTAACTCTTATGCAGTTTTCCATACTTTTATATATTTTATTGACACATTCAATATGTGTTAAAGTCTCAAATGAATCATATGTACATAAACTTTCACTGTTCTCTCTCTGCAGCGAGGACTACAAGTCCCATTTCCCCAACAGGAATTTACAAGCCTTCAGTACACGCCCCCTCCTGGTGCAGCCGTGTCACTACGCCGGTGATCCCCAGTGGGTGAGCGACACAGAGACGTCCACTCTGTGGGACGATGACTCTGTGCGCACTGATTGGAGGGGTTCCCACAAGACCCTGAAAGGGTCTGCGCCGCCTCCTGACATGCTGTCAGGGACCTACAGGGATGAGCTTTAGTACGGAGCAGACGCCGCCGTCTGGAGGACCTGCAGGTCAAAAGGCCACGAGGGCAGAGAGACAGACGCTGAGAAGAGAAAGTGTTCTCAGACTTTGTTTCGTCCACTCTGTGTCACACCACTGACATGCTCAGTGTTGTTCAAACTTTGGATTTTTTTGACTTTGGATTTTTCAAGTCATGTCGCGTGCATGGCACAAGATGGTTGTTTTTTTTGTGGGGGGAGGGGGTACAATATAAGGGACAGTGCTGATTGAGGCTGTTTGTAAAGACATGTCAATCAGCAGGTGTTTTAATACTTGTACAGATGTCTTAGCGATTCACATGCTTGAACTTGCACATTAATCGTGAGAACAATCCATTTTTTTTACTTTATTCAGATGTGTTTAATATTATGAGATAAAGTTTTTATGGTTGATGTCAAGAGCATTTTTGCTTGAATGTATGCTCCTGATGGTGTGTGTGCTTGTCATGATTCCGTGTTTCTAATGCTAATTACAAGGCTTTTAGGGAGAAGCAGCTTAACAAAGACTTTTTTTGTTGGTTAGTCTGTTGAGCGCTGACTGGGGCGACAGTAGCTGCCCTGGTCACAAATCCTGGAAAGTTTGAACAAAGGCGACATATTGTTAATTCTATCATTTCTTGTTTTCAGTGTTGGTATATTTGTCCATTCATTTCTCCATTTGTGCATGTGTTCCATCGGGTATTTAACACATAGCTAGACTGACCCTGACTGGTGTTTCCCGTGGCCTTAAAACTGATGTACCTCATGGTTTCTAGGGACAGTATAAGACTGTTTCATTGGTACCAGATTGTATTCAGGAAGTATTTTGTGTGTGAAACGAACACATTGAATGTTTGCATTTGAATAATTTAAGCTTCTTTAATTTTTTTTAGACTATTAGTCATTAATAGATTAACTGAAATAACATTGACTCATTAGAATACCTTCCCCTCCATGGCCGTCGTCTAATAGTTTTTATATTTAGTTGCAGAAATTGGATTTCAGGTTCAGAATTTAGATGTAGTTTACATTGCGCTATTTTAAATGACAGTAAATCTAAAAAAAATTTCATGTCATTTCACTTTGAGCAACAGTAATCAGAAACAAAATGTGGTTTCAGGATGTTTGAATTGACATTACATATTCCTGGCACTATAATACTGCACAATTATGTTAATCATAGTTATAAATGGTGACAAGTTTAGACATTCAGCAAATCACTTAAGGAGTGCTCTATGTAAGAGGGTGTCTTTGGCCCCTGTGGTGTCAAGCATTCGTCCATTTTGGCAGATTGCTGCTACTTTTTGGAGGAGAACCGGCCACTTTCCTGCGCTACATTATGTGCTAACCCTAACGCTAACCCCACACCTGTAGCAGAGGTCTATAAGAGCCATGTTAAAGAACAGCCTTTAATACACCTTTTGTAGCATCACTGGGATCCTTAAGTCTTTGAATGTGTTGACACTTTGTCAGCACAGGTTTGCAATGCAAGTAACTGATGTTGTAATTCTGATCTCCCTCATGGATTTATATCACAATGATCAAGTTACACCAAACTTCTGTTACAGTCGTCTGTCTTCGTAAGCAGTTATGATGGTCTGAGTTCATGTATTCACATTCTGCCTGTTATCATAAGTGTTGCTTTTCCTTCCGGTGTCTTAATGTATTGGTTGAGTCTTTGTTAATGTGGCTGATGAATGAGTCACACAACACGGTGTAAAGCAAGAAGTCAAAGTGCGATGGCTTTTCTGCCAAAAGAGTCTCCTGCTCCCTCTTTCTGTGTCTTTGAGCAATAAATCGTATTCAGATTAAGAACAACTGTTTTGCAAAACTTTGCAAACGTTAAGAAAAAATGTTTTTTCTACTTATTTTCCCATTAATTGAACATGGTTATGCATTTTGTACTAGTTAAGAAGCAAACTTTCTGAGGGCAGAGAATTATCTATGGCTATGGTAATTTGATAGAAGTGCCACCAGATGTTGTACTGACAAGAATCCACCACAAGAGGGCACAGTGTGATCTTTTATGTAGTCACCAGCTGGACCAGACATGATGCTAGTCCATGGATTTCATGAAAACTGTCATAGTGTCCACCACTCTGTCTCTGTCTTTAACCACATCTCTTCCACCAGATGCCCCCAGACGTTTCTATTTCCATTCCTGATCCTGCGTCTCCCATGTGCCCTGCAGTCACCTCATTCTGCTCACCTGAGCTTCCCTACCCGTCTCCACACCACATCTCATTACCCTCATCAGTCACGTACCACGTACCAATCCAGAGCCTCTCTCAGTTTGTGGCTTTGTGCTTTTGTTTTTGATTGTGTGTCTTGCACCTGCACCTGCCAGTAAGCTGTTGCTTCAGTAATCACTGAAATCACCCTGCTGCCTTCCTCATTCTGTAATAGGGTTCCATTCTGCATTTCCTGAGCATGACAGAATTTGGAAATACAGTTGCAAATTTTCATGTTTGTGGCTGGAATTTGTGTTTCATTTGGACCAAATGAAAAAACAAACAAACAAACAAACAAACAAACAAACAAACAAACAAACAAACTCTTGCTACTACTACTTTTGATGTTTGTGACTGGTTACTTTGTACATTCTGATAAATAATACAACATATAGACCAATGACTAAAGACTAATGACTCATTGTGTATTATTATAGATTAAGATAATAATTATAATGCAATGATGTTCTGAAAAAGACCATTCTGCATAATGTACATTTTTACCAGTGTATCTTGACAGTAGTTTCTTGACAATTATTTTTTACTTAAGCAAGATTTTGAACGCAGGATTTTTGCTTGAAACAGGGTATTTTTACACTGTGGTATTGCTACTTTCACTTAAGTAAAAGATCTGACTACTTCCATTTATCAGGCCCGATCCTTTTTTTTTTCCTAGGAAAACGAAGGAATGGCCCTCCTTGCTCTGCCTCTGATTGGCTAGTACACGTCCCCTTCGTTGGTTGATGTTTTGTCATGAGAAGTGATGATGGTAGCAGGGTAAGCCAATCGTAGGCAGAGAAGGGCGGGTCATTCCTTCGCCATCCTAGGAAAAAACGTTTTTCGCACGTGCATAAATGCGGCGGTAAAGGTAGAATCACCAACGTGTCCGGCGTAAATAGGACCTGACGTATGCACATGCGCAGTACCTATCGGGCAGGATGACATGCACAAGCATAGCACACGCACTTCCACACTTACGCGCACCACATGAAAGGGGTGGGAGCGGGCAGCAAAGTTCAAAGGTTAGTGTGTAGACCATTTTCCAGTTTCAGACGTATAGCAGAACACACGCGCGCATACGCACGCACGCACACGCAGTGCATGAGACAGAGGGATTGGCTGCAGCGCCTACATTCTGCACAAGGCTGCATGAACTGGACTGAACCACCTATCACAGGAGGGAGCCTGATCTCAGCGCCTCATTGGCTGCTGGCTTGGAGGTGGGGGACTCACGAGACCAGCTTGAGGGGATAGGCAGCGTAAAGTTTCAGAATGGAGAAATGTCGGCGGCGGAGTTTAGGGAGATAAGAAACGTCTTCTCACCGTTCATTTCCTTCGCTGATAGATCCCACGACTATGTACCCAAAGCCTCATACGCGCGCGCGCGCGCACATTCTCAGATGTTTTACTTCTGCTTGGTTGAGGACTCTCAACAACAGCTGCTACCCTGACATCCCCCCACAACACACACACACACACTTTATATAATTGACTCTAAAGAGAACCAACAACACATCAGCTGCTTCTCGCTTTCTCTCTCGACATTGTCTTAAGTCATTTCCTTAAAGGATTTGCGGTAATGACCATTTTACCCAAATGTCGAAAAAGAAGAGAGCCAAGACATTTTTTTTGTACGTATTTAAAAATCCTGTGCAGACTTAACAGCATAACATGTGGTCGGTAAATCCATAC
This sequence comes from Chaetodon trifascialis, assembly GCF_039877785.1. Lineage (NCBI taxonomy): Eukaryota > Metazoa > Chordata > Actinopteri > Chaetodontiformes > Chaetodontidae > Chaetodon > Chaetodon trifascialis. The sequence goes on from NC_092075.1 coordinate 12,335,921, forward strand.
ATGCAAATCCTAAATTAGACTATTCTTAGAGATTTTAAAGGTCCTGTTAACCACTTAAAGCACCGTTGCATATTTTAGTTCATGCATATTTGACCTTTTTCTGACTACCTCTCAATGCAAACTACTCTTAGGAGACGTAAGGGTATAAAATCAGTGGAGCAGATACGTTTCTGTTGTGTTGTTTCAGCCCTTCATCATTTTATTTCGTTGAACACATTTGTGAGCTGGAGTCAAGTAATATTTGTGGTACAGTATGCTGGAGGGACGGGTGCGGAGGAGGGGAGGGGTTAGGACAGGACTACAACTGTGGTGTCAGCTGCAGCTCACATTACCTGACAGCTTCTGAGCCGCAGCCGCTGGGCCTCACTATCAAGCTCGGTTTCTTTCTGGTATTTGTAACTTTTCGGCCATTTTTCGCCACTTGGGCTCTGCAAACTGTTTTTTCTCTTCGCCTTTTTAGATCTTGCATCGAGTTTCCGGGACAGTCCCTACCGCGTAGCGGAACCGAGTGTAAGTGTGCATGTGGGAACCAAACTGCCGTCATCCAGCAAAGTTACTGTATGATGAAACTTGCAGGTCTGGGTGACGCTGGGTTGTGGTCGGTGCTCGTTGGAGGGACAGATCCCATGCAGCGTTAATGCCACGTTTACCGCCTGCGGGGGCTGCCGCTGTTTTTGTTTTGGGACGTGGCGCGAACATGTTAGTGCATGCGGTCTGTTCAAGCGTGTTCTGTTATTCACGTTGATGTACGTGTTGTTGTTTATTCTCTAATACAATGAAGAAACACTCGTGTAAATGCTCGTGCACTTAAACAGGAGGCGCTGGACCTGGCGGTGCCTGCTGTTAGTGCACGTTGTCAGCCAGTTTCTGCACACTTTCTAGTCTTCTGCTCGCCATCAGGGTGTTGGAGGGTTTCTTAAGTGTGAACCACAGCAAGGCCAATGCATGCATGTCCCCAGTTATCCAGCTGAAACTGATGTCTTCACTCTCAGCTCAAATATTTGTAGATTGGTTTGTGCAGCCAGCTGGTGTCATCCTAGTGCTTGTTCTGGTCCTCCTGTCGTTGGGTCACAGGCCACCTATCAGATGACGAATGATTTATTAGTTCAGCAATGTGGCTGACAAAGCATTACACTCAGCAGGGATGCATTTTTTTTTTTTTTTTTTTTTACCTCAAGAAACAATACTGTCATTCATTGACCATGATAAAGTTGCAGCTTAATCTTATTAATTTTTTTTTTTTTGAACCTTGATCTCCATAGAGGAATTTTGTTTTCAGTTTTGTTCAGATTGCAGCCGGCTGCAGACCTGCAACCTTTGGCGGAAGAAATCTAGGACGCTAATAAAAACAGGTGCTTGCTGGTTGGAACTGGAGTTATCCAGCAACATTATCTCAAACTTCCTGTTTGGCCTGACTTTCCTTGGACTTTTCCACTGTACTGTATATACAGTAATGCACAGTCCCATTTGGTGTGATGGTACACAAACTTTAGATTTGACTGTCAAATTACTATAAATAAGTGTGACATATCCTCTGCAACCAGAACAAACAGATGACATGACCTTACTGTGAGACCTTGACTGTTTTCACCAATACAATCCACATATGCCTCTGCAGCATCACTCTGTGCCTCTGTGTCCTCTGGCTGTCCACAGGGGCCATGGCCTTCTTAGGGAGAGCAGTTCGGCGGGTGGTGTCGGCAGTGCGGCCTCCTCTCTCTCCCTTGTGCCGCACAACTGCTCGGTCCTACAGCTCAGAGCCCACCAAGGAAAAAAATGTTCCCTATGAGAAGACACTCAAACAGGAGGATGGAGCCGCCTCTGGACCCACTAAACCTCTACCCAGGTTAGCTCAGCGGATGGTGGATGGGGTTTTGTACTGAGTTATGTGCCGAAACAGAATTTTTGCATTAGTCTGTTTTGAAAACAAGTGCTCTCAGTAGTAGGTTGTCCCAAACAGAGACGCCAACTTCAGTGCATGTCTCCTCAGAATGGGAAAATCCTTGATGTTTATAGAACTGCAATTGTACGTGTTGTTTCTTTGCAGCTCAATGATTTCATGCTATTGTTTGTCAGGCACGTCAGCCGGTTCCACATTTAATGATGTAGCAAATATGTTCAGTTCCTTTTGTTTCCATTTCATGGCCTGAAACCCCTTGCTGCTCCTCCCACTGTGTTTGTGAGAATGTGGTTCTGAAAGCTGCTCATCCAACGAGCCAATCTCCACCAAAGAGCCTCCCTGCAGTTCATCCAGTTTAGCATGTTCAGAGCTGTTGTAACACTCACGGTTAGCCATTTTCAGCACTGCAGCTGCATCCCCACAAACTAACCTTCGGCACACTGGCTTTCCTTTTGGAAATGGTGTAATTCCACTCTTTTAATTCTTTGTTCTAAGATAAGCAAATCAGCTGTGTATCTTCACAGAGAGCACTGTATATACACAATAAGGAAAGTAAACAGGCCCATTAGCGATAACGCAGTGTCCTTACTCCACTTTGAAAGTCAGGTTCTCAGCTCACCTGTAGTTACCTCCCACCTGCCTCAGGTCAGCGGATGCCGTGGTGATCGGAGGAGGCAGTCTAGGCTGTCAGACCATTTACCACCTGGCTAAAATGGGGATGACCAATGTAGTTCTTCTGGAGAGAGACAGACTGACTGCTGGCACCACGTGGCACACTGCAGGTAACAAACCGTAAGCATGTGGACAGGTTTACGGAGTGTGTGCGTACATGAGATGATGCATGATGAAATGTACATATACAGTGCTTATAGTGTGCTCTGTTACTGATGCTATCCAAACCATCCTCCCTCCATCCACTCTTTCCTTGTCTACCTACAATATCTTCTTTCTCACACATCCTTCAAGTCTTAATGAGGCTGCTGTGCATAACGTGCTCACAGTTGCATGTTTGCATGTGCACCACTCATATACTGCACATAGATTCCTCTCTTCGCTCGTCTCTGTTCGCTAGGCCTGCTGTGGCAGCTCCGTCCCAGTGATGTCGAGGTAGAGCTCTTGGCCCACACCAGGAATGTGATCAGCAAAGACCTGGAGGAGGAGACGGGTCTGCACACAGGATGGATCCAGAATGGAGGACTCTTCATCGCCTCCAACAAGCAGAGGCTGGATGAGTACAAGCGCCTCATGTCGGTAATAATCAGGATCGCTTGGTTTTTCGGCCATTGTGCGGAAAATGTTGTTGCATTGATAGATAAGGATAAAGATCTAGTGCTACCGGTGTAACTGGTATACTTGAAGTAACTGGTTTTCCAAGTTTTCCATACCAACGAAAATGAAAATGGAATACCAACGTTTAAACAAGGTTAAGTAAAGGTTATTAATAATACATCCATCCATTTTCTATACCGCCTATCCCTTTCGGGGTTGCGGGGGGGATGGAGCCTATCCCAGCTGTCAATGGGCGAGGGGCGGGGTACACCCTGGACCAGTCACCAGTTGATCGCAGGGCAACACACAAGACAAACAACCATTCACACTCACACTCACACCTAGGGGCAATTTAGAGTCACCAATCAACCTAATGAGCATGTTTTTGGTCTGTGGGAGGAAGCCGGAGTGCCCGGAGAGAACCCACGCATGCACGGGAAGAACATGCAAACTTTGCACAGAAAGGCCCTGCCCGGGGATCAAACCGGCAACCTTCTTGCTATGAGCACTACCTGCTGTGCCACCGTGCTGCCCGGTTATTAATAATTTCATTTATAATTTTCAACATAATAGCATTAACTAATGTGAGAGGTTGAACTTTGCTGTCACGTTTGATGAAATCGAGGCTGCAGGTTTATATCACAAACAGACAGTGGTATGAAACGAAAGACTGAGGTTTATCCTTGTATTTTAAATAATTATTTTCTAGCAGTTTTAATAAATCAGCTAGCTTTAGATATTTGGGTTTGTATTTTGGTGTTGTTTGCTCATCACATGGTGGCCATAACCAGGGAAGAAGCTTTGTTTACCTTGATTATTTGTTTTGGCGGTTCAAAGTTCACTTGTAAGGAGACCTAACCAATGCACAGTAAGGTGATTCTGCCCTGAAAAAGCAGTTGACTTGTTAAGATCAAAACCCTCAGTTAAAACATAATCATATTTTTGAAGTAACTATAACTGCACTTGTCCTGTAGCTGCCCCGCAGTAAGACAAGTCATCAGATGTGAAGCTTTTCTGTGAAGTACACGCAGGAAGTTTTGTACAAAGTTTTCTAATTTGGTGTAGATACAGCTGATCGTCTTTAAATGACAGATGTGCCGTCTCCCCTTTTTCTTAGCTGGGTAAAGTCTATGGTATCGAGTCCCATGTCCTCTCACCTGCGGAGACCAAAGACCTGTATCCCCTGATGAACACTGATGATCTGTATGGAACACTGTATGTACCAAAGGATGGCACCATGGACCCAGCAGGCACCTGCACCACCCTGACCAGAGCCGCCTCTGCCAGGGGAGCCAAGGTAACGTGAGCCGCTCTGCTGACTGGTGGTCCTCTCGTTTGTGCCAGCAGTATATATTTTATTCTATTCATGGAAAAATGTCACATATTACAGTGGATGTACTGTGTGATTCTGTGATCTTGTGGGTGTACATAGTGAAATAGGAATCAGTCGAATTGTCGCTTTTTGACCAGTTTTTGTACTTATAGTACAGCAGGTAGGTTAAGTGTGCCAAAAGCTACAATCCAACGCTGCAGTTAGAAGCTCATACCATCAGCTGCACGTGATTGAAGTTTCAGTTTAGTTTTGCATTCATTTCTGTGTGCTTTCCATCATGTTAAGTGTCTAGATATATTAAATCCCACCCATTTGAACTGCAAATAGCTTTCAAAGAAATGCTAGAAATAAGTAAATAAAGTTTAGTTTATTTTGGTAATTGTAAACCCCTTCATTTACCTTTTGGCATGTTGTTGTTGAAGAACTCTACCTTGTTCTTACCTAATTGCCACTCAGACTAGGTAGTCACATTAGTGAGCTGCAGCTTTTGTGTGTCAGCGCTGTACTGTGTAAAAATAGCACCCTGTGTGACCTGTGTACCCAGTTTAGATAGCATATCATAACCACGTGTGCAGCTAAGCTTTAAGTGCTGTTTTGAACAAGTTATGTCTTGAATGGCAGTGAGTAAATGTATCTCACAATACCACACTTTTAAACGCACCTGTAGCCTAAGACATGCATTTGTAATGTATTAGCAGTGCTTTCATTGTGCGTTTTAAACAAATATAGGTTCAAGCCTTGAGATAAATTGAAAATAAAAAATATGTGTGTGTATAAAGGCCAGTATAGAGTATAGAGAGTGTAGTATTACTACAGGAGCTCGATGAATGCCTTGGATGCAGGTGTGCAGGGAACAGAGAGCCACACCCAGACAAAGTCACACAGAGAGAAAAAAAGAAACACATTCCTACATTAGCATACTTAGCCATACAATGCTAAAGCAACTTGAAACCATATAATCATTCTGTGGCAGACTGTATGTATTGTACTGTTTTTTTTACTGCTGTTCCATGTGGAGGGAAACGCATGTGAATAGAAAATCTTTCACAGCCTCAGTGTGCAGAAATGGGCTCTAATAGTAATATTACTACTACTGTACTAATAGTATTCATTTGATTTACCGTACATCTCCTCTGTATATTACATACACTGATGGAGTACAGCACATACAGTACATACACGATCCCCATGCTGCGTGTAAATGACCCCATACTGTCCTCTTTAAACCAGGTGATCGAGAACTGCCCTGTGACTGGCATCCAAGTGCGGACAGATGACTTTGGTATGAAGAAGGTGAAGGCAGTGGAGACCGCTCATGGGACAATTGAGACGCCTTGTGTAGTGAACTGTGCGGGTGAGATTTGGCTAACTAATCATTCCAAAGATGACAAAACCACAGTATTTTGGTTGTATCTGACATGCAAAATAAACATTGTACTGGGCACATTTTGTGGCACAGTGTGAAGCATTTTTTATGTAACTTAGAAGGAGCATCTCCTCGATGATGCACATATTCCACATGTAATGCTCAGTCGCAACTGTCTGAACCCAGAAGCACGACTCTGAGACCAAGAGGAAAGTAGAACTTTGCATTTACTTGTAGACGTGGAGGAGCAACTATGAAAACCAGACAGGTGGAGAAGGACAGGCAAACTTAACTACATGGGTTAGGCTGGGGAGCAGAAGTCTAGCATGCAGGCAGGCATGCAGGCAGTTACAGAAGGGTGGAACGCAAAGGCTGAAGCCCAATAGATCATCTGGCAGCCAGGGACTGAGTGGAAGTGGGCAAGTACAGTGCTGCTGAGGAAATGGGGATAGGTGTGCTGGGAGGTTTGATATCAATTTGCAGGTGTTTTTGCCCAAATTGCATATATCTGAAACTTTATGATATTTTGTCTCTGGGTGTCGCATGCAGGTGTGTGGGCCAGCAGCCTGGGGAAGATGGCCGGAGTCAAGGTGCCTCTTATCGCGATGCATCATGCCTATGTGGTGACGGAGAGAATTGAAGGCATACAGGTGGGACCTCCATCTGTCTTATCTAAGCAGCTCGACTGTGGTTCATGGTGTTATACTGAAAATAAAATCAACCATTGGCACACGGTTCTCTAGAGCCACATAGCACATTGGCAAATGGCAGGTGTGATTTTCATATTTTATGTAATTGCTTTTTGAGTCTCATATCCTGAAAGAAAATGCTGACCTGTGCAGCAAAGCTGTGCGTGAAAAGTCTTTTCTTAATACCAGAGGATGGAAGAGGCTCCTGATTTATAACAGCACTATTTCTATTATGCACTTCTTTCTGTGGCTCATACTGAGCAAAGGTAGGTGAACAGAACATAATACAGCCTTTGTAATACATAGCTGTAGCCAAGGTGACGTCTTTTAAATCATTTTTGCCCAAACACAGTCCATGATGCTCAAATGCACCGCCTGTCTGCAACCTTGCTTTGATAATTTTTATGACAAGCAACTTACAACCACTCAAACAAAAGAGGGCAGAGCACTCATAAATAACTATGATACTTAATGATACAAAGCTAATATTACCCTGTGGCAATAATCGGAAGGTGTCATAGTTCATCTGGAAAGCTTAAAGCCTAACATTACATTGTGAATGATTTATAATACTACTGTAACTTAGAATTTATTGTTCGTTTAATTCCTCTTGGAGGCAGAAATTCCTTCATCTGTATTAAGTCTGCATGACCAACAGGGGGCACTGTGACATAGATTTCCACTACCAGGCTGTCAGTGAGTGTTAGACTACTGTGTGTGTGTGTGTGTGTGTGTGTGTGTGTGTGTGTGTGTGTGTGTGTGTGTGTGTGTGTGTGTGTGAGTGTGTGTGAGAGAGAGAGAGAGAGAGAGAGAGAGAGAGAGAGAGAGAGAGAGAGAGAGAGAGAGAGAGAGAGAGAGAGAGAGAGAGAGAGAGAGAGAGAGAGAGAGAGAGAGAGAGAGAGAGAGAGAGAGAGAGAGAGAGAGAGAGAGAGAGAGAGAGAGAGAGAGAACACGTAGAAGAGAAGGGGAGATTGTTTTGTTTGTATCCTTTAATGCTCAGAATGTGTGTGTTTGGTGGGAAGCATCTATATGCAGATGTGATACATTTCTGACATCCCTGTGTCCATGATCCACTGAAGCTCTGTGATTGGAGGGTGTGTGTGTGTGTGTGTGTGTGTGTGTGTGTGTGTGTGTGTGTGTGTGTGTGTGTGTGTGTGTGTGTGTGTGTGTGTGTGTGTGTGTGTGTGTGTGTGTGTGTGTGTGTGTGTTAGATGTAGTTAATGTACACATGCATAACTGCGCTGATCCTCTAGAGGCTGGTGGTTTTAGGCGGGCTGACAGAGCTTCCCTGTGCTATGGAGTTTAAGAGCAGCTTAACCAGCATTACTGCTTCATCATGTGCACAGACATCAGCCCAGACACAAGATGACACACTGGGATGCCATCAGGAAATCTGTTCCCGTCAGGGTGTGTTACTTGTCAGGTCAAACATCTCATGCTGACCACATGCCTGTGTGTGAATAGATGTGTTTTTGTCCTTGAGGCTGCGTTTGGGTTTAAATTCAAAAAGTAGCAACCCTGTGGATCGTAACTTGTTTGTTTTTGTCCGCGGGAGTGTATGGAGGTACAGTGTGTGTGGAAGTCCAGTGCTCAGTATTGATCACATGGGGTGCATATACTGTACTTGGCAGAGAGGCAAGAGGGAGAGCGCAGTCTGGCTTTTATTATATGTAGTGTGCCGTTTTCCAAATGTCAGCTTGTTCACTGGTGTTTTGGTTTTGTACCCAGAGAGCCAATTGACTTTCCAGTGAAAAGCGCTCATGACAGGATGAATATAAACGACACAACATACTTAAAGTGTAACTATTTGTTAGACACTTCTACAAGAGTGTTTACTGTGACTTAAGGGGATGAATGCCTCACTCTGCTGTAAGATTTCATGGTGTGTCAGTAGCTGAGGTACCATACATAAAGAGACGCTATGGTTTGTTAAGGTGAGTCATGGTATGTGCGACTGGTGCTGTAAAGATTTTTATGGTTGTTATGTCCGCTATTGTAGATCCTGTTCTGTACACAGGCCACTGTGTAAAGCACCAAAAAGCTCTCAGTCCCATGTGTAAATCTGGGCTGAGCAGAGGCTTAGCTTTTTTTAACACATGGGGAACAGCATGGTCTTTATGACGGTCTTAGTGTTGGAGTCCTTGTGAGAAGATAAGTTATGCTGAAATAAATCAGGTCGTTGATTGACATAAAGAAGTCAAGAATCGTGATACCTTTTAAAACATGTCTTTTTAAGTTTAGCGTAATTTTAGTCCATTATCTGGTAAAATGTCAAACATTTGCTGTTGCAGCTTAAAATCTGCTGCCATCAACTCGCCTTTCTTTATTTGCTGTCATTATGAATGAATATTTTACAGTTCTAACTTCCAATCAAACAAATTGCACAAATTTTGTGCAGCTGCTATTATGCTTGACACTTTAAAAGCCGAACAATTAATTGATAAATGAGAAAGACCTATTTATGGAGACAAATATGCTCATTGTGTTGTTACTACAGCACAATGTGTTTGGACTAATGATGTTTTCAATGTTCCCACTTTAATCTTCACTCTGTGCAGAACATGCCAAATGTCAGGGACCACGATGCGTCAGTGTACCTGCGCCTCCAAGGTGACGCCCTGTCTGTCGGCGGATACGAACACAACCCCATCTTCTGGGATAAGGTAAGCTCGAATATGATCTCAGCCATTAACTGTCGATGGCGTTGACGCTCGGAAACCTTAAGCACTGACTGTCAGTGAGCGCCATGACGCAGCATCTGTCTTCCTTGACATAAAATCAAATTCTTCAATCTGGAAGCTGAAGAAAGTTTAATCCTGTTTATGTACTTCTCATTCTCTCTGTCAGTTTGACCTTTGTCCCTCGTTCAGTCTGTTTCTCTTCCCGTTGTCATTTTTCGCTTGCTGCTGTATTAGCTTGGAGGTCAAATTGTATTCATAAGAGGACTCAGAACTGTGTGCATTCGCTAGTCTTATATAGTATTCAGATCCTTTATTCCCGTAAAAGGAGCATGATCTTAATGTAGAATTTCTCTATTACAAATTAAAGTCCTGCATTTAAAGTAAATGCACTCTTAAAGCTGCAGTAGGTAACTTGTATAAAAGTAATTTTTTGTCATATTTGCTAAAACTGTCCCTATGCCCAGACGGCAGTACATGAAACATGTAATCTGTGGAAAAAACCGGATCCATTGATCCCACCTGCTTCTGAGCGGCTGGGCAGAGTTAGCTTGTTTCCGATGCTAAGGCTAACGTTACTGGTTGTCACGGCAGCCGCACAGATGCCACAGGGAGGAGGGGCTTGGAGGCAGGGCATGAGTGCAGCAGAGAGGGAGGGGGAGTGACGTGGAACTTGCGTTGGTTCAAATTTTCAGGCTAATTCTGCTCTCTTCTCGATCTTACATACTGCAGCTATTAGTAAATTAAAATATCATCTCAGTTCTACAGTAGGCATTCTGTGACATAACCCACTGCTGGGGTTGGGGTCATAATGATCATCAAGTCAATAATCATGATCAGTGATGAATGAGCAGACTATGGTTGATCAACATACTTTACTCTACAGTGTAGCCTAAATCAGGAGACCCAACCTAACCAGCGTATGTGGGGATGTGCCCATTTACATTCATGATTTAGCATAGGCACGCTAACTTAATGATAAATTATTATTGGGAATTGCTATAAAGTTTCAGAGCAACAGAGTGCGTCCTGTGACCTTAGTGACCCTCACTCGCTCCTGCCTGCCTGCATGGTGCAGAGGAGAGAGAGAAGAGCTGCTGACTCTTGTCTGTCTGCGAGCTGTCAGTGTCCTCTGTTCATGCCTGAATCAGTTATAAAGTTGTGTTTCACTGCATGAGAAAATGGATGTGTGGCACGGGAAGCGTTGGCAGGCCGAATGCGCCCCGCGGGCCGCCAGTTGACAGTCGCTCAAATTGTGGTTTTAGGGACAGTCATGTGCTCGAGACTTGATGAGAGTGTATCAGTCCTCTTGTCCAGCTCTTGGCAATAGAGAGACCCGGAATATTTCCCAAAATGTCAAAGTAGTCATTAAGCAGAAAACGTTTGCAAAGTGCAAAAACACTACAATCATGCATACTTGTCGCTGGTGGTACATTGAGCCAAAGGTGTAACAGTATACTGAATAGTGCTAGTGTTTTTCCACTCTAATCACAGGGCAATGCAATGGTTAGTAGGTACTGCAGGTAGGGCTGGATGTCAAATTCTATACTCTTTCAGTTGTGAATGACATGTGTCCAATTGTACCAAAACAGTATGAATTAGTATTGAAAACTAACATTGTACTCAGATAATGCTTCCATGGCTTCTTTCTTCCAAGGATCAAGATTAAACATCGGCGCCTATGAATAATCTATAAAAAGGTTTTTTGCAGCCTTGCTGAGTATGTTAATCAAAAATGTGTCGTGTTGTCATCTATGGTGAAACTGAAGTGTTTTACTGCCTGCACGCTAGATATTTCATTTCTAATAGTCAGATTGATGTGCACAACGCATGCCCCAAGGGAGACAAAGACGTGGATTTTAATGGCCAAATGGCTTTTCTTGTAGCGCCACCTGCAAAGCTTGTATTTTTAGTGCCACTACTGGGGAAGTTCGCTTTTATTGGAACATTAAAACCAAAGCATTTGTGTAAATGACTGAAATCCTAAACTGCTGTGAAGACATATTATTCAAACAACTCTTTGGCAGCAGTAAAAAGTAATCGCACAGGCAGTTGTTTCCTGCACAGGCTGGCTCTTCAGAGGGGTGGTTGACTTTGGAGGTTGATCTTTATGAAAGCCTTTGAATCGACAGGTGGTCTTGCTCTTAAAGGATCTGCACTTTTTCTCAATGACTGGTTTTTAAAGCAGTTTGGTGGCAGGCAGCGGTTCTTTTTCCCTTTCTGGTTCTACATTTAAACCTTTTCGCAGCACTCCTGTTCAATTTATTCATTTATTCCTTTAAATCTGTGCTCTTTACAATGCAATATAACTCGGATCCATAGCATTCACAGGTAGAGATTACTGTCTGTTCAGCCTGTTCATGCTTTAGAACAACGCTGTGTCAAAGTACATTTAAGTGGTAAAACTTAAATGAAGCAAACCAAACAGAAGGTGTATCCAGCCCTCAAAATGTTAATAATGGAAAAGTATGTAGTCTTTTATTAAAAGGCATCAGATGGGTTTTTGCTGATAATATCTTCTTGCCTATCACACTGACTTCTCGACTTTCGTCCGCCTGCCTCTTTGCACTCTCCTCAGTGGTTTTACATTTTAGAGGATTTCTTTGTGCAGAAGCAGCTCCTTTTGTTCTCGTTCTGCAGCTGAGCGTTGCTTTGATGTCTTGAGGCGGATGGAGGAAGAAAGAGAAGATACAGAAAGGAGAATTAGCCGGGAGACAGAGAGAATAGCGGATGCCTACTGAGTGGAGATGAGCAGGATCGATGGCTTGGGAGGGATTGAGAGAACCGTGGTGTCTAGGACAAAGAACGCTGCTCCTCAGATACTCCAGTGGAGTGTCAGCGCTCGGTAATAATGCAGAAACTCTTTGTTCACATGAAAGCAGCTACTGTCAGCTCGCACATCCCTGTAACATTCGACTCTTAATCTAGACTGAAAGTGTCACCACTGATGCCAATTGTAAAGCCATAGGCAGTCCTTTCTCCACCAGTACTTCTAACTTAAAGAATCAATTATCTTTAACTTATTTGACGTTTTAGGTGGTGAGTCGATGTCGTTATTCAAGCCTGATATATCTGCGATGACTCAGAAAGGCAGTCACCCAGAAAGTAGGAGATGACTGCTTTTCAGGGCAGTTGGAATTGCATTTCACCATTCTCCATACTGTGGCATGCAATATTACTGTGAAAACAGTAACATTGGATTTCAGATGATGTTTAGGTCCAGGGACTGTCAGGACCTCGGCAAAACCTTCAGCTTGGTCCTCTTGAGGCAGTCCACTGTGGATTTTGAGTTAAGGATCATTATCCTGCTGTAGAAACCATCCTCTTTTCATCTTCTGCCTTTTTGTAATGTTTGTTTCCAGAATCTGCTCGAATTAATGTGAATCCATTCTTCCCTCCACCAGTGAAATGTTCCCTGTGCCACTGGCTGCAATGCAAGCCCAAACCATGATCGATCCACCCCTGTGCTCAACAGTCGGATAGGTGTTTCTTTCATGAAATTCTGCATCCTTTTTTCTCCAAACATACCTTCATTCATTGCAGCCAAAAGTTCTATTTTAACGTTATCAGTCCACATGATGTTTCCAAAATGCATCGGGCTTGTTTAGATGTTCCTTTGCAAACTTCTGATGCTGAATTTTGTGTTGAGAACGTAGGAAAGTTTTCTTCTTTTGTCTTTTACCTGCATATTTGTGCAGGTGTTGCTGTCTGCTTAATCTTCCTGAAGGTCCATTGTAGTCAAACAGGGGAGGGGGGGTTAATTTGCCTTTCTAGCAATCCTACAAGCAGTTCTCTCTAAATATTAAACCAACTGAGGGAAAAGCTACCTAGGACTGCTTTACTATCTTCTTATAGCCTTCTCTTGCTTTGTGGGCGTCAATTATTTTAGTTTTCAGAGTGCCAGGCAGCAGCTTAGAGGAGCCCCTGGCTGCTGATTGTTGGGATACGGTTTAAGGAATCAAAGTATCTATAAAGCTCTTAAATTTGCATCACCTGGCCTTTCCTAACAATGACTGTGAACAAGCCATAGCACTAACAAGCTAATTAAGGTCAGAGACCTTGGTAAAAATTATCTGAAAGCTCAGGTGCTCCGTTCCTTTTTCCCCCTCTACAATAGTACAAAACAAAAATTATGCACTAATCTTGCTTAAAATGTTGAAAAGAATATTTCACCTTTAAGCCTTTTGGATAGCAGTGTAGCCTCTACTCACTTAACTATTTACAGGAACAGAAATTTTGAGCTGAGTTGCCCAGACTTTTCACATGCCACTGTACATGACAGATGAAATAGCTGCACAGAGCATAAGCTGGTGTGCTGGACTTTTTCAATTTGAGCACCCTGAGTCAGTCAGATTAGTGTAGGACAGGAGGATTTTAAGGCACGGCGGTCTGCACTGCTTGGCATGAGTTGTAGGAGCTAAAGGCTCCATTTTGGCCCGGCTGACAAGGGGGGCGTTACAGAAGTCCAGATGGGAGCAAATTAAGGCTTGGACAGGGAACTGAGAGGGAAGGGTCTGATTTGACAGATGTTGATTCCCTGGTGAGAAAGAGTGGATTCAACAGATGCTCCAGGATTGTGTTGTGGCTGCAGTCTGTGTCCTCTTTGCATATTGAATTGGTGACATTAATCTTGGGTGTCCACCTTGAAACTGTGATGATCTATAGATCTTCTGTGCTTGTGGGTTGAAGATGTGTGTGAAGCATCCACGTGTTACAGTCTGCAGCTTCTTTGCAGCAAAATCCATATTTGAAGCATTATCGTCCACCAGAAGCTCATTGGTTCTGCTGATATTGAGCTTCAAGTGATTGTTGTTGACCCATGTGATGAAGCTCTCTGTCAGTCCTATGAACGCCTCTGGAAAAGGGGACAGACATCATGTTTCTCACTGGAATCATACATGTCAATATAGTGCTAACTTCCATTTCACCAAAAAATACACTTAATACCTTTCATTAAATTCCTTCAAAGTCTTCACTACATGTATTATATGAGCTTGTACAGACACAGACGTTCTTTGCAACTGACAAGTCAGCAAGGAAACAACTGCCAAGTGACCGTATATAAATGTTTTACAATAAGTATGCATCAGTTGATAATGTGACAGTGTGAAAGGGATCGCTTGTAGTGATGAACCTACAGAGAACTTAAGTTAAATCGAGCTTACAGCGAGTGAATACCGTGTTATACTTACTCAGAATGAATTATAATGTTAAACTGTAGGAGCTGCATGTGTATGCAAGGAACTGCTTGCTAAAAAGTTTGCCATATCAACTTCCTAACTTGTTTCCTCTGCCTCTGAAGAGATAATCATTCTCTTAATTTTTCATATTATTTTTTCCCCAATGGAAGATTGAAGGAAACAATGATACTTAAAACCTCCAAAGCGGGTGACTGTTTTAAGACACACTTGTGTTTTGCTTGTGTAAGAAAACCAAGTCCTCACATACATTTTTCCTTTAGGAAATAATTGAGGTGCATGTTTGTGTGTGTCCCAGGTGTCTGATAAGTTTGCCTTCAGTCTGTTTGACCTGGACTGGGATGTGTTCATGCAACATATTGAGGGTGCTATCAACAGAGTTCCTGTTCTGGAGCAGACTGGCATCAAATCCACTGTCTGTGGACCAGGTACACACACGCACACGCGCACGCACACGCACGCACACACACACACACACACACACACACACACACACACACACACACACACACTAAAAAATAAGTTCCACTGAAGCATCAATTTTTATGAAAACCCTGTAAGCCCTTCTTGCAAATGCCTTGTAACATTATGCATTACAGCAGGGAACAAGCAACTTTCATGACACTTCTTAAATTGGACACATTCTAATTTAAAAGTGAAATGTATCCATCTGTGAAATATTTGATGCACCGCTCCCATACTGCATTCGCTCATGAATACCTAAACTAGCAGGCTATGTGTCATGTTTGTAGAGGAGATAGTTTGATTAGCTCAAGCCTGACTTCCTG
Organism: Chaetodon trifascialis; assembly: GCF_039877785.1. Classification (NCBI taxonomy): domain Eukaryota; kingdom Metazoa; phylum Chordata; class Actinopteri; order Chaetodontiformes; family Chaetodontidae; genus Chaetodon; species Chaetodon trifascialis. The sequence continues at coordinate 12,351,142 of NC_092075.1, forward strand.
TCCAGGCAATATCAAAGTGGCTGAGTGAGCTGGTGTGTAGCTTTGCAGCCTGAAAAGTTACAGTATCGAGTTGGATTTTTCATCGTCGTTGTGTGTTGCAGCTGTTTGCAGAGTCAGTATGAATTTGTGAAGTGAAACAAATGATAGCTGAAACGTGCATTTACACCAATGCACACATGCATAATGGTGAATGACCACAGGAAGAGGAAAAACAGAAATTGGAGGAAGTCATAAAGAGCTAAAAAGAAACAGCAAAGCATGAACAAAGGAAAGTGGAATTGGACATGTTAATAAAGATATATAAAAAGAGACAAAAGATAGAAGGATGGAAATGTATAGAATGACAGAGACACACGAAGTGGAAGAAATGGAAAACTTCTTTCCATGATGGGAGGAAAAAAAATACATGAATCCCACAAGGCGACAAAGACGGAGCTCAGGGGGAGAGGAAGCTCAGATAAAGTGATAAAAATGAGGATTATATCAGAGTCCTGTTGTTGTCGCAGAGCATCTTGTCGCCCATGACCCCGAGCGTTGTGTTCTCATGAGGAGTACGCCACATTTAGGGCTTTTCACAGTCAGCTAGCTCTCTGAGTCCTCAGGACGAATCGAGCAGAAATCACCACCAAGATTCAAGTGTTCTGAGTATGTCCTCAACAGGACAGAAGACATCCTCTAGAAAGGTGCTTTGTTAATGCACGTCTTCAGAGCATTGGTTTAGAGTTGAGGTCGGAGATAGTAGATCAGAAGTTAATCAGGATGAGATCATGTTATTGTTATTTGTTTTTACATATTCAGAATCAGAATTCCTTTATTGATCCCCGAGGGGGAATAGTTTTTGTTGCAGGTGCTCCATACAACAATAAAATTAGAAAAGAAAGAAAAGAAAAGAGAAAGAAAATATATATATAAAAAACTATAAAACAAATACAAAAACAAAATATTAATACTGAGAATATTCATATATATATGTGTGTGTGTGTGTGTGTGTGTATACACATACATACATACATACATACATACATACATACATACATACCTACATACAACACATAAACAACACATAAAACAAAATGGATAAAAACGCAGGAAATGGACTGTGGCTGAACATCTTCATGTGTGTCATAATATGTGTGTGTGTCTGTGTGTGTATTTTTAGCCTCACTGAGTGAAGTGCATGACCTTGGGTCTCTTTCAGCTCAGTTCCACTGGATGACTGATACTTCATATATTTATGTGCATTCCCTCTCTGTTACTTTGCATCTTCAGTTGTTGAAGTGTTGAAACCGCCATTCATTTAAGAACCTATTTGCTACACAGGAACTCATTAGCAATGCGGACGGTGTAAATTAGATCCATTAGAATATTGCCTGACTGATCACATGACACAAAGGGAAAGGTTAACTGTATTTATTTAACCAGGAAATCTGACGTGGATTGTTTCTTTTACGAGAGATCCGACAAGAGAACAAGCCAAAATGTTAGCAGAATGTAGCTATCAACAAATAGCTAACTAATCACTTATAGCACAGTAAAATAAGACTTGAAAGACATGGACAAATCGTAATAAACGCCACAAAGGAAAATATGACTCTGATAAGTCTCTGTGTCTTGCATTTGCTGCCACTTTTCTCTAAAAAGTTTCTCTCCTTCTGCTTTCAGAATCATTCACAGCAGATCATAAGCCGCTGATGGGAGAAGCCCCAGAGGTCAGAGGTTTCTTCCTGGGCTGTGGCTTCAACAGTGCTGGTAAGTGCTGCAAGGATGGAAAAATCCGAGAAAGAATCGGAAACGACTTTAAAAGAAACACAGTTAGGAGCACACAAGGATGAGAGAGTAAAAAGACATCAGCAGTCAGATTGTCAGCATCATAATCTTTGCCTATAACCCATGAAACATATCTCTCACGGTTGTATGCTCTCAGATATTTCATGGATGTAGAGCTTTCCCTAGAGGGAACCATGAAATGATAGAGCTAGAAAGGTCAAAGGAATCTTCAAAGAAAGCATATGACACGATAAACAGGAACAAAACAAGCAAGGAGAAATGGCCAAAGAGTGTTTTTCCTAGATTCTGACCTTGCCATCGCCAATCTCTGTGGACACTCTCAAGGCACAAATGAATAATGGAGTGCTTTTCATTTCAAGTCCATAGAGAAGACACGCGCATGCATGCACACACGCGCACATACAAACAACAACCCAAGTCAGTCCATTAGTTACTCACTCTGCTCGCTTACCTCTGACATTAGACCGAGGAATGCGAGTATCTCAGCAATCTGAAAAACAGAGAGGAGGCGTAAAGGGTAAAGTAATCGGCATGCGGCGTTGACGGAGAGTTGCGAGAAAGCTTTTCTTCTGCATAAGGGCAAAAGACAACGGGGCAGAGCTCTTAAAGTTGTTATGACAAGAGCTGAGGAGGTGCAGGCGGAGCTGTAATGAGTTCGCACACAGTGTTGTTAACACTCGCACATTACGCGCTTTCCTTTTTTTTGCTTCGTAAGTGTCGTTTTTCTAAGTTGGATGCTAGTTGAATGCGAGTTTTTTTGCTGATTGTTGTTCTTGCGCTCTCATTCCCCAACCACTTATGCATGAGACACTCATTCTGTCCATCAGTCTGATCGTAGGTCAGTTCGTATCTTGGCAGAGTAACAAGGGCTCTTACACTCCTGTCCCTCAGCTGTGGATTCCTTGTCTATCATACATATTCCCTCATACCAGCCTATCCACCAGACCTGTATTGCTTATGGTGTTAGAATATGCTGAAAATATGTTCTGCTTCAGCAATTAGTCTATTAACAGAAAATGAATCTGAAAAAGGATTATTAAAGCATAAAATCCAAACAAATGCTTGTTCCAGTGTCTCAGATATAAAGGTTTTTCTTGCTTTCTCTGACAGAGATCATTGTAGATGAATATCAGGGATATTCAGTTTGCCTCTGTTGCTCAGACAAAGCACGTGATGTGGATACATCACCTTGGGCTTTTGGAAGTTTTTCACTATTTTCAGTCCCTTTTATACCCAATCATGATACTATTACCTATTACCAATGAACCTGTTTACCTGTGGAATGTTCCAAACAGGTGTTTTGGAGCATTTAATTGAGTGTATGTCCATCAGGATTAGCAAATTATCACATTCTGTTGTATTTGTTTTACACAGCGTCCCACTTTTTTGGAATCGGGGTTGTACTTCATGCAAAAAAAGTTCCTTCAAAAACACTCCTACCTGGATGGAGGTGGATAAAACATTGCAGTCCACTCGTCCTCTAGTCAGTGTTTCGAAGTGTCATGCTGAGTCTGAACTCATTGAAATTGGCCCAGCATCACAGATGTATCACACCTGGTTTAATAATTTGGGACTTTCCACCAGTCATGCACAGCAAGGATGGTCCAAATGCCCTCCACTAGGCTGACACACACACATGCACTAAATATCCTAACTTTTATCAAAGCAGGAGCTTGGTAATATCTATGTCCTCCTTTCCCCTCTCTCTCTTTACGTCTGTCACTCTTTCTTCCTGCTGCCTCTTCATCCCTCTGGCAAGGGAAAAGTCTTCTGTCCATTGCACTCTATCACGAAACAAACACACACACTGAGCTCTCAGCTTTTTTTCGGCCCAAGGCGGAGCAAGACAAGGGGGGTAGTTCAGACACCACAGGGTCAAAGTCAACAGAATCACATTAAGACATCCGTCAATAAGTTTAGTTTTAGTTTCGTTTTTCTTTCTAAGTAATCAGTAACTCTGCTTACTCTTACTATTTAGTTTGTCGCCCGGCAATCTTAAGTTACTTATACTTTCTAATTCTAGTGTCAAAGCCATCGTGCTGAACTCTTAACTCTGAGTGCATTTATTTATTGTGTTTATGCTTCGTTGATTGCTTCAAACCGATGCACCTCTTACCCAGCTGCATCACCGTCTTGCTCATAATCACAGTAATGAGCACCTTCCCAGGTATGATGGCCAGCTGAGGCTTTTTATCACATAAGGCACAGAAAATTGCCCGTGTTTAAGGCGCTGAGATAACCACTGGGTTCGGTGGCATAATGCTTTTTGTGAGGATAGACAGTGACGCAAACAGCAATGAGAATCTGCAGTTGCGTTTTGGTTGAGGATAGAGAGATAAATAGGAGGGTTGATGGTGATGGAAGCCCTGAAGAGGAGCTAGTTTGGAAAGAAAAGAAAAGAAAAGAAAAGAAAAGAAAAGAAAAGAAAAGAAAAGAAAAGAAAAGAAAAGAAAAGAAAAGGCAAGAGGCCTGAAGCAAAATCACCTCTTACTGAAGTGTTGTTCATTTGCACTTTAAAGATGTCAAATGTGAACTGCAACAGTATTTCACTGACTGTATTTCCATAGGGACTTTTAGAATTAAACATATCTATTAAATGCTGTTGACACAGTTAATGAATAGTTTGGCATTTTGAGAAACAGCTCTTTCTGTCCAAGACTTAAAATGAGCAGGATCAATTAGAAATCGCGTGTGTGCATTAATAGAGCAGTTTGACATTTTGGGAAATATGCTTATTTTCTGTCTTGCTAAGATAAGATGAGAAGGGCTGTAGCGCTCTCATGTCTGGAGAGCTACAGCTCGAGGCCGTTAACTCTTAGCTGAGAATAAAGACTGTAAACAAGGAGTGAGCTGTAGAGATTCTGGGAGGTGGACTTTGTTAGTGTTGATTGGAGATAGACTGGCTGTTTCCCCCTTCACCAACCATATCTGGCAACCTTCCACGGCTTGAGATGCTGCACATAAGTGCTGTGCAAACAGATAAACTAGTGTGTGTTAAGAATTAACTCAGTTAAAAAAAATTAGATGCAGTTTGTAGATTAACCAACTTTAAAGATTCTGGTAGCCAAAGTTTTGAACTTTGAACAGAGTCAGGTTAGCTGACTCTTTTTTGGGGGGCTTTTTAGCCTTTATGATAGAGACAGCTGAAGATGCAATAGGAAAGGGGGCAGAGAGAGGGGACGGCACGCAGCAAATGAGCCACAGGAGGGAGTCTTACCTGCAGCCACTGCAGAGGACTGACAGCCTCAATGCATGGTGTGCACACCCTACCAACTGAGCTATAGGGGCACCCCGACACAACCATGTTTAGCACTGTTTTGACCCAGACTTTTAAATGTATCTTCACCTGCAAATCAACACGTCTATGGTAGAGAAGGATAAACCCAAATATCTATGTTTTCTCCCCCTTTGGAAACATTTTCTTTGCATTGCTACAGTAGCAGCATCACTGTAAATGTCACAAAAGTGGGAGAGAGCAAATATCTTAAAGTAATCTGAGAGCAATGCAGAAGAGAGGAGAGGGAGTGGTAGATAACAGCACAGAAAGGAACGAATGTTTGCAAAGCTTAAACAAACAATAGCAGAGCGAGATAGCGATAACGGGGGAAGGAAAGGGGAAGTGAAAAGGCAGAGAGGGGGTGATGATAAGATGAGTGGAAGCACAAGCATGAGGGTTCACACGCAGATACACGCTCACACATCAGCGTGGTTATCTGAGGTGACATTTATCAGTGCCACCTCGCCTTGCTGGTTGTCTCTACATTGTCTTGGAAGAAAACCATCATCCTCCTAGCCCCCCCTCCTTCCTCTATCTCTCTACCCCTGCCCCAATTCATCCGTCCGTCCCGCCACTCAAACGTCCACCCAGGCTTGGCCCGGAGTGACGGTGCCCGATGAGTGAAGTGAAGAGAGATGGAGGGGCGGGGTGCGCCGTGAGAAGCGGAGATGGAGGGATGCAAGGACACGCTGGTCACGCTGCTGCGTAGTGATGTTTGTGCTCGGAACACATGCAAGAGCATCTATGCATGCGCACAACACACACACACTCATGATGTATGCAAATTACCAGCGACACAACACAAGAAAGGGGGTTGCTAAAGGGGAGCAGCTCATTAACCCAGCAGTTTTGGGACTGGGTGGATGAAATATTGCATTGCCAGTGTTTGTTGGTGGAGTTGAAATAAACACAATGCTGCAGCCGCGGGGTGCAGCTGATGAGGTCAGATTGCTCTGGGGAAGCTGTGAGCAAGGGTCAAATGATGGAACAAAGGTCAAAACAATCCTCTGTAGGTCGTATGACATATAGAGGCTGTAGCAGAGGACAAAAACTGCTCTCTCTCTTGTCCAAGTTAATGAGACGTACTCACAGTCCTCCAGACAGGCTACCGGTGAGAGCACAGGGGAGAGAGGTCCTATTGTTGTTCAGACTTTCCACTTTTATTTCCCAACTGGTGCTTGTGCAACTGCAGACCCAGTAATCTCTCAGAATTGGATCAAAGCTGTGTATTTATTCTGCAACTAACAGTAGTTTTCAGGTATTTTTGATTTATCAGTGAATCGTTTCTTTTAATGTAAAGACAGAAGGGAAACATTCCCATCTCAATTCCAAGCTGACGTCTTTGTTTTGTCTGACTTTCTGAATGACGTAGTGTTTTCTGCAAGGAGCTGAATGTGGTTATGAGATTCTGTTCATAACATTTCTTTTATCAGGCATGATGCTGGGAGGCGGCTGTGGTCGAGAGCTGGCTCACTGGATCATACATGGCCGCCCTGAGAAGGATATGTATGGTTACGACATCAGGTACATCAATGCACGCAAAGTACTTGAGCAGCGGCACTTATCAGAGGAAGTGTCATGGCTGTGGTGCCCCTCCACAGAGCAGAACACGGATTTGAGCTTCTGACTGGCATTTTGTGAAAGGGCAGCAGGAGCCAGAATAATGAAGTTTTAATGAAGTTTGAGTGATTGTGACTTTAAATGAGGCTTAAATCTCTTTGAATCCCTCTCCCTCCTGTCTCAGACGTTTCCATAACTCGCTGACAGACAACCAGCGCTGGATCAGAGAGAGGAGCCACGAGTCGTACGCTAAAAACTACTCTGTGGTGTTCCCCTTTGATGAACCGCTGGCCAGCCGTAACATGAGGAAGGACCCCTTCCATCAGGTAGACGAGCGATTTGATCTCCAGCACAGATGGTTAAACACGGTCTCTCTTGAGGAGTTCAAGGAAGTAACCCTAATGTGCAGCTTTCTGGTGCAAGTCTTTCAGACTCGTTTCAGCTGCGATGAGTCATTTAAATCAAGGCACAGCCGGTTTAAGAAATCTTTTTTTTTTTTTTTTTTTTTTTTTTTGCTCCTGTTTCTTTGCTCCTGTAATGTAACACTTTATAAATGATAGAAAACAAGAATGAAAAGAGCTATGAACAGATTATTCATTCATTTTATAACATTTTATACACATAGACACATTTTTATATTATAGGAAAATATTGTCTCACTCACTATAAAGTTAGTAAAAACACAAATATGCACTGGGATGAACAAAATAACGAGGGGATAGCCTTTATGGAGTTCCTGTTATTTTTTCCACCCTGAATATGAACATAAACACAGAATACAGTGTTTGTGTCTTTATTGATCAAGTATGTACATCTGATACACATTAAGTTCAGTATGACCTTGGCTTTATTTAAACACTGTCAGTCAGGTAAGCGGGGCTTTTATTTTCTTGTTAAACATGTAGGCAGTGTTGTGTATCTCTCAGGTTGTAGACAGACAGTCATATTGACAGGGTTTCCTTACAGAGGTGAGAACAGTTCTCCAGTCTAAGTCATGGGAGCATCTCTACTGCCTTTATCTGACCAGTCATGTTTGATAAAGTCCTACATTTTTAGAGGTTGTGTGACTCACTCCTTCTCTCCTTTACCTCTCAGATTTCTCTCCTTCTGCCATTCATTCAACTCCTTTTTCATTTTTTTTCAATGTATCTACCCACGGCCTTCACACATCTGTCCCTCATGTGGTATTCTCTCTTTTTGATATCCTCCCCAACACAATTTCCTCTTCTATTCATCCTGCTATTCATATTAGCTTCTCCCTTTCTCTCTCCCTGTGCTTGTCACTGTCTTTGTTCTTGTTACAAACTGTTCCATGCGAGAGAAAAAGCGGTACCACTGTTTCTTTCCCTCTATTAACCTCTGCAACCTCAGCGCCCGATTGGATAATTGAGACAGTAATGTCGTCAGAGCAAACAATGCTGCTCAAACCCCAGGTTGTGCAGCGCTAAAAATTAGATACAGTGCACCTCACTTGCGGATGCTGAAAATCAGATTTAAGATGCAAATGGGAATGCTGAACCAACCGTGTGTATGTGTGCTTTCATTGGCTGGTACAAATGTTTGCAAAGATATTATTTGTCAAACTCTGACCTCTCTCTCTCAGTATGTGTTTCTCTGTGTCACCCCTGTCTGTCTCCCCCTCTCTCTCTCACCTCCTGTCTTCTCCGCTCAGATTTAGAGGCAAATAGCTGATTCAAGCCCCGGCAGATAGCAGTTAGCAGTGTAACTAATCCCTAGCAGCTACATTTATTAATGCACTCTGCGCCAACATGACTATAAGTGATACACTTAGCTTCGGTCTCCGACGTCTTTCAGCTTCCTCTCTCTCCTTAGCCAGGCACAAACTCCTCATGGGCCTCGACACCATATTTTATGCATTAATGACCCACTTAGCCTTGCTTCCCTGTTCCAGACATTTACCTTTTAACTGTTGCAATTTCTGCCCCCGCTCACGCGTGCAGGCTTTCTTTCAGAACAGATTACTGTCACACAAATTGCATCAGCAATGTTGTCAATGTATTTTGTAGATGATGTCTGCTGCTTTCTTAGAGCTTGTTTTGTTTGGCTTCCCTGACACCTTTCATGCATAATTAACTATTTTTTATCCAAAGGACTTTTTAGAAGGATGCTTTACTTAGAATGTGCAATGGCATGAAGGGATGGAAAAGTTAATGTTTTTTCATTTAGTGTCCTTTGTGTCCTCATAATGGATTTTTACATAATGAAGAAAAATGCACTTTTTTTCTATTTTGGATTCATTTCTATATAATTTAGTCTTTTCATGAGAATAAAAGTGGAAAGTCAAATTAAAAAACTCAACGATATAACTATTATGTGAAAATCAGAAATTAGAAACAATGCGAACAATGTCATTTCACTTTTTACTCGTCTTTTTTAATACTTACAGGGACTCAAAATGCATAATCAGCAGCTCATTTGCATTTTCTTCTAATTTTTCTCCTCACTTTCTGTTATTGGGATCCTTTCTGAGCTATGCACACTGCAGGACAAGCTTGGTTACTGTGATCTGTGGTGATAAGCTTCTTGCTGTAGCAGAATTTACAGCAACTTTCAGATGCGTTTTGGATGGGATGGAAAATCAATAGTAAAATAACTAATCTGCTCCTATATAAAAAAAAATCCAGCTATTTTTTTGGTGTTCCACAGTAAAACAAAACAAAACAAAAATAAACTTCTTAAGCTCTATTTATTCTCCTAGATTGTATAAAGAAGCTCAGTCTGTCCTAAGAGCATCACATCAGGGATGTATGATGCACGTCAAAACGCCCACAACTTTCTTTTTCTTTCTGAGGACCACACACCCCAGCGGCATGTGTCACTGTCTGCATCAACTCTGCAGAAAAGCTCCCCAGATCAGCACAACCTGGTGCTGTTTGATGGGGTGTGTGTTACACACTGGTAGTTAATGCACGTAAAATGACACATGACCCGCCATGACCGGGGTTTGATGCACTTTTTTGTTCTGGTGTGATGCAAAACTTTCTCCCCACAAATATTTGTAGAATTCAGCTAAAATTTTCACATCGCCTTTCAGTGAGTCATTACCAGTTGCACTTCTGTCTAATGTGTGCCATACACTACATTATGTCAGCATGCTGTGTTATTGTCAGGCAGCTGTGGCAGCTCTGGTGTCCTGTAGTGCAACACTGTACTATTAAGACTTAATTCCTGGCCATTAGCCCTTTCTCCAGCCAGAAGCAAAGCCCTCACTTCTCATGATAACACGTGCAGGCTCAGGTGATATCATGTTATGTTCAATATAACTCCAACACCAGATTTCATCCCTGCACTGAAAAGACACCAATAGCTGCTCTCAGGTAGACAGACTTGCAGCTGAAGGAGAGCACAGTCCCTGCGAGACTGGGTTGGTCCAACCCTCAGCTGCAAGCCCATTAGACCCCTGCTAATCACTCGTCGAGGGCCATCACCTAGCAACTAGCTTTCCTACTGTTGCAGAGCCTGAGATAAATGTAGGGGTGGCAGAGTGAAGAAGGAAAAACACTGAAAAAGTCTAATTTTTCTCTTTTAAATGAGCTTCTGCTCACGATACCGGCTCTTGCTCGCAATCACGACTGCATGTGTTATGGCTAAGAAGTGCTTGAGGAGTGTGATCAACCAGAGAAGCTGCCCCTGTGCCAATAATGAGACTTTTAGGAGGCAACACGAGATTTCAGAGCGCAAACAGGCCATCTCTGACACTGCTGCTCACACGTTTTCTCCACCCCGGTAGCGCGGATGGTAAATATAGCTCGGTGTGGGAAGTTTTGGCAAGAGACAGCTAACTGCCTGCTAGGAGGAGAGCATAGCAGAACATACCTACCTACTGTGGGCGACTGTCAATTTTAACAAGGAGGTTGGTGAGCGCTGAAATATCTTCTCCGGTCACGAAATCAAGAATTAACAAGTGGACTACACTTGCAACACTTAGGGCCAAAACAGGGTTTTAACCATCACTTCTCATCAGTTCTACCAATATTGGATTCATTTGTACCATATAATGTTTGCTAGCAAGTTCCCCATAACAGGTAGTAAGGCGATGATATGCCAGTGTTGTAGTTAGAGCTCATTCTGCTGCCACCAAGTGGCCACAACAATATGAATGCTGCTTAAATACTCATAAGCAGCAGTCAAAATGCCCTTGAGTCAGACTCAGCAGCTGTGGTTGCTCTAGTGTTCAGTTCTGCGGATGTGACGAGTGAAGCTGCTGAATTTGAGAAGAAATGTACAGTATGGCTCTGCAATGATCTGAAGATATGCTTTTAATGCCAGTGTCCACACATTTCAGTGCAGTGATTCCACAGTAAACCTCCTCAGCTGCATGTTCTCTCCGTACTGATTTTATGTCTTTTGTTTGTGTTTGTGATTGTTTGTTTGTTTGATTGTTAGGTGTTAATGGAGCAGGGCTGTGTGTTCCAGGAGAGACATGGCTGGGAAAGACCTGGCTGGTTCAACAAAGACGGGCCCGTTCCTGTGAGACACTGCACACTTATATACTGTACACAAGCATATGCACAGTGATTTATTTACATCCACATATTGACAAAAGGCACTTGTAACGATAGAAACAATTAAGATGCCAATTTTTTTCACGAGGCTTGCTGGATGGGGGACTGTTGGAACAGATTGACTGCCAATAATGGACAACACTGGCAGTATCTGGACCAATGCTTTGTCCTTCTTCTGTACTTGGAAATACTAATGAATAATTAGCTTCTATTTGTTCGTCTTTATTGTTGCAAAGGTTAAAGACTACGATTACTATGGAGCTTATAACATTCAGAAGAATGTGAACCACAAATACAACGAATTGCTGGGCAAAGAGTACACCTTTGACTTCCCTCCACATCACAACGTGGTAAGATACCAAGTGTGAAAATGTGTGTTATTGATTTGTACAATGTTCTTAGAATTGCGTGCAACTTCCAGGTTTGTGAAACAACTATGGTGTGAACACTCTCTGAAGGGCCCCCCCATGAGGAAAGGGAACATGTGTCCTCATGGGAAATAACCATCATGCACAACTGACAGTGATGAGAGTACAGTCAGTGAGGTTTATGGTGCACAAAGTGCACACCAAACTAAGTCAGCAGCTCAGAGGACATACCGCAAGGAGAGAATCGCCGACCTCAACGTCAAAACCTCTCCATTAGCTCCCTCTTTAATTTCATAGTTGTGATTAGATCCGTCAAGGATCTGGCTCCAAATATGTGCAGTCATCTTATCATGTTTGGCAGAGAGGAAGACATTTGATTTAATGTCAGGGTCTGCATTAATTAGATGTGTTTTTTCTAAAATGCAGATTAAGAGCGAGTGCCTCTCATGTAGACACGGTGTGGCCGTGTTTGACATGTCCTACTTTGGAAAGTTCTATCTCACTGGACCAGATGCCAAGAAGGCGGCCGATTGGCTGTTCACTGCTGATGTCAACAAGAAGCCGGGTCGGTCTGCCACAGCAAGAACACACACATACACACAACCACACACACACATGCTCAGACAGATGGGAGAAAAGATTGACAGAATGAAGAGGGCAGATAGAGGCATAGAGGGACTAAACAAGACGCCAGCACACGAGCAAAACAGTCCACTCTTCCACAAAATCTCAAAATATCACCAACACTAAATGCCAGTATGCCAGTATGTACTGTAGGCTCTCTGAGGCTCTGTTGAAAGTGAAGACAAGAGTGCAGTGCCAGATTATTTTTTTCTTTGTATAAAAAGAGCAAACCGACAGCTACACCTGCCGTCTGCAGATGTGACAGGTGTGTGCAGATGTGAAAATGGCCAGAGCTCCAAATGCTCTGATATTCTTTTCTCCACTTTCCTCACATTCCTACTTCACCCACTGTCAGGTTTCGTCACTGAACAGGATATTTCGCCTCCGTGTTGACAGCGGTATCCTTTCAGAAACTGAAATCTGTCATCTGACTTTCTAGTTTTGGGTGTGATTTGAAAATTTCTGGTTTTTGGCAACTCCCAGCGGTACCACATCTCAGATCTGACCCACGGACACTGAATGAATGGGCTGAAAGGAACACACTCACCGCATTAATGTTTGGACAAATACACACTTGGGAGATATATACAACTAATATGCATGCTAATAAGCAACGATGTGTGATACAACATATAAATATATATGTATAAGCTGTAATGATATGATTGATGTCTATCCCTGACTCATACTAGGGACTGCGAGGGAATACAAGGAAAGTCAGAATGTCCCAATTTGAACTCTTCTTTTGTGGTCTGTCTGCTGTGGGACAGATTAGAAACCTACTAATTGAACCTCTCAACTAAATGGCCGTGTGTTTTGACATCTAGATCTCACCCCACTCGCTTTTTTCCCGGCCGTGTAGATGATGCATCATCCGACCTTGCTTCTCCTCAACGTCTTTGTCCATCGCTCTCCCTTTCTTGCTCCCACTCCTCAATAGACAACAGTGGTCACACTTGCTCTGAGAATGTTTAATGTCTCAGCAGGCTGACTTATGCTAACACATTCGCACCCCCGTTTTGTTTATTGGCAGTGACAGAAACGGTATCATCAGCAGTTCATTCAAATGACAGATGACTGAGGGACAGTCACATATTAGCATGTCGCCGCAGCCGTCAGCCTCTTTGACCAGCGCGTGACTGAAATGTTGTCCTGTGTCTTTTGTCGTTAGATCCAGACTCCATTCGCTGGGGAATTATTTTGATGATGTTCTCACTATGAACGTCTTTCAGTGATCTTCTCAGCAATCAGTTTCAGCGAGGATCATATTTCAGGCGTTTCCTTGGTAACCCTTTTCTAAAATGATGAGGGTCGCGTGTCGTCAGGGTGAGTGCATTCCCCGCAGAGACTGATAATGATTGCCCCTTAAACACGAGTTCTTTCACAAGTTGTGAAAGAAGTACACCTGAGTTTATTAAAAATTCATTCTTTTTCGCACACAAACGCTTCCAAACTGGATTCCTCACAAAGACAAAACAGAAGACTGACCCCAGATTCAGGTTCATTTTTTATTCTCAGATTTCCATCGGCTCCGTTCCAAGACGCTGCACACTTTAAACTGGCCTACAAAGCCTGCCACGAGAATTAATTGTTAATGTGCGTGTTTGTGTGCGTTTCAGGCTCCACTGTGTACACCTGCATGCTGAATAAGAGAGGAGGGGTGGAGGCCGACCTGACAGTGAGCAGACTGGAGCCTGGTGCTGCCAACCTGCCCCTGGCACCGCAGTCCAATGGTGGGTGTGTGAGTGTATGTGTGTGCGTGAGTGTTGTTTTTCATAATTATCCGCTGTACTCTTATATCTGGCTCTCTCTGTTATTCTTCTGTTTGTCATTCCATCACTGTTGTGTTTTATCAGTTGCCGGATATATCTGTCATTCTGTTGTATCTTATTTTGGATTTATTGTTTTTTGTTTTTTTTTTTGCTCTGTTCTATTTATTGCTCTGTCTCCAAGTCTGTCTACCAGTACGGTATATGTGTTGTATTCACTATTATATTCTTCTGTTAATCTTCTGTTCATTCTGTTGTCGTCCTTTATCAGTGACAATTCAATGTATCCTTGTCTATCTTTCAACTCATGTCACTTCATCTTGCAGCTCTTTTGTATCCATCTATTGTTACGTTTGTTATTGAGTCATTTCACCCTTTTCTCTATGTATGTCTTCACCCACCAGTTTCTCTATCATTTTCAATATGCCCGAAGAACCCAAAAGCGAAGGGGAGCCACAGGATGTTTGCTCTAAAACAGCTCAAGTTTTGCAGAAATCTAAATCAAAATCAAAGAGATAACCCCCCAAAAAAATAAGAATAAAAGGAGTGGTGTTGTCAGGGATGCACGTAACCGCAGCGTCTCCAATTTTAGTCAAGATGGGGCGGGGGACCTTATTGCATCTCACCCCCGGGGCACACCCACAGAAGAGACGAGTTGATTTATTTAAAACATACCATCTTAGGTGGGAAGCAGCAATTAAGTGCCATGATGTGTAAAAATGGCTGGCGCTTGATTAGTTATGCAATCTCGACACGCCAACTCAATTTTGCCAAAACGTCACACATTAGCTTAAAACATTTTAAAGTACATATAACCTCTGTCCTTCTATCGTTCGGCCTTTTCTTGTATTTTAATGTCGCTATCCATTTATGCGCTGTTGTTCTCGATAAAAGTTTCTGTTCGTTGTATTTGTCTGATGTTCCCTCTGTCATGCTCCCCTTTGCTCCAGGTGATGCTTACTACCTGGCCATCGGAGGCGGTGTAGCAGAACACAACTGGAACCACATTAGAACAGTTCTTCATGACCAAGGCTTCCACTGCCAGCTGACAGACCACTCTGAGGACATGGGGATGATCAGCATCCAGGGACCCAAGAGGTGGGGAATAAAAGGAAGAGGGAGTCGGGGGGGGAGTATTCTCATGATTTATATATCCAGGTGAGAAAAGAACAAAAGGAGTGAGTGAGTCAGGGCAAAGAGCGGTGCAGAGGGGAAAAAAAGGACAATGATTGGTCTGCAGACGGGTTGTGACTCATATGGTGGAAACGAGGTGGGGAAACTGAAAAGACGAGCCGTAGGATCGATAAGGGGAGAACAGTTTAAGAGCCTATTCTCAAGACATGGCCATAGGCATCAGAGCTGAGTGAGTGCAGGGACAGAGGTGGATTGAAGGCAGGAGATAGAAGCAAAGAGGTTCAAGGGCAGTTCTGCAGTGTAACCATCGTTCTGTGTCACGATGCCAGGAAGCAAATTCAAATCTATTTTTCGTCGGAGTGATCATGAAAAAGATAACTCACAGCAGTTGTGTTGTCTATCTCAACAACAGTTTACTTCTTCAGTTGCAGGTCTATGAGTTTAAAAGCCAGACTCATAGGAGGACTCGTCCCTTTAAAAACATATGCACCCTGATGGAGGCAAGACCAACTGGATTCAAGTCTGTAAGGACCTGAATGTGACGTGACTCAAAATAAATGTGCGGTTGAATGGATTCAACCACTGAATGGATGAACAGTCAGGGGTGGCTTTATGGCAGTCAGCGTGTAACTCTGTGATGTGAATAAAAGTTTAGCTGGAGGACGTGACACCTAAACTCTATGCGACAGTCCATCAGAGAAACTCACTCTCTAAGCTCTTCGTCGTTATACACTGGTGTCACAGAGTGGAGCTTCTTCCCTCATCAGCAATCTCATCAGACGCCGGCTTCAGAGAGACACTTCAACCAACGGACAGTTTAATTTTACCCAGTTACTATCAGGTTCGCTGTTTATTTCGCATCGGAACATTTATTTAGCAAGCCGCTGATATGATCTGCTTCCAGCTATGTTTGCCATTTTAACGCTGGAGTGATTGTCACATTAAACTTCTCTAATAAATAATATATTTCCTTTAGAATCACATCTCCTCACCTGCTCCGTGTGCCATAATGACTCCGCAGTATTCCTTTTTTTACTCTTTCTGCACAGGTGTTGCACGTTCGGACAGGGGATGTAGTCCATGCTTGTCACTTTCTTCTGGCTTCCTACAGCTTTCCTGTGTTCTTCACTCAAAGAGCAAGCTGGGCCGCCTTCACCTCGTCCACATCTCATTCTCTGAACTCCTCATCTGTGCTTTCTTCCCCTCTGACCTCCCCTCCTCCCCACCTCACCGTCCTCCGTCTTTGTTCTTCCTTCTCACCAGCAGCAGGGTTAGGCCACCCTGTGTGGGCTGTCGATTTCTTCTCCTTGAGGCTTTTCTCATCTTCTGTTCTCCTAAGTTTCTTGTCTTTCTCCATCTCTGTTAGATCTTATCCAGCTCTTTCTCACTCTCCAGTCCTCCCCAGTCCTTTCCCTATTTTCTATCCCTCTTGCTTTTATTTCTTACGTCAAACCAGAAATGTGCGTCACTAGCAGCAATAGCCCAATATATGCGAGTGTTTGATTATACATACATGCAACCACACAATAGGATGTTGATTATGCAGCTCATTGACTTTTCTCAAGCATCCAATGCATTCAGCTTGTGAGTGTGTTTGCATCTGTGGATGTTTCTGTGTGTGTCAATAATATTAGCATCTGCATTGCCTCTGCATGCACTGTAATGATCCTCGACTCCTCCTCATTGTTTCTGCCACATATGAGGAATTGCAGCAAATGGACCCTCTGATGTTTGGGTTTTGTTTTCTTACGGCGCAAATTGATCTCTTTAAAGCTTGAGGAGAGGGAAAATTACAGCGTTTATGGAAATGCGTTTATCTCCGTTTTCTCTCCCCAGAAATGTCTCATTCCAATTCTCTGGAGAGGGGGGAGTCTGTAAACTAGCAGCTTTTGTCTCACACAGCTTGGCAGCGTGCTCTTAAGTTTGCAACTCGGGCTCTGTCATTTGCTTTGTAATTATGAGCCTCATTTATAATATATGAAATGATGTGATCTCCCGTAACAGTGCAGTGTGTGTGTGCGTTCTCTGATCTGCAGCTGAGAGCCACGGCTAAGTGCCAAGTCAGAGAAACAAATTGGTGGTTGCAAAACTCCCTCACAACACACACACACACACACACACACACACACACACACACACACACACAAACTGATTATATATAACTAATTGGCCTTGCTCTTACGCTCTTGAGTCCGGTAAATAAATGCTTAGGGGAGGACAGAAACTGGAGAACACAACTGAAGGAAGTATCTGCATCACACTAGCACATACATGCAAGCCTGCACACATGCATATATGCAAGGGATGTTTTACTCACATAAGACTATATCCGTGTGCACACTTTTCTTCATCCAGCAGTGACAGCATCGATTACTTTATAGAAAAAAAGCACACCCACACAGATGCACAAACATGTAGCGTACACACAAACGTAACCTGAACCCTTCCCCAAATATCTTCATCTCTGGCTTCCTGCCATACTGCTGCAAAAATATCCCCCAGAAAGGCCTCTACCTGCCCACTCACAAACATACAAGCGGCAAAGTAAGCTAAACTTAGTCCCTTTTTTTTTCTGTTGACTCATCTTTATGTAATATTGATTTGAGCGTGTGTGTGTTTGTGGGAAAAGGAGCAAATATGACAGATCCTGCTGAAGTTATGGGATGTTTTCTTGAAATGTGTGGTATAATCTGATGATTTGAGCGTTGAAAAGCATACAGGTTACAGGTCAGCTGCACAGGTAATACACTGACCGACTTCCTCTATTTATGGTGTTTCTGTGTTTCTGCTGTGTGCAGCCGAGAGGTACTTCAGGAGGTGCTGGACACGGACCTGAGCAACGAGGCTTTCCCCTTCTCCACCCACAAAGTTGTCAATGCGGTGGGGCATCAGGTGAGACCACACGCATGCAGTCCACTCACACTCGGGGCTTCAGCTCATTGGATGTGCTTCATTTGTTAGCTTGAAAATTACCCCGTCTGTGAATTAATTAAAAAAAAAATCCATGCAAATCATAAGCTGATGAGTGAAACCAGTTTGTTATTTTATAGGTTCAGTCAACAGAGATCGTAGACTTAGCGTGTGGTTGTGTGTGTGTGTGTGTGTGTGTGTGTGGGACAGATGGCATGTCTCAAGGCGTCCTTGTGACTTACTTAGATATCAAGTCTGTCCACATGTTTTGTTCTTCCTTCTACTTCTTCCCCTGAGGTTGAGCAACTCGAGCAAAGTTTATGGCGCTGTTGTTTACAAGCGCTGAGGAACTCACATATTTAGACTGCTTCTGTTTCTCACAATAAGGCCGTGGGGTAGTGTAGCTCCAGCCTCTCAGGTTGACCTCTACACTGTTGCTGGCCTCGGATCAAAA
The DNA here is from genome assembly GCF_039877785.1 of Chaetodon trifascialis. NCBI lineage: Eukaryota > Metazoa > Chordata > Actinopteri > Chaetodontiformes > Chaetodontidae > Chaetodon > Chaetodon trifascialis. Next base: position 12,369,552 of record NC_092075.1, read on the forward strand.
AGAGCATGTTGTACCGGCACATGCGGTGACACATATGTCCCCGCACACACACACACACACACTCCATCTCTCCCTCTGTCTTAGTTGCTCTTGCATGAATTATGCAACGCTCCGGTGATTGCAGTCAGCGTCTTCTCACAGCTCTGCAGTAGTGTTTGTGCGCGTGTGTGCGTGTTGCTTGTGCTGCGTTCCAGCTGGTTGCCGGCCTTGTCTGGGTGACATTTTAATGGCTGCACTGCTGCGAAAACAGAGCTCTCTCTCCCTCTCTCTGCCCTCTGCTCCCCTCATAGCTCATTAGACTCTCTCCCCTCTCTGTCCTCCGATCTCGCCAGTTGAGGCGAGTGTGCTTGCATGCGTGTTAGATCATATGAATTCATGTTTATATGCATTTTTGTTCTCGTGTCTGTGCTGTGTGTGTGTGTTTGATGTTTGCCTGGTAAATGTAGGAGTGACGGTGTGCATGAGGCATGCATGTGTTTCTGTGTGTTTGTCGCCTTTGTGTCTGGTGGAGTGTGTTGAGTGTAAGTGCAGTCCTACATGTTCTGTCCTCCCCAGAGTTTCATGGTGTACATATGGGGCACAGGGTGATCCCTGGCTGGCCAGATGGCCTGGCTGTCACAGCACCCACTGGGGAAACTGTTGGAGAGAGTTTTCTCTCCTCATTTTTCACTCCCTTGCATATTTTCTCACTTGCTTGCTTTCCTTTCCCCTTCAGCTTTCCTCTTTCTGATATCAAATATAAATGCTGTATATTTTTTGCACCCTCAGCATTCCGTATTTGTCAACCTGGATGTTATTCTCATATTGTTTTGTTGTTGTTCTCATATTGTGACGATAGTAGCCTGACAGATACAGGGAAAAATCTAAACAGGAATCATCTTAAACCCTCTAAGTTTGATTTAAATTAAAAACAGAAAGCAGTCCTGTGGAAATCCCTGTAGCTGTTGTTGCATTGCGTGGCAGATCTGCCTCTTTTCTAACACATTAATGTGCACACACCGGTTTCTTTACACTGTAGCATGCTTGTGTGCATCCTAGAGATGTGGGAGAAAACACAGGATGACAGTTTGTGTCTGCAAGGACAGCAGCTACAGGGATTCCAGGACTACTTTCTGTGTTTTTTTGCAGTTAGATACACATGTTTTTGGGATTATATTTGTTGGATTGAGTTTTTTTTTAAGGCTGTCTGAGGCTTGCACTCTTTGCCTCATTCAGCACTGTTTGGTAGCATTTTGTCCTGTTTTCATGACCAGTATTCACAATGGATGAAAATATGAGAATAACATCCAGGTTGATAAGCTCTCCCTTTTCCTTTTGATTCATAGTGTCTCCTTTGCAACCTCAATTTTCTCCTCCGTCATTCTCCACCTGTCAGGCTTCCGTCTACCTGCTTCTCTGCACTCTTTCTCTGTCCTTTCACCTCCTTAATGTGCTTCCCATCATTTCAACCTCTTAACCCCCAGAGGTGTTTTTTTAATACCTTTCAGGACAACATCCATTTCTAAAGGGAGATTACAGCCTCCCTGTTTCCCTTTGTGTGCGCCTTATCTTATCCCTGCATCTATTCTATTCCAGGTCTTTTCTTCTGTTTTCTGTGCTTGTGTGTGTGTGTGTGTGTGTGTGTGTGTGTGTGTGTGTGTGTGTGCACAAGCATAACCATGGCAGCTTGGTCCTCTACATGCCTCTCTCCATCTCTCTATCCCCGCTCTCCTCCAGGTGCGAGCTATGCGTCTGTCATTTGTCGGAGAGCTCGGCTGGGAGCTGCACATTCCCAAAGACTCTTGCCTTCCAGTCTACCATGCTGTCATGGCTGCTGGCGCAAAACACGGCATCATCAACTCAGGCTACAGGGCTATCGACTCACTCAGCATAGAGAAAGGTAACTTTCAATCAGAGATCATAGATAGCTAACTCTAACATACAAATCTAGCTCAGGTAGAGATTTACTGGAATTTATGCCTGGTCCACACATACACAGGTATTTCTTAAAACAGGTTTTTACCTCAAAAATCACAAATTCACAGCAGTACTTGTTAAAAAATTCTCTGTCCTCATGATTACGCAATAGCACAATTGAATCACTGTCAAGGGCATGAAAAACCAACAGTATGGTTGCAATATCACACAAAGCTATTCCCAGTAGGCTACCTGCACCTGGAGTTTCTGGATATCTTAACACTCGGGGTGTTTTCCAAAAGCTCTGTTTTTAGTGACCTAAAACTGCATTTGTATGTGGACAACAGGCCAAAATGCATAGAAAAATCTACATTTTGAAATCTATGTATGTGTGGCCTGGGCTTCAGCCTGGAAATGAAAGAATTATCTCTTATCCTGGGGGTTTGTTATGTGGTTACCATTTTAATACAAAAATATTCAGCAGTGCAGCTTTATCTTTATATCAAGCTGTAACTTTATAAAGAATACTGCACAGACTTGAGCTACCTGTTGATCAAAATAAACGGCTCACAGTTGTTTTGCTCGCACGTCCACCTTCCTTTAGGTGCTTCTCATAGCTGATGGCTTTGCTCTTTTTTCATCCTCTCTTTATCAGGGTACAGGCATTGGCACGCTGACCTTCGCCCAGATGACACACCCTTGGAGTCTGGCCTGGCCTTCACCTGCAAAATGAAGAGTTCGATCCCATTCCAGGGCCGTGATAGGCTGGAGAAACAGAAGGAGGAGGGACTGAGGAGGCGCATCATCTGCCTCACCATTGACGAGTCAGTAAAAAAGGCTGATATTGTGTTCTAGTCAGTACAAATAGAATCAACAACGAGCAAATTGTCTTTAGGACAACAGAAATTTTCATGCTCTAGAGAAGACACAAGCTTTTTTTCTTTTTTTTTTAAAAAAAACAGCCCCGAACTGGATCTTTGGAAACATTTCCTTCTTTTTTCTGTTATAATCTAAATGAAGTCAAATACTTTCAATGTTTTATATGTTTTCAGACAAAAATCTAAGATGTAATTACACCAACTTGTGGTTTGGTTATAATTAATGTTTAATCTTCAGCTGGAGAGTAGAGTTACATCCTCAAATGAGTTTTACAAACCATACAGTGTGTGCATCAAACCAGTCTATCAGACTCAAAAGTGCATGATGGTGATACTAAAAATAAATGTTTCCTTTACTCCTGACCCTGTTTAAATGTTTGCCATGCAAGCAGTTTGCCATCATTAAATTATTGCTTTCTTTGTGAGGAAGAGATATTATTGAGGTTGACATATTGTGTTTGGGCCTGACAGCCATGATTAGTGTGAATGTGTGCAGTTGTGCATGTGTATGCATATACAGGTGAATCTTGTATGCACGGGAGGAGGTCGGCTAGAGTCTAAGTCTAATGAGTTTACACTCAGCAGACCTCCGCACTGTACATGTAGCTGTGCACATGAGCAGATTTCATTAAATATGCTCTGGGTTTACCACCAACTTGGATTGGATAAATTAATTTTGCGCGTGCGTGAAATAAACATTGCATGTGTGGTGTTTGCTTGCGTGTAATTAAAGGCTTCCTTCTCTCTCCCTCTCTCTCTCAACCTACCAGGAAAGTGCCGATGTTTGGTCTGGAGGCCATTTTCCGTAACGGAGTTCCCATTGGTCACTTGCGGCGTTCTGATTACGGCTTCTTCATCGATAAAACCATCGGTTATGGATATATACGCAAACCCGATGGAGGAGTGGTAAATTCCACAAACACCTGCACACTGTATCCCTATCATTACCCTTTTTTATCGCTCTGTATGTAATACATTCAATCACATTTTCTGAACTAATTTTGTTCCATATTCTGGGGATTTTTCTTCAAATCAAGGAAATGTTTTGTCAGCGTGGTGATATTAATCCTAAAATTAAGACTGAAAAAGGCAGATTCCTCCACAAACATTAAGAAAACATCTTGACTTTGCAAAACTCAGTTTGCAAGCAGGTGAACCATCACACAAGTGTTTTTATGACCTTACCATTTGATGACTTAGTAATAGAGGAGTTTGATATTGTCTTAAATTTGGCACACCTTATCTCATTTTCCTAATGCTTGGAATGATTACATACAGTGTTTGAGCCGGTGCATCAGTCTCCTTTTCAGAGGTAGCTTAGGTGCTTGCAGCTCTCTGTCAGGCCCCACCACTCACTTCACAGTGAATAATAAGTTTTATTGGCCAGCATGGAGCTTTTAGTGTGTTTCTCTCCTGATGATAATACAGACACACACAGAATAACAGATGGAACATCAAACAGGAGGATGGAAGCAGCATGAGAGGCACACAGAGTTATTGGTTGAAGTGGCGTGCTCAAAAGCAAAGACATTTTTTAGATTCTGAAAAATAGAACAATCCTTCTGTGATTTGTTGAGTATTTAGATCTGTATCTATGAATGTGTGCTCAATGGACACGCACAGTGTGGGTTTGCGTGTGGTACTGTGGCACGTCTGCCTTTGTGTTTGCGTGCTCATTGGTTTAATATCCTTCCCGGAGTCGTGACCGGCAAAACAAAGCGGATTGACCCTTTGCTTTGTCGGGCACTTCAGTTTGAAAATGCACTCAAATGTGGACGCGTGCACAAAGACAAACACACAGACACACACGCACACACGAGTCTATGGGATCTAGTCCCCTGTCACTCAGTATTACAGAGCACATCCCCTACAATCACATCACTGGCTTCAGCAGAAACAAGTGTGTGTGAGTGAGAAGTGTCGTCTCTCCTTTCTCATCCTTCCTTCATTCCCCTTTTGTGTGTTTCTCCAGTTTTTTTACACAGCGTGTGCTGACTACATTTTCTCAAACACCTTCCACTCTGTCCCTCATGCTTCCTTTTTCTTTCCCCGTTTCACTGCTCTGTGGTTTAGCGGAAACTTAAAATGTATCCTCTGTTTTCATTTGCTGTCAGACACATTGCTGTACATGCATCAGTGGTGTTTGACAAGTAGGTGTGCTCAGTGATTTCTGGAGGAATAAATTGTTATTCAGCTGAGCCTGTGTGTACTGCACCACCAAATAATCATGGGCAAGATGGTAAATGAAGTAATTCACAGTGAAACAGCAGTTACAGCTCGTTAAACTTCTGCGATGTGATGAATTTGCGGGTGAAGAGGAAACAGTCAGGTTCCTCATATGTGATTGGATCGCTCAAAAGTGGGTGTGGCTTACCACTGGCCTCTACCTGCGCCACCTTCACTTGTGTTGCTCGATCAGGAGTGAGTGACTTACATACATACATCAGACCTCAACCGCATATTTTTGACAACCGACATCCAAACAAGCACCTAATGATCAGGTTCTATGGGTGTGTTTGCTGGTTACTCCAAATCACATTTGATTACCCTTCAAGATGAGTCATCAAGGACCTTGTAATGTTTTACAGGAAGAGAAAAGACCTTTTGATCTGGAAACAACGCAAGAACGATCATTTTGACATATATCTTAAATGTCGCACACAGGCACAAAGGATTACTTGGAAAATGCCTTTTTTATGTCCCTGTGTCTTTAAGCTTGCCTGCATTAATCTGAAATTGTAAAATAAAATTGTTCACTCCATTTAAAGTATTAATGTATTTGTAAAAAAAGGCACATCAGACATGAATGTCTGTAGTGGGTGCTGTGAACGAATCCTAACTGGTTTCTTTAAATAAAGAGGAAATAAGCACAGCGATATTTCATCATGTTGTACCTGACTGAAGGGATCTAGATAAAGAATGAACTTCACTCGCTCAGGAGAAATCTGGTATCATTTTGCATCTTAATAGAATACAGTGATAGTGGCAGTGTGCTGCATGGCTGCTTTTAAGAAATCAGGGACTGAGAGCATTGTGAGGGAACAGTGAACACAGCCGAGTTCAGCTCAATTATGGATCAGTTTGTCGGTTGATGTCAGTGTCTGTAACACTGATCCATTCACGCTGAGACGAGGGCGTCGGCGTCCTTCCTGGTGTATCTTTTGCTGTAATGTCACATGGCTCTGGATGTTTTTTACTGGAGTGCAGGCAGCTTTGTCCTTTAATAGGGTTGCTGGTTGCTTTTCCCTCTAAAGCCTTCAACATGGAAGTAGTACAAAGTAAGTGGTGATGAGAGTGAGCTCTGTCTGTATGAAAGAGAGACAGAGCGGCAGATCAGTGGGAGAGCTGCAGGGATGGAAAGAGGAGTCAGTGAGAGAAAATGAGTTCTGTGTGTTATGAGGGAGCTGACATTCACTCATGAGTGAATGAACTGCTCTCTGTGTTTTATAACTCCTTCGCCGTTCTCTGCTCTCAGGTATGAGCGTCCTGAAAATGTCCGCTCTGCAACACAGTTTTTGCAAAGCGTGGATTTAACTGGTCGTGTCATTTTCACTCCTGTTTTAATCTCCGTCATCTCCTCGTCCTCGTTGCCCTCCCCTCTCTCCTTCCCTTGCTTATCCCGCCCTGTCGCTTTCCTATATTCACTCCATCTCTCTCTTCCTGTCTCTATCAGGTGAGTGCTGATTTCATAAAGAGCGGCGAGTTTACCCTGGAGAGGATGGGAGTGACATACAAGGCCAAGGCCCACCTCAAATCTCCATTTGACCCTGAGAATAAACGCGTCAAGGGCATCTATGCTTGAGAAGGACCAAGCGTGTGAAGGCCCTGTGGTCGAGGAATGAGGCAGAGACGGTTTTTTAGGTGGAGGTGCAGCTGTTAACTGTTTAACCTCTCTGTGACATGCCAGGTATCTCAAATGCTGATTATTCCAAGTGTATTTGTGATTTGATGGAAATGGGGGATGTGACGGAATTCATACCCACTTTATAATGTAGTCTTCTATTGATGATCTGAAATCTGTGTCAACATGTGAAAGAGGTGTCCATTAAAATCTGACATGAATCTTTTTTACACCCACTCTAGGTTTGAGAGTAAACATGTTACCTTGCGAATGCTATCATAGCAGAAGTACTACTGCGAAGACAGATTCAATCTTTGTATCTCCAGTAATAAGATTTTTTTTTTTTTTTTTTTTTTCTGGTGCACCTGGAGAAACTGAAAAAGACCCATTCATGATCCAGCTAACTTTGAATAAGCCTGCACATTTCCTGGACTGAACGACTCAAACAGCACACGATCGTTTTTTGTTTTGTTTTTTTTAGCCAGTTTTATAAAGAGAAACTAAACTGAACTCAAATTGAGCTTATTCAGAATGGGGCCTTAATCTGTTTGCAAAGGGTGAAGTTACATCTCTGATTTTTAAGCCTCCACTGAAAACCGTGATAAGCCTTAACACTCAGTCACTCAGAGAGTCTTAATCTAACTTTGTGGAGAAGTAGCAGCGAGCACAGCTGTGGAGCTGAGGACAGTATTATAGGTGTGATGGCAGTGTTTTATGTGAAGCGCATACAGCTGCTTTGCTTTGTAACCAAAGTATTGGTAATAGGACTGAAACAGTTACAAATGCATGCAAGTGTAAAGTAAATAGCATAAATTAGTGAGCCTTTGTGTACTTAAACTGAAGAAAAAACTGCTTCTACCTTTAATTCTAATTTTGCCCTTACAGTGCACAGTACTATATGGCATTGTGGTGCTGGAATGTTTCTAATTTATCCTATAAGACCGTAGAGTCCTGTATCAGGGAATAAAACTATTGTCAAACTATACGGCACAGCTTCAGGCTGTTTGAGTCAGATTACAGTGACTGATGTTTGTGCTGATAACGATGACTAAAAAGCAGTTTTGCTTGCTTGTGTGGTGTCTAAATCTTAGGCAGACAGCCTGAGTGTTTATCAGAGCTGGATGGAAAGGGAGGAAAAAAAACACCTGGAGGCCCATTTTACCAGCTGGGGACAAAACAATGACAGAAATAGACGAGAGTTATCAGAAAGCAGCTGTTACAGATAGAACTCCCTTGTTTTCTGATCGGTCCCCCGTCGCTGTGCTCCGCGGTGATAAACTGCTATCGCTGCCGCTTGCAAGCTCAATTCTCTTAGTTTTGGAGAAGATGCTTTGTTATTTAATAAGGCTATCTACCAATTTGGGCATTCTTAAGAGCTCTCGCTTTGTCTTGCTTTGCTGTTAAATCAGACAGAACCCTTTGTGCATCTGTTCTACGGTGAAGCCCTTCGAGCCGTTCAGGGGCCATAATCAAGCCTCCTTTTACTGTGATGCATCTGCAGGAGTCATTGAGCAACAGCACACTGAAAAAAAACTTTGGCCTCATTAATGCTTTCATTCAAAATGTGAACTTAGCACAGCAGAGTATATCAGGACTGTTTTGTAGGACTAATTAAAATGTAAATGATGTTGAATCAATTACCCAAGTCCTTACGGGTTATTTGGGACAGGTTGTAATTTTAGAATTAATTTGAGAACGCGGTGCCTTTATTTACACTGTGTGTGTATACATGCATAAAATCTAAAATTGCCAACAGGTTTGCTAGCCAGGAAGCGCCCAGTTTCTTCATAGACAGTGCACGGTTGTTGGAATGGAAATTTCTTCCTATGCTTTCTGTTTAACAGCAAAAACTGTGAGTTGAACAGCAAAAAAGAAACCACTCGTTTAGCACCTTGATAGGTGATTCATGTCTTTAATGCAGGTGCAGGTAAGTGCAGTTATCAAAGACGTTTTGTCAGTTCTTTGCGCTTCCATCAGCACGTACAAGCTCCAAAATGCAGTTTAGGTTCGAAACTTCACATAGAATCTGATTATTGATTATATTTCCCATTTGCGTTTACATCCGCTCACACTGACACAGTTTAGGCCAGACAGTAATCAAAGTTGATCACACACTCTGTGAGAACAGCAGCCTAAAAAGTACGTGGAGGGAGAGGAAAGCATTTGTATGTAAAGGTATTACTTGCCTCTCAGATGTTTTCTGCTGCACATTCAGCACAAAATGTTTACTAATGTGGAATGATTCATTGATTCTGCCCAGAAGGCCATTAATCATTGAAGTGGTTGTTCTCAGTAGTGGCTTAGGTTAATAACAAGATTTATATTGGAAATGTGAAACAGACTGATAAAACACTTTCACTAGTGGTGCTCTGATTCAGTCTCTTTTTTTCTAATTCTGTTCATAGAGTTTCTTCTCCTTCTGTAGTGCGTATGTGTGAATATCTTGATGATTGAAAGCAGGTGGAGTTGATTCTTACTGTAAATGCAAACAGTATAAATTCTTCTAAATATGCGTCTTAAAATTGTTATTCCTCTTATTGTCTAGTGAGCATATTTGTCCAGTTCAAAGAACAAAAAATGACCAGAGGAAGGATATGTATCACCGATTCTGTCCAAAGTCCATCTCTGTGTATTAATAAATTACTTTCTGCCATCATCTTTGTGATATTTATTATTTAACAAGGAAAAATGATGCAAAGACATACAGGGGCAAATTACAGTGGTAGACCATAAAAGTGATGAATGAAGATTAATTTCTTTTCTTTTTTTTTCCCATTTTGATTGATTACCACTCAAGTCATTCATTATTGAACAGTTTATTACAGACTGATATTATTCACCGGATAACAGAATGTTTCATGTCTTAATGACGCTTGTTAGTCAGAATCAGAATCACAGGGAACAAAGTGGAACAAATTAGATATGAAAGATTATTAATATCATATTAATTTACTTTTAAAGTAACGCCGCAGAAGTTAATGGACAAATACTTTACTTCCCCAGCACCAATTTGTTAGTCATTTATTTTTCTTTGGGACATGCCAGTTCCAATCCTTGGAAATAATGGCCTTTGATGCTCTGAAACTTGAACACGATTATGATTGTTTGCAAACTCTTAATGATACTGACAGTGGATGTTTATAGAAGCATATAATTACAGCAGGTGTCAGACAACCCAGTAGAGGACGTTATCTGTCCCCCAAACAAGATAAAAACAGATAGAACCACCTCAAATTCTGCAAAGTCACAGGAGCTTCTTTACTTCTTTAACCTCCCTCAGGTTAGCTGTCCTCTCCTGGCCTGAAGCATGCTGTAATGCCCCCCCTCCGCGCTCAGACTGGGGGTGTGAGTGGTTGGCTGGTGGGAAGTGCTCTTCCCTCGCAGGGGTAGCGAGGTTTTTCAAGAATGGAGGTAACCACCGGTACAGGCTGTTTGTCCCACTCTCCCTGAACAGAAACAGATACATGATGTTGGTGATGGGTTGTTTGGCCAAAAGATATTTAGACAGGCTTCATTAGATAACTGCACAGTTGTCACAGTCCAGTGTATGAAACACCATGCATCTTCAAAAAATACACTTTTTTTGGCGGTCTTGAGTGTATTTTAGTGAGACGGCGTTAAGACTGTGAAAAGGCTGTTGCTTTCCTTTCTTGACAAGGTCAAACAGCGCTGTGTTTTTGTGAGAAATTACTTTCTGGTCAGTGTTTTGCCAGTCAATCTGTCACTTTTTTTTCCTGCTTGTGATGTTGTTGCTGATCGTCTGATTCGCTGAAAGTGAGAACTGTTGGAGCCGGTGTACTTGTGTGTGCTGAGAGTTCAATTTAAATGTCATTGCTTTGTGTATTTCTTTTGCTTTGCTTTGCTTTTATTACATGTTCTTTGAATGCTTTGGACGTGTGGAGCTCACCCCATGTGTAGGTTGGTAGGTTGCAGCTAAGTGAGGGAGTCAAAAGCTGGTCACTTCTCTGCAGCAGGAGAGTGTGAGCTGTGGCTGATTTCAGCTCTAAATCATTTTTTTGTTGAACTTCAGAAGTTTTTTACTTTCCTTACCCATTTTGTTAATAGAAGTCCCGCCTGTAGTTGGAACGTTGTTCATCATTCCTTGCAATTTTTTTTTTTTTTTAGTGCCAATCTGCTGCCCTTTATATGGAGTATCAACACTACAAAGACTAACAGTGTGAGAGCCTGACTATGAGCCTGACTGCTGAATTACTTTGAGATTATTTCACGCTTGATGGCTTCACCCAAAATATCTTGAAAGCAGTTGTAGCCAAAGACTTTCAACTGCCTTCCAGCAGCGGCACCATTAATGGACTGCATGACAGTTGATGAAAAAGACCACCCATTGTGCTCGACGTTAACGAAATGAATGAATGAAAATGAATACAGCATCTTTATGCACGTATGAGGAGATCAAGCAGTGTGCTGTGTATGCTTCCTTTCATGAACCCAATCCTGTTCCTGGTGTGGGGTTTTGTGCTAGTTTCCAAACCCTCATCAGCTTATTTTATTTTGTCTCTGTGTTAAATGTGCGTATATTTGTGTATTTGGTTTGCTCTTGCACAACTGATGTTGCACATCAAGGAGAAACTTTTTTTTTTCTGACAGAAACTTGATCAAGGCCACCACACATTTTTGAACTATAATTGATTTGTCCGTGCTGATCCAAACATCATGTGTCTGTGTGTGTGTGTGTGTGAGTGTGTTTATATTACAAGTTAATAAGCCGTCCGTTCATCTGGTCTGACTATGCTCTCCACCTGATGTCTGCTTTTGAACTGGTTTAACTGGTAGCTCGGCCTGTCAGGTGCGTGAGTGATTGGGGACTTACAGGAAAGAGACGTGCAGTTGACTGGTTGCAGTGCATGGAGATGGGGGCTGTGTTGTAAAGGGAGTCCAGCACCTCTCCAGTGAACGTGTCCCACTGTAGCTGAGAATACTGCTCTGTCACACTAACGTCGGCGCACACACACTGGTCATTTCCGTGGAACCTGGAGGGAGGACAGAGAGGGAGCGGTTGAAGGAAAGTCGATAAAAGAGGGAGGCAGGGTGAGATTGAGAAAGGAGGACGAGATTGAAAAAAAAAAAGCAGTTAGAATTGGCGTTAGGAGAACACAGTTTCACTTTAAAGGACAAAGCATCTGGTTTTTGAGATTAAAAGAAGTAATCAGTCTGGTTCCCGGGAGCGAAGGGTGGAGGGGGAAGAGATGAATGCCGAGACCAAAAATTGCTTAGTCACGCGGGAGATGGAGAGGAAGATGCAAAATGAAAAAGAGAGAATGAAGGACAAGCGTAACAAGCAGATGATTTGAGGGAGAGAGAGATGGGTCGTGCGTGTGCTACCTGTTAATGAAGTTGAAGTATTTCTGAAGGTGTCCTGTGTCAACGTGGGTCTTGCAGAGCTCCAGCTTTGTTCGAGGGTAGTAGTGAATGTAGTTAACACACATTTCCTCCATGATGCCAAAACCTCCCTGAGGAGACGGAGATTTGGATGGAGATGGAGAGGAAGGCGTAGACACATAGCACAAAGAGCAGGAGGATTACGAGAGCGGAGGGAGATAAGAGAAGGCTACACCCAGGCTTCTGTTGTTGCTGACAGCGCCCAAGGTGAACTTAAGCAATATAGACAGTGTTGTGTAATGATAGGTGCTGCTCACCACTGTAGGCTTGCTCCTATCTTCTGTGTTATAAGTGCACTTTGTTATGAGGACGTCGCCCTGCAGGATCAAGCACAAACACGCCAGCGGTTCACCATATTTTCAGTTTAACAAAAGAGCGTTGAAGATAATTCAAGGTTATCCAGAGAGCCAGTTGTTTGCAGGACAGAGTTCTGCCTTGATGAGCTCAGCTGCTGCAGTTCGCTTCAGTCTGTCTCCTGAGAACTTCCTATCACAGCGCTGATTTTACAGCCTGTCCCTATTAACACTCCATTTAAGCACCTTATGTATTCTAATTCAATACTTTAAATGCAAAGAGGGGGGGAAATACATCTGGGGCACTGCCATTCAGAAGTAGCTGGCTGAGCTTGCAGAATAGTAAAATCCCGCTGCCTTTGGTTATTTCAAATGCAGACAAAATGATCAACTTCATACTCACGGGTAAGACATTCACCATTTTCCTCAGAACTCGGATCGTCTGTAACCAAGAAGAGAAAGACACAGTAAAATTAAGTGTTCATATTTGAGGTTTCTGTGTTCTTTCATCTGTGTGTTTGGACATGAAAAACGCACTAAACCTGGAAATAAGGCTGTTATCTATGATGTGATTAGAATGAATGGTTCCCCATTTCCAAAACACTGACAATGATCTAATTGGATTGAACAGAACCATGCTTTGTTTAAGCTTTTCAAAAGTCAAAATAGATTTCTTTGTTACCAGTGGATCTATTTCTACAATGCATTTCCCTCCCCAACATCTTAGTTGTGGGCTTAATTAAACACTTTGTGTGCAGTAGATTTATTTCAAACACAGAAAGATAAAACACCGGTTGCTCTTGAAGCTTTCCTCGGAGGCAGCTTTCATACTTATTAGCTGCGTGTGTGAAAAGGTCTAATAGCTTTGCTGAGAGTGGTTTGATAAAGTCTTCATACGCCTAATGAGGCTGCAGGGTTTGAAACAACACCGCCACACAGGTACGCTCAGATTAATCTGACATCAACAGCAGCTGGAGATTGTATCAGGCAGTGGAGCAGATGTCCTTCTGTGCTCTGCGTGTGTGTGCGTGCGTGTGTGTGTCTACCTGCCTCAGGATATTGTGCGTAAGAAAAACACAACAGATGTTGTCTGCTGTCTCTCAGTTATGTTAATGTTGTTGTTTGTCAGATTTGATGGTCAGTGTTTCACCTTATGAGGCCTAAATTCACGTCGTGACTGATTTTGCTGAGGCTGCTGATCACAGAATCGTTTCAGTAGAGTCCTGACGGGTCAGCAAATTGGACAAGAGCTCAGATAAAAGCTCAGGTATCGTTGATTGGCCAGTTACCGTATGTCAATCAAAAGTAGTGCAAGTAGGTATATGCTGTGTGTTTTTATGATCAATACTATCAAGTCAACTGCGTAGCCAGAGGCGCACACACTTGCTCCTGTGTGCCCCTCATCCCCCATTGTTCCATAAACATGGCCAATATCATTTGTTTTTAGATGCTCAATATAACACAGAATGTGTATTAATCCACTGCTGAAAATAGTCCCCGACAAATGCTCTTATTACTCCTGTTTGAGTAACAGATACTAAAAACTACAGTGCCCAGCTGTTTCGGGGAATTATTTAGTCTTTCTAAGTTATACATTTATGGGCTGCATTTAAAGATTTATGTCCTCAGTATCAACCAGTGTGCCAGGGACTGACATAGTGTTGGATGTGGTCTTTTTATGGGATTTGTTGATGATAAGAGAAATATAGAATTTTTTTTTGTGACTTGTGTAGCACCACTTCTTGGGAATACAATTACTGTGTTAAAGAATCAGTGCAGAGGAGATTTTAGGTAATTTATCAAAAGTACAATACCACTCCATTTGCCCAATTCTTTAATATTACATGACCATTAGTTTCACTTAAACAAATATTTTAAAACTCCTTGTTTGCAACAAGTAAACAATGAATGAGTGAAGCGTTTGTTATAAAACCTTTGTATATATGGGTCACCCACTGCGAAATTAAAAACTAATTCTAAGATTTTATTTGTAATGAAATGGCTGGTTTCTGTTTTAAACAGTCCAGTAGGAGAAGTCAGTAAAAACAACTAGCTTCAGACGTTGTTTCTGTTATTTGCTGAGGATGATCTTCGTCCCAGTGGCACACAGCTCAGTGTTTCAGTACCTGAAAGCAAGTAAAACTCCCTTTCTTCCAGTCTAATACAGAATAACACACTGCACAGAGGGGGACCTCTGCACCGAGTTCCTCTGGGTAAACTGAGGCCTGCTGTTGCTCACCTGGTAGTGTGTACTAAAGTGCTGGTCCTCCTGTACCACCTCCAGCTCTTTGCCTCCCCTCACCAAAACTGTCCTCACCCCACGGCCCGCCAGGTGGGTGTGCAGCTGGGATGCGAATATATAGATTCCTCCTGGAGGCAAAGCCTAGACAGACAAATGGGCAGACAGACAGAGAAACAGACTTTGTAAGGTCAAACCAAGATCTTTGTGTTTTAGGGACCAAAACTTCTAAAAATGTGGCACACCAGCTGAAGTATTCACCCAGCATTCTTAACATTTGAACCATAAATAATGCAGTAAGTGATGGAGTTGTTTGAATACACACAGTCTGGGTACACTTGGAGGTGCAATATCCACTGAGATAGAAGGTGTGTTGTTTGGGTGGGATAGCCATGACGGGAGTATAAACGAGGCCCAGCTCCATGATCCCTGCGTCATACCGCCTCAGACTGGGGGTGTAATGCAGCCGTATCCCCGATGAGTCGCGATGGCCTGCGTGAGGAATTTCATGGAATATTAAACTACGTCACATACAGTCATCCTGCTGGTAGATGGCATTAGAATTCCAGTCAGAATTATTTTGCACTAAACCAAGCTATGAAGTATGTATGAATGAATGAAAAAATGTAATTACTGCAGCCGCTGTTTATCTGCAGAGCAACAAACGGAGGATTCCAGGGATGAATATAATGCAATACAACAGAAAGTGAGATCACGTCGCAAAAGGTGTGCTCTCTATGTGGTCCAGGCAAATGCACGAGCTGCTGCATTTTGAATCACCTGGAGTTTATCTAGGCCAGAGGAGACGGTGTTACAGTTGCTAAGCCCACTGAGGAAAAATGTGAAAGAAATGACTACAGCCTGACAACACTGTTCAGATATGAAGAGCGGTTCTGGTGATATTTCTAATTAAGGAGGTTCCCTTATCTTCAGTTCTACTCCAGCGAAGGACTTTTGTTTGCTTGTCATCCCCCATCTCTCTCTTTTCCTTTATTTCCTATTATCTCTCCACTGTCAACCTTCTCATAAAGGCATAAAATGCTCCATACATATTTTAAAAACAAACCAAATCAAGATCACTGAGCACACCAGTGTTTCTATTATTCTGGCTCGATTATTTGTGTCATTTTACATCGATGCAAAGCGTTTTCCTTTATCTCTGTTGAACTGCAGGGACGTTTGAAGGATGAAGATGAGACGATGCACACAATCAAAATAACAGAAAACAACTCTAAAGCAAAAAAGAAGGAGAGAATTAGGAGTTGCCTGCATACCGTGAGGTCAGATAAGGATAAGGAAGGCAAAGTCTGCTGTGACTCATACAGGCGAGATCAAAAGGTATATCTGGAAAATTTTAAATGAATCGCTCTGCTGAAGATAAGCCCGGCACTGATCGGGGGGATACGGGGAATCCTGCTGCTTGCATGTGTGAAGGAAAAAGATGTGTGTCAGTATATGCTCAGGTTCAAGTGTGTGTGTTTCCGTATGTACCAGCTATAAGGAGAGGGTTGTGGTAATGGACCTCCAGACGAAGGAATCTCGAGGAGCCTGGTCCACCCATGGGCAGCCCTGCATCAGGAGGATAGTAAAAAGCCTGCACACACACACACACACACACACACACACACACACACACACACACACACACACACACACACACACACACACACACACACACACACACACATTATTCATTATTCCTGTCAATTATGCACAGTTGCTTTGAAGTCATTGCAAAGCCTCACATAGTGTACAGATGATTTAGAGCTGTTGAGTCGTACAAATATTGTGAGGGATTGGACTGGAGATTGAAACAGTGGGAGCGAGGAAGACCTCTCTAAACAAAGTGCTTTAGTGAAAGAGACCAAACTATAGTCACAAACTGCGACCTCTCTGGAAAATAACTTTTCTTTTAGCATCATATCCTGCTCATTCTGTTCAAGTCAGACGCCGTCAGAGGGTGAGAAAAGAAGTCACTCACATGTATACTCCTGTGCAAACGTGCACCAATTAAGTGTTGAAGGACATCTATCTGGCTTTGACAGGTGTTTTTCAAGCTTCCAGGTGAGAAAGTTTCATTTCACCCACAGTAGGATGCCTTAAAATTCAATTTCCCCAATCCACCTGAAGTCAGTACCCCATCCTCTTTAAGATGCGATCCCCTGTCAAAGCGGTATATCTAACGAATCACAATTATATCATCCTCTGGCCCAAAACACAGAGGTAATAGAGAGCCTCTCTGGCCCTGCTAGTGTGATCCGCTACCATTTTTGATGATGGCCTCTAAAAATAACAGCATGCCTACTCCCAACCACCCACAGGATTTAAAACTGTAACAGCAACAGTTTGTAAGACTGAAAAAGACATTTTCATCTGAGTATAATACAGAAAACCAAATAGATTTCAATCATTTCAATCTTTGCATCAGCTGAGTTCCTTCCTGATGACCTTTAAATGTGATTGAGGCCTTTTGGGAAAAATGTTTATGGATAATTTCTGCACCTGAGAAATAATTCTTATATGAATGCGCCCTCGGGGATGCTGGTCGAACTTGTGAGGTATAATTTCTTTTTCTCTCCTCTTTGACTCCTTGGAACCTGAACTGCTCTGCATATCTTAGTGAAAATTAATTTTTCCTTGCTGGCCCCATGGGCGTCAAACCTCCACGCTATTATCACGGAATCTTGATTTAATCATGATTCATCATCAGTGTCTTCTTCATTTCAAAGGGAGGTCCACCATAAGCCACTTCTGCTGATACATGCAGTTTGTAATGGAAGGAGGACTTAATTTAATCATGTCGTAAGAGTAAAGTCCTTCAAGACTTGCTTTCTCCCCAACGCACACCTCTTTTCCTCCGGTGCCGTCCTCTCTCTTCCCATTCTGACAGTGTCATACGTTATTGTGTCTCTTCTCTCTCTCGAACTTCCCCCACTCAATTTCCCCTCTTTCTCTCTTGTGATTTTTTGCAAGGCCACGTTTCCCTTCTCATGCGGTGCCGGGGAGAATGAAACAACACTATTAAGAGGTGATGAAAGAGGCCTGAATATTTCCCACCTAATCTTGTCTTCACAGCTCACAGAAGGCATCCTGCTTGTTTTTGTTTGGCTGGCAGATAATCCAATCAGAGAGGGGCCAGGCTGGCTGTGATACAGTGGCGAGCAGAGCGGAGAAATATGGTGACAGGCTCACCGGTGCCTGTCCTCTTTGCTTTATGTGACTAGCAGGCTTGCTTGCTTGCTTGGTCAGCTGGCTGGTTGGTAGCCATAGTACATAAGTGTAGTGATTTAATGCCTGATACATGACTGACTGACTAGCTGGCTGTGGAAACAGGTACGTTTCTCATGCAGTTAATATTACATTTGGGAGTTCTGCCTAATAAAAAAGCCTGTTTCCAAAAAACGTGGAAAAAGCTGAATGCACAAATGAAGTTCAACGAGTGGACGGATCAGTTTTATTAGCTGGCTGAGTAGTTGGCTAGCTTACTGTGAGGCCATAGCCAGGACTGAATGCATCAGCGAATAAGACCATGATTTCAGCCATGATGAAACTTGTGGATGTACCTTTTTCTAAGATACCAATGCACATAAATATGTGGTTTATGTTGTGCAGGTTTGTGAATATTTGCATGAGCGTACTTCCCACATACAGACTGTCTCCGCACTTGTAATAGATTTGTGCTGCGTGTGGGATCATCTTTACAAGGTTCTCTGCTCGCAGTTTTAGGCTTGGATATTACTCACGTAGGAGTTTTTGTTTATTTCTTATAATAGGTACGAGGACTGGACCAAAACCAAACCCTATTCCAGCTCTTTTTCAATTCGACGCCTGTTATGTGCATTAAAAAGTTGTTGTTGTTGTTGTTGTTGTTGTTGTAGATGTTTATTCAGCTTTACATTCAGCTTTTATTCAGCTGTTTGTATGGGTGCCCCTGTGGGCAGCCCGAGTGTTAAATCTTTTGCAGAATGATGACATTCTGGCTGATTGTTCCATCATCAAGGGGCAGTTTCAGGGTCAGGACTTATTTGTATCATTACAGTTATATTCAGTGTTGAGGATATGTTTGTAGGACTGGTTTTTGCAAGTAAGAGAATGTGCGTGAGCGTCTGTTTCCCATCACACCTCAGCACCCATAGCCCATGCAGCCAGCACATGGCGACAGAAGTTGAGCTTGCCCGGCTTCATCTTGTCATCACAGGAACCGCTGTACTGTGGAACATCGCTGACATCCGGAGAACATTCAAACACTTCCATGTGATGCACGATGGCCTCGTTACCTGGAGTTACCACTGACTCATACTGACAGACACAGAGAGAGGCGGAAAAAGAAACAAGTGAAAAAGAGAGAGTCGTGTTTTTTGTCTGTGTTTCTGCTGGCTGAAAGTTGTGGCAATGATGTTACCTCAGAATCAATAGAAAACATCTCTGAAATGAACTGAGTGCAATATTCTGTGCAGTAACTTCTCTATCTTATTCTGCAGTTCACATTTCATCACATTATAGACACTATGTCTATTTCTGAGAGGACAAAAATAAAGATGTGAAGTGAGGTGTTGTTGGGTGGATATATTTTCTAGGATTAATACTTTTCTCTCTAACCATGACAGTGCGGCTCTTGTTTTGTTTGGCCCAGCTGGTAAATACGGAGTAATAATAGCTGCCTGTGCACCATCTCCATCTGAAACACCCACTCTACTGTGTGTAAATAAACTCAATGTAATTGTTTCCATTTTTAGAGGCATTTATACCATAACAATGTGGTTCTTGGGCATGTTTTCAGGCAGCGTCTGTATGAAGCACCAGTAGGTGGTCTCTTGAGTTGGTATGATGACGTTTGGTGCCAAGACATCCAGCGTCTGCACATCTGGAGGCAGTGTGGGTGAAGGTGTGTCGGGACGCAGCATCAGCACCCTCTGCACTCCCGTGTGGATCTGGGACAGGTTCAGCTGCTCCAAAGAGGCAAGTGGTTGATCCAAGAATCCATAGATGATGTGCACAGTTCCCTCCTGACCAAAGCAGAAAAGACAGGCACGAAGCAGGACATAATCAGCAGGGACGTGTATTTCAAATTAAGTCTCTCATGATTATTATTATTTGGCTGAAATGTCTGCTAAGGCAAACACAGAGAGCTTTTCATTATGTTGTCATAGTGATGAGCGCCGGCTTTGTGTCAGCAACTTTAGAGGTCTGATGTGGTGCCATGGAAACCATAATCGTTATAATGAACACTTCAGTGGGTGGTCATTCCAACTTTCAGAGTTTTTTTATATCCACACCTGAAACCATGAACGCTCCATAATCATTGCTTTTTCAATATGCACTAAACACACCAATAAAATACCACAAAAAATGCATACCCTCCCACACACACACGCAGGCATAGTGCGAACACACTGTGATGTCTTTAGGTTACACACATGTATTACTGGAACACCATCTTACCCGCCTTCCTCCCATGTTCTTGTCACCACCGCTTAACTGTCAAGTTCAGTCAGTTCAGGATTGACAGACATCATTTTTGCTTGAGGATATATGCGACATACAAAGCAACATGTGTGCTTCCCCTCTGCACGCGCTCAGGTAGAATGGCGGGGTGACAAATGTCGAGGAGAAAACCCTGCTGTAAATCATGATTTGTAGAGCACTTTTCATAAGGGGTTGCTGAAGTCCAAAGTGCTTAAGGTGGCCAGTGAAGAAGACAGTAGAAAGATGAAGAGTAAAACAGGGAGACTACTGACAGCAGAGCACTGCAGCAGACGAGAATCTCCTGCCTTAGCCAGTAAGGTTAAACAGACAGGCTGAATCCATATAGGATTCTTCAGTAAAGGGTAAACGGGTGCACTGCTGAGTTTGCTCTGGCGGTTTACACAGCTCATGAGGTATGGACAAGCTTAACACGAGGAAAGCTAAGAAAGCCACAGCTCGGTCAGCTGTGTGAACCTTCCTCCAGCAGTTAGAATAACTTGTTGCTGCTCGTTCAGGTTTTAAGAATATCTTCCAAGTGAAGATACTACAAAAAAGTGGATATTTAAGATGAAAGAGATAGAGACCGAATTTCTCTACAAATTCAATGCATCCATAAACCAATCAACCAAAGCAAAGCCTCTCGTTGAGCTTATCTTGAGTACCCGGCGGCAGACAGAGTTGATATTGCTGTTAAAAAGTCCAAAAAACAAATTATATTCACAATCGCAGTCTGAAACTAATAGAGGCACATTCTGCTTCCCTGACACACACGCGCACACACAGTGAAGGAAAGACTTTGCACACTTCTATGAGGTAGTCTCTGGGATCACAGGTACTGAATGCTCTTTTGAAGAGCAGGTAGTATCCGTCAGGTTTCTGTTTGGCGTCAATCAGCTCGTAGTCTTGTTGGCTGTCAAGTGAAACGTGGCCCTCGCTGTCGCTCCACGCATCCTGAAGGAAAATATACACACATTAATTCTGACAAATCTGTAATTCTTGTCATTCATCGCATACAGTGCGAGTGAGATTAGACAATAGATAACCTTTTCTTATCTGCATATTTGAGGAACAGTTTATAGAAACGGCTCATTTCCATTTTAAAGGAGGTAAGGAGGCTGGGCACAGCAGAGCCGGCCTCGCCAGATGAAACTCTTTATTCAGCCATGAATACTGAATATATTTCAGGGGTGCTGTGTGTCCATGCAAACCAGGCTGGAGAGCTCTAATAAATACAAAGTGCAGATGTGCATTTTTCAAAATATATATTGTAGAAAAAAGTAAGCGGGAGTTCAATTTTTCAGATAAATATTTGAAGGGGAACACAAAAGAAAGCTTTAAAACAAGCCCACACAGTTTTAATGGATTGTTTAACAGTGGATTATATGATATTGAATTATGATTATGAGACGCATATGTCATCATGATCCAGTTAATAGAAGGAAATCAGTGATACTGTGGCGGTTCGTGTTGGGAAACCTTCCCAACCCCGAGTACAAGGCTCCACTTCTCTACCAGGAGGCTTTGCAGCAGCTCAGTCTATCTGCTTCTGTTATGTTTCTCACATTCATATCTGTCCAGAATAGCACCAAAGATCTCTGTCTTTATTTCTGCCTCCCTCTATGTCCCTCTTATATAACTGTTCCACACGAACAGCAAAGACTCTGAAACCAACGATTTTTAAAACACATACGGTATATACAAATCTAAAATAAAATGTGGGCAGCATGCAGTATGTGTTAGGTGTGTTACATGTCTGCGTGCAGAATAGCTACAACCTCTGCAGATGAGTGAGAGACAGAGTCATGTCTGGATTATTTAATTTTAAAAAAAGGTCTAAGGTTTGAAAAATGGTACGGTTATATGTAAAGTTTTGGTTTTATTTATGTTTAGGTTGACTGGACTGGACTTTCAAGTTTAAATGAAGAATGAATGGATGGACAGACAGGCCAAAGGGCCAGTGCAGAGGCATAGATAATATGTTTGCTTAAAAGATAGGTACACTGGCTTTACTGGTCCACTGCCAATGTGATTCTTATGCTGGGCCCCACTCACACCTGGCATTAACATGTGATCTAATCCATACTGATCGCAATGCGTTCTGCATGCATTTACACCTTGCATGTGTTCTTCCTTATCCAGACACTGACTGCATGTTATGCCCAAAAGATATTTCCCTGAACACTGCTTCCTTGCTGAGCTTTGGTGGAGAGATATTATCACAAAGAGGAAATTTCATTCTAAAAATTACTTTAACTTTGGGAGACGCTCACTTGATTTCAGACTGCTGAAGCCTCTAATTAACTTCAACTCAACTTCACAGAACAAGGGCTGTGGATTTTGTCCTCAATCACTTCCATTGGAATGCCTTCATGGCCAGTATGGAGAGTAGGGACAATTACTTAGACTTAAAACAGATTCAGTGTACATGTGGGTGTGTGATTATTGTTTTGAAAAGCATTTAACCTATCCAACTCCTGATGGGGAGTTGTGCTTTCCAGAGGGAAGTACAGGTACCCCCGCCTGTCCATTAGAGAATCCCTGAAGGTATAAATTAATCAGTATCTCTTTTGTTTTACTGTCTGCCTCATTAGTATCACTAAAAATACTGAATATACTTAGAAATGTGCTTTAGTCACCCCATCCTCTGTATTCATATCTCAGACAAAGTCTACATGGCCTGATTTGAATACATTGAATTAAAAAGGGATTTTAGGAGTCCATGAACTAGAGCATATCTAAAATGTGCCTGGCTTTGTGAGAAGTGACGTGTGTGTGTGTGTGTGTGTGTGTGTGTGTGTGTGTGTGTGTGTGTGTGTGTGTGTGTGAGAGAGAGAGAGAGAGAGAGAGAGAGAGAGAGAGAGAGAGAGAGAGAGAGAGAGAGAGAGAGAGAGAGAGAGAGAGAGAGAGAGAGAGAGAGAGAGAGAGAGAGAGAGAGAGGACTGTAGCAGTGACCTTTTTTCTGCTGGTAGTTTTACCCTCCTGGGGGAAGAGAGACAGAAGGGACAAAGAGAGGGGTATAGTCGACGGGCAAGGAGGATCGATTTAACAAGAAAATACTTAACAGTGATACGAGTGCTACATTTAGATGGTTTGATTTGAAACTGCAGGAATGTGATACACTGGGATTTGGGCACCTTGACGGGAAACAGTTCTGAATTTAGAAATTAGGTGGAAATAAAAGCGAGCTCAAAGCTACTGTAAACGAATGCCATGCAGTGTTTCCAGTTCTTCCAAAAGAGTTTGACGAGAATAAGAACACTTTGTTAACTACACTTATTTAATTGCATTGCATTTAATTGCATCAAAGATAATTATAAAGCACCAAAATGTCCCTTGATTATGATAACTTAACGTGTCTACGGTAACTCAAAGGTAGTTCACTAGCTTATTTAACTGGTGGTCTGATTTGTGGATTATCATTCAAGTAATAGCAACACATGTGTGCAGAAATAGATGTGCTGGTATAATAGGACAGACTGCTCAGGGACATGAGCGACTGTGTGTTACTTCCATCCTTCCTGACACTCTGATATAAACCATCCAATAGCCTTGGTGTCTGCGCCTAGAGAGCGGCCTCTGGAGTCCTGCAGGCTCCCTCCGGCCTCCGATTGAATCATGGCAGAGATTCCCGGCAGAGATTTCTTTTTCTGTGTTTTATCTCTGCTGAATAAGTCAATAAACCTTTACAAATGCACTTGACTGCTCATCCTCTGTTTTTTCCTAAAATGCCCATTTTCATTCCATGGATATCAATCAGCTATAAAATGAATAGTAATACAGTTTATACTGTGTATGATCCATTAGCCATTACCGCAGTGACAGACGGATGAGAAGCAAAGACATGATCCTCAAAAATAAGCAAAAGCAAATTTTGTCTATGAATGCTGTGGCATTAAAGTATTAGGGTAAGAAATCTGCAACAATAGATTCCTCAAGGTCCCAACACATGTCATCCATTCACCGACCAATCAGATGTTGGCAGTCTCAGTTCTTGTGTTAATAATGTGACACAGATAGATTGACAGGGGATCATTTTCAACTGCAATTAATATTCACCCTGCTTCCTGTTTCTGATTAATAATTCCACAGAAACCCTATCGAGCAAATGCACAAGAATCGAAATGTAAATGGGATTTTTATTCCAAGATGAATTGTTTATCAGAAAAATATATCAGAAATTTTCAGAAAAAGAAATCTTTGTTAAAAAGAGCCAAAACAAGGCATTTTACACACCTTAATGAGGACAGAATTCAATTTTGATATGCTAATATCTTCTAATGATTCCCATATGAACTTCAGCTATTAGTGCAGTTTGAGTGATTTCCAATTAGCAGGGCCCGATAACATCCATTGTGACTATGTGATCATGAAGCAAGCCGTCCGCCAGCTCCTCATGCAAAAACACCAATCTCACACCCCAGGGACCGCAGACAGATGAGGAACACTAAGAGAGAGGGAAACCTCCACTCCCTCAGGACCGTCATGTAATCTCTGTGCTTTTATGAATCTGACAAGTGAACATAGAGAGAGCGAGAAAGTGATATTACACCTTCTGTTTAGAAACCTTTCATATCCTTATCTTTTTAGAGGCAAGCCCTGTGTCAGTCTGGCTTCTTAAAAATTCAACCTCCAAACCTCCTGAATTCAGTCATTTGAAAGGTTATGCAGATAGTCACTGAACTGCTTACCCCAAAGTAGCTTTTAGTTCCTGCGCTCCACAGAACCACCAGGTCAGCGTTGGTCAGCTCCCCGCGGTCAGACATCCCCAGGACCACGCCGTGTTTGAGCTCTGCCATCCTCAGCTCCATGTAAATCTCCTGGTTGGCGTAGCTGATGTTCCAGGCCAGCTGGAGCTCCCCACGTGGGTCAAGGGGCACGCGGAAAGGCATGGGGAGAGGTGGGAGACGGCTGGTGGGGTTTGATTTAAGGCTGGACACTTCGACAGCGGTGGTGGGCGCCTGATATGAAGCCACCAAGATGACCATGAGAGCGGCCAGGGCAGTGAAGTACATGATGGTGACGTCCTGAAGGCGGAGGTTCTTATTGAAAATCCTCATAGCCCCAGTGATGGGTCTCAATCAGCGTCAGTGCAGCGGATCAATTTATTGTTTGGTCTTTCAGGCGTCTTTGCTCTCTTCAGAGTTGTTTTGAAGTTCAATCCATTAAGCTGTGAGGAAAGTTTGTTCTCCAGCGCTGTTGTACCAACGCTGTGGCTCTGTAAGAGCTCTAACTCTCCAAACTCAAGCACTCTGGTTTCTTTTGCCTTGTCAGCTCTGCTTTGCTTTCTGGCCACAGTGGACTGAGTATCTCCCTCGCAGTGGTCAGGTGAGGTTGTTTATTCTTTTCTTCCCATGTTTTCTATCCTCTTAGGTGCTCGTTTTCTGAGAAGTTTGACTTTCTTTTGAGTGAACTTTCCAGTCTTTAGGTTTCTGTGTTTCCACGTCCTTGTGGGTATTGACTCTTTCCTCTGAACAGCGGCTCTCTCTCTCTCTGTCTTATCCCCCTCCCTGGTTTTTAAGAGACTCCTCCCTTGTGAGTTGTCTGTTTTTATCCAGCCTAATGGTATTACATTTGTTGTGGAAAATTGGATTGTATTCTTTAAGCCCTGGGGTCAGCCATGATTCTACACATCTGCCAGCTCCTAATTGATCCAAATTCAACCATGGACATTATCAATGACAATCTGTTTAGACTAACTAAACTTAATTGCTCACTCCATCTCTGTTTTTAGGAGGGTTTTTTCTTTTGCTTTAGGGAGCATGTATCATGCATCTTGTGCATTTCCTGACAAAAAGCTTTCCAAACGCAATACCTCTCACCTGGATTGTTGGGTATTTGATTGAAAGCAGATTTAGATAGCAGCAACCACTTGTGGAGGCGTAAGCAAGGCATTAATGCATTAGGCCCTTTCCTTAAGCCACCGCCTCAGGCTGCAGAAGACCTAATCAAACTGTCAATTATGGGTTTCTAAAGCAAGAGGGACACGTTCAGATTGGTTTAAAAGGTTAGTATAGCCCCCCTAGACAAGTGTGTGTGCTTTTCGGTGTTTGTATCTGGTGAGAAACAGGTGAGTTATAGGATTTTAATGGAGTTAAAGTGAAATGAAGCACTGCTCTTTGGCCTGTCCTCACCTTCTAGGCACATTTGAGAATCAATTCAGTGTAAAAAGATTACAAACAAGAAGCTTGACATTACGCAAAATCAGGAACAAAAGAAAAAAGATCAAGAAAGAACTGCAGAAAATCAAAATGATTAAAATAAATACAGTTATATAAAAACATAAATACATTTGAAAGGGCTGAGAGAATGAAACCAAATAACGGTTTACATGAGTTAATTCTTTGTATAGCACCACCATTTGGGTTGCAAACACTATGAATTGTGACACAGAGAGTCCAAACAGCCTTCCACTCATTGAGGGTATTAACATTTTCGAAGAAGAAGAAGAAGAAGAAGAAGAAGAAGAGGAAGAAGAAGAAGAAGAAGAAGAAGAAGAAGAAGAAGAAGAAGAATTCTTTTATTAATGGCCCTTGAGGGAAATTCATCTTTACTCTCTGATTAGTACTATATTGCACACACACACACACACACACACACACACACACACACACACACACACACACACATGCAATTGATGTGGAGAGAAATCAGAGTAATGGGTGGCCACAGTGCAGTGTTCAGAACAGTTAGGGGTTAATTGTCTTGCTCAAAAGCACCTCTGCAGTGCCCCGGAGGTGAACTGGCACTTCTCCAGCTTTAATCCCCAAGCCAAGTCCTTATGGACTGAGTTACTGCCACCCCACCAAGCTTTTCTGACCACATATAATGTTTATCTGTATACCGTTGCACTTCTCAAAACCAATGTCACATAGTGCTTTACATTATTATTAGTAGTAGTAGTATTACAACTACTACTACTACTACTACTACTACTACTACTACTAATAATAATAATAATAATAATAATAATAATAATAATAATAATAATAATAATAATAATAATAATAAACAGCATAAAACCATCATAATATAATAAATCTACAGGTCTGTGTCTAATGTTTAACTCAGGGGTAGCCAACAATGTGCTATGGATCCAACACCCTGCAGGTTTCAATAGGTGTTTTTCACAGAAGATAAGGAAAAGCAGAGGTGTAAAAAATGAATTTATGAATGGCAGCTGAATTTCATATAGCTGCTTCAGTTTCAGGGTGTTGGCACCGTGCATGCTGGCTCCCTGTCAAACTGTCATGACTTACTGGGACAGTTGAATGGAACAGAGCCACCGTTGATGTTGCAAGTAGCAGCTGTGCTTTTCCTACTTTATACTTTTCAAAATGCCGCCAGTGAAAAAGCCTTTTTCCGAGCGATTTCACTGATATGTTTCCTCCTCTCCTTTAATGAATCAGTTGGTGGAGTGAACACCTGCAGGAGCTTCCCCTAAAGAAAGACATCATGCATAAACATGTAGAGAGATATCAATACAATGATTTTTAAGAAGGAGATTGAAAGGATTGCAGTGAACAGCCAGTAGGTTCCTGTCTGAGGGCCTCACTCTGCACACAGGTTGATATAGGAGAGCATTATAGGTTAGCAGCTTAAAGTATGTTTTTTGTGTTAATTGATCATTAAAGAGTCACGTAATACTCCTGAAAACCTTGTTTTTGCTGACCTCCATTTGTTCACCTTCTCGCATTGCTACAGCGATGTCCAGGTGGACCCTAAGATGCTGTGACATCACTGCTGGGTGCAGTTACAGGTGCAACAAAGCATGTTTCTGACCACATCCAAGTGAAACAGGCTTAACTTTAGGGTTACTCTTTATAGTAACATGCACAGGGATAAACACAGGATAGATGGATGGGAGATGTACTTGAAATGCAACCTCATTTTTGCATTAGTTCGTCACGTCTCCTTTCACGTCCTGTTCTATATGGATCATTCATATCATCATTTTCAATCATTACAATCATTTTCAAGTTCCTGTGAATTCCTGGGAAAGCTCGTCATCAGATGTACTGTAGGGTGAATGCAAATTCTGCTTGTGTTAGATAAAATTTTGTGCATGACGTCAAACCACTCAGTTCTTCATCTGGCAGAGGCTCGTAAATGGAAAGGTTTGGATCTGAGAGGAAAACAGAGAGAGCAGGACAGAAAGGCACAGGCTGGTATCGTGTTGGTTAATGTAATAAAGACTGTTAGTCCCTGAGGCACAAACAGAGCTGTGTGCGTCCTAATGTCTCCGCCCTTCACATGAAGCTCAATAATCTTCTCTTTCTCTATGTGTCTATTTTGTTTCTTTTCATCTTTTACATCGTCACGCTTCTACCTCTTTAAAAGTCAGTCTCCCCCCTGTCACACTGCTCCCTATTACTGTTGATCACCCTCTCCCACTCCGCTCCTGTCTTCTCATTTCTCTTACATTCACGCTTATCTTTCTGCTGCCACTGCTGATGTGTCAGCAAACATAAATGAGACAAGATGTCGTAAAGTCGGCTGTGATCCAGAGGGAGCGACATGGAAAGAGGGGGATAAATGGGGGATGGGTGGGGGAAAGCAGATTTAGGGAGAGAGCGATGGTCCTTTGTGTAATAGTGTCTGTGTGTGTTTATGCAAAAACCCTGGGGGTCTATCTGACATTATCCTGCCTAGAACAATCCAGATATTGCCCACAAAACTTTCCCATCATGCTTTGCTTTCAGTTTGAGAGAAGCTCATGCATGGACACACACAAACACACACAGCCAAAATGATTGGGAATCTATGCTATATATATATATATGTATGAACATCATTTTATGTCTTCTATTATTCTATAGTTTGCAGGTCTGATTGCATTATATGTAAAATATGAAGCAATACAATATAATCGGCCTGCAACCTGTTCAACTTTGTCTTGATTTAACTTTCAAGTGGCCTGTTTTCTCTTATATTAACTTATGAGACTGCATCTATTATCAGGTTTGCTAGTGTTCCTGAGCCCATGTACTAATATCCTTTATAAAATCATGTGTTCACAAAGTGGTGAACCTCTCTCCATCCTTGGTTGTGTATGACTGAGCTTTCCCAGGATGTGACCTTCATTCCCAATCATGACACTATAACCTGTTACCAATGAACCTGTTTACCTGTGGAATGATCCAAATAGGTGTTTTTGGAGCATTCCACATCTTTCCCAGTCTTTAATTGCTCCTGTCCCCACTTGTCCCTAAAAATCTATTAAGCTGATGAGGTCAAACATTAAATATATTGTCTTCGTAGTGTTTTCAATTGAATATTGAAATTATGCCCGTATTTCTTTCTTTTTTTTATTTATAAGGACAACACACATTAGTCAACATTTCTGTAAATGTGCCAGCGTAAGCCAGCTGGCTAATTTTCAACTGCACTCCTTTGATGACATGTTTTGAAACCTTTAAAGTCATTAAATCAAATAGCACAGTTTCAAAATGGATTGGCAAATTATCACATTGTGTTATATTTATGTTTTAGACAGCATCCCAACTTTTTGGGGTTTGTAAATTGTGCCTTTATTTAGAAAAAAAAAATAACATAAAACGTCTCTCAGAAGGCTGATTCGCATATTTATGTTTTCCCTGTAAAACCATCAAGCTAGGGAGAGACAGATATTGATTTCTGTTTGCAGGGACCAATATCCCTTAATAAGCATTATTTTTTTTTACAAGTGTGCAGTCAAAGATCAAACATTGTTGGGTCTCTGCCAGGGTCTCTGTTACAGGTGCAGTGTAATAGTTTTAAGGTAGAAGACGCGTTTGAGGTTTGAAGTTGATATTGTACTTAAAGCATTATTTGCTGAACAGCAGTCATTGCAGGCACATGTGGCAATTACAGGATAATGGCGTAAGCTAATATGTAATGTAATCGAACCACAACTATTGTAGTCATAAAGTCAACACTGAAACTACTCAATGAGGTCAGTTACACAGCAACATCCTCAAACTAAAGTCTGCTAGTTTTAGCTAGCTTTAGTCAGCCGAGTAAGGCTGCGACACTCAAAATCCCAGACTGCACTGAACTAAGCATGGATTTGTTTTCATTGTTTATAAGAGAAAGATTGTGTTTTTTCTACTTTTTGAATTTGCGTAGTCTAACTTTTAAGTGGTGCAAAGTCCTCACAACTTTCACACATTTAAACCACCAAAACATATCCTGACATATCCTGAAGGTAGATATTCCTGGCCCTTAGGGGTCCGGTGCCCCAGGGCAGTTAGCCCACTTTGCCTGCTGAGTAATCCAGCTTTGACAAGAATTGTACTCAGTTGCAGGTGTTTATGTTGTTGTGTAACCAAAGCTTAATTTAAATTCTGTGCTCGAATCTTATCTTATTTTCAGCAAAAAAAGAAGAATCAAAGCTGTGAATGTGAGTTGAGCTGCCTCTCAGCCTCTCTGACACACCTCGCCCTGCATTCATGTGTACGCGCACACACACACAGAAAGCGAGAGGAATGGATAAAAGCAGAATTCACCTCAACATGACCAATCCAACCATCTCATTCTCTCCTAATATAAATATTTCAATGCCGCACACTCTCAAAGTGCACTAATCTCCACTTCTGTGAGCTTGAATAATGAATGCAATAAAAACTCACACTGCTACTCTTAACATTGCCTCAAACTGCCCCTCATCTGATCTGAATGGGAGAGTCGAGCCGCTGAAGGGGTGGATTGGATCATTAGAGGAGACCACGAGTGAAGAGTTTGGAGAGCAGGAAAGAGAGAGGGGTGGAGGAAGGGGAAAAAGTGGTGAAGCAGGTCAGATTCAGAGGCTGAGAGCAGGGGGAATACTGTGACACAAAGACACATGACTGAGGGTAACAAGTAGGAGTCTTTCACATCCATGGATGGCCTCCTAATATGTCCTGTAGTCAGAGGGAGAGTGAGAGGCACACAGAGAGAAAAATTATCCTCCAGGGGACAGTTGTGTCCATTGTCCTAATGGAATTTAATGAACGTTATGTTCCAGACAGAGGACCAGTTTGTTTTTCCACCTTGGCTGAACCTTGGGCAGAGGACAGGTGTAATTTCTTAATTATCTTTATAGAGTTGGCTGTCACCTATGCTTAGAACTTGGGTGATGAACTGCTGTGACTGTAAGTGGGAAGCTTAATGGCTCTCCATTAACTGCTCCAGCAGCATCTGGTTTCCAGTGTAGCAGGAGGACAGAGTGGAGGTTTGACTTTCAAGTTTAGGCTACACTTCGCTGTGTCACTTCCTCTTCATCCCGCTGCTCGTGCACTTTATTTCTCCAGACTGGTGATGAAGACTTTTTGACTCAACTCATTTCCTATGCATGTGTAGACCTGTTTGTGAAAGGCTTGGAGCTCCTCAGAAATTAATTTTCTTTTATGTAATGAAAATTTCTAGCCACATCCCCTTTACAAAAGCTCAGCATCCTCATCACAGCTCACAGACTCCCGCTAGGAAGTCAAAAGCGGACCTCATCCAGCATCTGTTTTCCCTTTCCCCCTCTCTCTTGTCTCTCCTCTCTAGCACCCATATCCAATCCGAGCCTGTGACTAAAGCGCCATCTCTCAGGCTGCACACTCCAGGCTGCACTCGCTGGGTCTGCAGGCGCTCAGAGCCACGTCTGAATTTAAAGCGCATTTGCTCTCGTCTCCGCGCAATCCTGGACGTCGCTCTGCAGGATTCAGCAAATATACGGAAATCCAACAACCGTGCATCAAATAGACAGTAGCCTATATTCGAGCCAGCTGCAGACACTTTGTAGCCAGAGAGCCACCGGTCAGCTCGCTTTTCGCAAGCATGGGATGCAAAGAGAGATGCATACTGGAGGGAGGGAGGAGATAGATAAAAAGATAGAGTAGAACAGAAAAGGGAAGGGGGGAAAATAAAAAGCTCCGCATCGATTGGCCGCGGAACCCGGAGCAGCGCTACACCACAAACATCTGACCTCGACCTCCTCGGACGGTGGGAAACTGGTTGTTGAAATGGAGATGTCGAGATTTTCCATCATCCCGTCTCCTCCTCCAACACGCATGCTGGTGAGGCTGCTGATGATGATGTTTGCGTAGGAGTGTTTTATTTTGCGGACAGCTGATGGTAAACCAGCCTCTACTGTTCAAACAACTCCAGACAAGCGGTGGATGGAACTGTGTGTGCGCGCGCGCGCCTGGCTGCCTGCTCCAAACGCATCTTTCCAGAGATATTACTACTGTTGTTCAAAAAATTTTTCGTCATTGGAGTGTTTTTCTGTTGTCTTCCCGCGACTCTGGAATTGGACAGGAATTGTTTTGCACGGCAATGACGAGAGTGTGTCGGGAAAAGTAGTCCAGAAGCAGAGAAAAACAATACAATACATTTCGTTTTGCAAAGGACGCATCAGCTATTTCGTCTTTTTTTGTCTTTTTAAATTAACCACTAAAGAGGATCAGGCCCGACAGGTCGACCTTCTGTTTTGCTGATTACTTTGCCGACATTTTTTTTTTTTTTTTTTTTTTTACTGCTTTCATTATTCAGTGACTGAGGTCGACGCAAACTACAACCAGCAGAGGTCGGGACCTGAGCTCCGAGGAGCCACCACTACCCTAGATGTGACCCGGTGAATTCCTCTTATCTCTGAAGGTAAGATCTCACCCTCTCAGGGACAAGGTTCGTCTCCTGCTCCATTCAGCCTTTTGTGTTTATCTTGGTTTTAATTATCGCAAAATGGATACATCTGCTTGTTGACTCATGCATGCAACTGAGAAGTTATGCTTGTTAGAAGATAGATAGATAGATAGATAGATAGATAGATAGATAGATAGATAGATAGATAGATAGATAGATAGATAGATAGATAGATAGATAGATAGATAGATAGATAGATAGATAGATAGATAGAGTACTGTAGATAGACAGATGCATGCTTGGGCTGAATAAGCAGAGCCCTCCATGAGTTTCTCATTTCAGCACCATGGACAGAACCACACTTGTCTTGCAGCAGTATGTGAGGAATCTGCTTTTCTTCTCCTTATTTCACCCAGCACATTTATAATTCATCATAGTCCATATACCCAACATTCAATCAGTGTATCAGAGTGTGTTTCTGGCAGCTTGAATTAAACCATGGCCACGATACAGTAGTGGATACACAGGATAGACTGCAGATATACAAATAGGCAGAGAGAGAGATGAGAAAGCGAGGGTAAAGGCGAGGGAGAGGTTCAGAGAGGTGCTTTGTATGACAGGCATGCTGGCTGGCCGGCTTGCCACATGCTGACAAAACAGCATGGCTTGTGAGCCACAGCTACTGTCACCAACTGTTAGCCATGGTCACATCCAAACCATTCGCCTCGGATATTTTTAGGCAGGGTGGAAATGCATCTCAAGCAGCATTAAGGCTGTGCAACACCAAAAACATTCCACTGAATGTGGTTAAAATTACAAAATATTTTAGTCAAGGCGAACACCCGGGACACGCCACCCACTGGGTGTTTTGGAAACACTGCGGTGGCTGAAGTAATAACTAGCCAGCTAAAATGTGAACCCACAAGTGTGGCCGGGAAGATTGAATTGCTGCTGCTACAGTATTTAGATAACGCTTGCTGTCTCTAAGCACAGCGCAGGGGAGCAGGAAATTGGTCCCAGAAAAAGGAATTTGCACAAGCCACGTTAGAAAAATATAACTGCAGCAATGCTGTAGTTCATGTGTGGTAAGAGTGATTGGGGAAAGTTATGACATAAACCTTCCTTAAAGGTTAGACCTCATAAACCTTAATTGTATTTAGGTGTTGTAGTGTACAGTGTTACTGCAGTGTGTAGTTAGAATATACTTAAGAGTGTTTTACTACAACTAACAGACTATTTCATACCGCCCAGATAAGAAAAGAACTTTTTTCAAAGCATCATCGTAACGCAATACAACATCTCTACCTGTTAGAGTATCAAAACTCCTTTATGCTGCTTCAGTCCAAATTTCAGCCATTGTTTAGGCTGCTTAAACTAACAATGGAGGAATAATCACTGCTTTCTACTGTGCTTATGTATCAGCAGGCATGATTTGGAGTTACTGGTTGAGTTTACCTTAGCTAATCTCCCTAAACACCCAGCCTAATCACCAGAATAAATGGATACAGATACGTTTGCACGTTTCATATTTATCATAGCATCCATTCTGCCATAGGTATCAAAATGACGTCGCTCAGATCACCGGTACAGGTATTTGAGCTGAGTTTCTCCTCAGGAGGTGGAGGGGATGTGGTGGCCTAACAGGTAGCAAGATGATGGGACATTTTCCAGCCATGTTTGTGGTGACTACATCAGATATTTTAAGGCAAAACATGATATTTTCCTAATCCTGACCAAGTGGTTTTTGTGCCCAAACCTAACCAGACCTGAACCACTGTGCTGTCACAATATAAAATTGTAATTTAGAGAAACGTTAAGTTTGAACGTAAAGACGCATAAAGTTCCAACATGTCCGTGGTCAAATATCAACATTTATTCTGGCCTCACTTCTTCCTCATGCACTGAAAAGTTTAAAAGATCTTAACACTGGCAGATGGATGGCAGATTTAAGAAAAAAAAAGTGAATAGACAAGTGGAGAGAAACAATGTGTGCAGAGGCTTAAATATAGAGTCACCAAAGGTGTGAAAACGATTGTGAACCATAAGCTGGCGCCGTATCTCTACGCTCATCAACAAAACACCCAATGAGGGAATATCTTTTGGAGGAATGTTGTTCATCACTCCAACACTTAACTAAGATGCTTAATGTGGGTTTTTTTTTTTCCTTTAATTTCCCTGGGGGGATGAAGAGGGCTGAAGGTTGTACACTTACTCAGATTGATACCTGGAGTCCTCTGGTGTGTGCTTGTCCATTGAGCTAGAATGAATTATTTTTCCAAGTCATGCCAGCACTGCTTTAGCTTTAGCTTCACAATGACTGGTTTGAAATGCTCTAAACAACACAGTTAGACAGTTTGACCTAAAACTGGTGTTAGGAATGACAACTGGGGCAAAATTCATGTTGCGGACTGAAAATTAATACACAGACACATACTGTGCTTTTAGAGGGCCTACAACAATGGAAAAGACAAGGCGGGGCTTGTGTTCCCATGGCGACTTCCTCAGTGACCCTCGGAACAACCTTGGCCCCCTGGGAGATCAGTCATACTCCTGCATGTGCGCACCCACCCACACACACACACACACACACACACACACACACACACACACACACACACACACACACACACACGCACGCACACGCACACACACTCAAGTCCCCCTCGGAGCATGACTATGAGTGACTGTGTGTTTCTTGTCTGCTGCTGCTGCTGCTGCTGCTGCTCTACCAGCCTCTCAGTCATTACAGCAGGAGAGAGACGAGGAGGAGGAGGAGGAGGAGGAGAAAGAGAGGGAGTTGAAGGACAAGCAGATGAGTGGGATGGAAAAGCAAATTTCAAAGACAGATGGGTGATGAAAAAAGATGGAGAAAGGTGCGGAGAGAAGAACGCATATAAAATAGGGTGAGAGGGATGGAGAAGAGGAGGAGGAGGGAAGGTTTAAACGCTGGCAGAATAGTCAAGAGTCAATGCAATTACAGAGGCAGCTTATCCACACTTCTTTTTTTCTGGGCGTTTAAAGTGTGCTCACATATCAGCTTAATTACCTTAAAATGTGCTTTTGGGAGGGGGCTCAGGATAGATCCACTGTGGTCAAGAAAATGAGGAGAAGTGGGGTGGATGGATTGAGACTGGGGGGAAGGGAATATGGCTGTTCAAAGATCATGTTAAACAGTCACCTCCCGTTCCTCCCTTCCTCCACCCGCCTCTCCTCCCCTCCCCCTCGGCACCATGCTCTGCTCTCCCCTTGCAGCTACACCCTGACATGCTCACAGATCACGCTCACGCACAGATGGGTTCCCACGCAGACACCGATATCAGCGATACAAAGCGTCCAGGAGCATGCACGCACGCACACACACACACACACACACACACACACACACACACACACACAAGCCATTGGTCAGCTGCCCTGATCCCAATGAGTGATCGTAAAAAATAAACTGAAGCTCATTCCAAAGAGTAGAAGGGAGGTGAGGGAGGGAAGGAGAACAGGAAGTGAATGAAGAGAAACAGCAGCAGCAGGAGAACGCTTACTGTTCCTCTGTGTGTCCTAGCCTTCGCTGTGCCTCATCACAGAGCGGCTTCATTATCATGAGCATGTGAACTTCCATGCAAAGGTGATGTGTGTTGTGCCAGTAATGGTATTGGCTAATACGCTAAACAGAGGCCTTCATTTTCACTGTGATTAAAGGAATGTCTGGACCTCATTTCCATAGTTTTGGCCATCAATCTTGCTGTTACATATTACTCAGCAAATTAAGTGCTGAGACCTGGAGACAGGATGGCATCACTACACACATTTAAGAATTGGGTCAAGCAAAACGAGTACTCAACATCAGACAGGTTGTGAACAAACCCCAGTTTACCCCCTTTACATAATATGAATTAATTTGAAGTTCATTACTGTCAATCATTGCACTGAAAAATTGCACAGTCATAATCAGGGTAAGCGTGCAAGGGCAAAGTTGATCCTCTGCAAAGAGAAACTGGTGTTTACAATTCAATGATTTTAAGATTTACTTCTGTTTGAACTTCACATAATAAGTAGGACAATATGGTGAAACGGGGGATTTCAGATTATCTGACAATGCATGTTGCTCACCCTGTTGGATTAACAGTGTAGCTGTGGTCAGATCTCAGTGTTGGATTTGGTAAAATGAGTAAAAGTTAAAATGACTGGGAGGAAGGATTGCTGAAGCTACACAAATAAAACATATGTTGTGAATACGTTGAATTTTCCTTTAAGTCTTGTGCAGCCGGCATGTCTGTGCACATGGCCTACGGCACACTGCATATATTACATGGTACATATAAAGGCAGACGGCATGCTGCTCAGAATAAGTTTACAAAATGCATGATGTCAGTAAGTACAACCTACAATATACAGTACATTTGAGAAAAGCCTATAGGCTCTGTCATTACAAACTTCATGGTCCAAGGCCTTTTTTGCAAAGCCTTCACGCTCATCATGGGAACAGACAAGTTTAGCTGCATAATGTTAAATCTGAGACTAAAAAAGTTGCAAACGTCAACACGGTCCCTTTGGAAAGTGATGAAGCAAAAAGAATTGAAGAACACGCAAGCTCAGCAAGGTCGTGACTCGCTGCCTGCCGTAAGAGTTGGTCACAACACAAAAGCACACGAGAGGCGAGATCCTCATTCATAAAGTCCCCTCTTTCCCATGTGTTTTGCGTCTTTCTGCTTCTTTTTCATCCGCTCAGAGATTAGCGAACAATGTGAGTGAGCTGGGAAAAGTTGTTCCAGCTACAATAAAGCTGGAACTTTTAAGCGTAAAGCGCCCACTCAAAAACCAGAAAAGGCAATGGTAAAATGTCACTCTGTAATAGCCCCGTCGCCATAGTAACCGTTCGTACTTTTACACACAGTGCCTCTCGAGCACTGACCGTTAGCACTAACAACCAAGCAATCATCAGCTTTGAGCTTTTAACACATTTCCTTTAAGCATCTATACGTTACATTGAGGACGTATCTGTCCATCCTCTCCAGGGTGCCCTCTGTTGTCTTTTCTTCTTCATCTGCTCTCGACATGTTTCTACATGTTTCCCCCACCTTTTCTTTCTTTCTGCAGCTTCTCTTGCCTTCTACCTTTTTTTCCTGTCTGCACCCACTAATCACCCTCCTTCATGGTGTCTTTTTCCATCTTGGCCCTCTCTACCTTTTCCTTGCTGCCCAAGGTTTAACTAAAGGTCCTGCATGGACCTTAAGACATTTAAAGACACATACACACATGCAGCAGGCACATCCACAGAGATAACTAATGAAGCACAATACTGGAAATATCATGCATTTGATGTATACGCACATATGATTTCTCCCTTCAGGACGTCTTTCTCAATGGTTGACAGTGAGAAAATTCATGCGACATGCACAGAGATGCAAGCAGAACATCGTTTCTGTATATTGCATATGCACATCGCACGTGTGTGTCAGATAAGAAGACCAAGGAAAATTCAGAGATTAAAGCTGTACATAACTCGGTCTGATTTTCCTGGATAAATCCTTTTCCAGCACGATGCAGATTTCTATCAAAATTGCACAGGTTGTTCTACCCAAAGTCAAGCAGATAAAAATATCAAGACAAAAATAAAAGAGGACACGATCCTCACTGTGCAGGATTTCACGAATGAAACACATTTCTGTAAAACTGTTTGGAAAGCAGAGAAGAACATTCATGTTGAATCCTTGCAATGATCTGCAACAAGTCCGCCAAACTAAACTACAAAAAATCTGCTTTTTTGCTTTGATGCCCATATCAACAAGACAACATCATAAGTGCCTTCCAACGCCGTTAAAATTACCTCTCTCAGAAATGATTCATATGTCACGGACAGTGTTTTGGTTAAGTTTGGGCACAAATAGGGAAAGGACGAGGGAAATATCATGGCCATGGTTAAAAGAAACCAACATTAACTACTGCTAGAAAACAGCATGCAGACAGTGTGGTCCCATGTCAACATGCCATGCATCTGTGCTGCTATAACAACATCACATTACTACTGCCTTTATTCCTGACAGGCCAGAGTTGTAATTTGCACTTTCACTAGAGGCCTTTTTCATGTACAAGTAAATATAGGTTAAGTCTGACATTAAGGGCTTTATGAATGTGCAGGTACAAGGCACAAAGACCAGCTCTGCACCCTCAAACTGTACAGAGCAGGCCTTCGTGAGTGATTCAGACTGTCACCTCTGAAATATGCCTTTGTTCATTGAATTAAAACTAGTCCAATTTGCTATATATGCTCTCAAGGCAAACCGATCTTTACCATTTTTCCCTTTTCTTTTCTTTTCTTTTCTTTTCTTTTCTTTTCTTTTCTTTTCTTTTCTTTTCTTTTCTTTTCTTTTCTTTCTTTCTGTCCCATGTCAAGTCTCCATTTGATCATGTGACTAGATGACGTGTGTGTGCGTCATAACTAGTGTGCACTACGACCTGTCATGTTAGCATGCACTGTGGCCTGCAGTAACCACCTTACGCCACTGCCTGTGCCAGTTCCCTATCTTTGTGACACTGACTGAACTTCATGTCCTCCATCTGGTTTCAACAGAATAATTGTCTTTGTCTTAAATGACACAGAGGAGGAGAGCATGTGTCAGCTATAGAGACAGATGGAGAGATCCCAAAATGTGGTTCTGGTAGAAGAAAAAGAACTTTCTCAGAAATCAAAGCATTCAGAAGGTCACATAACTGATGATATTTTGTGTGTGTGTGTGTGTGTGTGTGTGTGTGTGTGTGTGTGTGTGTGTGTGTGTGTGTGTGTGTGTGTGTGTGTCAATCATACATCACAGTGCATTTTGCTGAATGTCACAGCTGTATGATGATTTCATCAGTGCCTCAGATATGAAGTAATGTCTGACTCTCCTGTGACTAGAGCTGCGACAATTAGTCGATGGAAAGAAAATTAAATTCCAACTTTGATAATTGAATTTTTTTCACTCATTTTTAAGCAAAAATCTGCAAAACCTTTGTTGGTTGTAGACTGAGCAGTTCATCAATTAGTCGTGATAATTATTAGTTGCATCCCTACCTGTGATTCTTCTAGGTGATTGGACTTCATGTAAATACCGTGTTTGCTCGACAGTCTGTGCTTTGAATATGCAAAGCAACACACAGCAAGCTCTATCAATCTCCATGTCAGAGGTGCTTGTCTCTGCTTGCGGGTGGCACTGCTGTTCAAAGTGCGCTTTAAAACAGAGGCCTGTCCGTGCTCCCTAAGGCGGTGTACATCAGCTGAACAGACAGAGAGCAAGAGTGGTGGAGAGCAGACAGGGAGACAAAGACAGCAAAGCAAATGGAAGGAGAGGCTAAACAGAGAGAGAAAGGCCACGGGGAGAGAGAGAGCGAGAGAGCAGGTGGAGATAGAGAGCAGCGCAATGCAAAAGCAAAGATGACAAAAAGTGAACGACATGACTGGCAGTGTGCGAAGAATATGGATGGGGATATAAAAAGATGAAGCAGGCAGTGCAGGTGCCCAGCTGCCCGCACAGGAAGCTAAATACACACACACAAACTCAGGCAGATGCAAGGCAATTTAACCTATATTATAAACACCCCCTTATTCATAAAAATACACACGTGCACAGATAACTTTCTAGTGAAGATTTGTTCGACTAACAATGGTAGAACTGCTGCCAAGGGACTCCTGGGTTTTCTTACAACACAGATTTCCTCCTCTCCTCTCCTCTCCTCTCCTCTCCTCTCCTCTCCTCTCCTCTCCTCTCCTCTCCTCTCCTCTCCTCTCCGGCTCACAAACCATATGCTTTGTCAGATGTGTGCATCAACAGCAGCAGCTGGGGTTGTGTAGCAGTGAGCACTGAGATAACCAGGTTATGATGTTTTAATGCGACTTGACCTTCGCTACACCACCGTTTGTTTCACTACATTTACTGTGGCATCTGGCCAGCTGTGTGTGCATGTGTGTGTCTTTGCAAAGTGTGAGAGCAGGTACTGTATGGTGCCTTTTAATGCACACATTTAGATTAAGTATCAGATGAAATATCAAGTATCCAGTATGAGGACATTATGACTGATCAGGTTGCGTGTCCTTGACTTACCAGGAGCTCAGGACTTTACATTCACACACTCTGCAGAAATAACCTGCCTCTCTCTCAACCGTATCTCTTCTAATGCGGACATATTTCTTCAGATTTAAAAGGATCACAGAGAAAAAGACATTTGATTATAGCTAGAAAATCGAAAGGTCTTCTGTATGAGCTGTAGCTAAACTGTTGCACCATCCCTCAAAGACATACAGGTTGCCCTCAACTTCAGTTCAAGTTAGAGAAGCTCAGTAAAAATCAGCAAAAGATGATATTTCCTTGTATAAATGCTTGTTTTGTGCATTTACATTTTCAAGACCTTGTGTTGGTAAACGTGGACGTATTCTTTCCGTCCACAACAAAACTTTGTTTGACAAGGTGACAGCCAGTCACACACAGGGGCTGACTATGCATGCAAACTGCAAACGGAAGGAAGTTTGCAGGAGCAAACAAGAGATGATATGAATGCTAACATTACCTTTGATCTGTGAAGTGACTTCCTGTGGGCTCCAGCAAATGTTGAATCTGAGAATTCAGAGCTTCATGAAGGTGATAGGTCTCCAAACAAGTACTTGTACATATTTACACGGGTTTAATCTTGCACATTATATCATACGTGTCAACTGGGATCTTATCTGAGACACATGGAGATGCTTCAAGACACATTTCAGCAGTCAACCCCATATACAGTATCCAGTCCCCAGCCCAGAGCTGAAATCATATGCAGCACGCTGTTGCTTGGGGAGATAAGGAAAGTAAGGAAAAAGTCTAAAATTGGAATGATCTCATTGTCAAGTGTCAAGGAGCAAATGTAATTTAATGGTATCTTGTCTAATTCAGGAAGAGGGAAAGGAATTAAATTTATTTGAGGGCAGTGTATTACCCTGAACAGACTGTGTAGCCAGAGGGAAGGTTTGTGTGTGTGTGTGTGTATGTGTGTGTCTGCTTACATATTATTACACATTTTATTGTTTCGCTATAACGTATTAACCTGCCTGAGGGGCAGACTCAACACAGCATTATCTCCGCAGCGTTTTCATGGCGAGTGTTTTTCTCACCAGGAGTTCTGAACGGAGCTCTGAGTGTCACAACAAACTGTCTCCTCTGTCACTGCGATTTCTCAGAAGCAGACATGACTGACACTGAACTTATAAACTAGGGGCGAACCAGCAGCAGACAGCAGCTTCTCTTATAATCTGGTTCAGAGCTAGAAGAGAAGAGAATAGTCCCACTTATATGCACATACAATCATGCGGACTCTATTCCTTGCCGGGGTTGAGAGAAATGGGCTGGGATTTGTTGTTGCTTGTTGAATAATTGTTGTGGTTATTATTTAGTATGAAAGAACAAACAGCGCAGAGAGTTTGCATAAATATCTCTCGACAGACTAATATTCTGTCATAAACAGCACTTTATTTCAGAGGGGCCACTGGAGATGCTGTTGAGCTGTAGCGCTGCTCTTGTCTGTTGTATTTGTGCCGCGCTAAGCTGAAATGGTAACTACTGTTCCTGCTATTAGGGTGAAGTAGCTTGAGGTACGTGAGTGAGAGAGAGAGAGAGAGAGAGAGAGAGAGAGAGAGAGAGAGAATGTGTGTGAGCAGGGGATGCTGGAATAAATAGTTGACATATATTCCTACACAGACACACTCAATTATGACCTCTATGTTAAACAGAGGTATAGGCACAGTAAGTAAGCCTGTTTTGCTTGACCACCACGTGCATCTGATGGCCTTGACGCACCAAGCTAACATTCATTCATCCGGTGGCGCTGGGCCATCTTCGAGCCTCTGTAGCCGACTACTGGCTGTGGTTTTTGCAGTGTGTCCAGCACCGCTGGCACCAGTCAGGGCTCATCAGTGGCTGATCATGAGCATGTTGGCAGCAGAGTCAGTCAGAGAGATACTGTTTACATCAGACAGACTTATTTGGGAAAAAATACCTCCAATTCCAACACCTGTTGCAGCTTTTTTTGTTGCTGTTGTTGCTGTGGGCAGCTTTTTTCTCTCCTCTACTGGGTTAGAGTTCATCAGTGTATCCAGATACTCATAAACATATTTGGCTTGAGTGTCTAGAACCAATATTTCTGTAAAATAGGATTACTGTTAAAAGTGACGACATTTGCTTAACATTTATGGCTAAAGTAAAGATTAAGGCCTGCGCTGTAACTTTCACAGCCTTTTAAAAACCCTGAACTTGTCCAAGCCTTTCTTCGAAGAGAGCTGAAGCGCACCAAGGACACCTTTTTACTGCTTGCATCACTCAGTCTCAGGGCTCAGAACTGCTCCTCAATCCATCAACGGTGAAGTTCAAAGAACTGTAATATCTCCGAGCCAACTTCAGCTCCTGCTGGTGCCAAGATTATAGCCTGTCACACAGAGACTAGTGGTATTATTTGCACAGCAGAGGGTAGAGCATGGCGTGGCAGAGGGGAGGAGCAGGAAGTGCGGTGGCAGACTGACAAAATGTGATTACATGCAATTATTTTTGAGACGAGATTTTGAGAGTGAAAGCTCATTTTCTTAAACCATTCAGGAGAAAAGCCAATTCTGAAGAAAAAAAAAAGTGTACTGAAAAATGACATCCTTTTAAAAGTTCAAAATGAGGCAGTTCAAAACAAAGATGCAGGAAAATGTCAGGCTTGGTTTGCACCTTACACCACCAGGGCAAAGTGTGTCTGCAGACAAGCACACTAAAAACATGTGTTTTAACATATTATCACTTCTTTCAGACTGACATGATAAAAGCCTTTAGCTGAGCAGTGATGTGACTAATAAATGCACCCTCATTATGTGATTTTGTCCACGAGCTGATTACAGCACTTAACTGGGAAACAATCCATGTCCTGTATTTCTGTGCAATTTATTAGAGATAACTGCTTCTGCCATGGACTCAGGTGTATAAAGGTGATAATTACAGTAGAGCCCACACTGATTATGAATGCTAAAGCGCATTACTTACAAAAGAGATTTATAGCTATGAAGGCCTGTATAGTAGTGGTGGCTCACCAAAGAGGAACTAAAGCAACATTCAAAATAAGTTTCAAAGATATTCAAAATATTTCCCACTGTCTGCCAACAATTTCAGAAGAAAGTGCCCATTGAATGCTGTAAGCAAATATAGACGAAGCATTCATTGTCCTTAAATGAGTGTGACTTGTTACCTGTAGGGGCTTAATCCAAAGACTGAGACAAATCCACAGAGGCAGGTGATATTCCTTTGAAAAGGCTTAATTTTCAACAATTTGACATTAATAGTGCCACAACATTCCCAAACATTTCTAAAAAAATGGCCTGGCAACCCAGAGGAACACCTAATTAGACATTGTCTAAAAATAAAGTCTGGCATGCACAAGGAAGGCTGCTTCCAGTGCATGCACAACGCGTTTAACATTACAGCGGCGCTTCTTACATCAGCATGCAATTTGAACTGAAAGAACATCCATGCAAGGTCATTCAGATGGATGAGAGACATTTAGAGAGCTGTATAATTAAATGAAGAGACCCCCAGGTCACTGTAAAGCCTTTTCCCAACGTCCTCGTGGTTCTATATTCATACTAGCCGAGAGACATTTTTATGATATATCATTCACAGAGGAGCGCTAATTACAGAAACATTGCGCAGGCAATATCAGCACACATGAGGGGGATAAAAAGTATTCCTGTGCTCCAACCATTACTACAAGTAAACTAGTTCCTCTCTTTTCTGCATCCACAATCCTGAACTCTCCCTTTTCCTCTC
Organism: Chaetodon trifascialis; assembly: GCF_039877785.1. Lineage (NCBI taxonomy): Eukaryota > Metazoa > Chordata > Actinopteri > Chaetodontiformes > Chaetodontidae > Chaetodon > Chaetodon trifascialis. The sequence continues at coordinate 12,413,948 of NC_092075.1, forward strand.
AGTCTGGCAGCCTTTGGGACTTCCCAGACACCTTGCTCAAGGTCAGAATCTGGGGTGAGCTAAGCCGGTCAGTGCCTTTCAGTAGAGGGATGAGGAGGGAGAGTTTTACCGGAGGCTTGCTCTGTGTTGTCATTATTCTTGGAGGTGGGTGCAGGGACATAAAGAAAGGGTAGCAAAAGAAATTTGTGTGTGTCTGGTGAAATTTTATGCTGGAACAGGGTGAGCCAGGAGCCAGAGAGGGAGAATCAAGTGATGCTGCAGTCAGGGTCAGTGAAGCCAGATGGGGTAATATTGTGACAGAGCTTAAGGAGGAATTTGTAAGCTTATTAAAAAATGTGTACTTCAGTCTGTTAGTGTGGGAGATGTGGGTTTGGTAAGATTTCTTTGGGACTACATATATGACTACTTGCATTGAGGCTTAATGGAGATTAGAAAATTACACCATTGCATCATAGCTAAAGCTCATTTTCATGAATTTAACTTCTCCATCATGTTAAAATGTTTAGTCAGCTCTTGGGGAACACTTGCACATGCGCAAAACCTCCAGTATTATTTGTATACTAAATTGTATTGACACACTGACATTTCATGCATGTTCCAGCCTTGAAATGACTTTTTGAGCAAATCAATTTAATTAGAATTCATTCATTAGAATTAATTTCAATTTTCTTTACTTAGCATTGAAGATTGAGTTTGCCAGTGAAAACCCCCTCCTCGTCTGCATTACGCAGGAATGTTGACCACTTATTTCATCCAACAGAAAGGGAAATGATTTCAGTTTAGTGACATATGCTTATTCCATTTCTTTCAGAGAGTTCAATAAGAATTTTGATGCTACTCTCATGTCAGTGTGGCAAGTACAGAGGAGTCAGGGGGCCATTTGCCTTGTTTTAGGGGGATTTACATGCTATAGCCATTTCTTGGCGAACAGCAGCCGGGTGCAGTGTTTTCCTGGAGTTTTGTCATCACGGTGGAGATCAGCACAGATGTGCCTTGTGGACTGATAAACTGTTGTTCATGAAGAAATAGTTTAAGCATGAAACTTCCTCTGAAGCTGTGTTTCATCTCCCTTTGTTATAAGCCAGGTTAGCTGTTTCCCCCTGCTTCCAGCCTTTATGCTAAGCTCAGATAACCTCCTGGCTGTAGGTCCACACTCACCCCACAAATCAGCGTAAATTGATAATCTCATCTAGCAAGAAAGCGAATAACCACATTTCCCACAACATTGAACTACTCCTTTAAAACTGTACCGCTGCATGACAAGCATATCACAGAGGGACAGGTTGAGCTCCAAAGGAAGAGTAATGAAGTGTACAAAGTGGATCACAGTGGCACTTCATTATCTTCATGATGGTGCATATACTGCATGTATCACACATCAGTATGTAAGTAATGGTAGATGAGTTGAATGTTGCGTAATGGAAATCTGAATTAATTTTAATTTCCTCCGAAGAGATGATGCATATTGTAGGTGGAAGTTATGTAAGACGTGAATTATGTTGGCAAATACTAGTTGAATACCCACTGATTGCAGTTTATTAGAGGGTAGACAAAGACTAATCGAGGACAAAATGCTGCAATTCAACAGATTTTGTCACGACACTTAATGAGGCATGGGCCATTATGGCTTCCTTTATATTAAAAGACTGGAGCTCTGTTGTCTGTTCGTGCGCTTGAACACTCCAGAAACTTTGAAGGACGTCATTCACTGAACTTTCAAGCATACATTTTTTAGGACTGTTTGGCTTGTGCCATGTATGTGTGTGTGCGCCCGTGTCTTTGTATATGGCTGTGAATACATGTGTGAAATCACTCTTTGACGGCTACAGCTGTAATGGAGCTCATCTCATTGTTCTCAGGGCATGTTATTGTCTCCTGTGTATGACTTGAACCCGCCACCTACTGCGTGCTACATCCCCGTTCAGCTGAAAGCCTGTCAACAGCCATTATTCCAAGCAAGACCTCCGCTATGATCCCTGCCATGTTTCATCACAGCGTGGCAGTTTATTCCAAAGCCCACTGTCTGAGCATGTTAGCTAGTACTATAATTATTGCATGTGAGTGTTTGTGTGTGTTTGTGTGTGCATGTGTCCGCTGCTATTCTTCTTCCGCCCCTAACCTCTTGTCATTCCTGTGGACAAACACCAGCAAAAGGAGCTGAGCAGACAAGTTTGCCTTTGTCCAGTACTATTTCACAATGGAGTTTGGGTTGCGTGCGTGCGTGCCTGTGTGTGTGTGTGTGTGTGTGTGTGTGTGTGTGTGTGTGTGTGTGTGTGTGTGTGTGTGTGTGTGGGTGCGTGTGTGTGTGGGGTTAAATAATTAACGCTGTTCGTCGCCTTGCTGCAACACATCCCTCACACACTGTTCTGATTAAGGGAGCCCTAGGAGATACACATTGCCTGCCTACCCTGCGCAATGACTAATGCATGTATGTGCATGTGTGTGTGTGTGTGTGTGTGTGTGTTTGTGTGTGGGGACACTGGAGGATGTTTAAGACGCTGTGTGTGTTTATACAGATTTTTCCTTTGCATTAGTGTGTGTGTTTTGAGTAGCTGTTTCACAGTAGTAATACACAGACATCCTATAGTACAGATATAAATATTCTGCCATGTGGCTGCTGTGTGTTGAGTCCCTTCATTGTACGTGTGTGCGTGTTTTGTGCAAGCTATTACTATCTGTGCAGAATTTAAGGAGCAGGACCAATTTTTTACAGAAACAGTTCAATACCAAGACAGCAAATGCTGCTCATAACATGGGCAAAGGTTTATAGATAATATGTTTCACTCGCATAATATACGTCAAATTACACCACATCCTTGATTTGTATGTTTTATTAAAAATCAATACATGGAAGACTGTCTCATGGGCTGTATTCGTTATGTGAAGCATTACCATAAAACTGAAAAAAAAAAAAAATAATTCAGAAATGGCAGCAGAAGATGAATATTTTGTTGTGTTTGTAATGCAGCAATAAAGAGCTTTTCTGCCACTTGGGGACAGTGGAACAAGCTGCGGTCACAGCATTCACATAACGCTCCGGTCAGTGACAACCTTATAAAGCTGGTGTGGCAACCTTGTTCGCAAACAGCTGCGTGTTTACACCTCCAGCAGGCAGTGAGCCACATTAGCATTCATGTAGAGTATTGCGTCTGGCCACCTTGTGAATGTAAGTCTCTCTCCTTTTAGCCCTATTTTTGTCTCTACCAGCTCCTGAGGGGAATATGCAGCTCTTTAGCTACTGAATGCTCCGCTGTGTTCACCAGCTAGCTGCTAACTTCGTCTACATGCCGTTTGGTGCTGAGCGGGGAGTGTACTTTGGGGTTTTAGAGGTTTGTCAATGAAAACAGCTGCCTGCTGCAGCTGCAAACAAACTTGAACAAGAACAGTAAAGGTGCAAGTTGTAAAACCAAAACAAGTAGCTGAAAGATGTTAAAACGTTCCATGGAACGGAGGGGAACTGCAGACTTGGGTGATAACTCTCTGTGGGTATGTCACAACAAGTGAGCCCTTTAATATTACACATAGTCATTTGATCCATTGTTAACATAAAATATTGATTCATACTGTGTGCTTGTCTGTCTCATATGTCTTAATATTTGATAAAGCTTTAATTTAAACCTGCAATAACTGGCTACTTGGGGACAGCAGAAACAACCTGTGAAAACTGTGTCTGTCCACTTGATGAATCTGTCATGAAAGTCCTGTATTCGTTCTCCTCTTAGCTCTGTTCTTGGTCACCACCAGTTTTGGGGGGAAAATATGTCTCTCTAGCTGCTTTTTGTCCGTCTGCCGTTTGGTGCTGGGCAGGTGGAACAATGGGTTTTTAAAACAGCTTCCTGCGACACTGATAAGAGTAGTAAGAGTGAACCAAAACAGACAAGTTGAAGTTAGTTCAACCAAAATAATGAGCTGAAAGACATTAAACACTCCATAGAGTTAATTCTCTGAGGGTTTGTTAACATAAGTGAGCACACATTGTCATTTGATCCATTATTGAAAAGGAAAATATTGCTTAGTTCAGCTTTAAGCTCATCGATAGATTATTCATATTTAATAAAGCACTAACTTAAATGAAAAGTAAAGACTCGATTAGAGTCCTGCAGTGCATTACATCAACAAGCTTCACCTAAATGTCAGACAAAGCCTTCGATTTCAAACTCTGCTCCTTGATTTCTCTTTTCCTGACATCAAAAATGTTCCCCAAAATAAATCCCAGCATTTTCCCTTTCCAGTTCAGCTCCTTTAAGTCTAAAACACTCTGTTCTTGTTTTTCTTCTTGTTCCTCCATATTGATTTGGTTGGTGGCCTGCAGATTGGATTAGAGTCCAGCTGTATTCCAGCTTGAGGGGAGAGTAGCTGTGTTGTGTTTGCAGACAGGACAGACAGCTACTGTAGAGACAGTTTGATCCATTCCAACTTTATCGAGCATCTCTGGAGACACATATCACAATGTAATCTAATATGGTTTAGACAAGTTACCCACAAAGGAATTCAGTGTGGTTTCGAGGTGTTTCAGGTCAGAGCTGTCAGTCTCTTGGTGAATAGTACTCCCTGTGTCTAACAGTGAAGTGTATGTGAGTAGGCTGAGGGATGCTGATGGAGAGCATTGTTTACACCAGGATGTGCAAGTGGAAACTGGAACACAGTCAATGTAAATTGTGCACTGGGTACGCAGGAATTAGTGTGACTGTTTGTTTACATTTACATCAAAATGCTCCAGTTTGTGTCAGCAATCCTGCTTTTTCTTTTTTTCACTGGTTCTATTTTAGGGTGTGTCCATGTCACAGTTGAGTTAGATCTTGACAACACAGGCCTATACTGCTGTGTGCTAGCTGCTGATAATGGCTTGCACCATTGAGTCATAGCTTAGCAACAAGCCTGCTGGCCTATTTTTGGTTTCAGGCAATTATCCACAATGCAGTATGATGGTGTGGTCCTATGACACTTCCAGATTGTGGATGTAATGAATGGAAACAGGTCTGTACCCACATCTGTCAAGTATCTGCAGGCTTTTCCACAAATACATAAGGATGTTACTAAACCTGGGAGCTCGATGACGACTTTTTTATTTCTATTTTTTAATCAGTGTGTGGTGATGTCTGTGCACAGACAGTAGATTTTTCCCTCAGTGACACATACGAGGCACAGGAGGGCAAAAGGTCACACTAAGTGCACAGTTTTTACGTCAATTATTTGCATCATTCTTCTAGCATACTAAAGCTCTTGGTGGGTGTTCTTGCATTTTTTATTGTTGATTTATTTTACTGAAGCAACATAATGTACAGATGCATCTCATCTCTTCCTCTTTACTGTCATATGACTATTATTAAAATCCTGCTTCCCTTCCTTGTTGTGGATGCTGTGAGCTCTGTCTACATCCTCCACAGTACAGCATTTCACATTTCATGTAGCATACATAAGGGTTAGGTGTCATCACAAGCATCACACCCAAATATTTCTGCAGCAGACCAGCATGACCTTGCTTAACTACAATGTTGACCCATTGAGCTCAGGGAAGCAATGCATATCCTCCATGCAGGATACACTGGAGCTCCTCATGCTGTCACATGAGTGAGTGATGCTTCAGTGCATTGTTGATGGACACATTGGTTGCTGCACAGACAAAACTCTACAGTTATGTGACTGCCTTGAGTACTTTATAGAGACGGGAAGGCAGAACAAAGGAATAACTTGAAAAATCTTAGTGACATTACAGTGTTTGCGATTCATGTGCATTACTTTCAAGAGTAAAATGAATATTTAAAGCCTCCAGGCTCAAGGCTTCTTCCGGTAATCCAGCTGCTGTAGGGACTGAGAAGAGGTAATTAAAGGGAAGCATTGATCTAATAAACTGAGAATGAGGTCAGTTCAGTCTCAAGTCAGTCATACTCCTGCAAATGTTCTTATCATGTTCTGTAGCGTTCACTCCCCAGTCTTTCCTGTCTGCATGTGATTTCCCAATGCTCAAACTGTGTCAAATGTCAACCACCTGAAATGACAAAATCAACAAATATTTAGTCTCATAGATTGCAAGAAGGTCTTGGCTTGGGATTTATGACTCACCTCAAAGGACAGCATGCCAAAGAACAGCGACACAACCTGGAATAAATCATACAAATTATCAAAAAGAAATGGTGCAATCACATAGAAGCAAGATAGAAGGACAACAGTGAAGGTAGATCTGCGCTGTGGCTCTGCAGAGCTTGATGAATGAGCTCTGAGCACATGGGTCAACATCTCCATTTGTCTTTGTTGTGAGCTCTGATTTAAGGTCAGAGTTCACAGCTGTCCGGTTTGATGTTTCCTGCTGATTGATGCAGTAAAGGTCATCTTTCTTTCTGTCTGCTTTGCACAGTACCTCACATTATTCTGTTTCTGTCGTGGTTTCTTTACTATCTGCTCACTGTTGGATCGCAGCAAAGTTAAATACATCTTCATCACCTTGTTTGCATATTTTGCTTGTCGTGTCATTCGTCATATTCATCATGAGATCGTTTTTTTCTCTCTCTCTGTCTCCTTCATCTGCTATCTCTGTGGTCTAGACTTTTAAATAATCCCTATTTCATCAAGAGATGCATCTGACTGAAGAAGCAATGCTCTCTGCAAACCCTCTCATGACACGATCACATAAACACTGACCAAGGATGTCTGTCCTCCTGTACCTGTTATACATCTACCCAGTCAATATCTTGGTAGACATAATTCTACTTTATGCAGTTCAGTTCATATTTTGAAAAAGATTCACATAGTGAATCATAAATCACTGACTGTCAGCTGTGACACTGTGCAGGAGCAAGTGAATAACAGCTAATATATGTATTGCATTTGACATTATTGTATTTTACAGTAGACTGACTTGTTTTTTGTAATTTTTAAGCAGTGGGCAAGAACAAAAGTCTCTGAGATCAGTCATTTGTGAGTCCTGCTGTATGCACACAAATATCTGTTTTGACTGTCATGGGCTTGGCTTTATGATTTCTTAACACAAAATCTCAGCAAAGTCTCTTTTGTCATCATCCCATCCACTCCTCTTCATTTCCATGGGCGCTCTGTTTATGTTTCACCTCTCCCCATCGATCTTCTGCACCACCTTCCTCATCCCCTCCATCATTTTGTCTCCCCCTCTCATATCCATTCATCAAATCCCTTTCTATACTTATTTCTAAGCTCATCTTAACCTCTTTCTCCCTCCCGCTCCATGTCAATTCACTGCTCACACTGTCTTTGTGTCTCTCACCTGCCTCAGTCGCTCCACCTCTCGTCACTCCCACCATCCATTTATCTCTGCCACTCTCATGTCATCTCTGCCACTCACTTTTATTGCTGTTCCGCTGCTGAATGCTGCTTTCCCTCTCTCCGTCTCACTTATTTTTTTCTATATGTTCTGGCCTGAGATCCCGTCTGTATTATGAGCAGCATTTGTAGGATGATTCTATTACATGTCTCCTAACTGCTGGATAATTCAATAAGCACAGCTGAGATGACACACAGTTATAATCTACTTAATGAAGCCACTGTACTCATGAATTGTGTGCTTTTTCCTCCATCATTCCTTCTTTCACTCACTTCCTACCCTCTACTCTCTCTACCCTCCTTCTACTCTTTTGTACTCTTCTCCCAACCTCCCCTCCTCTTACTCTCTGCAGGGTGTTGATGGAGAGCCATTCGAATGACAGCCGGGACAGTGGTCATCACTGGTGGAATTCTAGCTACAGTTATATTACTCCTTATCATCGCAGTACTGTGCTACTGTAGGCTGCAGGTGAGGCCACAGCTGCTTTCAGTCCCTGATGAATTCAATGTATTTCCTCTGAAATGCTGCAAAGATGCTTTGACAAGGACTATGGCACTTTGTTGATGGTCATAGGACGGTGTTAGATAACAATATGCAATCAGAATTGCATCAGATACAGTGATGGGAAATGGTGACCATGATTTTTGGAGAAGTCATGAAGCTCGTTGGAGATAGTCATTTAAATTGATTATGTTGTTGTAACATACTGAAATGGTGTCAGATTTTGCAGAATCGCTCAGGATGTGCACAATCATCAAAATATGATTGCATGTCAAAACATTTAGCGGTTTACATATGGCCACATGGTGGTGCTTTCAGCACCAGAAACAAACATTTATTTCATGGCTCATGGCAAAAACCTCTCACCAAATTTCAGGAAAGTGTGTTGAGTTGTTTTTGAGACTCCAGATAAACAAAGCAAAGTAGAATTCAACAAAACTAAGATACTACAGCCATGCTCTGTGAGGCTATTCGTAGGCACAGTGCCTCAGTTCACCTCAGCGCTAACGTGCTGATACTGCAAACCTGCTGATGTTTAGCAGGTATAATCTTTACAATAATCAACATCTTAGTTGCTCATTGCCACTAAACACAGAGTAGCCTATTGATGAGGCTGATGGGAAAGTCATTAATTTTGTAGCAAGTGGACAGATCATCATTGGAACATCAGGTGAATCATCTGTTCTACAGCTAGAAGAATGGAAAGTGTAATGGAAAAATAGAAGAGTGATACAACACTGTGAGGAATAAAAGCCATACGTATCTGCACTCACAAAAATAAGCTCTAACGCTTTTTATTTTACACCAGTAAGGAAGAAATGAACGTGTTAGCGCTTTGCTTTCAGCAGCACTTCTGCCTCAGTCTGAACCCAGTCTTCTCTACAAAGTCTGAAAGTTTAGCAAATCAATCCTACGACTCTTATCTCACATTAGTTGCAGACTTTAGTTTCATTTCTTTCTAAGTAGGTCACATCATGTTCCTTTTTAAAAAGTCATTATACTGTCCATCTGTCTGTGGGGTTGTGCGCTGGTGTTCAGATCACCGGTCTTGGTCAGGTGCTCTGGGCTGTGTATGAACAAAATGAAAATGGGATTAGGTGTGAAGAACTGCTTTGCATTTTCATGTTTGACAAACTCCAGCTAAGTTGAAACATCACACTAATAACACCACCGGGAAGCATTACTGCAGTTAGTGCATTATTATTCCAGCATGTGGTTTTGTTTCAGTTTTACATTATACTGTGTACTTTCTGTTACACTGAACTTGCAATGGAGCATTAAAAAATATGATACAGAATATGCAACAAATTGAGTTACAACTAAAACAAGGCTTATTAAATTTTAGTCCATTTCTAAAGGAATAGTTCAACATTTTTGTGGAGTATGCTCATTTGCTTTCTGGGTGAGAGTTAGATGAGAAGATTGATACCACTCTCATACCTGTCCTTTAAACATAAGGCTACAGACAGCTGCCAGTGAGCTTAGCTTAGCACAAAGACTGGAGAAATGGGGAAACAACTAGCTTGACTCTGCCAAAGGGTGACAAAATCCACCTCCCAGCACCTGCAAAGCTCACTGACTAAAACCTTATATCTCATTAATTAATCTATGCAAAAACCGAAGTGTAAAAATCACAGTTTGACATTGTATGGATGGTTATGGTGGCACGGTGGGGCAGCAGGTAGTGCGCGTGCCTCACAGCAAGAAGGTTGCCGGTTTGATCCCCGGGTCGGGCAGGGCCTTTCTGTGTGAAGTTTGCATGTTCTTCCCGTGCATGCAACATGCTCATTAGGTTAATTGGTGACTCTAACATTGTCCTTAGGTGTGAGTGTGAGTGTGAATGGTTGTTTGTTTGTGTGTGTTGCCCTGCGATTGGCTGCCGACCGGTTCAGGGTGTACCCCGCCTCTTGCCCATTGACAGCTGGGATAGGCTCCAGCCCCCCACAACCCCGAAAAGGGATAGTTGGGTATAGACGATGGATGGATGGATGGATGGATGGATGGATGGATGGATGGATGGATGGATGGATGGATGGATGGATGGATGGATCGTTATGTGCTAGACTATTTCTTGGCTAAGACCAGTAACTTCCTGGAGTCTCTTCTGGTTGCCTAGCAACTCCTTAGAGCCAAGAAATGGTTCAGTGTGTAAGATTTAGGAGCATCTATAGGTAGAAGTGGAATGTAGAAATGCAAAATAATACTTGTAATCATGTTGTCAATAATGTATAATAACCTGCAAATAAGAATTTCCTTTTCTGCAGAGTTTCTCGAGCACCGTAGCATCTCCTAAACATATGGAGAGGGGTGTTGAGTTGGTTGCAATCTGCCACCTCACTACTGAGTGCCACTAAATCCTACGCACTGATCCCTTAAAATGAAAACCTTTTTTTGCACATCAGTTTTCGTACGGATTAAACAAATAAGACACAATATGTGAATTTTCGAGGTGCTGGTAGGCAGATTTTGTTACCATTTTATGCTAAGTTAAGACTGCCAGCTGTTGGCTGCAGGCTTATATTTACTGACATGAGAGTGGTGTCACTCTTCTCATCTAACTCTACACCACAAATCAAATAAGCATATTTAACAAAATGTTGAAATTTTGTTGTAGTAAATCTTCTACCCCAAATCTGCTTTGTCTTGTACAAGCTGTCTAAATGACCTCAAAGTGAAAACTAGAGATCACAATGCATGAAACCCACTCAGGCCAAAGTGGTTTGAACTGACAAAATGACTGAGTAGCTGCACCAACCGACTGCCACTGCCCTTGTTTCTGGGCCCAATGCTGTAGCAGAGCAAACACTGAGTAAAAGTTTGCTGCTATCACAAAACTGAACACTAAAATTCATCCTTGGTGTCAGAAAATATGAGTGAGAGCGAGAGCAACTTCATCTTGTTATCCTGTAGCTCCTAATTTAAACATCTGGGAACATGTGGGAATCATGAATTACTTTCATAACTTTTACAAGATTTAAATCTCAACAGTTGGGTCTGGGGACATGAAAAATATATAATTTTCCTCAAGGGTGCATAATAATGATTTCATCAAAGAATTCCAAATTCCTGCTCAAGCTCAGTTTCAGAACCCCCTGAAATATTTTTATCGACTTTCCTCCAAATACTCAAATGGGCTCAAAGAGCCCATCTGAGCTGATGGAAGATGCTTTTTTGAAAGTATAGTGAACAAAATTCTCTTTTTTGTAAAATACTCTGCATACATGCTGTTTCTGCTCTTTATTCTTTAGAATTCAGCCATCACACAGTTCACATGGGAAAAGAGGGGAAGAGGGGATGAAAACCAAAACGATGGGCTGAAAGAGGTTGAATGCTGCAAAACTGGGACTTTATTCTCAGTGGGGAGAGTCTTTTTTTTTTCACGTTGCCTGCATTCATTTGGTTTTAATGTCAAAAATATGGCTTATGGAGTTTAAAGGGAGCAGAGCAGTCATGACTGGTCTAATAACCTATGTCTACATTAATATGTGTATAATGGCTTAAAAATTTGTCTGGTTTCAAAAGCTTTGAAAAGGGGGCCGAGACAATTACTTAAAACTTGTAAAACTCCTGCTTAGGGGTGCCTGTGGCTCAGCAGGTAGAGTAGGTGTTTGCAGCTCCTCCTCGCCATGTGTTGAAGTCTCCTTGAGTGAGCCAGTTAAGGCCTTGTGAAGGAGCTCCCTGCCATCGGTGTGAGAGTGTGTGTGAATGATTGAATGAGGGGAAAATTGCAAATGACTTTGGTTAAAAACACTATCTGAATGCAGTCCATTTACTGACATCGACTGGAAACTAAGGTAGCACTGCAAGAGTGGAAATTATATGCTCCTCTCCACTTAGACCTGATTACAGTTCTTAGGATTCTTATATTTCACAGCAAAATCAAAAGTGATCCCCAAATTATCCCTTCAAATAAGCTGGCGGGATGCCAGGAATGAAAGCTACATTTTGTGGACCAGAAATAGCAACCATAAATTCTCCACTGAAAAGTGGATTCTGTATTCAAGTCTGTTCGCACTGTGATTGTTGAGGATTTGGCTCGATTAAAAAAAATGTTTTAAATAGAGATAAAATATTTTCACATCATACTGTAGCGCGAGCAGCTTCACTGAGATGACACATATGAACATCTGGGTGATGTTGATGGAGAGCACCTCATGGGGAAAAGGGTTAGATTATAAGAGACACCGTCCCTCTGAAGAGCAGATGTTCTGTCCGCAGTGTGCAAACCGCAGACAAACAGACGTCTCACTGTAATGAATGTGCTTCTTTTTCTCTTATCTCTTTCTCTTTATGCTCTTTAACTTTCTGTCATGCCTCTTTTTAATTCCCCACCCTCTGCCTCATCTCTCTTACATGTTACATCATTCGGTACGTTGTTCTCCTTACCTCTTCCTCCCTTCCTCTCATCTTCCCCTCTCATCTCTGATCTTCATATCCCATCCTCCTTCCTCTCCCACCACCAGTATTATTGCTGCAAGAAGGAAGAGTCCGAGTCGGAGGAGGAGGAGCCGGACTTTGCCGTTACATCCCGCCTCCCACCGGTCCACTCCAATCACAACATTGTGGCGGCGACGGCCGCCGCCTCCTCGATCCCAAATGGCCCTGACCTTTTTTGCACCCCTCCACTGGCCAGGAAACTAACACGCTCACAGACCTTCTGTCCATCCTGTACACATTATGAGCTGCCTTTCTACCTCCAGCCCCCTCAGCCGCAGCTCCACCATCAACCAGATGGGTTGAGGAATGGAGGTGACCGGATCAGCTACCGCAGCGTCCAGCAGCAGGACCTGGAACTGCCAGTGCCTGTGAACATTTCAAACTACCGTAAACCAAACCTCGCCCGGTCGGTCACCATGAGGGACATGTTCACCCGCAGCTGCAGCATCAGCACTGATGTTTAGCTGGTTGAGGTGGGACCTTGGTGTAAGTTCCTGCTTAAATGAACTGGGATGGCTTAGGCCGGACTGCGCTTGAGTCAGACTGTGTTTTTGTCATCTTGACCAGTTTAGTCCAGTCTAGTATGGTCTGATCTAGTCTGGTCTTGTCCTGCTGGTCACCTCTTGCAGAATGGAGGACTCAGATGGCTCTCAGGACAGGATTTTCAAAGGTACTATGCTCAGGTCTAAGACCTTACACCTGGGCCAATGGAGAGTTTAAAGTATTCAAAAAATGTAAAATTATCACCAACGTGAACTTCTTGGTTTGTTTAGTTTTGAATGGTTCTTTTTTTAACGAATGGAATTTGTTTTACAATTTGATAAAGTTTGTCTAGCCCTACTTCTTCTGGATTCTTCTGCCCATGGCCTGAAAGAAAGACAGATTCCCGCCATGTCAAAATGACATCATCGGCAGGGATTTTCTCATTATTGCAGCATAGCTGCTGCAAACAGAATATGACTAGGTGAAGTCCAGTGTTTCCCCTGCTATGATGGGATGATCTGTCTGCTCCTCCGTCCACAGACCACAGAGAATCCAAAATATCACTAGACTAGTGGAGAAAGGGGGATGTCGTGTTTTAGCTGCCACCCCCAGACATTTTACATAGACTAAACTTAGGCCATAATATTTTAAGACATAAAGGGCTCACAGAAGATGGAAATCCCTGCTTGTTTTCCACATCCTTTCATAGAGGTCTCCAGTTTGACGGGAGGCTGGTTTCTCTGAGCGTCTGGTGACAACACAAAGTGTATATACAGAATACTACACTTCAGCAGAGACAGGCCTCGTGTTCTTGCAGGCAGGGTGGACTAGGTGCCAAAGGGGGACAGGTTCTTGCATTTGTGTGAGTGTGCTTGCATGTATGTGTGTGTGTGTATAACTCGATCAATTGTTATACCAGAACTCTGATTCCATACAATTAAAGTCAGTCTGACACCCCTACTGTATGTATACTGAACCCTGTGGTGGGTTGCAATAACATTGAAACATGTATTATAAAGGGTGAAGGGATTATATTCATTTCCATGTGCCACTTTACCTTTAAAGTCATGTTAAAGCTAAGAATGACCCAACCAGACGATACGGCGAACTCTAAGTGGGTTTGTAGCTCCTCTGTAAATGTTTATTTTACTGATTAATGCTACAACACACACTCAGGTTGTAGGTGGCAGTCGGAGGAGCGAGAAGTTTTGAACTTTACAATGTGATATTCATTCTAGTTCTTCACTGAAGTTTCATTTCGTGGACTCTTCACTGCATTCCTTGTGTTGTCTCTGGTTTGTTGATATATGGATTCATGGGCTAAAGATTAATTCACCTTTAAAGGCACATCTATAAATATTTAACAGGCCATAGCATACACTCCAGTCTCTGTCTCTCTTCTCTCGACTCGTTGGACTGAGGAATATTTGCTCTTGCTCTGAGGCACTCAGAGAGTTCCTTCTTGGGATTGTTTTTATTTTCAGCGCCTGGCTGCAGGGCTGATATTCTGACTGGAGTTTTATGGACACAGGACGCACATTTAATGAATGAATTTATTTACTGCTTGATTTCAAGAAGAAATGCTGATGGTTGTATTAGGGGCTTGAAGCTGATTGGATTGTCCCTTCTGGACCTGCCCCTCCCCTCAAAATGGATGGTAAATGCTCTTGTACCCTTCTCTCTCTCTCTCTCTCTCTCTCTCTCTCTCTCTCTCTCTCTCTCTCTTCTCTCTCTCTCTCTCTCTCTCTCTCTCTCTCTCTCTCTCTCTCTCTCTCTCTCGCTTCGTCTCTGTTGATTTAACCATGCTCATTTATTTTCCCAAAGGGTGAAACAGTGAGTGATTTTAAGTTTTTCCTCTTGTGACATGTGCTTCCCTGCAAATACATTATGACACACATGCACACAGACACACACACACACACCTCTCAATGCTATGCTTTCCTTACTTTTTAAACAGAAATGTGACAGTTGCACAAGAAATGTCGTGCCATAAAGAATTATGAGAGATTTATTATTATTAATATTATTATTAGCATTATTATTACAAGTGTTTATTCAAACGCAGTGTTGCTTTTACCCTAAAGTATTTGAATTACTTGCTTTATTTTAATGATCCAGCTGGTTTTTCAGACTCAGTACAGTACAGCAGAAATGTTTCTGTCCTTGTTTCTAATGTATAACTAACAGACACATTGTTGCTAATAAAATGGTGTGAAAATCTTTCGGATCTGCTTTGATGTTGCTGTTTTTCCCCATTCAGATTTTCATATTCAGACACACATATAAAAGGGTGCTTTCATTGTGCTTCTTCTACATGAAGTGAAACCTCTTGATCGAAAGGTTTTGGCTGTAATGAGAATGTGCATTCCCTCAGCAGGGCTCCATAGGACCATGTGTCTGCTTACTGCCTTAATGTTGAAACGTGGATTCATCTAAAAGCATGGTGCATCATCCTGGATTATCTAGTGAACTGCTGAACACAGGGTAAATATCAGTTAGCTGAAATACGTCCAAGCGGCATGGCCGTGCAGAGTCCTGCAGGCCATCTTGTAGAAAATACCTTTATTTTTCGTCTAGACAGCAGGATTCAGACCATTTGATTTACTGATCAAAGCAGCCGTGTTTGGATATCTCTTTGAAGAAAAATGAATCTGCGTCATCCTGGATTGAAAACAGCAATCTAATTCTGCTTTGTTTGGTGCATATGTTGGCTATTTGTTGTTGATGAAGCTAATAAGCAACATCTGTTCATCAGCTCAACTTGTAGAGGAAAATCATTATTACTGCCCAATAGCAGCCAAAAGTTGTACTCTATAAAAGCTTACAGGTGTGTCTGAAAGAGAAACCAGTGAACTTACTAATACGTTTTTCTTGGTTTGTTAAAATTCAAGCATCACACACACTGTAGTAGATAAAATGTGAACAGGAGCCAACAGTGAAGCCTGCCAAACTACTACCACCGCGACAGCGATGTGTGTTTGCACACAGATCCAGTCATCCCCGAGGCGACGAGGTGAGAGTCACGACAGCAAATATGTTTGAATGAAGAGGTTAAGAGACAAGAATGGGACGCTTAAACGTGACGATAAACCAACCTGACAGTTCTAGGCGAGGAGATGATAGCCACAATGAAAAGTCATCCGCACAGGAAAGCTAGAAGACGGAAATTGGAAGCTTTATTCTGACAATAAACCGTGTGACTCAGGGAGGCAAACAGACTTATCACACAATAGAAAAACAACTGAAAACTATTTCAGAGAGGAAATAGAGGTAGTTATTAGAAGAATGAGTCAGAGCTAATGAATGAGAAATAGCACATACCACAGAATACACAGACAGATGGAGGCGTAGAGGAGCTGATATCAAACCGAGGCCTCCCTGGCAGAGACATGAATAGCCATTCTGGGATGGCATTAATACAACAGCACTGCTTCAGACATGAAAAACCTTTCAGATTATGATGGATTCCCTTTGATGTGGATACATTCATACTCCCACTTATTTCTACATGAACTGCAAGTGCCGTAGCATGAAATTACAAGCATTGTGGTTAACAAGGCAAAATTGGCTGGAAATGTATTTACTGATTCTCTTTACAGTCACTATAATTTATATGTGATAATATTAGGACGACTTGTGTGATTACACTGCATCCCGGTTTCAGGTGTAAACTTGAGAGCGCAGGCTAAACGCAATCTCCGCTCTGTCAGGTGTCAAGTGTTCAGTTAAACCCCCCCGATGTGGGAATGAGATCTATCAATACTGTTTTGATTGAGATGCTGCTGTGAAAGTGTGGTTTGTGACAGTATGCCTCCATCACGGCTGACACTGGCCAGCTCAGCGAGAGTCTGCCTCGTAACTGAAACAGCCAATCTGTCAGCTGCTTTCTATCTTAGAGTCCTTCACTCAGGCTCTGGTTGAATAGTCTTCCAAGCGAACTCTAAACAAAAATCTTTCCCTCTGACCGCCAAACCTTCAAAAAGTGTGTGTGCTTCAGTGAAAACGCTGATCTGTAGTGACATGGTTGTGTCAAGTGCATGCATTTCCTGACCGCTTTGTACATGCGCACGACAGCAGGATGCATTTTTGTGTGTTGATTTTGGGTCAAGTGTGTGTTTGCATTTGTTTGCACAAGTGTATTTGTTTGAATAAGCGTTTGCACGGGCTATGTGAATTATTTAGAGGCATAATCGCCTCCAGTGTAAGCAGAGCTCGTAGCATGGCCTTTGGAGGTGTATCGATGTTTTATGACATGCTTTGAATCATCCCCCTCATCTACCCCTCGTCCTGCAGCAGTGCACCCACTCTCTCTCTCTCGCTCTATCTGTCCGCTGCATCGCACATGGCCTCTCTCTCCATCTCTTCTTCTTGTTCCTCTACTATCTTTCCCCCCTCCATTACTCTCTAGTACTACATGTTGTGTGTGTGGGTGTATGTGTGTGTCTATTTCATGGTCCTTGGCCATAATTTCCCAACAGTGGAATTTAGATGCAGTACAGAGCAGCGGCTGGGATCCCATGAATTATGAACATGATAAATATGATGAAGGTTTCCATCTAATATTACAAACCAAAGCTTCCGACCCCTGCTCCTCCTTTCCTCTTATTATCCTGATGTTTCAACCCCCTGTCCTGTCGCCTCCTCTCATTCTCAGACCTTCTTCCTCTCCTGCTCAGATTTTCCATATTCCTACTCCACCACCTCCTCCCACTTATGCCCTATTTTCAAATAGTGCTTCTCTATATACTCCTGATATGAAACTTTCTTCAGACGGTCAACAATGTAAACAGAAAGAAAAGGGATTGGAATTAAGCTTATGCCTGTCACAAGTCCAAGGAAATACAAATGTGTTGAGTTTTAAAGTTCATTCTTCATCTTGGAAACTGGGTCCAGAGATTCCAACCACATCTCACAGCTTCCTCTTCCCCCTAAAAACTACAAATACAAATATGAACTGCATGAAGACTAGTTGGTGGAATTAATAGTGCTTATATAAACAGTCAATATAGAAGCTAATATGGTAGTCTGAACACGCAAAAGGCCTTTTTCACAGAAGACATTTCAACATGCCACAGTAGGAAAAGCACATGTGTAAATAATAAAATTGATGAATTAATCATTACATTTCTCTGCTCCAGTTGCGAGGTGCTCGTTCATGCTGGCTCGCTGTCACACTGTCATGACTTAATGAGATATTTCACCAATCCACCTGCACACTTGACTGCATCTAATTTGGTTCGTATTCAGCGGTCTTCAGCATGAACAAAGACTGACTCCTTCATTTTAGCATGTTTGAGACCCCTCACTAACAGTGTGGACATTACCCAGACTGCCAAAAATAAGTACAGTCAGTCCAACCTTTGAGAGGTTTATAGCATATTAGAAAGGGTATCTTTCCTCTACACTGCAGACAACAGTCCAATCAACATCACAAACATACTCTTGTTGGATTTGCTGTGACATTTAAAGCAAACATCCCCGTCATTACTGCAGGAACTTTTGTACATTCTTACTTACATTACTTTATGTCCTTAATTAACAAACCTCAGAGATATATAGCAGCCATGTGTGAGTGTATATGTGACAGAGTAACAAACACACAGAGATGCTTAGTGCTGTGTCAGAGATGTGGAGAAATAACCATCCTCCACAATCTCTCCCTCTCTGCCTCACACACACATGAGTGCATGCAGGACCCATTACTGGCCAGTGTGTGTAATCTTGCAATTTCTAAAAGGAGAAAAGGCCATGCCTCCTGTCTGAATTTTTCATTCTCCACCCTCTCTGTCTCTGTATATCAACTGATAAATAAGCAATGAATCCTTTGGACATAACGCAGAAAGGATTTGATTTTATGTCCTCCACACCAGCTCCCCTAGATACACATTTTGTCTGCCTTTCTCCTCCTGTCTCACTCTCTTCTTTTCTCTATGAACCGTGTCTCTCTGTCCAGCTCATGCTGTGTGTGTGTGTGTGTGTGTGTGTGTGTGTGTGTGTGTGTGTGTGTGTGTGTGTGTGAGTGTGTGTGAGTGAGTGAGTGAGTGAGTGAGAGAGAGAGAGAGAGAGAGAGAGAGAGAGAGAGAGAGAGAGAGAGAGAGAGAGAGAGAGAGAGAGTTAAATCTTTCCCTGTGTTCCTCTTCCTTTGGTACTTGCCCAGTGAACCGCACTGAGACTAAGACCCTGGCTCCAATAAAGTGGGTTTATATGTGTGTGCGGCGCATGTGTGTGTGTGTGTGTGTGTGTGTGTGTGTGTGTGTGTGTGTGTGTGTGTGTGTGTGTGTGTGTGTGTGTGTGTGTGTCTGATTTTGTGGATTGAAGGTGACCTTTTGCTTCGTTAATCCACCACAGATTTAGATTTAGAGCGCTGGTGGCTTTGAATCGGTCAGAGTGGCACCTTGATTGGAGAGCCATTCAGCGTAGCCTCCCTTTAGATTACTGCATGAATGTATGCCACCACATCACTCTCTGATTATGCAATATTCTTCTCAGTCAACAAGTGTGTGGGTTGCTTCAGACAGAGAGAGGGTCTATATTTCAATGCTGTGAGAAGTGAAGATGGGATGAATACAGAAATGAAGTCAAGTGGTACTTTGTCGCCATCTGGTGGTCCCATAAGGATACTATGGAATCTACTATTTATGGTAAAAAAAAAAAAAAAAAGAGTCACAGTCGTGTTCGCCATAAGTCCCGCCTCTCGGTTAACAAGAGCCAATCCGGTTTTAGCATGAGTCTATTTACCATCAGCCGCGAATTGCAAACTTCCTACTTCGGTCTCTTAAAATGTTGCTTTTACTGCGTTAAGTTAAACATAAGACAACATATTTTCACAACATTTAAGGCAATATGAACACAGAGCAGACCGTTGAAACCCTCCGTAGTGCCAAAAATTGTTCAGTTTTGACGCCAGAGGGGAAGGACTCGAAGAAAGGACTATTGAAAAGGTAACTTGTTTACAGTTAGCCCTAATGCTAAGGTAGCTAGCCAGCATGTCGTTTGTTAGTATTATTTTCGAGTATTGCTGTTTATTTGTAAACGCTGTGAAAGCATGTTACTCACGGGCATATTTCACTG
Organism: Chaetodon trifascialis; assembly: GCF_039877785.1. Lineage (NCBI taxonomy): Eukaryota > Metazoa > Chordata > Actinopteri > Chaetodontiformes > Chaetodontidae > Chaetodon > Chaetodon trifascialis. The sequence continues at coordinate 12,433,734 of NC_092075.1, forward strand.
TGCCCTTGGCTCGGTGTGTTATCGCCCCAGGACCCTCCTGAACCGACATGAGTTTTCAACTGTAACGTTAACTGTGTATGTATGGCGCAGGGATATCAGTGTGTCAGCGGCGGAAACACTTGTTTATGTTCGGAGAGGCCTTTAAGGAAGACAAATGCTTATTAGGTAACCTCAGACATCATAAGACGTTGCGTTGTTTATTCGACAGGGTTATTTGTGGGAGAAATACATCTTGTTTTCTTTGTATCTACACACACACACACACACACACACACACACACACACACACACACACACACACACACACACTACAGTTTGTATTGCTATTGTTGAACATTAGGCATTAGAGAGTTAATGAATACTGCGTTTAACTGTAATTGGACATTTCAATGGCATTTTATTCCTTACATTTTCTCAAGAATAGTCTCCCTCCCTCCTGTCTGTAGAACTCCATTCTCAAAGTTTAAGAAAGTACACTCCAGCTTCAAATCACCTGTAAGTAAACCCCCACTCACTGTGATATACACACGCGCACACACACACGTGTACACATACGTAAATCCTATATGTAGTGCCACAGGTGCATGACAGTATCATGGTTGTCTGTTTTGCACCTCACAGCTTCAAGTATCTGAGACTGCTAAAGTTAGCCGTGCAGAGGAGGTGGCAGAACTGGAGAGGAGAAGAGAGCAGCTGGATACAGAGATAGCACAGCTGGAGGCTGAGTGAGTACAGCTGTGTGTTTGTCATCCAGCATTTCTGTCTCTGAGGTTCAACTCAAAGGAGTAATATGTAACATTTCTGCATGAAAATGTCAAAAAATGATGAGGAAAGGACATTTTTGTTGTTGTGTACTTACATTATCCCAAATCTTTCAATCTTTCTTTGTGTTTCATTTGGTCAACTTTACCTCCTCTAGTTGCTCTAACTTCTGGGGGAACACTAAATGATATGTTGACGTGAAAATGGAAGTTGGTTAAATAAAATAGCATGAATAAAACGTAAAAGACATTACGTCACGCTTTAACATTTCTGCCATTGTCTCAGATAGATTTTCAACTGATGATTGATTGTGTGATTGTTTAACAATATTGGCAACAATTCCCATGATCCCACTTAGCATTGTATGTAGCATTTGCACAGAACTGCTTTTGTGTGAGCCCAGTTGTGTGTGTTTCCCCAGAGGATACAGAGTCGAGGAGCTGGAGCGTCATATTGATATGCTGCATGAATACAATGACATCAAAGACATTGGACAATCACTCCTGGGCCGTATTGGTAAGAGAAATGCTCATATAGACGCTTTAATTCATTTGTTTTTAGTAGCATTCAAAAGAGCATGATAGCTGCCTATACATGCAGAATTTACAAAGCCAAGATTGAAATTGTAATGTTTATAATTGAATATTTTCAGTCAGATCTGAACAATTAATTGAAATATTATTGAAATCTCAATATGGCCAAGTGCAATATCCCGATTGCAAGAGCTGCAGTTTTCTTATGAATGTAAAATGTTTAACAACATACTTTAAACACGAAGCACTGTGATGCTATAGAGATTCCCCGGCCTACAAATCATAGTCCCCAGACATATAGGAACATGCTTGTTTGGTGTCACAAGCATGAGAACTTTCATGCTTCGCCTTTTTGTTGTGATTCATCCAACCCCATTGTGAGCTTTCACTCCATTAGCTCAGTTCTTTTGATGAAATTAGCACAGTGCCTTTTTAATGCAGGCGCACAGTCGCATGGAGACTGTATGAATAGGTCTAATTTTATTTTCAAGTGGACTGAGGTGTGGAAAATCTATGGTATGAAAGTAACATGACCCATCCACTGGGCTCTTCACACCGAAAAAAAAAATAAATGTAAAAAAACAAAAACAGTCTGTTTGACTCATGTTTACAAGCCCATCTTTATATATGCTAAAAATCACATTTATGCTATTTAAACATATATTGCAGAAGAAACATTTGAATTAGTTATCATCTGATTAGATATTGCAATTGTAGCTTGTAGGAAAAATGTAAACTATAAATGATGGGCTTTGCTCTCTCATCACAATATATTGACATTGGTTGAGGTTCATGCTGTTCTGCTGGCAGCCATCAGATGGCAGCAGAGCAGTGTGTCTCTGTCCCTCTGAAGGCTGTATCAAATCCAAAGGCAGTCTTTCATTTGACTTTGGACAGTATTTATACAGCACTGATTATGTTTGCATTTAGATTGGCCTGGCTTTAAAACATTCAATCCTGTTAGATTAACACTTCACAGAATAAATGTCAGGGTTGAAGTGGCTCTCTCATTTGGGCCAGCTGGGTTATACTTAGGTTCACACCTCACACTCCTTAAATAAACCACTGAAAGTTCTTCAATTTTCCAGTCATGTGTTGGCTAATATTGATCATTGTTGTCACCGTATATCACATGATGACAGAAGGAGTAATTTAGTTGAAATAACAATACTTTTGGTGCATCATTTTGTGATCACTGAACTCAAATCAGAGATCAGATAGTGGCAAGTTGCAGGCTGTTGACCAATCACTTTTCCTTTTCTGAGAGATCAAAAAGTTGTCTTGGTATTTCACCTTCTCCCTACAACTCTTGTGACACTGCATATTACTGAGTAAATCGGTGAAGGAGTGATGCCAGTCTAGGGACACTCCAGTCTGTGGAAATAGGCCACAGTGAGTGAAAGACCATTGTAAGCATGTGTGTCTTTGAAGTATATTTGTGTGCATGTTCTGCAACTGCACGAGGTTATGGAAACATGGAGAAGTTTAAACATTTCACTCTGCTGGGGAGGTTTTGGTGTCAAGCAGCAGCCAAGTCACATTATGGTCTGTGCGTGTATCATAACAAACATGACTTTTTACCCATTTCTACTTTCACATGCTCGTGTGTGTGAATGTGTGCAGTTGAATCAAATCTGGACGTCCCCTGATTGAGTCGACTGATCTTTGCTGAATAATGTACACAGGAACAACATACAGTTATACATTCCCAGAATGCTCTCATGTTACTCTTTTCCCACCTCTTCGGTGGTCTCGGTGAACTGGGACATCTCTTGTCTTAAATCTATGTTGTGAGTTAAAAGCTTGCTATCTCTTTAAATTCTCTGTCAGTACAGTGGGGAGTCAGGATGATAATGACCTCTTAGTGAATGGAGGTGGCGTTTCCACTCTGACACAATGACAGTCATTCACATCACTTACACACACACATACACATACAAGCACACACACACACACACACACACACACACACACACACACACACACACACACACACACAACAAAAGTACAGTCTCTGTCATGCAGACAGACACATGCATATACTCACGTGTACACAAACTGTCAGACTCTCTCTCCCTCTCCCTCACACACACACGTTCACAAAGAGTGTACACTTAAACACTGAGTTGCTGTTGTATGCTGTAACTCTGAGAGGGAGGAGATGGGTGGGCAGACTGTAGAATGAGAGAGGAGACAAGAGGAGATGCCCTGCAGTACCCTCTAAAGACAACTGTCCCTTTGTCTCTCACCATGTCCATCTGTCAAGATTAAGGTCATTGTCACATCTCTCGAGAAATGTCTGTATATACACGTATATGTACGTATATATGTATATGAAAGTGTCTGTGTGTGTCACAGAATAACGCAATCATTAAACAAAACTTAGCAGAGAAAATGCTGAGATTGTCCCAGTTGAAAAGTTTGCTGACCCTTTTTCCTTTATACTGTGTGTTGCCCCCCTTATTATCAATTAGGCATTGCAGTCTTTTGTGACTGAGGCTCTTTATTTCCTGAGGTGGTAAAGCTGCCCATTCTTCTTGGCAAGAAGTCTCCAGATCCTGTAAATTCTTGGTTGGACTTGTGTTAAGTCAGGACACTGTGATGGCCACTCCATGACCTTGACCTTTTTTTCTGCTGTAGCCACTAAAGGGTGGCCTTGGCTTCATCATAGGCCTTGTTGACTCCTCTCCAAATGTGGCATTTATGGTTGTGACCATAAAGTTCAACCTCAGTCTCATCTCTCCAAATGACTTTGTTCCAGAGGTCTGTTGCAGTGCTGTTCGGTATTTTCTAAGCAGCCTGTTTTGTGTCATTGGTGCAGGAACGTCTTTTTTCAAGCAACTCGACCGTGCATCCCATTTTTGTTCGAGTATCTTCTTACTGTGCATCTTGAAACAGCCACACCACTTTTTTTTTGCAGAGAAGCCTGAATTTCATCTGAAGTTGCTCGCGGGTTTTTCCCCAACCAATTGCGTACTGGTATCAACAGTACCCCTAATTTTCCACTTCTTTATCAGAGTTTGAACACCACTGATTGCCATTTTCAAATCTCTGGATACCTTGTTATGTGCTTTTCCTAATTGTTCAGCTACCTTTTGTCCTTTTGCTTTCCCCACGACTCAGGATCCAGTCAGTGCAGCTCTGCATGAAACGTGCAGGCGTCTCTCAAGAGCTCAGAAATCCAATAGCTATTTATACATAGACATTAGATACAATCAAACACATCACAGGTATAGAAACTTACCCTGTGTGTGTGTGTGTGTGTGTGTGTGTGTGTGTGTGTGTGTGTGTGTGTGTGTGTGTGTGTGTGTGTGTGTGTGTGTGTGTGTGTGTGTGTGTGTGTGTGTGTGTGTGTGTGTGTGTGTGTGTGTGTGTGTGTGTGTGTGTGTGTGTGTGTTTGTGTCACTATGAAGGGCACACACAACTATGTAACAATAAATGGCTTCATCTGACCGCTATCCCCAAATAGAGGTTTTCTGTATGATCAGAGATATCTTCCAAAAAATGGCCAATATTTCACAAATGTTCCAGGGATATGTAACTTTATAAGAAATGCAAAGATGATTTGCAAAACTACATTTAAAAACTCTCTTGCTCCAAGCCTTCAGACCTCCTCATTCCAACAGCTCTGTATGTACACACCCTCAGTGAACAAACATGATTTGCATTAGGTCAAAGAGAAACTGTTGCGTCACTTTACGACCAGGTAAAGGTATATGAGCAAAAGACGAAGACGACATATCGTAGCTGTTTCTTATTCTTCACCAATGTTTGCTTTTTTCTGCTTCACATCTTTTTGTTTGTTTGTTTTTTAACATTCAAAGACTACACATTATTGGTTGATCTAAAAATGTCCATGCATTGAGTGTCAATAAGATCTAATCTTTTAAGCCCTGGCAGCATCCTACCAGTACAGCATATTAGCATGCTGTAAGCAACAAATGCTACAGCTTTGTCAGTCCTGTATATAGGAAAAAAACAAAAGGCCAGTATCAGACTCAGCCTGGCACAGCTCAGCTCAGCATAGCTATACGTCACTTACTAGAACTACTTTTTTTTCTATATATAAAAGCTGATTTTAGACACTGCAATGAAAATGACAATGAAGGTAGGCTGAGATGAGAGATCGGTTTTATTTTTCAACAGCATTTTAAGGCCACTGTATAAAATCTCTTCGCCGAGTACAAGCCTCATGTTTGAAGTGATTCATTTGCTCTGGCTGCGATCTTGGTCTGTTCAGTGTTTTGAGGATTGTTTGAAAAGTAGACCAGAGGGTTTTGACCCTGTAATATGCTGAAGGGTCCTAACCCCCTCTTTTCTCTGTCTTGCAGCTGCTCTGAGGGGAACCACTACACGAGATCTCTACAACCACTTTGGTCTGGAACTTGATGACTGAAAGAAAAAAAGAAAAAAGACTGGAAGAAATGTCTGAAAATTAGAGTAGTGAGGGAAAGAGAAAGGGAAAAGGGAAAGACTTAAGAGCCTTTTGACAGGAGGACGTTTTGGACTAAAGAACTTTGTTGACCTCAAACAGCTTTGCCCAGACGTTTGCCCATTTTCTTTGGCTCTATTTTCATCTCTGTACAGAGACATCTGATTAATGAGCATGATTATACAAGAATGGTGTCAGTCCAGCAGCCAGGCCTGATATTTCAAACAGACCACCTACACAAACTGTTAACTTTGGCTGTGACAGGAAACAAATGTTTAGAAGTTTATGTTCTTCAGCTTATTCACTATCGTGATTGTGCAAGAAGATAAGTTGTATTAAGGCTCTAGCAACTTTGAAAGGGCCTGTTTTGACATTTGAGCTTATCTAAGTGGAGTTCGAAATTCATTCATGATGGCTGCATGAATGTCAAGTTATTTCTCTGACTTTGGTTCGTTATTTCCTGGAATGCTGGAGTGTCAGTATAAAGTATAAAAGAAAATATGCTGGCTCCCCATATAATATCCTTTGTAACAATGAAATAAATAAGTCACACAGACCACCACAGACAGTCTGTTCCTAATTGCATTGCTACCTCGAAAACCACCGTCGAAACTAAAAAGAGTTCAGATCCATCGCAGTTTTAGCATTTATTTTGTGGACTGAAACAGCTGAGGTGAACTATGTCAGAAGGAGTTTCACAATACATTTAAGTTAAGCCATTCATCTCAGTAAAGTGAAACTTAAAAATAGGTCAGGTCACCACCCTGCCACTTTAAAAAAAAAATCTTTGTGGAAGGAAAAGGGATATTAGGCAACTGTCACACTCATTTACAGTTTCCTGTGTGTCTCAGCAGGACCATCTAAAGGTTTAACTATAACCAAAAGATTGGGTACCTACTTTCTTTACTTAGATATTCCCCAGTGTTGCCATGCTTGCCTGAAATGTTGAGTATATGTCCAGAGCACAGGACGCAGACCAGTGGCATAATACACTGGGTGTGCCCCACTGTTAATGTTCTTCTTGGACTGATAACGGCGAAGGAGCTTCACGGCCTTCATTATGCTCCGTTTGTCTGTGTGTTGATGGCTGTATATTGAAGTATGTGTACACAACGACCCAAAAAAATGTGCGTACGTACTTTTATCTGTCATTTGCCAGTCAAAGCTCATCCTACTCACTTATCCTAATTTTTGCGTCGCCCAGTGTTTGTTTACAATCTCACATATTCAGGTCAATGTGGTGCAAATGCTGTATGTTAGCATCCAGGTGATTATGGTTGAAGTGGCAAACTTTGGCTTTTACCATATTAGTCTTTGGTAGTGCTGCAGATGCGCTAAACTATGTGAAGATGGGTTACATGCAATGTGTTTCGCAAGAGTTAACAAATGAATGCGTCGCCATTAATGTGACCTCTCTAAATCACTGGGGAAGCAGCCTCTGTTAACCTACTGCAGTGACCTGTAGCAGTTTGATATAGTAGACCTTTTGCAATCTTCCATGATTATGCAACGTGTTTCGTAACGTGCGCCATTGCTGTAATTGACACTGTGCAAAACGTCAGCCTCCTTGTGTCATTCAAAAGTAGGCTTAAGTTATTCCATTCTGTCATTGTGGGCTAAAGTTTAACTTAAATCCAAGACAAAAGGCTCTCATCATTCAGGTCTGTCTGGTCCTGCAGTCTCCATATTTAAGCATATGTAAACTACATATACTATATTTTCATATTCAATGGCTTCCAGCCTTGAGGTTCAAAATTACCTGCAGGGTTTCAGTTGAGCTAAGGCCTTTCAGTTCAAGCACAGGTTGGGTAGGCACATCCAAAGAACTTCTACAGCTGCTGGATCAAAACGCACACTAAAGGCTCGAATCAGACAAGTGATCCCGCACTGTGCTAACCAGCAGCACAGCAGTTTTAACTGAGCTGCACCACACATACGCAGGTATTTTTTAAGCAATATAATCCTAATTTTAAAGCTGTGTTGGCCAATCAGAAGCCTGATATAAAGTCATTACTGGTAGATTACCTGCAAATGGAAGCCCCACCACTCATAGCAGGACCAGCAATGTGGGGTCTTTGTCTTTGGATTATGCAGCAGTGACCTCCATAGTGCATTTTGATGCCTCTGTTCCTCAATAAAAGTGTGAAGAGTAACTGTACATTTATGTGTAAGCGTATAAAAAGTCCTGTAAATTGTAAATTACGGTCTGTCAGTCAGAGGTAGAAAAAAAATGTTTTTACAGTTATAATCAGTTAAAAAAAAAAAAGGCTCTTTTGACATCCTCTTGTCAAAAGGATGTTGTTGATCCGTGTGGATTTTGTGGGGTCGTGAGTGCAAAGGCACAGCCGCAGGGTTCTGAAATACAGGCGTTTTTTTTTAGCCAAGCCACTGGGAAGTTTAATCATGTAGATGGCGTTTTATGCATTTCAAGTAATGATACTGTTGATCTTGAATTATTTTTCTTCCACAAGGCAGATGAGCAAATGAGTGACATTTGAAAGTGAGATTACATTGTGTGCATTGTGCACACTTGTAATGGCCGATAAGAAGTGAGCAGGCCGTTCTAGGAAGGTCGACTGACTGTGAGATGTGGCTACCAGTGGACGATCCCTTGAAGTTCTTTTCCCCATTATCTGAATCAATCCCTCTCGTGTTGATGCACTCACTTTGGCTGACATTCAGTCCTCTCGTTCAGACACGGATCCCCAAGATTGCCTGTATTACAGAATGAGACGAAGTGCTCCTAACAAAATGTTTTCAGGTAGAAATATTCTCTTCATTTGCAGCTGAAAGGTGCAGCTGTGTGTGGCACCATGGCCACAAACTGCACTTCCTTACATGTTGGATACTTTGAACAAGAGCTTGTGCTGAATTTCTCACATTATCCTTTTTCATTACACAGGTCTTCAGTGAAGGTGTTTGTTGTTTAGGTCATTGTATTCCCTACATCCTCTCTGCTCTTGTGCCTTTCAGTCCACTCGCTGCCATGACGGCCCGTCAGCCTTAATCTCTTGGTCTGTGCTTCTCCTCCAGGTGGGTGTAGGTCTTCCTTGGTTTCTCTTGGTGCCTGATTGCAGATTGATTTACTTTATCTTGTGAGTGTTTTTGGCTGTCCTCTTCCACCACCTTCTCCTAATTTGAAGTTCTACGGGAGTTTGCTTGCGCTGTCCAGGAGGCGGCAGGCGGCATGCTCTCCCTTTTGATTGTGTTGTCTTTCCTTTTGTAGATATCAGAACAAATTGTGGCCAGTCGCTCAGCTGAACTTGCCTGTATAGCTAAAAAAAACAAAACAAAATGAATGTTTCTGGATTATTTATGTGATTTGTGATACATTTGATTCAAATTCTAATGTGTTGGATTTAATGTGTGCCTCTATAATATTGATCTTGATGGATTTAGTTGTTTTTGGCCTTTTCATAGAGGCATGTTTTGTCCCTGATGTGGAAGAACCAGCATGTTAGATTGACTTAAGGCTGGATCTAATGACTGTTTATTATTAGTTACTCAGTTTATCAATTATTTGCTCTATAAAGTGTCAGAAAATGTTGAAAAATGATACTTGGTGTGTCTCACAGCCCAAGATGACATCCTGAAATGTCTTTTGTCCACAACTCAAAGATATTCAGCTTATAAAGAATTTTGACTTCTTGCTTAAATCAGCGATAATAAACATAGCAGGCAATTAATTTCATAGCTGACAACTAATCGAATAATAGATTAATGGTTGCAGCTGCAGAACAGTCCCCTGAGTGATGAATGTGCTTGTGGCTCTACGTGGCTTTGTGATGGTGACTTGGCTGCTGAAGATTTGATCCGTCAGATCGAAACGCTTCTGAGAGCTTTTGGTGCAGTTTTCAAGCCAAGCCAGCAGCTGCTGTCGCGTTTGGTTGCGGTGAAAACCTGCAGGATGAAGCCCGACTGGTTTTTCATGTAGATCTTGACCCACAGTGGACATGAAAGCAGAGCCTATTGTTTGGCAGCGTGCTCTTCCTCATTCCTCGCTCCTCATCTCATCGCTGTGGATGAACGGACGGGCCGAGGCGGACTCTACGGGAGCAGACGCGGCTCAATCCATGTCCAGCATCAGGGCCTTAACACTACCGGGTGAAAACTGCCGCGCGTGCTGCCTTCGTTGTCTGTCGGCGAGCAGGCGGGGGGCCGCACCGCATTTCCTCTCCACCAGTGCCGCAAACCCCGCCCCTGCCGGATGGGATGTTGAAAAAATCGTCCTCCTCGATTGGTCCGGACACCCGTCCGTCAGCGCTTATTCCTAACACACTGATGGGACGCTGACAGCGGTGGGCGGGCGCTGCTAAGAAAATTATAAGGTCATTTGAATTACGCTTGCTAGCGAGCTCATCGGCTACAATGAACCCAGAAATGATAGCGATGTTTATGACAATGAACGGATGATGATCGCGGGGTCAAAATCGACGCGCACACTCAGGCGAATTTGACGGCCGACCCACTGGAGGAAATCTAGGAGAGGAGCAGCGACTCGTTGTGGTATTTAAACAGGAGGGGATCCCGGTGCGTGTGTCCGTTTCTCTGTGCGTTTCTGTGAGCCTCTGTCAGCCAAGCCGAGCGGCAGAGAGGAGCGGAGGGGGCGACCTGGCTAGCCTATAAGCCGATCAAGGCGGAATCGCACACAACGAGTTTCACGTCTGGGATTTTCTGCGCACCTACATGCTGTGACGGTGTGGACGAGGTGCAAGGTATGTAAGCAAAGGAGAAAAAAAAAAATAACGATCACCCCAGCCACAGCCCAAGCTGACCGTGCGCCCCCGCGATGTTCAACTTCACGGACGGCTCCGGTTATTCGCCAGCAGAAAGAGAGAGTCCCGGCTGGCGACTCTGTTGTCCTCTGGCAACCTTGTGAGCGATCGAGTCGCTAACGGGACTCGAGATGTGGCTCGACACTTTAAAGACACGGCAGCTGTCGGTTCATGAGAGATAATTCATGTGAACGTGGACAGCATATTCAGCATGTCCCTTCAGCCTGAAAGCCTGAAAGAGGCTGCTGCCACACTGTCCATCCGCTTCCTCGCTTAAGCCGATGCGCGCAATACGCTGCGCATCCTGTCTGCCAGGCGCGCCTCTTACCATGATAACATACATCAGGTTAGCCAGATAAATGTGGTCTAACCGTGTCTAAGGCTGAAGGCCCTGTGTGCAAGCGCACATGGCTGAGGCGTAGTCTCACCACCAGTGGGTTGAGCTTCTCTATAGTACCCATATCAACTACCGCAATATGATGCTCCGCGCCTTTTAAATTTCCGGGAGTAGCAGCAGCAGCGGCAGCGAATGATGAAGCTTTTTTTTTCCTCTCCTGTGAAGTTGCTACTGCCCTCTTTGTGCATTTCTTTCCTTGACGTGACACATCTCATCATGTCGGTCATTCAGCGAAATTGCAACGTGCACAACAAGCTGTCTTGCAGCACGGAGCGTCGGCCTGCGTCTTAAATAGCAGCAGACTTGTTGAATTGCAATAATGTAGACATCATCGCTGTTTCAGCCACATGCAGGGAGACGGAGAAATGCCTAGTCAGCGTCTTGGCTCTAGAAGATGGGCTTAAAACAGTTACCTTCCGTAAAAGCCTGGTGAATGGTAAACAAATAGCAACCCTGCAGGGTTTTTCTGCGTGGGCTAATGAATAGATAATAAGCAGTCATGTAAACTATCCTTTACTGCTTTAGAGTCATCCTCCGAGCTATCTGGTGGCACTGAACACCAGCGTCAACACAGGCTGTCCTCTGCTGCACTCAGCTGTCACTACAGCCGATTTGCTTTGAGTTAGGGTTTTCCCAAGGTCCCAGCAGCCCAGGGCTTCATTCAACGGCCAGAGAAAAGAAAACTCAAGGATTTCTTCACTTTGATCCACTCTGCTCGTGAACCAAACCTATTACACTCATGTGCTCATGACCACACATTTCTTACAAGATGATATCATGCAGTGTGTGACTCTGGTTGGGTGACCTCTCAGCGGAGCAGAGCTGAGTCATAGAAATGGGCTCAGGATGTGTAAACAAACTCATGATGGATAACATTCTTCAGTGGCTTGTGAAGATGCGGCTTCGAGATCTTTTGTTTTCTTTTTTAAACCACATATAACCTTTCTCCCACTGAAGTCGCGTTTGGTCTGAAATGTTTGTGCTTAGTTGCTGCAGCCGTTATCTGCATCTACTTCTATGTGTGTGCATTCTTCCAGGATGATGCGTCTAGCGTGCTGCACGGCCCTGCTGTTTGTGCTGAGGCTGCTGGTGGGCTTGCCCTGGTACCAGGTTCTCCCGGCCGTCCTGATCTTCTACCTGGGAAGCGGAGGATGGAGGTTCCTGCAGGTCTTTGCCAGAACGATTGGCAGAGACTTTAAGTAAGCATGGTTGCATGATTCCAGTGTTACACCTAGAAAACCTAGAAAAGTCTTGACCTGAATGTTTTTTCATGCTCTTCCAAGCAGAATTATTGCTTTTGATTAGTTTCTATTTTTCAACCAGAGAGGTTTTATGTTACTGCCATCAAAGGGAGGCACCGCCAATATGTGGTGCAGTCTGTAAGTAATTTGACAGTGACAGATATTTTATGGTTTTGGCACTACACTCCAGAATAGTGGACCAGAAGTGAAACAATGACTGGGGGGGGTAAAGTGCTGGCTTACAGCTTAAATATGAGCATGTTATCATCCAGATTCGGTGAGTGTATTATAACTGTAGTCCTATCATATCTCACTGCACTGTTAATGTTTAAAAAGGGCTGTGGTTCCTTCAGTCTTCACTCAATATGGACGTGAGAGCAGCTAAAAGTCTCCCTGTCAAATCCACTGGATGCACAGCCAAAGCAATAAAAGATGTCACTGTCCAAACAGGTATCTCAGCAGTCAGAGTGAAGTTATTTGAAGTCAGAAAAAATCAGACCTTTGGCATAAAGTGGTGCACATTTGTCATTTGAGCACAAGGTAGTTTCTGATAAGTAGTGGACATGAAAATTGTGCCGCATTGCAAAGTCAGAGAAGGACAGCGGTAAAGATGTACATGTGGACATGGCAGGGATATAAATCAGAATTAGTATTAATAATATGGACTCATAGTGATGCCATTAATGTCTAAGTTAATTATTAAAACCACGCATCAGCTCAGGTTTCACACAAACTACCATCAGAATAACACATCAGGAGGACGTCATGCCATTCATCGCAGCGATGCACTAGTGTGATTTATTTTTTTTCTTCCTCGTTGTTTGGAGGAACGTGCCAGTGAATTGGTGCCATGTCTTTAGTCCTGCAGAACTGCAGGCTGTCACCTTTGAAATAAGCTTTGCCGAAATCAGCACAGGACCTGAGGCTCTTCCTCCGCAGGCTCCAGTTTTACAGCCAGCGTGAGCAACCGGCTGCGTATTCCTGTCGTGTGCGTTTCAAAACTTTGTGACATGGCATGTAGTATTTCACACAAAGGACAATGGAGAGAATGGGGGAGGTGAAGATCTTTTAACTATCTTATCTAAAGCCAGTATTTGCAGTTGAGGGTTACCATGGTAATTGGGTCGTGGCTGACTTCCTTTTTTCCCCACAACAGCCAGTAACACCGTGCCACTGCTAAGTCCTGTTCCTCTTTAGACCTGTTATTACATGTGCTCCAGTTCTGATAATGCTGTCGTTATTTGTCTTTGTAGTGACGGCGCGTGAGGCCTCAAGGTTAGAATTTAATTTTATCTGACCCTGTCAAAGCACGACTTTTCCGCAGTGACTCGTAAATTCCTGTTGCGTAACGCACTTTGACAAGGCTTAGATATTTACGTTGTAAGAAGCACTACGGTTCACGTCTTAATTCCTTTGTAAACTAAACCAACCTCCAGTGTACATATTTTGGTCCCTGCAAATTCCAGAGATAGTCGCTGGTCGGTTTCGTTGGCGTAAGGAACGTCTGTGTTTGCTAGAGTTGGTTGTAAGCATTTTTTCTTCTTTCTAATGGTGCAGTGCAGTTTGCTGCTATTATCAAATTCCGTGAACGAACGTCATCAAAGAAACCTGTATTTCAAATCGAAGGATTTAATCAGATCAAAAAGTAATACCACTCAAGAAATGGATGGCACAGTGTAGAGTTGTGTGTGGAGCTCGTGTGTTGCAACAGAACGACCTACGAACAGCTTTATTGTGGTCAAGTGTATTTATGACTTGACAGAAACGACCGTGCAGCAGTCAGTGATGGTTATCTGGACCGTCATGAAACTCATCCCCTGTGTAATGACAAACAACATCACCACCACAGCATAGCCACGAAGTAACTTGGTTCAGTGGAATTTTCTAATGCTTTATTAATGAGCAGCTGCCTCTGCCTGACCCTTACCTGGGCTGACACGCACGTAGCGTTGCCATGCTACTGCACACACACTCACCTGCACTATTAACCTCCTAGGACCTGGTGTCCACATACGAGGACATTATACTGCTTATATTATATTATATTATATTATATTATATTATATTATATTATATTATATTATATAAAAAAAATATATATATACGGGCTGCACGGTGGCGCAGCAGGTAGTGCGGGTGCCTCACAGCAAGAAGGTTGCCGGTTCGATCCCCGGGTCAGGCGGGGCCTTTCTGTGTGAAGCTTGCATGTTCTTCCCGTGCATGCGTGGGTTCTCTCCGGGTACTCCGGCTTCCTCCCACAGACCAAAAACATGCTCATTAGGTTAATTGATGACTCTAAATTGTCCGTAGGTGTGAGTGTGAGCGTGAATGTTTGTTTGTCCTTGTATGTGGCCCTGCAATCGGCTGGCGACCGGTTCAGGGTGTACCCCGCCTCTCGCCCATTGTAGCTGGGATAGGCTCCAGCCCCCCGCAACCCCGAAAGGGATAAGCGGTATAGATAATGGATGGATATATATATACTGATAATTCTTTGTTTTTACACTCATCAGGTCCCATTCAGCCCAAATAGCAAAGAGAAATGAAAAAAGCATGCCATGCAAGAGTTGGGGTCTTAGGAGGCTAATGCTCTCAGATACCAATGCAACTGTGCACAGTGTATATATCTACCCCATAGTGCATTCATATTTACACTACTGTCTCTGTTGTACATACCTGACCTATAGTGTATTCATATCCAGCTGTTTATTCTGTGTGTAAGGGACCACTATTGACATTACATTTAACTGCTGCACACACTGTGAGTGCATTAATTTCATCTACTTTCTTTTTCTCTATCCACGACATTTATATATCTCTGCACATATTTACATTGCTCAGCACTTTACTGCTTTTTGCACTTCATGTTAGATGCTGAACTGCATTTTGTTGTCTCAGAGCAATGGCAATAAAATTTAATCTCAAAAAGAAGAGAATGGCTTTTATCTGTGTCTTCGCACACTCAGTGTAAATAATCAAAGGACAGACTTTGCCCCGTGGACCCACCCAGCCATCTCTGTCATAATGTTTTATACAAGGTAATAAATGAGCCAATCGGTCAACTAAAGATGAGCATTGAATATCCATTTAGCTACAAATAATGCACACTTCATTTTATTGCTGACCACTGTCCAAAGGGTATCCTTCATTTTTTTGCTGGAATTCTTGCAGTTCATGCACCCGCTGTGCAGAAAGGTGACTGATTTTGGAAAGTTTGCTGCCAAACAGAAAGGTTTTGAGCTTAGAAAAAGTCGAGCAGTAATGAAAGTATGTGCCATTTGTAGTTAATGGGCTAAAACATGCAAATCAAATGCCGTGGTGTTTTAGGTGAGCTCGATTGGCTTTTCCATCAAAGGCTCAATGGCCTTTTCACTGGCTCAGTTCACATGGCTGTCTTTCCTTCTTTAATGATGTTTTCTCTTTGCTCTTTCAGTGCAGCGATTTTGTTACTAAAGGTGAAGATGAATGTCAGACGCCACCTTAGAGAGAAGAACACTATTCCCAAGATCTTTGCTGAAACAGTTCAGCGCTACGGGGACAAAACAGCGCTGATCTTCGAGGGGACTGGCGAGAGGTGGACCTTCCGACAGCTGGATGAGTACTCCAACAGAGTGGCTAACCTGCTGCTGAAACGGGGTTTCAAGGTAGGTCTGCGAAAGAAAATATTAATAATAATGAAGAATTAGGAAAAACACGTAAGAGGTGCTCTACCTAGTTTGACAAGCCCCTCTTCTGGTTGTCTCTCTCCTCAGGAAGGTGATGTGGTGGCCCTTTTCATGGAGAACAGGTCCGAGTACGTGGGCCTCTGGCTGGGCATGGCCAAGATCGGAGTGGAGGCCGCTCTGATCAACTTTAATCTGAGACTGGAGTCCTTGGTCCACTGTGTCACCATCTCAAATGCCAAGGCTGTGGTGTTTGGCTCGGAGCTGACTGACGGTAAGAGCAGAGAGGGTGGAGGATGAGGAGAGGTTAGAGAAGCATCTGAGGGACATGTGGCAGATGTTGTCAAAAATCAGAGGTTTGTCTCAGCTACACAGCTTTGACTTATGCTGATGCTGAGTGTTGTTATGCCTCTGCTGTGATGGGAGCAGTAAGTGGTGCGGGGAGAAAGCAACACGGGCCATAAAAGTTAGATGGGCTTTGGAAGAGGTGTCTCCTGGATGTCAGTCAGCGGAGCTCTAAATGGCTGATGGACAGAAAGACGTGATGAAGAGGGAGGTGTTTGATCTGCAGTGTTCAAGGTCTGAGTTGGTCAGGGAGTTTACTGATTAACAATAAACTACAGGAAAAACTAAAACAACAACACAGCTGAGGTCAAACCAGCCCTGCTTAGTCGCATACAACTTTTATGAGTTAATAAATACAGCATATAAAATGAGGAAGTATCTCTACCAATATAAAGTCAAGACCCGTATTAAATAGGAGAGATACATATTGACTAAAGGATAGAATAAATTAGTTGCCAAGCAACTGCTCATTTGTGATTTTACTTGGCAGGCAATAAGATTTCAATCAGCTAGTACCTGATCATTTGTGTGTTTAGGAGTATTTTGAGGAGCCAGATAGAACTATGAATATATGATAATGTCTGATCTGCCAACCTGCAGTGTATTATTAAACATGGCTCATATTGCTTCGACTCGGGAGGCAGGAATAATCTAAAATTGCAGTAGCTCAGTAGAATGGTCAAACATAAATTAGAGATCTATTTCAATCTCCTCATGACCTTCTTCTGGGTCCCTGCCCAATCTGAAAAGCCCTGATCTCAACAGCTATAAAGAGTGAGTGAGTGAGTTTTGAGCTGTTCGTCCTGGGACGGATAGAACAGCCTTTGTATTGGATCCCGGACTTCCTTCATGTCATGTGTTTTATGCCTTTAAGTAATTGGAAGAGCAGCCTCTTTGCAACTGAGCAGACCCAAGTCGAGCCAGACGGCTTTAGTTGTGAGCCAGCATGACATCAGGCCTTTAAATCCAGAAACACTGTCTTATTTTAGGGGAAAATATGAGATGTTTCAGTTTGTTATGGCCCGTCTTCTGCCTGCTTCCCTCACAGATACTTTCCAGCTCTTTTGTCATACTGCACCCAAAGTTATTTTAACCCACTCTGTCCCCTTTTTCCCCAGCCCCATACCTCCTTTCTTCCTCATCTGCTGTTGCACCATCGTCTCTTCTTCTCTCTGTCCTGATGTTTAAAAGTCTGGCCATGTGCAATTTGGGACAGTGACATTAATCAGATTTACTGTTCTGTGTTTCTCTTACTCTCATAGCGATGTGTGAGGTCTACAATTCAATGGGGAAGACAGTGCAGTTGTTTTGTAGTGGAGACTGGGACCCCAAACGAGTCCCACAGGGAACCGAGTGCCTAGAACCCCTGGTGGACGCTGCCCCGTCTCATCAGCCAACCATGCCACAGCGCTGTTTCACAGGTGAGTGCCCCAGATCAGTTTCACAACATTGTGAACTTTTCTAAGCGGTTCGTTCAACAAAATGCCATTTTATTGACGCTTCTGGGAGTCGTTTCAAGGGATATTTTCTGCGGCGTAATAAGAAATGGGCAAACAGCACTTCAGCACCGACCCGAACAAAAGCAACACAGCAGTGCAAAAAAGTCATTTGTTTGCATTGACTGATCTGTCTGGCAGCACAGACCACCTGACAAGAGGAGAGTCATGCTTAAGGAGCCCAGCAATGACTCACAGTCAAATAAAGCACATCGCTCAATCATTTTGAAAAACGAAACACGTATTCTGAACTGAAATGTCAAGAGTAATATCTCTGCATTGTTTTTTCATACAGTGGGCACTGAATGTAGGCAGAAACACAGTTTCAGTGTTCATTATTTTGATGCTTTTAATACATTTTTGACTGCAGAGACAGACAGAGACTTAAATTAATTAGATATTGATGAAGTAAAGTTTAGTTGCTCATATGGTGCTAAGTGAAAGAAATGATTATTAAGCAGAATTCTGCACTCTCTTCATCAGCAGAGATTATCTGGGTTGCTTGTTTCTAAGGCAGGCTGTATGCAGTACATAGGCCAAAGGGAGAACACACTGAATCCACAATATGGATAATCAAGTCATATAAATTTTAAATATATGACTTGTTATGTCCTCAGAGGACTTTATCATCTGTAAAACATGCAACACCTTCTGTCATAAGAGCCTCGGTTCAAATGAGGAAGACGAGTTATAGAAAAGTTAATTCCTTTTTTTTATTTTCTCCATTATTTAACTCTTCTTTTTTCATTGTATCCACACAGCTAATTGGTCAGCTCTTATTCAGAATCAGGTCCCATCTGCTGACTCAGTTTTGCTCTTCATCACTACGTGTAATCACTGACAGGCTGTTGTAGCAATAAAACCTGCAACCTTTACTCATGTTCATACTTGGCAAAATGCGTTTCTGGTAATCTGGACAGATGGCAACCAAAATGCATCAGGATCAGATCAGTCAGGACAGTCAGAGGTGATAGGAGATGTGTATGTACACATACGGTATGTTGTGCAGAGTGAATGTCAGTGAGTACCTTTGTGCTGCTGCCACTTCTCTGGCCGTATGGCAGAGCTATTTCTTCTGTTAAGGAGTGGTTGGAGTTTATTATAGATAAAATCAGCTGAGAGCAGGAAAGCCAAATCTAAACAGAAGTGCTTGATTGTGACTGGATCTGGAGCTAATTGGTATACGTCTGGATGCCACTTTGCTTACACATCACACTGTATCCTTGAGAAAAATGGAGAGTTAATGGTCCAATTTTCACAATCTTTAAAAAGGGATTCTGCTTCATTTTGCCTCCATCCTTCAGTGCTGTAACTCAAAATGAGCTTGCAATCAAAACCGTGAATGCGCCTGTAATTAAGGCTCAAAGCCAGGGACTCGCACTCCTGCACGGCTGATCAGAAGTGAGCGTTCAGCAACATGTTGGTTTGAAAAGGAAACTGCGCACTTAAACATGACAGAGCCTTCATTTTTATGCACATGCCGGTCACAGTCGCAGCACATTTGGCTGTTGATGTGTGGTATCTCACTCCTCTGTCTGTTTCAGATCGCCTGTTCTACATCTACACGTCAGGAACCACTGGGATGCCTAAAGCTGCTATTGTTGTGCACAGCAGGTAGGAAGGAGCCGTGCCGCTTGCGAACAGACACACAGGAATTGCAGCTGCTTGCTTTGTTGATGCCTGTATCTTTCATGTGTAGCATGAAGAGAACAGAAGAGAAATACATCAGTCTCTTTGGCTTGGTTCTGACTCCTTTTCCTTCCTTCTCCTGTGCTTCCTGGTTTTCAGGTATTACCGCATGGCAGCCTTGGTATTTTATGGCTATAAGATGACATCACATGACGTGTTGTATGATTGCCTTCCACTCTACCACTCTGCAGGTAAAACTAGATTTTCTCAGTATGTCCAAATTCAGTCCCTTCAGTCAGTAAAGTTCCTCCAAATGTTGATCTTGATGACCTTTCTAGCTTGACACAACATCCAGCCTAAGGGTGTATAAAGCCAATAGAACACAAAAAATGGCACAAATGGGTCTTTTCTGGCACACACTCTTGCCTCTTGACCTCTTCTGCTGCAAACATCTCTAAGCCAAGTTCAGATAATTGAAGGGTGTGTGCTTATAATGCCACAGACGAACAAGATCAGGTATAATATGTGCTATTTTAAAAAAAAGAAAAGGTTGCATGTTGTTGCTTTAAATTATCATTTATATATTTCCATGTTGAGGCCAGCTTTCTATGACCCTGACAACTCCTGTTTCTTTGTCTCCAGGTAACATTGTGGGAGTGGGCCAGTGTTTAATACACGGCATGACTGTAGTTATCAGAAAGAAGTTCTCTGCCTCGCGTTTCTGGGACGACTGTGTCAAATACAACTGCACTGTAAGCATAACATAGATTAGAAGTCACTGCCACAGATTCAGCAGGCACGCCACAGTCTCGCAGCACTGCTGAGGAGATATATCTCAAGATTTAGTGTTATTCCCTTCACTTAATCTCTTTGAATCCCTTTTCATGATGATAAGATTGGCATTAACTCAGTAATTAGTCTTTTCTTCTCTCTGTTCTGCCTCACTAAACTGTTTTTTTTTCTCGCTGTGCTTCATTCTCCTCCAGATCGTGCAGTACATAGGTGAGATCTGCAGATACCTGCTGAACCAGCCAGTTCGGCACACGGAGAAACAGCATCGGGTGCGCATGGCACTGGGCAACGGCCTGCGCCAGTCCATATGGGCAGAGTTCATGCAACGCTTCAATGTCCCGCAGATTGCAGAGTTCTACGGAGCCACAGAGTGCAACTGCAGCCTGGGCAACTTCGACAACAAGGTGAGAGTGTGTTCAGCCTTCGGTGTTTTTTATCCACTTTGGCTGTCATTGGTGAAATGCCCTCCTCTGAAATCTACTCCTTCCTGTACTGCTCTAAAATCCTCTTCGTGTGAAGCACTTTGTGGTTCTCTAAGTGTGTTGTTTTCTCCATTTTGGTAGCTTCCCATCAAAACAACACAGCATGCAGCACTGCAGCTTTTTGGCTGGTTGGAATTGGTCTGCCTCTCATTATCCTCTCCTCACTTAAAGCTTTGTGGTCGTTAATTTTTTTTGTATGTCTTCTAGATCGGAGCGTGTGGCTTCAACAGTCAGATTCTACCCTTCATCTACCCCATCAGACTGGTGAGGGTTGATGAAGAGACCATGGAACTCATTAGGGGACCCGATGGCGTCTGTATTCCCAGTAAAACTGGTAGGTTTACTGTATATACATATTAAACAGCTAATTTACACCTGCTAAGCCTAAATATGCATGCAGAGTGGTGGCCTAAAGCAGAAAAGACCTCACGAGTAAACACAGCTGCTCATATAATACCATCCACATCATGTTTGATTATCAGTAAAACAAAGCTGGACTGGCCCATGAATCGAGCCATTTTTATTGTGCACATTTGTCTTTCAGCTTATTGGTAATATTAAAGTAGCGGGCTAGCTACGACTGCCACATGTACAGAAAATTAATGTACTTGTCCTGATAAATAAATAAGATTAAATGAAAGGAGCAGCCCTATATGTTAATAAAAATATGCATTCTGAAGACTCAGCATCCATGTACAGTGCATGAAGCTCACACATCTATCAGAAAGCACCACTCTGGGCATGCTGCAGCTGTTTTTCTGGATATAAAGGCGCAATAGGTTCACAACAAGGCTTCAACAACCCTCCTCAAAAGTTTCAAGTTTATAATGTAAGAGTTGTGCTGTAGACATACAGAAAGGCACAGACACATTTAGACTTTCTGAAACCCTTAATGCAGCTCAAACAAACCATTTGAGTGTGAAAATGGTCATGCGATTTCATGTAAACACCAGTTATACATTATTTATACATTTTACTGTTCTTTCACCGTCTCTCTCTCTCTCTCTCTCTCTCTCTCTCTCTCTCTCTCTCTCTCTCTCTCTCTCTCTCTCTCTATCTATCTAGGCGAAGCTGGCATGCTAGTCGGCAGGATCATTCAGACCGACCCTCTTCGGAGGTTTGATGGTTATGTCAACCAGTCAGCAACCACCAAGAAGATTGCTCACAGTGTCTTTGAGAAGGGAGACAGTGCCTATCTTTCTGGTCAGAGTCACTCTCTCTCTCTCTCACACACACACACACACACACACACACACACACACACACATATGTTAAGTTATTGAGCATATTCCTTGCTGTCTTACTAAATGAATGTAATCTGTCATCCTGCTCTCATTAGGTGATGTGTTGATCATGGATGAGGACGGCTACATGTACTTCAAGGACCGCACGGGGGACACTTTCCGCTGGAAAGGAGAGAACGTCTCAACGACCGAGGTGGAGGGAACTCTCAGCAGGCTGTTAGACATGAAGGATGTCGTAGTTTATGGAGTGGAAGTACCAGGTAAATAGAAACAGGCTGAATATTTGAGAATACAGGGTCACCATGCTGCGTTTAGTGCTATAGTTATTACAGCTGCAGTATCGTGGTTTACTCTTGACTGATAGTGACATGAAATTAATTACATGAATTTTGAAATGTCATCCCATATAAAGCTGAGCTGGCGCTGAGGCTCTCCAGGCTGTGCAAATCACAGGCACCACTTTCCAGGCGCTGCGATTAGGTTAGATAACTTTATTAATCCCCAACGGGGGAAATTAATTTCTCATAACAGTGGCAATTTGGCACATAACAGAAGATGCACAAGTCTGACAGCTCACAGCAGACAACATATGAAAGAGGTTTTCTGCCACAGAGTTATCACTGCCACAACAGGAATAACAAACTAGCAGTATATGCATGAGCGGTATATGAAGGAGGAAGTGTACAAGTGAGGTACTGTGTAAAGACATTCATTCATGGCCTCGATGCACAAACACAAGCATCCGCCTGACATTAAACCCTCACAGAATGAATCCTCTGACATGCCCATTTCTGTGTGCACAGGATCAGAGGGGAAGGCTGGGATGGCAGCCATCGCTGATCCGTCTCACTCCTCTGACCTGGAGAAGTTTGTGAAGGACATGGAGAAGGCGCTCCCTCCATACGCCAGACCCGTGTTCCTCCGCTTCCTTCCAGAGGTCAACAAGACAGGTAACGCGCTCTGCTCACGGCACTTTTAAAGAATCAGTCCAAAGCTGGGGAGCTCAGGAGCTAACATGAATGAATGATCCGGCAAAATGAAATACCCACACAATCTCTCTGTCTCTTTCTCAGGAACGTTTAAGTTTCAGAAGTCAGATTTGCGTCGGGAAGGCTTTGACCCCAGCACGGTGTCAGACAGACTGTACATACTGGATTCCAGCAGAGGGCGCTACACACAGCTGGATGAGGAGCTTTACAGCTCCATACTGTCAGGGAAACTCAAATTGTGATGACCAGGCTGACCACTACATGCACACTCGCACACACACAGATACACACATACAGATACAGAAAAGAAGACAATATTGTGTGACCCGGATAGCTGAATGCAGGACCTCGTCCCCATATACACAAATGCATATAAAGTAATAGCCATACACACTCCAATGCCAACATATTTAAACATACATACACCCACATACACATTGTATTCCCAAAACCACTCCGCTCTTTGAAATCCCTAAAACAGACTTATGCACGCCACACACACACACACACACACACACACACACACACACACACACACACAGCACCACTCCATCCATCCCTCCTGCAATCTCCCCGGCAACTCCTCTCGCTACCTCAGCAAACACAGAGAGGCACAAGCCCAGTAACCAGGTCTATTTGGAAACTTGAAACCGCCCTTCATGGCCACACAAGCCCCGCCCACACAGGTCTGTCAAACATCCACGCCTGTCCACCCCGGTCCGTCAAACCAGATGTGTCGCTGGGGGACACAGCTGGGTGGGATGCGGAGAGCAGGCTGCCTGGCATCCAGAATGCAAAGACTTTGAATACCTGCAGATAACCACAGAGTTGAAGGAGCATGGATTCAGTACAAAAAGGGTGTGGGACAGCGGAGGAACTCATGAGGACCTAAACCGTCTTTCGGTTTGTTGTTTCGTCAGCGAGACTGTTTTGTGAAAGATTGGTGCCCCGACCCACGACTTCACCTGCACAATTAGCCAGCAGTGACAAACCTGTGTGACGACTCCAGCTTTCCTCTGTCTGAGCTGAACCTAAAGGAAGTATTTGCTTGACCTTCTCCGGTCTCCTTGTCTTCGTTTCCATCCTCACCCCGAAGAGCTTGAGATGAAAACGAGGAAAGGACGCCTAAGGTTTTTTTGTTTGTTTGTTTTTTTGAAAAGGGAACAACATAAGGACGTGAGGGATTTTGGAAAGCCTTTGACATGCAACCCACGGTTCCAGAAGTTAAATTAGTCCAGTGGTTGAAACTGAAAGATTCACTCAAGTGCAATAGGGCTCCAGCGTTTGCAGTGCAATAATCAGCCGCACCACCCGAGCGCTGATATAAAACAAAGCTTTTTATTGAAATATGTCTACATCACACCAAATATATTTAAGTTGTAGTGTTTGTTTACATATTTAAGAAAATCTGAAGTTTTTAGTAATTTATGTTATCGTAAAAGCTTTCTCTTTTGTTATCGTGCAAATGTATCAGGTTAATTTTTTTGCTTTATGTGTGTCCAAAATCCACACTTCAGTGACTCTTAGGAGTCCTCAAACATGAAGCTGCAGTTTGCGTTTTATATCAGCTGCTGGAACACAAAGTCAAGTGATCTGACTGATTCAACCCTGGGCTAAATACATGGGGCTATTTCTACCAACAGGACTTGTCCACATACTGACATGCAGTATGTTTGTGTGGCTGCATTGTGCAGGTTTTGTCCTAAAAGGTAGACTTTGTCTATCCTACGGTGTGTGTATGTCTGTGTATATTCTTATGAAGAAGACTTGACTGAAGAGATAGGAGCACCAAATCGCCCCAGATCAGTGAGGACTTGTGTTTTCAACAATATTCTGGTGCTAAATACGGATGTTCTGCCAGATTCAGGAGAGTCGAAAGATCCAAAGATTCAACGGTGGGAGTCGGGACATTGTTGTGGAAGGGGTGTGCTGAAATAGAACCGTAGGAGAAGAGAGAATATGCTTCGTCATCGATGTTTTGTCTGTTGTTCACGGTAGCTATTGTCAGAGGTTGTAGCACCATGAATGAGCATCATCAACCACAAGCAGAGCACTGTGCCTTACTGTGAGTTCACCTCCCAGATTCACAGGCCCTGGCCCGCACGTAGTATCTCATATGGTTCCCTATGTCACTCCGCTTCTATCCTCCAGAATGTCGTGTCTGTCTCTAAGTTTCCTGGCAAAGTTGGCCTAAGTCTTGGGAGCTCACATTTTATTCTGAAAATCATCTGCTAAGAATCCTTAGCCGCCTGGCGACCGGCACCTTCATCCTGCCAGGTGCAGGAGGAGCTCGTGTTGATGTCTCGCTGGGCAAAAGTCCAAACCTTTGTAAGGCCACTGTCATAGCATTTTCAAGGACTTTATCCTCCTTACTTCCTGTCCTTTGAGTCTCCTCCGGTCTTTCCTTAGTCTGCACTGTAACCTTAATTTGTCTTCTAGCTGTCTTATTCTTCGTTTCTTGGGTTGTCTTATAGATTTTGTTCTCCCAAGTTTCCATTTGCTCAGCACCTTTACACCAAGCCTTTATCATCTTTCTGCCAATCACCCCAATCCTTTCCATGAATCCATCTATAACCTCTCCTCCTCTCTCCATGGCCCTCCATCCTGTCGAGCTGGCTCCTGCGTTTGGTCCTTACCGTCTCCGTCAGGTACCGAGCCTCATTCTCTGCCATGTCTGCGTCACCTCACTGTGCTCACGTTGATTCAGACAATTGAATTTAGGCGTTTAAGTGGAGTTTGATCAGTGTTTGATGGAGGGTTTAGTTTTTACTTTTGTTCAGGAGGTCTGGTGACACAAAGCTCCTACTACACGCTCAAAACTGTTTTCAAATGTCTCTTGCGGACATGTGTTGTGTGTAGTCTGCCACTGATCCTGTGACTTTTTGTTTTACCTTTGCAACTGACCACATACTGAGTCACCTGCAGTGCAGCACAGCCAGGCCGGCCGTCGCCAACGTCGGTTGTTTATCGAGTCATGCGGAGACTGGCTGCAGTGCAGAGGACTTATTACTCCTCGCGAGTTTTAGGCTTTGTTTTCTGTCTGATTCTCGTGTTTAAATGGCTTTTCTTAGTTCGTACTTTGTACTGGCTGACTTGACGGCAGCAGTCTGATCGTCAGAGTCAAAGGGGAAAGACCACCAAAATGGAGATTTCATCCCTGCTTCCCCTGTGGTCTTTGGTTCAAAGAGTGTCTCTCTCACTTGTATTTATTCTTTAATGATGAGTGTGAAATGTTCTCATGAATGTCTGAAAAAGCAAATGAGTGACCAAATGATGATGATGATGATGTCATGAAGTAAAATGTGATTTACGTATCCAAGGGAACAGTTTGGCTGTTATGATGCTTGTGACTGAGGGTCGAGCTCGTCACCGCTGACTGAACAGCCTCACAGCTGATCACTCTGAATAAGATGTTTCCATGATGTTTTTTTTTTTTTAATGATTTTAAATGATTCTTTTCAAAGGAACTGTTAATTGTACTTTGATTGTTTCACTGTTAAATGTATTTGCTTTTGTTTCCCTTGCGTGAAATCATAGCTTTGTGATTTTGGTTTAAAAGACAGGATTCATGCGTGAGTGTAAGACAATCGAATGGCAGTTGTTTTTTTGTTTTTTGTTTTTTTTTTGTTTTGGTTTCCTCTTTTTTTCTACCTTTTATTAAAAGGCACTAGGAACAGCCAGGGATTTCTGGATTACAGTGGTTTTACATGTTGACCAGGAGCCACCTTACAAATATTGATTCTGAAAAGCAGAAAGCAAACCAGATAAGTCAGGTGTAAAACCTGAAACAGCTGAAGGTCAGCAGGGACCACTGTCTGGGGGGGACAGTGCGTTTGGAGATACCTGTTTGACCAGAGGAGGGTGCTGTGTCCCCACCAAGACACACACAAGTTTCCATGCCATCATTGTATCTTGCAGTCTTGGGATGACTAATGAAAGGACCTAATAAGTGCAACTGCTGTAGATAGGAATTTATGGGGAAAAATGACCCATCACATTATCTGTGTGGGATGTTTTCCTCCATCTGTAAACCAAGTTTGAAACTGATTCAGCTGGCCTGTGGATAATAACACTTAAAATCACTTGTCTAAAACAGGTTTTCATCTAAGAGACAAATTACAATTCCTCGCCTGCTCTGCTTACTTTGACATTTGACCGACTAAACCGATTTAATGCCAGCACCTACTACACACAGACTGAAAATGTAGTCAATCCACAGCGACTGATGTGAGTGTAAGTCTGTTCACACTGAGCAAACTGATAAAGCCTCAGAGGCATCAAACTGGTGCCAGTCTTCCCAGCTCATAAAGAGATCAGTCAAGATCAACTGATTTTAAAAAAAAAAAAAAAAGACAAGTCGCCTTTTTCGATCATTGCACACCAGGCAGGCCATCACTGGCTGATCAGTTGTGTTTCATCTGTGTCTCACTGTCCCTCATGCCTCTGATCAACATTTCCCACTCAGCTTTGAGCACTTTTCCCCCTGTTGTGGTCCTCAGGAACATCCAGCAGTGCTGCAGAAGGAAACACGTTGGTACATGACTGCGTTCGTGTGTGAAAGGGTTTTGTTTTTGTTGTTGTTGTTGTTTCATTGCACAGGCGGCAGCTCTCAGTTCGTGCAGAGTGCAGGGGAGGTCTGTGAGGTGTGCTGTGTGTGTGAGACACACACACTGATGTCCTCTTGTCCACTGAAGGCTAGCTGTATACATCATGCATTTCAAGAAAATGAGATCAAAGCAGTGCTGCAAATGGAAAATCATTATTAATAAAAACTATTTAAATTGTTCACTTAGGCTGATTGTTCACTGATTGTTATTCCGCTTTCTTTCTTTTCAGGTTGAATGCTTTGACTGATGCCTGACTGCTGTGTTTAGCTAATCCAGCAAGAATTTGACTTAAAAACCTAAAACATGCTGGGAGCTGGTCTGAGATTGCTTTCAGGTAACATTTAAAATGCTCGGTTTGTCAGAATTCATTTGCCTCTTTAGAATAAATTATGGATCAATCGGTTCAGGCGATCTTATGACTGGCATTAGACACAAAATGGCCCCTTGTCGGCAGTCTAGCAAACAAACTGTTCTTTCTAATTTACATACAGTAGGATCCGATGTAATTTCAATAAGGCTCACATTTAATTTCAATTTACCCAATATTTCAGTGCAGGTGCATCAGAGAGGAGCTCAGTATCTTCCTCCACACTGCTGAGACATTTATTAAATCAAAGCAATATTTCTCTGACTACAGACCATCTTCAGAGTGTGATGCGTTTAAGAAAAATCTGATTTTGCAGGGAATTCAATTAGACCCATGACACTGCTAAGGGACTCAACAGCGAGCTTTTGAGAGTCCCTCCAAACCTGCCTCCAAAATCGATGCGTACTCATTTACTCACATGTTGTGTATGTAAGCCATTCAGCTGAAATACAGATTGCATCTTAAACCTTCCATATTTTCAACATTTTATTGTTTAGCTTTGCCATAAACTGTCAGCTTATTAATAAATGCCAGTTTGAGTATCGAGACCAGACACCGAGGGAAGCGAAACTTGAAAAGCAGTTTCAAAATGAGCCTGTGAGAAACATCTTTGACTAATAGCTCTGAATAGTTTCTCTTGTCATGACATGAGGGATAATTATGACCAGCATTTCATACTGCAGTTGTGCTAACTTGCCTCTTTTCATATGCACAAACTTCATTTCAAGCCAAGAGTTCAGACAGTCTTGTTCCTCGCAGTGGTGGAAAAGTACTGTACTTACATGCAAATTTGAACTTCTACATGAGTGTTTTTATGAGTTACTTCTACTATTTATTTAAATGCTATAAATACTACAACCCCAATTCCAGAAAAGTTGGGATGCTATGTAAAACATAAAGAGAACAGAAAGTGATAGTTTGCGAATTCTTTTTGACATTAAATAAACATTAATTAAATTAACACAGTACAAAGACAATTTATTTAATATTTTACCTCATCAGCTTCTTTGATTTCTGAAAATACATCCTTGATAACACGTTTCAAATAAGTTCGCTCAGGAGCAACTAAAGACTGGGAAAGTTGTAGAAAAACACCTGTTCCACCTGGAACATCCCACAGGTAAACAGGTTCATTGGTAACAGGTGATAGTATCATGATTGGGTATTAAAGGGGCATCCTGGAAAGGCTCGCAAAGGATGGAGCGACAAAGGACATTACTACATGAGCTCAGGAACACTTTGTAAGACTGTTGTCAGTTATTACAGTTTGTTAGAAATGACTGACTTGTCACAGTATTTCTGTCGTGTCTTACGGCCACTTGAACTTAATTAAATAACTCGAAGACTTCCCCAAACACTGCATGGTTGATGCAACACTTCTTGGTTTGTGGGACCAAACCTTGTGAAACCGGTGTGTCCGGTATGCTTGTGAGGACAGCACATGAGCTTCAGCTGATGCCAAGAGACCACAAGCATGATTCACCTCTGTGAAAAGAGGTCTGAATCGAGGTTGTTTTGGAGCCCCCACACCTTCAACACTTGGCCAGTGTTCCCTGATGCCTAGTGATGATTGGCTGACAACCCTGTGGGTGGATCAGGAGAAAAGCAAACATTGCCACAGGCTTTGCCACTCTGTGCCTGTATCTGTCGACTGCCTACAGTTCACTTTAGGCTCGGGTCGCATACCCTCTCCCAACCCCACAGTCCATCCGGCGGGCCACTTTCTTTCTCCACGCAGCCATGAGGACCACTGTGGCCACCGTTGTCATGGTGATGTTGTGCATGATGATGGCACAGGCAGACGTGAAGCCCCAGAGAGATTTCAGCCTGCAGAGGGTAAGATAGACACACACATCTGGCTCTATAATTTAATTTTTTAAGTATGAATGTGTTTGAATCACTTTCATTTGAGGCGCCATTATTGTCTGTTGTTGTCTATCAAGTGAGGGAACGCTGTGTTCTGTGTGTGTGTGTGTGTGTGTGTGTGTGTGTGTGTGTGTGTGTGTGTGTGTGTGTGTGTGTGTGTGTGTGTGTGTGTGTGTGTGTGTGTACTTGTACATCTATCTTGGTGAGAACCAATCTGAGTTTTTGAGGAAAGGGCTGTTTGAGGGTAAAGATTTGATTTGAAGAGTTAGGATATGTTAGTGTTTGGCGTCAGACATTTAGCAGTAATGATTAAGGTTTGGATAAGGGGCTGGGGAATGCATTAGGTCAATGAGGGTCCTCACAAGTATAAAAGTGCGTGTGTGTGTGTGCACGTAGTCAAAGTTTGAGAACAGCTATTCAGTTGGTGACCCAAAACAAACAATTATGGGTCTAAGTCTTGCTTCCTTGCCAATTGTTAAGATTAATACATTTGCGAATCCTTATTTTCCTGGTTTCCTCACACACAAAAGGTTGGGAGGGGTCAGTTGGATGTTTCCCACAGTAAATACATCATGAGAAATATATTCGAAAGGAAGATCCTCATTTGTTTCCTGTGTCTGTGTTGATAACCGACTGGATTTAGCCCCGAAGCATTTTAAGGATCCTTGTCCCTCTGTATTCTCAACAGGTCAGGTACTTGCTAATCTGGTTTGACTTAATGTAAAATACTGGATAACATCCAGCCAGAAACGCTATAATTTCCATGTCTGCTTTTCTATCTACAATGCCAAAGGCGGCTCAAAGAATATGCAGCAGCAGGTAAAATGGCTTTCAGACAGCAGCATGCAGACACATGCAGGAGCCAGGATGCTCCATCAGAATTCAACATTCACACTCCCTCCATCAGTCACTGTTCAAAGGATGTGCAGATATGAGGAAATGCTCTGGTTCGCAGCAGCGTTTGTAACATGGTACAAATACAGTTTTCATGTATTCCCACTGGGGCCCTTTATGCTAAAAATGTAAGCACTAAAAATACATGTTTCTATAAAAAACACGGACACAAAATGGCACATGTTCCATAAAGAAAGAAAATATTTTTCTCCAATGCCTGTGCTTGGTGATAAACTGTAACTTAATGACTGGAAAAAAGTTGCAATGCACATTAAAGGCAACGTCTGGTGATATTCTATATTTTTCTTATAAACAACAAATCTCTGATTAAAAAGACCAAAACCATCGATGAATTGATGGCACTGGCAGGTATTGCATGCAAAGCCTTGCCAAAGACCTCCATCTTGGTCCAAAAGCTATTAAAAACACATGAGCTGACATGTTACTTCATCTCGATAAACACACTGTTTTTATTCAGGGTAAAGCTCACATAAAACCTTCACTGCTTCCTTAAATACTCACCCGTGCACCGAGTCCACAGCTGAAAATAGTCAGCCCCCACACGCTATTTACTCAGGTCTGAGTTACCTTAGTTAAAACTACTGTGCTGTTTATGGAAACTATATATATATGTATGTGACCTGTTTTCAAAGCTTTATGTCGTCAGTAGAAACCATTGGTAGGCAGGTCATAAGGTATTGACAGTGAGAATAATCTTGCATATTTCCAGCCGCATCATATGTCAAATTGATTTTGTGCGCCTATGTGTGTGTGTTTAGTTTGCAGGGAAATGGTACCGGGTGGGCCTGGCCTACGACTCTCCAAGTTTTGTCCCCTACAGAGACAAACTGAAGGCCTCCATGGGCATCGTCACAGCACTGCCGAACGGCAACGTCAACCTCACCATGTGGGATGCCACGTGAGTACACGTCTGCATAAATTGGTGGCTACAAAAATGTTTGTTCTAGTCAAAGAAGGGAGGAAAAAACAGGCCAAAGAAACTGCGTCTCCTCTGTGTGCTTCAGGCCTTTAGGTTGTCAGAGTAAGGTGTACCAGTATGAGAAGACCAATGTAGCCGGACAGTTCACCTACTTCAGCACACGTAAGTCTCTGCTCACTCTGACTTGTCACCTTTCCAAGAGAGAAGAGAGATGTTGTTTTAGTAAGATCTGTGATTTACTTTTTCCATGACAATGTAAATATTTGACTGGCACTCACTGAGTGAACCGCAGCAGAGGAGCAAGTTTAAAATCTGGATCTGCGACGGGGCGAGCAAACAACCACAACAAGCACACAGATGGAAGCCACAGTGCTCAGGCAGGACATGTGACAAGTATTAAAGTCAAGGTTTAAACCATTTATTGCAGAAATATGCATTTAGGTTTGTGTGTGCAGAGAAGGAGCTGGTCAGCAGCAGTGTGGCAGCAATGATGCAGAGTTCAGCGTTGTTGTATGCAGACTGAATGAGCACCAAATGTTTCCAAGAGAGGTCATGGTCATAATTGATTGGAGGAACATGTGACTATAAAATGGCCTGCCTGAACTACTATCAGTCTCTGTAAGAGGAAGAGCTGAGCACCAGATATTATTTATTTATTGCAGATTGTTTAAGGCATTTTCATTCAGATTCAACCCCAGTTCGAGAAAAGTTTGGACGCTGTGTAAAGCATTAATTAAACAGAACGTGATGATACGCTAATCCTTTTTGACATATACTCAATTGAAAACATTGTGCTGGTTTCTGTCTGACAATTTCATCTTAAATCACAAAAGTGAGTACAGTGCACAGTGTCACTCACGTGGGTTTCTCTTCATTCTCATATTTCTCTGAAAGTCAACACTTCTGTGTTTTCTGTCAGGCCATAACATGGTGAAGGACATCACAGTGGTGGACACAAACTACACTGACTACGCTTTGGTTCTCAAACACAAGGTTTTTAACAGAGAGTACACACAGGTGGCACTTTACGGTGAGGCGCACACGTTCACATACACATTTTTTACATTACATCTAAACGTGAGCCAATGTGAGCCAGCATTTGTCTGTGTACTTGTTTGCAGGTCGCTCTCAAAGCGTCAGAAATAATGTCATTCAGAGGTTTAAAGCCTTTGCCTTGTCCCAGGGCTTCTCCAGAGAATCTATTCTGACTCCACCTCCTGCAGGTAAAACAGAGGAAACACACAAGCAGTGTATCTACACACGTGCAGTATACATATACACATGCACGCACAGATAATTGGGGCAGCTAAATGAGTTTCTTCATTGTTGTCTCTATCGTTTTTTGCTAACAGAAAACTGCCCACCAGCAACATCTGGACATTAGGTGAGTCTTTTTATTTTATTTTTTCCAACAAAATGTGAAAACCAGGGGAGTTACTTGTATATTCAGGTGTGTAGGTAACATCAGTCCAACAAATCTTCAGTGTAAATGACTTTCTGTTGCCCCCTGTAGGCTCACTGATGTACCTGAGAGGAGGGTGGCAGCGTTTTCTGATGAGCTTCCTCACCTGTTCCCAGCATTTACTATGAAGGCCGAAGAACTCTCCTCCATCGCTCTGGCTACAAAGATGATAAATGGCAAATATTGCTGATGAAATGTACTCAACACCATCTTCCCCTATGCAGTCATAATAAACAATATTGACCTCCAAGTTATTTAAATCCTTTCTCTTTTTATTTTTTCTCCTGATCACAAAACACCACAAAAAAACTTTACGGTAAACATTTTTTGTTGTGGTGGCCTCTTTTTTTCCTTTCATCAAATTGTTCATATAAAATCTTTGGATTAAATTCTGTGTTTTAAATGTTCTCCTGAACCTCCTGAATATAATCAACTGGGCTGTTTCTACTGTGTTGACACACTTAAATAAACAGTATTAACCTCCAGTCTGAGTGCAGGAGCATGTTTGTGTGTGTGTGTGTGTGTGTGTGTGTGTGTGTGTGTGTGTGTGTGTGTGTGTGTGTGTGTGCGTGCGTGCGTGCGTGCGTGCGTGCGTGCGCGCGCGGGTATGATTTGCTGTTTGTACTGTGTACATCTGTGTGTATCTGTTGCGCAGTGCTGTAGTTCACATATGAACACCAGGAGGCAGATGCTACACATCTGTATGTTTTTCTTGTGAACCAGACTTCATTGCTCTCTGATGTGCCACCTATTGCTAGCTAAAGCTAAAGCTAACTATGTAACCTGATATCACATAACCTATAATACACAAATGATTTTAAGTTATTAGGTTAAAAAACGTTGGCTTTGGTGCCCCCTGTGGCCGTGTCAGACAGCAATCCAGCCTTGTCCATACTAATTATCAGCTGTTAAATTATCACATGTATTGATTGGTTGTTTGTTTTAGCTTCAGATTCTGAAGTCCAGTGCTGTTAGCTGATTAAATGAACCAACAAACACACGGTCACATGGACACTCTTCGGTGCACACACACAGGCCAAGATAGTATAAGACACAAGCAGAACTTTGTTAGATTAATATATTTTGCACTGTTGTGGGACGACATTATTCTCAAAACCAGTTTGACCCCGAGAGGCTGGCAGGATGCAGAGAACATGGAGTCTGGTGTCTCTGCTGGTTCTGGGGTCAGCCTGGACCCTGCAAACCACCCCTGTGGTCCCAGAACCTCTTATCCCCACACAGGAGAACTTTGACCTGGTCAGGGTGAGTAGCTGAAATACAGGTTTTATTATTTAATTTGTTTATTCTATGATTAATATTATGCCATTTTTCTTGCCTTAAAATTCTTTATTAAGGACCCCCTTTGTGTCCCTTGATAAACCCTAATCCTATTGTAACTGCCTTTTAAAAAAAATCAAACATGAATT
The DNA here is from genome assembly GCF_039877785.1 of Chaetodon trifascialis. Taxonomy (NCBI): domain Eukaryota; kingdom Metazoa; phylum Chordata; class Actinopteri; order Chaetodontiformes; family Chaetodontidae; genus Chaetodon; species Chaetodon trifascialis. The sequence goes on from NC_092075.1 coordinate 12,468,073, forward strand.
TATTAGGTTTAATTATAAGTTTTGAGATCAGCACATCAATCCACATACAAATACTTTGCAGTCAAGTACATGTTTCGCTGTCTCTTCCAGTTCATGGGGAGGTGGTTTGAGCTAGCAGTGGTTTCTACTTGTCCTCACTACATGCAGCGTAAGAGTGGAAACCCTGTCATTGTAGCACTGGAGCTGCAGCACGTTGCCTCTGAGGGAAACTTCACAATGACGGCCACTAGTTTCAGGTCAGACTTGCATGCATTCTAGCTGACACACAGTTTAAAGTATTCAGTGTCCATGTGAGTGTGTGTGTCTGTAGGAACGGCACGTGTAAGGAAACGTCTACAGATTATGGTTCAACCGACACTCCAGGGCGATTCTTCCACCATGTTGCAAGTACGTCCCTCCAGCTTCCTTCCTCTCGCCATCCTCTTCATCTAATTGTATATTCTGTTCCTTTCGCACCACAATAAGAAGGTTTTTGCAATGTTAAAAGGAAAAGCAGCCATCTCCAGCGACCACTAATCCACCACTAATATGTGTTTACAAATCTGCCATGCAATGTACTGTGAACACTTTCCTTTCTGCAGGGTTTGGAGCAGATGTTGATTCCTTCGTGGTTCATACCAATTATGATGAGTATGCAATGGTGCTTCAGCTGAGCACAGAGAAACCATCAGGAAATAAAACCACCATAGCCAAGCTTTATGGTGAGTGAGACTGTTTGGATCCATCAGTATGTTTGTTTGTCAGGCTTTTGTATGAATGCAGTTCTGCCCCCTCAGGTCGAGCTATGAATGTGACGGCTGCTGTGCTGGACGACTTCAAAACAGTGGTCAGACAGCATGGAATGAGTGACGAGACAATCATCATGAACCAGAATAAAGGTACAAGCAGGAAAACAGGAAAAGCACAGGTGTAACTAATTCCAAAAATGATGAATGCATTTCCATTTTGGTATGAAAATTGCATTAAGTTTGAAACATGAAGGAGGCAAATCATGAAAAACACAATCCAACTCTCCATATTGTTGTCTTCTCAGTGTGCTCCAGATGAGCAGGTGACAAAGCCTCGGGTACGTGCTTCACACTGTTATGTGCTCAAATGACGTTCAGATACTGAATACCTAATGTGGGGACCTTGTATGCATGTCTGAATTTGCTTCCCAATAGGTCCTATTTTCATCTGCACAAGAGCAGGATGCTGGTGATATTTGCCCAGGTGAGAGGACAAGTGACTCATCATTTAAAGGCCACATTACATAAACACTGATCTTCCTCTTTCGATTAAAAAAAAAAAAAAAAAAAAAAAAAAAAAAATCCACTCATTATACACTGACTCAGGCACCCACACGTCACATGTGGTAGCCTGTGGGAAAAGCAGTGCAAAGCTATGACCTATCAAGGGTTTTTTGTTCCCATATATTCAATGTTATTGGCATTTTAGTCTACTTTTTGGGATACATTTGGCCTTTATCAGACAGTGTCATCGCTGGCATTTTAGGAACTATTACAGGCTTTTTCATGCAAGCCTTTATTTTAGATCCTCACTCTGGCTCTAAGGCATGCAGCTGTGTGCATACAAAAAAAAAAAAAAATCAAACACATTGTGTTTCTGTCCAGTTTTAGCATATATCAGTAACTGTTTGTTCACTGTTACAGGGTGAGGGATCATGTGGAACTGAAGAGGGGGATCATCACACAAACAGTCACCAGACGTCACGTTGTCACACCATTAATGCACTGATGGTGGAAAACATTTTCTTCAGCAGATAAAATGACACTCTACTGACTTCCTGTGGTTACAGTACATATTTTATGAATACTACATGTCAGTACTTTTAGCATGGTATTTGAAAGGCTTGCTATGTTAAAATTATTTGCTGATTTGCAAATGAAGTCATTCAGTGTTTATCTGAGTGCATTTAACCTTTGAGTGCTCAAACTGCACACTGCAAAAAGTTTTGAAACACTGTTGAGACTGTGTTGGTTGTCGAATGTCACTTTTCAAACATTAAATAAAGACAATAAAAGAAAGGAAGAGAGAAAAACTTTAACTCAAACACCAAACCATTAAGGAATCTGTAGCTTTCTATAATTAGTGCTTTATTGTTTATCAGGGACCAATTCATCCCCCCCTTATAATGAAATAAATAGTTATGAGCAGTTGGATCTGTTGGTTGGAGTTAGCATTCTGATTCAAAATAATATATTGTCACAGATTATGCATGTTTTATTTAATCATGGACAAAACTGTGCTGAGGTGCCTCTAATGCAGAATAGACAGAAAGCAGTAGCTGAGGTCTGAGGTGAATATGCATGGGAAGTCTTGATTAATGTCATTCAAAAGCTAATTAGCTTTCTCTAAGCTTTCTGTGCATGTATGCAACATAATACACAATACAGGATAAAATTTTATGTGGCCGTTACTCATTAGTCTGTCTGGTCAGAACATGCATTGATCGGTTGATTTTGCCAAAACTCTGGAGTCCAATGTTTAAATGGTCAGCTGCCAGGAAAGTCAGAGCACAGAGAGAGACAGAGGAGCAGAACTTTGCTCTTTTACTTGTTTGTTTTTTGCTTTGCTGTGGGAGTGAGTGCATTCACTGCACACAATGCACAGGTCAATGCCCTGTCCCCCTTTGAGAGGGAGTGTAAGAAACTGTTGGGTAACGAGGTGGCCCCCTTCCTGGGATCCAGTTTCAGATTTCAGAAACAAGCAGGCAGACAGGCCGATAGGATGCAGAAAGCGGTGTTTCTCGTTTCCCTGCTGGTCCTGGGGTGGAGCTGGACCCTCCAGGGCCTGCCTGTACTCTCAGAACCTCTCTACACCACGCAGGAGAACTTTGATATCACCCAGGTGAGCAACCTGACTTCTGAAGTCTTTCATGTTATTTTTCCTGTTTTATGTGTAACGTTCTGTTGCAGATTCAGTGTAAAAAGGTAAAAGGCAGCAATGCAGAAATGCACTTCGTTGTGTTCTCTGTTCCAGCCGTTCCTTTCTGTCTTTAGGTGAAAACCTTTTTGATAATAAAATGTTCCATCATGCGGGCAGTGTAAAGTTTTATATATTATTACCTGAAAATACATATCCCGAATAGAGGATAAAACCTCTAATGACCTTTATGCATTTTATACAGTTTAGGATAGAGACAAATAGTCAAATATGTGTTCATTAAATACACATAAGTAAGTATTACATCGTCTGCATAAAGGGGGATTTTGTGTCCTGTGTCTCGAATGGCCAAAGGTTTTTTATTGTGAGGTTCATTGTAGTGAGCTCTTCAAAGGGCTTGATATCTATCATAAACTGCAGAGAATATGACAAAATATTTCAAACTCTTGGATTTTTTTCTCTGATTTTATTTCTTATGCATTACTGGTCTAAGCATTCATTTTTAAAAATATTTTCAATGTGTAACACCTTTATTTTTATAGCACTTCGTAAATGTGCTTTGAAATAAACTGGGTTTAACTTCTTTATGTTTTTGGTCTGGTGTACTGAGCCAACAGTACCTATTTCAATTATAGATTTTATCTGCATTATGTCAGTAAAATATAAGTAGATCTTTTTTACCCCTTTCTAACAGTTTTTGGGAACCTGGTATGATGTTGCTGTGGCAACAACATGTACCCATATGCTCAGTCAAAAGAGAGACGCAGCCATCGGTAAATTGGTACTGCAGAGCAGCACCACTGAGGGCAAACTCAAGTCCACCCGAACTGTACTCAGGTGTGTAAGCGCATACACCAGACGTTTACACACACACACACACACACACACACACACACACACACACACACACACACACACACACACACACAGATTAATGCACAAAAATGCGTCAAAATACATGTTTGTGAAAGTTAGACATTTTTTCTCATCAGTCACATTGAAATGAGAAAATGTATTCAATAAATGATCATCTTCAACACTTTTTAAACTTTGACTCTTTAAACATTTTCATCCTGTGAGATATCAGGAAAAACAAACATGAAGGTTTAATGAACAGTCAAATGTGTTTATTTTGTAAATCACAATGAAGATATATTGAAGCACTTTTATTGAAGTAAGATTTTGAATGTAGCACTTTTACTTGGAGCTGAGTATTTCTACATTATTGTATTACTTAAAATTCAAGGCTGACAGTGTTTTAAGGTTATCTGATATGTTCTGCACAGATTTAAACAGCAGCTCCATTATTTTTTTTGTGTGTGTGCACGTGCAGACATGGAAAATGTAAGGAGATGTCTGGGGACTATGAACTGACCTCCACACCAGGACGATTCTTCTACCACATTGCTAGTATGTCTCTCTGTCTCTGTCTCTGTCTCTCTCTCTCTCTCTCTCTCTCTCTCTCTCTCTCTCTCTCTCTCTCTTTATCTCCCTCTGTACAATCAATACATTCTGAAGAGCTGGGAGTCAGAATAGATTGATATGATAGACTATATCTCTCCTTATTCTTTCAACAGGGTGGAGGGCAGACGTGGATGCGTACGTGGTTTACACCAACTACAATGAGTATGCGATAGTGATAATGAGCAAACAGAAGTCATCAGGGAACAAGAGCACTTCAGTTAAGCTTTACAGTGAGTGGACGCTCGCTACAAATGCACTGGAACATTTCATTATGATCTTTACTTCTTGTTGTTATTATTGTAGAAAGTTCCATTTCAGCTTTGACTCTGTTAAAAGAAGCAGTTTTTCAGTGGCATGTCAGGCCCAAGTGATTTTGGTGAATCCGAACACATGCTTGTACCTCAAACCCTTGACACCATGTCGGAGTTTTAGTTTACATCTGCTTTGTCTTCATGACTCTGTCTTCTTCAGGTCGAACTAAGACTGTGAGAGCCTCAGTGCTGGAGGACTTCAAAACACTGGCCAGAGAACAGGGAATGAGCAACGACAATATTATCACTAAGAAGGACAAGGGTACAACACAGACACACACATACTAAGTAAACATTCAGACAATATTTCTTTATTTATTTTATTTATTTATTCCAATCAATCAACATAGATCGGAAATTGGAATAGATAGATAGATAGATAGATAGATAGATAGATAGATAGATAGATAGATAGATAGATAGATAGATAGATAGATAGATAGATAGATAGATAGATAGATAGATAGATAGATAGATAGATAGATAGATGCTAATTATTTGAGCATCAATAATCCTGATATTTTAAACAACCTATTGGTGTGTTCCCTGTAATCAACATTATGAAATATTCTTATTGCTCTTTTCTGTAATAAAAACAATGGTTTTATGGTATTCTTATATGTGTTACCCCAAATTTCAATGCAATAACTAAGATATTGTAAAATAATAGAACAATACAAAATCCTCATTGCGTTGTAATTAAATACTTTTTTGCTTTCCCTAAAACATAAATATTCTTAGACACCTTTTTTTGTATATAAGCAAAATGTGGTTTCCATGATAACTTATTGTCCAAGACTACACTCAAAAAAAACCCCATTTCTATCACCATTTCTATTGAAACTCCATCAATAGACAATGATACGTCCTCATCCATTTTTCTATTTGTAAACACAATAAACTTAGTTTTACTCCAGTTAACTGTTATTATGTATTCTTTAAGTTTATCATTTCATTTTCCATTTTTGCTACTAATGTTTTTAAATTATCATCTGAACACAGAAAGGGTGTGTCATCCGCAAAAAGAACAAACTGCAACAATTTTGACACGTCACATACATCATTAATATACAAAATAAATAACTTTGGTCCTAACACTGAACCTTGAGGCACTCCATATTCAATGTTTAAGCATTTAGATGTTTCCCCAGCAAGTTGCACACATTGTTTTCGGTTTCCGATGTAGCTTTTACCTATTTGACTGAAGATACATGGAGAGAGATGTTAATATGTCCCTTCAGAAAACAGTTCAGATCTTTATTGTCTACCAAGAGGAAACGTATAACAAAAACACTAGCGAATGGTGAATGGCTGTCTGTATGACGTGTTTTCATTTCATCTCTGTGCAGGTGACTGTGTTCCTGGAGAGCCGGCGGCAGAGCCAGCAGCTCAGACTGTGCCTCAGGTCCTCAAAATATATTCATTAATATAGCCTATTATGCATGCTAACATTTCCATTAAAACACAATAGAAACAAATTTGATACATATATTTAGAATGCAACTGTACAAAATGTATTTTTGAGCTGTGTTGCTGTCTGAAAGGGTTTTGAAATAGGAATAGGGGAATATTTGGTGTTCAGGCTTTGTATATCTGTGACACAGCGGAGAAAGAGGAATGTGCTGCCCTCGTTGCCTGCTGCAGACGTGGATGGTTCTGGTGATGATGCGCCTCTTTTCAATGGAACTGGTAGGTGATCAGCTTAGATATTATTGTACATTCATGAATATGAATGTGTTATGTTAAATAGAAGATAAGCGATCCTGACTCTGATGTTGCAGCTAATGGGTATCTATCCTTCCTTGTGCTATCCCTCTCCCTCATAGAGTCCTGTGAAGCAGCACCAGAAACAGGACCATGTTTCGGGATGCACCACCGGTACTTCTACAACTCCTCCTCGATGAGCTGTGAACTCTTCAAGTATGGAGGGTGTCTGGGCAACCAGAACAACTTTGAAAATGAGAGAGAGTGTCTGCAGCGATGTCGCACTGAAGGTAAGGAGTGAGATATGAAAATATAATACCTGCCTATAATTATACAGTAATTTGCAGCATCAATGTTTTTGCCCATTGGAAATGGATACAAATATTAACACTCCGCTGTTCTGTCTCCCCAGCTGTGTGCCGTCTTCCTATGGCAGCCCAACCCTGCACAGGTCAGCCACCCATCTGGGCCTTTGACTCCACCGCCGGTCTGTGTGTGGCCTACAAAATGGGCTTCTGCCAGGCCAACGCCAACAAGTTCTACAGCAGGGCCGAGTGTGAGGAGTACTGCGGGGTGGTGAAAGATGGTGAGATGATAAAGGAGAAATACAGAACAGGGACATTTGATGAAGGCCTGTACAGCTGTTTGTGTTCATGCAAATGAAGTACTAAATCTCCATACACACATAATTAAAGTATTTAATGTATTTTTGGTCTTTTACAGATGCAGAACTCCTGAGGGCTAACTGAGTGAGACGAGGAAATATTGCTCATCTGAACTCAGAGATGAAACATGAACTAGCATCACATAAAATATGTGAAGTTATATCACAATAGATTACCAATAAAACAAGACATTACTCTGCTTGACTGGTGTTATTTGTTATTATTATTCTTTTTTTTTCTTTTTCTTTTTTTTTACTGTTCATAGGATTCCCTTTGACACAGTTGCTTCCTGGAGTGCATTAATACATATTTACGTATTTCATACAAAGGCTGGACATGATTAGCAATTGGACTAAATGTATTCGTTAACAGTTTAACGCCACAATATTCTAGCGGCCCACTCGCAGAATTATTTACTGCTCCGGCACCTCAAAGCAAGGATTGCAGCGATAATAGCGCTATTACACTCAATCTGTGATAAGTGGCGAGTAATAAATATGGTAAATGTCCTCCATTTAAGAATATATACCAAAATATAGGTATAAATATCTTAATACATGCATATAGAGGGCAAAACTTAGGATATATGATATAAATATATAAATATAGACATTCATGTAGATAACTAATTGGCTTTTTTGGGAGAATAACTAAATACACCATTAGAGAAAACATGAAAATATTCAGTTTCTTTGGTATTTGGTACTTGGACTAGTATACGGCTTTATGCTGTGGCCCAATTGTGTATTCCAGCTAATAGATCCCACACGTCAGGGAAGACTGACCATCTTGCATAGCGGGCATTTAGGGCCGATAGTCGGCCACTTTTTTTTTTATCTTAAATATTGGTCTGACCGGCCCATAATACCAGACGGTCGATCAGCGGCCCCATCACATGGTTAAACACCAACCCCTCTCGCTTTGGTCTAGCCGGCATAATGCAATCGAAAAAGAGAAAAAGAAAAAACAGTCAGTGCAAGAGTTTGTTCATAACCATCGACCGGCCCTCGACACACGTTGGTCTGCGGCCCATAGGTTATTAAATTCACTGACACTTGACGGGGCTCCTCTCGCCTAATCATATCATGAAACACTTCCCCTCATTTGCATCGGTAACGTAATCTGTTAGGATCTTCGAAAATGGAGAGAAAACGAAAAGGAGGTGCACAGAAACTGCGAGACCCGGGTAACTTACCCGGGACCGACCCAGAAATTTCCCGGGACTTTCTCGGGACCGACCCGGGATTTACCCGGGACTGACCCGGAAATTTCCCGGGACTTTCCCGGGACCGACCCGGAAATTTCCCGGGACATTGCCGGACCGACCCGGGAAAGTTCCGGGTTGGATCCCGGATAGGTACCGGTCCGGGTCAGATTCTGAAAAACTGATTCATACCTTTAATTCAAGCTGACTCGTCCCAGCTGTTATCATCATTATTATCATCAGTGTGTGTCCCGGGTCGGATCCCAGCCGGGTTGTTGATACTATTATTATTATCATTATTATCATTGTTATCATTGTTATCATTATTATCATTATTATTATTGGTGTGTGTGTGTGTGTGTGTGTGTGTGTGTGTGTGTGTGTGTGTGTGTGTGTGTGTGTGTGTGTGTCCCGTGTCGGATCCGGCCATTGTTGTTACTATTATTAGTGTGTGCTTGTCCCGGTTGGATCCGGGTCTGGTCCCGGGTCGGACCCGGGTAACTTACCCGGGACCGACCCGGAAATTTCCCGGGACTTTCCCGGGTCCGACCCGGAAATTTCCCGGGACTTTCCCGGGACCGACCCGGAAATTTCCGGGGACATTGCCGGGACCGACCCGGGTAAGTTCTAGACCGATTCGGGAAAGTTCCGGGTCGGATCCCGGGTCAGATGCTGAAAAACTGATTCATACCTTTAATTCAAGCTGACTCGGCCCAGCTGTTACCATCATTATTATCATCAGTGTGTGTCCCGGGTCGGATCCCGGCCCGGGTTGTTGTTGTTGTTATTATTAATACTATTATCATCATTAGTGTGTGTATCTCTGTGCGGCCCGGTACCAAATGGCCCACGGACCGGTACCAGTGCTGTACAGTATGTTTTGTGTAGAATTTAAATAATTTTAGTTTTAAAAACATTTGTCAGGGGTGATGATGAAGATACGGGTATGATGTATTGATATAAGGTGTCCTTAAATAGAGTGTCTCACCCTGAAGTGTGCAAAGTGCAGATACCTGCAGGGGGACCTTCTTCTGAAGTCCTCCAGGATCTGTCTGACGGGGACAGGGAACTGCACGCGGGGATGTGCGCCCTGCACTTCTTCTGACAGGACGCTCTCATCATAACGTACCAGTAGACGCGGAGATCCAGGTTTCCTGCTAAGGACGGCTCTTCATGTGTGCTGCTGCTGCTGCTGCTGCTGCTACAGTGCAGCATGCAGTATCTCACGCTGTCCCTAAGAAGCCGGTGCAAGCGCAAACTCAATTCCAAATAATGGATCGATTACGCCCACCTCTCTGCTGCGTTATAGTCCAAAGCCAATCCATACGCAGCCGTGAGGGGCATGAGCTCCTCCTTGGGGAAATTTCTTAAATTGTAGTTTTCATATTGTGCGGCTGACATAAAAACAAAGGTCCAACAAAGCAACAGCGCGTAGCCTCGCACGCAAAATTCAACCATGATAAGATAATATCCGACATATATTCTCCTGCTGGTAACTTTACTGTGTCTGTGTGGTGCTTCAGCAGACCACCACACAGACACGGTAAAGTTACCAGCAGGAGAATAAGCGCTTAGGGGTCTGTGGGAATTCCGGCATTGGGCCTTTGAGATGTACCGGCTCGGGTTTCTCAGTGGAGGCCAGGGACGGACTGACCATCTGGCATAGCGGGCATTTTCCCGGTGGCCCACGTGCTATTTGGATCGATAGTCGGCCACTTTTTATTTATTTTAAATATTCGTCTGACCAGCCCATAATACCCGACAGTCGATCAGCGGCCCCATCACATCGTTAAACACCAACCCCTTTCGCTTTGGTCTAGCCGGCGTAATGCATTCGGCAAAAAAAAAAAATCATCAATCATTCGCCCAATCATATCATGAAACACCTCTCTCTCTCTCTCTCTCTCTCTCTCTCTCTCTCTCTCGCTCTCTCAAACACACACACACACACACACACACACACACACACACACACACACACACACACACACACACACACTTCACTGACTTCACTTGCATCCCTTTTCCTTGGTAAGTTCACTGTTGATGTAGTGGAAAAGACACAGACGATCCTCTCATTCTCTTTCTATCTGTCACACACATACAGGATGATGTCTTTTTTTTTAAGGATTTGCCCAAGTCCACAGGCCTTCCTTATTCAGCACTGTCTGGAAAACAGTGATAATCAGATCAATCAACCATGTCTATTATTTCTCTTTCCCTTTCCCTCATTCATGTGTCATCATCCCTCTTAAGTTTTCTACACTGCTATTTTTATCTTGAAGACTGACCAATATTTAAATCTCTCTTGCTTTCTCTCTCAAACATACATACACAGTTGTTTGAGAGAGTTCAAAGTTCGTTCAGGAGTTCAGCTACATTCAACCTTTTGGACTGGGTTAGTTCACAATTTATTGAGTACTACTCTTGGAAGAGTTAGCATCTGATCCATCATTTCTCATCTCTATTCTCTCTCTTTCTATTTCTTCTTCCCTGAAACACATAGGTACACCCAATACGATGAATTCTGCTTAAAGATCCATTACTGTGATGGAGTGGTGGAGTGTACTTTTTTTTGTGGTGTTAATAAATTAGACTTTTTGGAAGTATTTAATGTGTCCACTCTCACTGATTCCTGTTAACTGGCTTTAAAGAGTTGCACAGTTGGTACACACATTCAAGAGACCGTAAAGACTGAAAAGGTGTGAGTTATCGAATGTGATGGGCTGGTATGGTCCAAAATGCCAGAGCCAATTTTTTGTCCCAGTCCGCCCCTGCCACGCGTAGTCATCTACAAGCATGTATTTGCAAAAAACACATATACAACATGTTCAAACTTCTATTACTCAGTGCCAGTAGCACTTACAGTGATTCTGCTGGGGTACAAGTTCAGAGTGTTACCTTTCAAAAGAGACCAAAACCACGCATGTACTCCAAATGGTTCAACAGCTATCAGTTTACTTTGGGTATGCCTTGAATAGACGTTTTAGGATCATCTTTACATTTTTACTGGACTGGTGAGGGGTTAGATACACCAGCCAAACCCTCACACCCTGAAACAAACTCTCTGAAAAACCACTGTTTATACAGACCCTCTTCATGTTCGCGTATGAATCCATTAATATACAAAGAAATTCACATGCACATGCAGCTGTGTGTGGGACCCCAAACAATGAAGGAATAGAGCCAATCTCATCATAACACAAGGATTATGTGGGGTTTTGCCATCTGTTTTGCCAGTGTTTTGCATTGACTGGGCATAACCAGGAGGGTGCAATATTGCTCTATTTACAGATGATTCACATGCATTTCACACAATCTCCATCACATGCCCACATATTTTATACAGTAAAAGACACAACAGATCCTCCTTCATTCGTGTGTCATGAGCTCATCTTCTTTCAGTCTGAATCTCTCTCCTTACTGCTCATGTTTTTGCTTCTATACAACAAATGAGTTGTTCAATGCAACAAAATCACCATATACCCTCACCACCACTGCGCTCTCTCTCTCTCTCTCTCTCTCTCTCTCTCTCTCTCTCTCTCTCTCTCTCTCTCTCTCTCTCTCTCTCTCTCTCTCTATCTTGTGAAGGAGCCAGGCTTCCTGGACTGAGTTCCCAGAGATCCCGGCTGCTGGCAATATAGAATGCTGGGAATATCCGGAGAGGAAGGGGAAGTGACATCACAGCGGTGACCTTCCGTACCAGGCCATATCACCTGGTGCTGGCTGGAGGAGAGCTACCAAACAAGTACACACACACACACACACATACACACACACACACACACACACACACACACACACTGAGATAACCAGAAGCACATTCAATGAGAAACTTTATTGACACACTTCAGTTTGCTTTCCAGGAGAAGAGAAAGAGAGGAGGAAAACTGCGAGCAAGTTCCCATGAAGAGAGAGAGGAAGCGAGCCAAGTGGTCATGCTGAAAACGTTCCAGTACCTTTGCACAGACCGGCTGAGCTGACCACATATTTGACAGGAAAATTCCCTCCACACACAAAACTCAGTCAGTCCCATAGTGTGTGGTGCCGTGCAAACCTGCTCCCTCCTGTTTAATAAAACACAGGGCTTGAATTAGTTTATCGCATTAAGAAAGGAGACAGTTAGGAGGATAAAAGCAGACTTCCATCCTCCCCGACTGTGCACAGTAGTGTCAATCCTGTCCATGTGAAGCTGAAGGCCTCCAGATTGTCCACCATCCTGTAATAAGCATGCTCCACCCTCGGCCAGACCTTAAGCAGTACACCTCAGGGTCCATATCCTTAAACCGCTTCTCTTAGCAGATATGAAACGTGGGCATTTTTTTCTCTGGGCACACATTTTTGACCAATCATGAATGACCAGTGGCAGAAAAATGAAAGTACACATGTAAAACAGACACATAATCAACATATATTTACATATGCACAGTACAGTTTTGAGGTACACTATGATATTTCCATTTTGTGCTATTAAATATCGTATTTTTGACACCACTACATTAATTTAAGAGCTGTGGTTCTAATTACTTTTCATAGTCAGATTTTACTTACAAACTATTTGATAAGTTTCAGAGTTATAAAAAGTAGTTAAAACTAGCTCCATCTGCACCAGCTACAACAGTAAAACACTGCTCACATACTAAAGCACTTGTATTAATAATAATCTTTTACTTTAGCAAAGGATGTCAGAAAAATAAATCCTCCACCAACACTAAAACAAAGTGAAAGTTGGAGAGAAAGAAAGAAGGAGTCCTTTAATGGCCAATCAGGAAGAGAGGGAGGAGGGAGGAGCAGAGGGGTGAGGATGGAGGGAAAGGGAGAGACAGAGTGTGTGTGGTGGAGACGTCATTATGCAGGATGACAAAAGGAGACGGGATTCTCTGGTCAGCTGCTGCTGCTGCTGCCACTGTCTATTGTCCTGCCGACAGAGGACCCCCCCCCCCCTCCACACAGACACACACACACACACACACACACACACACACACACACACACACACACACACACACACACACACACACACACACACACATTACTCTCATCTTATGTTGGACAGCATTTTCTTTCCTTCTTCAAGTTCAACTCTGCGTGGCCCACCAACTGGCAGCCCCCGACATTTAAAGACCCTCCGAATCCCCTCCCCTAAACCCCAGCTGTGTCACCCGAGTGTTTTCAGTCACTCTGAGATCGAACAGATGTTTTCTCCAGAAAGGCAGAATCCAGAAGAGGTTGCAAAGGCGTTCACATGGGGAAGCAAAGCACTAAAATACCCAAATACGACTCAAGTAGAAGTAAGATCAGGAGGAAAAGCTTGTGCTGAAAGCAACTGAAGTAAAATAAAAATAAATATTTGCTTTAAAGACGAGCTTTTACAAAGTGAATAAATCCTACAAAGTGATTTCTTTGCCCGTCAGTACTGTGGTGGCCAGCAGCTCCCCCATAAATCACTTTATGAGGGACAAGAGATTCATATAAAATGTTAATGGAATATCCATCTGAGTGTGTCAACACAGAATAATGGAAAACAAATATCAATACTTACTAAAGGGAGTTGCTACTCATTGTTTTACTAGCCCTAATAGACTAACAATACCTTTTGATATGTTAGCTTCGCAATCTAGTTTAAAAGCATTCTTTGAATTCCAAGCTAACATTATTTAAAGTATGTGCTGTTTATTAGCTAAGTAGTAGTCTGCCTAATCCAAACTCCACTTTAGAGAGTCGCTGATTTAAGACCTTTTTTTTTAAAAGAAAAAGTAGAAGTGCATGAAAAAGCTGCTCAATTAAACTAACGAGAGTGCTTGTAATTAGTTGTTTTCCACCCATTGAGATGTTTTATAAGAGGAGGTGATAAATTCAGCCAACTAATAGAAGCAGCTATGAATGAAGCCCCTTTCTTCCCTTTGTGTGTGCCGTGTGTATGTATGCGCCTCACGTAGTCGCTAAAGGTGCTGAGCTCTGCAACATCGTTTATATATGTCCGTGGTGTTTCTTCAGGCGCTGCGCAGTGTTGTTGAGTGCGTATCATGTTGAGTATCAGAATGTGTTGACATGTTTGCGTTCATGTGTACAGTCAGTGTGAGCTCCTAAATGTGTAAACGCACTTTCTCTCTGCGTCACTGAGCTCAAGTCAGTCCAGAGCACACGACCCTTGACCAACTGACCTCAAGAATATTCAGCCCTCCAGTGTCACTGCACAGTGTGTGAAACTCTGGGTCATTCTCCTTTGATTGGCCTCTCTTTGACACACTCACACACACACACACACACACACACACGTAGGGCGTATGACCACTCGGTGACACTTGCAGACAGACAGACACAATAGGAGACCCAGCGCATTCCTTTCCCCAGGTGGCTTAAAAGACGCAACCAGATCAATGGCCTAATGGGCTCCAAAGCAATGGCTGACAATCATTAACCCCCAGCGAGTGTCAGTTGCTCATAGCCCTGACCAGACAATTGTGTGATCACTGTGTGCTCATATGCACACTATTGTGTGAGGGGTTCTTCTGTCGTGTGGAGCTGGTTAACTGACGAGGGGGTCTAACTTAGGGCATGAGATGGTGAGGACATGTGTTGTCTTGACCTGAGAAAACTGTGGAAAACTGGACATTAGTATGTGCAAAAAAAGGTGTCCCATGCAGGTCTTTAGTACTCAAAAACAGTTTGGGAGTACTTGTACTTAACTTTGCCTGTTACTTTTTTTTTTACTTTTACATGAGTAAAAGATCTCAGTACATCTTCCTCCACTATTGTTGCTGAGTCACTCTAACTTTGTCTTCGAGAGAGATAGTTGTGACTTTGTGTTTTGAATCAACAAACTGAACAACAATCTTTTATCGCAACATCAGATAGTTGGCATTTTCTCTCAGTTCACAGTATGATGATCATCAGACTGTGGCCCTCAGACTAACCAAGCACCAAACCTACGTGTTTCTGCACCTGCTCTGATTCATGATTTGTACAATCCTGATTCCAAAATTTGGGACGTTGCGTAAAACCTAAGTAGAAATGAAATAATTTGCAAACAAACTGTGTTCATCGACAGCTTTCCAAAGTGTTCCTGAGCCCATGTACTAATATCCTTTATACAATCATGTGTTCACAAAGTGGTGAACAAATTCAGAAAAAGCATATATTTACAAAAATCAATGAAATTAATGAGATAAACATTAAAGAAATTGTCTTTGTTAGATCCTTAGATCCACAGCAACATATTAATTATTTTGGGCATTCGAGTACTACGACTCTGCTGCTAAACAAACAAATAAACATTATCAGGCGTCACAGTTTTATTTCAGCCTGTGTACTCCACCCTGCACTGTTGTCTTGCCCTCTCTTCTTCACTTCACCCCCCAACAGCTCTCAGATTCAGCAGGAGCTCGCTCCATCTCTCTCCTCCAGGCCTCAGCTCCGATTCCACTGAGTCCTCTGTGTGTGTGTGTGTGTGTGTGTGTGTGTGTGTGTGTGTGTGTGTGTGTGTGTGTGTGTGTGTGTGTGTGTGTGTGTAGGGCTGGTGGTGGGAGAACAATGGGCAGTAAGGGGGCTGGCTGAATAAGACCATTGAGTCTGCTCAGCCAAACAGAAAAGCATCTTCCATCTCACTTCAAAACCCACAGTTTCACTCTGTACAACCAGGCCTTTATTCTCCGTAATTACTCCCTGACACACATGTTTGCACACACACACACACACACACACACACACACACACACACACACACACACACACACACACACACACACATACACATACATACATATCTATAAATAAATATTGCAGATGGGCTAATAATAAAAATAACACAGTCTGAATGACTCTTGACAGTCTAGAAGTGTGTCCGGTATCAGTTCAATGGTTCATGACAGAGCTCATGAATTCATCACAACAGCTGGAACTGACGGTTCACTTACAGAAGTGATGTTTTGTAAAATGACACAGCT
This sequence comes from Chaetodon trifascialis, assembly GCF_039877785.1. Classification (NCBI taxonomy): domain Eukaryota; kingdom Metazoa; phylum Chordata; class Actinopteri; order Chaetodontiformes; family Chaetodontidae; genus Chaetodon; species Chaetodon trifascialis. The sequence continues at coordinate 12,484,253 of NC_092075.1, forward strand.
GTATGTCCACAAAGCTGTCTTAATTCTACAATTAATGGGTTGATCAGTGCTGAAGCTCCAGCAGCAATGCATGCAATGTCTTACTGTTGTAACTGTAATGTCAGTCATGCCTTTGCTTCTATTTTGATTTTGGATATTTGATTTGTAAAAATATGGTCTGGTATAGTGAGGTTGGTCAACTTGTAGCTGTGATATACATGTATAGTTACCTTCCCTACATTTTCCAATATATTCAAATATTTTCTGGATATTATTTTAGAGACTTGAACTTTCCCCTTTGTCATGCTTGGCCTTCAGCTGCTGCCAGTTTCAGTTCAATAAAGTTTAAAGCTATTTCAGTCAGAGCGTACTTTCTCCTCAATTTGCTCTTCACCTGCAGCTGACCTAAATATAGGATGGGATGTGCACTTTCTCACCCTCCTGCATTCTTTCAAAAGCCCACAGCCAGAGAGAAACAATTCAGCCAGTGCATTCAGAGATTAATTTCCAAAGCCACCTAAGCCTCAATTTCTTTACCGTAATAGAAAAAATAGCTGTAACAGCTGTGTCACAATATGTATTAACAACCTAATTCACTGTAAGCCCTTTAACAAGAGGTATTATCCTCAACAGGCTGTCAGACAAAGGCAGCAGGCCTTGACAGAGAAAGTGCTGTCACAGAGTGCAGTATTACCCACAGTTTTTGTCAGTGTTACGATGGACAATTTAAACTCCACCGAGCTCGTTAGCCTAGATCCAGCCCTGCGGCCAGCCTGCTCATTGTGCGTCCAGCACACTGAATCATTGTGTAGGAGGATAATCCATACAGGGTAATTGTTACACCCTATCATGCAACACATAACGACAGCAGGATTTAGGTATGGGTGGATGGGTGGGTTGATATATCTATGCGAATGACATGTGTAGGTAGAAACGAAGCATTTAGAACGCAGACGGGAGCAGACGAGTTTCAACAGAGACTCAGCATTTGTGTCAAAAATGGCCTCAAACACACACCCAACACAGTCACCTTGGAGTCCAGCTGGGCGAGGTCATGACACAGTGGCCCCATCAGATCCATGAGCATGAGCATGAGCAGATCTATCTATCTATCTATCTATCTATCTATCTATCTATCTATCTATCTATCTATCTATCTATCTATCTATCTATCTATCTATCTATCTATACATACATACATACATACATACATACAAACATACATACATACATACATACATACATACATACATACAAACACAGCCTTAAATCCCCTCCCCACCCAGCTAGCAGCAGGTCTGTGTGTTGGAATGGCATGGCATTTAACACACACGCACACACACACTCACACAGAGGAACAAAGGGTGCAGGAGACATGGTGTTGTCTTGATGTGTGTGTGTGTGTGTGTGTGTGTGTGTGTGTGTGTGTGTGTGTGTGTGTGTGTGTGTGTGTGTGTGTGTGTGTGTGTGTGTGTGCGTGTGTGTTTGTCAGGGACAGGCAAAGGCTGGACTGGGGGGAGGAGGGGGGGTGGGGTGCCGAAGCTCCATATGGGCACCCCACCCCTTGTACCCCCACCCCCACCCCCCACCCCCCCGCAAACAGGCAGATGTCAAATGGGACGTGCCTCCCTGATGGGGCACAGGGTCACACTGCACAGGGGTAAATAACAGAACAGGAGGGACAGAGAAATGCCTTCCTGCCAACACCCCCCACCCCATCCCCCCTTTCCCCAAACACACTAAAAGAGATGCACATGCTACCAGAAAAAGCTGCTGACACAAACATGCCAACACACAGACACGGGCAATGAATCATGATCAGTCTGGCCACTTCTAACGTAACGTATTAAACATGACTTTTGATCAAATCCAGTCACTTCCAAATTGGTTTTCATGCAGATGACAAGAGGGAAAAAAATCTATGAAAAATAAAAGGAAACTGAGTGAGAAATATTTCCAACCTATCTGAGCCTCATTTGTAACTGTGATAGAAAAATAGATGCAGGCAACATTTGTGCCCGACAACTCTCCAGATAATGATTGTTTTCAAGCTTTCATCAAGTTCAACGGTGCATTTATGGTCATTTTATTTTATTGCTGTGTTTTCTATCAGTTTCATATTTCTGTTCTCACGGCCTCTCATCAAAGTCCATCGAGGGACAAGCTTTGCCAATTTGTTTAGGCCATATTTTAGTCCATTTCCTTCTAATATTTCAGCCTACTGCAATTGATATAAATGCTTTGGCAAAAATATCAGACACACCTCTCAGGATAACTACAGCCTCCAAAATGTCTGTAAAGTTGGATCAACACCTCTCTAAAACACTTTTATTGAACATCTCAACTTTCACTGAAGTTAGCGTTTATTGCAGGGCAGAGTTATTTTTGGCTAGGTGTACCTAATAAATTGTCACCTGAGTACGTAAATTACTCAACACCAGACAGAGATTGGTGTGTGTCTGTGTGTGTAAGTGTGCGTGAAGGATGCATGTGTCTGTGTGCCTGGCACTGTTTGGATAGGAAGAGAGGTGCAACTGGACTCACAGACAGGTGCAACTTGTATGTGTGTGTGGAGGTATGGGCTGCAGTCCTAAACAAAGCAGGGGAATGGACACACGCACACACACACACACACACACACACACACACACACACACACAGGCTGTTCTCTGTGTATTGAGCCCTGAATGGTTACGCCCGCAGGGCAGGAGTAAGGTTACTTTACATACTGCACTTACAGCTCCCTTTACCACTGGAGTATAAAATGGATTTGAATGAGAAAGAGGGGAACAGAGGGGTGGAAGGAGGGGGGAGAGGGGTGAGAAGGAGGAGGAGGAGGAGGGCTGGGGGACTCCCTTTGTGTAACAGGAGGTCTGCTGCTGCTCTGGCATGGCTATGGAGATGGAGGAGCGGGGTCACTCTCCCTGCTCTCCCTCCCTCTGTCCCTTTACTATAGGCTGGCTGCTCTGTCTCTCCTCCTCATCCCCCTCCTCCCCCCCTCCCCTCCATCCATCCCTTCCTCCCTATTAGCATAGCAGCTGCCTGATACAGGGCGTAGGGTTGGGAATGGCCAGGTTGCTGTGTGCATTTGTGTGTGTGAGGGTGTTTGTCGGAGGGAGGGATGATATGGGGGGGAGGATAGAGGGGGGTCTAGTCAATGGCGGTCCGTCTGGCTGGTGAATAGCAGATAAAGCTGGCCCCCGCAAGCTAAACAAAGGAGCCAGGAGGGAGGGGATGGGGTCGGGTGTGTGAGGGAGATGGAGGGAGGAGGGAGGGGTGGAAGAATGAGGCAGTGAATGGAGCGCCTTGTCACTGGCGCTATGGAAAGAAGCACAGAATGAACTGGAAGAATGAAAGAAAAGTTCAAAAAGGAGCGAAGGGCAAGGAAAACACCGGACCGACCACCTGTCTCTCTCTCTCTCTCCCTCTCTCACTTTATTTCTTTTACTCCCCTTCTTACTCACAGGCAGACTTTGGGGAGGGGGTGTTCACTTGGTCGTGTTTAGCGACAGACATGTTTTTGTTGTCGGGGAGAAAGTGTCGTATCAGCAGGATTTAAAGCTCACTGTCATCCTCCAGCATCACTGACTCTGTGCTGATTTCACGGCATATGGGCTGGCGCTGTGGTTGAAATGATGGGTTCTGTGAAATGACCAAAAAATGTCAGCAACATAGAGCAAGACTGTCGAAAAGGATCTCACACAGGATGAGTCCACAGAAAAAGTGCTGATAAGTTAGGAAATGAGACAGAGGGATGTGATTATGGACACAGAGTAATTGCTGCCAAGATAATAACTAAACAGAATCCAGATAAACAACAAACAAGCTCCTATGTCTAACTAGAGCAGTTGTTAACACTGACACTTGCCCTGATAGATAGATAGACATGTGTAACTTCTAAATGAAGAAACACAACATTAGATAATTTGTTTTCTTTCAGCTACTGTCTGAAGGTGTACTGAGTGGTTGATGGTAGTGTTGGCTAACTTTAGCTAGACTGTGTGTAGATGATAATACGGAGTCAAGGTATTGTGCTTTTTCCACTCACTCTCAGTCAGTTTGCCTGAAGATGATGCCGTTCGAACAAATGAGTTAAGAAAGTTGTGGGAAGTGGAGGAAAATCCATTGTGCCATCATTGTGTAATTACCATTTGTGGCCACAGTGGCTGCTGTTCAGCAAACTTTGAAATTGGTTGAACTTTTTTTGCAGTTGTGTTCATGCAAGAGTCAGTGATGATTGACGTTTTTCAAGGTTTGTCCATTAGCATCATCTTTCAAGAGGCTATAATCAATATTTTTATATTAAGAATCAATCAAATGACTACGCGTAATGCCAGCTAGTCGCTTTTAGTGATGAATTATCACCCAGGTCCAGAGTTCCCGTCAGCTCCACAGAGCATTTTACCATCTTTTAGCTCATTGTTTTGGACCTACAGCACATGTATGTATGCACCTTGTCCAGAACAGCACACTGACAAAGTGAATGACAAGCATTCAGCCATTAAAGAGACCTATATTTCCCTCAGGAGACGGTGGAGACCAAAGCAGAGCAAAAGAGTAGAGTGAAGCTTGGATTTGCATTCATCAGTAAAACATAAACTTCATATGAATGCTGCGTGCTGGCTGTGCAGATAGAGCGTTTGCTGACAAGTTCACTATATCAGCTTTATAAGGCGATAACATGAAAGTGTCTTTACAGCTTGTTGTGTCGTCCTAAAATGACCAAAGATAAATATCTTTTAACTCTAAAACTCATTCTTTGTTATCATTCCACTACAGAGTCAAGCACATACAGAATCTAAGAACATGTTTATGAACGAGGCCTCAGGCAGACAGGCGTGTACGTGGAAAATTCCCAGGACAGCCAGGACTGCTGTCCTTAACTGCCGTAGTTCTTTAATTATTGTAAACATATTTAAAGCTACTGCACACCCACACAGGTTTTTTCTGTAACTCTATTCAGGTGGAAGTTGGGTGGAGCTATGATGGGAAATAGGTGACATAACAAAACTCTACGTACCAATGCAAATGATAAAAACTGAAGTTGTCCTGTTTTAATGGGTGCAAAAAACTATGAGGACAGTGTGGCAAATGTCAGTCAAGTGCAGTTTGGACACATCTTCACTAATCAGGTAACATAAATGAAAACACCTGCATGGGTGGAGGAGGCTTTAACGCTTTAATCCGCGGTAGCATCTTTCAGGCCATGTCATGGTTTGGAAGAAATCCAACGTCAATGACATGGCTTTGAGCTGCCATGGTTATAGTTATTAACCATTTCTGAAGTTCTTAGGGAAAACACTGAAATACAACTAGCTCTAATAACTAATGCTATGCCTGGTCATTCAAAAAGAAAATGTTGTCACAACGATTAATAAGTACTATTCATACACTACACACTGTGAGTTAGTTCCACCTTAGCAAGCGGAGGTCATGTGTGTCATGTGGAGGGCAACATGTACAAGTAAAATCACATCATATTGCATAGCCTAATTCAACACTGTTAAACATGTCTCTAAGTTCCTCTTTACGTGGCTGTCATCACACCACAGGTTCCCACAGCAGCTCAAAAAGTTCCTCATAAGTGTTCTCGTCCTACATGTAAGAGATCGCAGATCTCATTCAAACAAGCCGTTTGCATTACATTATTACTCAATCATGCCAATACCGAGGCACTTTGAGGAAGTCATACACAGGGTCTCACAATCAAAGCTCTTGTCATTGTGCGCAAGTTGAACAGGAGCCGTTATAAAAAGAGGAATTCAGTGTTGCAAAACCAATTAAATTACATTTTACATGTATCACAAGATGTTCAGTTAATCTCAAATGCGGGGTGTAAGCATGGATATGAATATTTTATGAGCCACTGAACAATGGCCTTTTGAATAGAGGTGGAAGATTATCACACAGATGCACTTGATTGCAGATGCTGTAACATTGACCCACCAGCGATATTGTACTCAATTAATCTGTGAGATACAACAACAGACAGTATTCACACATTTGCAGGGGTGTAACCGGTTATATTTGACAATGTGGCCTGTTTAATTTGTCAGTGAAGCAATTTTGATGCAGCTTTGCTTTTCTCTCACTGCAGCTCTCATTTTCTCCCACTGTCAAAATTCCTCCCAAAATGCCTTGTGTTGTCTGGCTCCATAAAGCAGGCTGCTCCACGCACAGGCCAGACCGAGACGAGCGAGGAAAGCCAAGGCACATGAAGAACCTATTAGGGGGCCTAGCAGCCAGCAGCAACCCTGGGAGGCCAGCCAACTCAGTGTGTGAACAATAGGGAACCCAGCTCAACAAAAACATCCTGCAGAAGTGAGAGACTGGGAGGGAGAGAGGAAAGGACAAGCGAACAGCAAGCCAGTGAGCCCATTCGGCCTGCCACTGTATCAAAACACAGAGGGGGTGGTGTTTAGAGGAGCTAACTTTCCTGGTGTTGAGTTTGACAAAGACGTGCATGAGATGTGTGCTCTTGGTGTGGTCGGTGCAGAACATTTGAGCTGAGGTCACGGATGGTTCAGCTGCAGCCCAGAAAGTAAGTTTAACGGCTGCTCTAACAATAGCACAAACGTCTCCCTGCCAGTGAAGACCAGATGTAAGATACTACTCTTTTTTTTTCCACTTCAATTCAGGGTCATGCTGAAATGAAAACTCTCAAACCACAACCGTTATTTCAATCACGTTTGTAACCCTCTTTACTCAAACGTTTGCAGTTAACAGCAGGTCAACACCCAGTGAATGTTACAACACGAACAGGTCTGACGTGAAGAAAGATGTATTGTCGTGTCGCTTTTCCCACGACCCTCCCACAGCCATGCAATATCAGTTGCAACTCAGCGTTTCCATGAAATGGGGAGAACATGACTCAATCAAAGGTTTCGCTTCAAATAAACAGGTGCTGAGACTCATGAGCACAATGCAAGGGGCCAAAATGTAACCCACAGCACCTTGTGCTTGTTTTACCAGTGCTACAAGTATGGTGATGACAAGATAGCAAAGGGCAAGAAGCCAAAACTGAACTGTGCAGCACACAAAACGGTTGAAAATGAAATATTTAAAGACTTAACTGAAAAATCACATCAACTTTTGCTGGCCAGTACAAAATGCACACACTGACACAGTGTTTCTGAACCATTTCTTGGCTGCAAATGAATGTATGTTCTAATTTTTTTGACTCAAACGAGCTGAGAGCGGTTAACACTTTAACCAAGCATTTACAGGGCCGTTTCATGCATCATTACAGGAGCACACATTTCACAAGGAAAATCACAAAAATAGGCATTAAAAAAATAACAAGCAGGAATATGCTTTGTTTCCGTCCAACAGACCAGCTGAGTCGCTTTTGGAAGCAGAGTTTCGCAGCTCATGCGAAGGTGTTAGTAAAGAAAGGAACGGAACAAAGATAATCTAAGAAAAGCATAGCGAGAATGAGTGAAAGACTCGAGAGAGAGGCAGAAGCAGGTTGTTTGCAGAGAGCTGACTCGAAGTGCAAAGACTGGCCCTCAGTCTTTAGACACAGAGCACAAGAGAGGAGTGTGTGTCGGAAAGTTTTTGAGTGTGTCGGGGTAACATAAAACCAGCTCTCCCACAACACACACAGGGGAGGGGACCCTTCTTTAAACTGAGCCTACCCACAATGCACTGGGCTCTTTTATCCCGGCAGTGAAAGGATGGGGCCAGATGAATGACAAAAGGAGAGAATGGGGATCTGGGTTGGGCCCGGCTTGGAAGACAGGGGAGGGAGAAGGGAGAGAGAGAGAGAGAGAGGGAGAGAGAGAGGAGGGTAGGGGTGTGTTTCCCAAACCAACCTTTTCTATAAAAAATGCAGGAGGAGGGAAGAGGAGGAGGAGGTGTAGCTTCTGCTCGGGAGATGAGGAAGAAATGTATGCATACACAGAGAGTTTGAGTTTAATGATTTCTTTACTGGCTTGTACACAAACGTACAAAAATAATACAGCACTCATCTCCACATGACATCACGTCATCATCACAGTGTTACAAACGTTCAAAAATAAAAGAATACAAACAAAAACAAACACGATGGAACATCTGCATCACTCATGAAAAATCAGCTGTTTCCGCTTGCTTGAAATGAAGCAAGACCAGAAACACTACTTGGTCCAAAGAAGTCAGCACTTTTTTCTTAAAAAAAAAAAAAAAAAAAAATCATCTCACTCATGTACACCAATCCGGCGGCTGGCTCCTTACATCATAAATGTTATGACCCTGGTAAGCCAAACAACCACACAACCGTGCAATTTTTAATCATGTTACAATGATCTTACCATCAAATGTATTATTCCCCTTTCAAAAAAAACAGGAAGACAGCACTTCAGAAAAGAAAGTGCCCCAAGATATCATCATCATCATCAGCGTTGATATATATATCCATATGTATATATACATACACCCAATCACAGAGATACACGCATCTTTGTTAAAAAAAAACGCCATGTTTTTCCCACAAAGTAACACACACATTAGGACATTATCACCTGGAGCATATATTTATACAATAGTATTTTGTTTGTGTTTGTTTTTTTTCTATTCAGAAAAAAATTAAAATGTTGACACACAAAGGCCAACTTTTCAACAACAGTCATCAGTGCAATATTCAAACAAAAAAAAAGAAGAAAAAAATCATCAAGTTTAAGACAAGCGATGCATATTTCATTTGTTGCCTGATACCAATCTCTGCCTTGATGTAGTGGATCTATCGCTTCAGTTATTTGTGTTTTTTCCGAGATTAAAATGGGAAATTGTCAGTCTGGAGGAATGTTTTACCACAGCAACACGGGGCTGGGGGGGGGGGGGGGGCTCATGAGAAGCACACAATCACACGCACATCAATAAAAAAAAATACACACACACACACCTGACAGCTTCTCATGAGGTGAACTAGTGCTGCTGTGAAGCTTCTATACAACTGTTGGCCATTTGAGCAGTAGGCTTAAAAAAAATAACATCAACATTAACAAAAAAGAAAAAAAAAAGAAAAGAAACATACAAGCAGCATTGATACAAATGTTAGGGTGCCATGACTTCCAAAATGCAGCAGGCAAGTTTATGAAACCAGATTCTTTTTTTTTTTTTTTTTTTTTTAATTTTTCCTTTTCGGTGACATCCTGCAACAGTCATGTGTTTTTCTTGTCTTCATCGTCCAACAGTAATAGGGTCCTGCTCAGTAGTAGTAACTATTCCAAAGCCCTGGCTCCTGCAGTTACCCCGTACAAACACTGGGGGCGCACAAGGCTCCGCATTTTTGTGCAATAAAACTCCCTGCATTTATAAGTCATGCGATACAATTCCTTTTTTGTTGCTGTTTTTATTTTATATGACTGAAAAAATATAGGAAACGAAAAAACGACCATACACACAGAGAGAGAGAGAGAGAGAGAGAGAGAGAGAGAGAGATGGAGAGAGAGAGAGAGAGAGAGAGAGAGAGAGAGAGAGAGAGAGAGAGAGAGAGAGAGAGACGTGGGAAAACACGCAACAATGACTGTGAGCGTGTGTGAGAAACAGACAGACAGACAGACAGACAGACAGACAGACAGACAGACAGACAGACAGACAGACAGAGAACCACTGATTCCCTTGCAGAAAAGGCAAAACGATGCTTTGCTTGTCAGAATTGGTTTGGTTGTAGTGTAGAATAAACTGTCCCGACTGAGGATGCAGGGATTGGGGTCATTGCATCTTCTGTATTGAAGTCCATCATGTCTGTTAGGCTACATAGCAGGAAAAAAAAACAAAAAAACAAAAACATACTGGCATGCGGTTGATCACAGACAAATTGTGAATGTCTCCAGACTCCACACAACGTGGCAGAGCCGTGAGAACTGAACAACTTGAGAATACTTTACAGTCGAGGTAGCTGGCAAAAGGCAACCAAACAAAGTCTTTTTAATGGAAGGAGGAGGGGGGGTAGGAGTCCTCTTGAGGGTCAACAAGCTATAACAGAGGGGTTCTGGGGTGCTGGTTGTGAGTGGGAGTGGCAGGTCTACCTCCACACGGGACAGTTTATACTACGAGTCTGAAGCAGCTTGAGTCACCCTAGATATTCTTACACTTATAGATTTTTTAAGAAGAACCACACAATATTCAAAAATGCATCTTCTCAATGTACCTTCATAAATAAAAAACACAGCCTGCTTTCACAGTGATGACTAGGATGTTAATAAAATACTGAAAGGAGATTATAAAGTGAATTCCAAATGCGACTTTTTTTTGATACAAAGCGAAAGCAGCGGGTTTTTTTTTTCCTTTAAAAAAATAAAAACACAACGACCTCTGGCAAAGTGGTCTCACTGGCTTGAAAAGTTGGACGCCAGCATGGCAAGATCTGCAGAGCGCTTTCACCTACTGTCTCTTCTTTTCTTAGCAAAAACAGAAACAAAGTAAAGCTATTGTGTACAGTACTTCACAACAATGATGGAGTCACTTGTTGTTACATAATGATTACACATCTGAAAGCGTGGATAGCCATAATGCCGCTCTTTGAGTTAAAAAAAAGAAAAGAAAAAAGAATCAATGAATTAAAGAAAATAGACCTCTGGTAGCCAACAGAGGGCAACCCTTCTTCTCTAGTTCGTGTGTCTTCCCTTTCAGATATTCCAGCATGCAGCCATATAGCATCAAGTGCCGTGTTTCATATCAAATAACTTAAAAAAAAAAAAAAAAAGTTTTACAAGTGAACAATGAGGAGCAACAGGTCAAATCTGCTGCCACCACCCCAGAGACACCATTCAACTGTACAGGGGATGGGGGAGAGAAAAACTGGGCCATCTGCACTCTGTGGAGTCCAAACACACACATGTGATACACAGGCACTGGCTTCTTTTACAGTGGACGACAAGATCTAGTATAGACATTCAAGAGGAAAGCTTTAGTACCAACAAACTCACCGAGATGGCGTTGCTTTTGTTAAAGATTCATGTTGAAGCGCTGTGTATGAAGCATGCGGTGCTTCACCCGGGAGTGCACAGAGGGCCCCGTTTGGTTTACAATGAGAGAAGATTATTGTGCAGGCCTATTTTTATTTCCTTTTCTATATAATTTGGCACAACTATGTAGATAATGGCAGTTTTTTTTTTGCGTTCACAAGAGCCTGGCTTTCCCGTGTGTTGCAGTTTTATTTTCCACTTGTTGCAGTTTTGCTATTTTTTGTTTTCTTATTTTACCTGACAGCAGAGACAGATCACCGGGCGCCAGAGGAGTACTTGGCCTTGGTGATGAGGTATAGCACAATGTCTTGGTGGCCCCCAAAGGCGGCGATGTGTAAAGCGCTCCACCCTTCCCTGTTGGCCAGCCGGATATCTGCACCAAACTTCACCAGCAATTTTACCAGCTCCAGGTTCCCGTCAATGACAGACTGGTGGAGGGCCGTCTGTCCTTCTGGCCCGAAAGAGTTGACGTTGAACTCGCAGTTTGTCATGTTCTGCAGCAACGAGTGCAGCTCCTTGGTGTTGCCCTTCTTCACCGCCTCCTGGAAAACCCTCTGCGGCGCGGAGCAAGTCGACACATCCGCCTGGCTCATGGTTGCAGCTCGCTGGAGGGTGGGGAACCAGTAATCCTGCCTGGGCTCTAAAGCTGATAATAATCGTCTTCTCCCTGTTGAGCGTCTCTGGTCTGGTGACAATGCCACAGCTACACTGGATTATAACCAGTTAATAAGGCACTTTAAAGTACTGAAACAGGAAGCACTGTATATATCCCAAAAAGGACAAGAGAGGAAATAACACACGTGGTGTGCAAAAAATGTTAATATTTGAAAATCCTAAAATACATAAAAGGGTGCTCTCAAGCGATCCAGGGGTCTCTAGATGTAATTCCCTCTCTGTAGCAGCAGCAGGTAGCGTATAGCAGTGGATGGAGAAGAGAGACACCTCCGACTTCACTTGGGGAAATTGGAAGTATGACCACTATCTCCACAGGGCAGCCTCCGCAGGTTTTCCTTGAACCGTCCGACCCGTTTCCTGGCTACGCGTCCTGGCTATACGTCGTTGCTCATGTGGCCAGGGTGTCTGGGAAAGACAACAAAAAACGAAAAAAAGGGGACAACAGAAGTCCACATGAATCCCGATTCCTCATCAACAGACTGCCAGAGAGACCCCACATTCCGCCACATCCAAGCGAGAGAGGAGTCCTCCGTGCGCACACGTTTACGCATGGACACACTGCTTGATTTTTTGCCACTTAACATGCCTGGAAATGTAATCCGCTGCAGTTTTGTGACTTACCTGTGACAGATGGACGGGTCCGTAGCGACGAAAACGATACAAATCCACCGTGTGGCCCGGTCTGTGTCCTCCGCGCGGTCCGTATGAGTCTCTGCCGGGTGCTGCGCTCTGAGGGAATATTTTACGCGTCCTTTATTTGCATGACAATGCCATCCCAAAGAATCAACTGTGGAGGAATGGGCGGAAACCCGGGGAGGTTATAGGCTGCCGGCTCGGTGAGAGGGAGGGATCAGGACCCTGTGAATCTGCAGGGAGGGGGGCGTGGTCTTCTGAGGGGGGAGCCAAATGTTGCTGTAGAAATATTAAACAAGCCGCCCGCAGCAATATTACGGAGAGCTCTGTATCCGATCTCCTGCAGCTGACCCCAGGAAGCGGACTGAGAGCCAGAGGCATGGTGCTGCCAGAGCTGTAAACTGCTGAGAAAGCGGGCCCGTTGTGGAGGATCATCCACTGGATTAACATCAACAGGAACTTGAAACAAAACGTCCATCAAGCTTCTCCACGTCTTTTTGACAGCGATGTAAATGGTGACTTAAGACCATCAGAGGATTTTATTCATGCACAGCAAAAATCTACTGGAATACTTAAATAGCCACTTCATTAAAAAAAATAAAGGATTTCCCACATCAATTGGATCATTTTATGCAGAGTGTTAAAATCATATATGTGTCTCCATATGTCTATATGGAGATATATATCTCCATATAAATAAGTATATGAAAGATATGATTGATTCTCACAACAGGGAGAGTTCATGAAAAATGCAGTCGGATTTTCTAAATTCAATCCCTCCTGATTTAACTTCTTAAAAAGAAATAGAAAATTTTTACCGCTGGCTCCATGATATTAGTCTTTTTCTTAAAGAGTGTCATTAACGCCCTTTCACGTTAAATGGGGGCAGAAAAGGTGCTGCTAACGATAGACTATGCAGGAGAGGGTGTGGTTTACAGCTATGTGCTGTGTCGTGGTCCAACTTTCTCTGCATCGTGACCCTGAAACGGATGACTGAGTGCCGGTGAACAGCTCAGTTCATTTGTGCGCAAATATGAAAAAAAAAAAAACTGGACAAAATGTTGGCTCCACAATATGCTCTTGTGGGTAAAGGCTATTTCAAACTAAGAGGCTGGGGTGTATTTAAAGTTAAAAGCAGAATATAACAAGGATGTTCACCCTCCAAACGGTTAAAGACATAAATGTGGCCTAGTTTTAACAGCGACGGCATCTTTTAACAACATCTAAAATCTTTGTGTTCTCCCAAGACAGCGATTACCTCCGAACCAAATGGGAAGGACAGTAAAAAACAAACCCCCAAACGGTCTCACCGCTCCATATAAAACACCTCTGAGGAGGAGATTATAGGTGGCTGTTTAAATCATAAACTGCGGATATATTCCAGTTGCTTTTAAATGACTAGACTGTGGGACTGCAGATAACAAAAGCCCTGCGCTACTTCCTTTTTGCAAGTGAAAAGAGGTGACGCTGCGCGCAGATTGACACGCCGCTCAGCCACCGTGGGAACTGGGTGCCTGTGTGCCTGCGTGTGTGAAAGAGAGATGGAGAAAAGGTGGTGATAGATACTGCTAGATAGAAACACACTGACAGAGAGAATGCATGCGAAAGTGACAGATGGATAGACCCGGGGATACAGAAAAATATGTGGAAACAACATCAGGTACATCTCAGCCTCCCTCGGGCCGTTTGCTGCGTTTTGGCGGCCCGTACTTCATCTTATCTATGTAACACTTTATAAACCACTCTCCGCTCTGATGGTTTGGTGGCTTTCACACTGTCTTGTTTTTCCCACACTCTGAACTGTACATTTGGCGCACGTCTGTGGCCGCATCTGTCTACATGAGTGTGAGATTGTGCGTCTGTGTGGGAGAGACAGCAATATGAAGGTCATAACCTATTTTTTTTTTTTTTTAAACAGCTGTGTATGACTGAAAAACATGACTGCAGCGATTTCAACAGAGCCAGGTTCATTAGTTCCTATATAGGTACATTTGGAGTGCATTGCCATGGTCGGGGAAGATTTAGACCTAAGGCACATATCAACTGATCTGTTCAATTTATAAATAAATGCACAAACTGGTTTATTAAACTATGTTAGCTCGCTATGTTTAAAGGTGTCCAATGAAAGTGAACATGCCAGCCAATCAGAAACCTGTGTGCCACTGTATCTTGGGTCACTAACTTATTGGTCAATAAGTCAAACAGTTTGTGTGGGAGATTCGTGATTCATCTGTTTTGAGCACTTTGAGGTGCATCTGCAGGTGACTGTTTGTGCGTCTGTGTGCTGCCTGTTTACTGTTTGTTCCTCTGTGGTCACAGCTGCAAATGGTCCAAAACAAAGACTGTACCTCTGACTCATTCATAGAAATGTGGTGAATACCTAACACAGACCTTTGTACGTGTGTAGGCTCCAGCAACCAGATGTGTGTTCCTGACCTGCATGGGCATCACAGTTTTGAACTACAAAGTTATGGGGCTCTGGTTACTTTTTCAGATTTGATATTTTTAGGATGATTATACGTTTTATTATGTTTGTAATAAATATGTTTTTTTTTTCTGGGTTACTGAACGGTGCAGAACATTTTCTGGAAAATCAGAAACATCTGTCGGCTATCAGAGCTTTGGCTGCAGTGCGTCTGGACACTTGGAAAACATTTGCACAGACCGCAGGAGCCAAAAGTTTCTCTGACTGGATGAGTTTCTCCCCCCAAACTCTGTGGCATTTGCTCTCCTCTCTCTGCCCCCCATCACCACCACCACTTCGCTCCTGAGTCTCGTCTTGGTAATGTGTCTCTGGGAAGAAGCCAAAACCAGATACAGTCATGAGACTGTTGTGCAGATGCACTTCAAGCTGAGACGAAATACCTTAAACATTTATTTTGCAATCTCTGAATTTCTCATTCATGGGCTGAATTATTAATACAGTTGTGTTAAGGCTAAAACGCAACGCATTCCGTGCGTGCGTAAAAGCGCACGCCACTCACAATCATCGTTTGCAGTAGCCTCATGGAAATCCAATGATCTTACAGTCAGCCTTTAGTGATGAGAGTCAGGTTTTGTGCAGCTAGCCTGAGGGGTCGTCTTGGCACAGAAGCTGCTCTCAAGCCAAATTGAAACGGTTCACACAAAGATAAAACAAGTCTACTCTGGTTCTATTTTTGCAGCCATATCTCTGTTCTATTGCTGTGTTGATAAACAAGACCAGCGACAAAGAAAGAACCCAGAGTCGAGCAGTGTTGTGTGGCTGTCTTGTGAACGGAGCGCCGGACAGATCGAGGCAGATCCGTGCGCTGCGACGAGTTTTGGCGCCGAGACCCGGGACAGCCGGGGCCAGACAAGACGGGAGGAGCCACCCGTCCCGTCCCGACATGCTGCGGAAAAGCATGTAGCTGAAGAGGAGAGTACGGACAGGAAAACTCAGGAAGGGAAAATAAATGTTGAACTGTCACGTAAAAATGATGATTTTTTCAAAGCATGACGCGTTGGAAATATTGTTCTTTTACATCACAAACATGTTGAACTAAACTTAGTGTGTGTGTGAGAGAGAGAGAGAGACAGAAAGAGAGAGAGGAAGAGAGAGAGCGAGAGAGGTGACGTTTCACCAGGAGAGGGAGGGCCCTCTGAATCCAATTCATTCCGGGCACCACGTGTCCTCAGAGCGTGGGAAAGAGGCGAGCTTTTCTTCCCAGCAAAGAAAGAGCAAGGATCAAATAACACGGTGCTGCGGCAGAAAGCTCGCGCTCGGCTCTGCGCAGGGGCAGGGGCTGCGACCACCCGGACAAGGACGGGACAAGACACACAGAGAGGGGCTTATTTGGGAGCGAGGGTGTCGACTTCATTTACAGCAATAAAAAAATAGTTCAGGGTAGATTAATGTTGCTGTAGCTAGTCTGCTTAAAAAAAAAAGCGCACGCCGATGTGCCAAGATTTTTGGTTTTCCAGTGTGCGTATTTGAGAAAAAAACACGTCATCTTATGTAAAACTACATCATTAGGAGCATCTATAGAGATTGGCGTCTCCCTCATTTTGCAGATAGACTTTTTCCCCCCTATAATTTAACGTCCTGCAGACAAAAATAGGCCGGTCTCTCCTCCAGACTGATCTCATCTTCGACTGACAGGATCAGTCATGCTTCCAGTTTATCATCAACCTTTGTCCACACCTGAAAGGCTAATCTGAGATAATGTAACATAGAGTTGGAAATCTGTTGCCCTGATCTAAAAGCATGAATGAAGTATAACAGAATATTTTCATAAGGACTTAAAGCTCAAAGGTGACTCTGTGGTATTTTTTGTGTGGCATCATTAAACAGCAGCTGATTCCAATAACACTGATGTCACTTTGGACTAAGACAAACTTTATGTAGGGTTTAGCGTGCCTGTCATTCATAAAAACAACTTTTGGGTGTTCATGTTGTGATAAATGCCAGTGGCTGGTGTTAAACCTCCCCCAGCACGGCCCTTTCTTCGCCAGCCTGGTCCAGACCCGCGAATCACCTCTCATGTCTCTGATTGTTTACAGCGATTCAAACAGAAAGAAAAACAAGTGAAATTCAGTCCGATTATTAGGCTAGGAAGATTATGGAGAAAATTTGGGAAATACGCTTATTTTCAGTTTATTCCTCAGTTACATGAGAAGACCGCGATCTGTAACTCACACTAGGCTACAGCCAGTTAGCTTAGCATAAAGACTGGAAATAGGGGGACACAGCTAGCCTGGCTCTGTCCAAAGGTTTCAAAATCCTCCTCTCAGCACATTTAAAGCTCACTAATTAACATATTACATCTAGTTTGTGCAATTCATACCCCCCCCCCCCCCAAAAAAAACAGTCTTTGTGCTAAATTATGCTAAGCTAACCACCTGCTGGCTACATTACCTTGACATCAGAGCAGTACAGATCTTCTCATCTAACTCTGGGCAAGAAACTATAAGCATCTTTCCCAAGATGTCAAACTGTGCCTTTAACCTTCTATTATTATATAAGTTATGACATATAAACCCTGTTTTTGTTTGAGTGGTACCAATACTAGTATAGTTGGCAAATACCAATATACCAAATACCACATATTAGAAAGGATTATACTAAATATGTCAATTCAAACATCTTCATTTTAATAGTAACCCATAGGAATATCATATGACAGGATGCTCTGCTTGAGAACTTGTATGTCATGTCTGAGACACTAATCCACATGATCTCCTTTGTCCAGGACAGCTTCTTGTTGGAGTGGTAGCCTAGATGGGACAAACAAGCTGCATGTTCAGATCCGGACTACCACGGCTCACCCAGCACTCGAAACAATGAGCGGTGAACGTCACATTCATGGCCATACACGCCCACTTCTGTAACATTATTCTTGAGAAGTTACAACACTTCTGCCCTTAGAGATAACTGCATTACTGATGGTGTAACATTACTTAGTGCACAAGAACCCAAAGTCTACATTTTGTAATGCCCTTGAGATTGTGGAGTTGGTAATATGACTTTACATGACTTTCATGTAGAGGTCCTTACTTGCTATTCAAACATGTGATGTTGAAAAACTTCTTCCAAATGAATCATCTCCACAGCATATGGAAAGGAAGGGGATATAGAGGACTGAATTGAGGCATTTGGTTATAGAACACTTCCTTCCAAACTTATTAATATCATTATTCTAGTTTTATTTCCACTATTTCTTCTAATAAACACACTTCAGCTGCCACACATTTAACACTTTCCATCTGTAACCTCAATGTGGTTATTTACAATATGAGAAGCGGGTTACAGTGTGCACATTCTGGAGAAATGCTTCCACTAAATACCTCAAACGTTAAAAGAAGCACCACGGTTAGTCTCTGGCTTCCTACCGCAGCTGCTGTGATTCAAACACAGTCATCGAGAGCACATTTTCCTCAGTGATTCACAGTGTGACCTGTGTTTGGAAATCACTGTGGCCTTTTTGATGTATGCTAAGTGATCAGTTAAATAAAGTGCACATCTGGTTATGGTTTGGGTTTCTTAGGTTTTATGAGCGTAAAACGCAGCCTCGTCTCAACAAAATGTACTCGTCCAGAAAATACCAGAACATCTTTAATTGCAGACTTTTCCACATTAGATCTCTTAAAACCCTTTTGGACAATCTCATTTTCTGCAATCACACAAATCCAATGTGGGATTTGTGACTAGAGGAGAGTAGAAAGAACGGTATGAGTAAATATGAAGGGATTTAGGCAGTGTATGTGTTGGGTTACTCTCTGACCTGTCTGCTCTTCAGCCTCTGGCCAGGAAACCCCCACACTGTTACTGTTACACCTGACAGACTTCAGTGAAGCTTAGATGATCTCATCAATCCCTTTCCTCTTAGTCCTTCACCATCTGTTTTGTGAATTCTGAAACATACCTGCAGACTTCTCACACATTCATAAAGGACATGAAAATCAGTTTATTGACACTTATTCAACTTACGGCTAAGTAACTGAACGTTATACATCTGTGCACAGAGAAGGGAAGTAACATAGACTGCAAGAAAGGCAGATGAACTGAGTCCTGCCATTATTTAACTGCAGCTTTTAAACTAAATCAATAAAAAAAAGAAAGAAACTGTTAAACGGAACAAATTACTACTGATGCACTTTATAGTTTGAAGATTCGAGTCCCTGCTGAATGCTGCCTGCCTCCATGCTAAATCACAATGAATGTGCCATGTTATGACAGTGAGTATGATCAAAAACAACAACGACCAAGTCGAAATGTTCTTTGGTTCACTGAGTTTTAAAGGTCCAGTGTGGATGTAGTATTTAGTGGCATCTAGCAGTGAGAATACTCCTCTCCTCACCCTTCTCTTTCCAAGCCTGTAGGAGAACCTACGATGGCTACAAACGGTGCTTTTCAGAGCCAGCGTTTGGTTTGTACATTCTGGGCTATTGTCCTGTATTGTATTCTAGAAAGATGGAGGTGCAACATGGCGGTCTCTGCAGCAGAGGACCCACTCCCTTGTAAATATAAAGAGCTCATTCTAAGGTAACGGAAATGTAATTATACTTATTTTTAGTGATTATACAATAATGAAAACATACTTATGAATATTATATTCGAAATAGATACCACTAAATCCTACACACTGGTCCTTTAAACTCTTAGAGACACTACAAGTTTAAAATTTATAAAAACTTGACATTAAAACCATCATCCATTGTATAAAAAAAATAAACAGAAAAATTTTAATACAACTAATCTCGTATATGAGGCAGTTTAATTGGATTTCATGACAGCTGCTGTAAGGGGCGCTGCAGCTGATTCAGTGTCTGTTATGTGGAAGAGATCCTGAAACATGGAAACGACGCGGCCAAAGTGAGAGCCTTCCCAGAACACCTTGCCACATCTGGTGCAGACATAGAAGATCGGTATCCTCGGCAGGAGGCCAGGGGGCACGGTGTGGAGCTGTATTTGCACCCCACCGGGAAAGGTCAGGGTGTCTTGGTCCAGACCTGAAAAGGGGGCCCACTGACACTGAAGGGCATACCTGGGGAGGTCAGGGGTCACACTGGGGGTCACCTCCTCATCCTGTTGTTGTGAGTGGTCAGTGTTGTCCTGGTCCTGCAAAAACCCTACAAACAAAATATTAAAATTAAATGACTTTATGTTTGAACGGTCAAAATGAAGTGAGGTTATTCACAGCAAGTCCAAAAGACATGAGAAGTAAAGGCATGTGGACAGAGGTTTGTATCTTCTCCTCAGTATCATATGGAGTCCATTCACAATGAGCCTCTTCCATGATATCATATGGCTTGACTGACCTTTCTGTTTAAGCATCCTCATCATGTCCTTTCTGGGCACCGCCATGTACTGATCACTGTTACACGCCTGGACAGACACATAAAAACACTCAGCTATTAGCAGCAGGGTAAAAACAAGAGTTTCCAAAGCTTTCACTTGCAAAAAAATGATAAGATGAACAGATGATCAGGATGGCAACTTCTGGTGAAATGTAGAGGAAAGAAAATTACAAAACTAGCATGATGCTGTTTCACAATCTGACAAGCATTTTTCTTGAAGCATACCAACCCCTGAAACCGACTGGAGTATATAGTGACTTTCAGCCCTCTCAGACATGTAGCAGCAATGTGGGTCAAACTATAAGTTTGCTTTAGTGAAGGTATGGTAACTACAGTGACCAGAGTTCACCTGTTCAAGTCGAAAAGAGTCAGACCTATTATTAAAACCAGGTGTAGACCAGAGTCGCAGAGCCTGAAAGCTTGTGTTGACCCATTCACACCAATGGCAAGCTGCTTTGTGTTACAGAGAGATGGGATCAGTGTGTGAGTGTGTGTGTGCATAGAGGCAGCGTTTACGCCTCAGTAATGTTCACATGTCCATGCTGTCTTGTCCTTTTCCATGGTAAAGGTCTCCTTGGTGGGACATTAGTGACCTCTTGTTCGCCGGCCCCTAACGTGCACACACACACTTGTCTGTAAGCCATCCTGACAGCATGTCGGTGCTAAAAGCCTTGTCAACACACCTGAGCTCCACCCAGCAAACAGCATTCCACTTAGAGGTGGGCTGTAAATCAAACCACACTCGCAGACCTCACAAAGCAAGGATTCTTGACTAGCTCACTCAAGGCCGGTTTGTCCCTCTCTACGCAGAAAAAAATTTAATGAAGACTGCAAATCAGAAAAAGCATGCCGTCCGCTCTGTCTGCACATTCAGAGCGGTGTTTGCCTGTGTGGCGACTGAGGTCAGGACAGGAGAGAGCGGCTAGACAGTGGAGGTGTGGGAATAGCAGAGGTGTCATCTCCTGTCTTGCCTGTGGGAAGAAGCTCATCTCTCCCCGTGTACATTCTGTATTCTCCTCTTTGTATTCTGCCTTACACACACGCACACACACACACAAGCTCACCACAGAGACAAAACACTTGACAATTCGCACAGGCTCCATTACAGCGCGCATGAACCACATGCATACAAGTGCTCACGGCGCATACACATGGCTCACACATACACGCGTGGCTGCAGCCAGGAAAACAGACCCAGCTATTTGCTCAGCTCAAAGTTTCCCAGAGTTGAGCAAGCCAGAACCTGCTCTGAACTCTCAAGGATAAGCCACGGACCGGCAGGCACACACGCACACCGTCTCACACACGCAACCTGGATGGAAATAATTTGATCTATAATTAATCAAAACATAGCAAGTTACAAATGTAGAGATCCTGCAGGGACAAATAAATAGAGGAAAAGAAGCTGGGGAAAAAGTGTTTAATTGTGTGTAATTTTAGAAACTACATTAAGACAAATGTTGTAGTGATATTAAAAAGCATAATTGGGAGCAGTCAGAGCTTTAAGTGCCTTAATGTGGAAATGGACATTACAAAACAAACTTGGTCAGAGTGGTCAGCTCTTGCGGTGCCTTACATATTTGAAAGAACCAGGATGGTGGCTCTGTGCCCTATAAGTTTTAAAACCAGGTTGAATCGGATGATTTCAGTTTTTGGGTCACTGCAGGACACAAACTGACTTTTTCCAGCACCACTTAAGCACTACAGTTTTCATGCATGCAGTTGTCACAGAGAGAGAGAGAGAAAGGTATGAAGGTGTCGTCTCCCCAGCTCCTGCATGTCTGGTGACACAGAGAGACTTCGACTGGCAGTATTGTCAAACCAATTAAAAGTTGGCGTGTTTGCACAGGCAAACTGTAATGTTTGTGAT
This sequence comes from Chaetodon trifascialis, assembly GCF_039877785.1. NCBI lineage: Eukaryota > Metazoa > Chordata > Actinopteri > Chaetodontiformes > Chaetodontidae > Chaetodon > Chaetodon trifascialis. The sequence goes on from NC_092075.1 coordinate 12,506,177, forward strand.
CACCAAGAAGCACGGCATGTGACTTCAGTCACCACAGTCTGTGCAGGGTGATCAGCTGGACCCTCTGGAGTTTTTTAAAGAATGATGCCTGCAGCCGGTCTACGCTGTCATGTTATGGAGTTTTAAACAGTGTGTCTTTCAGGTGCATGTCTTCATTAGCGCGACTGACTGTGGATTCAGGGTCTTCCTCACAGTTCAGCAGCATTTGCAAACCTGTCAACTTCTATTGCAATACTGCCATTACATTACAACATTAAACCAGCAAACCCAAACATTTTTCTTGTTTTAATTTCTTCCACTCTATAAAGTTTTAGGCAGTTTCTACATTGATCCATTTCCTTACTCTTTCTGTCTTTTGTTCTTTCTGTGTTTTCAGGGACCCTTCTGCATTCTCACACTCTGTGTGGCCGTGCCAGAGAAAGAATGCTCCTTGCCGTGACAACAAAGGCTATCTAAAGTGTGATACTGTGTTTCAAAGGATGGGAGGTGGTGGAAAAAAAAAGAGGAGAGAAAGGGGTATAGTGGGGAGGAGGTAGGCAAGAGAGGGAGGGAAGGGGGGGTGGGGTGGGGTGGGGGAGAGATTTTTCCCTAACGTTCTCAAGCACGCACGCACACGCGCACACACACACACACACACACACACACACACACACACACACACACACACACACACACACACACACACACACACACACACACACACTCTCACACACAAGCTCAAACTGCACGGGCTCTGTAGGCAGCTCCCATGGGAAAATCCTAGACCAATCTCAAAAGGCGGTGCGTTTAGGGCCGATGTAGGTCACATGGTCAGAGCAGCCAATTGGCTGCTAGTGATTTGATTCAAATTGTGGTAAGTCAGGTAAGGGGCAGCGTGGGAACCAGAGAAAAGAAGAGCAAGAGGGGAGCAAGAGCTGCACCATCGTTTCCCTTTGAAAATGTTGTCTTTTCCTTAGCAATGTGAATTTCAAGTCCAAGTTAAGGTTAAATATACTTAATTCCTCTGTCCAAGGCTGCTGTGGTCTAAAACATACACACAGCGTATAAGAAAAGAACTTCTTTTTTTCTAGAAACTACTGTAGCCTTTCCAAGGGAAGAAAAATAAAACATACAACGCCAGAGATTCATTGTTTGCTCCCAGCACCCCATGTCTGGGATGTTCTGCCATCTTCGCTTCCCTGTCATTCTGTTGGGCGGATATGAAATTGTGTTTCCTCTGTGAAATGATGTAGGTCCATTGTAAGTAGGATGGCTGAGGTGGAAAAAGTGGCCTCATACTTCCCTAGAAGTGATGAGTAAGGAGAAGCTAACCAAAAGCATTGACCTTTTTCTCTGCTTTCCCACACAGTCCCAAGGTCACACTAGGTGATTTGGATACCTTCCAGCAGCGATGAACAATCTTACACATGATTTTTACTGACAGATGCAAACGGCGGAAAAGTGACATGTTTAATTTTCTTTGGCTGGACGGGAGGAAGGAGAAAGGAGTGAAAAAAAGTTCACTTCATTTAGCGCTTTCCCACTGAGAATGCTGACATCATTTCAGAGTCAATCATTAAATCAAGTTATCTTTGAGTGGAAAATGAAGCCTGAATACCAGCTGGCACTCGCGATTGTATGTGTGATGCATGCGCAATGTGATGTGGTTTATTAGCACATTGTGTCAGTTTTTTATGGAATAGTGGATCCTTTTAAGAATAAATTCTTCCTGTATATACTGTATCTAAACACCTGGAGTAGCGATCACTTTCCTGCTGCAGCAGAGAAATACTGCAGTGACCTATTAAATGTACTTTCCCACAGTATCCTGAGGGTATCTGGCCAGTGTCTCAGCCCGACAGTCTGAGGTAATTACCAGCTCTGTTAACTAACCACTACCACCTGACAGCAACCTGAACTTGGACCACAGCGGAGCCTGTCTGGGCTTGACATCACACACACCTTCCTCTGACTCACTCTACTCACACACATGTACAAACATACACACTCGCACATACTCCACAGGCATGCAAAAGATGTAAAACCTCACATGCACCTCACGCACACATGCACACCCTTCCCTGACTCACGATTGCACCCACTCCTTTCACCTGCATGAAATACAAATTGAAGAAGTCACATTACTTCCTTCATGAGTTTCTCAGAGAGGCGACTCATCCCGTTGAGAATCTCAACGCGAGAGCCTGCTGTTAATTTTATTTTGTGCGTATATGCTGCGTATGTAAACAACATGGACAATTAGATTAAGAGGATATTACATGCCCAGTGAACTTCGTCTAAAATCACCCAAGACAGATGTGCTATGCTTTCGATATCGAGTTCACTTTGTTACTCCAGTACTGCTTAGTTACTCATTGGGCTCTACTCTGTCAGTTCTCACGGGGTTGAGGAGGCGTGAACCCATCCACCAGCATCCATTTCTTATTGGCAGTGATGTCTGTGAATAAATCCTCTGAGCTGTAATTTTACTTTTTTCTTTGGCCAAGCAGTTTGAACCGATTTCTTTAACCTTCTGTTCAAAAAATTAAGAGAAGCCTTTTACCCAGTAGAATACTATTCAGGCTTTAATCCCATCTCACTCAAATCATGCATTTCCTAAATATCTGAAATGTAGCATTTACTGACAGATAAGACTGAAAATCATTGAAGTGGTTGTCTTATGGCTTTTTCAGATATTAGAAAGACTTGCAATGACTTTTATATATGTTTTTTTGAATACACCTTATTTTGTCTGGCACATTTTATACTTTCTTTTACTGTATTTACTTTAAAATAAAAAAAATATGCTGTATGTTCATCAAATTTACTGTCAATTTATTGTCTTTTTAATTGAGGGTGACTCAGTTAACAGACAAATCTCTGCATCAGCACTACTGTACAAAACGTAATATCCTATGAAATGCATTATATTGATGGGACAATTTCATTCTTTATAATCAATATTTCACTGACTTAATGCCCCGCTTGTATAACTCTTGCTGAATATCATTTTGCCTCTTCCTCTCATTAACTTTGTTGTCCTCTTTCGACCAGTTTCTCACCCTCCACTTGGCCTCCACATTTCTGTCTTTTCTTCCCTCCCTCCTTTGCTCCCTTTACTGGAGCCCACTAAAAGGGGTAATGAAGAAGATAATAGTCTAGAGTTTAGCAGATAACAGTCTAGCCACCACACAAATAGCACTAATGCTTTCCCTTGGCTTGGCACAGACGGCTCATTCTGTTTTTCACCCACTCAACCTTCAGTCTCAACCTCTATCTCTCCCCCTCTCTAACTGAACCTACGTCTTCTCTCTTGTTCTATGTCTTGCTTGATGCTCCATCTACCCCCTTCCAGCGTTCATTTCAATCTCCCTCTCGCCTTCTCTCTAGTTGTCTCTCACCTCTAACCCCTCTCTTTCTCTCCTTCTCCAAGTACTCTTTTTTTCTCTCTCTTCAGACGCCAGATAGCTGGGGCCGGTCTAAGCCAAACAGCTGAGGAAAACAACGTACTGAAAAGCTCCGTTGACAATGCTGCTCACTGGGCAATGGGTTTTGAAGAGGGATAAAAACAGCTCATCTCAAAAACATAAAAAGCTGGATTAAACCGCCAGTCAGCCTCTATTGATATGTTGCTTCTTTTGGTTTTATGGGTTAAAATTAAAACAACTAAAACATTCAACAAGTTGGCGGGGCAATACACTAGGTGGCACATGACATTCATCACTTGCCCTTCTGTGTTTTCCAACTGTTACTCCCAATGTTCAGCTTCTTATCACAACCTACTGAGCAAGAATAAACTGAGAAAAGTCCACATGGTTGACTGCATAAGGCTGGAGAAACCCTGGGATCCGTTTTCTTTTGCAAAACACAATTGTTGAGGAGGCAAATGGTGGCTTTTGTGGCACTGTCATATGTGCAATAGAGACAACTGGTCTCTCAAATATAGTGCAACCATGCAACTGTCAGTTAACATTTGTCTCTCTGAGGTGGACCTAGTGCTCCAAATGTTTTCCCACCCGTTTGCCTATTCAGTGCGCTGTTTACACATGCTTACACGCTAAAACTGTCTAAATATGCTAATTATTCCCATTCCTTCAATGCACCCATTCAACCCGATATTATTACGACATCTACAGCTTTCCTCGACATGCGCTAACAGTTCTCAAACTGTCATTACACCCACACACTGCAAACTGAAATTCCACCCACTCAACCTGAATCCATCAACCTGAACTACATCTCCACACACACACACACACACACACACACACACACACACACACACACACACACACAGACAGCCCCGTCATGGGAGAGCCACCGGCAGATTCCTCTGCTCAACGTTTATCACTGCTGGCGCATATTTCACCCTTCTGCCCCCCCCCTTCACCCCTTCTCTCACTTTTCCTTTTTCATTTCTCATCTCTTCCTGATGCAGAGGCATGCAGGCACGCGGGGAATGTTATTGTAATGCAGAGTGATTCATCCAGGACTGTAAATATTGACAGTGGTGGCGGTGGTGGCTGCTGCCGCTGCTGCTGGTCTGGTCTCTCCTGAGGAGCTGAGGGAATGGAGAAAAAAATGACTCTCCCACATGGCTTTTTGACAGACAAGGTGTCGGCGTCGGAGCTGAGCAGCGCCAAATCGTTTTACATACTGGGTTTCGTGTCTGCTGGTTTGACAGTCGAATGCTTGCGTAACCTGATGTGGGAGTTCCATGGCAACAAACACATGGTGGAGGATCATGTGCGAGACTCTGCGGTAAAGACTCTCACTTCTTAGTCTTGGTTAGTCTCAAAGTTTTTTCTGTCTCTTCAGCTGCATTGTTCTGGAGAACCGAGACTTTACATCCTTACTTTTCTGCTCTCTCCCCTCTCCTGACTTCACTGGGAGTGGTATAAATTCCAGCTAATTGTACAGCTTGAGGCATACACTGCTGGCCAGATTCACACAGGTGGGGGCTGGCTTATTTTTTCATGTCTTTTATTTACTGTATATAGCACCCAAGCAGGATCCCAATGAAGCAAGTAGCTAATTTTGGTGCAATCTGCACCAAAATTCTCATTCATAATAATTTCAGATACAGCAACAACACCACAAGCGGCACTAAGCACAATCTAGACTTTCTGCATCCATCAGACCACAAGGGTCCCTGTCAGTGAGGCTCTGCTCATCACTGACAACAAGCCTCCTCTATACTCGGTTCACCTGCTTGTGTGGAAACAGCACTACAGACAAGAAAATTCAATATGCAAGTTGTGTTTTTTGCTTGCCCCACAGAAAGAGGTGGGTGAGGCAAGCTGGTCTGTGTGCAGTTCAGATCCCAGAGGTGTAGGTGTGTGTACAAACATCCTGTATAGTATGCACAAAACTGCATGAGCGTTCACTGTCTGTGTCTCTTTTTGGAGTATATCTGGCAGCCTTACAAGCTCTCTCAGCCTTAAGATAGAACTAAACCAACAGCTTGAAATATTTACAGTGTCTACAGTTCGTAACTGGCATGTGAATGACCAGTCACTGAAAGATCAAGGAGACCACATGAAAAGCCAAAGACCATCTTTGAACAGCAGTTACAATCTCCACTCCATACATGAACCCTTGTTCCCCCTGAAGCAATGTTCAATACTCATGTGATGACAAATGAGACAGCTCCACTCACTGATGAAGACCATGAGAAGTGGTTCAGAGCTCTGTAAGCATTTAAGAAACCTTTTAGTTTAGATTATTTAAGTTTGATATATGGACTGATGCTTGAGCAGCAAAAATCAGAAATGTGTAACACGAATTGTTTCAAAACGCTGCTTTGCATACCACACTGCGTGACATTGTTTGCATTATGTCTGTGTCCAACAATGGACAGTTTACCTTAAACTTCCTCAGACTGATTGAATTGGGTGGTGGACAAACTGCAGAGGCCATAATGGATGGACTCGCTCTTCATGATGCAGGCTTAGATAACATGACGACAAAGTCTTGTTCACAGACAGGCTTTCTGTCAGTGTTGGTATGTGCAACAGCATTTTACCAAAACTCAAGAACTGCAAGAAATCAGCTGGTCACAAGGTTCTTTACTGTGGGACACTTAATCGCTCCATTGTCAAGGTGAAGCCAAAAATACTGGCATGCTGAGGAAGTTGTGTTAAGAGAATGGAATCTCCTCATATCAGATGATCAGCATTGAGGCATGAAACACCACTGAAAATATCAAGATTACATATGAGAGGGGACTCTCATATCTCAACATAACACAACCAAGCACAGGTCTCGTCTTTGGTCACATACTCCTCTGACTGTGTTTATTAAGACCATGCTATGTATGGGGTGAGCACCAAACGCCATCTCCTGGTATTCACCTGAGAACCCCTGATTATCATGATGATTACCATCTTAAAATGCCCATTAGTTCAAATCTGCAAAAAATCATCAATCATTTATCATAGAGTTTTAAATAAGCATAAAATTCCTCCTCGGTGTAATCCTTTAGCGGAGCAGAACAACTGTGGAGCTCAGTAAGAACAGGTAGAGAGAGCTCTTTTAATGCTAAATCATGCCTTTTGATTGTAAGACTTATTTATTTGTCATTTCCCTGGTGTTTAAAGGCCTTAAAGTGTGTTAAGATGTGATTTTATAGGGGCCACAAATGACCAACTGGTCCACGAGACAATGGAGAGAGATGCTGAGCAAGATAGTACGATCATTACTGCTTCAAACTCTTATCAAACCACTGCTGAGCATGTGGACACCGACCGATGCTAACACACCTCTTTGTCTCTGTCAGACTATTCATATATATTATCAGTACACACACACACACACACACACACACACACACACACACACACACACACACACACACACACACACACACACACACACACACACAGGACAGGTTATGGAAGGGTGAGATAAAGGCAAATAAAGGGGGAAAGGGCTCAGGGTTAAGTGGCCATAATGATGCAGAATAAGACATCAGTCTGCGTGTGTGTGTGTGTGTGTGTGTGTGTGTGTGTGTGTGTGTGTGTGTGTGTGTGTGTGTGTGTGTGTGTGTGTGTGTGCGTGTGTGTGTGTGTGTGTGTGTTCAAACTCACTTCAAAGTGTCTCTGGGAGCCTTGTTCACGTCAACAGGAGACACAGGAGAGGACACACCATTAGAAACACAGAGAGGTAGAGGGGGAGGTAAAAAAAAAAGAAAAAGAGGGGGTTTGGGGGTAAAAAGGAAGCAGTACACGATGGGGAACAAAGGCTGAAGGGAAAGAGAGGACTGAGGATGGAGGAGGGTAAGAGAGGGTTAAGGAGAAGTGGGTCGGAGGTGAGAGGTTGGGGTATTAGGGCAGAGGAGGGGAGGGGACTCACGGTGAAGGGGTTCACCTCTAGTGTGAATGCAATGAGGTAAAACCAAAAGAAAGGACGATGGAGAGAGTTCCTGTGTCATACACCCGCTTTAATTCCACCCTTCCTTCCCTCCCTCCCCTGTCCCCTTCCCTCCCTCCACCGCTGCTGCTCCCTCTCTGCGACTGGCCCCAGCAAATTCCCTAGGGCCAGGGGCAGTCCCCTTTCAGTCTCCAGTGACACAGTAATTAGAAGTGTGGGAACTGAATCCGTCCCTCTTTCTGAGCCCCGCACTCCCACCCACACCCCTCCCGCGCTCCCTCCTTTCGCTGCCCCCACCCGCCCCAGCTCCCGGCTCCTACCCTTCCCCTCCACTTCCTTTGCCACCTCTCTTTTTGCACCGCACCTCATCACCCTCAGAAAAAGGTCTCACACGAGGTTAAAAAGATACGCTGACATCTAAGGCTGATACTGACCTCACATTAAAAACAAAGCATGTATATGAGCCTGCATCCTCTGCCTCTAATATGATGACACAGTCAAATTCATATAATAAACATATAGAATTCAAATATGAATACATTTTAATTGGCAACTTTAAGGATATTGAAGATATAATGGAAAGCACCTGCTGGCAGATTCATTTAAAATCATAAATCTAATGAGAATATAGACAGGCTGAAACATCATGGGCCACCTGTGATGTTCATGGACATCACATACCATACCCTTCATTCACCCCCTGACCCAATCCACCCCACCTCACCCCCGCCTCCTCTACAGCCACAGAGTCCCCTATCTCTTCGAACAGAGCGACGCTGTCTCTCCCACTCTCTGTCAAGCCCACCACCACCCCAACCCCCATTCGCTATCTCCGCCGCGATAACCATGGGAACAGCAGCACTGTGGGAACGGGCCACCAGTTGACCAAAATAGACAGCAGGAAAATGGAGGGAAAGAAAGAAAGAAAGGGCTCCCTGCATCCAAGGAGGCTTGTGTGTGTGTGTGCGTGTGTGTGTGTGTGTGTGTGTGTGTCGGAGGTCCATGGGATCATCCAGACAGACAGGTACTCAGGCACTCCAGTCACCTCTGCTTTCCACCAGCAACAAAGGGGACGCTGGGTGGCATGAGTTGCTACATTAATTCATTAATGGATATGCGGCTTTGGTTGGAGTTGGTGGGACATACTGAAAGCTCTCTTCTCACACACACACTTTTAACGGTCCAGAAGTGACTAGGTAGCAGCGTCCCATGTGAAAAGGCTACACCCTGAACCACAAACACCCACACCCAAACAGCACACTAAAACTACGCTATCACACACCCTGTCACACCACACAACCACGCACACGTGCAAACACAAGGTCTCAGTAAAAACAAGTTTGCATGGGTTCATGAATGAGATGACTGGGATGATTGGCAACTGAAATTTAGAACAGTTATGCAGGGATACTTTCAACTAATATCAGGCTGATGCTCTTGTACAATCAATGAAAACACCAGAAATTAAACCATAAAAAGCTCTTTAATGATACTGAATCTTGACTGTAATATATTGTTTATGAATTACTGTTACTCCTATCATCATTTGAGCATCTGCATTTGGAAACGATAGGAGTTTTTATTTTGCATGTACCAGAGCCTCGCAGGTCAGATTCCCTCCAATGACCATGTCACATGCATGGATATACCCGTCAATATCGGGAATATAAATATATAAATAAATAAAACTACCACTACTGTTTTCTTATATACTACCATACTGCCATTACTGTTCATACTCATTTTTGGTGTGTTTATGTTCTACTGTATTTGGTGCATATACAATGATGCTGCTCTCTAGAGAGTACACACAAGAATACATGCATCCAAACACATGTCAGACTTCATGGCATTAGTGAACATGCACGGATGTAGTTCCCAGGAGGAGGAGGAGTAGGAGGAGGAAACGGGGAAAAGACGCAAGTTGCGCATCATCGTCTCTTTTTTTTTTTTTTTTTTACCTACTGTTGGTTTAATTTTCCATCCCTTTTATATCCTGTGTGTCTCTCAGTAGCTTAGAAGTCCAAGAAATTTAAAATCTTGGCTTCCTCTCTTTTTTTTTTTATCTCCCTTCCTCCCTCCCCAAAACTCACAGTATGTATCCATCTCCTGCTTTCCCTCTGTTGCTTTGTGTGTCATAGATCTCCTCTCTGGACTCTCTTTGCTCTTTTCTCATCTGATATCTATCAATCCATCTACCCTCTCTATCTATCCACACTGCTAGCCCCCCGTCTCCCTTTGCACTTTCAGGCCTTTCCCAGGCCAAGCAGCCTGACCTCTCCAGCCTTCTACCTCTTTGCTCCCTGGGGGTAGGGGGTGTCTGCCTATGGCCATTCCCTCCCTGCAAGGACTTTCACTTTAATCTGACTCTGAGTAACAGAGAAGAAAGGGAGAACAACACAGGGAAAATGTGTGTGCGTGCGTGCGTGCGTGTGTGTGTGTGTGAGTGTGTGCCCGCCAAGCCTGCGGCTCGCAAAGCAAACAGTCTTCTAACCTCCAGATAGCATCACATCACGCAAACTGCAGGCTTTAGGAAGAACCACGGCAAGACGTGGGTTAAAGTTTTAAGGCTCAGCTGGCCTCACATTCCCAAGATCTACACACGCACGTACAAGCGGCACAACACAGATCAGACATTTAAAGAATGTTCGCAGAAAGTACAGACCTGCGCTCAGAACATAAACTGTGAAAACACACAGTCTCAATGATGTCAAGCAAGAAAAACAGGGATGCATCGCAGGAGCATCAACACAACTCGCAAATACAAAAAGTACAGTGGTGGAGTTCACAAGCCACAGACTATGTGGGGGGTTACCATCCATTATCTCTGTCTCCATGAGGTTTAAATTTAATTGTTGACACAACTCATTCTCGGAAACTGCACACACGCACACACGCACACACACACACACACACACACACACACACACACACACACACACACACACACACACACACACACACACACACACACACACACAATGCAGGGGTGTCTAACAAAAAAAAAAAAAAAAACACTCAGCCCACGATGGCTTGTTGTTGTACAGATAGATAGGTCACTGGTTCCCAGTCTTGTTGGTTTTCTGTCCTATCAGTTGCATTAACCACATTCTCAGAAAACTGAAGGTGTAAATCAGTTCTTGATTGGTGGCTGAATAAAAACCAGCAGGGCTCTGGTTCCTGTGGACCAGGATCTGAGGTGCTCGGGGAGTATGTGTCTTCCACACACCATAAAATTCGACAAAAACCTGGGAATCGTGGATCATCCACCTTTTGTGACTCCAGTTGCATTCTGTCAGATCTCTTTTTTTTAACAGTCACCAAACTCTATAAACAGGAGACAGGAAGACACATTCAACCACACAATTTCAATACCCCTACTCTTATGTGACACTAAGCACACACACAACAGACCACACACATTCAGCACGCAGAGAGATGGCAATCATGAGCTGAGAGGTAGCTAAAATTATGCAGTTAATAACCTAACATTAGCAAAAACACAGCAGGGAAGGATAACGTGATTTGCTTCCTAAAACTCCTTCATGTCATAAAGGATGTTGTTATTGTAAGCACAAACCTGCTTAGGACGGGGCACTTTGTCTTCTCAAATATTGTTTTATAACTGTCAAATGTCTACCAGAGCTTATACTGGTGTCCTAAACATGTGGAAAATGTGCCAAAACATACCTAACCAAAAACCTTTAGTTTATAATTTTGTGCAGTCTGGAGCTGGGTGCTATGGTGAAGTTTGGCCATGTAATTAAACTGGAATGAAATCCTACAAACTTCAGAGTAAATTTGGTAGAATGACTACTACAGGGTAATAAGCAGTCTTGAATCAATCAGTAAACAGAGGACTGGCTCCATGTTAGCCTGTTAAGTTGTCTGCATCCACAAAAACTGATGTAACCCTCATATTCTTGGCATAAACCTGCAATCAAGTTATTCTCTCTCCCAGCAATCAGATCATGGTACACACACAAAAAAACCTCTTCAAACAGAAGGTTAAAAAAAATTGGGTTGCTGCCAAAAGGCCTCATTTGTAATATCACATGTGAGCAAGCATGGCTGCCTCAAAAGCATGACTGCATGTGGAGGAGTTACCCGAGCTACTAAAGTGGGTCCGTGTGCCACAGAGTTGTAATAATAACAACCCTAAACCTCTCAGCTATTTCTCATTGGCAGGTATTAGCATGGCTGACAAGAGTTGGTTATCATTCTAGATATGTGCAGACTGAGTTGAGATGGTTTTGCTGTGTTGCGCTGCGTGTTGAGTGTGGGAGAATGATCTATGATTCACTAAGCTCCAAAGACTGAAGATCACATTTCACTATCGCAAGGGAAATCATTATACCGTGACCACAGTCAAAAAGACAGTCATACCAGCAGTATCCGGGTTTCTCAAAACACGATTGCCAGGGCTAGTTCTCACAACATTTTTCTAAAGTTACCTATTACATTTCCACTTCATTGGTGCAAGCAAAATTTGTGGGTAAGCCCTCTTAAATCTAGACAAGATAGTTGCATGGGTACAGACGGGAAAACAAACTGAGTCCAAGTGTTTGCATGTATTTTCAAATTTCTAATCAACAAATCTTTGACCTACTTTTGCAGTTGGCTCCATACAGTCAAAGTCTCTGCAGCTTTTAGCCAGACTTAGAGCATATCCCCCAAAAAATGGCCACATTTTCAAGTTGTTCAACGCAGTGAACAATAATGCATTTTTTTTGGGCTCAGATTAGTTTTCTGTGTGGTGCTGTTGTCATTAGCTGACCCAAGCTTTGTTATTATACTGCAAAGAATTCTGCCTCCCTAAGGAGACTATTTAGAAGCAGAGGGCAATCACTCACAGCAGCTCAGTCTGGCTGTGCAGCTACTGTGCTCTGAAAAACATGAGAAACTTCCTCTTTCTGTGTGTACGTTTCAGAGGAAGGCATCAGTAAGTGGTTCCCTCTCCCTGAGCGGCAGGGGAAAGTAGACCCTCTCGAGTGCCTCTCGGCTTCCCCACCTCCCCCATGAGCCAATAATGCAGTCAGACAGAGACGCGCACACACACACACAGACACACAGTGTGGTTTCTCCTCTAGAGGGGAACATAAACAGGGCTGTCTGTCTGCGAGCGGAGAGCTAGTTCTCATGACATCACCACCCAGCAGGAATGCTCTGCTCTGCCCCGTCAAAACCCCTCCACTGGCCAGCAACTTGCACACACACACACACACTCACACACACACAAACGCACACATACACAAAAACACATGTTGAATGATTTATGCACGTCCACATTTTCACAGAGAAATGCACCACATACACAACGCGAACCCAAATGGCAGTTTGAGCCATTTTCTCTGCTTTTGCATCTTCTTACTTGCCAATTGTTTTTCATTTCTCGTGGTTCACAGACATCTTCCTCTGCATCTCCTCACTTATCTTTATCGCACGTTAGCTCATATCTCTTGCTCACAATTTCTCATCCTCTCATATCTGTGTTGCCTGTGCTGCCTGCAGTGTCAGACCACACACAGACCACAGAAACAGAGCATGCATGAGAGACAAATGAGAAAGCACTGAAGTACAACCACCTGCATATAGAGAATGAAGCTATATGAGCTATGAGAAAGTGTGTGTGTGTGCGTGTGTGTGTGTGTGTGTGTGGGTGTGGGGGACATGGGAAATTACGCACTACTTCATTGTATTGGTGTTTGGAGGAAAAGCCCTATTGAAGCTCTCCCTCCTTCCTTCTCACCTCTCTTCCTCCCTCCCCAACTCTCTCCTCCCTTTTCTATCCCTCCATCATTTCCTGCCTCATCTTTCTCTTCTGAGCCATCTTCCCTCCATCTACCCTTGCTATTTTCTCCATCTTATTCCACCTTCTTGCTTCCATCTCCTTTATCCATCTCAACCTGTAACTGTAATGTTTTCTGGCAATTTCTCTCCCTTCTCTTTTTCCTCCTCTCTGTTTCTCTCAGGCTTTTGGGGAAAGCAGGGGCAGGAAGCAGCTTGGCTCTCAGACAATGGAACACATCAAAAAGCAGCACCAGCCTCACCAACTTCACACACACACACACACACACACACACACACACACACACACACACACACACACACACACACACACACACACACACACACACACACACACAAACAGAGCAAGACAAACAGGACATTCCAGCTGCCGGCTGCACCGGATTCCTCGCCTTGGCTAATCTGAAACGGAGGAGAGTGAGACTGGGAGTGGAGCGGAGCAGGGAGGCAGGGTGAGAACAGTGGGTGAGGGAGAGAGCAGGGAGATGGGGGGGGGGGCCTAAGCAGAGGGTGAGAAGGAGAAACAGACAGAGAGCGAGAGAGAGATAGAAATGTTGGGGAGCAAAAGAGGGGGAATTTGGAAAGGGCCTTAGAGAAGGTGAAGCAGGGCTGAAAAAGGATTTGAGAATAGTAAAACAATAATGTGCTACTGTAGAGTTCATGTTTGCATGCAAATGTGTCCCCATCTTGTCTAAGGTGGCATGTGTTTATTGTGGTATGCATAAAAATCATGATATGCATATGATCATGTGACTACCCGCCACACAACTGCAGATAGAAAGTAGCTGGAAAATAACAAATAAATTGGATTATATAAAGGATGTATACGTGTGTGCCATCATTTATTTAAACATTCATGTGTGTTAAAGTGAAATCAACAAGCAAGGACTTATTTTTATAACTTCATCTTCTCGCATAAGTATGTTTAATGAAACAAATTTCTTGTTGCGAGATATCCTTTTGGTTGACATGTACTCAACTGAAAACAGTACAAAGACATCTAATGTTAAACTTCATCACCTTTGATTTTTGTAAACATCTGCGTATTCTGAACTTGATGCAGCAACACGTCGGGACAGGAGTGACTAAAAACTGGGAAAGTTGTGGAATGCTCCAAAAACACCAGTTTGGAACATTTCACAGGTAAACAGGTTCATTGGTAACAGGTGGTAGCGTCATGATTGGGTATGAAAGGGGCATCCTGGAAAGGCTCAGTCGTTCACAAGCGAGAGAGGTAGGAGGTAGGAGAGAAAATGGGGGTGGAGGCTGATGAGGAGAGACTAAGGTAGGAAAGGACATTTTAAAAATACCTTTTCCAGGTAATTTCAATGCTGGCTTTTTAAAATCATTTTTGGAGGTTTGCCATCCACACTGAAAGGCCTTGCTCCACCTTGTCTTTTAGGCAACTGGCAAAGAAACAAGCAACCAAAAAGGTTGTGGGAATGCACCAACCGTCTGGCAAACTGTCAGTTTACAGGACAGAGTTTAGTTCCTCAGACTCTCTGATCACTTTTTTTCCTACAGATTGCACAACAAAGGCACTTATCAACCTTTATTTCTGTCTCTGGCTCCAGAGAACTAACATTCATAATATGATTCTGCACATCATGATTCAACTGTAAAATAATAATAGACTGACAGTCAATATAGATGCGATCCATTTTGGCTAATCAACTGAATTTCTGCTTTACACTTAAGTGGGGTTCAGAAAATACAAACAGAAAAACATATGAATGACAACACCTGTACTGTATGAATGGATTTACTCACAAAGTAAGCCATCACAGGGAAAGCAGCAGAAAGCTGTCTTCTTAAACAATCATTACCTCTTGAATGATTCCTAGATCTGCAATTAAATGTCCTGAAAAACATCAACTTAAACACACATTCATCCATCCTTCTGAGTGTTCAAAGAAACCTGAGAGGTGTCTGAGCAGCTATAAATTCACACACAAGAAAAGCAGACACAAACACGCAGATACATATCATGAGTGCACCTGCACACACAGGTGTCATTGCATGGCTATGCTATCCTGGGGCCAACTGCGCTGTGGGAAAAAAGACAGGCATGATTTCTTAAAGAGCAGATGCTTGGTGAGTGATGGCTCATCTTCTATCTTATCTATCCGTGTTCATGTGTGTGCATGTGTATCTACTATTGTGTCTGGCAGCCATGAGAATCAACTTCAAAATGAGTCAGGGACGCTAAAGACACGTCTCACAGGTTACAACCAACGGATTTTCTGTGGGATTTTCACACCATTTACGAGAATAATTCAACGTTTAACCACCGCTTTCAGAAGAATCATATCATGATTATTGTTACATGTGATTTTGCATACACATCTGTGCCATGCATATAATAATAATGTATGACCAACATTTACCACTGCATAAGACCACTGGTTCCCTTTTCATTGACTTCTTCATGAGTCCCGGTGCATTCCAGTGAAGCACACAGGAACAGATTCACATTTTCTGAGAAACAATTACTCAATGAGTCAACATCTCATTCCAGTAAAAAAGTCTCCTTACAGAAAACATTACCTCCTGAGTAGGAAAGTGAAAGCCTAATATTTGTGGTCATGTCTTGCTTGCTTGCTCGTTCATTCATAAATTTGTGCGTTGGAGTGACACAACAATCACAATGGCCTTTCCTGATTTGGCTCTGCTGCAGACAGACAGAAAGACACACGCAGCGACAGCACGTCGCCCTCCAGACGAGAAGGAGTCGGAGACACAGGATGCCCATCATTCACTCATAACTGCACCCGCTATCTACATGCGGGCACAAGTGACCTGTAGCATGCATGAGCAGCACTTTCTCTCAGTGTGTGTGTGTGTGTATTCACTTTTAGCACTTTCTCAAACTGTATGTATGTGTGTGTGTAACAGGAGACACGAAGCTCTGGCCACACTCAGTGGGAAATATTTGGGATGGTTTCCCTTGGAATGTCTTGGCGTGCCTATGGAATGCCGGCCCCCCCTCTCCCCTCCTCGCCACCCTCTCCTCCTCTGTCGTTCCCCTCTCGTCTCTGGAGAGGGGAGGGAGAGTGGGAAAAACGGCGGGACGCACAAATCTGACCCCTTGTTTTGTCACCACGAAGAACGGAACATGCACGGAGGGCAACACGTAAATGCAGGGGAAGCCGCAGAGCTCGAACACAAAACGTGTGAAAAAGTGAGAATGCGCGTCAGCCTGTCAGAGCTCGTGTGCGACCGAAGTGTGACACTGTGCATATTTGTGGTTATTGACAAACACTGCGTGCGTGTGTGAATAAAGGTGTGAGAATATACATATTTATGGACGTGTCTTCTGTTTTCCTCTGGAATCAAACCCAAGCATACATCCTGATACTGACCAGCCCTCTCTCACTCACACATGCACAGATACACACAGAGAGCCAGTGAAGGGTAACTTTAAACGTGTCTCAACCTCTCACATTCCTCATGTTTCTCAGCCCGCGGCTCTCTTTGTAGATCAAAGGACAGACAACAAGTCTTTCTATCGCCTCGCCCTCCTCCACCCCTCCTCTTCCTTCAGTGCCACCTTTCTCAGACACTCTCTCTTCCTCTTGCTCTTCCTCACTCAACAAACACTTGCACACAAACTGATTATATCTCACACAGTGTCTGTAATGCTGCTTAAACTACTCCACGTTTTTTTTTTTTTTTTGCCTATCTCGGACTCACTTGCTCCTTCTCGTGCTTTTGCGGCTCTCTCTCTCTCTTTTTACCTCCCTGCCACCACCTCTGTTCTCACTTCTCTCCCTCCCTCCCCTTTTCCTCTCTCTCACCCCACATCTCTCCCACCCCTCCCTCTCACGGTGTGGCGGTTCCTGTTGCTCTTGTTTTCACTTCCCCAGTAGTCTGGTGCGTGGGAACCAGTGTTTCTACTGCAATGGTGTCTACGACTGAGTCTGAGTGTGTGTACTGAGGTGACTGTGTGTGTGCGTGTGTGTGTGTGTGTGTGTGTGTGTGTGTGTGTGTGTGTGTGTGTGTGTGTGTGTGCGTGTGTGCATGATGGTGTCAATATGTGTTGGTCAGTTTTGGGTTTAGAGCGCATACGCATTTCACTGTACATATGCAAGTGCGTGTTGGTTGGTTTCATGTCTATCTCTCAAGATATCTCTGCTGTCTCGACATGTCTATAAAAGGCCAGTATGGGACATCACATGGAACTGCACAACCCCAACGGAAGTGCTCGTGTATGTGTGTGTTTGCATGGAAAGTATAGACGCAGCAGGCATTAGTGGTAGGGATAGGAATTAGCTGAATAAGGAAACTGTAATGGACTGGTCGCCAACTCCACCCTCTTACCCAACCCCTTGCAGGAATCCATACAGATGAAATTCAAGGACTACAGATTGAGTTCAATATTGTGACACGTGCCAACTTCTGCACAAACTAAAATTTATCCTTCTTAACACATTTTCCAGGCATTTTCTGACTGAAAAGATATACCAATTGGGGAAATAAATATTTTGTTCACCTTATATGCATGAAAGAATACAACTCTCAGTTTTCTGACATCTGGTTTTCTCAGAGCCACACTAACAATAAACCACACTAACACCATGAATGATTTTTTTTTAACCACTTCTTCATTATACATCAGTACAAGTGAGTACACAGAGAAGGACACACAAATACATGAGGCCCTCTATGTCTCCCTCTCTGTCTTGAGGTCTTGATGTTGGACACACATTCCTATGCCTCTAAAATCTCTGTTGGGCCTATTGATACACAGAGACAAACATTAACCCTTTCCCTGCACAGCCCTCACACACAAGTACACAAGTCTGTGGTTAATCTCCTCTTCTCTGTCTTTCTTTTTTGATTCTCTTTCCTTGCGACATTCATCAGTGGTGTATGTGCATGAGGGAGAAACACAGAGACAAAGGGAGAGAAACTAACCCGTCCATTGATAATCAGAGAGCTTTACAATCAGATAACAAAGGGGTTAACTTTGCCTGGGTGGGCCACGGAGAATCCCCCAGGGTGAAACTCTCTCTCTTTCTCTCTCTGTCACACACACACACACACACACACACACACACACACACACACACAAATAAAAAATAAAAATATTGTGTAATATGAAATGCATGTCATAGTTTCTAGGTATTGTCAGTCATGACATTTAGACACAACATTTTCTGATAACAATCTTCACACATTCAACTCGAGGGTTCATTGGAAAGGCAAAGGCAGGTCTTTTCCAGTCAGCTGTCATTTCTAGTTATTCTTTTTTAAAGAGATCTTAAATTAGGCTGAGGAAGCCTGGTCGAGGCTGTAAAAGATTACCCACATGCTGAGACAAAAGTTTTCTCAGGTTTGCTCTCTGAGCTGATGGGAAAGATCTGAGGAAGAGCTGTTACTAGTGGTATGTCACACTAAAGTCACATTTGGTCTTACTTTAGTCATAATATATCAAAGTGACTGCCGTTAGCAGTGACCAATAAATAGGAAAGGTGGGTGGATGACCATTTGGCCACTGGTGATTTAGGCAGTTTTTTGGTGAGCGTGTTTGCGTCGTCATTAAATCATCAAGACAGGAGGGAGCATCAAGGTGGTCCAGGCTTTTTACATTTTGGCTCTTGAGACAAATGCCACCAGTGGTGTATCAACACATTTAGGGCCCCCTACCAGGAGCAGGCTAGAACACCCAAGTTTAGATACTGTCCTGGAAAGATATCCCTGTCACAGACACACAAACAAACAAACGTCGTGGCATGCACAGGTTCCCCTCCACAGCCACCCACGGAGATATCTCCAGGCCAGGGACCGTAAATCTGACAATGAACGGCAGCAACAAACTGGCTAATGAACATCTTTCTGCCTCCACAAATATGATCAGACAGGAGTTGGAATAATTCAGTGCACGGCACCTTTAAGTGGATCCATATGCAAGTAAGCAATGTTTACGTAACTGTGGAAAGAAGAAGATGATACTGAAAGGTTTTTCCGGAAACATAATTAAAAAATATCCAGTTTCATTTCTCCTCCTGGTTCAACTTATTTCTGTCCTGGTTCTCTGGTGGTTAAAATACTATCCCAAGACTTGATTTACACTGCATGGTGAAAAATGTCTTTCTTTCAAGAAACACCAGATGTTTAATTTTTTTAAGTGATTCCTCCCTCATTCCAGTTATCTATCTATCTGTCCATTTTCCACCATCAGAGTTTCTCATCCTCTCAGTATAGGTGAGCCCATTGTACCTTGTTCTCTGAAATCACATTCCTGTGATCAATCCAGTGCAACACCCACATTACTGCCAGTGCCAAACCAATCTGCCTGCCAATCTCTCACTCCATCTTAATGAACAAGACCCAGTCAAGGTAACATTAAGGCGGAAACGCCAACATTTTCTGCCTAAGGGCCAAACTGGAAAAGGAGACTGAAGCCGCATGTAGAGGCGAACCTATATCAACTTTATATACCTTCATATACTTGCACTAGCTTCAGCTCCTTCCCCAACAGAGAAGTGGCAAAAAAGGAAAATAAAGAGTTTTTTTAAAAGCCCTTCTTCTCCATTCCCCCTTATCATATATTCATTTCTTCCCCTTTCACTCAGTATTACACAAAACAACACAGCCACCACAAGCTTTGTTCTCATAATTCAGGAACTTATACAGTTCTGCAATGTTTTAAAAGCCCAGAAATATTGCCTGGGTATTCATATTGCTTGTGCTTCTCACTGATAGAGGAACTCGAGTTTTTTCCTCTTTCTCATTGGAAGTCATTGTGTAGAAACGCATCAGCTAACGGCCTAAAGCAGAAATGTAGTTTGTGGCACACAAAAGTAAAAGTAAATTATTAAAAAGAATTATTGTTACTTTTGATTGTATGTATGTCATTTGCCTTCAATCAGTACTTGCCTCTTTTTACCGTTGGTGAAATTATGACTCTGTGCTCACTGCACTCACTATTTCCTCATTTGTACATATTGATAATCACTGACATTATTTTACTGAGTAAAACCAAAACAGAACTAAACAAATGCTGATGTTTATACACAGTTCATTTTAAAAAGACATTCAGAGCCAGCGTGAATTGCCTTACCTGGCAGCGGCTGAATATATCGCTGGTAGAGGGCTGGACATTGAAGTGTCTGAGGACTCGAACAGCCTGGTCTCTGGCCTTCTCTGAACAGTCGAGGGACAGACAGCGACCCTCACCTACTTGGGACCGCAGCTATACAGGGTGACAGAGACAGCACGTGTATGCAAGCAAAGTGGGAGCACATACACACAAAATGCATCGTGATGAGTTTGAAGACTTGAGATTTCAGTTCATATCAATTAGTGCTTACACTTTGGAACGGCTGTCCACAGGTGAGTATGACACGGCCTTCAGCTTGTGCTAACTGCCACACAACAAATACACATTAGAGCAAAAGAAAACATAAATGCAGCAACGCTATTATTGAAAATATGTACTAGTTTGGCTATAGGTCCCTCTTTAATGTCTTTACTGTCTGTGTACACAAAGGAATGTGTGTGTCTTCAGCTTGGGCTGCTAACTAACCTTTGCTGCTACTCTGTGGTCATCAGTGTTCTCCAACATGAGCACATCTACTCCTAAGCAGCGCAGGTACCTCCCAAGTCCCTGCAGCATGTTGTCACACACAACCCGCAACTGCTGGGGGGGCAGAGGGGGGGTGTCTTCTGAGGGCTTCTCGCCACACAGGAGGCCTTTCTCTGTGTCAGAGTGAGGGGGACTGACCCTTTGAGCCCCTTGACATTCCTAAAAAGACAGAGACAATAATGTGATACTTAACTGATCCCCGCAGGGGGATTTTCTTTTCATTTGCACGACAGTGCAGGGAGGTCAAAGCAGAGGGTGAGCTATACAACTGCACCCCTGGAGCTGATAGGACCTGCTGAAGTGTCTTGGTCAAACACGTATTGTTCTTCCCTGCAGGTCGGATGCTCAAACCCAAGTTCTACAGTTTGATGTTTTCTTGAGAGCTCACTGGTTATTACAGAACTAAGGTTGGTGGAATGTATTAGCACAATAGTTATTAAGATAGAAAATGGGTTGGCTCTAATTCATGATGGCAGTGTGTGAAGTTAAACACACATCCAAAATAACCCTGTCAATGTTCTGCTGACTGAATGTGTAAAGACACGCAGAAAAGGATTCAATTTTTCTTTTTTGCTTGGGCTCTTTATCCATTCATAACAAAGGAAGATTTAATTGAAATAAGATTTAATGAAATAACAATAATTTAATTTAATTATAAAAAAATCTATATTTAATAATAAATATGAGTGAAATAACAGTTTGTTAGTCTAACAGGATGACCATATTACACTTATTCACAGTCAAACACAAACTTGTCAAAATCAGAGTCAAGAACAGGTCAGGCACTAAAAGGATTCTAGCTTCTATAATCTCTTATCTCATTAATGAGATAGGCCCTTTTGATTTGCCTGAGCTAAGCGTTACCCTCCTTGGAAACTTACGACTTTCATTCATTCATCTTCACATTCTAGACCTCAAATCATTTGGTATCCACTTCCTAAAAATAACCAAAAGGTTTCAATAACGTCAATTAATGGAGAAGTAATAAATTGACTCCTGACCTCTCTGTCATTGGCCGGTTTCTTCTGCTTGGCCAGTTTATTTTTGTCTTTCTGCTTCTTTCCTCCACCCTTCTCTGATTGGCTTGAAGAGATGCTGCACAGGTCAGCCGGTAGCCCAAATTCTGCAGGGTTGCTGGAGAGGACAGAGTACACATCCAGCAAACAATAGGCATCAGCCACTAGAGAAAGGTACACAAATGAGAAGAAGAGAGGAAGAATTAATTGGTTTACAATTCGTCAAGGGATAACAAAATCATCTTTAATATTCTGGTGTGAAAAGAATAGCGGCCATCTGTCTCCCTGTCATTGTCTGTCTGTGCATGATTCAAACATTACCTGCATATCTAATTTGGCTGATGCGCAGTGGCCGTTTCTCCCAGTTGGACATCTGGTCTGTTTTGTCCAGGGGCTTTCCCAGGACCTGTTGTACCAGCAGACTGAGGCCTTTCTCTGCAGTGTCCTCTCCTACCACAACCTTGTTAGGTCCATTTTGAGTCCTCTTAACCTTACCACGCTGGATCTGTAAAAGCCATTAGAGGCATTTAAGTTTAATTAAATGGTGTGGTCCATTGTTGAATATTTCTCCCTAAAAACACATTTCCATGCTTGCAAATACAGCAACTTTTGACTAGAATTTGTGGCAATGGGCAATACACTTTAAAATTCCAAACAGTCCCTGCCATCAAATGTCCTGCTACCATTTTATCGGATAGAGATTTTCAAAAATATTCCTTAGACCCCTCACATCCTGCAACATGCAGCCTACTCCAGCAGATGGTGAAGCAACCTCATCAGTTACTGTTGCCATTTCCACATCCCTATCCACCTCAGAGATTATGAGTTCAGCTAAATTTATCTCAGACACACTGCGGGACCACAGCTGCAGCATGTACCTGAGTGACGACCATGAAGCCAAACACAGACAAGAGCAGCACTGACTATAGTGATGCTCTAATAGTGTGCTGTCTATTGTCGGTACGACTGCAGGATTCAATCTAGAAGTAATTCATATGAAGTTATGTCAGTGACAGGATATGGTACCTTCTGGTGTACATTTAGAAGATCAAGCATCCCTTCCATCTTTAATGGATCCTCTAACAACTGGTGCCAGGTGGCCAAGAGACACTTGAGATCTCCTGACATACCATAACCTGAGTGGGAAGAAAGGAGAAATGTTAGAGAGACAGACATACAAATGGAAATGGCTCACATGAATTCAACT
Organism: Chaetodon trifascialis; assembly: GCF_039877785.1. NCBI lineage: Eukaryota > Metazoa > Chordata > Actinopteri > Chaetodontiformes > Chaetodontidae > Chaetodon > Chaetodon trifascialis. The sequence continues at coordinate 12,529,149 of NC_092075.1, forward strand.
TCCTCTTTGTTTTGCTTACCCAGTTTAAGAACATTTGTTGCGGAGAAAAAGCTCCTGATTAAACTAACAGTTTCTGGGTGTTGACAGAATCTCTTATCACAGAGGTCTAATAAGAAAACCTGGTCAGAAACTGCAAGCTGTATCAGGGCAACTTGCTGAGTTGAGATACAGCCAAATGTGGGCTGCCACTCCATGTCAACTCCCACTACACCACCTTCCTAGAAAAGGATTAAGATAGGGTTGATAACACAGCAAACAAAACTGATTCAGCATAACTCTATTTGTGTGCCTGCTCTATATAGATATATATTAATGAGGCATTTATTCATCTGTACCTTCAGCACAATGTTTCGACATCTCTGCAGAGCCTCCGGTGTGTCCACAAAATGCACCCTGTCGTTGGTGAGTGGCACCTGGTAGAACCTCTGACAGTGAGACTGAGACGGCATCCACTCCTCAGTTTGTGCTGCATCGCTCAGGCGGATCTGTCTGAGCAGAGGCACCAAATGTGTTCATTTGCATCAGTGTGCACAGAAAAGAATGGAGCAAAAAAGAGAAAAAAATTAAAATATCCACGATAACAGTCTAACTCATAATTCAGTTCAACATGTGTGTTAATCAGAAGCAATGCAATGTGTGAGAAAGGGATGTGGTGAACAAAACTCAGGCTCCAGGGTGTACGTCAGGGATAAAAACTCAGAGGCTGCAACCATTCCTCTTTATATAAATAAGTACAGCCTGTGCATACCACAAGTTGCATAATGGGATATGTTTGTGCATGTTTTGTCACTCACTGTGCATCAGGCGGTAGACTCTGCTGTGTTTCCCATACGCCATAGGGAAGTCGATATCTGGGGATTCTGTATCTCAGTGACCACTGAGAGGCTTTCCGGAGACCACCGTACTTCACCAGCATCTCCACCAACTGGATATGCAGCTCAAGGTCATCTGCCACAACGTACTATACATGCATAATGCACACACACACACACACACACACACACACACACACACACAAAAGACGCATCCTGCATTATCTCACTGGTGGTAATATTTCTACAGTACAGTATGCTGCTCACATACACAACGAAAATCAACATGTACCTCTACAAGGTCGCTCCAGTTCTCCTCGGTCATGCTTTTCTACAAGAAAACAGAGGGTGAAATACAGAAAAAAAATAAACAATAAGCAATATTTATGAACTCTGTAACTGGTTGCATCTTCCAACCTGTGGTGTTAGTAAAATAAAAATAAACCAAAATTGTGCCTGAATTCAATTTTTTTTCCACTCTTCCCAGCATTTCTGTCATTATGGGTAAATGTTACCATTAGTGTCTGTTACCCACAGTTCTTGCTCCACATGTTCATCCACCACCATTAATAGCGAACTCTTGTGAAAGAGCATGTAACATGTATTTACTGATAAAGTCAGGGGAGTTGATAATTATACAATTGTTTGTCTTTTTTTGGGAAACCCACAGACCTGGGCCTAAAAGTCATTGTTTGGAGAACCGCGAATGCCTCCAACTGCTCATGTTTTCAGAAACTGAATTTGTCCTTCAACCAAGATTCCACAGAGATCTGTTACTGGCTTTTATTGGCATAAAAGGTGGAATTACGACAATTCTGACCGTGATTTAAGATGACATATGTGTAACTATAATGGAAATATGAGCTCTGAGCAGAAAAACATTTCTAAGATACAATTAAGCCCTAAAAACACAAGGGACGTACATACTTCTGCTCTTCTTATTTTTTGTCTGAGGAAACCACATTAACCTAATAAAACAAATAATGCTAATGTTGCTTTAGTGTCAAAAACACCAAACAAAACATTACAAATACAGCTAATTTAATTTTAAAAACTGATTTTGTGGTTAAACAACTTCAGCATAATCCCATGGGCTATACATATCTCAGAGCAGTGTACTGCAAAGCTCTTCTTAACCCTCAAAACTGCTCATCACAATGTCCAAGTCCTAAGTGATGTCATCAAATGTCCTGCTGTCTAGTCAAAAAACTACAAATATTCAATTTACTGCAACGCAAGAACAGGAAAAACACCAAATTCTCACAGTTGAGAACCTGGAACCATCAAATGTTTGGTATTTCTTGTGTTAAAAACGACTGAAACGATAAATCAATTACGAAAATAGTTGCTGATTGATTCATAGTAGCTAAAGCAAATGCAAGTAAGTGATGAGTAGCCCGCTTGAATAGCTGGTACATATAGTGATGTTTAAATAAAATAGAAAGCCTGCCGCATCATTTACCTCCACAAACCTCTTGAACATGAGGAAACGCAAAGAGTCCAGTCTCCTCTTCTGCAGAGCATTGGGACACAGTCCTGTGTTAAAATAATGACGTCACAATCACCTCTGCCTGAGACCTTAACCACACGCAGATATTTTAAAAAAGACACACACGCAGGAACCAAATGCTAAAACAAGCAGGTGGAAGATGGCGATTAAGTCTACATCAATGATACAAATACTAGAGAACAACAGTCTGAGCATGCACAAAACCAGACGTTCTGTTTTAAATGTACACACAGATACACAGAAACTGGACTTCTGCAATTTAGAAGCCGTTTTAAAAAAACTTTAAGTGAACTAATATGTCGTCTGCGTGTGAACGAGAAGCCCGAACACACAAATGTTTTGCAAAATAGCCATACATGTGTGGACGAGGCCTGAGGTGTACACCCACATGTGAACCACTGCACATGTCCAGTCACACACCTCGGTCAATGTTGAATTTCTCTACGAGTTGGAAGACTTGTTTGGTGAGCATTTTGGGCTGGATCTGGCCTATGCACTCTTTGGACAGTGAGAGGTAAGGGAACCGCCTGCAGGAACACATGCAGACACAACAGCTCATTTATACACACAGAGGCCCACTGATGCCTACACTCATATGTTCCAATCGTTCACACGTGCCCCATACCTGCTTATCTCCTCCACATGGAAGTTGGGGTGGCACCACGAGTCCAGCAATGTGACCAGTTGTTTTTCTAGGTGACTGTGGCCTGTCACAAAGGACTCTGCCAATACCAGCTTGTTCTGCAAGATCAGCGGGACACACATCTGCAGGAGAAGATTGGAGTTGGTTAGGGATTTAAGAGAGGTCATTTTGTTCAGATGTAACGCGTCCTGAGTATGCTCAAGCAGTACATTCACTGCATTCGAATGAACATGCAAAAGGGTTATACAGACATTGATGAAAATGTTTTGTCACACCTCCTCCATATTCAGGTCTTTCTGTAACTTCAGCTTTATGCTGAGCTCTGCTGCCTATGAGAAAGACAAAGTTTAAATCAAAACAGAAAATCTTTTGTTTCCCCATTAATTTGACTTTTGCTAAACACCAAAAGAGGCACTCACCTCTTTGTAGCAGTTTTGAGACTGCAACCTCACAATGTGCAGTCGCAGCATGGCCGGATCCAGCGAATTGAGCTGGTAGATGTTTATGAAACTGTCTACAAAGCTGGGCTGGGTATCTGTGAGTAAGTCCAAAGCCCGCTGTTGGAGCACCACTGCTTGCTGCTCTGGCAGTGAGCTCAGGGTCACCTGGTGGAGGGACACAAATGAAAAGGAACCAAAGAGAGCAGGATTAAAAAAAAATGTATTTTGGAAAAAAGAAGAGCCTGGAATCTGGAGCAATAATAGTTGGAACTATTGGTACTAGTCTCACTGTGGTGGTAACATGTGTGCGGCCATGCAGGTGGATCATCGAGAGGGGGGGTCACTGATAAAAATGTACAAAACACAGGGATAGTTTCGGTGATCCATGCTCTCCAGTATTCTCTTTTTAGATCATGAAACTTGATTTTAAGTGACTCACTTCACTAGATAAATGCACTGGCAGCTAAACCTGTCGCCATCATGTTTGAAAAACATGAGATACAGTATATAAACATCTTATACATGAAGCTTGCCTCCTGCCAGTTTAGAAAGATAAATCCTTTTACATCGTACAATATACACACAAAAATTGATTACGGTCTTTAAGCTATTAAAAAAAGATACCTGTAACCCTCACTGTCTACAGATGGCACAAATGGAAAATATTATGGGGCAAATCAGCATATGTACTGTAATAGGTGAAGCAAGTTGGACTGGAACTGTAGGAGTGCACAATTGCCCAGAAGGGGCATTTCTTTCATATAAAAAGGTCTGTTTGACGAATCTTCACTACCTGCGGATGTTCCTTCATCCATGCCTGGAATTTGATGAGGATGTGATGGCGCAGGGTTTGGCTCCGACCTTTCTGTTTGCCTGGACAGCCTTCCAGGATCGTTAGCAAGTCCTCTAGAGGCTCAGACAGCTTTGAAAATCCCTGGAGGGCTGCCAAATGTAGCTGTGGGGGCAGAGAAGGGGGGTGGGGGGGTGGGGGGGTGGGGCGGTGAGTTAAATGTAAAATTGTGGAGAGGAAGCAAGATGTATAGAACATTACAATCATTCATCATTCATGACTGCCAGACAGTATTCATTCACAAACAACCTGTGCTGCCACATTTAAGGAAATCTTAATTTGTGTGCAAAATACAGCTGTTTTAGAACTTAAGAGTGCTGGTAGACCATTTACATATATGAATTGTGTGGAAAGCTGTTGGGTTTTTTTTTTTTTCAGTCTTAAAGTGGACTGGTCAATGATGAACCAGCTGTTGAAAATGTGCAATGAATAAGATGCACAGTAATACATAAATAAAACAAAATGCGACAGTTTGCTTCTTTTTTTTTTTCTTTTTTTTTTTTTACATATATTTGACTGAAAACGATACAAAGACAATATCTTCAACATTTCACCTCATCAACTTCATTCATTTTGTAAATATATGCTTATTCTGAATTTGATGACAAGAAAAAGGGGCATCCTCAGGAGTCCTTGTCCTTGTTCACAAGCAAGGATGACGCGAGGTTCACCACTTTGTGAACACATGACTGTACAAGGGACAGCAACACAGTTCACTTGCAAATGATTGCATTCTGTATTTAATAAAAGGTTTACACAGCCTCCCAGCTTTTTTAGAATCGGGGTTGTAGTAAATGCATCAAAGTTACTGGTAAAATGAGGCAACTGAGAAGAGAATTTTTAGAAAAGCAGAAACAAATTTGCCGGTGAAGAAATCCACTGTGACACATTTTAGGTCTCAGCAAAAGAATGCAAACTCTGGCATTAGAAACTTCCTACATAAGAAAATAATATCTGTGTGAGAAAATGCTTCGCACCATGTCTTAATTTGCAAAACAGATGTCATGCACTCAATATCCTCCTCACACAGATCTCAAGTTCATTCAGTGCAACGCAAATTCCTTCCTTCCTACTGACAGACACTCTGGTTTCCTCATTAACACACACACACACACACACACACACACACACACACACACACACACACACACACACACACACACACACACACACACACACACACACACACAGTGGTGAGCTTCATTTAAACATGCTGGTATCCGAGCTCTCTCTCTCTCGTGTTCCTTCCTGTGCAAGTGCCCCTTGCAGACACACAAAGACTCCATCGCTCTACCTTTGTAAACACGCACACATTCAATATTGCATGTGTGGAACTGACACACGCTGTGAAAGTGACTCTCACCGTCTCCATATCTTTGCAGTTCCAATGCTCAAAGAGTTTGTCTCTCAGCACGGCAGGGTCAAGACCTGGGGGGATCAAACACACATACACATGCAGAGATGAGGTGGGGTTTCACTCTGACCTCTGACCTCTATCAACCTGTCAAGGAATCAAACTTAAAGCCCTTCCCCATTTTTTTACCATGCGGCTCGTATGGCCTTTTGAGCTTTAAAGAGTTCTCATTTGAGAAAATGGAACTTTTGCAAAATGCAAATCCTCTCAATCTAATTCTCAGGGCTGGAATTCATAAAAAATATGAAGCCACTGATGACAAGACATTTTTTTCCAGTTCGCAGAATTGCCTCCTTGGACCGACGTTGTTTATCTATTCTTCCTGGTTTTACCTTGCTGTGCAAATAAAAGTTTAAAAACTTTTCTGAAAACCGCAATGCTGATTTGCCCTTGTTCTTAAGTACAAGTCATGATAATAAAAGGTCAAAACTTGAAATACCATGTTTTGTGTCCAACCTAAATCTTAGCTTAGAGGTAATGTGATATACTGGAAATATTGTTCGTTGAAACAGGCATAGCTGAGCAGCCATAACGTCAAATATTATTTCTTTAACAGGCATAGCAGAGCAGCCATAACATCGGATTAACAGCTGAGGCTGGTTGGATAGTAGAGGAACCCAGCATTAGCTCTGCATTCCTGCTGAATCTGCAGCCAAAATACTCCAGAGACGACTCTTGGGGCACATTTTTTGGAAGGCCATGGTGGGTAAAGGGGCCTAGAAAGAAGAGGAGATGTAAGAATGCATGTGTGCTTCACAATCTGTGTCTATCTGCCTGTCTGTGTGTTCCACTGAGCCTGCCCAAAAGCTCCAGCTTCTTCCTCTGACGCTCATGCTGTGTGGGCTCCACCATACCTGCCCCCCTACCTCCCTCCCTCCTTCCCAGGGCTAGTTTTCCTGTTCCCCTCTCCTTCCCTGCAGCAGCCTCACTCGGTTTTGTCTCGGATTTCCCCAGGAAAGGGCTATGTGGTGGTCGTGGTGTAAAAAAATACAACCTTCCTGATGCATAGCCTGGGAAAGCAGACCAAAAGGCCTCTCCCTCTCTCCGTGCTGGCCTCTTCCTTTACTGGATCTCCCTGGCCTGATACTTTTCTTCTCTTTCATGTTGCCTCTAAAACATGAACATTACCTGCTTGAGCCTATGACTGTGAAATGCCAGTTGTGCCATGCCAGCGATTTTGCATGCTCTGGCCCATTTAGTACATTAGTGACAATCACTTTCCAAAGTTTTAATATTCTTGTAAATGCATTTCCAACCTTTCAGACAATCACTGGTTTTAATTAATTTCCACTTGATATGAAAATCTATTTCCAGGTACGTGGTAGATACTTAAGCATTGCATGGTAAAGCAGCAAAGGCTTTTCAAATTAAACTACACTTCAAGTATCTCGCTGTGAAACAACAGCTTTGACAGACACATTACAGCATTCTACAGAAAACAGCAAAGCAGGCTGGATATGTAGTAAATGAGCGAAGGCGTGTAAGAACACTGCTTTGCTCCACTGAAAGGTCCTTGAATTTCAAGCATCTGAATAGCTGCAGAGTTTCCTTTGCTGTTCGCGGTTCTCTGCTGTTGTATACCCCACTCCAGCCCATTCATCCCACCAACGAACATGCGTACATGCACTGAGACGCACACAAACACAAACAGCACTACCCACTTCACTTCAGTCTCACTGTTTGTGTGTGAGAGGAGAGGACCGAGAAAGAGAGGAGAGGAGAGGAATGTGGAGCATGTCGTGTCTTTATAGCCTTGGCTTGTGGGTGAATGACAGAGCTGGAGGCTCCCCATTCACTACAACATAATAACTTCCATCACCACATACAAATACACATAGACACACATACAGTACATGCACTCATTCACCTTTGAGAGGGTTGATTTTTTTTTTTTTTTTTTTTTTACACAAGATAATTTGCAATATGAGAAAACCTGCATTTTACACTAAGTGGATCCTAAAGTAATCAGACACGATCTTAGCCTCCCACTCTTTCAGTACAATAAAAGTCACACTGAAATTTCAGTGAAATTAGGCAGAGATTAAATCCACAGGCAGGTCTGACTGCCTGTTGCCAGGCAGCTGCCAAAATAAAGGAAACACAAAGATCAAGTGTCTAAATGGGGCATTTGGTGTCACTACAGCCACCAGAGCAGCTTCAGTGTGACTTGGCAGAGGCTGTGCAAGTGGCTCAACTCCACTGGAAGGATGCCACAACATTCTTCTACAAGTACTTTTCCCTTTTGTACTTTGTTGTAGGTGCTGGAAAAACCTTTCAACAGGTGCCACTACAGAGTCTTGAAAACGAGGAGAGTACAAGCACTTGCATAATTTGATGCCTTTTAAAGCAGTGTTTGCATGTTAATTACTCTCCAGAACTGACCCACTACAACTTGGTTTTTATCCAAATGTGGTCTGACACAGTACCTAGAGGCTCAACGGTGAAAAAAAGAATAATGATGCTGATATCACCGTACACCCCATGAGCTCTTCTGTTTTCCGCACACTAATATTGCCAAGAAACACGTGTCAACAAAGCTACAAATCAGAGATGAGTCAAAGTTAGTCACCATGCTGTGGGAACACATTTATCTACACTACTGTAGGGAATATCTTAAAAGTATTCTTGCAGCTGAACAAGTGTTATTTGGAATTTAAAATTTCAAGAGACCTGACATCATTCTCATAAGAAAGTAGATGTTTTACATGTAAAGTTAGCAAATGAACAATACAGTCAAAATGGGTGGTTTAACATGTCAGGTAGTAGCTCAGCACAACAATCTACTCACCTAAACTCTATCAAGTCTATCAGTCTGATATGCCTAAAGTGCTGCTTTACTGATTGTGATGTAAACTCCTGTGATTATCAGAGTTAACTCATCACACCCCAGTTAACCTTCATGTGTGTTGTTTCTATATGAAATATTGAAAGAAAACTCTGTGTTGTGAAACTGTGATACACACCCGCTGCCTCCAAAGTAGTATGGCTCATTTCTGTTCACAGGATGGTGTGCCGCGGTCACTCTGTTGAAGGAGACACACAGAACAGCACAGTGTCTGCCACCATTACTCAACTATATTATTATCACAATATAAAAGTAGACACTTTCGCATAATATGTAATTAAGAACCGCATACAGTAATATGGTGAAGAAACTGCAGTGAGTTTGTAATCTTAGGCAAGTGCTCATCAATTATTTTTGTAGTATCTTGAATTGTGTCACCATGCCGAAAAACAGACCAAAAGAAAGTGGGGAAAAATGTTCTATGATTATGAACCAGTTTTGCTGATAGTCTCATTCCCACCCACCCACACACACACACACACACACACACACACACACACACACACACACACACACACACACACACACACACACACACACACACACACACACACACACACTTTCTGAGAAACCTGTGGGAACAGCAGCCTGAGAAAGGGCAAGATGCCAGCTGGCTATGAGACTTGATTTCAGGCTAAGGATGTTTTTTTTGTTCTGTTTTGTTTTTTAGGCCTGAAGTATGGTTGTTTCTCTCTGTCAGATGCCTACAGGCTCTAGAGGCGGGGTGTAGCATTCGGCACTGTCGGGGCAACAGCACTTTTTCAGGGGATGGCAGAGAAGAGGGCTCCAGCACCTGCTGCCAGATGTTTTAAAATCTTATATCCCCACCTAGTGGCTATACACCCTACTTCCTCATTGCTTCATTTCAGACACACTGTTAGCAAACATTAGCTTGTCTAGCCCAGACAAATTAAGAGCACCCTCTGAGAACACCCGTGCGTGTTAATTTCATACATACTCGAGTGTTTCTGGTGTAAATGGAAACTAAAATCCACAACAGTGGTTGTAGTTTTGTCACTGATGTTGTACTGGTTAACTCGTGACTCACTTTGGGCTAACGTTAGCTCACAACTCAGTGCTAGGTTGTCATGACAGAGTCCGATACACAGTCGACTTTATTTTGAAGTGTGTCGACAGATGAAATACTTTAAAACACAATAATATAACGTTACGTTACCGATAGGAATGGACTCACAGCGTGCTATTTGCTTCCAGTTAAGTATCGTCAAGTAGACTGTTTTACCTAGCTAGTTTCATTTGTGTGGAAAATGTACCAATAGCTGCCTCGGGGTACATTTTATGCCCTGCGTTGAATCTCATAGGCAGAAATTGCGCTCACACTGTACACAACTCCAGTTCTTTTCACCACGATTTACAGATCGCAAACCCTGAACCTTGTCATAGCCCTAACAACAAGCATAAAAATCTACACTCTCAGATATTTCATTGATAGACTTTATCGCGCTCGACAAGGTAAATGTAAGGAAGGGGTTGACGAAGCTGCCTGTAATACCTCACATTGGGCAAAATAACTATTATTTTGGTCTAGGTTTTCTTCCTGGTTTCATGTTGGTTCAAAGTGCACTACTGTCACTCTGTGGCCAAAGACCGCGGAACAGGCAACATTTTCCCGTGATCATTTGACGAGTTTTTCAACATAACCGGAACAGAAGGACGAATCTGAAAATACAGTTTATGGAACCTGGTTTAAAACAACACAATCAATATTGCTTACTTAAACTACAGTAGATTTAATCATCTGGGTTCGTTTAGGTGACCGTATTTATACCCTTTAATATGAACAGTGCTCTCTGCTCTTAGCTTTGGTTCATAGTCGAGCTGCAGAGTTTTGAATAAGCTTAAGTCTATCAGTGGTTTTTCTTCTGGAGGTCAGTGCCCGGGGCCGACACGGGTTCCGACCCGGCACACACACTAATAATAATAATAATAATAATAATAATAATAATAATAATAATAATAATAATAATAATAATAAGTCGAGTCAGCTTGAATTCATGAATCAGTTTTTTATCACCTGACCCGGTACCTACCCGGGTCCGACCCGGGACACACACACACACACACACACACACACACACACACTAATAATATTAATATTATAGGCTTCCCGGGACATTTGGTTCCGGGCCGCACAGAGACGCTGAACAAAAAATATTTTGTTGATCGTCAGCATAGACATATAGTCAGAGTCTGATAGAAGTTTTATTTTGAAAATCAGGTGCATCCGTCTGTGCCTCTGTGCACCTCAAACCACCCGTCTCGGTCATGTGATACGGTAGTAAAAAAAAAAGTAAGGGCATAAACTAGCAAAAAATGAATAAAAGACAAACGCCTTTGAAGAACTTCTTCGGAAAGGGGGGAAGGCCAAATGATGGGACAGAAGACGAGCCTATCTTCCAAGAAAAAGAAACCTGTATTTAAGAGACCACATCAGCAGTCCTACTTAAAATACGGGTTTATCGCTTCAGATGATTCTCACGCACCAAGCCCCGTCTGTGTAATATGTGGCGACAGGCTCGCAAATGAGCCAATGAAGCCTTCTCGTTGAAGAGAAACAAGCGCAGGGCTCGCACTAATTACGACAGCTACATTCGTTTCTATGTCGGTCCGGAAAATTATTGCTTTGAGTGAAACAGGTCCGTGGCGCAAAAACAGATGAAGACCGCTACAGTCGAAGACGTTGGAGAAAATGTCACGTGGTCAATGTTGTTTACCACGTGCTCTGCGTGTCACCTCTTAAATGACGCAGCCGTGTTTCTCGCTGCTGGTGGTTGCGAATGGTTGTTGTTGTTGTGGCACACGTTATTATTTACAGGCGCAAAAGTCCCCGTCGTGGTGCATCTCATTCCTCTGTCGGCTTTGCTGACTTTTCAGACTGGCATCAAGATCAAACATAACTCTGGCAGACCACCGCTGATCACAGAGTAACACTGTTGCTGAGTCCTATTACACAGCTAGCATTGGCTAGCAGGTCCCACAGCTGAGCTAGTCAGCTAACTGCTTAGCTCTGATGGAGTGGCTGGGCAACGGAGCATCAATTCGCCCCGATGAAGAGTCTAGCTGTGACCCAGCTTCAACAGCCAGGGGCGTCAGTGGTATTTATCCTCACCAGCAGGTAATGAGTTCATGCTAGCGGTCGGTTTGTTGGCGGAAGACGTATTCCTTACCTGGCACCACAGAAATAACGGGAGTGGTATTAAAAGCGTGCTAACTAGCTAACGTTAAACCTGTTTGGGGATCACTGAAATGAGTTCATGTCAGGTTCGATTGCTTAGCAACGTATTGGTTGCTGTCTGTTTTTCAGTACTCATTATCTTGTCAGTTAGCTTGGACGAAGCAGCTGCCTTCGCTCTTAGCCAACAGCTCTCACGGTATAAAGCATCAGTGCCTTGGATGCATGCTAACCTGATTCAAACTCAGAATTGCGCAATCAAGGTAGCTATTTTCCACTTGAATGTGTGGTTATAAAGTAAACTGATTACTTGCAGTGTCATCATCCTGTCCCATCCTGGACACTGCTGCCATCTGTATGTGAAACAGTGAGATGAGAGGCCACAACAGGACATGAAGCAGCAGCTCACTTTCCCACTCCCCCAGGTCCTTGATATTCTCAGACACTGGCAGCTGTATGGGATGTCTGTTGGTGACTAGCCTAGCCATGGATCAGATGGAAACAAGCATTTATTTATTTTTAGCCCTCTCGCCCCACCCTGCACCAAATGCAGCATGGTTGTGGTCATGAAAGCTTAAAAGCTACGGGCCTACATGTAGTGAGGGATTGAGGGTGAGCAGGCAGTTTGTAGGTGTCAGCTGGTCAGGCCTCCTGGAGCCAATCCTCTCAGCAGGATGTGAATGTGACCTCCCCTTGTGGGCACTTTTGCATGTTCAGTGTAAACTTGAAACTGACAAATTGTGTTTAATAACTGGATTAATGTGTAATATATGTGTCTGTAATAAATAAGGATTTACTGTTAATTTCATTTGAGTCACTGACTTCATTTTCCCTCATGTCCTAATCTTTTTTCTTTCATTGACCTCACACCAGCTGCCATCATCACATCTGTGTGATGGCGCCATGGTGTCACTGTGCCAGAGCCAGCAGCGCTGTGTGAAGGCCTCCATCGTCTCCAGCTGGAGACTGGCTGAGGCCCAGGATCAGCTCTGTTCTCTAGGCGTCCACAGCTCAGAGTCCCTGGAGCAGGAACGTGCTCGGACTCTGGCCTGCCCCACAGAACTCACGCACACTGAGGAGGAGTGGCGCCGGAAGGAGAGCATGCTGGGAGGTCAGGAGCCCAGCCGCAGTCCTGTGCTCGGAGCCGTCGGAAGTTGGGATGTTTTTGATAAGGTAAGTGTGCAAAGAGTTTGGCTTTTTTCAAGTCTACCTGAGCTACTGTGACACATAAAGGTGACATGGAACATTAAAGGAGACAAAATCAGGATAGAAACTTGGACCTCAGTTATATTATGTACTTATTGTCTGCTGACCATGTAGAAACATCATCAGTAATTAATGTTTTCTCTCTGCTCCAGAGTATTATCAATGTCCAAAGTCAGCCTGTAGAAATGGATCAGGACAAGTGCAAGACGTTTCTCCAAAAGTATGAGCAAGAGCTCAGGCATTTTGGTAAGTGAGATCTGACGCTTCTAAGAATAGTCTCTCCCTCAGACTAAAGATAAATTGCTAATGATAAAACATGGTGTGTGGTTTGTTCTTAACTTAATCGAATGGCATGCTTTAGCTATGCAACTTACCACTAGCTTCACTGGGAGAGATCATATTTAGTTGTTCGTGTCCATACTTGAATGATTAAGTGTTTGCAGGAATATCATCTCAACAACACATTACTGTGGCAGAAGAGGGCAAGTCACCAGCTGTAATGGTATTAAGATGGTCGTTACACAGTTGGTGCTTTATCCGTTTATCAGCACGCAAATGCATGTAATTGCATAAAATACATTTTTGGGGAGAACACTAGGCAGCAAGCCAGTTTGCAGTCCATGTCGCACTCCTTACTTTCACCTATTACCACGGCAACAATGTTTTACAAAAACTATACAATCATATTGATGAATTGCCTAAAGTTTCATGTCGTCAACTTTTTCATGCCTTAAAATCAAGCATGATCGGCACGCAAGTAAAAAAGAGGTAACATATTTCTTAGTGTGGAAGCAGAGGTGCTGGATAATTTCATACGTTCCCATGAGAAAACAGGCACTGCCAGTCAGTTTAATGGAATAACTGCTAACTGCTAATAAGGGGTTCCAGTAATAAGCCAAAGTTAAAAAAGTGTGCACTTCAGTGCCAAATGATACAAACGTCTTATCCTCTTGTGTGCTGTAAATATTTCTGAAGTAACATTCAAAATGATAGCAAACAACTGCGTTTTCTTTGACCGTAGTTTCACCTTCACACAGCACCCATTTGATCCTTTTTTACATCTTCAGAAAATATGAACTGAGAAGCTTTTTTTCTGCATCTGCCAGGTATGCTGCGGCGATGGGACGACAGTCAGCGATTCCTAGCAGATATGCCTCAGCTCATCTGTGAGGAAACGGCCAACTACTTAATTCTGTGGTGCATGAGACTACAGCAAGAAGGGGTAATGTACTGAAAGGATGAGACTGGTGTTATTTTATCTTTTCACAAAACCAACAAGAAATTTATCCCGCTTACTAGTATCGTCTGTGCAGTCCCATTCTGATAAAACTTATGTGGTAAGAGCCATCTAGTTGCAATAGGTGGTGTATTCCTTTATTATGATGAACACGGTCAGTGTAGCTCATTCCTCTCTGCTGAATACTTCCTTTTAGTGGTCATCACTTGGTGCTTTTTGGGTATTGAAATTTGTTCAAGGTATTCGGTGTCAGATGTGTTAAGAGTGAGAGTATTACACTTCCAAATAAAGAAATGGCCTCACCTGCTTTGTTAGTTCCATATGTGGGTCCTAATTTTTACAGGTTGATTTTGAACTAATGCAGTATCACACCATGCAAAGGCGGTGGAAAAATTCACCATTGTGCTACTGTAGGACTAATCTCTCACAAGTAATTTGAAACATGACTAAAAAATATCGAAGGAATCGGTACTTTAAAGACTTGTGGTCGGCTAACAAGGTGAAATCGGCCACCGATTAAGACACACAGACCAAATCTTTTTTTTTTAAATTTTTTTTATGTGTGTGTGTGTGTGTGTGTGTGCGTGCGTGTTTGTTCTGCAGAAAGAAGCACTCATGGAACAGGTGGCGCACCAGGCTGTAGTCATGCAGTTCATCCTAGAGATGGCCTCAAACTCTCAGCAGGATCCTCGAGGCTGCTTCAGAGAGTTCTTCCACAAAGCCAAAGTAAGACACACACATCTGATTAACCCTGTATGTGAATGTACTGCACATGTCTGTCTACTTATCTGTACAGTATGAGAGTCCATGCCTGAAATTTCCTTCATCCCCATCGGACAGATGTTGTTTCCTTCAAGCCACGTTGCGCACGTTTTTCTGATATCAGCGTCTTTGTTGCGGTGTAGGACGGGCAAGAAGTCTACTTAGAAGTCTTCCATACAGAGCTTGAGGCCTTCAAACACAGAGTGAAAGAATACCCAGTCAAGTGTCGAGGTGATACAGTTAACAGCGCTGAACAACAGAACACTGGCACAAACTGCAGGCTCGACCCCAAAGAAGCCCTGGACTCTTTACCTCCAGTAAGTGTGCCTTCTCTCTTTTCCCAGTGCTGCTGAGACTAGTCTACTGCAGGTACCCCACACAGCTGTAAGATGGCACCATTGAGCTGCTGTATATCAGTCTCATGATGCATAGAACTGTCATCTTATGGCTGCATGCTGGATTTTAACGCATCAGCACTTGTGCTGTTTTTCAGCGATATACAGCGATTCACAAAATATTCAAATAACTGTTTACAATGCTTTTCATAAATGGTGACACATCTGGGAGGGATTCATGAGACTTAGGAAAAGCACTTGTGACTATAGCAATTGCACCGTCTGATTTTATCTACAAACCAGGACCAGCTGAACCATCCTGCTTCTGATGTCAACACTGGGACCAGAGTAATTTATTAGCAGACTGTCTTTTTTTGTTTGTTGTTTGTTTGTTTCATAAGCTGAAACCCCAACTTCTGCCACACAGTACAAACTTGATCCTCACATTTAGTGTTACATGTCTATTAACAAGGTCTGTTACTTGGATTCAGTGGGACGCTTGAAAAACTTTCTCTAAACACTCAATGTTTCGTGTGTGATAGACTCAACATCACAGGGAGTCCAACAATGGACTAATGCGTATGATACTAAACGTAGAAAAAAAACACTAATATGTGTTTTACATATAGTCTGTATCCCAGTAAGAAAGGGGAACATAGAATTTCAAGAGACATTAAACTTTTTTATCCCTTGATGGTTTTTATAATATCTGGTTTTAGGAGGTGCTGCAGCCCACCTTTATAAAGTCATGGAAAAACTGTCTATTTATTACTGTCTATCATTTATCAGTAATACAGTTAAGATGGAAAAAATCTGATTGTGTTGCACAGCATGTTAATTTAAGTCCGTGTTTCTCAATTCCGGTCTTCGGGCCCCCCTGCCCTGCATGTTTGAGACCCCGTTAACCCATATTTACTCATATGTGGTTTGGCCTCTCGTTTACATGCAAACAGAGTTTTTTCACGGAAAACGATCATTTTTAAAAACTTCAGCCAAAGTGGAGATTTCTGAAAACGCCGGTTATTTGTTGACGTGTAAATTGGGTTAAACGGCGTTTTAGGTTCCGAAGCGTCACAACATGCGACTGAATACTTAATGTCATGTGAGCGACCTATGTTTACACTCGCACCCATAAGTTTGGCATAGTTATGATGCACTCGACGGCGTATTTATCTGGGTTCATGTAAACAACAACATTTTTGAAAACGATGTTGTGTGCACGATGTTATTTTTGAAAACAGAGGGGCCAAAATATCCGTTTTCCAAAATACCATGCTACGTGTAAACGTAGGCTTAGATGTTTCCCTCCTCCACCACACCTGATTCAAATGATCAGCTTGTCATCAAGCTCTGCAGTGGCCTGATAACGAGCCACTCATTTGAATCAGGTGTGTTGGAGCAGGAAACCTCTAAAAAATGCAGGGAAGTGGGGCCTGAGGACCGGAATTGAGAAACACTGGTTTCAGTAGGGAGCACCATTGCTACCAGTGGTAGAAGTCAGTCTGCAGCCCTGCATGAAAGGCCTCTATTGTATAAAACATTGTTAACTTAAGGCAGACGTGAAAGAGATTTTTATTTGAGGATTTCAATATTTAGATGATGTGGAGTGTGAAATGCCAAACGGCTTCTCGAGTAAACTTCATCTTTGCAGGTTGAAAGCCTTGTTTAAGTGAGAGAGAATGAGGCCTCCTCCCCCCTCTTGGCCCCACAGTCTGACCAGCTGCCAAACATCTACTGAGAGAGAGGAAAACACATCCTCCTCTTCTCCCCCAGAGGAAAGATGGCTACCCAGGAATGCGACTGAGCCTGTTGAAACTGTAGCTTGGCTCTCCTGGCCCTGCGTTTGGATTTTTGCTTCTTTTTTTTTTTTTTTTCAGCGTCTGTCCTCACCTCAGTTTGGATGCACAGTCACTCTGAGGAGCATGTGTACATGAAGAAGCTGTTCTTTTTAAAGAACGTGTTTGTGAATTCATGATCAAAATGTTGGTTTCAGCTTAGATCAGTGCATTAAATGTTAAAGAGGCTGAGTGCAGTTACATAACCATTATAATCCTCTAACTAGGCAACAGTAGCCTAATCCCCCAGAGTCTCGCTCCAGCTCCATTTAAACCTATTTTTGATTTTGATTTGTGGATGTCAGTGCTCACCTGTGAATGGTGTTTGACGTCGGCTCACCTGTCTTTCTCTCCCTCCACTAGGTGGCAGAGTATCCTGTGAAGCGCTGCATAGAGGCCGGATTGTGGACAAACGTAGGGAGGTGGACAAAAGACGACGCTACAGAAACGGACGATATTCGCATGATGGAGACCTCGTAGGGATTGTAGGATCGGCCCCTGCTCTTCTTCCATCTCCATCGTTTCCCCATGTAGGAACTTCCTGACGTTTAAGCCCCCTGTGCTCAACAGACCAGGCTAAAAAAACACCAGTGTGGAGCAGCAATAAACAGAGAGATGATCAGTCCTTTGCGCTGCAGTTTTCAGTGGAGAACCTGCAGGAAATAATGTTTCGCTGATGTTTCTCAGTGCTGATGATATTATGCTACTGTGCTTGGCCTCTGGCGAGTCGGTTCCTGCAGTGTCTCTCGTCAGCTAAATGCATGTCTTATGTCATGATCCTGGTTTTGCAGATGGAATTTCATGCTTCAAGCTGGTTCTGCTGAAAAAGAGAAACATCCTTAAGGGAAATTGACAGATTGAAAATTAAATCCAGACAACACAAAGAATACTAAACCAATAAAGTATATGGGCAAAAGTCAGTAAATCAGTCATGTCAAGTATGAGAGAAGCATGATGGACAGATCAATGGCGAACATTTTAAATACGGAGTATTAACTCATAGTCTGCTATGCACTGCTTGACATTAATTAAGGTGTCTTGAAAAAGTGTCTTGATGTAAAATTTAAACTACCTGATCATGGATCTACAGGTTCAGTATACAGTAACTACGGGGCTGTATCAAATAGTTCAGGGCTTCGAGGATTCCTTCATAAGGCTGATGTTTGAATTCTTAATCAACATTTGAATGCAGCACAGTTTTTTGTTTGTTTGTTTGTTTTTATTTGCATCTCTGTTTGTTGTTTTTAAACAGTCTGAGCTCGTTCCCAGGTCACCAAATACCTACATTTGTCACGGCCCGTCTGTGGGTCATACAGACCAGAGCCAAAGGCCCTGATACACACTCACAGCTCTGATTCAGACACAAAAGGGACCTTTAAGTACCAGGCACCCGGCTTTGAACTATCTCCAGTGTAAACCCATGCGCTGCAATTTCCTCAATGGATCTTTTCTTAAATCTAACCAATTGATTTTGGTGCCTCAACATAACCAAACTGTAACCGTTTCAAAACGTCAACCACATGTTAGAAAGGCTTTCTGACAAAGCATGGTCAGTATTTGACACTCTGGGATGACATTTAAAGCGTATTTCTGCACAGTGGAAGATAATAATTAGGCTACACTAATTGTTTCCAACTTGTGTGATCCAGTTTCTGATAACTCCAGAGCATTGTAAAGTCCAAAAGTCAAAATGTATGGGAAAAAAAAAATGATGTAATCATTTCCAAATTTCACAACATGTTTTTTTTATCTAACAAAATATTCTGCTCCAATCAGTATTCATTTTCACTGCTGTCAAGAAACAGTTTTTAAAATGGTATTAAGGAAGTCTAGCAGCAATAAGCCTACAGCTCAGTTATTATGTCATCAATACCTTATGCCTTTATCAGATTAGCCAACAGCCTGCATGCATTTATGTTGGCGAAACTGACGAGTTGATTTAATAAAAGAAGACTAATATAATCCCACGAATCACTTTATTCAAACTAAGGATTTTGTTGCTTCATTGGAAAACCTCAGTCGAGGCTTCAAATGGAAAATACATTTCATTCAGTACAGCCAGAGTAACTACTGCAGGCATGTCCAAACTATTCCACAAAGGGCCGAGTGGCTGAAGGTTTTCTTTCTAACCAAGCAGCAGCACACCAGACTTGACTCATTTCATCAGCTGATCTCAGTCTTCAGACAGCTGACTGGTCAGGCTGCATCCTCTTGATTGGTTGGAGGAAAAACCTGCAGCCACACGGCCCTTTGTGGAATAGTTTGGACATGCCTGAACTACTGTAAGATAGAGAGAAGGTGATTGCTCAGCAGCGGTGATCTGTTGAATCATCTGATCTCAATCATGAGGGGGAAAAAACTGCATATAATTTGGTGCTTCTGAGTGTGTTTTGAACACAGTTCACCTGAAAGCAAGGCTTTGGTGGTAATAGGTAATAACATACTGTCTGAATCTGTAGCAAATACAAAGAGCAGAAGCACTCCAGTTGTGGTGACTTGGATTTGTGTTTTTCGCCAATGTTTGTTAGGCTGGATTAAACGGTCTTGGGTCGCATTCACCCTGCAACCCTTGGCTCTCAGACTAACAACTGATCTGCATATGAGGATCACAGGCTCCTTGTAGGCTCATTATCAGGATACACTAGGATAGTGTGGGTGGCTAGAGCATTAGCTGATTCACAGTTGTCTGCAATGAGCAGATAAAACAGATGTTCCATGATGGCAGTTCATGGTGCAAATGTTTTAAGTTTTACACAGCTTTTGTCATATATTATTGTATCATTACCTTCTAGTTTCCAGTCCTTGTTGTGCCTGCTAGGCCATCAAAAGTGGCCCTTCTTTCTGCTCCAAGTATAACAAGACTAACAAGTCAATAAAAATGATTGGTTATCTTACACCACTGCTTTTACAAATGCAGAATAGGAGCTTACGTTCACATTTGATATCATTTAGGCAGTGGGTTTTACTCAGTGTTGTGACCATATCTACAAAGTGGTTTTCAAAAAAAAGTATTCCTGGTGTTGTCTGGAGGGGCTTACAAGAGCAAGTGTGCCAGTGATCAGGCTACCTCCTTCACATCTGCCATTAACATACTCTTTGATGTTCAGATTTTTTTCTGATGTTTAATGCTGCCTTTAAATGGGGTTATGTTTACTGTGTTCACAAGAAGAATCCGTATGATCGCCCCCCTCTGGTCATATTCACAACCTCGTAAGTGGAACTTTTCTGAAAGCTCTGACTTCACGAGTTTTGTCTTCTTTGCTGATGTTTTCAGAAATGGCAGAGGCCATGGAAGAGTTTTTCGTTGTAATTTTATATGTTTGAGGAAAATGCTGATTTTCCCAGTGACCCCCTCTTTTCTCTGTCATTATGCTTTGCATTTCCTACATTATGTTACCCGCTTGCTCACTTGCTAAATTGTTAGCCACAGTGGCTCCTAGACGCCGACACACAACTTCCCACAAGCTCGTCAGTTCCATTTGAAGGCAGCATAAGTCTGCAGACAAGCACGTATAAACTCACCCTACTGTATATACATAATGACTGCAGTCACAACACAAAATCACTGTAAAATTGACTGAATTTCCACATTCAACAACAGACTAACTGCTGTGTGGTAGAGCTACAATGAGTAGTCTGTTATTCAATACATCAATTGAAAGAAAATTAACTATTTTGATCGATTAATCATTCCAGTCATTTCCCAAGCAAAAATCTCAAACATTTGCTGTTTTCAGCTTCTTAAACGTAATGATTTGCTGCTTTTCTTTGTCATTTGTAGTAGTACAAAAAGAGTTTTTGGGTTTTGGATTGTTGGTTGGACAAGAAAAACAGTTGGAAGATGTTACTGTCAATGCAAACGTGTCTTAGAAAGGCAGAGTCAACCCAAATTTAGGAAGATATTTAGAAAATTTGAACTGATATTTGAATTATCCATATCCAGGTATTGTCTGGGTGCAAGAGGCATGGTAATGTAAGGTGTGTAGACGGTACAACATACGTCTCTGTACTTGTTTATTATTCCCTTGGAACATATTTTACCATGCTGACAGTGTGCAAACCAGGTCATCTTTCAATACATAAACATTTTACAGGGCCTGCATGGCCCAGTTTCCCCATACAAGTGCTATGTGCAGACTGTGGTCAGTCAGTTGGTTCCAGTCCACAATTCTGGGATTTACACCTGAGGAATGGTTTGGAGGAGGGGGTGGAAAAAAGGGCTGAGCTTTCTGCAAAGACTTTGACTGTATATTTGTATGCAGTAATGAACTCTCTGTATCTGAATGTGTCCTGCACTTTATATTTCTCTTTTCAAAATGGAAACAGTTTTAAAAAAAAGAGGCCGGGATGGAGTAGTTGAAAAACTCGACTTTTAAAATGCTGACGACTTTTTATTCTTTCCAGTCGTCAGCATTTTTTATTTCACAAGCAGGCTTTAGCTGAGCTTGTATGTTGAATGGTGTTGCTTTCTTTTCCTTTTGTTTTCTGTTTTTTGCTGACTTTTTTGTAACTTTTTTTGCATTCAAGGGTTGTGCCAGATTTATTAGGCTTCCAATTTAACTTAAAAGACAGTGAAAATCTGCTGAGTGACGCAATCAGAACGACTTAAACTGCAGACTTTGGAATTTAAGATACCATATGAATGAAGTACAATACTGTATATGTGTTTATGGCTTAAAGCTACTCTGATGTATGATGTATTGTTGAGTCTGCAGAGCACCTTGTGTCATCTCTATCCACTATTTCACAGATTTACGTCTACAGAACTTCACACCTGTATCATAAATACTGTAAACATAAACAGAGATATTGTTAGCAGTGATGCTAACACAATGTGCTGTAGTGGTCTTAAATGTTTTTTTGTCCACAGTAACTAATCAACTATGCAAAACAACTGTATGGCTAAAGCTGTTGTACTATACCTGTGGTCAGTGTCCATGGTGTCTTAACTTCCTAAATTATCTAAAGATTATCACTAAATTTCCGAGTGTAAGAATGAGAGACTTGATACTGTATGTTAACGTCTTTTGCTATGAGCTTTGGAGACATATGAGTTAGCTACGTGTAATTCACTGTAGGCTAATGTAAGATTTGGCTGCTGTTAGAAATTCAAATATAAAACCAGTGCTAAGTATTTGTATATTTGCAGTGATTATACAAAGGGCCTCTGTTGACAGGAGCCTAAAATGGCGCCATCATTAAATCCTCACAGGGTGACTAGCAGGTGTTTGGGATTAGCTTAATTAGCATGAGAGCACATTTTAAATAAATTACACAAAGTCATATGTGGCTCCAGAGGGACCTGCCTCAAGTCTGCTAAATTAATATAATGTTCATTTTATATGTTTACTTCAGTGACAACATGTTTAAAAATAAAAAACAGACAGAAGTTAGCTTACCTCTGTAGCCTCGTCCATCCTCATCTGGCTGCATTAGCCGCTACTAGCATAATGGAAACGACTCCCCAAATTCTCTGCATTGGGTTGCATTGTGGGTAATCTTGGCGCCAGGTTTGCGTGGAATAAAAAAATGACAATATCTCTGTTTCTGCTGCATGGATTTTGATACTTCTTTGTTTTTACAACTGTCCATCATGAGTCTGACAGTGTTATAAGAGCACAATGCTGAATCGGCCGAGTACTGTTTTAGCTGTCTGTTTTAGGGACAGGTGTGTTAACTGTCAAAAGCCGTCAAATAGGTTGTTTGCGTATGACGTCACGTCACTCTTTTGTTTTGGCGCAAAATGCAGATGGAGGGCCATAACGTAAATATCATCATTCGGCTACGCACACCCACAAAAACAAAACGACAGTCATGTCGGAGCACTTCGGTACCGAGGTCGTGGACCTGACCGCTAAGAACAAAGTTACATACCTCCATACTTTTGTCTGCTTTCATGTTTTCTAGAGTTGAGTGACGTCTGAATGAGCAGGTAGTTGTTATATCTGCTGCCACTGTAGCAGCAAATCTTTCAGTTGAGAAATCGCTGTTTGTACCTTTCTCTCATTATTTCATCTTAACTAGCACAGTAAGAACTCTCCTTCGTCTCATCCATGGCAGTTATCCCTTCGGGCCCTCCATCTGAATTTAACATCACATGACTGCAAACAGCCTATTAAAACAATGACAGGGAAGCTGTCCAGTTCTGGTGTAACGCTATAATAACATACTAAATACATTAATTAGTATCTGAAGTTTATTGTGGTTCTTAATAAATACTCTTATAATGACACAGTTCTTAGTTGTCTTTGAAGAGGAGACGTGCTTTATAAATATTCAAGTGTTTATGCTCAGCACAGTTCAGGAAACATTCACTGCATAAATCTACAATACACTGTGAGGCAGGTTAGCATCTCTGTGGCTTTTAACATGGTGAAACATCCTTACGTCAAAGTGCAAAGACACAGAACTGTAGATCAACCTTGAATGTTGTGATGTCTTCGAACATGATAAACTGTTTTAAATGTTTTAAGTTAATACATTTTTCAATAAGGTTTTCAGTTGTCAATTCACATTGAAATGCAAATCTACATTTGTAGATTGATCACAACGCCTGTTTAAAATGGAAACTGGTGTATTTCAAAAGGCAACACTATCAAGACTTGAGGTGGTTGAAAGAAGCTGTCAAACACTGATGGCTTAATTAAAGATGAAAAATATCCAATATAATTAGTGTTGTCAGTTTATACATTATTCACTCCACATTCATAGAAAGTATTCAAACTACATTCAGAGAGCTACCTGTTATATTTTCAAAAGCAGCAAGAGGCACTTATTTGTAAAAGTGATTGTACAATAATAAACATGGCACAGTTCTCTTTTGGGCAGTTACCCACTGCATAAGAAACAGTCCAAGGCCATATTGGGACTGTTATGCTGGGGCTAAAGGCCTATGCAATATTGCTTCCAAAGGATGCCTTACTAAAAGAAGTTTCTTATTTAGCTCTTGTTTGTGCCCATTCTTTTCAGTGTTGCTGCCATCAGCTAACAAGAAGTCATGATTGCAATTAGAAAACCTAAAAGTTAAAAATGTATACTTAACTCCACTCATTAAAGTTGTTTGCATTCACCAGAGAGGACATGCCATAGCAACTATTCCTATCTTTGTACAGTATTGTCTTGATATTGTACTGTAAAAGATTGTGATATTCACTTCAGTGATGCCTCCTGGCTTCATAAAGGCACATTATGGAAAGAAGAGACAATCTTTTTAAACTATAACCAATAATATTTGAAGGATTTTACGTGCACATTGTGGCGTTTCCCAAACTAGTTTCAGCAACGTTGTGGAAACACTGCAACAGT
Source organism: Chaetodon trifascialis (assembly GCF_039877785.1). NCBI lineage: Eukaryota > Metazoa > Chordata > Actinopteri > Chaetodontiformes > Chaetodontidae > Chaetodon > Chaetodon trifascialis. Next base: position 12,553,536 of record NC_092075.1, read on the forward strand.
AGTGCAAAAAATACTTCAAAAGTGGAAGGTTTTTTTCCCAAAAACATCTGCAATCTTACTAAAGCTTCCTGATATAGACTGTATGAGCACCTGACTGATCAAAGCACACAGTGTGGTTTCTCCTGGTGAAACTGGACTCTTCTTGGGCCGTTCTGTTCTGGCTTTCTATGCGGCTTCCTGGCCGATGGAGGAAAGTTTTCTGTGGAGGAACACCTCAACATGCGGCCAGATCTTGTTGGTTTCTGTCCCAGAGAAGGTCTGCAGGACACCTTTACTCCTGGAAGAACGAAGAAACACAGAAATCAGCTTTTAATGCAGGTCATAGAGCTACGAACATTGCTTTAAAGCATTCTGCACAGCAAGCAAAACATGTTCAACAGCAGTAAAAGTCAAATATTTGTTCATCCATTAAAATAAACCCTCTCAATTATTCTCAGTCTGTAGTTTCATGTACTTAGTTCAAATGATGACCAGCCTCCCAAACACTGTGGTAAAAATAAAGTGGGACACTAACTGAGCACATCCCTGTGGTCTGAGAGAAAACAGAGGAATATGTTTTCCAGGCTAATTAGTCCAGAAATAGCAAATATGATGCATGCACATTCAAGCTGGGTGCAGAGCCTCGCAACTCTAGTATTTGTACTTCTATGCTTCTAGCCTGGGTTTTATTGATTCTGGTAAAACTTTAATATCTGTGTATTCATTCTCCTGTAATGAAGGGAAAATGGGCTTTTGCACTCATTGGCTTGTGCTCTTGGAATGTGGTTCTTGAGCATGAAAGCAGCCATGAGGAATGTGAAGGGAGGACAAGGGCCAAAGTCAAGGTTCAGTAGGATTTGGTTGCAGCCTTTCAGCCACATTATGGCATTTATGTGGAGAACACTTATACTTATTACACTGTTTTCTTCTTTCAGTTCTCTGTGCAGGGATGCAAAATAGGTTACTTCAAAAAGCAAAGCCCAGATGTCATCAACACACGTACAGTAAGTAGAAGTTGTAGGTATATTTTGATATATCTGTACTTTCCTACCTGTAGTACTCTAAGACGGGCTCTGTTTGGTTTTCATAGGCCTTCAGTCTCCGTGTGACTGTCTCTGGCGTGTCGTCATCCCTCTGGACCAGAGGCTCTCCTGACACATCATCGAAACCCTAGAGAAAACACATCGGCAAATGTTGCTGGTGGCTTAATTACTTAAAAATCACACCAGTGCAACATGCTGTAATTTTCTCTTTCAACGTTTTTTTTTCTGCAAATGAAGCTGAAGCTGCAAATGAATGGTTTTGTTCACTGTTTTCATAGCAGCTAAATAACAAAAAATGATAATTGAGACACTGTAACTTGCAGCCATTGTACTAGTCCATAGCTGTAGTGTTTGTCCAGCCCACACCTACACACAGCACAGACTGGAATGTAAACCCTGCTCTAGAAACACAGTGTTGCCTCTTTAAATTCAGTCAACCAAGACAACAGAAAAGCAAGGAAGGGGTCTGTTTCAAAGCAGACATCCTGACTCATCATGGAAAAGCACAGGTGTTACTAATAACATTGTCGATGGCTTTGTTCCATGCAAGTGTCACAGTAAGTCATGACAGAGGCAGCAGGCACAACACCAGGACCATGAACCAGCCATGTTAAAATGTCATGAAGAAGGTCTAAATCTCACTTAGCTTGTAGCAAAGTGGATTACTGTCCACTACATCGCTTTGTTTTGTGAGCTGAAATGCATTTTGTTTACGCTGAGGGATATTTTGTGTGTGTGTGTGTGTGTGTGTGTGTGTGTGTGTGTGTGTGTGTGTGTGTGTGTGTGTGTGTGTGTGTGTGTGTGTCTGTCAGTCAAAACAGAAACATGGTGGGTGGGGGTAATAACAATGGTTTTGAGGAGCATTCACGACATAGCCCTTAGCTCTAAACATTAACAATAACTCTGATCAACTACATCCTTTCCTTGTGAGCCTATCAGTCTATCAGGGAACAGCATGAATGTGGTGTCCCAAAATCTGCATGAAATTAATGATTCACATGGAGCAAGACTCCTGTGGAAGATTTGCAACACCTCATTGAATTCATGCCTCAAACAATTCAAGTTGTTCTGAAAGCGAAAGATGATGCACCTGATGAAATGACTTCTGAGCGTGTTCATGTTGGTTGCTTGAAGAACGTGAAGAAAGAAGAAATGCTGGCATTTTTAAGCCCTTTACTTGCTTGTGTCCCACTGTTCTCTCAAACAGGACTGTGAAGAATATACTGAGGCCAATGATTAACTACAAATGTGTTGCTCCTCCAGACTGTGCAGGAAATGTAGCAGGAACGTCCTGCAAATCACTGCAGCACAGAGAACATGTGACCGCGTGTACGTTAGCTGTGAGTCATCCATCAGTTTGACAGAAACAGGAGCTCAAAACCTTGTCAGTGTGCACAACCGAACAATGTCTATCTAAATGAGTATCTGTAAATGGAGTATCTTCCACACCCTTGCTATATCTTATATAATACTTACTGATATGCCAATCAGGGGAGATCCTGGATAATTTCCTATTTCCTCTGTAATTTCCTTTTAATTAGCTATTTTCTAATCAATTTAAAAATAAATGTTGAAAGGTTCAAAGCAATATGTAAAAAGGCAGCAATTATCACACTATTATCTGAGTGCTCTGTAGTCTCTGTAGTCATGGAAACAGATGCAAAATGCACAAAAGACAGTGACAGTGAAACCTGACTCCCAGTCGAATGCATAATCCTCCCACTCTTTTCATTGCTCCTTAAAAACTACAAACAAGTTTGTGAGTTCACTGTAGTTCAAACAAGTTCCTACTAAAGCTGCACCACTAGCCGCCAGTTGCCCTGCTTACAGGTGTGTAATTGCACTGGATGAGAGCAAAGGTCCCACTTGGATTTTCACAGCTAACAAGTGGCCTGTTCTGTTATCTTCCAGTTTATCCTGGTTTTGCAGCCAGTTTTTTATTTCCCATTTTCTCTGTTTACGCTGCAGGCTTATATCATCCTCATTAGCATGTTGTGTCTCTTGTGTCTCTATTTCATTTTTTTTTAACCTTGTTATATAATACTGCCTTTTGGAGCTCATGTTTTTAAGTTTAGAAAAACCTGAAACAATTCACTAACCTCAAGACAGTGTGCTTTATTAGTACAGTACTGGGGCAACTTAAAGGACCAGTATGGAAGATTTAGGGGGATCAATTGACATAATGTGGCAGAAGCTGAAAATAATATTCATAATGATGTTTTCACTAGTGTATAATCACCTGAAACTGAAAATCGTCTTTTCTGTATCTTAGAATGAGCTCTTCATATCTACAGTCAGGGCAAAGTCTGCCATGTTGCACCGCCATGTTTCTATAGTAGCCAAGAACAGACAATCCAAACACCAGCCCGAGAGAATGCTTTTCACATTTTTTGCGAGTTTTGCAGCCACCATAAGTTCTCTTACACGCTTGGAACAGAAGCGGATATTTTGGTGAGTTACACTCTGCAACCTCACCATTAGATATCACTATATCTGACACACTTGTCCTTTAAAGCTCAGAGGTCATTTCTGTTTGAAAAGACGCTGGTTGTCGGTGCAGTTCTGGACTGACAGTCTCCAGAAAACAGAAACTGAAACGGTGAAGGAGTAACAGGTAAGAGAGAACTTACAGGGACTTTAGGTGGGTTGAAATCTGTGTTGTAAACTCTGCCGCTGGGAAGGTGAGTCCAGCGAGAGGTCAGCCTCTGTTTTATGGTCTCGAAAGGTACATTGAGGTTGATGACTGTGTCCACATTGTAAGCATCATCCAGAGCCTCTGCTTGGGAAACTGTTCGAGGGAAACCTGGTAGGGAGACAGATAGAAAGCAAGGCAAAAGGTAGAGGGAAGAAAGAAGGGTGTGATAAATAACCATACCAGGCATAAGCACAAAAGAGGTCAATGGAAACATTCCCCTGAGAGCAGACAACTAAACTGTAGATACATTTAAAAGATCAATGAATTATCTCACAGTTGTTTTAAGCTCTATAACGAATGATGCTGATGATATGTTTTCACCGGTGATCCTTTCCCATCAGGAAGGAGTGGTGATTCAAACTTACCGTCGAGCAGCCAGCTGTTCAGTCCTCCCAGGTCGTTCAGGATGAGACGAGACATGACGTCATCAGGCACCAGCTGACCCTGATCAATACAGGACTTCGTCAACAGACCCAGTTCTGACACACACACACAGAAAAACAGAGACACAGAGAGAGGATGCTGTTCATACTCATTAAAAAGTAGTATTTGTTTCCTGAAAGCATTTTTGAATTTTGACTTCATAAAGGCTGCTCTCATCACCACATTAACAATTAGCTGTACCTGCTTGCCAAAAGCACCTGATTCATGTTCTCCTGAAAAACTTCTGGATGTCTATAACCACTTTGACCCTACCAGCGTACGTAATGGCGCCCTTACTTTAAAGACATTCTGTGTATCCAAGCATTGTTCAACACCACTCAACTGTATTTTAGATGAGAAAAAAGAAAGAGAAATGATGCACAGATCTTCGAGCATATTTCCAGCATACTGCAGTGCAGTTTTTGCAGTGTGAGGTTGAATATCTACCTCAGTATAATCATATACTGTGGCTACAATCAAACAGAGGAATATGTCTGCACTGTAACACAGTGTGAGACTTTTTTAGGGTTTCAGAGGTTACAGCATCCTTTTTCCCCCCTATCCCTTCAACTTTAACTGGTCAAAGCACAGCTGAAGACAGGAATTTCCTGTCACGCCCGTTGCGTTGTTGATTTCTGTTGCTCTGACATACATCGACAAATGCGTCGACCTTTTCCTTTTAGAACATGCTAAATATTAAAACTGTACACTAATGTTCACTGGGCCTGTAAAATGATGTTTTTAGACAGGAGATGCATTCTCATGTGGCTACCAGTTTAGCAAGGCAAGTTTTGGCAAAGTGACAACTTTGGAGGATTTGCCTATTGGTCAGTGGTAGAATTTACTCAAATACTGTACTCTAGTACAAATTTGAGATACTTGTACTTGACTTGACTTTTTTTGTTTTATGGCAATTCATAATTACTACTCCACTAAATTTCTCTGACAGTATTAGTTACAAGTAACTTTACAAATTAAGACTTTTACACATAAACTGAAGAGTTTACAAGAACCCAACTAGAAAGTCAAACAACTAGAACAGTTAACTCTAGCTTTTACATTAATGCAAGAGTAATAATAATGTAATGACATAAAATGTAGTAGTACATCAGATACAGGTGACATTTTTCTGCGTTGAGTACTTTTTATTTTAAGACTTATAAGTACATTTTCCTGATAATACTTTCACTTGAGTAACATTTTAACTGCAGGACTTTTACTTGTAACAGAACATTTTTACAGTGTAGTATTAAGTACTTTTATTTAAGCAAAGGACCTAAATACTTCCTACACAACTGCTTCTTGTGAGATGTATTAGTATTAAGTTAATATATTTTGAGAGTTACCATGCTCACAGCTTTCTAATCTTCAGTATGACTCGAGAGAAGGTTAGTGAGGCAGTCTCAGGAAGTGGAAGGTCACTGGTTCACATCCAAGGTCTGTTTGGGAAAACGGGGGAAAAATCTGCTTTAACTGCCAGCTGCTCCACTGGAGCTGCTTGGCTGCCACCAACACAAGTGTTTAGTTTAACTGGGGAGTCTGATTGCATGTGTGCAGTCTGAAAGTATAACACTGTGTGATGACACATGCATGTGTGCATAAATAAAGGTTTGATTGGAGACTCTAAACCCGACTCTAACTTTGCATTACTGCCATTAAATTCCCCAACTAGTAGTTTAGCTGCAGCTGTAAAAGTAGCCTTGCAGTAGCCTTCCTTATCTTTACACCATGTCTTTATCTTTACTCAAGGTGGTACTCGGGAACAGTGGCCTCCTTCCAAGGTTCAGGTAACTGAGTTGAGATCAAGTGTTTCCATTATAAACATAAAGCAACAGGTTCTATAACCCGTGAACCAGTTTGACCTTGGTTAGGGAACATAGCCAATGCCACTCCAGTGAGAGCAAGATAAGAGATTAAACTAGTGAAGGCGTGCAGCTCTTCTCACGGTTCCATGTTATTTTCACACTCCAGTGTGACTTCCCCCTGTAGTTTTGTCGTTTCTGTGTAATAATCTGCTTATGTTTTGAACATAATTACAGCCTGTGTGTGGATTGTTTTCTAACACCCTCTAAAAAAACATAACCTCCCTGAGGTGTCTTTTTGTTCAACAGGTAACACGCACACCTGAAATGACCTTATGTTGCAGCTTCTTGACTTCTAAAAACCATGTTGAGCTGTCGGGCCACATCTATGCTTTTCTAGGCATATTTTTCTGAAATAGGACACCACTGTCTTACCAGTTTTGGCGTTGATGTTCGTTCTCAAAATGTCCCCACTAGAAATGTGCTTCAGTCCAAAAGTTTTGGTTATGCGCGCAGACACTGTTCCTTTCCCCGACCCCGGAGGTCCCATAATGACTGCACGGAAAATCTTATGAAGTGCCATCTCTGGATATTAATTTGACAAAACTGACTTCTTAGAAACACCGCGACCGTGTACTTCCAATGAAACCCCTCTACAGATGCGCCCCCGCGGTTGGATCGGAGCAGGTATAATTTCTTTTCCAAGAAGTGCGCAACGTAGCTGAGCGTGGGCGCGTCTTCCGCAGCCAGTCTCGACGCTCACTGGACATCGGCTTTTATTTCCCTGTGGGCTGCCGAAACAGAGGGTGGAGGAGGGGGTACTGGAGAAAGAGGAAGATGATGAGATGCGCTACCAGCACAGTGCCAGCGGGGACAGATGACGACGCAGTTTCTTTTTGTGCCGTGTTGACAAACTTGGTCGCCCCGTTTCACTGTTTGTAGTTTACTGGAGATGTATTTATTGTATAACACGGTTATGTAATTGGTCTACAGGCGCACAAAAGCTTGGCAAGGTTGCGGTGATTAATCCCTTCCGAGCCTCGATCCCCTCAGCAGACAGACCTGCAGATTGGCAGCCAGGCTGGACTCAACAACCAATCTGCTCCCTTAAATTCAGTTTCTAAAATATTGTAGATAAGTCGGACTGTTTTAAGGGAGTAAACTAATGTTTGCAGACATTACTGATCTAAATAACACTTACATGTTTCAGGAAACAATAACATTTACGTGGGATTTCATCATTGTGTTAGTCTGTGTATTACTTTTTTTTTAATTTTTTTTTTTTAGCTCAGTTCAATTAGCTTTACTTTCTACCTAAATCCATATTGAAGAGATCTAAAACAGATATTCCCTACACACATTGCTCGTAATAGATTTGAAATTGATTGATCAGTTTTGTCCCTTTAAGAAGCAAAGACGTTATTTAGCCACGCCCGCACTATTTTAATGAATGGTGGTCTGGCGCCATCTAATGTGCAACTGAAACAATGCACCCTCGATAAAAAGCATTTTTGACCCTCCTAGGTTGCCCTATATTTCCCTCCCACCAACGTCTTCCTGGACAAACACACGTGGATTTCCACTGACGCCAGACAGAAACAACAATAACATGGCAAGTCATGGACTCGACTACGACGGCTGCAATTTCTTCAGACAGCGTCTGGTTTTGTCCACACTCAGCGGGAAGCGTGTTAAGATAAAGAACATAAGGTCTAAAGATGACGACCCGGGGCTACGCGGTGAGTCGCAGCTTCTGCCTGCATGTGGCGTCGCAGTTAGCTCGGCAGCTAACGAGCTAGCTGTTACGCAGTTGGGAGTGTGTCGTATCGCTGGGCGTAGGAGGTGGAGAAGCGATGGGGCAGTAGTGTAAATGCGAGATAAATGCAGTTTTAATTCACTGTACAAAGTTGTGTAGCTGTTTTGCTTTTGTAGAGCATTGAACCAGTGCTTCACTGAGCTCTGCCTCATATTATTGAGTGACTTACTTTGGCATGTGAGTGAGGATTATAAGAAGTTGCCAATGTGGATGGAAGAACACTTAAATCTACTTGTTTGACTCCATATGTTGAGGTAATATAAAAAGCAGGCGTTTGTTAGCCCTGACCTAGTTGCTGACAAAAAAAGTTCACGTTTACTCAGCTTAATTAAAAAAAAACAACAAAAAAAAACATGGCTTTAATCCACTGATTCAGCTTTTGGGAGATGTTTAGTTTCTCTAACTGCGTGTTGTCTTCTCCAGATTTTGAGGCCAGCTTCATCAGACTGCTCGACAAAGTGACCAATGGCTCCAGAATAGAGATTAACCAAACAGGTGAGTGTTATAATTGGGATACGACTGTAGTATTACCTTTGTCCCAGACTGTGGTTTATTTAATTACTGTTTACTGTCGGGGGATAACAACCTGTCCAATTTCGGCATTGCTCAACACCCACAGATGGACACCCTGATTGTGAATAATGGGATTTTACCTGAAGTTATTCAGTCTTATAATTATTTTGAACGCCATTTTTGCACTTTTTCCATGCGACACTGATGGATAACATGACTGAAGCTTTTTCATTTCATATACAAAACCCCAGCTGACTGCATGAAGAAGCAGAAAACTTGGTTATTTTCTGTCTGTTGTGGCAAATTTAGAGTTGCAGTGATCAACTATCCAATCCTTTATTTATTTATTTTTTTGGTTAAGAAAGAAGTCAAAACTGTGATTCCAGCTGCTGAAATGTGAATGTTTTCTGGTTTCTTTCCTCCTCAATGACACTGAACTGAATATCTTTGGGTTGTGGGCAAAACAAGACATTTTAGGACGTCTTCTTGGGCTGTGGGAAACACCGATTGACATTTTCAACGTTTTCTAACATTGCATCGAGAAAATAATCAGCAGATTAATCAGCAATAGAAGTAATCGTTAGTTGCAGCGCTATGCAAATTCTTCCATTTTAGTCCAGCGCTTCATTAAACAAGACCATCCGCTATGTTATGGGCTGGCCGACTGACTGTCCTCATGTGTCTGTCTTTACTAGGCACTGTGCTGTTCTACCAGCCGGGCTTGTTGTGTGGTGGCTCGGTAGAACATGACTGCAACACGCAGCGCTCGATTGGCTACTACCTGGAGGCCCTTCTCATGCTGGCTCCGTTCATGAAGACCTCTCTGAAGGCCACGCTTAGGGGAGTCACCAACGGCCCCTCTGACCCAACGGTGAGGACGCACTGCGCGTGCATCTGCTCAAGTTATTTCTTCATTTTGCTTCTCTTGATTTGATTTTGACTGATCCAGTTCACAGAGTTGAAACTTTGTTCTGCAGCGTTTTCTTTCCATGTTCATTTTCTGGGTTAAATGCACACCTCCCAAATCTAAATGGACACTGCCCTCTAGTGCGCACATCATTACTTGCAAGTAAATGCCTGATCAACAATGATGCAATGGAAAGTTGACGTCCTTATAAAATGAACATTTGACATTCGAGGTGGCGGTCGAGAGTTTTAGAACATAGTGTAAGAGGTTGGAGTCATGATTTTAGATCACCTCATAAATTTGGATATTGACTCGAGAAAGTGTTGAAATGTTCAGTTTGAGGTTCACGTTCTAAGAAAATCTGTTTTCCTCATTGTCACCTCATTGTTTTTTTGTTTTTGCTCTTTGATATGAGCTGCCCTGTTAAGTCTATAATATCAAATAACAGACAAGAAACCAGCAAGAAGAGGAAGCAGAGACAATGGAGAGAGGTGTTGCCATGGAAACAGCGAACAGCGTCTCTGTTTGTTGCTGTGATGAGAAATGGTTCATCATAGACCCCCATCCTGGTCTTCTTTTGCAAGATCGCTTCCACCCTGACCTCTTGAAGGACACAGAGGCATGTTTTAAGGATTTAATCACGCTGTCTCCTGCAGGTCGACCTGCTGAAGTCCACAGCTGTCCCTCTGATGAAGAAGTTCGGCATTGATGGAGAGAGCTTTGATCTCAAGGTGAGGACATAATGGTGATAAGCTTGATATAAAGTTATAAATTCAAACATTTATAACTATACAGAAATATAAATCAAATGAAGTGCTGCTGCATGAAAACAACTCACTGCTGCTGCCCCCTCAGGTGGTGAAGAGGGGGATGGCACCTGGTGGAGGAGGAGAGGTAGTTTTCACATGTCCCGCCTGCAAGACCATCAGGCCCATGCAGCTGACCGACCCAGGAAAGATCAAGAGGATCAGAGGAGTGGCGTATCCTTCTCAGGCTCACAGCTGTGTCCTTTTGTCATCTGCAAACAAAAAAATTGTGTTAAATGGTCAGAAGTGGTCAAATGAGCATTTGTATAATGGTCATTTAAAAGCTCTCAACATTAAATTGAAGTCATTTGTTTCTGTGATGGTCAGTGATGCATTTTCTCACATCACAGTAAGACCACAAACTCAGGCTATTGTACGAGTCATCAAAGGTCCTTGACAATCTACACCCAGATATTCGGTGCGAGTTTCTCCTCAGATGGCCAACAGGATCGTGGAGTCAGCCAGGGGCGTCCTCAACCAGTTCCTTCCAGACATCTACATCTACACCGACCACATGAAGGGAGCCAACTCTGGCAAGTCAGTATCTCAACATGACTGTAATTACAGCGCCACTGCAAAATCCTGCACACTGTTTTTGTCACTTGTATTCACTTCATTCACAATGTTTCAGTCCTCAAACCTTCATGACGTAACATTCAGAAACACAAACAACACTAGTACCGCACCGTACTGTGTGTATATGTAAGCATATATGTATGCAGCCTGGGAAAAACACCAATCACGGTGCCAGCAGTACCTCAACCAGCTCTCATAACTATAAACCAGAATAATAAGTTTACAAATGCCAAAAGATAAATTACATAGAGGAACCTTGAGCGGTTGCTGATTAGTTATGTCCTGGCGGCCGTCACAACATTTTAAACTGTGAGAACAGCTGTTGTCCAAAGCAGAGTTTAAACTGTCCCAGCTCATTCAGAGGAAGACACAAAATAACTCATGTTGGTTAACCGCAGGTCTCCAGGTTTTGGTCTGACCCTGGTGGCAGAGACACTGAACGGCTCCTTCCTCAGTGCTGAGATGACGTCCACGCCGCAGGGGCAGGGAGACCCCGTACTACCAGAGGACCTCGGCAGGAACTGTGCCAAACTGCTATTGGAGGAGGTGTATCGGGTAGGTGCTGCAAAGACCTTCACGTGGCAGTGTTGTCGGTCGTCAAATAATACCTCCGTGGTTTCGGTCATTTCCAACAGGATCAGATTTATTGTGGTCATGGAAATGAATTTTGAATGTTAAAATTTAGGAATCTACATTATAATCCCTCTTTCAACAATGCTTTAACAGGTTTAGGCTGAGGAGGCTATACTAGATGTTTTTCATTGTGAACATGTGGAGGCAGTCTCTCTGGAATCTGGCCAACGATTTCGGTCAAAAATAGCATTTTTAATTGAAGAAGCGAGGGCTTGATATTGATTTGCAACAGCCTAAAGTGAAAATGAACTTCATGTTTCGGTTCTGAGAGGCAGTCGACAAAATCAAAGTAGTGAGGATTTGCAGGCTTAGCTACGTTATTGTGCGTGGAGTTTGTGCCTCAGTTGTTCTCATGCTGCGCAGATCTGTCATCACTCAACTGATGTGCAAAGAAACTGCTTTTCAAAAAACCAAGTCTATCCTGTTTCATTTGCATAATTCAAGCAGGCACAGTTAGCTGCCCAGACTCATCGCCAACAAGTCTGATGACGGTTTAAAGGTCACACCCAACACTAATTTAGAACTGGAAGTTTTTGGAGGGGTATTTTTGTATCGCGGTGACACTTAATCCGTTACCCCTTTTACTGTTTGGATAAAGAATGCAGTGTTACGATAAAGTTCAAATCAGAAATCTTTTTTTGTTGTTTTTTTTGGTTACTGTGCTGGAAAATCTCCCTTAGTCACTGGAAGTTGATACCCAGCCTGCACACTGCAGCTGGAGAGTCTCTTTACAGCCTATTGCTGGACAAATCAGAAGTCTTGGGAAATACCTAACATACGCAGGAAGGACACGTTACGATCTGGACAACAATGACATTTGCTGCCCTTGTTTACCCACATTCCCCGGTGATCACCCCAGTCTGGAAATTAACTGAGAAACTGTTGACTTGACTGTGTGGGCAGAACCACGGTGTAGAAAGCAGCCGAAGGGTTTTTCCATTCAAATCAAATGTTTTGATCAGGCATTTTCTCAGTTCCGTTGAGACGGACTTTAAAGCCTGTTATGAGGCCACCATGTCTGCGTGTTGGGAAAATAAGCTGTGACTTGACTGTGACTGTCAACGAGGGTGAGTGAGTATACGAAGCAAAATTTCAATCTCTGAAGACTTACATGTACTGTATACGGTTGGTTGTTGGAATAAAAGTGTTTGAGAGAAATGTCAGAACGGATTCAAAATTGACTTTTTTAAGAAAAGTCATTTGAATCTGAATGATTTTAAATTGTTTCTCAGTTTATTTGTACATTTATATGTTTAGAGAATGATTGATTTGGTTATTTTTTTCATATTGTTCATTCATATGACAGTTTTGGGACCTCCAAGGCACAGTTGTGTCTCTGCAAAGGTCAAAGGTCAGTGACTTCACTCACACCATCGTTGATTAGGTGACTTGTCAGCTGAACAGTGGTCGTCCAAACAGGTTTGATAAATGAGGAATTCTCTCGTGGACGTTTACAGTTATGTTTGAGGCCACAGAGAAACTCTCACAGGGTCTCATTTGTATGTCTCTGTCTATCTGCATAGTTTGTGTGACTTACAGTTGGACAGAATAACTTTGCTGTCATGAAAAAGTTACACGGACACAAATGATTTCACATAGTCACACAGGAAAAAGAGCCCACTTCATCAGAATATGTTCAATTAGATCCAGTGACTCTGTGACTTCAGTGTGCCTCCACATGGCTCTGCCTCTCATAGGAGCCATGTGAGTCCAGTTAGCTGGTCAGGGTAGTGCTGATTAACTCTGAAACGGGAACTTTGTTGGATGCATCCTCTTAACTCCAAGCAACGGAGAGGGTGGTAAACAGTGCTCCTTAGCAGCCTCGGAGGCTGGTGGATTAAAAACTTTGGTTCCTTTTTACCTGAAGCCACAGATGCTGGTAGAGCAGGTAGATTCACCGGTTTGGAAACTGAACAGCATTTGAGTAACTGCTGATTTTAATACCAAACTGTAGCAAGAGGACAGGGTGATGGCTGCAGCAGAGACGAGACACCAGAAGAAAGTGGATGTGTGACTCTTGTGCTGGAATAGTTCATTTTTGAAAAACGGGGAAAAGAAATTTGCAGGATTCACATTAAAGGGCATGGGCGCTCTGTACGTGTGCGTCTGTTTGTTTTCTGGTTAATCAGTACACTGTTCTTGTAGTAAACCAAAGCTACTCGATGGACATTTTGTTTTTGGAGGCAACATCAACACTGGACATGACCTGATGTAAGCGGTGCGTTCTGGAAATGTTTTTTGATGTTAAGTAAAGTTGAGGTTTTTGACGTTTGAAGGGGGTTCTGTCAGGTCCTGAATGTTTTCATGTTATTTCTGTGATCATATCCAGCCTGAGTCAGAAGCACGACCACAGTTATACAACGAGCGTGAAGATATTCAGGGAATTTGTTGACCCTGTTATTGATTACAAGTTGACTTTCTTTTTTTAGTGCTACTGTTGAGAGGTCTCACTAAATCCAGAACATCTCATGTTTGGTAAGAACGGTGGCGAATTAGGTTTAAAGAAGCTGTTGGCCTTAACCAAAATACTGATTTCTCTCTTTTTTTTATTTCACCCTGTTGGCGTTCACTCAATTTTCTGTTATGTTGCTTTACAGATTTAAGTGAATTAAGGCTGTAAATGCTTGGAAGTATGTTTCATTGCATCATAGAGCTTGTCTGCATGTTTTTTCCCTTAGTTGAGAAAGGGGGTTGCCGTTTGCTCGAAGGATTGAAGGGACTTTTCGATGAGGCCTTGTGGCCAGTTAGCGGCAGCTGGCCTCTGGGGGGATCTTAACTGTCTCGTGTTTTCTCTGGATGGCTGGGCCTGAAACTGGCTGTCAGAGGTGGTGTTAATGTGTTACGTTTCTTGTGCCGAAAGGAAGCTGCATGTTGAAAAGGACATGCCAGACAAAAAGTGGAAAACTAGGAACTGTGAGCAAAGATTTAAGTTGTTTGAACGTCTGTAGCCCAGAAGAGCAGCACGAAAAGGTAAGGTGCTCAGGCACAGTGTTATTTCAATAATGGACTCTATCTGCCCTGCACTTTGTGCAAAATGTCTTTTCTTCTCAATGAACACTGTTGAGTTTTGACTTGAGGCAAATTGAGTGAAATGTGGAGTTAAATCTGAAAAATTCACTCATGTATCCCAACAGCAGTAAGTATAGAAAACTGCTTTTTATAGAAAGGTGGACTTACTTCTATTTAATGGTAAAACAGAATATAGAAAACCCATGAATCCATCATACTTCTACTCTAAGGGCCTTTTAAAATGCTGAAGTTATGATTCTATTTTTTAATCTCATCATCTTGTCGAGGAAACGCAGTTACAAAAAAAATCTCTGCCTCATCAACAACTACGACAATGTCACCATAGTTCCACCACGATTTCGCTGATATGATTATGTAATTGAATCATATTCCTGCTGACAAGCTGTCACGATGCCATAATACTGCATGACTGGGCCACACGCGTACTTGGTCAGAATGGATGCGCAGTACAAGAGGCTGCCCTTGTGTGGCTGCAGTTGAGCTGAGGCTGCAGGAAGAGATAGAGCGGTAAAAGTCGTACTCTAAAGTTAAACTGACAAAATCACAGAATGGGCAGCCATTTTAAAGTTTGTTTAGTTTGATAAAATGCTCTTGGGTGTGTCTTCCTACAGCCTGGTGAAAAGCGCATAGCTGTTGTTGAGTAATCATGAAGGCATGTGATCACTCGGAGAGAGGGTCCTCTGTCCTCCATTTCCTCTATATCGAAGAAAAGGGGTGCACCAGGCAAAGGGCAAAGCATTATTCAGGTGAAATTAGGAGAGAAACGCCGAAGAAGATAACAACTTGAAGGATATATGAATTTGTAGAAAGTGCAGTTTGTAGCCAGAGCCTGCAGCAACAAGACTCCTCCTCTGACGACTGACCACAACAAAGCTGTAAACAACTTGTTTCATACATGTTGTTCTGGGTGTGTGTTTGACTTTAATTTGGACCAAAAGGGATGCACTTTTTTCAGTTGATCCAGGTTTGAGTTTAAGACATCGTCACCCTAAATTTGTTTTAAAAAAAAGCACAGACAGCTATCAGCGTTGGACCTGAGATAATCTGTCTTAAACCTTTCCACCATCATGACGTGTCTTTTTTTTTTTGCTGAAACACATCGCCCCTCCTCTCTATCTGTTTTAGGGTGGCTGCGTGGATTCATCCAATCAAAGCCTGGCGCTGCTCTTAATGACCCTTGGCCAACAGGACGTGTCAAAGGTTCTGCTCGGACCCCTCTCCCCATACACGTAAGCCGCTGTCATTCAGTAATAGACGCAGCGCTCGCTGCCCCTCTGAACTCCACAAACAGGCCTTTGGCTTATTCATAAGTTGTTAAACAGATGCACGTTGTCCAAGCGTAGAACGCACTGGACCTAACATGTTGTTATTCTTTGACTTGTCCAATCTTGGCAAGTGACAGTGTTCCAAAGTTCTCATCCCACTGTAGGGCCTGAAATGCTGTGCAAACAAACACTGGGACTCACCCGTTTGTTATTCATGAGCCTCATTGTTGTTTTTACTGATTGCATCTGAAAAATACCAGGATTAAGGTAACTACTTTGAACCTAAATTTAATGTCCCAATGCACCAAAATGTTGTTGCTGCACAAGGTGCTCCAGCAAAGCTCAGAAAGTCTTATACAAAGGTGAGAATTACCTTAATACAACAGGCGGAGATGTGCAAGCCACAGTTACGTTATGACGACTATGGATCGCCTTCCGTTCACGTTTTTCACACGAGGTGCTTGATGAATGAATATATTTACAGTTAAAGATGCCTTTTAACTTCCTTATTTTCTTGCAAACAAACAGTTTGAAATGTTTAAGGATTAAGTCAAGCATTGGAAGACAAAGTTGATTTCAGGTTTGGTCGTCGTCATGAACGAGGAGCGAACTATGAACTGTCCATTTTCAGTTATCATGGTACCGGTGCTGTGTCCCTCTCAAGTACAGTACTATGATAACTGAAGATTGGCAGTGCCATCACAATACACTCCTCCTCTTGCTCAGGTAATGCTGATGCTGGTGGTGATGTTTATTTGAAATACTCATTTTTTTTTTTTTTTGGTTTCTGTTTATGTAAATCGCCCTCACCTTATAAATGTTTGCCATCCTAGCCGTAAGAATTGAAGGTAATGTGCATGAAAAAATGACCTGAAGCAGACACAGGAAGCTGTGTTCTGTAACTCTGTGTGTATTATTTATAGACAGCAGTATATTTCATCATATTACCAATTTCTTCCCTCTCTCCTCTGCCCATCTCTCTCACTGTCCCTCCAGGATCGAGTTCCTCAGACACATTAGAGATTTCTTCCAGATCATGTTCAAGATTGAGGTTCAGAAGCCTTCAGAAGACGAAAGAAAGGGGGGAGACAAGGTCCTGATGACCTGCGTAGGAGTCGGCTACAGCAACATTAACAAAACCCTGAAATAAAAGAACTATTTTTGTACAAACGGCGGTGTTGCGTCTCTTTGCTCACTCACATCGAGTAAAGAACACAGGTTTTTTTATTAACATGTGAAAGTTATGACAGTTATTTGTGTGTGTTGGCAACTTTTAGACTATTTGTGTTTCAATACAAGATAAAATACTTGTTAAGTAACAAATGTGCAGGTGTTGACAGCTATCAGTCACACTGAATACAAACAGTTTAATATATTCAGAAACACATTCAGCATCTTCATGATGAACCGCTTCCTCATGTATGTGTGTTAATCATTCAGTCTGCACTGCACTGTCATTGTCCGGTTGAGCATTACTGGAATTCCACATTAAGAAGCATTTCTAGATGGTTAGTTCCAGCCATCACTGGGCGAAGGTCAAGCTAATGTATCAGCGTGATGTCTATTATAAAGGTCAGCGACTGGTCATCCTCATCATTAGATGCGGTTCTTGCCAGCAGCTCAAGGGTAAAGCTGCTTTTCATACCACATACTCATCGCAGGAGTTGGGAGGAGTTAGTCTTGACCACATAGCTGCTTGAGGGTGTTACCGTAACTGCCCGACACTTCAGACTACACAAACATGGAGAGAGAGGAAAGGAAAACAGGAAGTCATGTTTGTGTTGTAGGAACACGCCATCTTCATAAAAAAGGTTTTAAACTTTGTCCAGTGTGTCAAACCAAACCTTTGTTGAACATATGTAGAGTGTAATGAGCATATTAAATGTCATCTGTGTGGGCACATACTGACCTCTAACTGGGAATAGAGGGAACATCCAAACAGCTTCTTGTACTCAGCTCTGATGTCCAGCAGGTCAATCTCTGAGCGACTGACCAGTATCCTGGTCAGAGTGGACTCTGTGGTCCCCAGACCCTTGACAAATTTGGGAAAGAAGCAAAAGCAGTAAAGAAGAAGCAGTCTCTTCTGCCATAGCAGCTCATGTTCACATACATTATCCTGCAATAAATGCTGCTTCTGCGTCTGTAGTTTGACTTTTGTTTTCTGCTTTCGAGCCTGTTGGCATATTGAGTGAAAGCAGCAGCAGCAATAAAACAGTGGCTTAACATTCCTTTCCACACCACTGGTGACCAATACAATTGTATGTGTGGCTAAAAAGGACGGTGCAAGCGAACAATATGTGGATTTTGTTTTAGGAGCTGCTGGTTGAATGATAAGCTTTGGGTTTTAAAAGATACAGACGGGCATATTGCACAGCTTACCTTCATGCTCTTGAAAAGCCTCTCAGCAAGGTATGCAGGAACGTTCTTCACACATTTAACTAGGAAAAAAACAATGAAACGTAATGTCAGAAATTTTATGTTAAACGGGTCTCAAATGTGCAGTGATTAACATCCCAAATGACGATGAAACAATAAGGCTGGGCCACTGTTCGATGTTCGGGCTCAGACGCGCGACACATTTCGCTCACCGACAGCCACCAGCAGCTTCTCCAGGTCTCCAGACATCTCGCTCTCGATGCTGTCCTGCAGAGTCTTCTTACTGATGTTCTTGTACTCGACCAGAGCTGCCAAAACATTACACTTTACTTTTTTTTTGTCATCTAGCGCCATCATCAAGTCAAGCTTTTTATTTATCCAATACTTTAATTTAGGACTAAATACTTGCAAAGCCAATGACATTCCCATCAGCCTCTGGTGTGCTGTGTATTCAGTACAAATAAACAAATCTTAGCATGCTAACATGCAAAACTAGGATGGTGAACATGGAAAACATAGCTGCTTTGCATCAGCATGTTAGTATGCTGATGTTAGCATTCAGCTCAAACCACTGTTGTGCCTAAGTACAGCCTCACAGAGCCACTCACATGGCTGTAAACTCAGTCATTTGATTATGTTCGCATCTACGGAAAAACGTCAGGGTAGCACCCACTCTGTCGAAGCTGGGGAATACTCCTGTGGCACAGGATGTCGATAAACTTCCCCTCATCAGTTCCCCACTTCTTCTCCCCGGCTTCATACAGGGCCTGAGCAGAGTGGGAGTGAACACACACAGCTTTAGTGTATAAACAAACGCAGTGGCTGCAATAAGAGGATGACTTCGACATGTTAAGCCTTGGAAATGCAGGTTCTTCAGACTTGAATCAGCCAGAGAACTGTGTCAACTGTGGTGAGTGGTGCCTTCAAGTCCCATGAAAGTGTAAGGTGAAGCTACAAGTGTCAAAATAACAAGAAGTATGCAGACACTACACATCCTATTGATACAGATCTGCCTGATGTAGTAACTAAACTGCTCTGCAGTGTTTCCTGTTGCCACTTTAGCCACATGGCGGCTAGAACACTCATCACTGAAAAACAGAAGTTTTC
The DNA here is from genome assembly GCF_039877785.1 of Chaetodon trifascialis. NCBI lineage: Eukaryota > Metazoa > Chordata > Actinopteri > Chaetodontiformes > Chaetodontidae > Chaetodon > Chaetodon trifascialis. Next base: position 12,572,507 of record NC_092075.1, read on the forward strand.
TACATGAGCTTCAGAAACAGGCAGAGACGAACAATTCAGATGTAGTGAAAGTACCTTCGCATCTGCTTTGGCTTTAGCAGCATCCACGTTGGTGCTCTCGTCTCTTTTCCCCTGCGAGGATGACCAGGACAACATAGTTTGTGTTATGTACGGTACGTCCAATATATGTGGCCTTTGCTCATTTGTCTATTTGAGTGAAGAGCCTTTGTGAAGGCCATTTTTAATACACTTCTACATTGTAATTTGATCAACAGCAATGACGAGCTTTCCAAAGATTTACAGATCTTGCAGAAAACACATTTCATTTTTACTGATTGTATTATTATGATTTTGTTTAGTCTCACATAAGAAAATGAGTTTTTTAGCAGCGTGTTTTTTTCTCAAGGTGGAGGATGATTTTCTTTTTTTCAACACATTTTCTAAGATAGGAATGCTCAGAGCTGTCTGGATCCAGTAAATATCCTGCTTTAGGTCTGGTCCTCATTTGTTGGGAATGCACTCCAGTGGCACATCACTCTTTCAATTTAACGCACAGTACCTCAGCCAAGATGAACAGTGCTTTGCCGTAATCTCCAGACACCTCCGACTGCAGATCATGAATCATCGATCTTCCAGTTTCTTGAATTAAGCACAATACAGACACTTTCATAATAGACACGTTACACCAGGACCGTTTGCTGTTGCACAATCATCTGAGTCACGACCTAACCTGTGAAGTTACAGACTCTTTGTGTTGAAGATACTAACCTGCAAGATATGCTTCAGACATGGCCTTGATCTGTCTGTTGGATCTCGAGGCAAAGATCTCTGTCAGCGTACTCTCTGTGGTCCCCGCACCCTGAATGGGATACACACAAAATGTGGTCAACACAAGTGATCGTATGTACACAAAACACCAACAGTGAAGTGCTGTTCTTCAGCACAATCTCACCTTGATGGCTTTGATGACTTCATGACAGTCGTAGACATCAGGAGGCGTCACCAAGGCCACCAACAAGTCCTCAAAGTCTCCGTGAGTGTCTCCCTCCAGGTCAGCTACTAATGCCTGATGAAGGACGGTTGATAAGACACAGCTTTGCTCTACGTCTTTGGCACAGCACTCTTAATATCTGAAAAGTAAGTCCATCAACATACCCTTCCCGTGGCTTTCTCATAGGCCTTAGCAATGAGCTGACGCTGAGCGTTACTTCTTTGGGTCAAGACCTCAATTAGTGTCTTTTCTGTCGTACCTGTAAAGACAAGCACAAAGTGAGCACCAACACTGCGCTTGGAGAGTTCATGGGTTTACACAATTGTTCCACTAACTGATAGATTTAGTCAAATATAAAATATTTTTCATGTTGGCCTCATAATACTGATAATGGTAACACATTAACTTACCGACACCCTCTATGGCCTTCCTTATTGCAGACACATCATCTTCCACTTTGAGGTTTGGCTTGTCCTTCACAGTTCCTCTTGCATTGGACTGATAAACACAGAAACACGCGTAAACAATGGATCAGCCAGTCACCTCTTCTTACATGTAAAACAACAGCACACCTTCATGTGCAGGAGTACATGTTGCTCTTTGTTCACTATTTGAAGTGTAGATATGTGCAGATCTATCATCTCCATATTCCTGCACACCAAAAAATGAGAGTGCATCCTACTTACTGTCACAGTCAGTGAGGAGGGGGAGTCTAAGAGCAGGTCCAAATCATCCTATAACACAAGTCAACAAATATGCTTCAGTTACCACCTGTCTGTTCATTTATCATATAATCTAATTTGGATCACTCACAGATAGCCTGCAAGTACTCACCCAGACAGACATAGTTGCGTTTGTAGAGGAAAGTCTCAACCTAGAGAGGAGAGGAAGAACACAGTATCAGCATCTTCATAATGCTGTTTAATGGTATTTATGTCTTTAACAACTCTGCTCTTTGGCCCTCTGCACATGTCTCTTCCACTTCATCCTCTGACTTGTCATCCACGTCGGGTAACTTCAACAAATCCACTGGATTATTCTTCTAAACACGTCCATTCACAACAAGTACTCTCATTTTACAGGTAAAGGTTGAGGGAGCCAGCACAGTCCAGAGGACACGTGTGAAGGGGATGAGACCCTGTGTGCGCCACTGCAGCGCAAAACAACCATTTCCCCGATCAGCAAAGCATAACAAACACAGACACGGGATAAAGACGTGCACACGCGTAAAAACTGCGATCAAAAGCCAGAACTTTGTATTTTTCGTCTTACCTAAACGAGGGGACAGGATTGATGTCAGAGGAGGAATTTCTCAGAGGGCCGAAATCGCCGCACCTTTCAGAGAAGTTGGAAAGGCGACGCCCATTATTAGCTGGAGGAAGTTGAATCATAGAGACTCTTTCCACAAACTCCTCCTCGTTTGTACACAGTAACAGCTCACTGCCCCGCCAGATGTCGTACATGACTGGAGCGTAAAACATTTGATTGTTCTCTCCTTAGAGGCCATTAGATTGCAGTAAATAGTAGACAGACTCTGTAACAACCTACAAGTCGGATGTGCTCTCAGTCTAAGATATGAGTCACCGAGAAAGAGGAATGAAATATTGGATCTTACCTCATAAGGTCATCACAGAGATAAATTCATGTCGTGATCTACATATAAGCCACTCCAGTTCTTACTGTTACTGTCTTATTACTGTCTTACATGTACTGTAGATGTAAATGAGAAAGCATATGCTGTATAATTGTGCAAAATAAATTCATTTAGTTTAAGCAAAATTCATAGATGGTCATGCTTAATATCCTGAGGCAAAACCAGACGTGTATGACAGACACGGCATCCGGCAGCTGACTGCAGACACCAGTGCCTATATCAATTAATCAATTTCATTTGTTCTTAGTGGTGGCAGTTGTTTTGATAACAAAGAGAACCATGTGCTATTGAGAGCAGGTAGGAAGTCGCTGATTCTCCACGGTGAAAATATCACTGCTGACAACAAATCAAAGCATAAAATCCAGCTGAGGTATGACAGTGACACCCTGAGAGTAGGAGGAGGAGGAGGAGGAGGAGGAGGAGGGAGGGAAGAATGGGCAGTTGCGACATCTTGTGGCCAATTGTAAATACGACAGTAAGCACAATCTTGATATTAAAACTTTTACCCTGAGTACAGACTGCCAGGGAAAGTCGCCCCTTGCTTGGACAGACACTATGACGTCTGTTAACGTTGTCTGAATCCAACTTAAGTATAACCCTTATCTATACCTTTGTTAATTACATATGTATCCGCTTGAAGGGTCGAAATTGCCGAGGGCGAGACTTCATGTAAGCTTGTGTGGGAGTAAAGCTTGCCTGACAGTAGACGCTCAGGGCAGGAAAACTACAAAAAAAAAAAAAAAAAAAAAAACTGCTCGTCCTTTGACAGCTCGGGAATCGACGTCAGGTACCTGGCGACGTGTCATCGAGCATTTAACTGTATGATAATCAGTTTGCACGGCAAATGGACCATTTGTGTTAGACCAAGATGATTTAAGCGTACTTTCTTTATTTAGCCGTTAAGACTGCTATTTAGTTCACCTGCATTGCTGGCGGCGAACTAGCAACTTGTTAGCTGGCTAGCAGCAGGGAACCTCCCAGCACTGTGATGGCTAGCAAGCGTTAGCTACACTGTCTCACTGTGCCATAAATTTGGTAAATATCTAAATATTTTCTTCACATTTCTTCACATTTATTGGTTCAACTAGAGGTGTGCTGTTAGCCCTGTGTGGGCCTTTCTTATGAGCCAGGCTTGGTAATCCCTCTTGTTTTTCTTAATAGGCTAACGTCAACAGTCATTGTTGTCGTGGCTCAGCTGTCGCTAGCTGGCTCTATTGTTTACATGGATACGGTCAGCTGAGGGGCTCTGTGGGCATGTGGTGGTCGTAACAATACTGGATCAGCTACACAACAACCACGGTGGAAACATGGAAATGGAGCTGGGGGGTAGCTAACGATTATCTACAGCCGACTCTGTACCAAAATGTGGGTGATTTGGGCTCCAAAGGAGGACAGCTGTCCCTGCTGGACTGTTTGACTTTGTGTGGGGGGCGTTGGAAAAAGGACAGGAGTTTGTTGGTCTATATTAAAGCTTTACCTGAGGCAAGACTACATGAAGAGAATAGGAAATACAGTACGCTGGGAACTGGTTCGCACGTCTGGCACAGGGATGATGCTGAAGGCCCTACTGATCGCCAGTCTTCTTGGCTGGGCCAAATGTCAAGAGGGCCAGAGCATGACCCCGGAAGAGAAGACTGTTATCAGGTGAAGATATGTCCAGAAACATATAACACTGTTCATGTGTGTTTGTGGATGAGTGGCTGTGGAAGTCTGCAGTCTTGTGACATTTGATTAATGTCTCTCTCTCTCTGCAGGGACCAGATTATTGAAATGTTTGATCACGCTTACGGCAGTTACATGGTGAGGTGTTTACTTTGATGTAATAATTCTAATTACAGCGATTATATTTGCATGTTGGAAGTTAAGAAGAGCGGAAGAGGTCAAAACTCTAGTAACATTTATAGAAAAAAGAACAACTTTATTGTGAGACCAACATTAAAATGAAGCTTGACAGTCACTGTGCTGTATTGCAGAAATATGCCTATCCAGCAGATGAGCTGATGCCTCTGAGCTGCAGGGGGAGAGTGCGTGGCCAGGAGCCCAATAGAGGGGACATAGATGATTCCTTGGGGAAGTAAGTTCACCATCAACAAACCATGTAGTTTTAATCAGTTGGCACCTGTTTACACCAAAGCCATTATGTACCTTTTTTAAAGTCTAATTTGTAAAAACTGGCTTGGATTGCAGCGGCACGATGGGAAAGCAGGTAGTGCGCATGCCTCACAGCAAGAAGGTCGCCGGTTTGATCCCCGGGTCGGGGATTTCTGTGTGAAGTTTGCATGTTCTTCCCGTGCATGCATGGGTTCTCTCCGGGCACTCCGGCTTCCTCCCACAGACCAAAAAACATGCTCATTAGGTCATTTGGTGACCCTAAATTGTCCTTAGGAATGAGTGTGGGTGTGAATGGTTGTCTGTCTATATACGTTGCCCTGCAATCGACTGGCGACCGGTTCGGGGTGTACCACTCCTCTAGCCACCCTGCAACCCCGAAAAGGGATAGTCAGGTATAGAAAATGGCTTGGATTGCTGTGTCTCTTTAGCGCTGTCTGGACTGTGCCACTGTTGCTTTTTAAACTCTGAACAGATTTAAGTCAGCACAGAGAAGATGCCCTAGTTTTAAAAGGAATACATGAATTTGATGCTAATTTAAGACAATGAAATTTACAAGATGGCAGTAAATTATGGACGCGCAGTACAATGCACCCATTTGTGTTCTGTGCTTGTTGCATAATGTAATTCACTGCAAATTCAACGGTTTGGATATTTTGCACTCTGTGGTTCATTACGAATTAAACCGGACCAGTGGCTAAGTGGGACGCCACCTCCACTGTGCTGTGCAAGAGGCTCTCACTACAACCTTTCCTCTGCCTTTTCTGCAGGTTTTCTCTGACACTCATCGACACCCTTGATACCCTGGTGGTGAGTATTTGCTCTTCCTCTCTTTACAAGCATAAAAGTCAGGTTTGAGCTGCTTTAGTTTCTGAGTCTTTTTTTCTCACCATGCATTGAATTGTTGGTTCTCTGTAGATAAAAGAGCTTGGTCAGTACCAGCTCTATATGGAAAGTGTCCTGAGACAACTTCTGTTGTGATTTGGCGCTATACAAATAAAACTGAATTGAATTGAATTGAATTGAATTTGTTTTCAGGCCTCTCCCCTCATATTGACAGTACATTTATTTCTTCCTCTGTGTGTGTGTGTGTGTGTGTGTGTGTGTGTGTGTGTGTGTGTGTGTGTGTGTGTGTGTGTGTGTGTGTGTTTGTGTGTGAGCAGGTGTTAAATAAGCTTGATGAGTTTGAGGATGCAGTGCGGAAGGTGGTGAGGGATGTGCGCCTGGACAACGATGTGGTGGTATCTGTGTTTGAGACCAACATCAGAGTTTTAGGGTATGAAACATGTCTGTCTAACATTACTTTTCTTAAGCGCGATATACTTTTACACCCTTTTTGACAGATTAATCTTTATAACCACATCTGACTACAGTGGAATGTTCAACATGTTGCTATTACCAGACAGAAATGTCTAATGTTGTAATTTTTTTTTTGTCCTTCATTTAATTCTCCCCAGAGGGCTTTTGGGAGCCCACGTGATGGCTGACCTGCTACGGCAGCGTGGGGAGAGGATGCAGTGGTATCGCGATGAGCTCCTACACATGGCCAAAGAGCTGGGCCATCGACTGCTGCCTGCCTTCAACACCACAAGTGGCCTTCCCTATCCTAAGGTATTCTGTTTAATTGTTGAATATCACTGGTCTTATTTTAGCTGTATTATATGAGATGGAGCAGACATTGATAGAAAATAGTCCCTCACCGTCAGTGCACCACAGAGGAACTAATGAACATTATATTACTTATGTAAGGAACTAATAATAATTTGAGCTGAGTGAAGATTACTTTTTCCTTTTTGGGTTTTTTTCAGGTGAATCTGCGGTATGGAGTCCTAAACCCACTTTCACGCACAGGCACTGAGTCAGACACCTGCACAGCATGTGCTGGAACGATGATCCTGGAGTTTGCTGCCCTCAGCAGACTGTCAGGAGAGTCTGTGTTTGAGGTATTACCTCCCCTCTGCCTCTTTTTTTGGAATCAGGGTCGTAAGAGTAGGGTACAGAACATTATTCGTTCCCTAAATCATAGCGGACTAACTGATGGCAGTTGTTGGAAGATGCAGTCATATGTGAATACTGTCCTTGTTTTTTCTGGAAACATTTTAAAGATGTCATAATTATTGTTTTACAGGCAAATGCAAGGAAGGCTCTGGACGTCCTCTGGGAGAGGAGACAGAGAGGAAGTGACTTAGTGGGAACTGTCATCAATATCCATAATGAAGAATGGGTCCGGAGGGGTGAGGCAGTTTAAACACACTTATTGCATGATGCTAAACCATCAAAGCCTTGGTACAGACAAGAGACGTAAACTGGAACAACACATGTTCTCTCACAGTCAAAGGGTACAGATAATTGATCATTCAGTAGTACACATGCGATACATACATAACATATGCATGTACTGCCTGTGTACATACTCATGCTGATGTATTCCTTACATGAACCATGTTGCACTAATTTGACTGTCTTCTCACATCTCTTTTGCAGACAGTGGAGTTGGTGCTGGTATCGACTCATACTATGAATATCTGATGAAGGCCTACATCCTTCTAGGAGACAATGTGTTTCTGGAGAGGTTCAACATTGTAAGTCCTCCATCACTGCGTGCCCACATAGAACATCCAAGCATTTGGCACCTATTGTATTGTACTCCCTAATGCATCATCATCAGTGGTCCACTACTGTCCCATCTGTTCTTATTGTGATTGTGGCTTGAGGAGGTTTTTCTGTGTTTGCTAATATATTTTTCATGGTGTTTGTGTGCAACAGCACTACAGTGCCATTATGAAGTACATCAGTCAGCCTCCCCTGCTGCTCAATGTACACATGCACAACCCCACTGTGAGCGTGCGCAGCTGGATGGACTCTCTCCTGGCATTCTTCCCTGGCTTACAGGTCAGGGATGCTGTCTTAACATTGCTCTCAATTAATCCTGTTTACTATAGTTAAAAATGCAGTAGAAAGCATAGAAATCGTTGCACACATGTTTCTGGAGTGACACTGATTTTTCACGCAGGTTTTGAGAGGAGATCTGAAACCAGCTATTGAGACTCATGAAATGCTTTACCAAGTCACCAAACAGCACAAATTTCTTCCAGAGGTAAACGATCTACAGACAAAACTATGACAGAATATGAATCAAGGTGTGATTCTATATTGGCTATTCACTAACATCTTTGCTTAATGTCCCTGCAGGCTTTCACTACAGAGTTTAGAGTTCACTGGGGCCAACACCTACTGAGACCAGAGTTTGCAGAAAGCACCTACTACCTCTATAAGGTGAAAAACCTAAAAACATAAAGTATAATTACCTTTTCTAAAACTTGGACACCTTGGGTCAGTTGTAAGTAGGCTATTACTGATGCTGCTTCGCTGTTGTACTCAAAGCATTTTTATAGCAAACTCAATGTTCCATATAAGTAATGTAGTCAATATCTTGATCTCTGCAGGCCACTGGCGACCCCTACTACCTCAGAGTGGGACAGTCCATCGTGGAAAAGCTCAATGCCTACGCCAGGGTGCCTTGCGGGTTTGCTGCTGTGCAGGATGTCCGCACTGGGACACATGAAGACAGGTATACAACATCCACTGCACTGTATGTTTCCCCTGGCTTAATTTTTAAGTAACCTTAGAGGTAGCGGTCTGTTAAAACCTGCTGCAGTGAAACCTCAAAACATCTCATGTGAATGTGTGATAATGTCTTTTTCTGTGTATATGTATGTCTGTGTGTGAAGGATGGACTCATTCTTTCTGGCGGAGATGTTTAAATATCTGTACCTGCTGTTCTCGGAGAAGAGCGAGCTGCCCATCGACATTGACGACTACATCTTCACCACAGAGGCTCACCTTCTCCCTGTATCTCTCTCCACCACCAAGCTGCCCTGTCAAGGCAACAATACGGTAAAAGTAAATAGTAATTACTATTTAATGCTGTACTTGTACTTAAAATGCTAACTGACCCTCTAATGTATGAATTGACACATGAGCTAAAAGGTGTTAACTGTTGGTCGTACGCTTCAGGAGACTGTTCCCGTCTCTCAAGAGGAAGACCTGTTCACACACTCCTGCCCCAGCATGGAGACATTGTTCCCCAACAACCCCTCATTTGCCAAAACCATCCGGGACGGCTACAAGTACCTCACTGGGGTGGGACGAGCCTTCCACCCCTCACCTGTCAGGTGTGTCCAGTCGCAAGGGACATTTGATTTTAGAGCAACATCTCTAGTGAAACCTGTTAGCCATGATTACTTGGAGTTTTAACATAGGTACGTTTGTACTTTACAGGGAAATCGAACTGCCGCTTCATGACAATGGCATGGAGCCAGTAGAGTTCTTGAAAAGCATGGGCATTTCTCTCACTCCGCTGAATGAGGTCATGGCAGGAAGCAGCAGAAGTCACAAGGTATTTTAGTGACTTTGCACTCCCCTCATGACCTGAAGTTCTTCTTGTTTGGCAGGCCATTTTATGGTCGCTGCAAATGCCTTTTCTGTTGAGGATAGAAGAACCTAGAAGAAAATGAAGGCAAGATGGGCAGCTACAGTGTGCCGTTTGCTCTCTTGTTAAATGAATAGCGATACTGTCCAAAAGACAGCAACAACTAAACATGATGGAGAGGATGCTATGTGTCATTTTCACACCGTTTGAGCAATATACCTGCATGTGCCAGTTGTAATAAATGCAAACTCAATAATAAGCCATCTAAGCACTGAAAACGTTGTAGATAAAGATTTAAAAATTGTCAAAATCAACCAGAGTCTCTGTGCATTTCACAGTGTGATATCAGTCATTTCAGCGAGATTACCAGTTAGAAACCATCAAAGGAAGTCAGACAGTATCAACTTCTGTAATTCAGAGGCCCAGCCGAAATTGCTTTGAGCAATCGAAACTTGAAATTCTGCTGCTGTGCCTGGAATATAGACCTCCAGAGCTTTAGGCCCCAACATTATCCCCCAAAACAGAGACATTCTTTAAAGTAATTCATTTTATTGTGATTTTAGCACAGTGCATCACAGGATGTTTCTCTTAAAAAGCTTATTGTAGCTAGTCTCAAATGGGCAATCATCAAGTCGTAGATATTTAAAAAGGTCAATATATTAAAGGATGAGGGTGGCCCGTTGTCTTGAGGTTGCAGGCAGATGGCCAAATAAGTAATTGCCAAAGTATTATGTACTATATGTACTTGTTTTGTAGGTTTGAAAGCCCTTTCTTGTTAGCTTACCTCTGAGTCGTCTCAGACATTTTCATGATTTTCACTGTGCTGTGCTGTGACTGCAAAGTGAATCCTAGCTGAAAACCATGAACAAAACACTTTGTTTGGATGTTTTTCAGCAGGTCATAATGGCACCATTTTTAGCTTTAGTTAAAAGTATCCAAGGCATGTCATCAGTTCCTGATTTAAGACCTGATTTTGTCCATTTGCTCCCAATGATGCACTCAAACAACAACCAAACAACCCACTGAACTATGCATTTTGATCCTGTAAACATGCTTCAGCAGAGCAGTCAAAACAGATTAATTATATAACCTGCTGTTAAGCCAATTATATCTTTCAAATAACAGGGCTTTGAGCAGTGTGGATTTAGAAAATTGTAAGTCAAATGAAATTTTAATTGATTTCTTCATCATCTTATCAGTTATGCTATGCTCCGTTCTGTGTTTACAGTCAGTATGCCTGCTCTGGCATCATGAGGTATCCAACAGTGAGGAGAAAAAGGAAATGTGATAATCATAGTAAATAGATTACCAATTTCATTTTGCTTTCTTAAACAGCTTATGAGCATAGAGTTAATAACAGCTTTAGTGGAGTGAAAATTGGGTCAGGCTAATGAATGCGAAATTTGACGTGGTGATAGCATACGACTTTCCTTTCTTAAATTAAACATGGCACTTGTTTTCTTATGTGAATCCTTTTAGGAACATAAAGGGGTGTACCGGGTAAAACTTGTGGCAGAGGTAAGCCAGACATCAGAGGAGGAGGAGGTGGTGCCTCATGTTGTTCAGCTCATATCGCCCCCATATCTGGGCAGGATGGTCCTCACAGCAGGACCTGCCAAGTTTGGAATGGACCTCACCAAACAGGAGCACGGGGTGAGCTTCCAGTGTGACAAGAATATGGAATACAGTATTAACATCAAAGTGTAACAATAACATGACCAAAAATTCAAAATGATACACATTTCTCCAGAACTACACAAACATTACCTGTTTTGTTTTACCTGCACTTCTCAGGTGAAGGGCAGCATAATGAAAGCCTCCCCCTACACTGCATGTGGGCCAGTAGATAATGCAGTGGAGCTTAAAGGCCACATCGCTCTGGCACTGCGCGGTGACTGCATGTTTGCTGCAAAGGCTCGTCGGCTGCAGGAGGCAGGAGCCATAGGAGTCATCTTCATAGGTGAGGATGATTACCAGAGGAGCTGAAGCCACCTCTGAGCTCTGCCAAATGATGAAGGCTGGATGTTTCCAATTACTGGCTTATTCTCTTTCTCAGACCACCGTGAGGGAAGTAATAGCGAGGAGACTCCCCTCTTCCAGATGGTTGGAGATGGCGACTCCACTGAAGACATCACCCTGCCTTTGGTGTTCCTGTTCAGCCGCGAAGGTGCCGTGCTCACCGCTGCTCTGGAGGAACATCGCAATGTGGATGTACTGCTGCTGCCCAAGGAGAGGCAGCTGGGACATGGTAAGGCCCAGGAGCAGGTTATTGTCACCAAATCCCATGAATAACTTGATGCTTTAAAACTTCTTAATTTTGCATTTCATTGGTTCTCCTCCAGATAAGACGGAAAAACCTTTCGGCATGAACATCAAACTCCGCCTGGCAGAGGAGGGGGAGCTGGAGGAAGGAGCTGCCAGGGGGCCCACCTTGGAGTTTGTTTTGAAGAAAGAGGAGGCACTTCTCAAGGAAGAGGAGGAAGAGGAGCTCGGAGGAGAGTCGCAGCAGCAGGAGTTCTGCACAAGGGCAGCGGAGAATGACAGAACTGAACCGTGCTCAGCGGGTTCATCTCAATCCCCAAATTCTGACGGTGGACCAGACACAAACCCTTGATTACTGCTGATCCCAAAGCAGCCAAGTTTCCTAACACTGATCCGGTGTCAGTTTCTGAATGGCATGTGCCTCAGAGCCCCTCACTGCCCTACATGGAGCCCTAACTGATCCAGCCTGCATGTTTACAGTTCATGGAGGAATCGGAGAGTGTGACGGCCACACTGCCATCCTGTCTTGACTTTGAACCCTGAAGATGGTTCTGTATTTATTAGACATAGAGTCAAAGTGAAGCTTTTATTCTGTGCAGTGCCGGTCACTCTGACGCAAGGGATCATGAGACTAAGTTAGGTAGTTAAAGGCCAAAAGCTGTAGGTTAAGATGCTGGTGCTGCCTACACCTATCCTGTAGTGTTGCTATCGTAGGCACATACAAGGTGTTCGTGGTGGTAATGACATAGATCATTGACTTTAGAATTTAAAATGACCTCACCTTAGAGGACAACATAGATAAGGCAAAAAAAATTGTACTCAGCTAGATTTTTTATGCAATGCAGTTTGTTTTTAATGTAGGTTGCACCTTTTTTCACTTCAAGAACTACTGTTAACTCTTCAGTAATGGTGTATGGAGTATTACGTGGCCAGTAGGTGGAGTTCACTACCATAACTTCTCAGTAAGGTAAGCAGATGAAGGAGATGAGCTGGGGCCAATTTGGAGAGCTTATTTTATTTTGTACTAGTAAGCAACTTCAGGGAATTTCGAGAATGAATGCAGTTTGCTAAGTTGACCCATTGATGAAGTGAGTGTGTTCAGCATTTTCTTCTTGCTATAATATGTGTGTGTGTGTGTGTGCGGGTGCGTGTGCGTGTGCAAGGTGTGTAATAACTGCAATGCCCAAGGAAGCATCTCAGCTAAAACATCAGTGCTATCGGATGAAACCCTCATCATGCAAACAGTTCTGTAGGATCAACCAAATTAAATGAAATTAAATGAATTGAAATGAATCATGCCACATTAAGAGCACTGTAGAAATGACCAAAGCTGGTTTTCTTGCAGCTGAAGTCTTCAAGTCACGGCCTACAGTTCCACACTGTTATGCACTTTGAAACACGGGTATGATCGTCAATGCCGGAGTCAAACAGAAATGACCATTCAGCCTGTCTTTGCATTTGTTTGTGTGTTGCGAGAAGTAGTTTTAATTGCAGTCATTTATCATACCATTGTGTAATGATGCAGTCTTTATATCCACCGTAAAATTGAAGGAACGCTCTGCAGGGTTACTTTAAAAACAGAATTCTAATGAAAAGGTGTTGCTGTCTCTTTGGTCAAGACTTAAATGTACCTGCTGTTCATCTGTCACACTCAAACTACACTAACTAAACCACATATTGGGCATTTTTATGTGTAATAACTTGATGCAAACATCCAGAAAGATGCATCAATCTTTCATCAGTTTGCTCACTTACGTCATTCTCACTAATAAGTTATTGTGTGATTGTGTTGTACCTGGAATGTGAGTTTATGTTTGTGTGGGAAAAACACTCTTTGTGCCAGAGTATGTTTTCATTTTTGTTTGCATAGTGGACCGTTTCCTGATGCTGCTCAGTTAATTTCAACTTAATCCAACATGACATTTTGTTGTTTTTGTTTAGCCTATATGAGGCTTTGCCAACCGGTATACCTCAGGACAGTGGATTGTGTTTTCTGTTAGTACAGAGAAAAGGACCATGGACAAGAAGTATGGGATTCCTTTCTTTATTTTTCATGCTATTCATTTTCTGTGTCCAGCTGTTTTTGTTTGTTTGTTTATTTGTTTGTTTGTTTGTTTGTTTGTTTTGATCGGTCCCTGAAAGTCAAAAAGTGCCAAAAGAGATGGGTGACGTGGCTCCTGTTTCTGTTTCACATCTCCTCTGTATTTAGTTCCTGACTGTGAGCTGAGGCAGTCGCATCATTAAATTTAAAATCACAATTTCAAACCTTTTTCCTCTTTTTTTCCCCATGAATCGTAGATTAACATTACATTTTCAGCATCAGGGGCAGTCGTGGCTTCCCCTGAGCCATTTCATGTCACTAAGCTCTGTTATTAAAACTAGGCTCTGACTGTGTTTTTTTTGTTTTTGTTTTTTTTCAATTCTTGCACTTTTTTTGTCAGGAGGACATGAGACAGACCTCGAAACTGTCTGTGCCAGATGGGAGCAGCTGCCATGGAACAGTACAGTCATAAGAAGGATGATGTTATTGACAACGACAGTGGGGATAATGACAATGGCAAAAAAAAAAAAACCATTACACTGCATTTGCAAATGATTCACATCATTCACTTTTTTGAATGTCAAATAGTTCTGAGCGCATGATGTTCCCGCTAGTCATGTAGTCGGTCATTCAATTATAGATATTTCCCATATGATAAATGAGCTGTGTTGTTTTTATAGAAATGTTACTGCTGCTTGTATAGATCTATGTCCATTTTGATCACTAACAGAAAGAGGGTTTGGGCCAGCTAAAGGTTTTTGTTCCAGCTCCGGTCACTGAATCTTGGCCTCTGTTTGGAGATGGTCTTTCAGCTCTAAGCAAACAAACAGAACAGGCCTGTCGCCAGCTGCCCGCCAATAAACATTTGTCCTGTGCTTGGGAACGAATAATAGAGTTAATTGGCAGAATGAACAACAATAGAAAGAAATTATACATGATATGTTTGTTTATTTGATGTGCATTCATACATCTCAAAATATGTGTGGCATCAATTTACTGCACCTGTTGCATCCTGATAACTTGGATAATATTTGCTCATCAATTTTCTCCCTCTAACACAATCTGCATTATTATTCCTGTTGCACTGACAATTAAACAATTATAATTATTAATTCACAATCATATATATATATTAACAAAAACGTAATACTTTTATTCCACACATTTCTAAAAGCTCTGTGGATGTATGATTTTTTTGAACAGTTCTTCATAAAATGTTGTCAATAAAACTTTCATGATCTATTTAATTGATACAAATAAACCAACGATAGCGACATGACACCCTCCAGAAGCCTATGTAAGCCATGTAACTAAGCACATCACACTGTCTAATGTTATTTAAACCGGTTTTTCTACGTCATGACGTCTCACGTACCTCATGCGCTCTCTCCCGTGTCTAATCGCTCAGTAAACTGCTGCCTTCAGGTGCCGTGGGAAGCAGAGATGTATCGAATCTAATATCACCAGAAGCATGAGGGTGAGGTTACACAACAACAACATAAACGATCTTCTTTAAACGTGAAAAAACCCTCGGTGGATGGAGTTTGCTCAGTTGTCATGACGATAACTTTGTCATCAAACTTGCTTCCGTGCTTGATGTCATGTGATGACAGCTGGGCTATTACCATGACAACTGAGAAAGCTCCATTCACAGAAGAAGACCGTGAGATGAACCGTTGTTAATAAAGCGGACGAGTTTTTTTTAATTATTTTGTGATCATTTTTTAATTTCGACAGTGGAGTTCCAGGCATCCAGTCAGTGTGTAAAGTTAAGTGTCAATTTTGTAAAATTACATTTTGTTATCTTTTCTTTTTATTGAAAACAAAAAGGAAATAAGACGTTTTCCTAAGCACGCATTAATTGTATGTGTCAATCAAAAGAAATTAAAATGCAGGTTGGTAGTCTCTAACTCTCTGCAAAATAATATTTAAAAACAAAAACCAGTAAACGTGAAGTGACGTGGAAAACACAAGTCTGCTAGGTGACACGTCTGCCTGTTTTTTGGGGGGGTTTACGAGGAGACCCTGAAGGCAGCATGTGAAACACACGCACGCATACAGCACACAAGCTCACGAGCACACACACCCCCTCCTTACCCGCCTGAAGCTCCGCTATCTTTAGCTCCGCCACGGATTACAGTGCGCAGTGTGTAGACAGACTGCTCCCCGGCGCGACCTGCTCGGTTTATCGCTGTGTGTACTTCGCGCTGCCGCTTTCACGCTTTTTAAAAACAGAACAAAACAAAATACAAACATAAAACAGAAGTGATGGGGGAATGACAACGACCTCCGTCCCCGTCTACGGTTCTCCGTCCCCGAGAAGACCCCAAGGATGCTGTTGCTCTGTAGCCCGCGGAGCGGATGCCAGCGCCGGGCCTCGCTGCTGCTGCTCGCCGCGGTCCTGCTGTGCGTCGTCCCTGTCACTGCCAGCCTTCCAGGTAAATTCACCACACATGACAAGTGGAGCCAACCAGACAAACCAATTACTCTCGAAAGTTTAAGCTCATTTTCAAAACATCCCGGGATTGTCTGCCTCATCAATAACCGTTATTGGGGCACCTTTGACTGAAACAGCACACCAGGGGATTGAAAGACTTTAAAAAGCGTTTTAGTCAGTTTTTATTTACTTTTTATTGTTGTTTATGCTGCCAGTTTTGTTGCTGATGAAGTAGCTCGTTCGTATGGGATATCCCATGAGTTCATCAGGTCGCTTTAGACAGGTTATACCTGTACCTCTAAGTGGGCGAGACAATGGTGAAAGAAAAATACAAATTCATTTCCTTGTTGGGTTACTCAGTGCACATTTCATTGTATTCTCACAGATTTATATTTGGTTAATATTAAACTAATCGAGTCCAAATGGAGTAGTGCTCAAATTTCACAGGACATCCAGGAGGAAATAACCATAAGAATAATCTTTCTTATTTTTTGATTGATACAGTATTACTTTGATTAGTTGATTAACAATTATGTCAGGGATAATGACAAACTCCTGTCAAAGTTGCAAAATTAAAAACCATACTGATGCCCTAATTTGAGTAGCAGCCACAGTGTTTGGAAAAGCAAGCAACTGTTTGCACTTTTTCCATATATTTAAACTGAAACTGAACAATACATTTATGAGAAGAGGACTTTGTGAATTCATTTTTTCTCAGTTGAGTAACTGGTTTACCTGGAAACTGTTTTGAGCACTGTTTTAGACTCTGGAAACACACGAGTGCAGTCTTAATGCTGTGTGTAATGGGTCTTCACACAGTGATGATTACTGGTGATGTGTGGAGGGGAGGTAATCTGCTCCTGGGCTTTTAACACAGAAACCCTGAGGGAGAACCAACAGCTGGACTCTCACATGTAATCTTTAGCCTTATCTGAGACACGCACGCACACACACACACACACACACACACACACACACACACACACACACACACACACACACACACACACACACACACACACTGCACTGGCTCAAATATTTACTGCCCCGGTCTGGACTTGTGTGAATTTATAGGTTTTAATACTTATTTTTTCCTCCAAAACGCAAACATATCCCCGCCGTCTCCACTGATTCACTCTTGCTTGCTGAAGCCTGTGCATGAAATCAAAAGGATGTGAAGCTTAATTTTGCTCATGCACTCGTGGATTGAGAGGATGTGACGCAGTGGCAGCTGGTGTTTTTCCCCTGGAGGCTAAAATCCAGTAATTTTCCACTTTTCATGTCGTTGCAAAATACTACCATAATGTTGTTAGGTCCTCTCACAAATGCTAAAAAATAAAACTGGGGAGAAAAGCAAGTGGTTTGGTGACGTAGAGAAGTTTGTCCTGGTCTTGGTCTGCCGCGGAGGAAGGACGACCAGGACGGCTCAAACGCAGAGGACAAATTTCACCAATGCATGGCGTGCGCAGGCGTGTATGTAGTGTGTGACAAATAAAGGGGATTGTCCCTCTGATTCTTCTTCTTCTTCTTCTTTCTGAGTGTCGGAATAAAATAATTTTGCACAAGATGAGAGACAGGCGAAGCTGTCAATATTGTGTCACATGTTTGGTGACATCAGCATTTTTAGGATTTTGCTGGTTTGACACATGACAGATTTTCACACCTGTTCCATTTGAACACAGCTTGTTCAAAACAATGTGTGACAGTGTGTCAGTATGTGGGCTATTGTTTGCGTATCTCGTGTTGAAAATACCAAGAGGAGGCGAAATAACATGCCGTTTCACTTGAGTGGGGAGTAAGTGTAGCACATTTTGCTGGAGGTACATATACTCCACAGGCACTTTTCACGTAAATGCCACTTTATTGATTTATTATATTTACTTCGGAGGCCTCTAGGGAAGCTCAAAAAGCACATTCAGTAGTGTAGCGAGTCAGGTTTCAGGATGACTTTGCTGGAGTGTGACAACAGCATGAAGTGCATAGTAATCAGGTGGTTGATTCAGCGAACATCGCCACATCATCGTGTGTAAATATGCCAGAAAGCTTTCACAGAACATTAGGTTCTTGGGATGGAAGTAGTCCAAAATCTCCATAATCCCAATTGATTACATAAAATATGTCTCGGTTGCTGGCCAAGACACAGAATTAAATACCATAACATGCAGGATTTGTGGTACGATTGAGGCTCAGTTGGGCCTGTTGAATTAGCAGCATCTCGAAAGTCACTTTTTTTAGTGGAAAAAAAAAACTGCTAGTCCTTGCTGTTCTAATTTTAGCATTTCACTGGAGAAACATCATCTTCACCTCTCAATATTCTGCTCAGCCTGGTCGTTGTTGTGCTGCTACGTTTAATTGCCAGGTTTGTCATTCACCAAACCCACATAGAACTGGTGTGATTACTATTCAGAGAGCCACTGCCTCCGCCCTTTTCTTCCAGCACGATTAAGCTTTAATGATCCATATCTTCCGGATCACACGCTGTCTCTCTCTTACACACACACACACACACACACACACACACACACACACACACACACACACACACACACACACACACACACACACACACAAACACAAACACACACAAACACACACACACAGCCACTGGCCTCAGTGTTTTTCAATCACCTCTTTTTGCCCTGCAGCAAAATCATGTGCGTTGAAGTGAGGATGGAGAGCCATGAAAAGTCAGGGATGAGGACACTCTCACCCTGCCAGGGGACATAAAGACCTCTGAGTCAATGACCGAGTTCATACCTAATGATTTGTATCCTCGTGGGACTAGTGATTAAGTGTGCCTTACGTATATTCGTCCACAGGTAAAAGACCAGGTATGGGTTAGGTGATATTTTTATTTTGCTTTGGGTTTAAAACCAAATCTGCACTTTAAGCTCTGAGCGCTTTCTGATTGGAGTGGGTTTGAATTGTGCTCTGTCCAGATTTACCAATAATAACACCACCTGTGAAAGGATTTGATGGGAAAATCACCAAATCTCTCTCTCTTTTTTTTTTTTAACCTTAGTTTGATACATGTTGTATTAGAAATCAGTGCTTCCACAAAGTAATTTGGGAAATGCAGTTTAAAGCTAACAAGTGCTCCCTCTGGTTTCAGATCTGTTATGTAGCTCGTGTGGTCTTTGAGGGGATTTGATATTACCTTCGTCATCGTGAGAAAGGGAAAATTACCACCTAATTACATGGTGGTAACCATCATACTGAAATTACGCAACAGCCAGGAAAGACTTATCGATCTGCCCCCATTGTGGTCCTCAGTCTCAACTCAAGTGGTCAGCCGATGCTCTGCTGTGGTGGCTTCTTGAAACCGCTGCTCTCCCCTGCTTTCTTTCTCTGCTCGCAAGGCCTTTGGTTTCTTCCTTTGAGAGCGTTCTGTTGGCTACCAGACCTCTCCAGGAAATGAGAGGCCCACAATTAATCAAGTTACAGAGCGCTTACAGACATCAGACAAAGCCAGAGTCAGCACAGTTTAGCTGAAATAAACTACACGATGCTCCTCCAGTTTTAGTACAACCCTTAACCGTAACTGTCGTACCAACAGTCGTGTCTTTTATCAGCCCAGTCCTATGATTGAAATTGACGAATCAGAAACAACCCTTTTTACTTTAGATGTCAGCAGTTTTCCGTTTGTGTGTAGCCACATCCTCACAAAGAATGACATGTTCGCAGTATGTGATTTAAATAGAAGCACCAGCAATACCTGAAGCACAAGTTTCAGTGCATAGTGCTGATACCAAGATGCTGATTTAGATACCTTGTTGAGTAAAAAAATGAAATGTTTGCTAATGAAACCTAGTTTTAAGCCAATTGTGATAAAACATTGGTCAGTCCAGTTAAAGAAATTCTTCGTAATTGAATCAACTCTCAAAGTAATTGAATTGTTGCATCGCAGGCTGTTCTAACAGCTGAACCAGCAAACAGGATGACCAGGAAAAAGGAAATGAAAGGGGACTAAACTATGCTGCCATTGTAGAAATCCCTTTAACCTTTGTGCAGTGTGCTGCAGGGTGTGCTGCCCTGTTCCACACTAATGATAATGACACAATGATCATCACCTTTGCAGTGGGTGAGACCCGCCATTGTCTGACATGACAGAACTTACAGCAGCAGAAAAGATGAATGACAAACGCAGGCAGAGAAAACGCCTTTTCCTCCACAAACTAAAATTCCATCAAGTATGAAATTCTCTGACTGTTTTCCATTCACTTCCTTTTCACCTTTACGTCTCCGCTAAAGAAACCATCGTCTATTTCCTGCCTCTGTATTATGACGTGTCTGTGCCGTTACATGTATGTTAAACAGGTGCTAAGTCATGCCCCATTTTCCGCCACTCTTGGCAGAAAATTGCACATGTGGGAGTCACGGCATCTGATAATGCTGGGAAACCTGCACCTACAGTATGCTAGTATACTGAAACTGATAAGACAGACAGTTTCCACACATTGAAGCTTTGTTTCCACTGCATGGTTCACTTTTGGTCTATCAGGCACTCGATTTTGTTTTCACCTACTGCCCAGACGTAGGCGAGATTCTTCACTGATCGTTGTAGCGACGTTGCGTGAAACTGCCGTGTCATCATATTCAACGCGGCACAACGGAGGAAGGGATGGCTTTGTGTCACAAACTTTGTTTCTGCAAAGATTGAATACAGCAAGACAAAAAACTGCTGAGAGAAACAGGAGATTTTGGGAAATCCTACATCACATTAGTCATGTAATTTAGCTTCAGGGCTTTCCAACTGAAAATAAACTGGCAGCTGCTTCTGAAACCAACGCTTTGCTTTGCATTTGTCAGCATTTTGCCTGGCTCACAATCTGATCAGAAGCAGTTTTAATGCCTACACAAAGCCAAGGAGTTCTTCCTCAGCTCCTATCTCTTCTCCTAACAGTCTGTTATCCATGCTTATTTTGTGACACAGTATCAATATATATAATTTGGGATTTTCAGGAAAATAGACAGATTTTGGGGGGTTTTGGCTAATTAACAGAATTAATAAATTAGTGCTGTCAATCGATTAAAATATTTAATCGCGATTAATCTCATGAATGTCTTAGTTAACTTGCGATTAATCGCAAATTAATCGCACATGCACAATGTACAAAGAATGAACATTACTTGGCTATGGCTGCAGTAAGCTTGTTCTTAGTCGCGGTATCCATACGCCTCTGTCGAACGCCATCCATTGTCGCCTGGTTTTCACAAGGAGGTGGAGGAGAATTCGCATCGCCCTGTGTTTGGCCATCAAGTGGTATTTCAGACTGGATGTGCTGCGATGATAATTCAGTTCACACCCACAAAACACACAGATAACTTTGGTCTTGTCAGTCGAACCATCTGGCAACTTTTTGAAAGTAACCTTCCATTCAGAAGCTTGTTCGCATCCATTTCGGCCTTTTTTCGCTTGACATCCACACAAACCGGTCGCCTACTCTTTTACAGCTAGCGAGCAGGCAAGACCAAAGCTGTGCGTGGGGCGTGCCTATTTTTTGTTTCTGGTTTACGAATTGGATCCTGTAGTTTTGGAAACGTTACTGGCAGTGGCCACAGCTTATAAAAAACTACAAGTTCACTAGGTCACAAAGAACGTTAATCGCGCGATAAAAAAAATTAAAATTGATTTGCATAAACGCGTTAATAACGCGATATGTTTGACAGCACTATAATAAATGCATAAAAAATTAAGATACTTCATCACATTGATGCAATATAAAAACTCAGCTACAGGTCTATTATGTTTTTATTGGAAATTTTCAAAACTGATAAACAGCATTTGTTTTGTCCAGTGTATGCAACAAATCCCATGTTTTTAGGATGACTAATGAAGGATATCTAGCTCTGTATAAACAGTATTACAAAATCTCTGACAATGTCAAATGTACATTGTCTCATGTCTTACATCAGGGATCGCCACGTTTCCTAATCCTAATTCGCAGCATACAATAGCAGTGTGTGTCCCGGCTAATGCCAAGGAAAACAGAGCACTAGAAACAGGCTGCTTGGCATTTGTTTGTTTTTGTCATCTGAGAGTGAAGCATGATGGATAAACAGGAGAATAGCAGCATGGTTACACAAAAAGCCACACACATGAGCACACGCACATGCACTTTATCCATGTTTGCATTTCAAGTGAAGCGCACCAAGCAGAGCTAATGTTTCCACTTGATTTGGAGTGTTTGACTTACTTCCTGTCGCCTGTCAGAGGGTCAGGAAGTGCACACAATGGGAGTGTATGACCCTCCAGGCTTACCCATTTCCTACTTCCTCTCTCAATCTCCCTTTCACATACACACACAGTTACGCACATCGGGGTGACATTTGTCGTATTGTATCTGTGGAACAGCTTGAAGGAGCACAAGTTAGCCGTGACATGAAAGCGTGCGCTTGCTTGCAAGTGTGTATCTGTGTGTGTGTGTCTGTGAGTGTAGGTGTTTACCAGGCCGTGTGTGAGAATGCCTCTGTGCCTCTCACTTCTTCCTGGCAGAGCTGCTGCTGAGCACACAGCCTGGCAACAGCAGCAGCAGATGGTTGGGAAAGTCATTTTTCACTCGTTCCAAGGACTACTTTCTGAGTCCCTGAGTTACATAATGTTTTTTCACACCTCCACCCTCTTTGCTGACACCAAACGACCTGATGTTCAGCAGGAACATGTGTGGGACTTTCTTTTTTTTTTTCCTCCAGTTTTTCTTCTGTCTTCATCTCCCTGTCTGTCTCTCGTTTTGTGTTGCTCTTCCTCTGTCTCCTTGATTGAGCTAATATATAAGCTAATTAGCGACAGCACTGTGTGGGAGGCATGTTGGTGCAAGGCCACCTCCTATGGTGACTTGTTATTCACTTCTGTGGCTCCTTTGTTACACTGGGAAATAGAATTGAGCTGCTTGTCGCATGATTATCATGATGAGCATCTTTACTGCTTCAGTTGGGTTTAGAAAAAGTGCTCTTATGTAAGTGTGAGTTTGGTAAAATAATGCTAATTAATTCTTCTTGTGCTTTTTAATTTCTTGGTGCTCCAAAAGCATATTATTGCAATGCTATTATAAGCAAAAGCTCTTCCCTGATTTTCACACTTTCTTTGCTTTTTCCCACCCTCTTTTTCTCACCGTTGGCCCGCCTCACACATTCAGAATGAAGCACACATGCAGCAGGTTTGTGCCTGGGTGTGGGTTTGTGTATGTGCGGGTGCTTATGTGTGAGGAGAATAATTATCTGCATTCATGTGACTGCAATAGGTTCCACCATATTAACTTCCCACGCAATGAATAATGATGAAGTGCCGACCAGAGGTGCTGAGATTCGAGCTGCGTTGTAATGAGTGCAGGCTTTTAAAATCTAGAACTCATTGCTTTATCACTTTCATAACAGGGATTAATTGCCTCTTTCCTTTTCTCTTCGACGTCAGTGATTCATTTATGAGGCCAGAGTTACTAATTGTATTTTTTGTGCTTGATGACACATAGGGTCAAGACAAATGATTCAGCAAGTCCACTGAGATACAGTGTCTTGCGATGAATTATCGCTACATTATTGCGCCAGTGTCTCAATACGTCCTCCTGTGATACTGAGGCATAGATGCATCTTGCCTGCAATACAGGCAGTTTCACTCTAGAGCTGTTCGCATTACTGGCTGTCTGACATTTAAATAATAGCACATGTGAACACACAGTGGAAAAGTCTGGGATGTTTCTTCTTTGTCCATCTCATTTGTCCAAAGATTTCTATGAAACTGAAAGCATTCGTAATGCAGTTAACAAATATAATACATGACTAATTCCTGCTTCGTTGCAAAAAAAAAAAATTCAAAAGACTGACTCTGACAAAGAGCCAGTGTGGTCTTGTTGTATTTGTAATGTAATGAATATCAGTATGAAACATTAAAGCAACAGCATGCAACTATTTTACCCCAAAAACACTTGATGAAGTGTCACATTATGAGGTACCCTGTGATCCTTAATAACATGCACACATACAAACACACAGGCACATGTGTGACAAACGTATTCAAAACTGACTTCTACTCACAGATGAAGAAAGGTTGAAGGGTTTGAGACGGGAATTCGTTGTTTGATCTGTGACATGAGTGCGGTCGTCTGTGCGTGATCTGGGCCTGAGCGGTCCTTGATCCTTAGACAGTTCCTGGATCAAAGAGAGAGCTGATGACAGGTGGCTCTTTAAAGGTTTTTAGAAAGAGCCGGAGACATGTTGAAGTAGATACCAGCAGGGTCCTGTTTCTTGAGCCGTGGCTTGATATGGAGTTAAGAGTTTAGAACTGAGCTGATTCACTAATGTCATTGCTAACCCCAAGTATCGAGGCAGTGCTAAACTAATCACAGCCATACAGAATTCAACATGGCGAGAGCATCTTGACCTGTTGATCAAGACCTGTTAGACTGGCTGAGCACCCAAGAGGACAGCTGGAAATATTACAGCTCTATTATTCCAGTAAATACCCCTCACCATTGAAAAGTGAATCAACTAGGGCTGAAGCAGTTTGTCAGTTAATCAATTAGTCAGTTGACTGAGAAATAACTGACAAGGATGCTTGACAATCAATGAAATGTTTGAAGTTAAAACAAAACTAAGAACCTTTTCCAGTTTATTGGATCAACTTGCCTGAAAGCTCGTGAGAATCTCTTCTTCATGGGAGACTACAGGCCAAAAAAACAAAACATTGATTCAGTGATATTTTTGATGTGAGTCTTGCATCATTTTATAGCATGCACATGTGCACAGACACATGTTGAAGAATTAATTCCGCTCCAGGCACTCACAAACTGCACATTCATATAAAGTGCGGCAGAACAGTCTATTTCTAGTAACGGTTTTCTCGGTTGGACTACGCCAAGAAAAACGTGTGAAAAGATCAGAAAAAAGTGTGATACCTGGAGAGAAATGACATGCACGTGGCAAGCCGTGACATTTTAGGGAGGAAGAGGAGAGAAGATATGAAGAGAGCGATCTTGGACTTAACCGGAATGAGGGGGCTCTGAGCACGAGCACGTTACATTCACTGCGATGTGGAATAACTTGGCAACAGGGCTGGAACAGATGAGGCAGCAATTAGAAGTCGGGGTGACAGAGCTGTTGCTTGGTCGTGGGAACTGAAAAAGGCAGAGCGTGACTTTAAACAACAGCTAACGATCGAACATGCTCGGGGAGTTTTCTGCCTGCGTGTTAGCTCTGTGGCAGCGTGAGTCATGGCGCTAAGCAAACCATTTGCTTTTCTACCCATAGATGCCACAGTTAACAAACAGATGTTTCACAGAAAAAAGAAATGCTCATGACCTCCCATCACCAACCACCTGCTCCTTCCTCCTCTATCTTTGACACGAACAGAAGGGAAAATAAAGCTTCTCATGTTACACCTGCGTCACTCCACCGCTCACTCCCAGAGGCAGACCAGTCTGTGACAACATGTGGACGAGTGTGTCCACCTCCCCGAAGATGTGTAGACTTGTCAAAATGTGTGTGTTTGCATGGATGTCTATGTCCATGTCTTCTGTGCATGTGGTGTTTTCACACTTGCAATGATGCTGAAAGTTTTAAATTTTCATTAGTATTTCTTCATTTTTTTAGTTAGTTTCCAGTGGTGTTGCATAGTGCAGGGGTATGTGTATGTATGCATGTGTGTGTGTGTGGGTGTGTGTATATATATATATATATATATATATATATATATATATATATATATATATATTTTTTTTTTTTTTTTTTTTTTTTTTTACTTCATCAAAACAGCCCATGAAATGCAGAATAAAATCTAAATTTCTGTTTGTAAGTGACAAAAGACAGTAAGAGAGGAGACTGTGAATTTGTCAAATGGCTAAAGTTTATCATTGTCGTCGGGTATATGGAGTTAAATCAGAATATAAGTGGGGATAAAAATGTGTACACAAGTACGACAGGCGCTGCAGTGCCCCTCTTCTGTCTGCTCTTCATCTCCACAACACTCGCCATGTGCACATGTGCCCTGGCAGCACGGGCCTTGTTGCCATGGAGGTCATTGAGAGCTCCCCCTCAGCGAGCTCCTGTCATGTGTAGTTCACTCCCCTTGTGTGGCAATTGAAAAACAATGAGGTTAAGAAAGGAGCCATGACGGCAAACGGAAATGCAAGTTTTTTCAAATAAAATTAAATAAAAAGAAATAAAGAATAAATATCCAACTAAATTATTTAGCAGAACAGTCTTCTACTGGAAATGTGTGACTTGAACAAGCCTGACCTTTGAGATCCAGTACCCGTCAAAAACACTGCGTTCATCCACTGTCTCATACCTACAGTACCTTGTACACCTCCTGTCTGCTGGGACAGTCTCGCGTCCCACTGTGCAGTTCACCTTTATCCGACCTGCTGTGCGGCTCTGCCGGCCTCATTATCCGCTCTGATGGCATCTCAGTGCTCCACCTGCACCTCTGCTACCAAGCACACCTGCTGTGGCTCTGTGACCCACTTCTCCCCTTGTGTGTGTCTGAAGTTAATCAGCTGTGTTTTTGTGTCAAACCAGCGGTAATCAGGTCAAGCGATTATCTAACCTGATTGCAGGCAAATCTGTGAGAGAGCGGCTGTCGATCGCTCTTTACTTTGGCGTAACCTCACTTGGATTGCCAAACAGGCGGGGCTCACCACATTGCGAAATGCAGAAAACTATTCAAAATGTACTTTTCTTACCATTCAAACATTCTTGTCTTATCTGGCAAACCTTGCCCATATGCACGCAGTGATGACACACAGCTACTTTTAAAAGACACTGTGATGTGATTGTGACATCAGCAGGCGCTTTGTTCGAGGCCAGATCTTTCATCTGTGAATGGCGCTGAAGAGCTGACACATCCACCAATGAAAGGAGCGTTGCTTATAAAGCTGAAGCATCCCTGATTGAGTATTTTTATAGTACTTCTCTGCACACAGAGACTGTTGTTTAAATGCCTCATTAAAAGCACCATTTCTGGATCACAGCAGTGTGGTCGTGATTCTCATGAAACTGTTGTTCTCTCTCACCCAGCTGGCAGTAAGTGCCCTCTCCATATAGACTGTGCCAAGGAGGGACGCCACTTCTGCAGGCCCGGCTCCTCCCACTGTGGTCCCTGCCTCTCCCCGTTGGAAGAGAACCAGGAAGGACGCTGCGTGGAGAAGAAGAGGCACCATCAGCACGGTATGAAATTGAATGAGAAACACGCGCATGCTCAGCTCACGTGATCACATTGCAGCAGAATTTGAAACGTCAAGCGTTTTCAGATGTCTCAGGTGAGGTTGGTGTCTGTTCAGGTACCATTAGGTAATTTTACATAAGATTAATGTCTGGAAGGATAACATCTAATAACACATCCTAACACAAGCATGAGTTCTATTCAAATTAGGGCTGAAATGATTAGTCTATTAATCGATTAGTTGTTTGTCAAAACGTTAATCGGCAGCTATTTTGATGGTTGATAAATCATTAGTAGTAATAACAGTTTTCAAGCAAATATTGTCAAATATTCTCTGGTTCCAGCTGGTGATGATTTGCTCGTTACATTGTAAATTTCATCTCTTGGATTACGGACTCTTGCTCAGACAAGGAATTGGATATTCGTCACTATTTTCTGATGAATAACCAGGTCATGCTTATTCTAATTAAAACCTGAATAGCCTGAATAACAGTTACAACAACCGCTTCTCTCTGGTGATAATCAGATTATTAGGGTGCCTGTAGATGTACTGACTGACTCTCTGTTTCCTTTAACATCTTCACTCGATGTTCATGTTTTGTTTGCCTCTGCATCCTGTTGCCCACCTCTCTTCCACCCCACCTCTTTGTCTCAGATGCCTATTGATTGTGCGCTCTCCTTCTCCTCCCCTGTCAGTCTCAGTTGGAGCTCCTTATCCCTTCTTCCTCTCACTATCTCATGAATCTCCTCCAATTTGCTCTTTTCTTGTCCAGTTCTCTTCACTCTACATCCTTGTTGTGGTCCTGATTCCCCCTCCCATCCATATCTCTGACGTCTGTTGTACGGTCTGATCTTCTGTGTTTTTTAATCCGCCCCTGCCCCTGCTGTGTCTGCAACACACACACACACACACACACACACACACACACACACACACACACACACACACACACACACACACACACACACCGCCCTGTGCTGGCGGCTTTAATCACTTAGATGACATGCATCCCTCTCTCTCTCTCTCTCTCTCTTTCTCTCTCTCCATCATTGAATCTAATGTAATTCAATGGAAGAGCCCAAGCACTGAAATATAAATCTTATTTTTCTCATTTCCATGGCATGGCTGGCACGCACACCGCGTTTCAAGAAGGTGCTGCAGAAATCAGAGAGAGAAAATGGAAACATCGTGTGTATGTTTCAGCTCACGGGCCTCTGCACAAATGTGTGCATGTGCGCGTGTGACTGCATGTATTTATATCTGTTGGTGGGCACGTGTGCGCTCTCTGCAGGATTAATAATTTAGATGGGTCTGCGGCAGGAGAGGACGCCGTCCGAACTTGGCTCAAATTATTGGCGGCAGCATCAGAGGGAGAAGTAAACATGAGATGAGTGTGAGGATGTTTTGCAGAGAAAGGTCACATCATGCAGGAGAAGAGAGGACTTTGTTTTGCAGCGCATGCGTATGGTGATAAGGCCCGATCACTGATTAGTATTTGGATTTTTGTGTCTCTTTGTGCACTGTTCTATATGAAGACGCTAACTTTAAAATATGTGATGTTGCTGTGTGTGTGTATGTGTGTTTTGTTGTGAATCCAGCATATCAAAGGCCTCGGCTAAGCTCCCTAAAGTGGTTACGTAAACCCCCTCCTGAGAGACCACAGAGCACTGTGATCCTCTCGGGAGACTGACTCGTGTCTTTTTCACGCTCACATGCTCACATGCAAATACACACAAACACACACAAAATGAAAAGATTACGCCACATTTGCCTTATTTAGTTTGTCGGGGGCAGCGCGCATCTCGTAAGGCATCCAAACACAATAAAGTGTGGCCGTCTTGGTAGTTTGGCAGCATTACTGACTGCAAATTGTACCTCTGAATTCCCTCTTGTTGTTGTCACTTCAGAGGAAATACGACGGCTGCGTTTTCACAAAAGCATGAAAAATATTGTAATGTTCAAAACTGATATTCTGACGCATTATTTTGCCTGCGCCCCCAACATAACTCATCGCTCATAACTAAAGCATCGTATTGTCAGCAAGCACAGTTAGCATCATTGCAACATCTCTGACTTCACTCCTGCAAAACCACGTCTCATCGTCACCATCATCAAGCTGACTCACTGGCTCTACAGCACCGCCACATTTTCAGCTTTTCTGCTGTTCTATAGAATAATCTCATAATATCATAAATCATTTGAAAAGTTACATGTTTTGAGAGAATTGGGTGCTATGTGCGTCAGAAAAAATAATATGTAGGAGAGTGACATGATGCAACTGTGTCCTTAGAGCTGTCCAGTTGATCCTCGTCATCCTCATACAGACAGAAATACTGTATTTTTCAATTATTTTTTAATTACTATAAATATAAACTATGATTGCAGGGTAGTGTTTACCTCAGTTTTCCGTGTAATGTCACGGTTCATGTCCTCACTGTGAGCGGGATTGCATTCCCTTTCCAGTCACTGCAGCAGCACCACATCTTTTACATGTAAACCAGTGTTCCTCTGTCTGACTCTCACTCCCTCTTTCATGTCTCGCACTCAGAATTATTACATCAGCTCTTCCCGGTCGTACATTATTATGTTTCTGTGGCCTTGCACTGGTTGTTCTGTTCGTGTGGCTTGATTGCCTCTAAATTGCAGGAATTCGAGGTTATTCTGCTGTTGTAATCGCTGGAAATCACTCTGCATGGAGTCTGAAATGTCTCACGTACGAAATTCAGAGAGGATGAAAGAGCTCAGCAGGCCAAGTGAGGCAGGCGACACTTTTTATTGGAAGGACGACCTGCTTGTGTTTGACATGGAGGCGTGCACTGCCATAGGTAAACACGCAGTATGCCTCAAGCCATACCCTTTGTTCAGAAGACGCACAAACAGATTTTGACTGGTACTGTATGTGTTCTTCATGTGCAGGTAATTTGTCGATGTGCTCAGGGCAGGGATGTCTCCATGTGGCCCGATGTCTCTGTCTGTCCTCCTGTAGCTCGTTCTCTTTGTTCCCCCTATCTGTGTACGCACATTTCTATAATTTTACGCTATGCAAAATGTAATAGAGCAGTCAACAAACTGAAAAGACGCTACGACAGCTGTTAGACTGGCTCAGCGAAGCACAACATGAACAAATATCCCGCAGCAGTTTACAGGAAGCGAGATCGCCAAACCTGTCAGAGATGTTTAAGTTTGCTGAGAATTAAATAAACATTGTTTAACACCCTTTCAGTGACTTGCTCACAAGTCATCATCTGATATTACTCCTGTTTTATTTAACAGCTACATTTATTTGCACATGGATTTGTGGTTGTTGATGTTAATCCCACCATTTCCACAAGTACCGCGACTCCACGAATCAGTCACACGGCCGATACAAAAACACTGTGACTGTGTAATGTAATGTAAATGGGTCTGATGTTCAGCCAGAGCAATGTGTTCTAAGTTTAGTTGTTAGTTAGCCACCAGTTCCACACCTGCAGCTGCAGATGTTCACTTTCAGTCCAACCCGCTCCACATATCAGCAAGGAAAGTAAGAACGACAAGGAAAGCGGATCCTTCTGCAGTTTTGATGCTAACAAACACCTGCAGCCAGCGACTATCACGGTTCCACTTTTTTTTTCATGAAAAGATTAACTGAGTGACATAAAAAAGAGAAAGAAAGAAGAAAGAGAAGAGACAGACATAGAGAGCTGTCTAAATAATCTGTGAACGAATCAAAGCTGTTATTTACCTATAGCAGATCGATAACGTATACTTTTGTACATTTACGTGTAATATGTACATGCTATGCTTCTTATTTCCTCTTGAATATTCAGATTTTTCAGATTCCGTTGAAGGACAATTTTTTTTATATCTTCAATATTGTTAGTTGGCTTTGATTATAGTAAGTGTTGTACACATTAAAACGATGGATGAGAGACAGGCGGGACTCTTAGGATATTGCCGGTCACATTTCCTCTATTGACTCAAAGCTCTGCAGTCAGCTGTGACTAGCTTTTCATAGCAGGTGGGACGTTCACACAGTTATACGACACACTTTACAGTTTAAGAAAAATTCTGTGTTAACTGTGCGCCGCTCCCTCATTCTAAAAACAGACTGATAAAGGAGAGTTTCTGTTTAACTTGTGAACTTTTTTTGGTCTGCTTCCTTTTAACTGACTCGTCAACCTGGACTCAACAAACACTGTGTGAATTAGAGTGATCTGAAATTAGCAGAGCAGCTGTAGTCAGCCAGACTGGTTTCAGAGAATTTGAGAATGACCTGGATTCACTCTTTGTCTCTCTCCCATCTGCGTGCTCAGTGTATTGAGTGTGCCACTAGAGGGCAGCAGGACACACTGAGTGTGAATTAATCTATGGGCAGGATTGAGAAAGGGTCCACTGTGAGGCGGAGGCACTGTTCTCAATTTGCCCTTTTACTTCTAAGAACTTGAAAGAAATCAAACCAAGTTTAGTAGTTTGGTGGCTTTGTTGTAGTACTGAAATGATGAGTTGATTGACTCAATATCAATCATATAAAAACTGATGATTTAAGTCATTTATCTCTTAATTTGTTCTTAATTTTGGGCTGTTTTGCCAAAGTTGAGGGCACAATTTGTCATTTATCCAGTCATCTCTTTGGTTTCTTTGGTTTTGGTGGTGAACATTTGATGTTTCATGGATTAAACTAAATAAATGTATCATTAAAATAATAATAAACAGATTACACAATAAGAAAACGTTTAATTGCAGCTCTGTTTGCTGAATCTAGTGCCAGGTAACCACAGACTGATCCACCACATGTCGCTAATGATATCCTGTTCTAAGCTTTCCGGGGCGTTGTCAGGTATTTTTGGTTTGTGGCATATGGTGCAAAATATCTAAAGACCTTTAAAACAGTGTAATCAATACAAATCTCATCTGAAAGTATGTCGATTCTTCAGAGGTGAAGATATATTGTGTGATTACAACACAGGATATTTTGCCATTTCCACCCAAATGTAGAAATCAAGTGGCAAGATCTGTGAAATCTGCCTGACTGAGAGTTTTTAAACAAGGGGAAGGTGGGGCAGGAAGTGTGTGTGTGTGTGTGTGTGTGTGTGTGTGTGTGTGTGTGTGTGTGTGTGTGTGTGTGTGTGTGTGTGTGTGTGTGTGTGTGTGTGTGTGTGTGTGTGTGTGTGCATGCATGTGGTTTGGGGGAGGAAGAAATGTGGATGGTTTTTAAGTGGGAAAGTAGAACAGCACAGATGTGCGTGACCCTCAATCCCTGTTGAGCTGTTTAGTGTTTGTTTGTCGTACCCACCTGCCCCCCGGGTGCTTCCAGAGAGGTTATGGGTCATTATCAAGCCAGTGACAAAACTCTTACACAAGGAGAAGTGTGTGTGGTTAGTCTGTGTGTGACAAACCACACACATGCACACAATCACCACTTTTTTAGGTGAATTTGCAACTTCTCCCCCTCTGTGGGATCCTGAGTATTTCCCTGTAAATAAAAACTGCTGGTCCATTTTTAACTATTTCCCTGCAGATTTTAAATCTATCCGCATCTTCCTTTTTTTTTTTAGTCTCCTTTAAAGTTTAAACCTGCATGAGCACATGCCTCTGGCAAGCACACGGGCACGGTTGGAGCTCCCAGCCACCTGCAAAGTACAGATGGTGCATCCCGCCTCCACAGGCACCTGCTATGGAGTGCACTAAATGGCCATTAGTGGAGGGGGGCAAGAGAAAAACAAAGCAGGCAGTGAAAGCGCTGGCATGTCATATCATACACATTAGCTCATCCAGATGGCCGGCCTTCTGGAGTGAAAGTGACACTGTAATCATTAATGCAGTGTAGGTGGTTTTAATAATGTGTAATAGCGCTTTTATTTCGACAGATTTACCGGCGCTGATCTTTTTGCACATGTGATGGACCATGATGCTGAATGGATTGCCATGCCACATGATCTGCTAAATTAGCTTTTTATGCAAGCAACCATCACTTTTTTTGACTTACCGCCACTTAAGCTTTGAGTGCAAATACCTTTAATTTGATCTCGCTACATTGCAGGGTAACTTTACAGAAGGAAACAGCACTTTGATTACCTCCATTAGCAGCGAGCTATGGAATCCATTGTGAATGCAGCAAGTGAAGCCAAGGTTTCGCTGATTGCGCCTGCCCCCTGCGGTGCTTCCTCCCCCGGCCACACACACGCTATCGGCCCTGGTCGCCCTGGACACCTCGGCAGTACTGCAGGAATGTGGCTCACTGTCTGGCTGTAAGGGCTGTCAAGGAGAGTTTAGCATTGTGTCCTTTTTTTATCAGCCCACAAACAAACAACACATCGGCCACACTCTCTGTCCATCACTTCAGAGACAAGACCCTGAAAACACATGGAGAGTTTAGGGACAGACATCAGTAGGCACAACTACTAAGAAAATTAGAGCTGATCAGCCCATTCAGAGGTTGACAGAAGGTGAATCTGCAACTAATTTGCTGATTGGTTAATTTTTTTTAAGCAAGAATGCCAAAGTTGGGAGGATCCGCAGCTTCGCTTTGTGAATTCATTCATGAATATAATAAGATAATGAAATGAATCATTTAGTGCACTACTAAAGAAAAAGCATGGTTACTCCTCTGTTTGAAGGTTCAGGTGTTATTAATTGTAGATTGTGGCTACATATTTGTTCACATGTTCTGTTAATTGCTTAATAAGTTTACCCATGTGACTTCATGTGCATATGAAGCTACTGTCAGTCACTACTGATCTGTATGTTGTGCACGTGCACGAAAGTGTTTTGTTTATAGTTAGAAGCCTTTAGTGTTGCTGTGAGTGACACAACATTTCACGTAATCTATATTTTCCCGTTGCTTTTTCTTTCTTTATTTTTAGCTCATACACAAAGGCAATCACAGCCAGGTTAATTTATGTATAAGTTAATCAGTGGATCTTTGAATCTTGTCTTTTCTTTAGGTAAAGTGATATACTACCCTGAACTGGATGAAGAGATCGATTACCTTCACTCTGCCATCGCGAAACAGGAAGTGATAGATGTCAGACCACCAGAAAGGCAATCCAAATATCCTGGTAAGAACCCTGAGCGTGATCATAAGTGTAACTTTTTTTAAGTGATGTAATTTTCTCCCTACAAGTGACAGTCACCTCTATCACATCTTGTCTGCCTCGCTCTCTCCAGCTGCCATCACCTCCCAGACAGATGCTAAAAAAAGCCAGACAGCTGCCTCCAAACACAAACAGCAAAGCCTGGGTCGTCTCTCATATGAAACCCTGCATGCCGCCACCACCACAGCCCCGCACCCTGCAGTTTCTGCCCTCCTGACCACACCGACCCCCCTGCCCTGGGCCACTGGAGTTGGGGGCCGTGGTGGTCCGATAGCTGTGCGGACACCCAGCAATGACAGCATTATTGTCAGTGAGTATGATCTTCTGTGATCAGCTGCCTGCAGCGGTCTTAAAGGGCTTACTGTTATTTGATTATTCGATGGTAGACAATTCAGAGTGTTGGTACAAGATAAGGGTGTTGTTTTTTTCTACTGCCTGGATGTTTGCCAGCAAGACTTTTATCACTTTTGTTCCCCCACTCAATCGCTCTGCTCTGTTTCCCCTTTCTTTTCCTCTCTTTTGTGCCGACCTGCAGTTGTGATCTCGCTGTGCGTGGTGGTGGGCACTGTGGCAGTGATCCTAGCAACTGTCTGTTACATCAAGTAAGTGTGAACACATACATTCATAAGTAATGCAAGTGAAAGCTAAATGTGGCCTTGTTGTTAAGTAAAGAGCAGTATTTTATAAAATTCTCTAAAAAAGCAAAACAAAGCCTACTTGCATTTGCTGTCTGTGTATCATCAGCAGTTAGCTTAGGTGAAAGGATGTTTTAATGCCAGGGGGAGGAAGCAGCCTCTCAGTATTGCAGGAGACTCAAGATTCATGATGCCCCCCCAGGTTTCAGAGAGAATCGCGTCTAACTCAGAAGGTGGACTACCCTGCTTTCAGGGGGGCGGATGCGTCTGCTGCCACAGTCAATGGTACCTCGGTAAGCGCACAGCTCTCCTTTCACCTAACCTCTATTGTTAGGGCTTGGCTTGTTTCCATTTCTCACTTCTTCTTTTGCAACAACCACAAGATGTACAACTGTGTGCCGGGTTTTCAAATGTGTCATCCGCGCTTCCTTCTTCTGTTTCGTCCTCAGATAGGAGATAAGACTCTGGCTGAAAGTGCCCAAATGTATCACTACCAGCATCAAAAACAGCAGATGCTCTCATTGGGAAAGTATGTTTTTTTTTTCTATGACCTCACCGCCACTCTCTCCCTCTCATCATGTGGACCTACATTTTTCAACCACAACCTCTGACCTTGTTATCTCTTTGCCTTCGCTTTTTTTTTTTCCTGTTTCTGCAGCAGCAAACCTGAACAGAAAGTCCATGACACCGAGGTCACATCAGATGAGGAAGAAGTGGGAGGAGACTTCACAGTATATGAGTGCCCGGGACTTGCACCGGTGAGTAGACACACACACACACACACACACACACACACACACACACACACACACACACACACACACACACACACACACACACACACTCAAACCGAATCATTTCTGCTGTTGTGTTGTGACTGAGAGTCTTTTTTTCTCTGTGACAGACTGGAGAGATGGAAGTGAAAAACCCTCTGTTTGATGACTCGACTTTACATTATCAGGAGAATCACAAGTGATTGCTGAACACGCACACACACACACACACAAAATTACAGACATACACACAGGCATACATGTCAAACCACCCTGCTCTCACACTGCATGCATAGAAACGGAGGAGGAGAAGGTGATAAACATGATTGTTTGATTGGTGGCTCTTTACTATATCTGCCCCAAGTGTGGCTTTCAATACTACAAATGTACGCCAGGTTCCTTGTTAATTTATTTCTGTCACTGTTTTGGAGCATTACTGTCTTTTCATGTCCCTTCTTTAGGTGTTTTGTCCCGTTTAAATGTTCCTCTCCGACTTCAAATTTTCTCGTCCATCTTTGTTATTTTCCTTCATTTCTGCAGCTGTTTCCAAAGAATGTGATACAATAGCAGACACAGACATACACATTCATAAGCTGAGAGACAGGTGCTGTCCCTTGTTTTGTCATGCATAGCTTGTGGCCAAACGACATTCCTAACAGATAGCCAGGAAATACTTCAAATCAGATCTCTGTGATAAGACTCCCCGACACAACACCAGGTTTATCACTGACAATGTTACCGTTGCTGTTGCTCATTTCACTCCTCGTCATATAAGATGCATATAAAGATTTTAAGATTATAGAGTATACCTATATATGAAAATGAAGTACATGACGATGTGTGTTTGCATGGTTTGACTGTACTGTGTTTGAATCATGGCCATGCTTTGATGAATTATTCTGCCTCCTGTATGTATGCATCCTGTTGCTGGAGGAGAGAATGTACAGTAAAAAAAGTGACGTCTGAGCACTCGATTGACTATACTGCTGGATGTGTAGGTGGTAAATATCACTCTCTTGTATTGTCCCTCTTTCCTCTCTGTCCTCTTCTGTCCCAAGTTAACTCTGTGCTGCAAAATGTACATAAAAAGAGTGAAAGTGTTCACTTTTTATAGATATTTGTACATGCAGACCAAGAATTGGAATTAAAACTTTTTACCACATGTGAAAATGACTTTGTTCGGCCTCTTTCTTTTGTGCTTGACATGGTATACATTGTATTATTACTGTGTTTGGTGATAGTGAAAAACAAACCACTCCACAACAAGCAAAAGTCCTACATACTACAAGTATTAGTATCAAAGTATACTTAAAGTACCAAAGAAAATAATTATGCAGAACGGACCATTTCAGAATCATATATATTACTGGATTATAATTATTGATGTATTAATGTGCTCATCGCTTCAATGTGACAGCTGGTAAAGGTGGAACTCATTTTGTATATGGTGCTGGGTAGCTTGTGACTTCCTCCTGGGATCAACAGACTTCTTGCTATCTTAGCTTGTAATAGTGCATCATTTAGTTGTTGGTTATATTCCGACAAATATCAAATAAACATGGACTAAAAGGCACAGTGTTCACATCTTAAGTGTAGTGTAATTTAGCAGAAAATGGAAAAACTCAAGTAAAGTACAAGTACCTCAGAGTTGTACAGTACTGGAGTTGCATTGAAGTACTTTGTCGCTTTCCGCCAGTGATTCAGAAAGTCAAACTGCAGTGCTGTGTGCATTTCCGATGAACTCGCACATAAGCCTGTCACCTTTTGGAGTGTGTTGCTGGCTTTCTGTCTGGTTTTTGGTGATCCTGTTTGACCTTGTTTTACCTTCAGGACACAAATGATTACACCCAGAAAGTGTGTGTGTGTTGGGGTGGGGTGGGGTGGGGTGGGGTGGAGGGGGGGTCAGTCTCCTGTCCCCATTGAGCCACATGCCAAGGGCCATTAAAAGCCCTTTGTGCTGGTGGACAGTGGAAGGAAGGCAGCCATTGGCCCTCAGATGAAACCCTGGGTGGGTGGAGGGTTTGTGAAGGTGGGTATCAAAGGCAGGGCCGTTGGGAAGAAAATCAAAAAGCCATCAAACTTGTTTGTGGGAGACAATTGTGCTGCTCAACAGGAGGGGTGGTATTTAGATCCTAGTCTTGGTACTTTATCAAATTTGTAACTTTTACTAGTCCCTGAGACTTATGCCGTCACATTTATTTTAATTACAAAAGTTATTATAAGTACTTAAAATGACCTTTTAGTTGTGAGTCGGGGAAGGCTGGTCTAAACTATATTGTCAGTATTCACAAAATTCTTTATAAATTATCATTTCTGGCACCCTTATGAAGCAGACACCAGCTTTTAGTGGTTTCTAGTAAACGTAATTTCTCAGAAGTGTTTATTTAGTAACCGCATCAACCGCTAACAGAAACTGATGGTGTCTCCTCTTGAGGTGACAAGTGCAACTATACACAAATGTGTCATTTTCAAAAGCCGTTATCTACACACATGAAAACACCCATACACGCTCAAATGAAAGACGGTGGCAGATTCCGACTGCGGCACCAGTCATCAGTCACTTGACAGTACGAATTTATTCACTGATAAAGATGGTAACACCTCTTCATCTCATATTGTGCACAGCGTTGGTTTCCTTTACGTGTACACAGCCTAATGTGATGCTGAGCAGAAGAAGAGACGTACATTAATGAGTCAACGGATGTAAAAATGCTGAAATACGGACTGATGCTTTGCTTTGATTACACTGCTCCAGGTGGAGGTAGTTTCTTCTGCACTGGTGTGGCTGACTGAGAGGTGCAACACGTTCACACTGCTGCTGATTCAAGAGGCTTTCTTTTATCTGAAACTTTCTCTCTCTCTCTGTTTGACTGGAAGCCACTGCGAGCAGGGAGCAGGCCACTTAAAAAGAACTAAAGACAAGATCTGAGACATCTGGGGGGGGGGGGGGGTCAACTAAATCCCCAGATACTCCCCTCACACATCTCCTCCTCACTGTACCAAGCTATTCAACACGCAACCCCCCTCCCTCTTTTGGACACCCTGAGAGCTCTGCGCTCTGTCCCTTTCTCTCTGAAGCTCTGCCTGAAGTCTACCTCTCTCTTGCTTTTGCATGACAATTATTCTCCCAAGTCCATGGCCCAGGACAATGCCTGTATAGATGGGGTTTGATGTCTTTTAAGCTATTGACCAGGCTCTTGGGGTCTACCTAAGCTTCCATGGACCTGGTTACAGGATAGTAGAAGCTGATTTTCAGGTTGAGAAGAAATTCTGTCTATGGTCAATAACTGCTTTGTCATCTGTGACCACAGGCCCCCAACTAGGCCACGAGATAAGTTTGAGGTGTAACAAAATAATTTCTGCTAGACTGGATGGAAAATCAGAATAACCTAATTGTTCACCAGTAATTTCGCAAACTGGATAGAAAATGTTCAAGTGATATTCTAACACAGCTTCATTGCTGCACCTGAAGACAACACTTTGGCCCTCAGACCAGTTTTGGACCTTTAGGCCATATCAGACTGGATGCCATGGTACTGGCCCTCAGCAGCCTGCAGACCAGAGTGAAACTGTTTGTTTCAGAGCACAGGAGGGGTGAGGGGGAGGAGGTGGGTGTGGGGCGGAATCAAAGGCTTGAGACTTATTGTTCCAATCTGAAAAGGAGCTAATGGTCGACCATCGCAACTCGGGATCTGAAATCCACGGGGTGCCCCGGGGCCAGGCCGTACAATGGCACCCCCTCTCCTGTCCCGCAGTGTGTCTTCCTGCCGCAATCTGCGGCCAACGACTCGCGCCGGGGGAGCGCATCTGTACAGTGCTCCGGCCATCCAGGCCTCTGAATGGCCACCGATCAAGGGTGAATGGGAGAAGTTCACCTGAATGCTGTTGGTCATTTCGCTCCCGTCCCCCCAGGATAAACAGAATCAAAAGTGGCTAAAATCTCAGCGTCCAACGTTTGAGAGCATCATGACAGCGTTTTGTCTGCAACCTCAGATAAATACTGCGCAAATATCCATCCTGGCAAATAGTACAGACGTGAGTTTTGGTTTAGATTTTTGCAAAAATCCCTGTTTTTGGTTACAAATAACAAGCGTCTCTAATAAAAATAAGATGACTGAAGAGACTCCAGGCAAGAACCCTGAAATACCCAGTCGGTAAAAAACAAACAAAAAAGGGAAATAAAGGCCACGTGTGTGTTCCATCACACACAAATTCTCATAAACAAGCTCAACACTTCTTTTTCTCCTTCCTCGCGTATAATGTCACCCTGCTGTCTCATATATTATACTGCACTCAACAGACCATTTCTAATACAGTCTATACATCTTTTTTCTTTCATGCAGCCTACATGTGTCCAAACATCAGTTTCCACTGAGCTGCCAAAAAAGCTTAGGCTGGCTCGTATGTTCGTTTGTTCCAAATCAAATGTGGCCCCATTAAGCGCGTTTGTTTTATCACAGTTATTCAGGATTACAATGTCAGTTTATTTTATTCAGTGTTAGCAATTAAAATGAATTCAGGTCGGACTGAAGCGTCAATGGCAGGGATTTTAATATCAAAGCCATCTCCTTAGAGGGGAATAATTTTAACAAACCAAGCATTATAATTCATGTATGAGGTGAGCAAGTTATAGTGTCACTATGTGTAGCTACTTACAAGACCCGAGCGTATTTAGCAATGTAAATATAGATTTCAAAGTGACTTCGAATTGTTGGATTATTAAGCTTACTAATTATTTTGCATTGCGCGTAATGACTTTTAAATTCAACTGAAAAGCAAAAAACACTGTTGGTCTGCAGTAAAACCGGCTCAGGGTTTAAGTGAAAACACACCCACTACTTTGGGAAGAATCAAGGTCATTCACAAATTCACCATCAGCTGTGCGCAATTGTCTGCGCCAGCCAATGGACGAAGAGATAAGGCGATCTCCAACACCCGCAGCTGTGATTAGGAAAACCTGTGAAGCCGAGGCTGGAGGGGAGCATTTGAGCTTGAAGGTGGGGTGAGCGGCCGAGGCGATAAACACTGGGCTTCATGGAGTAGGCCGTAAGCGTACTGGTGTTTATGTTGCACCAAAACGGCAACTGCTTAGGCCCACATTTTTGCGCAATTCCCCCTCAAACGGACTTTTCTCGGGCAGGTGCGGGGTTATTCTTGGAGAGCTTCTTCCTCTCTCATCCCTCTTCGGCTTGTGTGCAAACTTGAAACGGATGAGCAACTTAACGATCAGTCCTCGCTAAGTTTTTTTTTTTTTTTTTTTTTTTAATTGTCAACTTTGGACACGCGCTTGTTAAACGGGCTCTCACACCGTTTGGAAGATGTCTGAAAGATCGCAGAGACCGGAGTGCCAAAGCCGGCCGTATGACTTCAGCCGCACCAACCCCTGCACCCAGATTTTGGGTCAGGAGAGTGTGGGTGGCGCTGCGTCATTCCAGTTTCCTCACGGCGTCCTGCCAGACCCGAGCCTCTTCTACAACAAAACCGCGTATGGTGGCATCACGCCGGCATCTGCGCAGACCTTTTTCCCTTTCCCACCCGTCACAAGCGACTACAGGGGATCCGACGTACAGGCTGGAGAGTTTGGGCAACCCAAGCCCTGGTATCCCTTCGCTGCGGCCGAGTACACTGGCCAGGTACCCGGCGTAACAGCAGCTACGCAGCCTATAAACCTGAGTCCCCCCATTGCCGAGACCCGGGAGCAAATCAAACTGCCCGAAATAAAGACTGAGAAAGACAACAGCGATGACTACTCAACGGAGATCAAGGTTCAGCAGTACCCAACACCTCCAGCCTCCGCCGCCATGCCCCACG
Source organism: Chaetodon trifascialis (assembly GCF_039877785.1). NCBI lineage: Eukaryota > Metazoa > Chordata > Actinopteri > Chaetodontiformes > Chaetodontidae > Chaetodon > Chaetodon trifascialis. Next base: position 12,613,863 of record NC_092075.1, read on the forward strand.
GACTCCTCTACTCCACGGCCTGGAACACGTCCTTCTGGCCTGGGATCACCCACATCACACCACCCGGCAGCAGTAATCAAAATCCCTCAACATCATCTGCATCTTCTCCTTCTATGTCCCCTTCACCCCCAAGCAACGGGCTTCCTGGGAACGCGTTTTTCAGCGTGAACTCAACACAGGCTGCCAACGGGCCCCAGACGCAGAACGCGGCCTCCTCCACGCGGAGCAGTGGGTCCTCCAGCGGCGGGTGCAGCGACTCCGAGGAGGTAAGGACACTCACTGAAACAGGTCTGCAGTATCAACCAACTCCCGTTTGCTAGAGCCAATGTAACGTGTTAGGGATTTGTGTAAAGTAGTATCTAAAGCCGTTTCCATCACACATGTGTAATTTTCCTGTTGCACAGGAGAATCTTTCCACCGAAGAACTGGAGCAGTTCGCCAAGGAGCTGAAACACAAACGCATTACTCTGGGTTTCACTCAAGCAGATGTTGGCCTTGCCCTGGGTAACCTTTATGGTAAGTTCCCATATCTAGATACTGGTTTATATTGTTCTTTTATAATATAGATAATACACAAAATAATGTCCTGGCTCTTTGTAATCCATGCAAGTCTCAGAAATGCAAATCTGGGAAACTCTGGATAATGTCAGTCCTGGATCATAATGTCAGTCTGGGAGGTACTCCAGTAGCACTGTATGCAACTCCATGTGGCCATATACATCTTACATACATCAATAATAGTACAGTAGCAGGTGATGTGGTTGATTGTGGTGATCCAAGTTTGACAAATGTGCTTAAACTGTCAGGGCACGCAGAAGAAAAAAGTCCTGAAATGTTGGTTTTGTCTGCATAGAAGTAGAAGACTGGCACCCTGGTATAGGTGAATCACACATACTTGTGGCATAACTCAATCTTCCATCATTTAATTCCTTGTGATATTTGATGTCTGTAGGTAAGATGTTCAGCCAGACAACTATTTGCCGCTTTGAGGCTCTGCAGCTGAGCTTCAAGAACATGTGCAAGCTGAAGCCCCTTCTTCAGAGATGGCTGAATGAAGCAGAGACCTCGGAAAATCCCCAGGACGTAAGTCTGAAACTCTGACATCTGCCAGCTAGTTTACAAGACAACAGATGATCATCAAGCTTCATGGGATCGGTCGTTCTTTTCAGGCCGAACTCACTTCCTGCTGAGCAAACCTCAATGGAGGCCCTCAGCTCCTGTGAAGTGTAAAATGCCACCTAGTGGCCATAACCAAGCTGTTCATTGATCACAAGAAACCTTATTTGAACCTTGACCTCCATACATTACACTCCCCAAATGGGACAACCATCTGTTCATTATATAGCACCCCATAGTAACATGTTCCGATTTCCCCAGATGTACAAGATCGAGCGAGTGTTTGTTGACACCAGAAAGAGGAAGAGGAGGACCAGTCTGGAGGGGGCCGTGCGCTCTGCTCTGGAGTCTTACTTTATTAAGTGTCCCAAGCCCAACACCCAGGAGATCACACACATCTCGGATGACCTGGGTCTGGAAAGAGATGTAGGTACAAACTCTAAAAGTGATGCCGCTCGCCATTTTTAAAGAATGTGTCACATTTTTAAAAGACAAATGCTGTTCTTGGCAGGTGGTGCGCGTTTGGTTCTGCAACCGAAGACAGAAAGGAAAGCGCCTGGCCCTGCCTCTAGACGAGGAGTGTGACGGTCAGTACTACGAGCAGAGCCCTTCCCCACTGAACATGGCCCCCTCCCCCATACCCAGTCAGGGCTACCCTGCTTCCAGCTACACCAGCGCCCCCCCCCCCACACTCTACATGCCCCAGCTTCATCGGGCCGACGTCTTGAAACAAGCGCTGAACCCCGGACTGGTTAGTCACTTGACTGGATAACATGCTCCAGTAGTCCCCGCCAGAGCCACAGATTGCCTTCCCAAAACTTCTCTGTCCAACCCCAAATCAGGCTGAAGATGAGCCCCAAAATCCAGCGACTAGATTGATCGATCACATCGGTGGATCGTGAAACATTCAAAGTGGAGGCTCTTCTACTGAATGCAGCAGCGAGATGGATCAAAGTGGCTTCTTGTTCCTGTACAGATGGTGAAACTCAACAAACTGCTAAGGGCTACATACTCTCGCATCGACGTGCAACTCAACAGCTGCGGAACATCTAAAACTGAATGTGCCTTTCTGTTGGGTGATGCATTGTAAGTTATTTGGCAGGCTTTAATCATTGCCAGTGTGGTGTTGCAACACGCGGTCCAGTTGTGGAGTGAGGATGGGGTTGTAAATGCCAGCAGGGTTAAAGAGCCAGGGTATCCCTTCCACTTACACTAAATCCTGGGTAGGTTTTCTGTGGTGCAGATGAGGTTATCAAAGGACTCACAATGTGAGCCTCTTTGAACAGAATTCATCTTTGACAGTTCGGTCACTGTGCAATACTTCTGTATCTCACCTGAAAAGAGCAGCTGCATCAGCTTCAGCTTCATCATTTGAACTGAATTTCATTGAAACGGGTTGTGACGCCTCTCATTCCAGGTGCATTTTTGCACAAAGTTGCCTTTGTAATTTGAGTATGATCTTTTTTTTTTTTTTTTTTAAAACAATGGCCAGTTTGTATTCTAAACCAAGATCTAAGGTTTACCATCATCCACATCTTAAGCGAGTGTTTTTAGCATCAGTGGGAGACAATGAGTCAAAGTAATATTTTGAGGGAGTGTGACAATTTTTTTAATTTTATTTTTTTTTCATTTCAACTCGCAAATTTCTAAGCTGCTAATTCTGCCAGTTGCACATTTTCAATAATTTCTCAACTTGGATCAAGTATGCTGTCAAGTTTGAGGGCACAACAGCCAAACTGCATTTTGTTTTTATTGTAAAGGGTTTTTATGTTTATGAAATGTGAAATAACACTCGATACTAAAAGTTTGGGTGCTCTGAGTATTTCCCTTGTCTGGTTTTAAGAAGTTTATTTTGTACTCAGATGATTAACTTTGAAATGAAGACATTAAATGTCATTTAATCACTCTTGAATAGACCTCATATGACTCGGCAGTCTCTATCGGTGACCATGAACTTATCAGGAAGACCAGTGTTGGAAGGGTCGACAGTAAAACGTTGGTGCAATCCTGTAGCCTGGAGTTACTTAAGTGTTGATAAGATAATCTTTCCTATTGAATCGTTTTACTGACATACTTAAACATGAGAGTGCAATTCTAACTATTAGACTCTAACCAGTAGTTTTCAATGTGACACTTCTCTCTTCAGGTTGTAAATGGATTCAATTGTAATTTATTGAAATGTTAGTTACACTGTTTTCAATCAAAACACCCTGAACCTTAAACGTATCTGCATCTCGTATTCAAGTAAAAGTGACTTTTTTATGTTTAAACTGTCCACATGTTTTTTTTTTTTTTCTTCCCCACAGTAAATCTTTTGGCACATCCCACCAAGTACGGTTAATTCTGTTGTGTTGTGCTGTTCAATAACAGGCTCACTCCCATTGTCAAAACATCTTGATTTACAACCAGATGTGGTTAAATTGTGCATCGACGGAGGAACTGAAATTCTGGGTTCTTTACTCATAATAAGGCACCTCAGCATAGTGAATCATCGACTGCTGTAACGAAAACACCTCCTGTTTTACATAGGTTTCAGGAAGTTCAGCTTAATCTCAGAACTAGCTTGTGGTGTTCCCTGCAGTGACACTCTGTGTGTGGAGGAAACCATTTTTATTGGCAAGGGAAGATGGACATTAAAGTGGACAGAAGTCACAATTTAACAGACCAAACTCTATATGAAAAGTCTTTGAACATCTTCAATCCCAAATACATTGCAGACAAAATAACATTAAAAAAAAAAAAAAGTTTTCTGATATCAGATCATTCAACATCACGCTTACCTTTTGCATGGTGCAGTATCATGAAAATCTCAAAAGAATATGGATAGCATATGCCAAATTTTCAGCCATTGCATCATTACATTAAGCACTGACACTGCAGCTGCAGCAGTGTTGAGTTGGAGTTGACTTCAAACTGTTTTGGGGATCCACTCCTTTAATTTCAAGTATGACATCAGAAGAAAACATTGAACATGGAACCACATGCAGGATTTCTCTTCAATTCAACTACATCTTTAAGTTTTCTGTGTTCTAAAGGCCACAATGTGTCCACCAAAGAGAGACTCTTAGTGGCATTTACGGCACACCTTTGTGCTATGATGTGGTGTTACAGTACATGTGTTTCAGTGCCCTCAAGGTGGACTGGAAGATATGCTCTGTTGAGTTAAGTTTAAAGAAATAGTTTAACAATTTGGGAAATGGGCTTCTTTGCTTTCTTGCTAACAATTAGCAGAGAACTGTGCATGAAAAATATATAGCCAGTGCCAGCAACTGTCTAGCTTATCTTAGCGTAAAGCCTAGAACCAAGGGAAGTAGCAAGCCTAGCTCTGATCAAGAAAATCTGCCTACCATCACATCTAAAACTGTTACTGCTGTTAAACTAATTATATTTAGCTTCATATTACCTTGTTCCCCTGTGTTAGTGTGTGTGCTACGATAAATTAGCCAACTACTGGCTGTAGCTTCATGTTTATCATGCAACCATGACAAACAGTTTCGATCTTCTTATCTAACCAAGAAAGCAAAACTTCCCAAAATGCCAACTTCTTTTAACCCTAGAGAGAGCAGGTGTTCGGTATAAAGTGCGAGGGATTTAATTCTCTTGGTCATTAGTTAAAGCAGATTGGTTGTGTTGATTGTGTGCATGTAGGCTTCATGTTTCCACAATGTCCTCCAACACAGTTTCAATTACAAATAACATAAGCACAAGGGAAATAGACAAGCCCTGATGCAAGAAATGAGACCACGATGTCTGCAGGATGTCGTAAAAATTGCAAGTTATCAATGAAAAATGAACTGTGCAAACGCCACTGTTAATAGCATTAATACCCATAGGCCTTTAAGTCTGAGTAAACTCTGTGCTGAGGTAAACTGTTGTACTGTGAGCAGATCTTACACATTCTCTCCCTCCAGTCTGTGTACAGCTTCACTTTCCACTGATTTTTCCAGGCGAAATATTCATTATAGCGTTTCTTGTCCTCTGCAAGCTGTTGTAGATACTTTCCCAAGTCTTTAACTGACTCAAACTCATCAACGTGGATGAAAGAATTAGGGGGAGCCACAGCTTTGTAGTCACCTAATGGTGGTCCCATGACGACAGGCACTGCCCCTCCTTGGTAAGCATTCCTCCACAGCTTCTCTGTGATGTAATCTTTGCTGACAGAGTTCTCAAAAGCCAAATAGAAGTAGCAGCGAGAGATTGTAGGTAAGAGGGCACTGGAGGGGACGGGTGTCTTTGTCCAGCGACCGTAAACCTTCACAGGAACTGTGACATTGAGCTCTTTGTACACTTGGCTTCTCTTGTGCTGCCTCCTGTAGTTGCTGATGACCCAGCAGACCAGAAAGCTCTTATTCTGAGGGACTTCTTCCACCGGATGACCTTCAGTTTCCTTTGGCAGCAGCTCGCCATAGGGTATAGTGATATCAGCGTCCCTCCTGTAGGTTATGGTCATGTTGAAGATGTTTCTATACTTGTGCAGGTTTCCATTGTAAAGAGGGGACTCCAGTGACATCCAAGCCCATCTTTGTCCCTGTGGCCGTGGAAGGTCGAGGGGCAGCTTTTGGCCCTGTGTTAGCTCTCTGTTGTGAAACACCACCACGTCAGCTGAGGGGAACAAGGAGCGCTGATCCACAAGTCTACAGTGAGGGATGCGGTAGAGGTCCCAGCACACGTCACCCCTCAGGCTGAACGGCCTGCCGAAGGGCCAGTGCCACAGCAGGATGGTCACATTTCTACTGCTGCTCCAGTTACCAAAGGTAGAGGGATTTATGGCCTGGAAATCTGGCAGCCATCCATTGAGAAGACACAGCAATAAAACACAGAGAAAGAAGAGGAGGCACTTCTTCAACGCGCTGATTAAAGTCTTTTTAGTGTTATGACAGCCCTGATGAAAAAAGGGACGAAGAAGAAGAATTATGAAGGAGTGATGTTAAGAGACCATATCAGTGATTTTTGCATGTTTTAGCATGTTTGAACACATCACGAATATTTAACATCACAACCATTTTGCAAATTATGCTGCTGTGTTTTAGAAATTTGGATGTACTTTTCTTGCTGTTCCATGCATCCTTTAGTTTCCATATGATGTAAAAAATCATCCTTGTGAGTAGTGCAGACTTTTAAAATCAATCTGGGCACCCTGGAACTGGAGGAGGAGTGAAAGCACCGGAGACCTTTGCTATAGGTGAATCCCCATCTGTCTCCCTTCATTTCCTGTCTGTGTTATAGTTTTGCAGCTATAAGTTTACTAATTCATCTTCCTCTTCTTCTTAATCAATTAATTAGTTAATTGATTTACTTATCACATTACTTTCCTCTAACCCTTGAGATAAAAGCCGCAGAGAGTCACTCCTGGACAAACAAGTCGGCTTAATGAATACATGAAAAGCGAACCTGCATATTCAGGGACAACATTTCTTTTCTGTCTGTTCTGTTTTCTGTCAGAGCTGTATCAAGTTCTTATCTAAAATCTACTCAAGGTTACTGCAGGAAGTCAACAGACAGCAGCAAACAGCTGCTGAGCGTACTTTGTATTGACATATGTCAACAGGAAAAATAAGACCTTTCAAAGGGGGATTCTCAGGGTGTGGCAGGCATGCCAGTGATGCAGACAGTTGAAAACAACATTTGCAGATTTTGCGCTTGTATCTGTGCAGACAGACATCAGACCTACTGCAGAAAGAAGCATTTGCAAGTAAATACCTAACTACTGAAATTCACAGACACCAGCTGATAGTAGAAATTCACCTAGAAAAGCAAAAGGCACTCAAGGACTTTCTTAAAATCAGTGAAAGTCTGCTGTGTCAAACAGTATCATCCTGCAGAGGGAACATGATGATTGTGTCGAGGACTCACCATCAGGTATTCCCAGTGTGAAGAGTCCTCCCACTCAAACCAGAGACCATGAGATGTTTCTGCTCGAGTGCGACTCAAGAAGGTCTTGTGAAAGATTCCTTTTTTTTCTTCGTGGACAAGAGGACAGAAAGCATTAGGAGAAACGCGCAAGTGCTGAAGCTGAAGCCAACCGAAGATCTATAAATAGTCTACAGACGATGTGGTAAAATTCACGCTGTTTAGTCACCACAAACACTTCACGCTGCAACCCTTTTCTGGAATGTCAGAACAAAAATAGACTCAGGACCCAAGATGAATTATGGGTCAGCAGGTGGTACGATTGTAGTCCACATAAATACAGAAACATTTTGGTTGATGATTAAAAAGATGAATGTGTATTCATCAAATTCAAATTCAATCATTCAGTCATAGGAGAAAGACCTTTGTGGTTCTCTCTCGCTTTTAAAGCTGCTTGCATAACTGAGGTGCAGTATGTGTTTCCTCTTTGGAGAGAAAATTATGAAATGTGAAATCGTAAAGATTGAGAGGAAACAGATTTGTGAAACAGACTTGAAACATAAGGTTTTCATTTTGTGTAAGACAAGGAAAAAGACCTCCAACTGAGCACTATACAAATAAGGAACTGATAATGACTCACACAGGACGTGACACGCACAATGGACACTGAGCTGTGTAAGGTAGTATAAGAAATAAAAGCGAGATATTCTGGAAAAAATGTTTTGAGTTTGAGTTTGCATGAAAGAGAAAAAGTCAGCGCAGATGAGGGGGGGGGGGGACTGAGCTAAACAAACTTACCATCAGTCGTTTGTGTGCTCTCAGGCGCTTAAGACAACCTGCTGCTGTCATCCCTCACACCATCTGAATACAAGACAAACTTTAAGAGCAGCCTGACGCTCAAATTTAGTAGAGCAAGGTTTCTAAAATTAACCATGCTGGGCAAAACAGAAGCACCACAGCTCAAAAGTCATCAATAACTAGAAAGTTTGAAATTAGACTTTACCAGTGGCACCAGTCATCTGACAACAAAAAGCAAAGTGCTCAGTAGAGTTGAGACTTAAATCTTTACTTTGTAGAACATAGTTTTGTAATATATTATGAAGAGAGAAAGAGCAGTTTCTGAAGTACAGAGGCAGCCATACAAACTGTAGAATATCACAACCAGAATATTTGTCAGCAGATGTGTGAGTTTAAGACGAGTGCCTCCAGATATGATTGATATTATTAAAGTTACTCATTTTTAAGTCTCTATAGTTGAGACAAACTCTGAACAGGATGTGGTGCAAGATTTATGTTGGCAGTGGTAATGTTCTGCTCACTGGCTATGGTGCAAAGGTCACAGCAACTTTCTTACTTTGCACCCTGAAAGTATTTATTCCCCCACAGCTGGCTGACTACAAACTACCAGCTTTGACATGCAGCTGATGATTTTACACAAAAGAATACATAAAAACAGCACATTTCAGAAACCAGACCTCACTAACTAACAGATGACAAAAAAAAAAAAAGGATTTCTCCACTAACCTGAAGATGAGTGCTCTGTTCCCCGCTCTCAGTCACCACCAATACCACTTTGGTTGCTGCTGGTAGGAAACTGATGATGAGCTCAAAGTGTTCACGATGACAGACGCAGTCCCTTTTAAGGAAGCCGAGGTGTGGTTCTCTGAAAGATTCTCGAATATGATTTGAGCTCAGCAAACCTCTCTGTCCTTCCACATCCTCTTCGATTCCTGCTTTCTAGCAAATGTGCTGCTGTTCTGCTTCTTTATCCAGTGGGCAACACTCTGCTAGAACCACTGATCATGATCAGGAGGTGTCTGCTGCATGTGTGCACCGGTGGGAAATGTTCAACATCATCTAGAATTGAGATAGAGGTTACACAAGGGTGAACTCACACACACCCGCCAATCATCACGTGGAGCTCTGCTGTGTTCAGTAGTAATGTAATATTTATTGCCCATGCAAATGTGACTCAATATTAATCACATGAGGACTAGAAAGCTAGAAAGTAGACTAGAAAGCTCTGCTGTGTTGTCTGCAGAGTGGGAAAAAAAGCTCAAAATCTACATCAAAGTGCAGATCTTTCTTGTACATCTGCCTTCTTAGCCGGTGCCAATCAGTGCAGTGCAACTGCTTAGTTAAAGAATTTGAATGCATCATCTGCAGGAAGTGGCGAACCAAAAACATTCTAAAAAAGAAATATCTTCTCATGAGTCATAGCTGCGTGCTCGTGAGGTCTTCGCTCCATTATTAGCACCTTTTTTTTCTACACAAAAGAAACGGATGTTGTCCTTTCTTTATTCGATCACAATCATCACTTCTATTGATGATGTTTAAAAATGGCATCATTGGTCCTGAACAATGTTCTTCCCGATTTTAATATGTACCTTATATTTTCATTCTGTCTACATGCGGCTGTAGTTTCTTGTTAGTTTCATATCGTCTGAGTACCCCAACAATCACCAGAGACACTTTCAGGCAGAACAGAAACGGGCTACATTGTCTGTGTAAGAGTTTATGCTTCATTAACTATCAAAATCGTGTCCAACTCAAATCTTAAACCGCATCTTAAATTTATATCAAGTTTCTAGTATCGCTTACAATTGTTAATACACAAAAAGACTACAAGAGAGCAGTGTTGTACAGATGTGGACGATTGTAATGTGTTGCTGGTGAGGCTAGATTATCTGTCGGGAATCTGCATCTGTAAAAGTATATTTTTATACTCAGCTCGGCAGGGCGGGTGGTTCTCACATGACAAAACACTGCGAACACAGTCTTTGTATTTCTAGCACAAACGGTTTGTTCCGAGTAAAACTGAATCAGCAGAACTTCAGACGGAAGTATTGAATATTTACAACTTTGATAGTGACAAGAGAAATTCTTAAGCAGAAATTCAAATGTAAAGAAGAAGAAGAGTCGTACTTTTTATTATCACATCCCACATCATGTTGCACAATACATTCTTCACGTGAAATTAATTCCTCCGCGTTTGACCCATCCTGGTCATCCTTCCTCCGCGGCAGACCAGGAGCGGTGGGCTGCATCCGACAGCGGCGCCCGGAGACCAATTCTCCTTGTCACCATTGGTCAGGTAGCGATGTTCTTGCGTGTTTTTAGTGGGGGTATTTGATGGAGGATACCGCAGGTGAGCACGGGGAAAGGCCCCTTTCCTCGAGCAGCAGGCACTGAAGATATGATGGAGGACACGCCACCAGCGCCCACAGCGGGATTCCAACCGGAACCTTCTAGCTGTGTGGCGACAGTGTTACCACCTGTTCCGCCTAAAATATACATCCTTAGCAGAGGATGGTTTCGATCCATCGACCTCTGGGTTATGGGCCCAGCACGCTTCCGCTGCGCCACTCTGCTCTGATTAATTCTTTTAAAAATCAGTATATATTATCATTAAACATATTAGATTTTGGGGGGTGCCCAACTGCTGACGAACTGATCCCAGATATAAGTAACACAAACACATCGGTTAACATCCTGTCCATTTGTTAAATTAAATTTATATCTGTCTGAGCATGGTCATGATCATCTTTGCTCATGCAGCAGTGGGGTCTGTTTTGCATTGCATTGACTGTGCTTAACCAGGAGGGGGCGATATTGCTATATTTACAGATGATTCAAATGCATTTCACACAATCTCAGACACCTGCGCGCTTGTTCACACAGTAAAAGTACTTGGTGTGTCCAGAGCCAAAGAAGTAAATATCATTCTGCTGGAGCCTGGTGCTGGTGGCATATGATTGATTTTAAGTATCCACTCTGGATAATGTGTGTGTAATTGCACATTGCTTTGAAAATGTGCACCACTCCTCAAACCAGACAGAATGACAGACCGGTCCTGCTGCCTTCAGATGGCTGTAGAAATGCAATTAAGCATAAGAGAAGGCTGTCATACATCCTACAGACAGCTGCAGAAGACAGATACAGGCAAGACCTTAATCTAACCCAGTGCAGACTCAAATTCAAATATTATTTTTCATATTTTCCCTGGAATCTTTCTGTTTCTACCGTCTGGAGAATACAGAATCTGTGTGAAACAAGCAAGCATAACATTCAAGAAGGCATTCATATGATTTTGGAGATCCCGAGGAGGTACCATCAAATACTGCATCATTGTGCACATCACTTCCTCCTCTAGAAGAGTGGCCTTGACCCCCTTAACGGGGGCCCAGGCAATGCTAAATCATTGAAAACATATATCACACTTACCTCTGTGTTGACTGGAACTGCTCCTCTTTGGTGAGGCATCTGATGTCAGATGGTAGTGATGATGATGATGCTGCTGCTGCTTGGTTTTTCAGGTTTGGGTCAGTCAGTCTTGGGCAGAACTGAGTCTTTGCATGAGCTGGTCTTTGCTTTGCAGCTCAGTGATACTGTGTTGTCAGGTACATCAGCTGATTCCACATTAAACAGCAAATAGGCAACAATAACAATAGCGATAATAACAGCTACATGTGTAGCATTCAGGACCACTCGGAAGAATGTGTCAGTTTATGACTTTATGTTATTTTCTTTACGGTTGAAAAAAGTAATAGATTTTTTGCATTTATGAATTGTCTTGTGGGCCGGATCAATCAAATCAATCATTTAAAAACAATCAAAACATGATCTGAGGCTATTTGAAGCTGCTCAAACGAAGGTGAAGTGCCATATTTCTTGTATAATACAACACCACATTACACATTTCATTATTCTACCACACACTCCAACCACAGTTGTTTAAGCAATGGTGAAATGAGGCGGGGATAAACAATCATTGCTTTTCATATTATCATGTGCGTCACAGGAGGGGGTTTTTATGGCTGTCAGCTTTACCAACAACAACATGAAAAACCCTAACCCTAACCCACACAACAGTAGTGAATAAACACTAAATTACTTTAATTAACCTTGTGCAATATATGACACCAATCTGTGGATTCCACAGCAGAGAGTCATAGATGATTGAAAATCACACCCATAGGAATCGCCTCTTGTGTGTCCTCGCCTATGAAGCGACACTGCTCTACCTGATTTGAGAACATATCTCCACCGATCTGCTTTCCGCTTTGGCACCTTTATCACTCCTCTCTGCTAGCAACCATCTTTCTCTTAATGTCAACTTGTTTGGGTTGTGTGTGTCTGTCAGGGGGTGTTTCTCCCTCCTCTCTCCAATCACAGAAACCTGAGTGAAACCTCAGTGAATACCTGCAGCATGAGAGCACTTTCTGTCAGTCATGAATGCTGATAAACAACTGGAAGATGGTTGCTGGATTAACTCAAAACTAACAGAGGAACAACAAGAGACAAAGTGAATGACGGTTATTCTTTATGCACAGACTTCAAAATGTGATCTCACTGTGACCATTTCCCCAGTTCTCACTATGATAATATCCTGTCTGGCCAAAAGTATGTGGACAAATGCTTTTGTTCTAGTACTATCTTTCATTGCTTAGGCCCTTAGTTCAGGCCTGAGCAAGTAGTGTCAGTAGTGTGAGGAAGGCCTATTCCTGTACGGAGTCTGACCTCGATTCCATCGACTGGTCTTATCATCCAACATCAGGACCAACCTAATTAATGCTCTTGAGGCGGATTGGGAAAAACATCTCTGCAGCCAGGCTCCAGAAATCTCGTATAAAACCTGAAATCAGAAGAGAAGAGGCTTTATAGAAGCATAGTTGAACGAGATGTTCAGCAATCATACATTTGTAATGCTCAGGTGTCTGCACACATTTGGCTATACAGGGTACAAAGTGCTTGTTTTCATTAAATATAACTGAACGTTCACTCGACAGGCACAGTTACAGTGTTTGCTGTGAGCTGCATGTATGAAATGGAATGGTGGGACTAATAAAGGAATATTGGAATATTGAATGTTTCACAGTATTTATAGGCACTGCTAATTTCCAGTGCCCGTCCCTTGAAGAGCCTTCAAAATAACAGACATAAAACATGCACGCAGACAGCAAAATTAAACAAACCAAAAACACACAACACCAGCTCAGGTTCATACACACAACAACAGCGGTTTCAGTGATAATATTCAATAAGAACATTATAGATCTTCCTTGCAGCATGATGGCAAAAACACCAGGCTCTTTGTATTTCAGTTTTGGATTATAATTTACATGCAAGGTACTCTTATGGTATGAAATCAAACAGCACTCTGCGCCAGCCTTTAACAGTTCGCATTCTTTCATTAATCCAATGAAATAATATGTTCTTTGCAGCATAAGTAAGAACACAGTACAATCTCTTATTATTCTTTATGGTACATATCTGCTTGGGAGACCCAGGATTCAGTGGCTAAGGGTAGTTACTTTTTCTATTTCAGTACCAGTGCCGTTGCAGCTCACAGCACGACAAAAAAACATTTTTCAATTATGTCAATAATCAATAACTCCCCCCAACACATAGACACGCACGCACACAAACGACAACATGACTGATTGCCTTCTGTGTTGCGTTCAGTAGGCAGTGCATTCTATATGTTAGCTTCCTTCTATAGAAAAGCACATCTGGCCAAAGGAGCGACTCCAGTAGATATTTTACAGTTCCCTGCAGCAAAGGCCTGTAATGGTCACACCATGCTGCAGACAGCCTGAGGAGCCTGGCGTTTGCAAATGAAATGTAGCTTTCAAAACTTAGCACGTTCAAGTTCCTTGGATATTGACAGTGGTGTGATCTTATTGGCCTTTTGTCCAATATTTTTATTGCACAATTATTTAACCTCTTTGGCTTTTAGTCACAGATGAACTCGCCTGTGACCATGAGGCAGCAGAGTAACTAAAATTAAGTATTGTGAAGAAATAAACGTGGTCGTGTGCTGTGCATATTCACTGGCTTTATTTTTATTTGTCTTTTAGTGGATCATTACGTAATATTTTCTGTTCCAGCTGTTAAAAACGATCTGCACTTCACTTCATAAACACACTTGAAACCACAGGAGATTCACTTCACCTTGTGGTATGGCTGCCTCTGTGACATGCTTGTGAACTGACTTGGAGGAGAGAGACAGACAGACAGAGAGTGTATAGGGGCAAACACAGACAGATCCAGATTTGCTGGTCTGACTGGTAAGGCTGGAGGGGGGTGTGGGCTGCCTCTTAGAGCTTGACAGGTGTGGTTAGATGTGAACAAAAAGCAGAGGCTGAGCAGAGAGGACAGTCAGGAGAGGGAGAGGGAGAGGTGAAGCATTGGAATTAAAAAAATACAAGTGGAGGGAAGATAAGCAGTGTCCTTGCATCCTGTGCTGACTGCGACCACCAGTGTGAGTATCGGCTTCAATATGACATCTTACTGTCAGTCTCCAGTGTGAGTGCGTGTGAAGATCACTGTCATAGTTACACAGTAATGTACACTTCTAAATCACAGAACTTTCAGAAAATCTCTGACTTGTCTTTGCATTGACAGTAACAGATTTGAACCATTTTGTGCATCCAGTAGAGGCAGGTGGACATTATCAGGCAGAGAGATGGACGCAAAGGTGGCAGAGGGCCCGAAGATTGAACTTTTTGTGAAGGTAAGACCGATAGAAATGGAGCTTAAATGCCACACTATAAATGTGGATAACACAGTGTAAATGTAAATGCTAATATAAAAAGCAACATTACATCATTATGTGTAATCAATCCCAACCAATCTTAATATTAACAAACAAACCAAACATTCAGTCAGCTTGCAGATATTTTAACTAATGTAAAACTAAATGAGTAGTTTCCGATTTCTTCCATTCATCAGCTGATAATGTCTGCGACTACTGCTTCATCTTGTCAAAATGCGATTGTTACAAAAACCCTCTCAAAGACTCAATTATTATCATTCTGTGTGTCGCGAAGCATGTCACGGTGACTCTACATGTATGGTTTGTGCTGGACTGATGTCATGGTTGATCTCACTTCATCATTCTCTTGTTATTTTATGTTATTCTTATTGTGAAACCTGATCTGAAATAATCTTTATAATCCTTTCAGCTTCTATAGTGTGGAGAACAGTAGAAACTGAAAAGAGGCCTGTCCAGTTTGGAAACCTGTGTCCTGCCCTTTTGAAAATGCCTTTACTCCCACACATGACTCAATAATATCAGGCTGTAGTACAAAATCTATAATATAGCACAGGCACTGAACACTATTTAAATACTTGCTTAATCTGGGTGTAAAGCGGCCTCAACCCTCCATTTGAAATTCCTCAACGGTTGGTTTAGACTGTCAGAGCAGAGCAGGCTCGACAAGAATACCTGTGCAGGTATTCGTGCTTTGCTCAGATACATTACAGCACTGATTGTAGTTCAGTCTTTAGTACCATTGTGCCCCACTGCTTGATAAACCTCAGTTGCTGGTGATAAATCAGTTTCTACGCAACTGGAGTTTAGATTTCCTGGCAGAGGAAGCAGGTGGTTAAGATAGGTGACATGTTGTCTGGGTCTATGACTCTCAACACTGGGGCCTCTCAGGATTGTGTTATGTCACCTCTGCTGTACTCACTATGTACAATGATTGTACATCCCATTCTGAATGTGTGCAGATTTTTAAATATGTAGATGAGCGGCAGTGGCAGCATGAATAGGAATGCTGATGAATAAGCCTACAGGGCTGACATGAGGACCCTAGTGGTGAGGTACAAGGCAAACAACCTGCTTTTAAACATCGTTAAGACAAAAGAAATGATAACTGACTCTCAGATGGGTGAGTTTTCCCTCTCTCTGCTGGTCATCAATGACCAGTGGCTGGAGAGGGTTGACAATTTCTGGGCACCAGTGTATGCCACAATCTGAAGGGGGAGATCAACAGCAGCAACAAGGCCCAACAAAGGCTTCGCTTTCTGCATCAACCTAAAACACTGGGTGTGACTGAGGAGGCAATGCTGCCCCTTTACAGAGCTACTGTGGAGAGAGTCCTCACCTCCTCAGTCAAAGTGTGGTCAGTCAGAGTGGTAGACAGTATCAAAAAGATCATTGGCTGTGACCTTTCCTCTGTTTCCTCCATATATATCACATGCATGAGACACAAGATGCAGAAGGTGATAGCTGAGCCCTCTCGCCCTGAAAGCTCCCTCTTCAAACCCCTCCCCTCCAGTGTTTCAAATGTGGATCATCTTGTCAGTGACAGCACATCAACAAGCTATTTAAAGTGAATTAGCAGCACAAGCACAAGGCACGGCAGTATGTGACAGTGAAGCGCTGAATTGAATTGAACTGATGCCAGGGTCCCGTTTCAAAAACATATTGGCCTGTTGCAATTGGGTCACTGATGGCAAGCAGTGAAACATGTATGTGTCTATGACATAATGTCTGTCTGTCTGTGTGTCTGTGTGTCTGTCTGTTAGGCCAGTGGTGATGCTGAGAGTGTGGGGAACTGTCCTTTCTGTCAGAGGCTCTTCATGATTTTGTGGTTAAAAGGGGCCAACTTTACCCTCACCACTGTGGACATGAAGAGGTGAGATTACACTTGTCCATAAAATTGAGACTCAAACTGATTTGGAGTTTAGGAGGAGACAGACATACATTGAGAACATCCATGCACATGGGAGAACTGGAAAAACACATGCAAATGCTCCAGCCAGCCCTACCTGCTCTCCATCATCACCACACATGAATGTTAGACCAGCAATAATGAGGAATAATAATAATAATCATGAGAAATTACAAGTTATGTGGTATTAGCTACATTAACGTTAGTGAGTACAAGTACGACAATCAAGAACTCTTCAGGCGTTGAATCTCAAAGCTGTCCTTTGTCTGCTGTTATCCTGAGACAATAATTAATAATGTGACAGTTGGCTTTATCTTAACCGAGGATGGCGGAAAGGATGAAGTGAGGCGTTTTTTTTTGTTGTTGTTGTTGTTTTTTTAGGTAGGAAGCAGTATCATGGATGCATTCGAAAGGGAGGAGAAAGGGTCTGAAAGCAGTCATGCAAGATAGAGGGAGTCAGAACAGAGAAGTCAGACAGGAATTTAATAACCATGAATCCATTGCAGAGCACCAGATGTGCTGAAGACTTTGGCTCCAGGCTCTCAGCCTCCCTTCCTCATCTACAACGAAGATGTCAAAACAGACACTAACAAGATTGAGGAGTTCCTGGAGGAGAACCTAGCCCCACCAGAGTGAGTAGACTGCATCCTAGAGACATTTAAAGACACAGGAGGATGGTTAAAACACACTTTTTGTCAATTCATTACTGCATTGCCACAGGCTCATATTTTTATTCTATAAAATGTCAGGTATCCAAAATTGTGCTGTCGATACAAACAGTCCAACGGCGCTGGAGAAGACATCTTCCACAAATTCTCAGCATATATCAAGAACCCCGACCCTCTAAAAAATGATGGTGAGGGCATATTTCAAAATAAATTTACAGCCGTTTCTGTTTATATATTTATATATATATATATATATATATATATATATATATATATATATATATATATATATATATATATATATATATATATATAGCCACATGGTGAACCTATTACACCTTTCTGTCTTTCAGGGCTAGAGAAGAAATTTCTTTCAACTCTGGTGAAGCTGGACATGTACCTAGAGACGCCTCTCCCTCATGAGCTGGACCAGAACCCGAATGCCACTGAGTCTTCTCGCCGCTACTTGGACGGTGACACCCTCACCTTGGCAGACTGCAACTTGCTTCCCAAACTCAACATTGTTAAGGTCAGCAGAGTTCACATGTACTCAGTGTATGCATACTTCTTTCCATCACTTGATACAGATTTAATCAGGGTTACTATTATTTTTAAACAGATTCCTGTTGCAAACTATGTAAATTGAACACCTCTCTTCCCTCAGGTGGTGTGTAAGGAGTATCGTGACTTTGCCATCCCTACCCAGCTCAAAGGTCTGACTCGTTACTTGGATAATGCCTACAAACAGGATGAGTTTCGCTACACTTGCCCAAATGACTCAGAGATCCTCAGTGCCTACAAATCTGTGGCAAAGTACCTGAACAAGTCAGTCAAGACGGAGATGAAGCATTATAAATGAGATCAAAGAGGAATAAAATGAGAAATATAGAGACCTACAGAGAGAAAGTGACAAAATGCCTGAAAACTGTACATGATTTATGCTCTATTTGTGTCAAAATACTATGAGTCTGAATAATGAACATTTGTTTTGCAATGGCATGTTTAATTATTAGCTTTCTGGATTAAAATGTTTTGTTGGCTTTTACTGTTTGTAAAATTGCAAACTGCTGATTCAAAGTTGCTTAAGTGTTGTAATTGTATACTGTGTTGCATGCTGTGGTAGTACTGATGTGGCTCTCTTATTCAGCCCCTTAAGAGTGAGAAATAGCACTGTAATTCAAGAGAATATTTATGCTATGTCTCACTGGGTGTACATGTATTGTACATAACGTTGATTGCAATTTATGCATTACATTTTGACATGCAATCAGATCAGATTGTTTTATATGTTAATAAAATTATTTATGTAAACATTAAAAGTAGCGTTGGTTGTCAATAAGGCATGCTTTAAAGCTATTAAAGTGTCCTTTAATGGGAAGTGTTTAAAGGAATAAGGAAGACTGTCGAAGGCCTGGTTCAGGTTACAAAGTCTATCCCGATTTTGAGCCGATTTTGTCGAATTACCACCATCGTGGCCGATCGTGAACTACAATCAGACGTCTGTACTCGTGTAGCGTAACATCTCCTGGGGGAGACCATAGCCCCAACAGAGTGAATAGACTGCATCCCACCCCGAGGCAGAGACAAGTTGGCCAGAAATCGCGGAAGCCCTTTATCAGCCCCGCGAGCAGCTGGCAAAACATTATCTCCAGTGCAGGAATATTTTTATCATTACAAATTCCAGATCAAACATTAAAGTAGCCTGTTTGATGCAGCCAACGCAGCCGAGCCTGCTCCCTGTATAACTATGGAAGTAAAATGTGCCGTGATTGGTCAGGGTCATTCGTGGAGTCTGTCACCCCACCAAGACACAGCAAGAGTTTCTAGCAGTGTGATCGTTAACTCTGACAGGTGACCATCGTTTAAAACACCCATTTATATCCCTTTTCACAGTCCGTGCACGCAACAAACAAACAAACAAACAAACAAACCAACAAACAAAAAACCCTGAACAGTTTATCAGCTTAACTTTGACACGTTTAATTTAACAGAACGAATGAAAATGTTTTGAAATGTTCAACACTAAAGACGATCTTTTTTTTTACATTTTAACTTGACATTATAACTAAAATATATTATGTTATATGGTGAGTTAAGATTTGCTCTTCTCAGCCATTCAATTCATATTTTTCAAGAAGTTGCTGCCTCAGAATGGATGATTTCTTTTAGATAATGGTAGTGATGATAGACGTAATCATGACCTACCAAAGAAGAGTATATATATATACTGAAAGTATATTTAAATATTCCAAAGTATGTTTCCAGTACATTTGTCTAAATGTGTACGTAGATTGAAAGATTGAAAGCGTATTTTTAGGATAATTAAGTTTAAATTTTTTAAGTGCACTTTTAAGATAATTGCTATCTAATACTTTGTAGTATATTTTCAGTGAGCGTGTTACACAGCATAACAGTGCATTTCATCATCATTTTATGATGTCATGACATACTCAAAAGTATGTTTTACACACATGACACCTGAGAATCCGATCTCTCTTTCTTTCTGTCTGTTTCGCTGGTTGCGCCTCATCTGAACCAGGGAGCTGTGTCTTCTTTGGCTGTTGCGTCTTGCGTGCTGATTTTTGGATTTCATTTTGCACCCGTAAGACCTTCAGCCGACAGGCCTATGAGCTCACCTGGTTCATTTGTGCCTTTTTTTTTAACATCTTATTTTTCTATCTCTACATTTGCTTTCCCCCCCTCGCCCCCTCAGGAGCATATTAAAAGGGGACGAAGATGTGACGCATAATATGTAAATGTGACCCGCATTAACAAAACAATGATAATAATGTTCAAATCATTCTATCAGACAATACCTTTTCCCTGTTAGCCAGATGGTGATATGACTGACTGAGAATATTTCTTACCAAATTCTATTATCTCTAATAGCAGTCATTCTCCAGGTAACTCGGCCCCGTTCGATCTTTCGGTCTTTAGACAGATATTTATTTCACTGTTAAGCCTACGTTCCTCTTAAAAAATTAAATGAATCAAATAAATAGATAAAAATAATCATTGGATTCCATGGACAGTCAACGATAATTACGTAATTACTTCCCAGCGCTTTCCCCCGTTTTTCAGCTTCACGCATAGAATTTCCGAAATTTGCGCAGGAGAAGAGAATTGCTTTTCTATAATGTCGGTTAAGCGACAAAAAAAAAAAAAAAAAAGAACCCTATACTACTTGTGATTCATTTGAATTTTCAAAAAAAAGAAAAGGAAAAAAAATAACCCAAATGTTCCACACGTGCGTCGCCAGGTGTGACGTATTTGTGTCAAGATCAAAGATCAAAGATCAAAGCCAACCATGGCTTTATGACGTCACTGTCAAACTTTATAAATACCATCATTCAGTGCCAAAGGACAGTTTGATAAATGGTAATGCAAATGCTAAAGGTATTTTTATATTGGTAGCAATTTAACTTAGATACTATGGGAAACAAAATACGCTCTAGATCATCCTCGCAAAGGATGAGTGGTTTCAAGATAAAAGACATTCTGTCAAGTCATTCAAGCAGATACAAGATAGAGAAGTTTGTTGGAGAGGGATCCTTTGCAGAGGTGGCCCAGTGCCAAAACTTAGCAACAAAGGAGAATATGGCCATTAAGATCATGCCAGAACATTTTGTCTCGTTTGCTAATAAGGAGCTGGCCATACTCAACCAACTCAAAGAGTTTGACCCCAACAAGAATAATTTGGTGCAGTTTCGTGAGCATTTTGTGTTTCTCGAACGTACCTGTTTTGTATTTGAAATGTTGGACATGACTCTTCTCAGAATGATGGAGCTGAGAGATTTCCAGCCACTGAGTTTATTTGCGATTAGAGTAATCGCACAGCAGATGTTAGTGGCTCTGAAAGCCCTCAAGAGCATGAAACTGGTGCATACAGACATCAAGATGAACAACATAATGCTGGTTAATCATCAGGAGCAGCCCTTCAAGCTGAAGCTGATTGATTTTGGTATGGCCCTTCCAGTTTCCAAATTAAAGACTGGTGAACTCTTTCAGGTTGTTAAATACAGGGCTCCAGAGGTAATTTTGGGCCTCCCATTAAATGAGGCCATGGATATGTGGTCACTTGGCTGCTTATTGGCTTTCTTGTATCTGGGCAGGTACCTGTATCCATCAGAGACTGCATATGACACCGTGAGAGTCATCATGCAGATGCAGGGTCAGCCTGCCAACCATCTGCTGGAGTCTGGGATTTATACCAGGCGCTTTTTTAGCAAGGACAACGACTCCTGGAGGCCAAATACACTAATACAACCAAGAAAACAGGACACTTTTAACACATTTAAAAGTATTGATGACATGGTGACAACCTGCCCAGTAGTGATGGATGCCACTGAGGTTGAGGACAAAAGGGCCTTTATAAGCCTCCTCAAACGCATGCTGGATGTGGATCCTCGACGGAGAATCACCCCCAGCGAGGCTTTACAGCATGATTTTATCACCATGAAACACCTTCATGATTATACTGACAACGATTATGTGAAATCAGCCCATCTGACCTGGCAAAAATCCCAGCTAGAGCAGCCTGATTAATCATCAGGAGTAGCCCTTGAAGCTGAAGCTGATTGATTTTGTGTGGTGTGTGCAGGTAGGAACAAAATCACCAGCTATGGACACAATGGTGTTTCTGCCTTGAGAAATGTTGCAGATATCACTGTGAAAATCGTCATTAACGTGAAAACGCACAGTAAGGAGAATACCACCGTGTGTCAGGTCCTCAGTTTACCAATGGGACTGATGCTCTGAGCGACTGCTCTGAGTGGGTTTACTCTGGGTGTTCCAGTTTTGCCCACACTCCAAACACATGTAGGTGGACTTGTGTACATATAAACTTATACTGTGACTTAATTTTGGTAGAAAATGTACAGTAACAATTTAAATAACAATATTGTCATTCATGAATTAACTGACTTTTAAAACAGGTTATAATAAACAATGACAAAATAAAACTACTCACAACAAATATGATGCAGATTTATTATTAGAAATAATAAGTACAGCTCTTCATACAATTGACCATGATATCTTAATCAGTCATCATGAACAGTTGGTTAGTCTTTCTGACTGTGTTAAACTGGTTTAAAACATACATCAAAGGGAAGAAGTATTACATCAGTCTTGGAGTTCATGTGTGTCTGAGAAACATGACATCTGCTTTATATGCTGCCACTAGATGACCTCATCAGAGAACAGTGTGTGTTTCCATTGTTATGCAGATGACACACCACTGCACCAGGGCCGGCGACTGCCATAGACAATCTAGGCAATTGCCTAGGGCAACAAATGTGCGCCCTCTAGTGTTACCCTTGCTTTTTGTCGCCCTAAACCATTACTCATGGAATTAAAATGACAAGCGAAATAAAACATGTTTATTAAGCATGACTATCGTAGGGCGCCCCTCAGCTGCACGTTTACTTGTCATTGCGCTTTACTTGGGGGGCGGGGTAGTTCACGTGCACACTCTTGCGTTACGTTAGCCAAGTGCTCAGCTGCTGCCTTGATCAAGCTTCACCAGGTAGGTTGATTCCCAAAATGAAGTGGTTGTCGTGGAATGTGAAGGCCAGATGCACAAACCACAATCAGGCCAAAACACTCAAAAACAGCTGTCCAATTGTTTCAGAGAAATCTTCCTTAAAAAAAAAAAAAAAAGTCCAATAAAGATAAAAAAGTGTCCAATAAAGATAAAAAGGTGTCAAATAAAAATGACAAGGTGTTCAAAAAGGTAAAAAGGTGTCGAATAAAAATAAAAAGGTGTCCAATAAAACTCTGCAGGAGTCAGAAGTCTGAGGAGCAAAGTACTTTATTGCCGACAATAAAGGGGAACACGCTCAGAAACGCACAATCCTGTGCAATCCTGATGAACTCCGACTTACAATGGTCAGTGCCCTGTCTTTTATACACTTCAGCTAGGTGTTTACCACGCCCCTGAGGCCATCTTCTTAAGTATTGTCCAATAGTTATGTTTTGACACACCATTAGGTAATCTGATCTGCCTTAGTTTTCCTTTTTTCTTCCTTATCTTAATGCTGACTCAGCAAAAGGCCAGCCACAGGGCATGTCAGGACATGCTTTTGTTTTTCCTTTCAGGTTTCACCGTTATGTTTCTGTTTCGGGTTATCTGATCTCTAAAAAAAACTTTTACAGTTAATTAGTTAGTTTAAAAGGGAATAATAAAAAGTAATAACAACATTGCATGGATTTTTGGAAACCATGAGCTAATAATAGGTTTATGGAGAAAAATGTGAAATTGAAATTGTGTTAAAAATACATATGTTTGTAAAATTAAAGTCTGGCAGAAGCGAGAGAAGGAAACACATCACCTGTTGCCTGCTTCATTATTTCTCTGTCCTTTACAGGACAACATTAAAATCTGTCTACTGGCCCCTCATCTGGGGCCTGTTACATATGTGTAATTTATTAGAGTTGATTGAAGCAAGTCATAATTTGCTTCTTGAAGTGTTGGAGTGACCATGAGAGCATTCTTTGTTTGATCCATTGTTTGAGTCATTATTTGTTAAATATCCTTGAACATTCTCTGTCGCATTATTGTATGTGCAATTTATTAAAGTGTATCAGTCAAGAAATAATTTGCCTGTTGAAGTGTTAGAGTGACTACAAGAGAATTTTTATTGGTATAGTTTCTGGAGTTCATCCATTCTTTGACTTTACATTTGTTAAATATTTTCGGGTTTATATCCTTTGTAATTTTGTATACAAGTGTTAGATGTGGGAGTACACACAGACCAGATGGTTGAACTCACAGTGATGAACTCAAAGAGAACACAGAGAAAAAGGGGCGGGTAGAAAACAATCCACAGATTTATTAACCAAGGGTGTCCACAAAAACGGGAAACTGAAGGCGAGAGCATAAAATGCTCTAAGCAGGCAGCGAACCGACTTCTCTCACAGGCAAGGCTGGGCTGGGCTGAGGACTTACTAGACAGGTGAAGCACCTGAAAAAAATAAAAGAGTTCAGGTCAGGAACGACAGGTTTCACAGGAATAGCTGAAGACAGGCAAAGGAACGGACGGGGGTGTACCACTGGGACAAGCAGACAATCTGATGGGGGGCGGGTGGGTAACCCTTGCAGAGTTCTGTAAGGGGTCTGACTGTGATAGAGTATTTCTTTATGAACAACGGTAATTCCAAGGTCTTTCCAAACACGATCAGATGATCCAAGTACGCTGTGACCTCTAGCATATGCATGTCCCCGACTGTCTTCTCCATAAGCCTTTGGAAAGTTTCCAGGGCTCCTGTGATCCCCTGTGGCTTCCTTTCAAATTGATAAAATCCCAATGGGCAAATGACAGCAGTTTTCTCCTTATCCTTTTCTGCCATCGGGATCTGGTAGTAACCACTGCGCAAGTCCAACAATTAAAACGACTTGCTTCCAGCCAAACAGTCCAGTGCATCATCAATACTTGGTACCGTGTACTGATCAAGGATGGTTCTTCAGTTCAGTGTTTGATAGTCAACACACATGCTCAACGTCCCAGATTTCTTTCATTCCAGGACAACGGGTGACTCATAGGGACTTCTCGATTCCTTTATTTTTGCTGCCAAAGGTCCTTGAAGGTAGCATCGGAGGTCATCTAGGTCAGCGAGCGATATACGACGAGACCATTCTCTGAAGGGAGTATTGTCCGTTAGCCACATATGATGTTCCACTCAACTGGTTAATCCAATGTCCCATTCATTGGTTGAGAATACCATGGACCAAATAAAGACTTTCTTTCTAAGACTGTTTTGCACTCAGTGGGAATTGGGGAGTCATTCATAAATAGAGGTAAATAATTTAACAATCCCTAGTTCCATCTCATGTAAAATTTCTTTTTTTATTGTTTGATCTAAGCATTGTGTCATATGCAAGTACCAATAAAAGTCCTGATTAGTTAAACCATTTTGATCCTTTATTTCTTGAAAAGTTTTTCATTCCTTCTTCTTTAATAGATCCCCATATATCTTCTGGCCTCTGTCCCACGTTTTGAATCACTTGTCTGTGATACAGTTGGTTTTGACAAATATAATGGGACATCATCTGCAAACAAAGCTATCTTCTGGACTGTCCTCTCCATCCCTGTACCTTTTATATTTTCATTCTGTTTAATGCATCAGAGGCTCAGAGGTTCCAAAAAGATGGCAAAAAGAAGAGGACTTGCTGGACACCCCTGTCAACATCCACACTCTGGAGTTTAGATTTCCTGGCAGAGGAAGCAGGTGGTTAAGATAGGTGACATGTTGTCTGGGTCTATGACTCTCAACACTGGGGCCTCTCAGGATTGTGTTATGTAACCTCTGCTGTACTCACTATGTACAATGATTGTACATCCCATTCTGAATGTGTGCAGCTTTTTAAATATGTAGATGAGCGGCAGTGGCAGCATGAATGGGAATGCTGATGAATAAGCCTACAGGGCTGACATGAGGGCCCTAGTGGTGAGGTGTAAGGCAAACAACCTGCTTTTAAACATCGTTAAGACAAAAGAAATGATAACTGACTCTCAGATGGGTGAATTTTCCCTCTCTCTGCTGGTCATCAATGACCAGTGGCTGGAGAGGGTTGACAATTTCTGGGCACCAGTGTATGCCACAATCTGAAGGGGGAGATCAACAGCAGCAACAAGGCCCAACAAAGGCTTCGCTTTCTGCATCAACCTAAAACGCTGGGTGTGACTGAGGAGGCAATGCTGCCCCTCAGAGCTACTGTGGTACATATGGTGATATGACTGAATGAGAATATTTCTTACCAAATTCTAATATCTCTAATAGCAGTCATTCTCCAGGTAACTCGGCCCCGTTCGATCTTTCGGTCTTTGGACAGATATTTATTTCACTGTTAAGCACTGTTAAATACATCAAAATAATAATTGGATTCCATGGACAGTCAACAATAATTACGTAATTACTTCCCAGCGCCTTTTCCCGTTTTTCAGCTTCATGCATAGAATTTCCAATATTTGCGCAGGAGAAGAGAATTGCTTTTCTATAATGTTGGTTAAGCGAAAAAAAAAAAAAAAAAGAACCCTATACTACTTGTGATTCATTTGAATTTTCAAAAACAAACAAACAAACAAAAAAAACAACAACCAAATGTTTCACACGTGCATCGCCAGGTGTGATGTATTTGTGTATGTCAGTCAAGATCAAAGATCAAAGATCAAAGATCAAAGCCAACCATGGCTTTATGATGTCACTGTCAAACTTTATAAATACCATCATTCAGTGCCAAAGGACAGTTTGATAAATGGTAATGCAAATGCTAAAGGTATTTTTATATCGGTAGCAATTTAATTTAGATACTATGGGAAACATAATACGCTCTAGATCATCCTTGCGAAGGAGGAGTGGCTTCAAGATAAAAGACATTCTGTCAAGTCATTCAAGCAGATACAAGATAAAGAAGTTTCTTGGATATGGATCCTTTGCAGAGGTGGCCCAGTGCAAAAACTTAGCAACTAAGGAGAATATGGCCATTAAGATCTTGCCAGAACATTTTGTCTTATACGCTAATAAGGAGCTGGCCATACTCAACCAACTCAAAGAGCTTGACACCAACAAGAATAATTTGGTGCAGTTTCGTGAGCATTTTGTGTTTCTCGATCGTACCTGTTTTGTATTTGAAATGCTGGACATGACTCTTCTCGGAATGATGGAGCTGAGAGATTTCCAGCCACTGAGTTTATCTGCGATTAGAGTAATCGCACAGCAGATGTTAGTGGCTCTGAAAGCCCTCAAGAGCATGAAACTGGTGCATACAGACATCAAGATGAACAACATAATGCTGGTTAATCATCAGGAGCAGCCCTTCAAGCTGAAGCTGATTGATTTTGGTTTGGCTGTTCCAGTTTCCAAATTAAAGGCTGGTGAACACTTTCAGGTTGTTAAATACAGGGCTCCAGAGGTAATTTTGGGCCTCCCATTAAATGAAGCCATGGATATGTGGTCACTTGGCTGCTTATTGGCTTTCTTGTATCTGGGCAGTTACCTGTATCCATCAGAGACTGCATATGACACCATGAGAGTCATCATGCAGATGCAGGGTCAGCCTGCCAACCATCTGCTGGAGTCTGGGATTTATACCAGGCGCTTTTTTAGCAGGGACAACGACTCCTGGAGGCCAAATACACTAATACAACCAAGAAAAGAGGACACTTCTGACACATTTAAAAGTATTGATGACATTGTGACAACCTGCCCAGTAGCGATGGATGCCACTGAGGTTGAGGACAAAAGGGCCTTTATAAGCCTCCTCAAACGCATGCTGGATGTGGATCCTCAACAGAGAATCACCCCCAGTGAGGCTTTACAGCATGATTTTATCACCATGAAACACTTTCATGATGATACTGACAACGATTATGTGAAATCAGCCCATCTGACCTGGCAAAAATCCCAGCTAGAGCAGCCTGATTAATCATCAGGAGTAGCCCTTGAAGCTGAAGCTAAATGATTTTGGGTTGGCCCAAGCAGGTAGGAACAAAATCACCAACTATGGACACAATGGTGTTTCTGCCTTGAGAAATGTTGCAGATATCACTGTGAAAATCGTCATTAACGTGAAAACGCACAGTAAGGAGAATACCACCGTGTGTCAGGTCCTCAGTTTACCAATGGGACTGATGCTCTGAGCGACTGCTCTGAGTGGGATTACTCTGGGTGTTCCAGTTTTGCCCACACTCTCCAAACACATGTAGGTGGACTTGTGTACATATATACTTATACTGTGACTTAATTTTGGTAGAAAATGTACAGTAACAATTTAAATAACAATATTGTCATTCATGAATTAACTGACTTTTAAAACAGGTTATAATAAACAATGATAAAATAAAACTACTCACAACAAATATGATGCAGATTTATTATTAGAAATAATAAGTACAGCTCTTCATACAATGGACCATGATATCTTAATCAGTCATCATGAACAGTTGGTTAGTCTTTCTGACTGTGTTAAACTGGTTTAAAACATCAAAGGGAAGAAGTTTTACATCAGTCTTGGAGTTCATGTGTATCTGAGAAACATGACATCTGCTTTATATGCTGCCACTAGATGACCTCATCAGAGAACAGTGTGTGTTTCCATTGTTATGCAGATGACACACCACTGCACCAGGGCCGGCGACTGCAAAAGGCAATCTAGGAGATTGCCTAGGACTACAAATGTGCGCCCTCTAGTGTTACCCTTGTTTTTTGTCGCCCTAAACAATTACTCATGGAATTAGAACGACAAGCGAAATAAAACATGTTTATTAAGCATGACTAAGAATGGGAATTGATAAGAATTCAACGATTCCGATTCCATTATCCATTTTGCTTATCAATCCGATTCCTTATCGATTCTCTTTTCGATTCTCATTGGGTGAGGAAATAAGAGTACAAATGGGTTTGTTTGCGTTAACTGTCTTTTATATTTTCATCTCTGCACAGAAAATATAACACATACAGTATGCACAAATGATGTGTGACGTAAACTCAGAACAAACCTAAAAAGTAGGTGAGCTACTTCTCAGAGTAGGGAATGAATGAAGCAGAACTACACTAATACACTACTATAATGAAGATGTCAAAACAGACACTAACAAAATTGAGGAGTTCCTGGAGGAGAACCTAGCCCCACCAGAGTGAGTAGACTGCATCCTAGAGACATTTAAAGACACAGGCTGATGGTTAAAACACACTTTTTGTCAATTCATTACTGCATTGCCACACACTCACATTTTTATTCTATAAAATGTCAGGTATCCAAAATTGTGCTGTCAATACAAACAGTCCAACGGCGCTGGAGAAGACATCTTCCACAAATTCTCAGCATATATCAAGAACCCCAGCCCTCAATTAAATGATTGTAAGGGCAAATTTTGCCCAAATGACTCAGAGATCCTCAGTGCCTACAAATCTGTGGCAAAGTACCTAAACAAGTCAGTCAAGACGGAGAGATGAAGCATTATAAATGAGATCAAAGACAAATGTGACAAAATGTCATGTACATAATTTATGTGTCAAAATACTATGAGTCTGAATAATGAACATTTGTTTTACAATGGCATGTTTAATTATTAGCTTTCTGGATTAAAAAGTTCTGCTGGCTTTTACTGTTTGTAAAATTACAAACTGCTGATTCAAAATTGCTTAAGTGTTGTAATTGTATACTGTGTTGCATGCTGTGGTAGTACTGATGTGGCTCTCTTATTCAGCCCCTTAAGAGTGAGAAATAGCACTGTAATTCAAGAGAATATTTATGTTATGTCTCACTGGGTGTACATGTATTGTATCTTAGCATTTACATAACGTTGATTGCAATTTATGCATTACATTTTGACATGCAATCAGATCAGATTGTTTTTTATGTTAATAAAATTATTTATGTAAACATTAAAAAATAGCGTTGGTTGTCAATAAGGCATGCTTTAAAGCTATTAAAGTGTCCTTTAATGGGAAGTGTTTAAAGGAATAAGGAAGACTGTCGAAGGCCTGGTTCAGGTTACAAAGTCTATCCCGATTTTGAGCCGATTTTGTTGAACTACCACCATCGTGGCTGATCGTGAACTACAATCAGACGTCTGTACTCGTGTAGCGTAACATCTCCTGGAGGAGACCATAGCCCCAACAGAGTGAGTAGACTGCATCCCACCCCGAAGCAGTGACAAGTTGGCCAGAATTCGTGGAAGCCCTTTATCAGCCCCGCGAGCAGCTGGCAAAATATTATCTCCGGTGCAGGAATATTTTTATCATTACAAATTCCAGATCAAACATTAAAGTAGCCTGTTTAATGCAGCCAACGCAGCCGAGTCTGCTCCCTGTAGAAAAGATAACTATGGAAATAAAATGTGCCGTGATTGGTCAGGGTCATTCGTGGAGTCTGTCACCCCACCAAGACACAGCAAGAGTTTTTAGCAGTGTGATCGTTAACTCTGACAGGTGACCATCGTTTAAAACACCCATTTATATCTTTTTTCACAGTCCGTGCACGCAAAAAAACTAAAAAATCTGAACAGTTTATCAGCTTAATTTTGACACATGTTTAATTTAACAGAACGAATGAAAATGTTTTGAAATGTTCAACACTAAAGACGATGTGAAAACATTTTGCTGGTGTTGAATACTGGGTGAGCTTGCAATGGCATATCATTAAAATGAAAACAATGCACATGTTACGGGTCCCAGGATGTGGAACCACAGGAGCAAAGTAAAATTCTGGAAAATACAGAAAGGAGTAAGCAGTAATAAAGGCACAGAGCACTCGGTTCTTTGTCCAGACTGCGTCTGTATTCAAACTCAAAATTCACATGTAATAAACATTGCAACATTTCATTTTTTCCTCTGAATATCAGTCTCTGTTCCAGTCTGTAATAAATGGTTTCATGTAAGTGCCATAAACATCCATAAATCAAATATCTCAAACGACACATTTATTCTCACATTTACACACCATCACTTATATATATAAGTGCATAGGACTACTATAACAAATAGTGCAAAATACCAGTAAAACAAGCAAACTCTTATCTGCTACGATTCTGGACATATATATATATATGCACTTAATTACCACACTGATACACTCATAGAGAAATATAACCCATGTTAACTGTGAAATACTTTAGGGAAATATTTGAGTATAATGTTAGCTTTAACTCTGAAACATGTCACACTCTTATTCAATAAACTACTTAACAAAATACTGTTTTTTCCTGTCATTCACGGCATGTATAACAATGTATGTGTGCGGGAACCCAAATAATACAAATAAGTAAACTGTCGGCTTGTCTGCAACAATACACGACCTACCAAGGAAAACTATAAAAATACTTAAAGTATATTTAAATATTCCAAAGTATGTTTCCAGTACATTTGTACAAGTGTGTACGTAGATTGAAACATTGAAAGTGTATTTTTAGGGAAATTTAAGTTTAAATTTTTAAGTGCACTTTTAAGATAATTGCTATCAAATACTTTGTAGTATATTTTCAGTAAGTGTGTTACACAGCATAACAGTGCATTTCATCATCATTTTATGATGTCATGACATACTCAAAAGTATGTTTTACTCGCTAATCTGTGTATGTATGTGTGTGTCTCACACACAAACACACACAAAAGCATGTACAATTCCATACATAAACTTATGTATATACTCTGTCACAACAGACAATGCTAGTAAGTGTGACATTTTTAAAGCTTGTTTTTTGTTTGTTTGTTTGTTTGTTTTGTTTTTAAATCATCTTAAGACCAGACATCCAGCATCCAGAACACCTGAGAATCCGATCTCTCTGTCTTTCTGTCTGTTTCGTGGGTTGCGCCTCATCTGAACCTGTGTCTTCTTTGGCTGTTGCGTCTTGCGTGCTGATTTTTGGACTTCAGCCGACAGGCCTATGAGCTCACCTGGTTCATTTGTGCCTTTTTTTTTAACATCTTATTTTTCTATCTCTACATTTGCTTTCCCCCCCTTGCCCCCTCAGGAGCATATTAAAAGGGGATGAAAATGTGAAGCATAATATGTAAATGTGACCCGCATTAACAAAACAATGATAATAATGTTCAAATCATTCTATCAGACAATACCTTTTCCCTGTTAGCCAGATTGTGACATGACTGACTGAGAATATTTCTTACCAAATTCTATTATCTCTAATAGCAGTCATTCTCCAGGTAACTCGGCCCCGTTCGATCTTTCAGTCTTTGGACAGATATTTATTTCACTGTTAAGCCTACGTTCCTCTTAAAAAATGAATGAATCAAATAAATACATAAAAATAATCATTGGATTCCATGGACAGTCAGCATTTACGTAATTACATCCCAGCGCTTTTTCCCGTTTTTCAGCTTCACGCATAGAATTTCCAATATTTGCGAAGGAGAAGAGAACTGCTTTGCTAAACGAAAAAAAAAAGAACCCTATACTACTTGTATTCATTTGATTTTTCAAAAAAAAAGAAAAAAAAAACCAACCAAATGTTTCACACGTGTGTTGCCAGGTGTGATGTATTTGTGTATGTCAGTCAAGATCAAAGATCAAAGATCAAAGATCAAAGATCAAAGATCAAAGATCAAAGATCAAAGATCAAAGCCAACCATGGCTTTGATGATGTCACTG
Source organism: Chaetodon trifascialis (assembly GCF_039877785.1). Lineage (NCBI taxonomy): Eukaryota > Metazoa > Chordata > Actinopteri > Chaetodontiformes > Chaetodontidae > Chaetodon > Chaetodon trifascialis. Next base: position 12,646,070 of record NC_092075.1, read on the forward strand.
TCAAACTTTATAAATACCATCATTCAGTGCCAAAGGACAGTTTGATAAATGGTAATGCAAATGCTAAAGGTATTTTTATATTAGAAGCAATTTAACTTAGATACTATGGGAAATATAATACGTTGTAGATCATCCTCGCAAAGGAGGAGTGGTTTCAAGATAAAAGACATTCTGTCAAGTAAGTCAAACAGATACAAGATAGAGAAGTTTGTTGGGCATGGATCCTTTGCAAAGGTGGCCCAGTGCCAAAACTTAGCAACTAAGGAGAATATGGCCATTAAGATCATGCCAAAACATTTTGTCTCGTACGCTAAAAAGGAGCTGGCCATACACAACCAACTCAAAGAGCTTGACACCAACAAGAATAATTTGGTGCAGTTGAGTGAGCATTTTGTGTATCTCAAACATACCTGTTTTGTATTTGAAATGCTGGACATGACTATTCTCAGAATGATGGAGCTGAGAGACTTACAGCCACTGAGTTTATCTGCGATTAGAGTAATCGCACAGCAGATGTTAGTGGCTCTGAAAGCCCTCAAGAGCATGAAACTGGTGCATACAGACATCAAGATGAACAACATAATGCTGGTTAATCATCAGGAGCAGCCCTTCAAGCTGAAGCTGATTGATTTTGGTTTGGCTGTTCCAGTTTCCAAATTAAAGACTGGCAAAGAGTTTCAGATTGTTAAATACAGGGCTCCAGAGGTAATTTTGGGCCTCCCATTAAATGAGGCCATTGATATGTGGTCACTTGGCTGCTTATTGGCTTTCTTGTATCTGGGCAGGTACCTATCAAAGACTGCATATGACACCATGAGAGTCATCATGCAGATGCAGGGTCAGCCTGCCAACCATCTGCTGGAGTCTGGGATTTATACCAAGCGCTTTTTTAGCAGGGACAACGACTCCTGGAGGCCAAATACACTAATACAACCAAGAAAAGAGGACACTTCTAACACATTTAGAAGTCTTGATGACATTGTGACAACCTGCCCAGTAGCGATGGATGCCACTGAGGTTGAGGACAAAAGGGCCTTTATAAGCCTCCTCAAACGCATGCTGGATGTGGATCCTCAACAGAGAATCACCCCCAGTGAGGCTTTACAGCATGATTTTATCACCATGAAACACTTTCATGATGATACTGACAACGATTATGTGAAATCAGCCCATCTGACCTGGCAAAAATCCCAGCTAGAGCAGCCTGATTAATCATCAGGAGTAGCCCTTGAAGCTGAAGCTAACTGATTTTGGGTTGGCTTAAGCAGGTAGGAACAAAATCACCAACTATGGACACAACAGTGTTTCTGCCTTGAGAAATGTTGCAGATATCATTGTGAAAATCGCCGTTAACGTGAAACGGACAGTAAGGAGAATACTTCCGTGTGTCAGGTCCTCAGTTATCCAATGGGACTGACACTCTCAGTGGCTTTATGCGACGCGGTTGGGTTAATGAGTTGAAGTGAATGGAAGGCTGAAGCACTTGCTCTGATCATCAAATATCGACTCAGATGAAATTACATTAGAATCAGTTGAAAGCCCGCTGGGTCGGGTTAAGATGCTAAGGGCGACTTTGTGAGTCAGAAACTGACGCTGAAGGGCCCTGACCAAGCTGGTGCCGTGTACTCCACCATGCCTTCAGTGCCTGCTGCTTGAGGAAAGGGGCCTTTCTGTGTGGAGTTTGCATGTTCTCCCCGTGCTCACCTGAGGTATCCTCCATAAAATACCCCCAGTAAAACATGCAAGAAGATCACCACCTGACCAATGGTGACAAAGAGAGCTGGGCCGCTATTGGATGTCAGGTGGCCACTGCTGACATCCAACAGCTGGCCGCCACTCCTGGTCTGCCGCGTAGGAAGGACGAACAGGATGGGTCAAATGCAGAGGAATTAATTTCACAGAAGCATGGCGTGAAGCATGTAGTGTGCAACATGATGTGTGATGTGATAAAAAAAAGTACGATTCTCTTATTTTATTCCTCTTATAATAAACAATGACAAAATAAAACTACTCACAACAAATATGATGCAGATTTATTATTAGAAATAATAAGTACAGCTCTTCATACAATTGACCATGACTTAATCAGTCATCATGAACAGTTGGTTAGTCTTTCTGACTGTGTTAAACTGGTTTAAAACATACATCAAAGGGAAGAAGTTTTACATCAGTCTTGGAGATCATGTGTGTCTGAGAAACATGACATCTGCTTTATATGCTGCCACTGGATGACCTCATCAGAGAACACAGTCTGTGTTTCCATTGTTGTGCAGATGACACACCACTGCACCTGGGCCGGCAATTGATATAGGCAATCTAGGCAAACATAGATAGCAAACATAACTTTACTGATAACCTACGTAGATGTAAATGTCATAAGACAAGTACCTGGATAACGTATGCTTTGAATTGTGCAGGTTGTCAGAGAGGTTGCATTGTAACGTTCATTTTAATTATTTCTTACACATAGGATGTTTCAGATACATGGACGTGAACTCTATTTTTGCCAGCATAAGCAGGCTACTGCGTCTGAGTTTAGCCATGGTTCTGGGCAGTGGACTCCCTAGCTTATTCCTGAACTGCCACAATACAATTTGAATTCGAATTTGCTATTAGGAAGTCCAGACGAGTCAAACGGTGGTGGCACGGTGGCATAGGTGGTCACACTGTCGCCTCACAGTGTTACCACCTAAATTTCACATATGCATGGCGTGTGCAGTTTCCCCTCCTAACTTCGCATGTTGTGTGTAAAATGTGACTAATAAAGGGATTTCTTCTTCTTCTTCAAATTTTAATGCTGCGTCAATTTCGAAGGTGAACAGAAATGCCAGAAAAAACTATTCATCTTTTATTAGTTGAGATAGGGACAAAACTACAAGAACATCAATCTTTTTATTTTGTAGTGGTACGTACAGTATCAATCAAAGCACTTTTGTTTGTAGAGGGTATAGTTAATCCAGTTGATGGGTCTTGGTCATAATTTGCTCTAAGTGTCCTTAACGTGTGTTTTAAGAGTGTTTTTGCACAGTTTATGGAGTTAATCCAATTTGTTAAATATCCTTGTTATATCGCCATTGTTTGCTTTGTGGCATTTTTGTATGTGCAATTTATTAGAATTGGTTCTTTAAGTCATAATTTGCTTCTTGTAAGTGTTGGAGTAACCATAAGAGCATTTTTTTGTTTCATCCATTTTTGAGTCATTATTTGTTAAATATCCTTGAACATTATCTGTTGCATTTTTGTATGTGCAATTTATTGAAGTGTATCAGTCAAGAAATAATTTGGCTGTTGAAGTGTTGGAGTGACTATAAGAATATTTTTATTGGTATAGTTTCTGGAGTTCATCCATTCTTTGACTTTACATTTGTTAAATATTTTCAAGTTTATATCAAGTGTACAAGTCTTTAGAGGTGACCCTTTTCTGCCATAATTTGCTTGTTTTTTTGAGTGTCCGTAAAAGCACTTTTATTTCCATAGTTGATAGTTATTTTCCATAGTTATTGGTGGTGGTGGTGGTGGTGGTGGTGGTGGGGGGGAGTATTTCCTTATAAAACAACGGTAATTCCAAGGTCTTTCCGAACACGATCCGATGATCCAAGTACACTGTGACCTCTAGCATAAGGACGGACGCCAGCGAGAAGTTTGAATGAAATAAGAGAAGATTGAATGACATAAGTCAAATATAAAGCATTAACAGAGGGTTACCAGCGTTACCGGTACCAGACCCAAAAACAAAACTCACTTATGATAATTCCTTTTGGTATTACTGAGCTGTATTATTTTCTGAAATGTTATGTTTGAATATGTTAGTAATACATTATCTATTAAATATTCAGTAATTCTAAATGATGTCCAGAATAAAATAGACACCTAAATATGAATTATGGCCGTTTTCTCTCCATTAGTCGGAAAGAAGTCATGTCATGGAAGCAAAATAGCCCAAAATCTCAAAAATGACTTGCAATAAATATACTATACTGTTCTGCTACTGACCAAAACCATTAAAAGCCTGACTCCTACTGTGAAAATGTCTTGCTCAGTGGTACAGGAGAGCTTTGTTTTTAGGAGAAGCCTTTTCTTACTGTGGTAAACAGGAAGACTAGGATGTGCCTGCTCCGTTCCTGATTGGACAAGCGCTTTGAACGGTACCAAGGCAACAGCAGACATCAATAACTCTATTGGTGGACGTAGAAACACGGGCGGAGCTGAGCAAGTGACAGCATACAGAAAAGTTTGTTAGCTACGTGCTAACTTTGTTCTGTCGTCTGTTTGGCAATGTTACCAGCTTGAAGCAGCTCTCCAGAACTACTCTAAAAGTAAGCCTATGTTTTCTTTACACTGACGATTTCAAACCGCTTCGATGTGAAGGTGACTTTGGTTATTTATAATTACTGGCAACACGGGTAACGTCAGTCAGCTAGCTCGTATTGTTTTAGCTAACCCCAAGCTATACGTTAGCTAACGTTGAGATTATCAATCAATAACTTGAAATCAGCAGCCACCAATTGCTTTGTTGCAGGCTAATTATAGTCGCTTGTCTTTTTCTTGAACGCGAAGCCAGACGATGAGGTTGAATGGCGGAACATGCTGACAATTCACAAATACACGTTCCTCTTTTAATAGTTTCCCCGTTTTTCACCAACTGAAATTTAAAAATAGTAGTTCCTCACATTCTGTCTCTGCAGTTTTAGCCAAATTTCATCAGCTGGTTTGCAGGCGCACCGACATAAGCATTCGTGTCTTACAGGATGGACTGCCAAGGAGACGATGATGGAGAATTGTGCAAATGGGCAAGTGCTGTAAGCATCGCTGTTTCTTTTAAAATTGGCAGAGTAAGGGTGACTTTATTGAACAGTGCAATTGATAGCTGTTCGTAACAAACTGTGCTATCCTAACTTGTGTTCTTAGGTGCTGGTGAACAGCAAAAACGACATCAAAGCACGAGTGCAACAATTTGTGGAGGAGAGGATGCAAACCACTATGGTATGACGTGACAACTCATGGATAGCCGATGCTTTCAGCAAACAAGGAGAGCGCTGCCCTGCCTACATTGTAATTAGGCTGCCTGGTTACATTGATTTAGGGCTGGTTGGGATGATTTGGGCAACTATTTGTACCATTTTGGTCATTTCCACTGATGGAAATAAACCAGTATATCAGTCCCTCTACATATCATTAGTATGATTGAAATGGACAGGGTACCGAGTTTAGGTGGCTCATCTCGACACACTGTGACTGATAACTAATGACTGTCAAATGTCATTTTAATTTATTCGAACTACATTTAAACTTTTTCCTATTCAAATTATTATTCTGCTATAGTATTGGGGGTAAGACTTGTAAAAGCGTACATCAGTACATTGTGAAGTGAAGACTTCTAACTGTGGTGTTGAGCTTCAGTCAAGCATGTTTGCATTTGTCAATACATCAGGTGAGGAACTCGTACTGTGTCTTAAGGCCATACAAAACTGTCTACTACTTGTTTTCAGTATGAACTAATTTTCATAGTATACTGTTATTTCTGGTTGCTATGCAAGAAATGTAGACCATACTGTTTTAAACTAACAATCAGTGCATTTGGAATGGCAATGCCTGTTTAACTTTACAGGCAGCAAAATGTTTTACCAAGGATTTAATACTAATTTGTTGCCGGTGTTGTTTTGCCACTGTCCACAATTAGTGGAGGAAAAGAAATTCCAGCATTGAGCAGCTCCTCTGTTACTTAAATCTCTTTTCCAGTGTGAACAAACTACATACACACCTTCTAAGCATAAGTATGCAGTATTTAACCAGGACACAACTTGGACTTTGAAGAATAATGTTACTAAGCCAGCTGCTAAAATGGCCTATGCTGTGGGCAGCTACTCTGCAGGTGCTTCTCATGTGACCAAACTGTTGTTGTAATGCTCTTGTCTGTCTTCTAGCTCACTGGTGTTCTGATTGGAGCTGCAGTTGCAGTCTCACTAATTGGGATTGTGGTGCTCTTCCTTTACAGAAGATTCAAGCTTGCTCGTGAGTCAACAAACCTGAACTTCATACTTATCCTAAAGCATTAATACATATTTATTAGTGCTGTCAATTGATTAATATATTTAATCGCAATTAATCTCATGAGTGTCATAGTTAACTCGCTATTAATATATATATATATATATTGCCTTTCAATGATAAAGCTCAGCCTTCTTCAGAATGTGGTCTTAACACGGGTTTACATGCATTTTGTGTTTGAATTCCCTGACAAGGTGAACAACAGCCTGGTGTGCCTCACTATCGCTTCAGAAAACGAGACAAAGTGCTCTTCTATGGAAGGAAGATAATGCGAAAGGTTTTCTCTGTTTGCCTTTCTGTTTCACACTCAGCCACAAACATACAGTCCGGTAGATTAAATTAATCTCAGTCATATAAATTAGGGGAATGTGCTTTGTACTTAAGGCAAAACTGATGCTATGTCCATTTCTATATATGCCCTGCATCAAACTAAATGTAATCATTTTCCCCAAGACACTATTGCATTACCACTATGGCCCCAGTAACTTATTATTTTAACTCATTATTATTGTACTGCAGTCTACTACAGTAAGACTGAAAATCCCTTGTATGCATTTATCTTAGTAATGAATGCAAGCCCATTTAATACAGTTAATCTAATAGATTTTAAAGGAATCTTTCTCCACCTGTTTAGTGTGTCTAGCCCTGTGTCTGCACACAAAAAGTCTTTTTCTGTCTAACAGAAAAAGACTTTTTCTATTAAACTATTAAACCTTGAATGTTTTTCCAAGGTCCAGACGCTGTCCTCGATTCCTCCTCCTGCCTCTACCTCAGTATCAAAGCAACCACAGCGCATACGCAAAAGAACCAAAGTTCTCAGCATAGCTCGCAAGTATGCTCCATTAATACATTTATGTGGAACTTTGAAACAATTCGTCAGATTTCTTATGAACGTTGTTGAGTGGATTGAGTAAAGACATTAATTCAATGATTTGTTTGCACTTGTCAACAGAATCCTGAGGATACGTAAAGATCCTCCCACCCTGCAGCCCAAGGAACCGCCTCCCTCCCTGCTGGAGGCTGACCTGACAGAGTTTGATGTGCAGAGCTCAAACCTGCCCTCTGAAGTCCTCTATATGCTGAAGAATGTCAGGTAGACAAATATACAATTATAGCCTTTTCCCATTGTTTCTTGTATTTGTTTTCATAATATGTATGTTCTGCAACTTGTTGTAGGGTGTTGGGTCATTTTGAGAAGCCGCTGTTCCTAGAGCTGTGTCGCCACATGGTGTTTATTGAGCTGCAGGAGGGTGAAGGTCTGTTTAGGCCAGGAGACGATGACGACAGCATCTACGTGGTCCAGGATGGACGAGTGGAGCTCTGCATCCAGGAGAATGTACGTGGTAACGTACAAGTAACTCACCTATAATAGTAAACACAGCTGTTTGATCCATGGTTAATATACAAAAATACTTAACAGAAAAACTTTGAAATTGGCTCTTGTTTTGTAACACAGTCACAAACTGACTGGAATAAGTTGAACAAACATTAAAGCTGTGCTGGGTTTTTTGATACATGATGCTAAAACTGTGACAGGTCATCAGCAATGGTGCTCGGATCATTAACACTAGTAAAATTTCATCTTAATGATGTGTGACGCAAGAGCATGTGCACACTTTACTCTGTGTAATGACTCTGTCAGTGTCCTCCTCTACCTTCTGAGACCCATGTGCGTAGCTCATGACAAAATCTGAACAGAAGAGGGCAGCAATGTATCATCTATCTAGATGCAGGCTGCTGTTTAAAGAACACAAGAACACCTTTGTTTGTGTTTAAATGTGTTTTCTTGTCTGCTGCTGGTTTCTGTCAATATGTACAAATTGTGAGTACTGCTCCGCAGTTAACTTCATGTGGTTTCCCAGTAATGTTTGAATTGAGAGTCTGCTGTTGGTCTCATTTCTTGGATTTGTGTTTTCCTATTGTTTAGGATGGTACGGAACCAGTGGTTAAGGATGTGCACCCGGGGGACAGCATCCACAGCCTGCTCAGTATTCTGGACATCATCACTGTGAGCTCTTTTTTTCTTCTCCATCTGTACCAGACTAACTTCTCTGCTTTTGTCCTCTTGTGCCTTTTGATCCGTTTGTGTCTCGCCTCTCTGTCTCCTCTCCATTATTCACATTTCCACTCATGCTTCTCTCCTTTCAGAAGTAATTGTTTTTGTACTTCCTGTGCAGCTCAATTTGTTTACCCATTACCCCTTAACCCTGTGTGTCAGGTGATTAATTTAGGCATTTTGTTCAGTGGCATGCTCTGTTTTGTTTCCATTTCCTGTGTTGTCATCCTCATACTGCTGTTTTATTCATCCACTCGGGTGAAATGTCTTTATAGAAAGCTACATCTGTTAGTTTGTTGTGATGCTCAGAAATGCAAAAATCAAAAATCAAGAAATTAAAGCTTGGAAAAGCAAACCTTTTACAGGACAAGTTCATGTAATAGAATTAAAAAGTAAAAATGCTCTTGGTAAATTGACACTTCTAATTAGGAGGCTATCTGGACTGAAGTCAAAGATCTGTATGAGGCTTTAGTGACTGCCTACCAACTTCTTTTCTCATTCTAATTCTCTTCTAAACATTTTGCCTTTTCCAGGGTTATCCAGCTCCATATAAGACTGTATTGGTTCGGGCTGCAACTCGCTCCACCGTCTTACGTTTACCTGCATCAGCCTTTGAGTCTGTGTTTAAGAAATACCCAGAAACACTTGTTCGTGTCATTCAGGTAACAGATAGTTAACACACAGTATGTAGAGTTCCATTGTCTGGAACACATCATTATAAAATAAAACATCATTTTGATCTAATTTGGGCATAGCTGCAATTTGATGTATCATATGTTCTGCTCTGTTTACCTCATCGTTGGATTTTGCGTGTGTGTTGCAGATAATTATGGTGCGCCTCCAAAGAGTCACCTTCTTGGCGTTGCATAACTATCTGGGCCTAACAACCGAGCTCTTCAATCCGGTAGGAGGGAAAATAATTAGTGCACACATATTTGTGTGTGTGTGTGTAGACACAGTCATGCAGGGAGGCCCGCATTGAATACCTAAGCATCACTGGTTATGCATTTCTAAACAAACAAGCACAGGCACAAAAAGGCACATACACACTCGGTCTCACACATGCAAGCTAATTTCACACAACATTAAGCACAGTATCATAGCTCGATCCTTCCTAAAGCTAAGTAAAAATGAATAAAAATGACTACAATCCTCCACAGAAAATAGGGAGAGCTGTGACTTTTAACCCTGGCTTGCTTCTGACTTAAAGATAATGCAAAATACTCCTAATTCCCTCCTTTTTGGGAGGAAATATGTGGTTGGGCCTTAATTTTTTTCAATTCCTATTTTTTTAATTACTATTCTAGTCATAAGAAATCTCTGAACATCCTAAAACAACTGATAAATTAAATGCTCCACAGGGCTCCAGACTTACTTTTTACACCACCGTCTGGGAGCTGTCCCGACTAACAATTTTTACTGTGAATGTAACCTGCCCCAAAATCAAAATGTTGCTCTTCACTATCTCAATAGTTGTTAGCGACACAGTTAATGTAAAGCACTTTTTAAACAATAACAGATGCATACAGTTGCGTATCAGTACCTCAGTAGTGCACTTCACTACAAAAACTGACAAAATGTATTAGGTTACTTTCATCTCTGAAAGAAGTTTGACAAAACGGAAACACTGATTTGAAATGTCTGTAATGTTAACTCCAAATTCAAAGTCATTTTACCTCCAAACTGTACTCAGCTGAAGTACTGCAGTGCTTGTAATTACTGTGTTGTCATATCAGTCCTGCTGTATGTTCAGCTGTTAGCTCGTTTAGCTCCATTAGTTCTGTTAGCTCTTTGCTTTAAACACACACTGGCTAGCAGGATGCGTACCTAGTGGCATCACTGCAAACCAAGAAATGACAGAATCAACTGCAATACGACAACGTACTGCACATACAAAAATGTCTGATCATCCCTAAAAGATTTACATCATCTCCAGAAGGATGGGATGCTGATAGTCTTGTGCCCTGGATTTCCAAATGGCCCACCTGAAAGGGCCAGAATTTGTCTATGCAGACTCTTTCTGGGCCAGACTTTCAAATTAAAAAGATTGAATGTATTTAGGCCAATAACAGTTAATTCTCAGTTATGCTCTCAGACCTCCACCAAGGAGACAGTCATTGTTCAGCACAACCCACAGTTCAACTACCAGTAAATGTTTGTCTTGTCAATAAATGCCAGGAAGCAAACAAAAATACTCCAAATAAACCACAGTGACGCCTCTTATGTCTGATAGACAAGTTTAGTGATTCCCCAACAACTCCATTATCTTGTGTATTCCATCTAGTGGGCTGCTGTCTGCTCCAGGAAATGTTCAACCTGGGGTTGAGGGAGTAGAGAAGATGGAGCTGGAAAATAATCAGATTCTGTACAACGGTTGAAATAAGAATTCTGAACATTTTTGGTTCATTGCAGGCTCTGGCAAACTAATCGCCAATCATTCTTTGGCCTCTTCCGCTGAGAGTAACATTAGATGTGCACATTTTCTGAATTCATTAATATTCTGCCGGCCGGATGAGAAGCTTTGATGGGCTGGATGTGGCCTGCGGGCTGCCAGTTGACGATCACTGGTCCACACTGTCAGTATTTTTGTAGTGCTCTACCCGCTGACATGTACCGTTTTTAATTTTTTCTAGAAATGTGTCAGTTAGCCACAAGCCAGTGATGATCTTAATGTGTGTGCCTCATATCTATAATGAGTTAAGTATTTCATATCACTGTGGTGCTGACTTGGCAGATTTGTTTTGTTGCCTAATTGACAGGAGAGTCAGGCGGTGCCCTTGTCCAATATAAACAGTGTGATGGGAGAGGGGAATTCTGGGAAGACGACTCGACGTTTGCACTTCCAGGATGAGTTTTCCGCCGGAGCCACGGAGAGCCCCACAGAGACAGGTCACGCACACATTGAAAACTGTGCTCTGTAATGTGTGTAGAGACTGTTCCAGTGCTGATACTTCACTTTACAATAAACAGATGGTGTGAAGGACAGCTCTTCAAACAGCTACAGGAAGCAGCGATCCATCTCGATGCCCACTGACTGCGGAGGTGGGTCTCAGATGTGAGCGATCACCAAATGACATACGTCTGTATTAATTTCCTGCACAGGCTTATCACATTCACTGATCTGAAAGCAAGGTCACACACACACAGACCTGAGACAGACGCACCTAAACTCATAATCCTCCTCCTTTCTCTTGAGTTGCAGGTAATGACCTGAACATGGCTTGTGAACGAGCTCGAGTCACTATAGATGAGGCTCCACCCAGTCCTGTCACTCCCAAAGTGAGGCTCTGCTGCCATGTCATCTCTTTACAATGAATCAGAGGTTGAGCTGGGTGTATGCAGCAGCATACCCCCGCATCCACTGCATCTTATTGTGCTATGCTATGCTTTCCTTGTCCTTCCTGATTAGCCGCTCCCTTATATCTGTCTTTGTAGTCCAGTCTGAAGAAGAGTGTGACTATGCAGCACACGCCCTCTGAAGTGTTTCACTACACAGACTGCGGGGGGCACTCTGATACCATCCACCTCAGTAAGAGCAGCACAATCCTCCAGGCTGCTAAGAGGGACCTGCTGGGAATCATCCAGCTGCAGGTGAGATGCTGGTCACAAATGATGAACATCAGCTGGTAGAAATATTTCAGGTGTTACATCATCTTCAAAACAAATTATTTTGCATGCATATTGTGTAGTGTGACTCATTTCATTCTGATTAGATTAGGGTGGTAGGTCCAATGCATTAGGAGAGCTCATTATCTTTTTTGATGATGTAAATAAAAAGCAGTTACTTTGAATATCGTTTTGGTCAAATTACTTTTTCCTTGTTGCAGGATCCCAGTCTGCTTGAGGGCAGAGTGACCCTTCATCATGTCAAAGCTGGTTCTGTGGTGGCTCGTCAGGGAGACCAGGTTAGAACAGCTTACAAAGCAGTTTCACGTTTTTTCCTAGGACGCCAATGGTATCATCTAGGGGCGGGCGAGATAAAATAAGAAACAGTAAAATTAACTTTCTTTCAAAAAACAGAAGCTTTAAGATTCCAAATGAGAACAGAGATGCAATAGAGGCGCATCATCATCACCACTGTCACTCTCAAATCATGTGAGAATGTGGTGAGCAGTCCTACTACCCAAATCATGTGACCTTGTGAGGCAGCTGGATTACTACATCTTGCTTCCCTCTGTGAATATATAACCCTTTCACATGTGTCTTACATTTGTCTGTGTCAGACACGTTCTCACTTACTGGAAATACTTGGCTTGATTTAGGTAATGGGTGGTGCCTGGGTAAAGTGTGCAGGAGGAGGAGGAGGAGGACTCATCCGTAATGATGACTATTTTTGCATTTATATCAATACTACGTCTATATGGACGTGTCCACAACGTCAGTGAAAGAGTGAAAAGCAATATATAGACAGACAGAAAAGAGTACAAAGCAGTTACACTCTGCAATGTCATCAACACACCCACTCACTGACTGTGTAGCAGGGTAGCAGTGCATCCACTGTGAATGAGAGTCTGTAAATACGGCTTAAGGGATAGCTCCCACTGTGGAAATAGTGTTGCCAAATCTCTACCAGTGCACACATTTTTACCGTTGCATTGTATATAGTTTCATACCACCCAACCCTAGTGTAATCCAATCAATGCAAACCCTTTAATGACCACTGTACTCCCTTTTGCCAATCCCAACCACCTTGGGTTTGATGTCATGAGTTTGTTGGCTCTGATTGGAGGAACAATGTGACTTTCCATCGCCATCCTCTGAGGAGGAAAAATGGCACCCTGCACCTTTTCTCTTATGCTTAATTTTGCAGCAACAGCTGTGTTGTAAAGCGCAGTTTTCTCAAATTATCTTTTATTCTCTCTCCACATAATTTCACTGTGATTAAAAATCTCAATATCAAGATGTTGTTGAGATAATGAGAAAAGTAACATTTTATCAAATTAGACAGGTTTATTAAAAATTGGATTTTGTATTAACATCATCAGCGATGAACTAATGATCTGATAACTATTGTGAAATTAATTTTGTGTTCCATCAACACACTTGAATCTTGGCATTCACCTTCAGACTGACACATTTGTGCCCCCCATTGTCTCTTGGTGCTTCAGGAGGTGAGCATCCAGTTTGTGATTTCTGGCCTCCTCCACGTTTACCAGCGGATGATTGACCGCGAGGAGGAGACACGTCTATTTGTGACGCACCCCGGAGAGCTTGTCGGTCAACTCGCCGTCCTGACTGGAGAGCCCCTCATATTCACTGTTCGAGCCCAGCGAGACTGCAGCTTCCTCTCCATTTCCAAAACCCACTTCTATGAGTCAGTCACGTGGACACACCTACACACACACCCATCCCTGTCACATGAAGTCTGTTCTGCTCTGCCTTACAAAGGCCAGAGAGCAGTAACTAAAGATACAATGAAGTTTGAAGGCCAAACTGTATAGTCCATATTCAAGGTGTACAATCTTAATTTTAACATTTGTCACAAACCTGACATAAAATCTAAAAACTAAAAACATTTAGATGAACTGCAGGGAAACAAACAAAATGTGTTTGTTTCTTCTTCAGCTTTCTTTTCTGTTGTAATAAGCAGCTAGTTTCATGAATTAATGATGAATTAAATCCATTAACACATGTGATTTTAAAGGTTGTTCAACTACATGATAACATGGAAATTCCACTAGAGTTGGAAGCTACTCTGGGAAGCTCGGCTAGTTAGCTTTTATCAGGATTAGTTACTTTTTTCTCCATGATCATTTAAGAATTACCTACTGTCTTATCTATGTGGCGTAAAACACTCCAGAACTTAAGATTTCGGAGCATCAAAAGTGATTTTTCAAATCCAAAGACTGTAAACTATTAAAAAAAACAAAAACATAATTACACTGAACAGAAATATTTCAAAGAGCAATAAGAATGGTCTGTTTACCTCCTGTTTCTTATGATTTTGTCTATTCCTCAGGATAATGCGTGTGGAGCCGAAGGTTGTGCTGAATGTGGCTCACACAGTTGTGAGGAGGATGTCATCTTTTGTCCGACAGATAGACTTTGCTCTCGACTGGATGGCGGTGGAAGCTGGCAGGGCGGTCTACAGGTATTCTACATATAACCTTGTGTGTCTGGGAAAAATCATCCTCAAAACTTTACCACATTTGTGTAAACAAGTTGACAATAGAGGCAACTACACTCTTAAATGGCTGGTTCCCAGGCTTGTTTGCACGTTTGCAGTAAATTGAAGTTTTCTGTATATTTTTCAGGCAGGGAGAGAAATCAGACAGTACTTTCATCGTGCTGAGCGGTCGACTGCGCTCCGTGATCATGAAGGAGGATGGCAAGAAGGAGCTGATAGGAGAATATGGACGCGGCGACCTGATTGGAGTGGTAAGAACCACGATGGTGAGGGGGACGACTGATGGTGGATAGTGTGAAAAACTAGGAATGTGTGCACTATGTTTGTTTTTGTTTTTGTTTTTCTTCTCCAGAATCCATTAAAAAATGTACAGATGTAAATATGCAGGAGGAAAATAGTTTATCATTAACATCGCATCACTGTCATGATGCCAGCATGCGTGACTAAGAGACGCTCTGCCCGTAAATAAAACCTCAACCAAGTACATCTTATGAATATTCAGGTGAACTGTTTCTTTAGAATACACCACGAAAAAACACTGAATCTCAGGCTCTTTTTGGGAAAAACTCCAAACACAAGAAAATAATATTCAGCACCTGTTAAACTATCCAGCATATCAACACATTTCTCCAGAATATAAAACACGTTAGCATAATGTTTCCAGGTGTTGTCCTTTATAGGTTTCCACCTAAAAATAGATGCTAATGCCACGAGTGTTTTTTTTTCCATTTTGATAAACTATGTAAAGCAAAATCACTTTGTTACACTTCACCCACTTTCCCATTGGCTGGTGTGGCTTTTCTCTGCCACGATGCTTCTAATAATACCTGGGTTGATGGATACTATGGTTACTGCTACCTGGAGGAGGGAAGCTGTTGCTGCAGTGTCTTTTATGGTGTGAATAAGATTGTTATGGCAAACATTCAGACATAATTAGCACGGCTGTGAATGATGAGATGGAGAGATCCTATTTATAGCTTTTTTTAAACAGTAATGGATTTATACTAAAACTGATTTAAAACTTTATATGTGAAGTATCCATCTTGAAATTAAGATATATTTGATAGTATAGTGTGTATTGTAATGCTCTTTTGTTACCTCTGTGTCTCTGCAGGTGGAGGCCCTGACCCATCAGAACAGAGCCACCACCGTGCACGCTGTACGAGACTCTGAGCTGGCCAAGTTACCGGAGGGAGCGCTCAGCTCCATCAAGAGGAAGTTCCCACAGGTAGGGTGAACTTATATTGTGAAATTCAATTTCAGCTGATGTGAAAGCGCATTTCATTTGTTGTGGATAGAGCATGTGTGTGTCGTGAGCTCCAAAAGGTCATCTTTGAAAATGAAGTTGATTGAAATCAGCCCCTTAAAATGAGCATTTGAATAATTGATTCACTGGACAATAATGTGGGGACAGGGCTCCCAAAAGTGTTCCCATTTGTCTTAGACTCAACATTTTGAAAAGAAAATCATTTTACTGCACATAAACACAGAGTTGCTTCTGAAATGTTTGTGCCTCTTAGGTTGTCACCAGGTTGATCCACTTACTTGGACAGAAGATCCTCCAGCAGGTGAATGGTCCTCTGACAGGTGTGTGTGCATCTCCCTGGTGCTTAGCTTTGTCCCACTGGTGTTGGTGTTTGTTTTTCTCAACTGACTGTTGAAGGGGAGGTTCACTAATATGCACGTCCGTACCCAGCTCGCAGTTTGGCCCTCCACACTACTGGCAGTAAGTGGGATGCAGGGAACCAGGCCTCCAACCTCTCCACCGTGGCAGTCCTGCCTGTTTCAGAAGAGGTACCTCTCACTGCCTTCACCCTGGAGCTCCAGCATGCACTCCTCGCAATAGGTAAAGGAAAAAAAAAAAAGCTTTTAATTAAAAAAATAATTTTGAATTCTCAGCAAAGTGGTGCATGTTTGATTTAAAGCAACATTATGCAACTCTTGAATCTGCCATTACAAGTAAATTCTACTTGTTAATTATGCACTGTGGCTGAATAAATGTTTGGACTCGAAACTAGTAGACTGCAGTCAGTTCACCTGAGACTGCAGTTTGCGGTGTTCAGCAAATTATTTTTCGTGAGCTGGCCAGGTGAGAGCGACTGCACAGCACAGTGCTAACATTATGATGTTGCATCCAATGGGAAGTAAAAGGGGAAACAAATAGCCATTTAGATACATAGTAACATTACTTGGCTAATTTCACTGGCGACTGAAACGTTAACTGACGTTCACAACATGCACAGTATCATAACATAACAAACGTTTAGATAAACATCAACGTTAGTCTAACTCAGTTCTAACTCAGCAGTCTAAAGACAGTTGCTATGTTAATGTTAAGGATGTCACAGAAATGTTGATTCATTTTACCTGGAGTTGAGCGAACAGAGGTGGTTGTTGGTCACTGAGATGGGAGTGCAAATTGGAGGTGTTGGTCCTTCCTGTGGCAGCTTCTGCAAGTGGGCATGTCGTCTCCTCTCTCCTCTCCTCAGCCCCTTTCGTGATTCTGACTGCTCGGGATAAAACTTAGCCGTGCCTTGGACAGGCTAGTTTTTCAGGGACGTTGTTATGTCATGGTTGTTGTTGATCATAAGAAGTGCAATCATAAGAAAATGCACTTGTACAGCTGCCAGCGTTAGACAATGGTGTCTAAGTGACTTGCACTGGGAAATTGTAGGGGCACCAAATGGCAAACAACAACAGCCAATTCTTCCAAAATGTTGCTTTACAATTGAACAGCTCCTCTGGAACAAACAAGGAAGCTACACTGAGAGTATTTAAAAGTTCTTCAACCAGACATATTGACTACAACCACAGTAACGTTTCACCTGCAGGTCCCACTCTGCTGCTGACCAGTGATATTATAAAACAGCGACTTGGAGCTGCAGCACTAGACAGGTATGTTTTGTGGCAGCCTGACAGTTTGCAGGAATGTTGCATTTAGGCTCTCAGCACACAATCTTTTCCTCTGACATACTACTGGTTGGTCTATTTAATTTTTTCTTTGGGCTTTCCATCATTCTGACTCACTCATTAAATTCAGTTCAAGTATGCTTTCTTGGCTCAACAGGAATAATGGATCTACTATGTGCTGCCAGCTAGGCAATGCCGCCCGTCATTAATGGACTACTTTCCTCTGCAGTGTCCACGAGTACCGTCTGTCTAGCTGGTTGGGCCAACAGGAAGACATCCATCGCATAGTTCTTTACCAGACGGACTACACACTGACCCCGTGGACACAGCGGTGCATTCGTCAGGCGGACTGCATCATTATTGTGGGACTTGGAGAGCAGGACCCTGCTGTTGGGGAGGTGAGGTGTTGGTCTGTGTTACAGCTAACCAGTTAGGATTGAACTGTGGATTTTTTTCCTCCCGAGAAATCACCACACCAATTATTATAAACCAAGCTCTTGTTCAGTCTGCAAGTGTGTCACTAAGCAAAGATCTTGGGAGGGTCTGATTTGATGCTGATCATTTTGCTCTTGAATCATGGAGACACCCAGGGGCTTAACCAACTTAATGGTCACACAGGCGGTGAAAGGTTTGTATTTGACCCTTGGGTATACAGGAGAAATGAGCAAAGAGTAGATGGATGTTGTGAAAGAGAGGCGGGGTGGCAGAGAAAGGAAGTGCTCATCCAGCTGATGAAGGAATGTAATTGCCTTCAAAGGGGAAAATGGGCACCGAGAAAAGTCAGGTATGCATCCCAGTTTAACGGGAAATGGTGGGAGAAATCAATCAATATTTGCTCAGGCTGAGAATGAGTCATAGCTCTGGGTTGATTTTTATCTTTCAGGGCAGACACAGACACCCTCTCACCTTGCACATATACTAAACTTTTAACAAAGGGCCTGTTGGCTGGATAGCAGCTCTGACCTTCCTGTTAGACTTAAGACTGCTAATTCAGGAACATTTGTATAATAAGACTGCCTCAGCTGGGAAAGTGCTCTTTAAAAAAAGTGTAAATAAATGAAAATGTAATATAAAAGAATAATCTCTGAAATAACCTTCCCATTCTACAGTGTAGCTTTTCACATATAATAGTACATTTCAAAATAACTATTTTTTGCAAACAAAATTGCAATCACATACACATTGTGCTCTCTAAAACCAAGTGCAGTCCGTTAGTCACCAGTTTGCAGTATTTCCCTGGGCCAGCACTCAAAATTCTGTGCAAGCAGGAATATAAAATGTTCAAAAACATTTGTGCTTGATGCCCTCCCTCCAGCTGGAGCGCATGTTGGAAGGAAGTGCAGTGCGTGCCCAGAAGCAGCTGGTGCTGTTGCACAGAGAGGACGGCCCCCCACCCAAAGGAACTGTGGACTGGCTCAACATGCGAAGCTGGATCTCCAGACACCTCCACCTCTCTTGTCCCCGAAGGGTCTTCTCTAAGAGGAGCCTGCCCAAACTGGTAGGAATGGAAAATATGACCGGAGTGTCATTTTAATCTAATTTTTCATCTGCTGATCAAAGCACTTTCCTTTGTCCCCTTCTGGCTCTTAACCTCTCATTTAATATTTCCTCATACCCTTTAATTTCTCATCCATTCATGTCTTCTCATCCCCTCTCCATCTCACTCATTCTCTCTATTTTTATTACAGTCATTTCCCCGGTTTCTTTTTTTCCCCTCCAGTTGGAGCTGTATCAGCGTGTATTCGAGAAGCCAGCAGACCGCCACTCAGACTTCTCCCGTCTGGCTCGAGTCCTCACGGGGAATGCTATTGGCCTTATTCTGGGAGGAGGGGGTGCCAGGTAAAGCAACCCCAGCATCTGTCTTCCCAACCATACTGTTCTGGAATCTAGGGCATGAACTCCTACATTAAAAAACTGAAAAAGAAATATATATATATATATATTTACACATTTCTCTCCATCTTTCCATTTTTACTTCCCCACCTCGCTGTTCAGGGGCTGTTCTCAGGTGGGGATAATGCGGGCCGTCTGTGAGGCCGGCATCCCAGTGGACCTCATTGGTGGCACCTCTATCGGTTCCCTGATGGGGGCACTATATGCTGAGGACCGTAGCTACAGCCGCATGAGGATGAGGGCCAAAGAATGGGCAATGGTGAGAGCCAAAACAACAGTGACACTAGTGCTGTGATAAAACCAAATATAAGAGCCAGTAACATTTTGGTCAGCTTTATACCAAATATTTCAAATGTTATGCCACTTATCAAAAGACAAATCCGTGTCCCTTTTCCACACTGTTATAATTCAGTTAGGAATTTTTTGGAAGCATTTATTTTCCCTTCATTAGAGAGAAGGCTCTACAGAGGTGACAGGAAATGACTGTAGAGAGACGGGGGGGTGAAAACAAAGCTCTCTAGGCACATTTGAACCAGGGACACTCTGCATCTCAGGCCCTAAATAGTGTGTTTCTAATTATATCTAGAATTGGGCCACATAATTGTAAGTTTAAGTGGGATCATCTGGTACTTAAACATTATGTTTTGTCGAAGAGGAGCTTCCAGTTCAGTAGCTCCTCCTCCGCTTGCTACAGTGAGAAAGTTTTCAAGCAGTTTCAATTTTCCGCTTGTCAGTCTGTCCTTATGAAGGTGACTCTTTCTAACTCCACTTTCTGAAGTTTCAATGCAGTTTTAGACTTCTATTCTACGGTTGCTATAATTAAGCATGCTAGGCTGATTAACCAGCAAAAGTGTTTGTTTGGCTTGGCACATGAAGCTCATGAAACTAACCTTTTTTAGCTGTAATATGAAAGTCATTCCTTATGTCTTTAATAATGTCCACCATGATGGCTAATTTGAGACACCTGCTCAGCGTCCAGTTCAGCCAGCTGAGCATGTGTTGTGATTCGTCTTCCCACAGCCCCTACTCCTGTGGCTCTGTCCTTGGTCCTGAACCTCCCGTCTAAAAACAGCTGCTTGGTCTCTGCTCCTTCATATCGAATTAAAAGAACCACTGTTGTAATAAAAAGTTTGTCCTGAGCAAAGTCAGAGGAGGAAAGTCAAAACAGGACTGTCTGCTCTGTTGAAATGTTGATGCTTTTTTTTTATGAGGGAATTTTCCTAATTAGTAAGCAAAGCATGTGTACAGGACCAGGAGGAAAGGAAAAAAAAGATAAACCTTTAATTTAAGTGATTCATTCTGCTTGTGGTGGAGAAAACAGCTTCTTTTCCTCTACACAACTGCAAGATCCATCTGACCTTTCTTTTGTCCGGCTTCCCCTGCAGGAAATGACTTCAGTGTTTAAGAAGGTTTTGGATTTGACGTACCCAGTCACCTCCATGTTCTCTGGCGCTGCCTTCAACTCCAGCATTAGCAATGTCTTCAAGAGCAAACAGATTGAGGTGAGTGGGGTTACTGAACTCCTAAAGAGGAGAGCACCTTCATGCCAATCAATTAGCTTCAGCAGATAAACATCCAGGAATATGTGTTGGTGGTGCAGGACAAGCAAACGTGAGCGTATTATGTTTATCTGTTTCAATGCCTCCTTCTGTGCATGCAGGACCTTTGGATCCCATATTTCAATATCACAACTGACATCACCGCCTCGGCCATGAGAGTACACACTGATGGTAGGATTTTTGATTTTAAAGCATCCTTTGTTTCCTTACCTTAAGCTCTAGCTATCCATGCGGATAGTTTCAGTGATCTGACCCTTTCATTGGTCTCACTGATGAGTTTAATCTTATGTCAGTCCAGGTTGGTTGCTTATGATTAAATACATCATGCTTAATAGGCATAAACCTTAAAAGAGTTTCCTGTTTTCAGGCTCTCTGTGGCGGTACGTTCGTGCCAGCATGTCTCTGTCTGGGTATCTGCCTCCTCTCTGTGACCCCAAAGATGGACACCTGCTGATGGATGGGGGCTACATCAACAACCTGCCAGGTTTGCTCCACTGAGTCTTCAGTTTGAATACTTTGGCGTTATTCCTCTCTGTGTCTCGATCATGTCATTTTTATTATTTCACCATCTCTGTGTGATTATCTCTCAAAGCTCTTTTTCTCCTGCCCCACCTTTTGTCTCGGTTTCCTCCTCTTCTCCCAGCTGATGTGGCACGCTCCATGGGGGCCAAGGTGGTGATAGCTATTGATGTGGGCAGCCGGGATGAAACCAACCTCACTAATTATGGCGACTCGCTCTCCGGCTGGTGGCTGCTATGGAAACGCCTCAACCCCCTAGCAGAAAAAGTAAAGGTAATGGATTGATTATAAATAAAAGACACAACAGACAAGGCTGTGTAAAGGTAAATGTTTCCTATGAATAACAATGAGGATATTTCTGTGGGTGTTCTTCAGTGATGCATCTGTTCATTTCTGCACTTGTGGTCTCAGGTGTTGAACATGGCAGAGATTCAGACCCGGCTGGCCTATGTGTGCTGTGTGAGGCAGCTGGAGTCTGTGAAGAACAGCGACTACTGCGAGTACATCAGACCTCCGATCGACAGATACCGGACCCTGGAGTTTGGCAAGTTTGATGAGATTGCTGTAAGTCTGAGAAAGGTGGTGGTGTCCCGTGATTCTGGTACTCTGAATGAATTCATGTTGTACATTTTCTGGACTATCTTTTAATGATTTTGCTCATCAGTAGAGAAAATGTTCTTGATATTGATATGCGAGTGCTTGTGTAATGCAGGAGGTGGGCTACCAGCACGGAAAGACTGTGTTTGACGTGTGGAGGCGTAGTGGAGTGGTGGAGAAAATATTGAAAGACAGACACCAGGAGGAGTTCCACAACACTCAAAGCAAGAACAACGTACGTACGGAGGGAGGGAATAATGGTGGAAATGGTGTAATATTATCGAACAACCTATTGTAGAAACTTGATGACTCCATGTGACAATCCACAATTGTTACATTGCCACAAATGTAACAGGTTTTTTTTTTCTCAAACCAAGGTGTGGCCATGCAAACACACATGTATCATACAACTAAATTATACTCTTACTCACATCCAAATGTGAACTGTCTGTCATAAAGTCCAGCAGAGAGTTTCACAAGCACAAGCAAAAATACTGACTGTGAATTTAACAGATGTCCGTGTCATAGAAGAGTGAAGTATTGAGGTCTGCTTCATGTTCACACCTGTCGTTAAAACAACATAAAATCCATACTGATAACTCCAGTACTGACCTGAAACGCATTCCTATGCAGCAAATGTTATGTCCTAAGGAGTTAGGATTCCATAGGACTGTCAGTGTACCATCAATAAGTAGCCCATATGAAATCTCACACATCATCAAAGCCCTTGCCTCCATTATTACAACCAATATGAAGAAACCGTATAATCATGATCAACGCAGTAGCACATGTAAATCCCCTACACAGTCAATGCGTTAGCCATACACAACAAATTTCACTACCTCTTGAGTTCTGCCAGTATCTCTCGCCTCATTTGCAGTCCATGCGTGTCCTATCGACTACATGGGTATACTGTATTGATTACATTTTCTACAAAATGTCCTCGTCAACAGCCTCATGTTGTAGGCCTTGGGCTACACTGCTGTTACAGTAATAACATTAAAACTATACATGAGTCTGCACTTAAAGTACAGAAACAGATACCAAACACCAGATTTGTACCCCAGCAATGTCAAAGAAAGACACAGGGCCAACGAAACAAGGGAGGAGACAGAGTGATGAAGACAGATGAGATATTTACCCCGAGTCTGACAAGCCAAGCAATGCGAGGAGGATGAAGGGGAAAAACAGCAGGGTTGATGTTGAAAATAGTTGTTTCAATAGCCCCAAAGCAACAAACTAACGCATGAACCGGAGCAATTGTGGAGAGAAGGATGGAGCCACGGGTGCAGATTTGAAACTGTAATGCTGTCTTATACATAAACCTCATTTTCATTCTTTAAAACAATAGCCATCCCACACAGGCAGTTAATGAGTGCATTTCTATTTTCAGGTGCGACTGTAGGGTGCAACTCTCAGGGGAAATAATGCATCTCTTGTGATGGATTTTACACAGTGTGTTCAGTAGCATCGCAAAGAGAAAGACAAACTGGTTGCAGAGATTTTTAAACAAAAGGCGCAGTTTGCATGGCCAAAGCTAAAAAAAAAGACAGGAAATTACAGTCGTTAAGATACAAAGATTGAACCAAACAGACATTATCCTCAGCTCAGGCTATAGCTTTATTTGCCCCGAACCAAAATCTATACACACTACAAGAACATTTGAGGGAAAATGGCAGAAATGATGATCTGCATCAGAAAAAGTATCATGTGTTATATCAATCTGGAAATGTTGTGAGGACAGATTTCGTGTCTCTTCATCCCCTTCATGAAGTTTTCACAGTACACACCTGCACATTGTTGCTTGAAAAGACACAAAGATCAACTCCCTTCTCAGTAAAACTGCTGGCTGCTATTTATGTTCTCGCCAGCATTAGTCAGGAGGAATACATTATTTATTCTAACAGGCAAGGTGTTGCCACCTGGCAGCTGGCGTAGTTTGAGCACATACAGGCGAATTAAAATGTCTCTACGCAGCCTCAGTCTATTTTGAACATTTTAGTGAGTGTCTGTGGACGTGTATTACTCATACTGTGGGGATGTGGTTAGGGTTAGGCAAGAAGTGTTTATGATCAGGGTAAGTTTCCAAGAAATGAATGTAAGTCAATGTACTGTCCCCAAAAATGATGGAACCCTGGGTGTCTTTCAGGTGGTAACGTGTCCCAACGCCTCCTTCACTGACCTGGCAGAAATTGTGTCCCGCATCGAGCCCGTCAAACCTCCTCTTGTGGACGGTAACACTGCTGACACTCTCACATGTGCACTCACAGTGTCTGGCAGAAGGCATGCTGTGACTGTCTCTCCTACATGTTTGTCTTTGCTGCCATCTTTTTGGACGGGTTTTCTTTTTCCTTTCATGCTCTATTAGCCAATGAATCTGTTTCACATACAGGAGGAAATGGATTGCAGAATATATGTTAGCAGTTTGGTGTTACACAGTACATACGCAGCTTTGAACCTATTGATGGAAAGCAGGACATGTACAAATGTAATATATACATGCAAATAGAGGCAATTTACATATTTCCGTTATATTCCAAAACCACGTTTAAGTGCAACATTGTACAGCAACCACTGTTTATCTCATATATCTCCTTCCTTCTCATTCTCCCTCTTCTTTCTATTTATAAACCATTTGTCATCCATCACTCATCCGACTGCTCTGTTTGACTTCTCACAATGTTGCACATCTTCTGACTCATTCACCTGCACACCCACTTTCATTTGTCATCTCTTCTACTCACCACGGATTCCACCTTATTCACCCACAATGTGCTTCTTTCCTTCCTGTCCTCCGCTCCCTCCCTCCATCAGAGGAGTCAGACTACCACACTGACTATGAAGAGGAGGCACTGGAGAGCGCTCTGTCTGACATGGAGCTATACACTCGCTATGGAGAGCACACTGAAGGGGAGGAGACTGGTGACACGGTGCGAACCACTAAGGGTGGACACAATGGCCTTTGTTATTTTAAGTGCAGCACTTCATTTCTAAAATAAGCATCTCAAACTGTAAACCTCTGCAGCGTCATGAATTTCATTCTTTTTATTTTCACTATTATTGGGCACAGTCACTTTCTTAAATCTAGTCTTTGGGAAAGTCAGAGGTATATTGTTGGCCATTGCACAAAAAGAGGTTTAAGTTCATCCTGGAGCCAGGCCAATTCATGCTTTAAAAGTGATCAATAATCCCATAAAATATAGTCTAGAATTAATTGGACGACACTGCAAAGCGGCCTAATTAAACTAAATGATATGTTTTAGTTCTAGTAAGGAGTCGGGGCCTGGGAGAGTTGTGGGGCAAATACTTTGAATTGAAAAGAAGTGGATTTTCTGCAGTTAGGCCAAGACTCAATTAAGCTTTGAATAATGTTGTCCAAATTTGACAAAAAAGGCAAGAAATGATTGCATTTTCCTCGCCATAAAGAATTGATAAAGTACAATGGTCAGTACATCGTCTAACAAAGAAGTATTACCTCTGAGAATGTAAAAACACAAAACCTACAAAACTAAACTTTGCCAAAGAGAAGGGCGTTTGGCTGCAAAAAGTCAACAGTTTAATATCGTGATCAGTCGTCAGAAGAGGTACAAAGGTCAAGTGGCACAAATATAGAGCTTCTCTCAGCCTGACTCATAGCAAAGCCATGTTAATATGTTTTAAATTGGGGTTTTATACAAACAACAAAGGGAACAAAATTATCAATAGAAAGAAGCACTAGGCATGTCTCATAGTTATTTCATTTAGTAGGAGTCTATTATGCATTTCTAACCACATCACAGATAAGTAAATGTACTTCTGATTCTCAGGATGAAGAGCTGGAAGGGAGACGTACACGCCGCATTACCTCACTCACCAGCAGCCACCCTCAGTCCCACACCAGTTCACTGGACGGGCCGTCAAACCAGGATGTCCTTTCCAAACAGCCCATGAAATGAAGACAGGTCTAATGAACTCTGCCCCGAACAGGTCATCACTATTTAACCTGCCTGTCTTTGCCACATTTTACCCTCCAGTCAGTCCCACGTGAGACCAAAGCTGTCCCCTGCTCTTGACAGTGATTACCAGTTTGCCCTCTTTAACATGGCCTCCTTAGCTGTATGGCTGGCATAACAAATCCCTTAAAAACAAACCTGAATACAAGCAGCTAGTATCACATTTACTCAGCTGCAAATCCTACCTGTTCCCATTATACAAGAGCAGCTGTAAGTCTGATCATTTCTCATATTGAGATAGTCTGTAGCTTTACATGAATCACACCAGTCCAGAGGAGGACAGAAGGAAGGAGACGTGTGGAGATACTATTTCCATGAAATATCTACTACATGAACCCAGGTGAAAATGATCAATCTTACCTCTGTTATCCAATCATGCAGATAGTTTGGAAATTATTTTCCCAAGTTTTGACATATCCATCTCTGAGATTTCTTCTGTTTATTTTTCTGACCGTTCACAAGTTCTTCCCCTTTCAAATTTGGCTATTTACACCTCTTCAGGCCACTCAAAATCCTTCAAATGAAAGAGTCCAAGAAGGCAAAATCGATCTTTGTTTGACCTGCTCACAGCCTCTCTCAGCAGTAATGCCATAGCCTCTGATGAGGGGATCACAAAAATATTTTTTTAGCACAGCTCTGAATAATCTACAGAACACACTGTTGACAGTCAAGTGAGTGTGTTGTCCTGAGTGTGTGCAAGTTTTTCAAATGGTGTGAGCACGACAAACAAAGTTCCATTTACCGACTCGTATTTAGAGCAGTGGAAATCTCAGACACAGATTTTCTGAAACTTGGGCAGATACATTTTAAACTGTGTGCGTGGCTGGATACCAGCAGAGGTAAGAAAGGTGTGCTCAGTGGTTTATTGGTGGACAATCTAACACAGTCCAGTACAAAAGCCCTGCCATAACAGCAACCTTTACAGAGCTTGTAATGTTTTTGGTGACATTGTCAGAAATGTGTAAATTCGGTAATACATTTATCATTGAGGTCATGCCTAAAGGGGGTGTTGTGCTGGACTTTTTGTCCACCCCATTGACATACACGAAGGGGACAGAACATTAAAAGCACCTCTGAATATAGGGCTGTCCAGAACATCACCAACTGTGACCTTAGTGCTAAAAAACATAATTCAATTAACACCTCTGACCGTGTCAACAGAGAAAACAGATTATAGGCATCAGAAATGTGACTTAATGGCTGGACAGTTCAATTAGATTGTACTAATGTACCTAATAAAGTATACCCTGGGTGTTTTGTTGCTGAGCTAATTACAGCAACCAACAACTTTCAGTTCACATGTGGGCATGTGAGTGTAGCGTTGTATTCAGATGGAGCCCATCCTTGAATGTTTTGTACACTCAGTGTACGTAATGATCCTCATAAACACAAGACTAAACCGAAACCAGAAAGAGAGCAAAACAAGCAGCAGACGCTGTGGCCGTGGCTGTCAGCACAGCTTTGTGGTACCCAGTGTGCCAGGCACATGGAGGAAAGTAATGATTGCGATCCACTTCAAAGCACTAGTTTCCCTCTCAGCTGGCAAGACAGCCTCCCCCCATCTGTTTTCTGGCTTGAACCAATCAGACGCAGACTGAGCAGCAGACAGCGTGGATCTGTTGGGTGAACTCGGAGGCTCCACTCGTCTCAGTACAGTTTATGCAAAGGAGCTATTTGCAGCAGCGGGGCAGTCCTTCACAGGAACACATTGTAACACAAGTTATTTGGCCTGTCGTGTGTTTTTGTAGCCTGCCGAAAAGTTGATCAGATATTTGTTGCATACCGTACATACATAAGTAAATAATTATATATTCTCATATTTAAGCCAAGAATGTGTACAGCCTGAGCTCTAGATGATTTTATACGCAGGTCAGAATAGCTGGACAATCATTCCAGACATGCAATGCAATGCACGATGAAACTAACAAATCCTCACACGGCCTTGTTCAGCCTGCCTTTCTGTATAACACTATCCCATTTTTTATAGTTAACTTAATCTCAATCACAGCTAGTACTCCAACTAACGATTGCTGTCATTATGTCATTATTGATTAGTGAGATGATTATTTTTTGCAAGTTACAGATTAATCTTTTGGTCCATATAATGTAAAAAAAAAAAAAGTGAAAAATGAATGTAAACATTTTCAAGGTGACATTTAAGTGTGGTGTTTGTCTGACAAACAGTCCAAAACCCAAAGATATTCAGTGAAATAGAAAGTCCTTCCAGAAAAAGCAACATATTCGGCATTTTTGATTTTGATCATTACCAGAGGCCTAAGAATACTGCATCATTTTGATTTTTTTTTTTTTCTTTCGAGATCTGTGACCAAGATAAGTACCGAGTGAGACATTTCAGTTTAAATAGACAGGCCTTTTCAATTGGCCGACGTTAAAACACCAATCTACCTGCAATAAGCTAGTAACATCCGTCCAGTTTGTCAGTCAGGCTCTGATAATTAGATTATCAATCCAATGCTTCAGATTTTCTTCCCACTTGATAAGCACCCTGTGAGCTTCCCTACATGAAGCTGAGATCTTAGCTAATACTGGTGCTACAGTGCCTGCAGCCTTACATATGTAGACAGGAGGAGAGACCCAGTGAGCGCTATGCGGATCCCATATGGTGTTGGTTAAATGGAGTCTGGACACAGAATGTGTGAGCTAGGCAGAGACGTGAAAGCAGTTGCTGTTTACCAATGAGCTAATGGTGTTTGCACAGTTTTCTTTTTTTTTTTTTGTACTTTTGGGTGGTTTCCAGAAACCGAGCACAATGAATTGATGTTGTCTGGCAGAATGAATGTTTCTACTTTATTAAATGGGACAAGGTAATGGATGAAATGCTTATGTAATGTGTGGAACTTTGCCATAAAGTTAATGCAACAAAGCCTCCGACGACTCGTATGAAAAAACAACCACTCGTGCCCTCATTTAGCTGCATTCTGATGACTAAAGTAAAGCGAAGTTTACCATTAAGCCTGTACTGTATGACATTAAGTTACTTGTCTATATTTGTTACTTGATAAATATTGTTTTTAATAATCAATTGTTACTAATAAACAACTGTTTGTTGTGTATAATGTGTGTCCTCTCTTTCTCAGCTTGACGTCTAGCTCTGTAGTTTGCTGCAGAATAGAGCTGCAGGTTAGGATTATTTTCATCTTTGATTAATGTGCTGATTATTTCTTCAATGACTTGTTTGGTCTCTAAAGTGAATAGTGAAAAACCACATAAGTTTCCAGAGCTTGTTTTGTCAGACCAACGGGCAAAAGCAGCATATTTTCACATTTGAGAAGCTGGAACCGGGACATTTTGCTCAAAGATAAATCATTTGTCAAGCATTGCTGCCGAGTACATTTCTGCTGGTCAAAGAATTTATTAATCAACCCATTGTTCCTTCTGTTTTTGCAATATCATCATCTGTCGAAAGAGCCCTGACAGAGGAGCAACACCTCTTAGAGATGACAAATTCAGAGGGTGGCTTTACCTTAGTTGACACCAGAATACATAAACCTGCTGCCTGCGGCCATCTCCAGATGAGATCATGTGTTAATGACACTCAACTGAGTAAATAAAGCATCAATAAGAAAAAGAATATCAACCAATGAGTAAGTGGTTCCACTGGATTTGTTAAATCCCCTTCAGTGGGACTACCTCTGAGTATCCTCCCTGTCTAAGATTCCCTGCGCTACACCCTGAATCTTAAGTCCTACCAGCTTCAAAAGGTTATCAAGCACCCTTTTCATACAGGGAAGGGATTTCAAGAAATCCCTGCAATAAGTCCTCATTATGGTTATACATAAGGTTATATCATTATTCAACTTCACGGTCATTTTAATGGAAAATGCATGATACTGAGATGTGTTTCTGGTATTCCGTCTATCCAAGAGGTTCCCAACCTTTTTTGGGTTGTGACACCTTAAAGGTTGAATATGACATTTTGAACATTAATATGGCAGCAAACAGATTTGCGATGTAAAAATATGGTGGAGTAACGGTGTCCTGTGTAGAGAATGAAGTCACTCCCTTTATATGTGTGTAAGCAAACACTACCCTAGAATAGGTTTCTGAGAACATTTGAAGTGAGAATGAGGCACTACAGGAACAGAATCTTGATCCATATTTGATCAGCGCCGCATCGTTTGACAGATTGATTTGTGTTTCATGAGCAGCGTGTGTTCAGATGCCTCATCTCTTTTGGTCTGAGATGCTGGTGCTGTTGTGTGACAATGAATGTCATATATAACCTTTAAAATGAGGGAGAGTCCACTGTGCTTGTGACCATTCATCATGGGGATAAGGCCTTAGTGAAGACATGAAAGTGATCTTTCCTTCTCAAAGTGTTTATTTTGGAAGATTTGTAGATGTTTGAAGAGATGAAAATATAAAAAATAATCATTGTAGCGCAGAATTTCCTCTCTTTTCCTCTCAGTGTTCTTTCAGTAAATAAGGCATAAATAAATGAAATATGAGCCACTGAGGAGCATGTGGTTCAGCTGGGTGGCTTGCTCGTTCAATACCCAGTGGGACACATACCACCCTAGAGGGTAGAAAATCTAAAATCCTCTCAGTATTGTGCAATACACTTTAACAGCAACACAATATAAAGCATCCAATATAACCACAAACAAAAAACTCATGTTCAACCTGGATGAAGGTATGCTTTCTCTTTTTGATGTACTACATGTTTGTAACTGTGTTACTAGACCTGAAATGAACCAGTAACGTGTCCAGGATGTGTCCCTGCCTGCGGGCTTCAGCATTCTGGGATACAGCCAACGCCCTCTAAATCCCAGAGCCATGAATAAGAACAGATGATGGATGTATGCAAGCAGTATAATACGATGAGTAAATGCTCTTTTTCCAGAGACTGAAGAAACTATGTTTATGTTACTCTGAGCTCAGGGGGGAGTGCTAAAGAAAACACAGATTATCATAAATGTTTGTTTACCACACACACACACACGCAGCGATGCATCGTACATACCAATGAATGATTAATCTCACCTTATTGATGTGTCTTATAATGAGCTTTTTCAATCTCCCACCCTCCCTGGGGAAGGCCGACTTGCATCAGCTAATTAATGAGCACACAGGGGGGAATTTAGGTCGCGAGAAGAGCCGGGGGAAGAGAACGAGGGGGGAATAAGTGGCACCAGCCTTGATCGATACATCAGTGGGAAGAAAGCGGAGGGCCAAAAAATGAGGTGAATGAGTACGGGCTTCCAGGATATTAGAGTCTTTTGACTGAAAGACGAGCCTGAAAGTGAACAAGAGGTGCCACAGTGCCGGTGTGTTGGCGGACAATGACCCCACTCTGGACTGAATTACTGTGACAGGAGATTAGGAGAGCCATTTATGGGAAAATAAGGAAGGGGAAGGAGGAAAAAAAGGGGAAGTTTCTGACCTTAAACAGATGGACAGTTTGATTTATAGAAGGTCATATGTAATGGTCCAGAACCACATACATACATGCAATATATCTCTCTCTCTCTCCATCTTTACAGCACTGCTCTTTTCTCTCCCTCCCATTTCATCGCCTCTCATTCTTCTTCCCCTGCCTACAGGCTTTTGGAAAATGGGGACAAAAAGGACTTAAACAGGTAAGTGGGTCACACTTTTTGCCGCTGTAGTGAAAGCATCTCTGTGACGTGTGAATACAAAAATAGAGTGTCAACACTCAGAAAGGTCCCCATGCAAAAATGTATTAGCGCCACATCCTGAAGCTGAAATGGAAATTTCCAAATATTTCCTTCAAAGTCATTACACGAAGGTGATACTATGGTCTGTAACACAAGAGTCAATTCATCACCTTGACAGACTGACAACTGACAGAACATTGATCAACAATTTGAACTTTTTAAATGAATTTGTAATTTGGTTTTAGCCCTGTGAGCGGCGTGGCTCTAGAGATAGCAATGCCCGTGTGTCAGTCCAGCGCTTTGGTACACACTGAAATATCTCAACCCACTGACTTGCACCTCCACAAGGTTTACAGTTCTGGTTTCTAGTATCTGACTCCCCCGATGTAGACTGTGGGTTTAAGCCTGCCATTGGCCAAAAATCCCCATTGCTACAGGAAACAACAAGAACCTCCAAGTAAGCAAACTACACGCTGATGTATGCTGGAGTTATCCGAACCCTGACCTTGGGGCTAACTGTACGGACATAAACAAGCTAGCAGCTCTTACCTTAAATTTTGCATTTTAATGCCAGGCCGCTCCAAGTGCAAAACAAGTTCCTCCCAACAATACTTTGCAAGGACACCATCTTGCATCCTGGGCTACATGCCGCCAAAGACGATTTCGATTGGTTTAAAGAAATACACACAAGCCAAAAGACACAGCCAGACCTTTCTTCACACACAGCACTGTGGTCTGGTCTGGCTGACCTCCTTTCTAGTGAAATATCTCAGCTGCAATTAGCTGGACTGCACTGACATTTGGTGGATATCCATGGTGCTCAGGCGATGAATCCTCATCATTTTTGCTGATCCTCAGACTTTTCATCTGGTGCCACCAGCAGGTCAAAGTGCCACTTATGAAATATCTCAACCTTTGATTGATGGATTGCCAAAACATCGCCACCAGCATGTCATCAATTTTCATGTTACAGTATCTCAACATAATAGATGGATTGGCACAACATTTTGTATGGACATTAATGGTTCCCAGAAGATGAATCCCTCTGACATTAGTGATCGCCCGGCATTCCACATTTGTGGTTTTGAATGTATCTCTCAAGAATAGTTGGACAGACTGCCATGAAAATTGTCCCCGTCATGATGAATTGTAATAACTTTGGTGACCAACTGATTTTGATCTAGCACCACCATCAAGTCAACAATTTTATTTTATTTGTCAAATTCTTTGGTTAGGACAATAAATACCTGAAAAGTGAACGACATTCCCCTCAGCCTCAGCTGTACTTTGTGTTTAGTGCTAATTAGCGAATATTAGCATGTTCACATTATACCGGCTGAAAATCCTCACGTTATCATTGTCATTGTGTGTCTGTCTGTATCGCTCCCAATTCTTCTCTTATTCCACATGAATATTCATGTATTTTGACTGAAAACAGACCTGAGGAAAGAGTTGTGGTTGAAACATATGCATTTTCATGTAAAATTAAAGATTTGGGAGGGAGAAAGCCGACACACTCCTAACAAAACGATCATTCTTGATTGAGTTTGAGTTGAGGCCTCGCAGCTGAAATCATTCTGCCGCAGTCACTCCTCTTCATGAGTTCAGAGATCTGTCAGCCTGCAGCAACCACTTGTGTAAACCTTTCCCTCTCAACAGCACTCTGCCATCCATCGCACAATAAGAAAGCAGCCTATCCAAACATGCTGTCTTCTCTACCAGAAGCTCTTGATAGATGTGATTCTTCCAGCTGCAGCACCGAGTCTTACTGGGGCAGAATTGTGTCCACAGCTGCAGAGTAACTTCTGTCTGAGTAGTGTTATATTACACATAATCTGTCTAGTCTGTATACACACACATTTTGTGTGTGTGTGTACATATATAAAACTGCTGTGTAGAACAGAATCTGCATTTAATGGAAAATTGATATCTTTCCACTAGAATTAATTTGCTTCAATGGCAAATGAGAGCATTAAAAGAGCACTAGACATTGAAGAACTTAGGAACTACATTTTTTTTGAATGTTAAAAAATATTTTCCAAATAAGCCCTACTGGGGTTGGATCAAAAGGTGCAACAGCCTTGTAGAAATTGCTTTTCACTGCAAGTAAAAGTGCAAAGAGAACAGGCCAAACATCCAGATTTATCTGATGATTATGGAAATAAAGCAGATTTGGCATCGGGGAAGCTAATTTTTTTTTTAACTGTGATTTACATTGAAATTATTAATTGATTAGTCAGCAGAGAATTAATCTAAACAAGTCTGATTAATCAGTTATGCCATTTATAAATAAAAAAAATACTAACATTTGCTTCTGAAAGGCTTCTTTTCTATATCACTGTAAATTGAATTTCTTGCTGTTTTTTTGCAAGTGTTGGTCGGACAAAACTGGCGAAGAGCAACAATTTGATGAGACACCTTGAACTCTGGGTACTGATGATGGCCATTTTTCACAATTTTTTCTATTTTACAGACTTAATGATTCATCGTTATTGAAAATAACTATCAATTGCAGACCTGACTGAAATTTGGTCCGGGTCTAAAAATCTTTCTCCCATCTTTCTTGTCTTTCTTCAACACAGCATTCCAGTGACGCCAAAAATCATACTGCATTTTAGGATTTAAGTGGAAGCTCAGTGTGCAAAAGTAGAATGGAGCTTTAATTGTATTGTATGTGGCAAAGCAACGTTACCTGTAGAGCCAAATTTTAAATTTTCCGATCCAATCACACAGTAACGCACATCAGTGACATGAGGTTTGGGTGTGTCCCACACAGACACTCAATGCCAAGTAGATTTGCTGTGTCCTCTACTGGAGCTCGCATCTCTGACACAGAGATTTCTGTCCTCACAACAGCTTGCTTCGTCAGCTCTGGGCTCATGAAGGTCCAGTAATTTAAGGTTGTCCGTTATCTCTAGATTTTTTATTTTTTTATTTTTTTGAGTTTCCATCTCTCTCAACGTGAGTCAGTTGATCACTGCTGCAGGCCTGTGCAGGATGGAACGATAAGAAGAAAATGAGATTGTCTGCTGTACCAACGCAGACACTATCAACACGAGCTTGCTGCCTCCAGCATAGTTTTTGAGCAGTTTTTCTTGGATGTGTGGCCTCAGAGGTGATGATTCATATTCTACTTTACGTAACACACATTTTACCTCTTAGACATAAACAAGTTGCTTAAACATTTACTGGAAATGTGATGAAACACTTCACTGCTGGCAGCCCTCTGCACTCTATGTACATCACAAAATTCATCTCTGCACAGCTGAGCCGCTCTCATATACAGCGCACCACTTAAACACTTTCACATTACTGAAAACAAAACAGTCAAAACACTCATATAGTCAGCTATCACTGATTACCTGATTACCAACGACGAAATGCTGAGATATGTGTGAAATTTGCAGCCCACCTGGAAGTGCTTCATTGTTCCATGTGAGAAAATGACTTAATATGCAACCATGGAAACGGGGCACGAGGACGTAGGCACAACAAGAAAACATTTGTCCGCCATGCAGGTTTCTGCGCTGGCTGTGAGCATAGGAAAAAGAGGGATGTTTTGGGAATAAAAATGTTCATAAAAACAGCGGTAGACTTCTTCTAATACACTTTCTATCTTGTAAAGGTGAATTCTGTTCTGTTTTAAGAGCAGTGGAGTTTGTCTTTATTCTGTCACAACAAAACTTTGCTCTACTTTAGAACACCTCCTCTATTCTCCTCTTACCAAATTTTGGGGTTGTATGTCCACACGGTTATACACTAAACAACACAAACTCCAAGCTCTCCAGGAGTGGCTCTGAAGCCTAAATTGTTGCTGTCATTACCTAAAGCTGAATACCCAAGCTCTAACTTTTCATGCATTTTTCTAGCCAAACCAAGACCAGAACACCACGACTGTTAGGTCGTGATGGTCAACTACAATCCACACAAGAGACCAAAGTCTTTATTGAAATGTAATTAGCGGGATGGTGAGCTAATAAACCGAACTGCCTCTTGAGAAGAATTCAAACCTCACAACAAGACAAGACAAATAATTAACTTCCCATGTAGACGCACAGCACAAGACAAAATGTTGCCAGCTGAAAACAAAATCACAACCTCAACTGGCAGAATATGTGGGTCTGGATACGAGTCTGCAGAGAACGAAGAAGACTCAGAATGTGGCTACAGATTTGTGTGTCGGAGTGCAGGCCCTGTGTGCTCTGTACTGTGTAATATATTAACAGAAACACAGCGTCGGAGGTCAGGACGAAAACAAAGATGGAGTCACAGCTGCCAACTGATGCAGCATAAGGCCTGGACAGAGCTGCTGCTTCTTTCAGCTCTACGCCAGGCTAATAATACCCTGCTAACGCTGCTGATTGGGAACACGAGGTGAGAGCACCTAGCTGTCCAAGTGCGTCACCGGAGTTTGCAGCTGCTAAAAGAAGACTGACTTTTTCCCCAGATGGAAACAGGGTCATGAGTTTTGAATACGCACAACAGAAAGACGGCCACATACTGGATAGAGTCGGAAAAGAGCAAATACAGGAGTCAGTGACGTGAATAATGTATTTTTGCACCAGGCTTCTTCTGGTAATGGTCAGACATGTGTTTTTAGACAAATGACAGATAAAGAGACAAACCATTCAGATTATTTTTAGCATCGTAGCTCACAGCTGTGGAGGTTGACAGGCTGATCTGCCGGAAAGGAGCGAGAAAATTTGCTGAATGAAAAAGGGGATATATGAAGAGTGGCAGGAACTTGCAATGCAAAAAATATCTTGAGATGCACTTTATTAAAGTTCTTCAGCTGTGTACTTTAGTGGCAACTTTGTTCTACAAGTAAAATATAAAAGGCAGAAATACCAAACCCAAGACTCAAAATATCACCAATATTACATTCATTCAGTGTTTATGAATGACCAAAATGTTCTGTTAGCAGGAGCAATACTGTAAATACTCCATTTTTCTTCATGCCGTCATCAGCATGTCCTGTGGCATTGTCCCTGTCCTTGAAACTGGTGTGTAAGTGTGTGTATCAGAGTCAGGGTCTGAGGGAATGCACAGTCTGTCAGCACCAGGGTCTCCCATAGCTCACCCCCCCATAGCTTCCCGATGGCTGCTCGTTTATCACTTCCTGCTCTCGCGCTTCACTCGCCTGTCTGTTCTGTGCTGGATGGGCTGTCATCACCAGCCCCCTCTTCCCTCCATGTTTAATTTCTGTATGTACAGAAGGATCAGTCTTCACCGCATTTTGCTCTCATCTCCTCTCTACTGTCCCTCAGTGAAAATATCTCCTCACTGTTGTCCTATCTTAAGTTTTAAGAGACCCTGGACTGTTGACTGTTGATCAGTCATGAATGGAGAATAACTGCACTTTCAAAACTTCAACAACTGCTAAGCTCAGTTCCCAAACGCTTACCTAACGCTTGCTAAGAAGAAAAGTGATGTAACACAATGATAAACAGGCCCCTGTACCAACTTCTTAAAACATGTTGCATGCATCAAATTCGGAATGATTACAAAAAACAATAAAGTTGATCAATTTGAACACTAAATATCTTGTCTTAAATCAAGTTAGGAAATGTGTTTCTGTAATACCAAAAATTATAAATGCCATTTTCAACTGAGATATGACAGGATTTTAGACTTGACTAGAAGTGTTTGTAATGAGGCCCCTGTAGTGTAATTTTTCCTACGCAGACATGTGATGACTTGAGTAACAGATGTATAAATCTTTTCCTATACAGACATGTAATAACGTGATGTAATAACTTGTGAAACAGATGTGTCAGCTATCGTGTTGTGATGTGAGCAGAGCGCTTCTTCTTTGTGTGGTGAACAGTATAAAAGACAGAACACAGACCACTGTAGGTCAGAATCCTTCAGGTCTGTACCTTGTCCATATCTGGACTATTTTCCTTATTGCCAGCAATAAAGTATTTTGCTCCTCGGACTTCTGACTCAATCTGACAATTGGACAGCTGAGTTTGAGTGTTTTTGGCCTTTGTGGTTTGTGCATTTGGCCTTCACATTCCACGACACCCCCCAGCCTTTAACTCCCAGCACTGCCTCTCCTTTTCATCCATACCTGTCCACCACTCCCCTTTTCTTTTTTGTCTCACCGTCCACGCCACCCTCTGATTTTTGTTTTCTTTGCAGGAAAACCCCCTCTTCCAGTAAATTCTCTCCATTTCACCGTTTGCCAACCAGCAGTGATCTGAGGTGTTCTGGCAGGGCTGCCCTCAGAGGTATCAGGCCACAGTGAGTGAGAAACCAAGTCAGAAAGAAATGACCTTTTCCCAGCCGAGCAGCGAGACAGAGCAGAGAGCTGGGAAGCAAAGGAGTTTAATCAGATCGGCGTGCCCTTTGTCATCTCACTGTCTGCCCTGTCAGTCTGTGTATCTGTCTGCCCATTTGTTGACTGTTTGTTCCCAGGATCTATTTTCTGTGTCATTCATCTATCTGTCCAATGAGCTATCTGCCCATCTTTCAGTCTGCTTGATGTGTTATTGCCTGTGAAACCACAGGTGTCTGAACATTCAATGCTAGCACATTCATGTACTCTACATCAGTTCCTGACCAACACTGGATATGAGAGGCCAATTCCAATATCAGTACAACAAATTGGATAATTTTTATTATAACTATGTTGTTGCAGCACTATTTCTACAGTACTTTAAAAAATATATATTTGGTGTTTCTGTACTCAATATTAGTGTTTATCAACTTTTTCTAAATCATGTTATGATCAAATGATCCTTTAATGTTTTCAGCAGTCTTCTATTGTCCAAATTAAGGATTTTGTGCACGCAGTAATTAACAAGACTTTAAGTCAACAGCCACATGAGCAGCTCTGTGAGACTATACCTGGGTACACTGGTGCTTTGCGCTAAATGCTAATGTCAGTATGTAAACATGCTCAGAATGACAATGCTGGCACGCTAATGTAAAGCAGGTGTAATATGTGTACTCTGTTCACCATCTTAGTTTAGTGTGTTAGCATGCTAACATTTGCTAATTAGCATTAACCCCAAAGTAGAGACACAAATTGATATTTTGACTTGATGATGGCGCTAGATGAGTTGAGAGATCAGCATCGTTATTACAATTAATCACAAGGGGGGCATGCACATTTCACTTCAAATCACAAACGTCAGCGTCATGGAAAAGTCAAGGGACACATCATCTTGGAACCATGATGTCTGTGCCAAATTCTTATCCATTTGTACATGTTGCGATATTTCACATGATGTGTGAAACCTTTGATCTGCGCTTGTTGAAAAGTCAGCTCACGACAGCTCATCTCTCCAAAGTCAGTCGGATTCATCCTCACAGGGCTGTAAATGTCTGAAATATCTGTATTGCCGTGACATTTTGTACAATCTGGACCAAAGTGATGGACCATCCAACTGATGGTTACCATTACCGTCCCTGGAGCCTTTCCGCTTCAATGGCTAAAAGCCATTAACGCTTTCAAAGGGAAGTCAATAAGGCTGATATTTCACTGCTAGCAGCAAAATGTCTGTTGAGTTGACACAACTCTGTGCAACATCCACATACTGGGTCAAGCTGTTGGTCAGGGACCATCTTTAAAAATCAAGCAGTTTTCTTCTCTCATTATTCACATATTCAATTCGTGGAATACGCTGGAACTTGTGAATTTCCCTTGGGGATGAGTAAAATATCTATCTATCTATCTATCTATCTATCTATCTATCTATCTATCTATCTATCTATCTATCTATCTATCTATCTATCTATCTATCTATCTATCTATCTATCTATCGTAATAGAGGACACAGTTCATGATTATGGATACTTTTGCCATATCATATATAGATATTAGTTTCAGTCTATAAGCGTGCCTGTTATTTCATTCATCTCCATCGTTCTTCTTGATTGCTTTATATCTGTCAGGACACTGAACAGCTGACCGTCTGTCCCCGAGGCTACTGTGGGTGTGCAGGGAGGAGAGCTGCAGCACAGGACAGACAGACGCTTTGTGGCACTTTGGCTTCACATTCAGCTTCATCATGATGTTCCTGGGGCTACAGTAAATCACTGGCCTCCCTGCAAAGGACACGTTGTTCCTGGTGGTTTAGGGTATGCAGCGAAAGAGTTCTCAGGATAAGTGGCAGTGCATTTGAGAGTGTGAGCAGGATATCTATTCTCAGCTGATGTCTGGTGACATCATCGAGATTCAGTTTTACATACACGCTAGAAATGAATGAATAGAGCGAGGACAGGTTAGTCTGGGTAAAAAGAGACAAACAGGCCTCCATAATTCATCATTCAGCCTCTGGGAGGACAGCCAGCGCTGGCTTCAGTCTCTCATTCACCTGCAGTGTACCACCACTGTAGTGGAGGCTCCATTCACTCTGGGCAGAGCTTAAATATACCCAGTAGACACTTCCCAAAGAACCACTCAAATTTGTTTACATTCTTATATCTGCTAACTCTGCAGGAGTTACATACAGCAGAGGGAGTCCCACCGGGGCTGAATCTGTGAACTGCAAATAACACATTTATGCTGTCGCAGTCAGATATACTGACAAAATAATATGGCTCTTCGGTTTAATATGATGCAAACACACACACTGAACATCATAGTAGCAGAAGAGTATCTCTCTTTAAGGGCTTAGTAAAGATGTACTGTAAGTGCCCTCATGAGGGATGCAGATTATTACCTCAAGAGGGGACTTCAAGTACTTTGTTATTGTCTTAAGGTAATGCCATTTAGTGGGGAGCATTTTCCAAAATGTTCCTGTTGGTGCGTTCAAGGACAACATTAAAGATTTTAGATTTGGCTGCCAAATAGTAACCTTTGCACTGAAGGAAACAGCCAACAGCCAATCCTTTTCACAGCTTCCATGTTTGTTCTGGACTGAAATATCTCAACAACGATTGGATGGATTACCATGCCATATTTTCATACAAACATTCAGGATCACCAGAGGATGAATCCTAATGATTTTGATGGTCCCTTAGCTTTTCATCTAATGCCACCATCACATCAAAATTAATCTCAAATTACAAACAGTAACCTTAGATTACATGCTGCTGCTTTTCCCATGAACCCCTTTCGTGTGTGGAGGCAATCTGAATCCAGCACAGGAATGGCGGACTCCGCCACGAACTATAAAAACTGCTATCTAGGGAAATAATGAGAGAATATAAATGCATTGAATAGCTACTGCGGAAAAATGCTGACCATAAATACCATCAAACATTGGGTTTGATTGCATCAAAATCTTATGGATTATACCTTTAAAGGCTGCATATACATTCTGCAGACCACACATTTTTCTTTTTTTCATTAACTGTAGGTGCAATATAGCCAAAATCTACATATAATCCAGCGGCAAAGTGAAAAGGTTCAGTACCTCTTTCACCTTCTACCTTGACCATGACTCTTATCAGCTGCTTCCCCCCAATGCTGCACCAACCTGTGCCCCCTTTTTTCCATTACACATGACCCATTTTTGCTTCTCCACTATTCCACCACTATTCACTATTCCCATTTCCTCCAATCTGCTTCATTTTCCTCTCTCCATCCCTCCTCATTTTACACCCTCTCCCTGCTTCCATCTGCTTTCCTCCTCTCTCTAACCAGCCTCTCCTTCACCTCTCAGAGAATCAAACCACTGCTCCTCAGCCAACCAGAGAGTGCAGGAATCTATTAAGCGCCATAGAGGAAATATGTCACCTGGGAGCCGATGTTACGAGCGATTTAGTAGGGAGGGAAGGGTGCAGAAGAAGAACGATGGAAGAGGGGAGGTGTGCTGCAGTACCAAGGTGAGACAAGGTGGGGATAGTCATGGGTGTCACGTACGGAGAAAGCCTTCCCTCTTCTCTCTCTTACCTCCACACACACACATAAACACACTGCGGTCGAGCCTTAAGAGCCAAAACGAATGTCATTAGTCTCAGAGGTGATTCTGGACCAGTAATGAGATTGGAGGACTGCCCTGTTAGAGTTATATCACCCTTAACAACACTGTAAATCCACCCGCTTACACTGCAGTGGACAGACATACACGACAGCTCATCTCCCACCACGTCTGAATAACAGTAACTCCTTTTTTCAATTTTCTAAGATCTTTTTTTTTTCCTTTGGTTTTCCATTGGATGGTCCATATCATGTCGAGGCCATGCATCAAAGTATTGATCCATTACTGCATGTGTTTGGAAACAAACAAAGAGATTTGTTTACCAAAGTACCATTTTGACTGAAATACTTGACCTATATTTGGCGTTTCCATTTTATCCTTCTCTAAATTACTGTAGGGAACTGTAACTTTTAATGCATTGGTATATTACACTACATTACTACATTAGTATCGCTGTAGATATTACTTACTTTGCATATTTTGTTTAAGTCCAATATACATTTGAGGTCATGTTGGTGGAATTTAAACTACAAATCCAACATGTGACATTGTGTTGGTTTCAGTTTTAATTTGGATAATGTTTTCAACCAGCAGCAGGCCTTTTAAACTGAGTTTTTATCTGTAATTTATAGAGATTATTTCTTTCAATTTATTTCATAAATTGACTGCAATACACAGGGGAACATATGCCAGCTTCATTCAATTTATTATTCTGTGAGCGAGAGTAATTACATTTCTGTAGCTATTGTAATGTGACACTGTCAAATGAGCCATTTACAGTGCTTTGATTATTATAAATATATACACCTGTGTTTTGTTTTTACCCTGGAAACATTTTTCTGAATAGCTTCATTTTATGAGCGATCAAATCCTTCAGTTAAACACACTTTTGGTGTTCAGCGTTCCTATTTCACATGACTGATTTCTGTCTGTGCCAGCTCCATGTGGCCAGGCCAGCATGCAGCTGTGATGTTGAATTTCCATCAGCTGATCATTAAACAGCTGTTGGTAGAGGAGATGCTGTGGTAAATTTTTCATCTTTGAATATTGGCAAACACAGGCTGTAGGAAACATGGGTTTTTTGACATTTTGGGTGGAACAAAAAAAAAAGCATGCTGTAAACAATAAATGTCAGTTGGATATTGTGAATGATGAATAATTTACAAATAATCATCACTTCCATTATGAAATAGTGAGCTTTTTCATCACTTTCATTTTATTTTTATTATCTTTTCTTACTTCCACCCCTGAGGCTACTTTCTTAAATGATAAATGCCAATTTTCTGTTGTGAATGATGAATGTAAGTCAGGAAAACTGATGAAACATATCACATCATCTGTTTTAATCAAATCAGCTCTAAATTAATCAAATCACTTGATAATTTATTCATTTTTCCCCTCTGTTTTTTCAGTTCACATGCATTTCCACCACTTCCATTTTTCTCAATTAATTGTTGTTGCTTTCACCCCTCACAGTTTATTGGTGTGGACTGTTTACGATGCTATTGAGACATGTGCTATTTTGTTTAAACCATGTCCACCTGGGTCAAACGGTGCTGGTCAAGTTTCAGAGCACACCCACTATCAAACCAGCAGGTCGGCCGGTGATGTCACATACTTCTGTGCACCAATCAGCATGTGGCAGCAGTTGAATCCAAATCTGGTGAGAGTTGTGGGGCTGTTTGTTTACTCTACGTTGCCAGGATGCTGTCAAACTAATCTGATCAAACCACACCCACACAGTCTGAATGAGGCATTAGAGTTCTCAACATACCAAAATATCAAGTTACTAATATGAACAGGCTGATCGCTTTCAACTGACTTTTATGATCAATCACAATCAAACAACTCACCACTTAACTTCAATAAAGACACTCCGGCAGTCTGTAATCTGTCAAGTTCTCTTGTCAAATGCATTTGTTAGTGGCTGTGGTGATTTCTGAGCTGATTTCTCCCTCACCGCCTCCAGTTCCTCATGTTTTAATTACAGACTACTCCACTTGGTTATGGCATCTCAAGCCTCTTTCATTTTGTGCATCGCAGTGATCCTGAATGTGTCTGCTTGAGTCTGTTCTGTAGAGTGCTCAGAGGGGGGGATTGCGCTGCAGCTAAAGCCGGCAGGGAGCACCAGTATGGGCAGAGATTATTCTGTCAAATTAAAGTTCTGAACCATTTATGTAATAACTTGATGTTATACTGTATCCTCTGATGTCAGCCGCTCTGTCTGAAATGTGTGAAGTGAGATGTGAATGAACATTTGCAGCTTCGCATAAATGTTCAGCAGACTGACATTAAGACTGAAAGTTAGATTCATTATTTACAATTCAGTACGAGCCTCATAGATATATAATGGTAATTACATGATACATATAATATATGCAATTTTACTTCTATTCTTTTATTTTGTTCCGTTAAGCCACTGTGAAGTAAATGATTTTGTCTTCAGTATTGATCTAAATAGTGCATTATTCCAGATGCTCACAGGATTGCATATATTTACACGTGAAAACGTGCTATGTGTGTGAATTAACAGCCTCTGCTGTCAGAGATTACCGCAGAGGAAGCTGTGACTGTTTGACCTTAGAGCTTGAGGAGATCTGCCCTCGCTCTTCTCCGCTCAACTGTGAGAAAAAGAGCCTTCTTTTGTTCAGGAGCGTACAGATGACAGAGCTGACAGTGATAGCTGCCTTTGTAGAGCAAAGGGCCATCTCATCACTGTCAACACCATGCAGAGCTGCAGTACCAAGTACTTGCGGTGCCGCTGGAGCGATTCCCTGTACACACTGGGGAGGAAATCTGTTTGTATGCAGCTGATATCAAGTGTTGAGTCAGTGTCATCTACCAATTTAGAAAAAAAAAACTAATGAAAACAATTATGAGTCCACTGAGTCCATAAAAATTCTCAAGGAAGCTGCCATTAAGACAATCCTACTGGTCTTAGGTGAACAGTTTCAGTGAAATCATTTGTTGGATTATGATTAAAGGGTTCCAATTGTCTGATAAATTAGAAGATGAGAATTGGACATAAAACAGGAGAGAAAGAGGGACAAACATAATCCGAGACAGAATGAGGGTGATATGTGGGCTTTTGTCATTCCCTTCGTGGTGTCACTCCCTCATCACGCCAATGAATTAAGACCTTTAATCCTCCACATCATCTCTGGGAT
Organism: Chaetodon trifascialis; assembly: GCF_039877785.1. NCBI lineage: Eukaryota > Metazoa > Chordata > Actinopteri > Chaetodontiformes > Chaetodontidae > Chaetodon > Chaetodon trifascialis. The sequence continues at coordinate 12,690,452 of NC_092075.1, forward strand.
TCAATGGCTCATTTATCGCTGCTGCCTGAATGTCACAGAGGCGTGGGTGGACGACGTGACAGCGGGGATTCCCGCTAACCAGGGAGAATGACAATTACCATCCGACCACCTTTGCCCAGCAGAGAAGGGGACGTACATGGAGCGGTGGCGGGTGAGTCACCGGGAGAGGCACCGCGGTTTAGCGCTTTAATGAAGCTCATGTCCACTGGTGATAAATAATGAGGGCTGTCCTAAGTCTCTGAGGAGGTGAGGAAGTGGAGGAGGACACGGAGTGTGACGCAGGTTCACTTTTTAGACACGGTGTACACATGTGCGCACCGGACATGGACTCCCCCTTTGTCGAGGACAGTTACACTCTCTATCTCTCTTTGTCTAACATTTTATTTCATTAGTCTCTTTCATTTCCCCCCAGCCCTCTCTATTTCTGTCTATTAAATTCATGTTTCCCATCTGCCCACTTACTGTCCTCTATTTTGAAGCCTCTGTTCTCTCCTTTCTGTATTTCTCCTTGGGCCAATGTAGGGTCAGCCATCTTTTTCCAAGACTCTGCCAAATGCTCCGTCTAGGTCATTCTCAACATTAGTATTCACAGCAGTCATTTGCCTCAGTGGTTCTCCTTCCAGGACTGGAGTGTCTGGTTTCAGCACCATGGAGAGCGACACACAGTTTCACTTCCATTTCAGTGAGCCATGAACCTGACAACCTTATTTTTGTGGTGTTGGTGATCGTTCCTCTGAGTTTGGGGAACATTTCAGCCACTGGCCTAATTGCTGGGGACACGGCAGCATTGCAGAAAAGGCTTCTAGCAAGTCTGGTGGAAACCATTATTGCATCTGCACCTCGTATGGAGATTAAACACAATCCAACAGTAATTGTCACCACAGGTTTGCAATTTTCTTCTCTACCTGTGGCTTTCTTCAGCTTCTCCTGTTTACAGAATAGATTAGGTGCGTCTTAGGGGTTTGTAATTGAGGTGGCAATTTTCAATGGTTGAAGAAAATGATGTAACCTGCAGGTTTTATCGGCTACAAAAGAGGTCTGGCAGTCACCACTGTCACATGGAGTTTTCAAAGAAACAACAAACAATGGAGCCCCAAAGAGGTCAGGTGATTTGTGGACATACTGGCTGTGCATCGATCCTAAAATAGCTAAATCATTAAACATATAAAGGCAGTCAGTCATCTGCCAAACAAACTGAGTCAACAAAGACGAGTAAACACAGTAAGTAGGAAGAGTAAACACAAGTAAAGCCGGGCTTGCACTACACGAGCTTTGTTTGAAATTATTGGAGTGGTGCTGATGAGAGAAGTCCAGGAGGCTGAAGACTTGATCTGTCAATCCCTCACATTACTGGATAATCTGGACTGTACATCGAGACCAACCAAGACCAGGTTTCTCCTCCGATTGTTGGGAGGGGTGAATTGTGGGTACATCGATCCAAGGCTCTTGTTGTCTGAGCCCGGCCTTACGAGTTCAAATCCGGATGACTCTGTCAGTGCTTTCTGACGACAGAGACAAGTCTACAAGGAGACGATGTGAATGACAGGTGCTGCCAAGCAACGGTACACATTCCAGCCCCAGAGGCTAACATTAGCTAGCATACTGCTGCTGACAGATATTGAAACTGACAGTGAAAATTCCACCTCCACCTCTCACTGAAGAACAGACAACTTTGTGTTGATTGTGTCTCCCAAACCATTTCCTCAGCCTTCTGCTTTGGTTTCTCCTCTCTGCAAAGCATCACGACAGCACGTCTCAGTTTCATTCACATCTGCTTTCCCGTGAGATCACATGAGGTGGTGCGCTGCTCCCTCTGGCATGACAATCTTTATATCATGTAGTGTGTGGTGTGCTATTGTTTCAAATCTTGTAGCATGTGCATGTTTGAGATTAGAAAGAAGAAAATGAGTGATACAACCCGGTTTCAAAATCGATTAGGATTTTAAAAGTCCTGCAGTAATCTATATTTTTTTCTTGTTGTGAGACTTTTGTTGGCTTTTTAAAAGTGATAATATAAAAGAATTCTGTATCTTCACAACACTGTATAGATTATTGACACCTTTGTGCTTTGACTTTGTTATTTCAAATTAAACAATTTGTCAAAAGCCACATTAACATAATTCCCAATTACTTATTTAGACAGACTAAACAGCTCATTTAAGCCGCCGCTGGCAGCTTGTCTGCTCTGTTTAGTACGAGGCACTGACATCAAGTACAAATTCGAGTGCATGCTACAGTCACGGCCCTCGATAGGGATCTGCTTGTATGGCATCTTATTCCTCGCGCAGCCTGCCTGCCTGTGGAAGTGCTCATGGTTCGTTTATCAACTACAGTGAGAGAGCGTGCCATTGTAATTGTATTCATGCTGGCTTCTTAGGACGAGATTGATGTGGTGGCTTGTCCACGTATGCAAACGGGAATAAATGTCTCTTGGCTGACCTTGTTTGCTCTTTATTTGCCACTAGCTCTGTTGGCTGGATGGAGAGAGGATGGAGAGGCAGTGAAAGAGGCTGAAAACAGAATCGCTGTACCTGAAAAAATATGTAGTTTGGACTTCTTTAGAAATGTGGGGACGCTTGCTGTGTCAGGGAGCAATATATCAGCGTTAGGTCAAGAATAGCCATCACTGCATTTTAGTATTCCCGGTCTTTACAAGGACAAGTCCTGACAAGAACACTTTTTGGCTTTGGCAAGCTGCAGGATGAAAATGAATCAAATTCAACTGATTTGAAGGGATTTCTCTCACTCTCGACTCTGTAGCAAAGATTTACATGTTGCATTGATGGGATATATAATTTGGTGATATATTCTGTGTAGTTAGTCCAAACTAATGCTAGAGACTTCTCAGCCTAGCTGGTCACCCCCGGTTAACCTGACACACGCATACACACTCAACCCACTTTCTCTCTCTCTCCCCGCCCACAGATTGCACTATCCATCATCTGCCCATGAATCTCTCCTCCTCCACTAGCACACTTCATTTCTGTGCCTCGCTTTCTGTCACTTTACTGCTGCCATCCATCTCCTCTCACCCCTCCCTGCTCTGTCAGGTGAGCAGGGTCCACACTTACACAGAGACATGCAGTAGCTTTTTGGTTCTCCCTGTTTGAAAAGAGCCAGTGATTCTTGGCAAATTAACCAATGCGCTGATGTAGGTGTCGACCTTTTCTTCTGTCCACTTTAATATCCGTTCACACAAAGCAATCCTGGCAGTGAAACATTATTTTCTCTCATCTCGCCATCTTTTTAATCCTCATTTGCCCTCTAAGCTGTACTCTTCTTTACTTTCTTCCAATCACTGTCTCTCTTCTCCCTTGTCTCCAGACAGTCTGTCTGTGTCAAGAGAATACGGTTTACTGCTCAAGTCCTTAGTGTATGGAGCAATATATAAAATTTGTATAACAAAAGTGCACAGCACCGTGGGACAGATTGATGCACAAATCAGTAGCTGATTTGCTTAAAGGAAAAGCTTCTGAGTTCTTGATATATGAACGAGTCGCACAATAGCTCAAGCAGCAGTATAAACTGAGTGGTGGAAGTGGTAATGGAGGTACAAGCAGTGCCATCATTCACATGCTTGTCCATTTCCTTGCTTCAGTAGCTTGTGAGTTATTCTTTAAGACGAAGAGTCAACAGTCACGCAAGCAGCTCGGTGAGGCAGGGCCGTTTCAAGGAGATGACAAGGTCTGCGGCTGATCCCAGACCATGTGGGGCTGAGGTCAGGATGTGTGTGCAAGTGGGGCGTGCGTCGAATTTTTCTTTGGACGTTCCCTGCTGTTCTCCCTGGAACAGTACTTCTTATATTAAATGTTATTAAATTGTATGTCAATTACCATTGAAAATGAATTAAGCAATTTAAATTTCAAATTACAAGACAATTGCTCAGGACAAAATGGACATCTGCAGGGCAGCTAAGATTTCTCAAACCTATGGCACTGGTGTTTAAATGCTACTCCAATTTATTCTTCTGTTTTACATTTTTATTTGACAGCTGTAATGTTTGGCACCGTGTGTTGTACAAATAAAAGAAACCAGCAGTCTGATGGCAACAGATTGAATTGAAACACTTATCTAGTTGTGCAACCTTTCAGTGACTATTTAATAACCGTCTTCTGGCGAAGGTGACGGCACAGTGTTCACTCCTTTCCCGACCTGCTCATCAAGTCTCCTTTTGCGCAGCTAAAGCCAGGACACAATCCTGAACACATATGCCCTGTACCGCATTCAAAGTTACAAGCACAATCACAAGGTGTCACATTATTTAAGCACATAAAAGTCAGAATCCAAGCTTTTACAGCTGTATCCTACCAGTAAAACAACACTTCAGTACAATGAGTGGCTATGCCATTAAAATCTGTCTCGTCTTATGTAATGCTATATTTCATGTGATATTTCCTGATAATTAATGGTTGAATGTCTTCATATTATGTCTTGCAATGGACAGTGTTAATAAAAAAGGTTATGAACTACATGACAATGAAGCAACTGCTCTCTGTAATGGTCATGAGACTTAATTAAGTGATCAAATATAACAAATGAGATTATAAAGCATCAGTTCATTACCAAAAGGAAGTATCGTTCCTTAATACCGGTTAGGCCTTCTAAATCATCCTCTTTAACAGTATATTTAAAGAAACAAGGAGTTCAGTGTTATTAACGTTCCCTTGGGTGGGTATCAAAGTTTAATATTGTCTCACTTAATGCTTCTCCAAGCTTTAAGTCTTAACACACTTTTAAGCTTTGCTACCCCCCAGTATACCATCTACACACATACAATGGGGGAGAGTCACAATTCATTATCACAATATCTCACTTCTTCTTTAGTCCTGTCACACCACTTCTCGCTTTGATGGCATTTTTATCAGCTGGCTTACACACATTTTCTCACTTTCAGATGGACTGATTAAGACACAGATACAAGGGCTGCCCATACAGGTGGTATATTAAAGGAAAAAACAACATGAAGAGTCTTAGTACGGCGTTGGGTCACTACGTCCCGCCAGATCAGCCTAAATACATCTGGGAATTGATTCTACAAGTTTCTGGAACACCATTCTTCCAAAAGATATTCCCTCGTTTTGATGCTGATGGTCGTGGAGAATGCCATCAGTCCAAAGTCTTCCATAGGTATTCAGCTGGGTGGAGCTCTGGTGACTGTGAAGGCCATAGCATATGATTCACATCACTTTCATACTCATCAAACTATTCAGTGACCCCTCCTGCCCTATGGATGTGGGCATTGTCCTGGAAGAGCTCATTCCCATCAGGATAGAAATATTTCATCATCGGATAAAAGGGGATCCCTCAGAACAACTTCGTATTGATTTGCCGTGACCCCTCTCTCTAAAGGGACAAGTGGAAGCAAACCATTCCAGCAAAATGCCCCCAATGGCATAACAGAGCCACAGGATCCTCTCACTGTAAGGGTCAAGCATTCAGGCCTTCACGGTTCTCTTAGTGTGCGCTACACATGCATGCGCCCATTTGTCAAGAATGTGGTGAAGGATGACTCATCTGACCATGTCACTTCCTTCCACATCTCTGCAGAGCAGGACTCTCAAATGTATATTCATCTTTGATTTATGCCCTGCAACCCTGCATGCAAGTGTTGACGGCCTGTTCTTGCTGACAGTCCAAGCACGTCTTTCATTGACATTCTCAGGCACCTGAGGAAGAGCTGCTCTTCTGGTTTTCCTGACATATCGCACCGATGCATGAGCGGCACCGTCAAATGTAAGCTGTCGACCACAATTTCTGACCTTATTCACCGATGCCTTTCCCACAGATCTAAATGCAGATGCCTTTTTAGTCACTGTTCCTGTTCAAACACGAGCCACCTGAGCAGTCTTTGTGACTGAAGCTCCTGCCATCCATGCTCCAGCAATGAACCCTCTTTCAAAGTCACTTAGATCTTCTCCTCTTGGGCCTGCTCAGCATTTCTATGATGCTACAGAGCGTGATCAGATGTTAATTCTTTGACTGTATCATGCAGTGTGCCTGTGTCAAAGCATCTGCATTTGTTATGTTTCTTCACTCATTTATTCAGTTTTTTCCTTTAATTTGTCACTTTTCAAACCGTAGAAGTTTGATAATGCTGAAATAAAGCAGATCTATATTTTAAAAGTTAGGAAGCTTTCTCTGAAAAACAGGATTAAGTGTCTTCAGCCAGACTTGCTTCTCTGTGAGACTGTACTTTGGCACAAGGGTTGCAGCAGTCCACCTATCCACGGCATACCATGATATGAAAATTGCGGTGATCATAGTTGCTTATTTAAAGTCCTGAATTCTTCCATGTTACTGTTACTCTAAAAATATTTCAAGTTCATATCAAGCTTCATGTCTGTCAAGACAAAATATCTTGTGAAACCATAATAACGCTATTTTTCAACCAAAATAAAACTTCTGTGTTCAATCCTTTATGGGTCGTTGTAACTAATAATTGTGTACTACTATTAAATGTGATACAATGATATTTTCTGAGAATTATCATCGCAACACTATTCAAACACAGCATTGTTTTGAGCTAAATGCTATGTTAGCATGCTAACATGCTCACAGTTACAATGCTGACGTGCTAATGTTCAGCAAGTTTTAGTGTTTACTTTGTTCAACATAATAGTTTAGTGTGTAAGCATGTTGAAAGTTTATAATTATCAGAAAACATTAATCCTGAGGCTTATGTGAACGTCATTTAGTTTTACATATTTAGATTTTAATCTAATGAATGTGCTGGTCTTAGAATAGCGAAGGGGGCTGTTGTTGGACTATTAAGGTTTATCAGACACCAAAATGGTTTGTAATACTCAGAGAAAACTGGAAAGTCTTCAAGGAGGCAACTATTTTCTCTTTGGCCACAACGATCACGAGGTTAAGAGTAGAAACACAACATGCACATTACAAAGTAATCCATCAGGAATGTGTGCATGTTATTATTGATTTCATCAGTGGGACAACTGTATGTTGAGTTTTTTTACCCTTTACACATAAAATGACATATAGTGCATGTCAAGTTGGTTTTATTATTCCTTAATAAAGAATAAATCCTCATCCCTAAACAGTCTGTTCCGGAGAAAAATCAGATTGAGAGCGTACACTCAGTCCCTCAGAGTGATTCTTGGGCCACTTGGCTCGCTGCTGTTGTAACCATTGGGGACTCAAAATATCGATCTGCTTTGCAATCAATCAAATGGTGAGTGCTTGCCAGGGTCGGAGGAGATACTAATATCATGGGCAGACGTGGATTTATGGCTGCACGTGTCTTTCATGTCCTCCCATTTTCACTGCTGTTCATCTGTTTTTGTCACACCTTTCCTCCCCTTTGAGCACCGAGCTACCCCACCATGTTTGCTGGTAGTACACACATAGCTGCACTCCTTTTATAGACTGAAAAACATGAATCCCTTCTTTCATTCATCCTTGTGTCTCTTTCTTGCTGCCGTCCTTCTGCGTGCTGTCCCCTTTATGCCCTCCTTTTGTTTTTTGTTTTTTTTATCTCTGCAGTCCATTCATGCCTCCTCCTTCCACCATACTCCTGCTCTTCTTTTTTCTGGCTTGCGTAAGGAGCTCCGCCGTCCTGTCCTGCCTCCATTCACTCGTCCCTCCTTCTCTCGTGCTCATCTACAGTCAATCCACACTCACTCCCTCAGTCTGGTCAGAGCTGCCTGGAATTATTTACTGCTTAATGGCCTACAGCAACTCACACCAGCCCAGCGGTGCTTTGCTTTATTTATTGATTTTCATTCCTTTTGTCTTAGTGTGTATTTGTGTGTGTTTGAGTGACTGTGTGCGTGTGCAGGAGAAGCACATACTAAAAGATATCAAGCCAAGGACGTCCTGCACATTCGAGCAGCTGGGGAAATGACCTGTGGATTGAAAGACTGATTGATTTGATGGTTGAAGGCTAATCGGCCGTTACTGTGCAATTCATCTGCTGTCTGTGCTTCTGTTTATATGACGCATGTATGTGTTCATAGGTGCACGTGTGTGCATGCACCGTGCGACCAACACTCAGTATCCTAGCCATCAACTGTCTCTGAGCAGTTTAAGATAACAAATGTTCTATACTGCTGGGGCTTTTGCCAACATTGATTTCTTTAAAAGAAAATCAAGCTGTACAGCGTGGTATTTAATGATTTAAAAAGTTTGCATATATATTAGTATTCTATTAGTTATTATTAGTATTATAGGTTAACCATCTTTGTGCTTTTTTCAGTGCTGCTGCCCAGGCTTTTTGGTTTGTGACCCCTTAAAACAAAACAGGGTCAAATGTGACTGTGATCTCTCACCACTGGTTTCAAGGCTATGAGCTGTGAGCAGTCCAATGAAAATATTGAGTTTGCCGTCTCAGATTGTTTCATTGAATTGATCTAAGAAGCCAGAAGAGGTAAAAATATTTCACCGGAAAAAAGGGAGAGGTCAGAAAAATCTATATATTTCTGCTGAGGGGACATGTTTATTTCTTCTTTTCTGTCCCAATAATAATCTCACTACCTCTTACCTAGAGACTGCGTATCCCACCGCTAGGTTTCAAACCACTGTAGATACTGTTCTTGAATAAAAGTTGAAGTATTTGCAATTACGATAATCACATATTTTTCTGTTGTATGCTATTTCTACTTGAGTGAACATCAGTTGTAGAGTATATCAAGTCATTGCACCTCTTGCAAGTGCAGCTGTATATGAAAGAAAATGCAAAATGGGGGTACAGCTGGAAGGGACCGCTTGTTGGAGTGTAGATACACTGTAACTCTCCTCTGCAGATACTATGGGAGCTGCCTTTTAGGATCTGTCTCCAACAATTTGAATACCAATAACACTGAAGGTCCAATCAGAATGTCTTAAACACTGAACAGCAGGAACAAATCACAATGTAAAGCTATTGCTAAGCTACTGTTTGAAGTGATGCTCACAGAGCACTGCAACCTCACTGCTCCCTCTGTCCTTGGCTGTGCATGAAAGCCTCTCTGTTTCGACGTGTGTGAAGAGGGGGGGTGGGTGGGGAGGGGGACCCCTTATACCAAAATGACCGATTACATAACAGGAGGCAATAAACAGCCTAAATAAAGATGCGCAGCTAATCGTCCAAAAATGGATGAGATGAAAGGCAGAGGTTCCTACATGGATGACACCCGTGTCTCTCACACAGCACCTCCCCTTTTCCCTTTTGTGATGATGATGATGATGATGGTGATATCACCACCCCTACCATCCTCCCATTGCATTTTTAGATCAATGAGAGAGAGAGAGAGAGAGAGAGAGAGAGAGAGAGAGAGAGAGAGAGAGAGAGAGAGAGAGAGAGAGAGGTCTGTGTATCTTCAGGCACACGCTGACAGCTGTGCAGCTACCCCACGTACGTGCTCTTATCCGGAGAGACAGGGAGACAGAGAGAGAGCGAGAGAGGGAGAGAGAGGTTGACGTCCCCGTTTCTTTTTATTTTTTGGCATCTTTTGCTCTGCAGACGCGTGCGTGACATACCCGCTCCTGGATTTCCCTTCAACTTTTTTTTTCTTTTTGCGTTCATTTTTATTTTTCCTGAAATCCTGTTCTCACTGTCGCATTCCTCGGTCCCTGTTTGGAATGAACTGGTTTCCTGCCCGCGTCGTTTCCATGTCAGCATGGGAACTGCCGTGTCCAAAAGGAAGAATCTAAGAAACGATGCGATATCTTCTGTGGCAGCAAAAGTTAGGTGAGTGGCGCCCGGAGCTCTCCGCCTTTGTACCCATTTCACGGGAGCCTCGGGGAGGACTTGACAGGTATTTTAGCGTCCAGGTGCGACCCCAGCGAAGTTGGTATGTGTGACAGTAGTGTGCGCGGGTGCAGCTTTTAGCCCTTCTTAATGATGCGCAGAGAGGATCTTTGCGCTTTTCGCACGTCCGCTGACTGTCCCGTTTCGCCCGAGGCGTGCGGCTGAGCAAATGTGTGCTTTATTCTCTCCAGACTGCACCTGTAACGAGCCAGTGTAGCCTACCTGTTGTGAAGCTTGCCTTACAATTCCTTAGCACTGTTTTTCAGGACGCAATTATTATTAGGATATTTGCCTGTGGCGCATCGCAGCTTTTACTGATGTTGTGAATGAAGCATCATTGTGTAATGAAAGTCATGCAAAGCCAGGGCTGCTGTGACTCACAGCAACCCCGATACGTTCTCTCACTTTGCCATCACCTAAAATAGACCATCACCTGCTGCAAAGAACAGCCAGCCATCCTATTTTTATGCTAATTTAAAAAAATGTCTGGCCGCATCGACCCGAGCGGACAGCGCAGCGATGAGGGCTGCTGCCTTCACACCCCGGCGGGCAAACGATCCGGCTGTCAATTAATCAATCACAGCAATCGATTCAGTCGTTAGTAGTCATCACCAGTCACGGTCAGTTACTGGACCGGTCACACAGGGCAGCATCGGCGAGCGCGCTGTTCATTTATTCCGCTTGGAAAAGCGGCGGGACACAAGACTGTTTGGCAGGAGTCCAACCCGTTAAAAGCTGGTAACGACTCACTTCTCAGAGCCGTTCACCGTGCGGGGCTGTATGGATTTCAGCTGCCGTGCTGTGCACCATGCAGGCCAATAATCTCCATCCTGCGCTGCCTGCTTGCCTGTCTGAGGCTGAGCTGGAGCTGCAGTTTCACAGAAAAGCACGTGTGTCTGTGTTCATGTCCACACATGAAGCGCGGAGCTGCGATCTCGAGTCAGATCAGAACACAGAATTCAGCTTCTCTGCGCTTTGGCAGCTGTGGCCTCGCAATGTGTGATTTCAACTCAGTCAATGAATGACCTTGACTTGTGCAGCGTCCCAACATCCACAGATGTGGGCTGATGTGCTATTACGTCATTCTCTCAGCGTGTTATGAGTCTTCCATACGTTGCACAGCATGTATGTGAGTCTACTTTTGCATGCGTTGCACTGTGTTTTGTGTGCGTGTGTACGTGAGAGAGAGAGCCACCTTGAAAGGAAGATGAGGATGTGATGCTCATACACAATGGCAAGTGGCTACAGAGGGTGCCTCTGGCAGGAAGCCTACTGTAAAAATGTGTGTGTATATGTGTTCTTGTGCGTGAGGGAGACGGAAAGAGAAAGATCTCAAGGCAGACAGTCTTTTTTCTTCATGTTTCCAAGGGAGCTGCAAAAATACCTACAGTACACATCTGACACAACTGGCAACTATGGAGGATGATCCCCTCAAACACATGCACACTCAAATGCATGCACATATTTTGTTAATTATACTCTTATTTGTCTGTCTTCCAGCACTCTCTGCTCCCCATACAAGACAGGGGCGCACAAATGCACACAATTCAGAGATTAATTGTTGAGAGTTAATGGCAGAGTGAACCTTGCCTCCTGTAGATGGGAAATGCAGCGGAATGGCATCCAATATTGATCAGCCCATCACCTGCACACGACCCCATGAACGTGGAAGCGAGAACTCAAAAGTGGTTTCTCTCCACCTCGCTCTCAAACGAAACACACAAACGAGAAGCATACAGTCGAGCATGTGTGCACACACCACTCTCACCAATTGATCTTCATGTGCTCGCTTCTCCAGTCTGTCTGAAGGACAGGATGAACTCAGAGCTCCCACATTAAAAATCTGCAGAGAAGATTCAGTCTGCAGTCACAGATCGACAGACTTTTCCCCATACAGCCATATATGTATAGCAATGCGAGTTCACATTAAACATTCAGTACATGGTGGTCTGATCCTGTGTGAAGCGTCCTTCCAGAATACACTCTGGAAAGAGAAAAATTTAGTGTGTCCTTCAGAGAAACATCTGGAAACAACTGCAGTATCTGCGTAGTAATTGTTGCAATTTCAGAGCCCCTGCCTCCTCTGTTTTCTTTTGCTACAAGGCCAGACAGCTCATTTTTTCTTACTGTATTTGTGGAGGCTATAAAAGGCATGTTTATTGCTATTTAGTTGCAACTCACGAGGACAACAGCCTTTTACGCTTATTGTTAAATGACGATTAAAGCTGGTCAGACAGGCTATGTGCCTTTGTGTACCTGCAGTTTACCATATGGCATTCAGTCTTAACTGACAGCAGAGTCATGTGTCTGAGTTGTCGTCATCCAAACATAATTTCACACACAAGCTTAATTCTTCTTTCTCGAATAACTTCAGTAATTTGAAAGAGCAATGGATCTGACAGCCAGCCACTGCACTGCCCACAGAGGAGAGCAGTGGTTATTCATTCAAATATCTAAACCCATTTTCCCTGACTGGTGACCTCTTGTGGTTGTGCAAATAACTAACAGCCTCTCCCAAAACAACAAAACAGCAACATTTGCTTATTCATGCCATCACATTACTTCAGTGTTAAGTGGCAAAGCCGGAAATGGCAGCATGTTCTTATACCCCTGCTGGTATAGTCTAAATATTTGTAGAACTGGGTATAAAGCATGTCTGACTTTGACGTAGCAGACCAGGGTTTGCATCCTGTTTCTCTTTAGCACTCAGCGTTGGTTTCTTTTAATTGTGAATATTTTTCCAGCCTTAACCACAAAGATTATCTTTCTTTAACTTCAACCAATAAGGCAAGAAGGTCTAGTTATCAAAACCTCACCACTCCATCAGTATTTTTACATGCCCTTTGTCCTCTTGCTGTTACTATAGGAAAAATCAGGGGATCGCCAAAGTCATAAGGATTTATCCTCTGGGGACCACAAATATCTGTTCCAAATTTCATGGCAATCCGTTCCATAGTTGTCAAGACGTGCCACTAAAGATCAAAAGTGCTGGAGGTCAGGTGTGATTCATCCTCTGGGGACCATGAATGTATGTGCCAAATTTGAAAGTAATATATTAAACAGTTGTTGAGATATTTCAGTCTGGATCAAAGCAGTGGACAGAGACACTGAGCCACGCTGCTAGCATGACTTAAAATTACCTCTAGTGTGTCTTTGTCCTATTGATGGAAATACTCATAAGAGTAATTTTGCTAAGCTCTGACAGATGACCCACTTTGTCATTGATGTATGAGGACTAGTTAGAGGACACCAAAGAAGTGTGAATGACCACATTCATAGGAATACATACAAACAACACATAAGAAACAGTGAAGAGACACTGGCTTCTTGTACCCAGTGTTCGCCTGTGCCTGTCTCATCTTATGCCTGTTTATGGATTGCTGGTTATGAAACAGGTCACACTCTCCCCTCCAGCAGCTCATGAGAAGTAGCGAGCGACTGAGAGCGAGGGGGGGTGGGGGTGGGGGGAGAGGGGTGAGATTACCTCCGATTTATACACCAGGATTCTGCGACATTGAGTGAAAAAGCAAATGCTTTGATCTTCTATCAGCCAGAGAAGGGGGCTGTGATTTGGCTGAAGGGCATCGGACAACGGCGTTCACAGAGCTGTGGGGGTGTGAAAGATGGCATGAAAGATGAAAGGATTGGTGTTTTCTAGGCAGATGCAAATGAAATATTGTGTGTTAGTTTATTCGGGAAAGCCGACAGGTGTGAGCGTCTTTGTCGCGGGCCCGCAGTCACTCCGTGCATGAGAGCAAGGGCTGTTACGTAATTGTTGATTGAAGTAACACTTATTCAGATTCACTCAACTCAACAGAAGGAGACAGTTTTTCCTGAGGATCCATTTTTGCTAAAATCATGCTTTTATATTTTGGGATTTTTTCTGTACTATGGCCAGTGCCTCCATGTTCCAGCAAAGCTAATCATTTTCTATCACATCTATCTGCCTCCTCTCTTTCCCTCCTCCTTTGCACAATCAGACAGTGCAATTCCTTGCCATAAATATGCTGAATGAGGCAGATTTGATTGATTACAGTCAGAAGAATGATTAGGGCTCCAGCAGTGTTATGTGATTGTCTGTGTCTGTCTGCCATCGCGACTATTTGTTTTGTCAAAGAATAAATAAAAAGTAGAACAATCTCAACCTTAGTTTTCTCAGTTGTCACAGAAATGGAGATGTTCTAACTTTTTCTGCAGTTCAGTGACAATTAAGCTGCATAATTGGCTGATCAACATCACGTGATAAAGCCCCAGGAAATGCTAGTAAGTGTGCCTTGAATGGAGATTGTTTTGTCAAATTCCAACAGCCAGAGGGGACAGTCAAGCATTTCTTTTCAGTTTCAGGGTCTAGGTATTGTGGCTTACTAGAACACTTGAATAAAGAGCCAGCATTCATGTTCTTAGTAATACCTACGCTTTTCCTACAATGTAAAGTCATGAAGTAGAAAAAAAGGGGCTAATATGGTTGAAAAAAAAATTAATGTTAAGTTTGTGAGTGCTGTGTGTTAATGTGTGAGGATCAGTTGCATCACTCAGCACTGTATGTGGACTTCACAGTGAGTCACTGACATTTTAATCAGGCTCCTGATCAGGTGCTTTGTTCCCAAATGCCCCATAATGGACCACACTTTCAAGACTGCAATTAACATTCCCAATTCCCTTTGGCCCTCAGCACATGCTACAAGCCTCAACAGGTTCTCACCACTCCAGCTGTGCATTTGTGTGTGTGTGTGTGTGTGTGTGTGTGTGTGTGTGTGTGTGTGTGTGTGTGTGTGTGTGTGTGTGTGTGTGTGTGTGTGTGTGTGTGTGTGTGTATGTGCGTGTGTGCGTGCGCACGCTGCTCTGTGTGTGTGTGTTTGTAAGAGACCCAATTCAATTAGACCATCTGAGAGGTGGATTCGATTAAGGAGTATTAAGAGTGAGAATCTCTTTGCTTGGTAGCCCATTGTTTACAGTGGAGAGACGCCCAGTGAGACACCCAGTGAGACGTCAGCGAGATGATATTCAGACCTTTGGGAACCCTGCCAGCAGAGCGATGGCCTGTTTTCAGCCCTGAGCCGCTTGTCCTCTAAAGGTATATGGTCATAGTGTTAAACGGCATACGACTCCACAGAGAAAAGGCATGAGATGAGTAGATAGGGGTCAGGACGGGAATGAAATACTGTACGTGGCAGCATTATAACATGGGCCTCTCTACCTGTATGACAGGTCTTTTATTACAGAGTGAGCTGTGGGTCTTCAGGGTCTATTTTAAATCATTTGTTGGAAAAAAAATACATTTTACAATTATGGAAAACCAAATTGGTTTAGTTAATGATTCATCGATTTTTTTTTTCCTTTTTAAATTTGTTATCGGATATTTGACACAATAAATATTTGGTGATTGAGAAGGTGGGTGAGATGTAACAAGACTCATGTATAAACATGGTAACATGTTATGAAACTTGGTAGTCTGAGAGGGATTTGTATAGATTGCTGTCTGTTTCATTTCTAAGTTCTACTTATGTGTTTTACTCATATGGCATATTTTACTTTCAACTTTGTTCTGGCTCTAGACGATGGTTTTCCACACAGACTCTCTCTGCTGTTGCTGGTCTCTTTGTGGCACTGCGTTAACTCGCTGAACAGATACTGTTGCTGCATCACAGCCCTTACTAGGTCTCCGGAGGCAGACCATTAAATTAGCAAAATAAAATGATCAAATCGCCTGCTCCCCAAAAACAACAGCCAGTAATGGACTCAACAAATCATCGATGTATTCATACAATCACCCAGCACTATTGACAACAATACAAAAAAATAAAAGCACTGCATTCTGACCCATTTGTCACATAAAAAGATTAAGATATTTTTCTCTGCTCCACATAATCAACCTGTCGAATTATCTTATAGAAACAGCGCCACATATTACATAAAATTGCATTGACCTTTACCTACAATCCACAAAAATTAATTTTAATATGTCTCCACTCGGAAGAGTATGAAGCCTCCTGATTTTTATTGAACAACGGTTTGCTGTCAAGATGCATATCCAGATGTGGGCGGGCAGTTTACACCTGTCAGAGCAAACCCAACCATGAAAAAAGTTTGATTGATGAGCCCTGAAAATGGAGGCGTAAAAACCCTAAGAAACACTACAGCTGGAGAAAAAACAAATCAAGTAAGAAGGGGATTAAGTAAAATTGGCATAAGCAATAAGTAATGTCTCACCATCTGCATCCATTAGTAAGCACAAACTTTTAGAGACCGAAGAAAAAGGGCATGTTTACAGATTTGTAATGTTCCCATCTGTCAAGTATCTAGTTATGCATTGTTCTGTCTGAATCTATTAAAAGAGCTGAAGTGCTGAGGTGCATGTCCCTCTTGTTGAGGATCCTTTTGTGCATCTGCAAAGTGGTTCGTGGAGTTTGTGGCACAATGTGTTCAAGAAGGTATGGAGTGTGTGAAATTGTGTCTGACTCAGTCAGCCTGTGAAATGCCAAGCACACTACAGTATCTGCTGAACTGTACGCCCAGACAAAGGCGAAACATGCTCATATTCACTCAAACCAGTAGAGATGACCAGAGTTTCAGGTTTCATGCTGTACCCGCAGTAGCTTATGTAACAGAATCAGAGCTGGTTGGAAATTAGCACCCATGTGACTGTTGTCCATCAGAAAAAAAAGAAGGAAGTCCGGTGACGTTATCGTTTCAGCATCAATGTCTTCACTGCCAGTAGTAGCATTAAATGAAGTCATTATTGTAACCACAAATACAAAGGCCCCCTAGCTTTCATTTCAACCCAAGCTATGATCTTTCCCTAAGCCTAAACAAGCATTTTTGTCCTGAAACCCAACCAGGCCTCAACCATGCCACTGTCACATCATAAAACAGATTACTTTCTCCTTCCAAAACCATCACAAATCAATTTCTCCCATCTGGCAGAAAGGATGAGAAAATGCTTCTATGTGTCATTTTGGAGGGTGCTTACAAACAAGGTATTTTGTCATTTAATTTAGAGACTTGTTGGGTCGTTGAGAGCAGGGAACAGTTTCCAAAACTCCTGTTGCGGTTGTGTTGAAGGACACTGACATCCGAGTTGTCAGCTGAAAAGCACTGCGTTCACCAGCGATGTTGTCAGAAAATCTAACCTTAATGTAAGACAAGCAAAGCAAACATGGATGTTGTGAAACAGATAATGTGAATTTGGTCGTTTCTTGCTTTAGTCAAAAAACTTTAGTCAAAATCCTGTATTGTATTGGTATTTCCTGTTCCTCATAAGCAAACCTTGTGAGTGTCTCCTTACAGCAATAACACTTCATCAAGTCTCAAGGTAATGTTCATACTGTTGTGAAATACATGGAAACCAGCGGCTTCCTGAAAGACTGGAAATCAATCTAAAAATTCAAAGTCCATTTAGTACCCATTCTGGAGCTTTCGATCATAGCACTTGATAACAGTCGATTCTTGACTTAAGTATTTTTTAGTCACTTCTTTGGACTTTGAACACTTACAAACCAATGACAACAAGGCAAACGCCATCTGCTGATTAGGAGTGAGAGATATGATCAGAAGCTACAGAGCAGTTGTCATTTTTTAGCTTGGAAACAGCAATTCTCTGAGGTCCATGAGGTCTGAATTTCAGCTTTCTAGTCAAGGTGGGCGTGAAGTCCATAGAGGACTGAGAAAATAGAAATGTGAACTTTCACAGTTTCATCGCAGCTGGGCAAACTCCATCTGCTGAGGAAGATCATGCGATATGATACAAAAGTTCAAATGGTCCTCTAAACTGAATGGACCTTGTGATGAGAAGGATTCTTTTTCCAAGGTCAAGAATGAAATGAGCACCTCATTAAAAAAGGCTGTGGTAGGCAGTGTAGTAATATATTGCCAATACAGGAGATCGTATTTGTGAGGAGAAGCACATCTCCTTCTACTTTACCTTTAAGATGAAAGATTTCAGTCTCACACAGCCAGCCTCCTCAAGCTCTCCATCGCTGTCAGAATGTCTAATATGATCTGATCTGAATCCAGGGCACTGAACTTGAACCTGTGCCACCCTTGTCACTGTGGTTTAACATGTGTTTCACAGCATACATGTCCTATTTAATGGACCCGTAGAAACCTTTAGAGGTTAAATGACACAAAGCATTTTCAGGTTGAGTTGATTTTCAAAGATGCATTTGCCCTGAGGAGGAAACAGTCTGTTATCAGTTTTATCTCTTCCTCATTGTCCTGGCTGTGCTCTGTCTGTCTGCCTCCGTTTCCTCAAGCTTACTCCAGCTTTCATTTTTAATATGTCCCATTTTTCTCTGTACACTCCTCTTCCTCTCTGCTCTAATCCCATCTCTCCTCCTCAAACTCCCCTCCCCAACTCGTTTCTTTCCCCAAACCCCTGTCACATGTCTGAGAGCATGCAGGACCAATCTCATAGCCTGTCATAGCTTTTCCTCTTATTCCCCTTCTCTTCCTCCTCTTCCTCCTTCATTTTTCACATTAGAGTATCTCTCCTGCCACCTCGTGCATCTCATGTGTCCTTGATGTGTTGTGCTCACATATCATATGTGGAAGACAGCAATAAGAGATAGCAGGGAGACGGTTTGTTTAATGGATGGATTGAGAAGCTTTTTTCTCTATCCGTTTCCAACTAGGTTTCCTCTCATGTATAATGGATGATGAGAGTCTCTTGCACCATTGTTTGCTGATTCTAATCAGAGTGCAGCGGCCTGTTGAATAATAAAACAGCAGGGTTAAAATGAAAATGTCTCAGAGCTTCACAGGGACACCTGCTGATTGGAGCGTAGACTACAATTGTCACAACTGTCCTTAATGTGGCCAGTTGCTTGTTACACCACTACATGTGGACACACACACACAAACAGGCACACACAGACAAAAAGAAACATTTCATCTCTTCTCTTCTGTTCTCTCTCTAGAGTATATTATAAAAAGACTGACTCACACACACATACCCAAGCGTGCACACACAAATGTCAACGATGATAACTATTTAAGGGCACATCTGCATCATTTCCTGTCTTGTAGAGTTAAGTCTGGTTTTTATTTATTTCAGTCTATTGTGCTTATTCTTATTCTTAATTTGTGTTTAATCATATTAGCACAAACTAACTGGGCCACAGCAAACCTGGAGCTAGGTTGTATTCCAGCACTGACTGGTCTCCAGGACTGCAAGTGCTCATAGGTTGTTTATTTCCTTCAGGGGCCTACTAGTGTTGTGTGAGATGAAGATATAGATCGTGTGATGACAACAGGCTGAGACACCATTATTACCACCTACCCAAGAATCATGTCAAACAGTACAGAGAGAGATTGTGGATGACAACCAAAAAAGTACAGTCAGATGCTCAAAATAAAGCCCAAACTCAGACGTTATGATGCTTGCAACTATAATTGATGTTATAAATTCAGGTTTTTATATTTTTTTACATGTTGAATTGGAATTTTGCACAATGGTTCAGGATAAAAGGAGAAAAATAATCCAATATGAGTAAGTACCTGGATTATCTGGATATGAAATCATCTCTATCAGGATATGAGATTTTGTTTATATTAAAACAGGGATTTATCCTGCATGTGAGCCTCAGGCAAAAATATCACATACAGTGTCTTATCCAATGCTATGATACACAAGCTTCAACACTGGGATGGGTTATTCTGACCATCACCATTCCCCAAATAATTACATTATAAGGCAGCATTTTCACACAGACATAAGAAAAAAGGGTGTCTGGTTTGGATCAGGCAGTGGTCTGAACGACTTTGGTCCTGCCACATTACATAACTTGATGCCTGACAAGATGAATTCTGGTGTCAGATCATCTCATGTGATCTTGCGAATCCAGCTGACTTATTGTGAAGCGAGAATAAAGGACTTAGTTTAAATAAAAGGAGGATGGAAGGAAGGATGGTGCATCAGAGAAATGTTTGGAAGAAAGTCTGTTTTCACTGCACATCAGCTCTCTGCTAGTGAGTGTATGTGAGTGTGTTTGTGTGTGCCTGCTGTGTTGGATGGGCTTTAATAATTGACAGGGCTACCAGAGAGGAGGTGAACACCCACAGATTCCCCTGTATACAGGGAATTCTTGTGCACAAGTGTGTGTGCGCGCGCGTGTGTGTATGTGTGTGTGTGCGCGCGCATGTGTCAGCAGTAGTCACCTCCGACATTAACTGCACTCGGAAAACAGGTGATTTTATGGACACAGCAGGTTATTTGTCAGGATCATGTCAATATAGATTTAATAAATTATGCATAATGCTCTTTACATCAGGTATTCAAAAAGAAAGCGAGTATTCTGACTGTATTCAATCCATATGTACGCTTGCCTTGTACTAATAGATAATTAGTGATTAACTAAGTGAAACCTTGTGTTAAAAGCCAGTTTGCATGTATAAGTACTCTCACAAACCAGCTGTGAAACAAGTATTCAAGTAAAATTAACAATACAACAATGTCTTGACGTGTGTTTTATTGCAGTGGGTGGTCTTGGAGGCACTTTGGAGGCTGTTTGGTAGTTTACACTATAGCAGGAGTCTGCTGGTAAATGACAGAAGCTGTTGTATTTCCTAAAAAGTCATGGCGTGAAAGTATCAAGTTTCACAAAATTGAAATAATCACTAGTACCTGTGCCTCAAAAGTATATTAAGCACAGTAAATGATCATCATCATCCTTGCTTTTGGAATAAGTTAAGATTAGTAGCTCACAGCATTCGAGTTACTCACATTTTCTCCTTTCCTCTCATTCTTAATTACTGTAATAAGTCGTTTTTCTCAATAGTTACTGCTGTGGTACATTTCCTCTCAGTTCCTAACCTGATAGACACTGAAAGCACATCTTTAGAGTTACCAGTCTTCCTTTTACCCTGTCTCTCTCTGCTTGTTTTTCACTCTTGTCACATACGCACTGGAGGAACATTAGGAGGTCAGTGTCATTCAGCTGTGAGACCTGGGGCTGTTTTACTAAAAGCTGAAGCCCTCTATGACAGTGAGTTTCTGCTACACGTGGCTATTTCTGTGTGTGAGTAAGAGAAAGGCCAAGAAGAACAAAAGAACTAAGCGCCAGATGCAGTACTGTTGTTATGGAGCTCACGCCATCTATTTTCAGCGCATCTCCCAGCAATCTTTTTCAGTTCCTGTCAAGGTCAAGTATTTTACTTGACAAAAGATACAGTACACACATCCACAAATACATTGTGAGTTTGTACGAGACAAGAAAACAGACACACTTACGGCCTGCCAGTTGTAATTACACCCACCAACACAAACTGAGGTCATACTGAGAAATTAAGTCAAACAATCCTTCACTCTTATCTCCTCCGGCTGTCTCATACTCTGTCTCTCTTTCAGTTTGAAGCTGCCTGAAGTGTGGAGATAAAACAGCTGCATCTTAATCTGTGGGTGGCACAAGCCTACAAAGAAGGCAATTAGGTTTATAATTTACAATTCCCTTGCCCTTCTCTCTTCTCTACCCTGCCATTTCCTCTCCTTTCACATTCACCCCTCCTTTCCACCCGTGAATTAATGTCTTTATGTGTGTTATTGTGTGCGTGTGTGTGTGCGTGTGTGGGTGCGGGCGTGCGTGCGTGTGTGTGTGTGTGTGTGTCCACAGAGCAGCGCGAGCATTTGGAGAGTACCTGTCCCACACACACCCTGAAAACCGAAACGGATCAGGTCAGCGTCTCTGCCATCCTACCATTTGTCCATCCTTACGTCCTGCTCTGTGTATACCTTTGTGGTCATTAATTCTACCTCCACCTGCTACACCTCATCCACTGTTGAAATGCCACGCTGCGATCATTCGTGTATCACTGTAACAGCTGATAACCAAAGAAAGATCTTCCCCTCTGTGAAATCCTCAGCTTGTCCTCTTATTTTTCCTCTTTCTTCTCCTTGCTGTTTCACACCTTATTGGATTTAGCATTCTGTAACGCTCATATTTGTCTTCTCGCTATCATACTAGCTCATCTTCTGTGTGAAACTTTGGTGGGTCCCGACCCGGAGTCGCCAAGTGACACGATTGGACCCAACAACAACAACCACCTGCATCCCTGCTCCAACACCACCAAGGGCTGTGAGGACAACCAGGAGTCCAGCCTGGTGAAACCGCCGCTGGGCTTAGACCAGCCACCTCCCCCTTCCATCACCATCTCTACCAAGCCATCGCGGCTGTCCCTCGAGCGCAGTTTCTCAGCGGAGGAAGACCAGCAGAAGTGTGTTGAGTGCACCCTGCAGCCTGCCCGCGTGTACACCATCACCACCCAGCGCGGTATGCTGATGAGCAGCGGCCGGGGCAGCAAGGAAAGCCTAGAACTGGACGTCCTGAAGGAAAAGTCGGGGAGTCGCGGGGTGGGATCCAGAGGTGGCTTGATCCAGCCCTCCACTTCCCCTTCCTCCACCTCATCATCTCCAACCCAGTACCACCATGCCAGCAGCAGTCGTGGCACCAGCCACCATCATGGCAAAGATCACCACGGCAACCATCACCACGGAAACCACCATGGCGTCTCAGGCGCCAATGTACCCTCCAGCAGTGGAGGAAGTAGCGGGGCAAGTGTAAGCAGCAGTAGCAACCAGCAGCATCAGCAGTCTTTAGCGGTCGCTGGATCCCACTCCCACCATGCATCACACCACAGCCACCACCATCACCTGTCTCAACCCCCGCTGCAGACCTCCGTCAGCGCCCACAACATCCGCAGCTGGGGCGAAGGTGGAAAAGGGGAGGCTGAGTGCAGCGGGCTGGCCTGTGACTCATGCAGCGGCGCCCCCTCGCGGAGCCAGGGCTCCCTGGACCTGGAGAGCGCTTCCCGAGAGGCAGGCAAGCAGCACCGACGCCTAGAGCGGATGTGGAGTGTGGACCGGGTGACTGGGCTGGAGAGAGGTGAGAGGGCGGAGAACACAGAGGAAGGAAGAGGCGCTGAATTCCAAACAAGGGCGGGAGGGGCTTTGCTTTACGAGCCCGTGGATGGGTTGAACGGGTTTGGCTTTGGACCAGAGATGAAATAGCATTTGACTAATTTCAAGAAAAACACACACAGTGAACGCGAGGGCAGTGAGATCTAGCTGATATTGGTATGGTCAAAATAACAAGAACACCTAATAACATACTTCCTTTTTGAAGCTAATAATGTTTTATCTTTATATTTTGAAAATCATGATAACAAATGGCAAAATTTAGGAAAATATCATTAGCAAAAAGAAGCAGTGGTCAAAAGTAGATTCTCCCCAACAGGAAGAAACAGCTCTCCACTTGCATTCTCAACAGAAAATGAATATCATAAGCTTCACATAAGTACAGTAATATTTTTTAAGGGGTACCTGTATTGGATTGCATCACACTGGGAGGTGTTCTTGTTATTTTTACCATTGCCTGATTGCAAGTTTTAGTTAAAAATGAAGCGTGCATTTAACCTTGCTTCCCCATTAGTATCGTGTTTGTGACAGTTTAATTATATTTTGCAGTCACTGTAATAACTCTGGGCTTTGTGGAAGTTTTAGGACCACCTCATTGAAAAACAAGTAACAAATCACGCTTAGTAAGGAATAACTAAGAAACTTTGCAGTCGATTTCTCATTTTAGGTTATTATACTGTGAAAAATATGTTGAATTGATTCAATCTTCAGTTCAATTCAATATTACTTTATTCATCCTGCGAGGGGAAATTCCGAATCTTACACAGAGCTTAGACCGACGTTTGTATGCAGTTTGGCGTCTGTTGAGAGTCAGCCAATATTACTGCTTCGACGCTCTTTTCCAAATCTATTTCGTCTCCGGTCAGGTGGGGATTTGAGAGTTTGATGTTGGATGTGACGTGGTGGTCCTTATTTCTGACTCTTCGTCTCTCTCCTCTGTTGTCTCCTTCTGTGTGTCTCCCTCTCTCCATTTGTGGAGTGGTGGACTGTGAAGTGCTGTTGCTGGTTTTGTGCTTCCATATTTCTAATATATTAATGACAACATTTGCCACTATGGCACACTGAATTTTCTCTTTTTCACTTAACCCTGGAATCACCATTTCTCTCTCTAATTGCAGAGGACACTAACTGGTTCCCCAAGGAAAATATGTTCAGCTTTCAAACTGCCACAACAACCATGCAGGCGTGAGTGTCCAACCTTCAAGCACACACATATGCACACACACAGTCACATTTACGGTGTATGTTGTGTCTGAAAGGTGAGGCTGCTGTGTTCACACAATTCAGAATCTGGGTCAATACGTGGATCGGTGACATCAGTCCGACATCTAATAAGTGGAATTACAGGTGTACACTTTTCATCTTGTATTAGATGCTTGTTAGGCCATGTCCAGAGCACAAACTCAGGCTCAGTCAGTGTATAAAAGGGGTTCATTTGGCCCATTAAAGAAGCCACATATGTACCAGTACCAATTATGTGGTGCTGGAAGCATTTAGACTTTTTATTCATGTAGGTCAACTATGACACACTCTTTTAGCCTCTGTCTCATTATGCCTCTTCCAGTTCTTCCTTTCTGTGTTTTTGGACTCACTGCTCACTGGTGCCTAAACTATGTTTTCTCTCCCTCTCTCTCTCTTTTTGCATGCTAATTAATCATGGGACACTCAAACAGGATATCGTGAGTATACTTCCCTGCTTGCTTCCTTTTTCTCCTTAGCTTGCTTACCTTTTGTTCTTAACTGCTGTTCCTTAACTTTGATGTCTACCATTTAACCTCCATCCTTGGCCTGGGTGAGGTCTGTGGATATATATACGTGTATGTGAGTGTGAGCACTTGTACATCTATCTTTGTGAGGCAATTTGAGTTTTAGAGGAGGATGTTTTTTAGAAAGTGATGGTGTTTTTGGCTAAGGTCAAGGTTGGGATAAGGAGCTGGGCAATGCATAATGTCACTGAGGGCTCTCACAAGCATAGAAGTACAAACCTGTGTGTGTGTGTGTGTGTGTGTGTGTGTGTGTGGCTGGATAGATGAGTCTGAGTAATTCTTTGTATCAAAAGCCCTTTGTTGTGTTGGTTATTCTGTCCATACTAACACCAAGACAGCACACATGCCCAAGAAAGAGAGAGAGAGAGGGGAAAAAAAACAAAAACAAAACATTTTCAAGATTAACCAATCACCATGTGATTAACAGTTATGGATTGTCAGGTAGAAGCCCAGTCAGTACAAATAAGGTCTTTTCATTCAAGTAAAAAAAGCCAAAGGGGTAAAAAATTGAGTTACAGGATTTTCATGCAACAGCAGGGATAAAGTTCAGTGTATTCCACTGCAGATGAGTCAGTCTGCCAAGCTCAACTCAGGAAAATGTCCGTCTGAGTGTTGGCTGACCTAAACGCTGTCAGCTCGCGTCCGCCCAGCAGTTCTGTCAGTTTGGCACGCACACCTGCCCTCGCTTAGGACACAGCAATAGACAGAGTTTGGTGGTGTAAGTTTTTTGTGGCAGTCATGTTAGTGCTCTAATCCTGCTCCACAGTCATCACCAATTAGCACTGAATCTGTGCTCGCTCACTTCAGACGTGTGGAGCTGACTTTGGCAAATGGCTCTGGAGAGATTTGTTGAGAACAAGTATTTATAGTGCTAACATGTGATCCCTCATCCCTTCTGGTAAATCTATTACCGGAGTTGTGTTTAAAAAGAAGTCCTTTTTTAGCTAATTTGTCCCATAAAACGTCAATTATTGTATGTAAATCAACTGTCAAATCATCCCTGAGTCTATAGTCTAGCTGAGAAGTAGGTTAAGCAGTCAGATAAATCTCAACATAATAGTGTGTTATGCCAACACCAAGCAAAGCCTTGACATTTCATACTACACAACCCCTGCTCCAACCACCCTTCCCTAACTAAACCCAACTAACCCAAGCCGCTCTTGAACGTTTTCTAGTTTTTTGTGTGTTGACCAAGCTAACCTGTGGCTACTATCTTAAAATAAATGTTGGGTGTTTAGTCAAAATCCTTGCAATTAAAAGATAAAGCTGGTGATGTGAATTTTCCTTTTTGTCAACAATTCCCATGAAAAGGCCTTTTTTGTTGTCGAACAAGCCTACAGCCCTGTTGGCGGTTTTATGAGGATATTGCATGGATGTATTACAAAAACTAGATACTGGCCCAAAAATTAACAGTTACACCACTGGTCCTGCCAATGAGTTCCTGCTCGAACTTTACACTGGGATGATATCATATACTTTAGAGCTTAGCTTTGAGAGTAATAATTAACCTTATATAGTAAATCCGTTGGCTATACCAAGGCACAGCGGTGCTCTGAGTAAAGGGAGGACTATGTAAAAGTTTGGGTACCTCAAGAGATTTTAGCTCTCTGATAACATTTACCAGGGACTCTGTCCTTAATGTGCCTGATAGTGCTATGGCTTGTTCACAATCATTGTTAGGAAAGGCCAGGTGATGCAAATTTAAGACCTTTACAGATACTATGACTCCTCAAAACTTGTTCCAACAAGCAGCAGGCACTGGCTCCGCTGAGCAGCTGCCTAGCACTCTGGAAATTTAAATAATTGATGTCCATGAAACAGCAAAAAGCATTTTCAGGAAGTTTTTTCCTCAACATGTAATGCAATCAAGAAATGGCAGTTAACAGGAATGGTGGAGATCTGGAAGACCCCCTCTTTGACTGCAGAGACCCTCAGAAGATGGTGCACTGTTCTACTGTGCAGCACCTGCACAAATATGACCTTCTTGGAAGTCTCTTCAGAAGAAAACTTTCCTGCATGTTTACCACAAAATTCAGCATTAGAAGTTTGCAAAAGAGCATTTAAACAAGGCTGATGCATTTTGAAAACAAGTCCTGTGGACTGATGAAGTTAAAATAGAACTTTATGGCCACAGTAAACAAAAGGTATATTGGAAAAGGATGCATAATTTCATGAAAAATAGAACTCCAACTGTTGAGCACAGGGGTGGATCGATCACGGTTTGGGCTTGCATTGCAGCCAGTGGCACAGGGAACATTTCACTGGTGGAGAGAAGAATGGATTCATTTAATTCAAGCAGATTCTGGAAAGAAACATCACACAGTTTGCAAAAAAGCTGAAGATGAAAAGAGGATGGTTTCTACAGCAGGATAATGATCCTTAACACATCTCAAACTCCACAGTGGACTGCCTCAAGAGGACCAAGCTGAAGGTTTTGCTGTGGCCCTCACATTCTCCTGACCTAAACATCATCGAAAAATCTATGGATAGACCTCAAAAGAGCAGTGCATGAAAGGGGGCCCAAGACTCTCACAGAACTAGAAGCCTTTTGCAGGAAGAATGGGTGAAAATCCAGCAAACAAGAACATAGAAACTCTTAGCTGGTTCGAAAAAGCCTTCACAGGCTGTGACATTTGCCAGAGGGGGCCCTTTTTTTTTAAATGGTAAAAGATATAATTACAAAAGTAACCTTACTTGAAATATTAAAAAGGTATATAATCTGTACCTTAATGCTGTTTGGAAATCAGGTCATCTTTTACTTGCTTGGTAAAGAAATGTTCTCCAGAGGTGCCCAAACTTTTACAGAGAGATGGACTCATTGTCATATTCAGTTTTGGTCTTTTTATGGGATTTGTTGACAGTAAGAAAAGTAAGGAATAATGCCAACCTTGGCCATTAAAATGACATTTTGTTTTTGGGTGAATTTTACATGTTATGTCCCACTACTTACCCAGAGTCAAAGTACTCAAAGTACAAACAACAATTTTGTTAAGCATGGTTGGAGATGCTCCATTTCTAGCACTGTCTCTGCTGACAAATGTTAATCAGCTTCACAGGACTGTAGGGTCGCACTTTTCCTGAATAACAACAATGAAGTCAGTTGAAGACACAGTCACACATTGACAGTGATGCATTTCACGCCATGTTTGTACTCTGACACATAGAAGTCCAGCTTGAGCCCAGTGGGGTATCATTATCTGTTACAGCCAGAACAATTTCAAAGTTTCACAATAGCTGATTTAAATCAATCAAAGGCTTCCACAACAACTTTGCTGTCTTTGCTAGTGGATTACAGCCTTAACATACAACATGTTGCTTCTCGAGTCCACAGATCTCTATGATCTGAATTAAGGCTAAAATAAAATCTCAACAACACATCAAGAACAATAAAATTCCCCAAAAACAAACCTATTCTTCTAAAATGAAGTACAATGACCAGAAAGGCACGAGGTCACAGGATCAGTGTCTCTATTGGAAGATGGATTATAGTATGCAGACCGACGCATTTGTTGCAGGGGTGACGAGAAAATACCACTTGAGCTGTTGCTGCGATTTGAATTTCTGGTCTTTCTAGTCAATGCTAGCTGCTGCCTACCGACAACTGCCTCCCCTTCCCAGCCAAATAAACCCTGCAGCTAAAAACCCTGGCATTAGCCTCCCCGCACTGTCCTACCCCATGCTACGCCAGCATTCATCCACGCTCATCCCTTTAATACTGTGCCACGTCCTGGCAGGGCTTTCCGGGGATTTGTGAAGAGAAAAAGGAGTGAGAGGGAGCAGAATTCAGCAGAAGTCATCCAGAGGTACGAAGCATCCTCCCGTCAGGGTGTGCTTTGCTGGAGCGTCGTTTGCACTTGTTTCTGGCTGTAGCTAGCGTTGTCTCTTATTTACAGCCGTGTCTAATCTGACTCAGCCAAAGAGTCACAATGTGGCACTTGAAGGTGTGAGGACGTCAGCAGCTTTCAAAGGGATCTGCTGACTGGACGCCCGGCTACAGTGCCCCACTTTCAAGGCCAGATTTGTACTGCCAAACACAGTGAATTGTATCTTTATTCTGAGACAAAAGATCGAAACAGGCACATACTGGTTTGGTGGTTAAAAAATAAATAAATTAATTTAAAAAAATCTACTTGTATTGTGGATTCTACTCAGCCACACCTAGATTGACTGCACTGGCTGCAAACCCATACCTAATCTGTGAGAATGGTTTTGGAAAATGGTTTGGATAACAAACTGGTATGTCCAAGCACCATTTGTTGTCAGATATTTTGGTTTTATCCTCATAATTTGAATTTTCCCTTAAAGTAAAAACAAAACAAAAAAGAGAGTGGGGGACCACAGAGTGAGATTCTGTAACACTTGCAGGAGTAATGACATCAGTGACAAGTTCAGAAGCTATCCCACTCAGGCCCAGATGCTCCGTCACACAGGGGCAGATGGTGAATATGACACCATGCAGTCCATCTCAATTCCTTTGACATCTCAGTGTCATCCATCTGCAGTGTCAGTGCATTCACATTGTGTGTTATTTCATCAAATTGAGTGATTTGAACACGAGGAAAAAATAGCCCAACAAACTTTTAGGAGCACTTTGCCTCTTTGCTCTAAAATCCACTGGAAAATAAATCCTCCATTGACCTGAAACTTACAAGATTATGTCTTATCACACTGAGGCCATGTCCAGCCTGAGGCAGTGAAACATTAAAATCCATGTTTTTTTTTAAATTTGTGTCTTTTATCTTCTCTAAGATGGTTGTTTGACCACCAAAATCAACTCAAAACAGTAAAACCAGCTCAGAGTCAATAAATTAGAAGTCCCTGCTCTTGTGTTGCAGTGTGAACAGGGAAAGTTACCCATGAGGCCTGAAGTTTCTGACTCGGTAGAACACTTTGTTCAAACAACACTTTCAAAACAGCAGAAAGTTTCATTTCAGATAAGAAAATAAACACGAGTGTGAATGAAAAATCTTTGAATCATAAGCATTTTAAATGCATCTGCATTAGACATGACCTAAGTCACAAAGCAGAGCACAAATTATTAGTCAAATGTAGTTTGCAGGCAGTACTTCTGTCGAGTACCAGTGATGGCAGAGGATGATCCTCATCTCCACATACAAGACGATTGTCTGTAAAAACCACAGCAGAGCACATATCAGCACTGCTCTTCATCATCCCCTGTGATCTCAGAGTGCTTTTCATCATAAAAACTCCTAAGTGCTCTGTACCCTTTTGATGTGAGGCATTCACTTCCCTCTCTTTCATGCACCACTATATGCAAACAATGAATCTGGCTCTTTTCTTTTGATTTTCTGAGTTTACTTTAGTACACTGTGAGATACTTCTATGTTACTTGATTATTTCCATTTTATGCTGCTTTACTTCTATCCCACATATCAGAGGGAAATATTATTTATTTGAGAGCGTTAGCTACATAGTTATGCCTACACATCAATGCATCAATCATATATTTTTTATAAAATGAGTCATTCTACATACAGATTACTTTTATTTTCGGTACTTTAGATTTTAATGCTATTACTTAGAGTGGAGTATTATTATAGTGTGGTATTGCTACTTTTACTTAATTATCTGAGTAATTCTTCTCCCACTGCTGATCAGACATTTTAGCTGCCCACAGAGATCCCCTTATAGTTTGCCAAATTGAATGCATCACTCAGTGTCCGATCTTTAAAATGACCATTGACTGCATTACTATAATAAGAACAAAGCTGCTAAACAGATATTTATGCAAAAATTACTACTCAACTACTACTCTACTCAGTTACTACTTTGAAATATGAATCCCCAATATGTCATATTAATTTAGGAGATAATCGCTTACTTCAGACTGTATTACATTGGTATGTCCATTGCATTAATTAGCAGAAGAAACAGGGGCAGGCAGTAGACAATCAAAGTAAGTAAAAGGTGACAGGAGAAAATACTGAATGTATAAACAGGTTATAGAGAGTTACAGAGAGCTAAAGAAGGACCAGACAGATTGTCTTTAGTTAGAGGTGGAGGTGGACATGGCTTCTCCCACATTCCCTCTCTTTCTGTCCAAATCTCATTAACGGTCTCCACACCTCTGCTTTGTGGGCAGCTGAGGACAATCCAGGTGAAAAGATGTCTGTCTGACTCTGTCTGTGTGTGAGTGTGTTTAAGATCTCTTTCTCAAAGTACAAAGTAACAGTGATGTCACTTATCTCTAAGTAATACCAAGTTATAGTCGCTCCTTGTTAAGCCATGTTATGGTTTAATGCAATTTGTGTCGCTTGTGAAATTAGCAGTGAAATTCCTTGTTTGATGTTGCAAGTTTACTGTTGTTGACATTTTGTATGGAGGTAAACTCGGGACAAAGAGACTCCAAAGACTTTTTTTTTTTTTTTTTCCCCCTTTTATGTTGCTTCTATTTTGATGTGCTTCTCCACTGCTGGATCAACATGGACCCGCTCGCACAAACACACACTCACAAACTACATGCAGAGATCATTAATCATGAGTGTTGACTGGTAGCTTGGTGCACTGAAACTGTGTGCAGAGGCGACATGGGAGGCAGGCAGAGAGATAAAAGCTTGTTTATCTGGGGCTCTTGCATAGAACATCATGTCAGGATCAGGCAGAAAGTCACAGAGAAAAACTATACAGTCCCTTTGTTGTTATTTAAGACGCTAAGTGGATTTCAAGTGGAACGTGGTAATGCAAAGCCTTTATATTTAATTACTTATAGACTACAAAGATGTGGTTTTGTCAGAGCAGCATAATGTTGCTAGGAGACGTGAAAACCCTTGTCTACTTTTAGTAATACAAATAGTAAGACCCTGCAAGTAGAAAACATAGAGAAACAACCTAGATGTGTCTGTAGCCGTGCTACTCAGCTATAACAAAGCAATTTCTATGTGACCACATGTGATGAAAAACACATTTTTCTGAAATAAAGGGCTCAATAATGAAATAATATAAACTAATACGGCTTTACTCTTTGACTAAATTGTTTATTTTCGAAGTTAATAAACATTTCCCAGCGTACATTGCGGGCCCACATATGTGTATGATTGTACAATGTGACTGTTAACAGCAGCGTGAAGCAGATCTATAGCCATTACAATCCTGCTCCATCGGGCGGGCGCCACAGTTCTGCACCCGTGAGTCTCCTGATGAATATGGACGTCGACAGGCAAAATATTTTTCATCGTAGAGAATCATTAGCCAGTGATTAGCCTAAATGAAATAGCCTAGATTCTTCATAACTGCATTTGAATAAGGAAGATGAGGAAAGCCAGCATAGTGCATCGAGGTCCCTTTCAACCAAGGATGGAAAGCAGCAGTCAGCAGTCACATCCTCGAGCAGATTAAGGTAGCCTATGTAAAGGTGGAAGTTATAGCATCTCATAGCATCTGTGTGAAATTGGTTATGACCAGTACGATCATAGAAATTTTATAGGAATACTACAGGAAACGATGTGTCTCTGCGACATGTCACTTTGATCGTGAAAGAGAAATTACACTATGGAATGTATGGGCTACAATATAGCACAGAATGAAGTGTTTAGAGTATACAGTTCAGAGAATATTATAGATCCAAGACAAACCTGACAAAAGGGCAGACCTGAGAGAATCAGGCTGTGTTTGACAAAATGTCAATGTGTTTGCTGTTCAGCACCACAGACAGCACCAGGAATTCATCAATACACAGCACAGTTAGACCGCTAATACTTCTGCTCCATGTTTGGAGTCATAGATTCCAACTTACACAAACCTCAGAAAAGGGATCAGCGAGTCAGACAGACTAGACTCAACTAGTGCTCTGCTGCTGGGGGGTGGAGAAGGGGCATTGCAGGTTAATAATGGAGATGTATTTTGATCATTTGGTCACTAACAAGGGGGGTGGCGTCCCCTCGCAAATCACCTACTGGTGATGAGGTAGACTTTGGGAAAAGAAATAAAAGCATAGCACTTCTGTCTGAACTCTGCGGTGTGTGTATGAAAGTAGGGATGTGACCTAAAATGTATATTATGGCAATATTTTTGCTAGCAGCTTCTATGGGATCTCCTCTGTATATTTATGGCACAATGTAATGCCCAGTATGTGACTCAGTCACTATTCTTTGACAAATCCAGTACTGATCAGGCTCTTGTCTCAAAAATAAATGAAATCGCTAATGCATGAAACCAAATTACACCCGGGTCAAACACAGACACCATCTGCAAAGCAACATCTCATCTGCCTGGAACAAAGTGACTAAACACACGCTATCATGCACCAGTCTGGCGAAATAAACTCCCTCTGATGTGTTTACTCGAAGAGCAGATGCATCAGCAACTACAAAATACGAAAGTAGGGTTTCCCTTTAGGCTGCTGTTACATGAATGTCCAGTGTCTCATAAATCTAAACTACAAAGGATGAAAAGAGGTACTTAGGCAACGTGGTACAGTGGTACACTGCACCCACACTGCTCCTGTAGGAAGTGTTTTCCTCTCACATTGACAAGGAAATGTGTATATTTACCTACAATTACAGGATCTCCTTGTTGACCTCTTTCAGCAGAAATAGACGCTTGACACTAAACTCTCCTCTTTTTGTCTTGCCTGCTTTTACTTCCCGCCCACCCCTCCCTCTTCCCCCTCTTTCTCCTTTACATTTCGGTTCTTCCTCTGTCCTCCATTATCCCTCCTCTGCTTTGATTTCTCTACCCACAGGAACTTCCGGAAGCATCTTCGGATGGTGGGCAGCAGAAGGATTAAAGCACAGAGTGAGTCAGAGATGTGTGTGTGTGTGTGTGTGTGTGTGTGTGTGTGTGTGTGTGATGTTTGCTCAAATTGACTGTGACGTTGTTCACCCCGCCATCATTCGTGTTCTTTCTCTGTTTTCTGGTGTGTTTTTGCATGTGTGTGGCACCAAACGCTGCTGCTTTGCTGGGATTCCGTAATGCTCTATTGCATTTCCTTGAGGATTATATATGCATCAGTGTGTGTTTGATACGCCAGCGATATGAGTCTGTGCATGTGCGAATGTATGAGTGTGGAAGCTGAAGACGGTCTTTTCCTCTTGCATCGCTTTAAATGTTTGGGCCTATTTTTGGTTGGTTGGTTGTGAAGTTTGAAGACGAATTGTTTTTTAAAGGAAAGTGATGATTGGTAATAATGGAAGGGCGTGTGTGGATTGGATAGCAATGTGAGGGGGATTTTGGGATGTGACTGGTCTGCAATCTGTTCGCTTGTTTGACCTAGAAAATTAAATAGAAAGAAGATGTTGAAGGAAGCCAGCTAAACGAGTTAATGAATAAAAATGTTGGTTTTATTTGTGTCAAATTTTCTTTTCATGTTCAGATGACCAATCGGGAATAGTTCTCACAGAAATATGAGGAAATTATACAATTTGTGCAATCATAGTCCAGGACTATAGGGTCAGAAATGAAATGGTTAAAGGTGGCTTATAACAATGTCAGCCGTTTTAAAATTGGACCTTAGTAGACTTTTGCACTGTGGACATATACTAAAACCCAAAATATCGTTGCTGCTGACAGTCATGTCAAACTTGTCCACACCTCAGACCTCCCCTGCTGTGAGGAGGATCTAGTTCTCCTCGAGCCAATTTCTTCTTCAGGCAGTTTCTTCTCACATCTCTGCATTGCTTTGGGTGAGCTGACATTCTCCTTATGGTCAACAAATTTGGTGGCAAGGCTGCAGGTTTGATTGAGCCAAATAAAATAAATCATATATAAAGGAAACTGGGCCGAATCAAGCCTGAGGGACTTAAGAGACATTACAGCCCTATCAATCATGTTCTGACTATAAAAGTCAAAGCTCTCCTTAAGATGACAGAGTTATTTGTGACGTTGGGATCACAAAATATGGCAAAGTATTATATTATGATTAAAAAACATTTTCTAAAAGGCAACCTTGTGATGTCTGTGTCACCAAAAAATGTCTTTTTATTTCATGTGGAAAAAAACTAGTTGTTGACCTCGAATGTATCAGCAAACGTAAAGACATTTGTACTTGAAAATATCAAGCTGGTATGAGCAGCAAAATGAGAAGCATTAGAGAGGATCCATCAGCCTAGACACTACAGAGACCCAAAAAAAAAAAAAAAAAAAAAAAAAAAAGTACAGTGCCTTGAGGGACACTCTTGATTAACCGCGCCGAACACTTTCAAGTGGTCTAAAAACACTCTAAGAGCACGGTTATTACTGCTCAAATCAGAGCTGATTTAATTGACGGGGCATAGCTCAATAAATCTGTGAAACGAGAGCAGTCCTTTTAAATCCATACTGATGATCACGCAGGCAGAGATGAGCAACAGGATTCTTCATAGTGTTAAAGAAATAGGATTGTTAGAAGACTGTATGTGTGTTTGGCAGTTTGTATATGCAGGCATTTGTTTGTGCAGAGGAGGGATGGCATTGTTTGTACACTCTTGTGAACTTGTAGCTGCATCCGCCTTTGCACTTCTGTGTTCTCGATGGTGAGTGTACAGAGGAAGCAGCCAGTCTGCGGGCTTGTTAGTGTGTGTGTATGTGTGTGTGTGTGTGTGTGTGTGTGTGTGTGTGTGTATGACTATCTCTCCCCGCCTGCACTAGCATTCGCTGAGCGTAGATCGAAGAGTTTCAGCCGTTCCTGGAGTGACCCCACCCCTGTCAAGACTGACTCTCCTCATGAACCCAGAGACAGTGAGTTAACACAGATTTGTGCACACGCATGTACACACACACACATGCACACAGAGATGCTGACACACACAGTGCTGTACAACTGCTGTAGAGAAAAAAAGTTGCAATTAAAAACTGATGAAAAAAGGCTTTACCTCTGAAGTAACCAACCCACATTTACAGACTAGGCAAAACACAGACATTCATTAATGCCAGTGTGTGTGTGTGTGTGTGTGTGTGTGTGTGTGTGTGTGTGTGTGTGTGTGTGTGTGTGTGTGTGTGTGTGTGTGTGTGTGTGTGTGTGGCAAATTTTGAGCAAATGCTGCAATGGTACAAAACAATTTGCATTGCAATGAAGAGCATACAGGGACACATTCATGAGCCAGAGCTTTGAGAGCATACAAGGACATTGTTGAGGTTTTAAGCCTCCCAGGGGAATTTTATTAGAAAGTGTGAGCGAGCCGTAGGTTTTTTGTTTTTTTGGGGGGGTTTGTTTGTTTTTTTTGCTGGGCAAATTATCAGTTTGTTGCATGCATGGACCCTTAAACTGAGGGAAGAAAAAGTCAAAAATTGACCAGGACCTGTGAGGCCTTTTAAATAATGTTAAACAACGTTTTTGTTTGTTGACAGACATAACAATGAATTAAATGTCATATTAACTGCCAGACACAAACAAAAACACCTTTAAAGAACTAAATCAAAAAGCGCTTAAGTGTCCTCTTGTCCTCAAGCGTTTACAATCTGCCCAAACAGCTGCAGTGAGAATTGTGGGAGCGTATTTTAAACAATGCATTCAATGCAAATTACCCATCTGACTCTTTGTGCCCTCACATCTTGACTGGCAGATTGATTACAGCTTCAATTAGCTTTTTGCTAACTCAATACTTTCGTGATTAATTAATTTGCCTACACAGGTGGTTCATACGGAGATGAAAGCCACTTAGCACTTAGTATTTGTCAGCCATAACAAAGGTCTAGTAATCAGAACTTTGATATATGAGCCAACTTCCAGTAAAGCCGGAATGAGGCCAGATCATCCGGAGATTCGGAGGTCAACCAGTGGAAAAGTGTTTCTTAAGGCGGAGCAAAGACAGACTGCAATATACAAAGTACAGTACACAGTGAAGAAGGTGACAAGTGCTGCTGTTTGCAAAAGTCCAAAGTATGGGGTTGTACAAGTAGGTACAAATTTGAGGTAGCTGTACTTCCATTTTGGGAGATTTCCTACTTACAAAATGTATCAGTAGGAAAGATTGTACTTTTTCTCCACTATGTTTATCTGACCATTATTGTTATTAGTTGCTTATTATTTTTTATTTCATTAATCATTCACTTTTGTTCCTTTTTTTCAACTTTTTCTTTTTTCCTTCCTCAGCTGATTTGAAATCATGAAAATCCTAAAACAGGAAAGCTAACTCTTTTACTTTTGATATTTGGATACATCTTTGCATATTACCTTTTAAAATATGACAGCCAATGCAGCTTCTTCCATAAATGGCCAACTGGGAGGTGGTCTAATATGCTGGTGCCAAGCCATTTGTTCATTCTGATTCCCTGTGATTTTTCTTTCCCTTATATCCTGTGAAGACCCACCCTACTCTGCCTGTGATTGGCTCCGACCCTGACATTTTTTTCTAACCCTAACCAAAGCAAAGAACACCAGCCAATCAGAGGGACAGTGGGCAGATTAGCCTAGTATTTTTATTAGTGTTTTCTTACTTGAGCTACTTGAAAGATAAAGCCACTTTTCATCAAATGTCTATGAGTTATCGTGTCTGCAACCTGTACCACAGACACATACCAAATAGGACTGATATGACAATATGCTACTGCAGACCTCTGTTAAATTAAGGTGCCACATCATAGTTTTACAACTCAGCTGCTGGTTTTGGCAGATCAAGAACTAACACACTGAATATCCATGGACATAAAAACACAATCGTGTACAAACTGGCTGTCTCTGCTGTTGACTCTGACCTTGTCCATCTGTCTCCCTATGACCGTGAGTCTTTCTTCAACTTTGTGATGCTTCTCTCTCTGTGAGTATGTCTTCCAGAATGGAGTGTGTGTCTCAGTCTGAGTGTGTCGAGCTGGTACAAATGACGCGAGGACATGTGTGGAGTGTGTCTCAGTGTTTCTGAAGGGCTTTGAATATGTGAATCAACACACACTGTTTGCATGTGCTGTTTGTCTATGTTAATGTCTGAGTATCTGTGGTTTTTTGTGTTTTTTCTCCACCTCCATCTTCAGTGTTTCTGTGTTTCAGAGTGTGATGAAAGATAAATGAACTCAATGTCTAATGTGTGGCTGATGCCTCTTTCTTCCTCTTTCTTGAGGGAAATGTATCATTCTGGAGGAGCGACATTGTCTGTCTTGATTGTCATTTTCCTCTTTTTCCATACTCTTCTGCTTCAAACTGACATTTCCCTGTTACCTTTTTTATTAGAAGTCTTTACTAGCAGTCTTTGAACAAGAACTTGACTGATTCTGCATTTTTGAGGTCAATCTCAACATATTTGAGAGGTGGTATTTCAGTTCATCTATGATTCGCTGTCACAGTAGATTCCGATCAGAGAAGAATGACTTCATACAATAGGCTCTTTATTTAAACCAGGTGGAAACACTTTCCCAATTTCGTCCTCTGGGAGATCAATAAAGGATTATCTTATTAATTTTGTACAGGACAGCAGACACATTGACACGTTATTTTAGGAAAAGCACAGGTGTTGCTAATAATACAGTGATGGCTTTCTGTTCTATTTAAGTGTCATAATTAGCAATGGTGGTTATCCATCATGTAGAATATCCTGAACCAGGAACTGAAGCAGCCATCGTTAATGTCATTAATTACACCTTTGCTTTTCTTGCTGTAGCACGCCAACATGTCTGCCACTAACTAGAGTAGGATTTTCCTTAAAAAAACAATACAGCATACATACAAACGATCACGAAACGATACAAACGATTAACAATCACGCCATTCCATTTAAGGGGAAACTATCTCAATGAGCATTGTTATTAATCAAAGCTCTTCTTATGTGTGATGGAATCGTTGGTTCTATAGGATAATTGAACTTGACACCTCATTAATAAATCCCCTCTAGGTGTGAACTAATTCAATAGCTGTCTAGCACCATAATCCAAGGTTATACAGAGGCCCAGTACGGATTCATTCAATGACAAGCTAATATGCTAATGCCCGCCTCTGTGTCATCATCATTTTTTTTGGCATCTATTAAAAGTCGAATAGCATTGGTCCCCAGAAAGTACACACCCTTTCTGACCCTTTCTATCAAAAACATTCAGATTCCTCCTAAGGAGTCCAACGATTTCAGCGATGCAGAAAATATGGACAGAATCGCAGAATTTGTTCAAAAAAAAGAATCAACTCTAAAATGTGGAATATGGCAGAAATGACCAAAATGTGGGTGCAATTTCTAAAAATCAGGGTTTTCCCTATCTTGATAAGTGTTTTTTCACAGCGCCTAAGGCACATTAACAGAAAAAAAAACTACTACTCAAAGTCAAAAAGCCCCTCTGAGAGAGAGAAAGAAGCAGAACGCTAGCAAGAGCTCATCACTTCAGCAAACTCTCAGAAGTGTAAACACAGATGCAGGACGTGGGTTTGTTGAAGACTTTGTGGCTGTATGTGCAGAGTCAGATATTTTGTTAGGAAAAAAAAAAAAAAAAATCAAAAGGCTACATCGGTTTCTGGTCAAGTGAGCGTAGCCCGAACAGCAGAGTAGCCTCCATCAGATCCACTTAAC
The DNA here is from genome assembly GCF_039877785.1 of Chaetodon trifascialis. Lineage (NCBI taxonomy): Eukaryota > Metazoa > Chordata > Actinopteri > Chaetodontiformes > Chaetodontidae > Chaetodon > Chaetodon trifascialis. Next base: position 12,729,290 of record NC_092075.1, read on the forward strand.
CAATGCACCAGTTAACCAGTTCCAGCTGCACGTGGAGGCTGTCCTGCAGAAGATCTATTAATAAAATAATGTTAAAAAACAGTGCAAAGATGTGCTGCATCAAATTAATTAATATTCATTAAAATTTGGATATTTTCTGATTGAATTGTTGAACTTTTATTCGTCCACTGCATGATTAGACACCCTTTCTGATGACAAAATAAGCTGAAATTGCTGTGTTCACTACACTGTTTAGTTGATTTAGTTTTGTAAGATAACAGATTAAAAAGGGTGAGGGTAACATCTCATAAAAGCACAACTTGATAACACATAACCCTACCTTCTTAGAATAGCCAATGATAATGCCAGTTTTCATAGCTCTCCTTGTTAGCCGATGCCAGAAATCCTGCTGCTACACTCACTATCGCTCATTCTTTTTTCCCCTTCTGCCAGCTGTCTCTTTTTTTTCCCCCTGTTCCATCTGTCATTTTCTTATGCCACCACCATTAGCAACAAACTCCATCCTCTCTCCTCTCCTCCGCACTACCTTTCTCTATTTCCTTGACATGTCTTTCCTTCACTCCCAGATTTTCTGTTTCTGTGTCAGTGTTCTCGCCTCCCACCCAACACTTCTGCCTACATCCTATTATCTCAAGTGTTTTTCCTCATCCGCATCTTATATTCTCTTCTAGGCGGAGACCTCCAGGCTTCCTGTGGTACCCTGGATGAAGGTGGTGTTGATGATGGTTTAGATTGGGAGGAGGAGAGGGAGATGGAGAGGCTGGCCTGTGAAGGGGATGACTTTGTACCTCCCAAAATCATGGTAAGAGATCAGTACTTACAGTACTACAGTCAGGTAAATGCTGGTGTTCTTCCAAACTCTACAACCCTTTGTAAAGCTGCCTTTGCGCAGTCTCCAAACCTAAGCTGAGGTAGCCCTGATGATGGATTTAGTCATTTAGAAACAAAAAAACAGATTTCTTTCTAAAACATAATATAAATGGTTGCTTTAGGAAATGCTTACTTTCGCATTACACACAGACAGCAGATGTGGGTTAAAGGAAGCTTCATCTAAGAAAGGTAAATCAATATGCAGGTGCAGCATCTTAAAGGCAACTAAGGTTCTCTCAACCATACCACTGCGAATATTCTATAGAGCGGTATATTCCCCACAGACATGAGAGTCTGCTCCTCTGCTTTCCTCTCATTTCTCTGAAACTCTTTTCTCTTTCCCTCACTTTGCTCCATTTCCTCCCAACCCCTCTCCTTCCCTCACATCCCACTCAATCCATATTTCCTGTCCCTGTTCTGTTTCTCCTTCACCTTTAGCTGATCTCTTCTAAGGTCCCCAAGGCAGAGTACGTTCCCACTATAATCCGCAGGGATGACCCCTCAATCATCCCCATACTCTACGTGAGTCCAACAGTGACATGTGCAGACAGATGCATTACAGCACACCAGCATACCATGCTTACAAGTTGTTTCTGCAAAGTTTTATGGAGACAGATTGCAAAATAAATCAAAGTAGTTAACAGTGTTTTGTATGACTGTCTTTTTCCTTAGGACCACGAACACGCAACTTTTGATGATATTTTGGGTGAGTAAATATTCCTGTTTATATAAGTATGCACCTTTTTCAGCTGTTTTATAAGGCTTTTCCTATTTCTTTTTCAATAAAAATCAAGTTTTAGTGAGTTATTTTCATACAAAAAGTAACATGAATAAAATATTCTGTATACTCTAAAAGAAATATGATAATGACTGTAAGAACAGAAGATACTAATGTGAAACATGAAAGTGACGACTGCAAATGTTTCTGAGAGAGAGAGATATGTAAAAGATGACATCAATTCCCCCCTCTGAAAGGAAATTCAGTCACCTTTGGTCTTGAACCTGGACCGTGCAGCAGTTTGCCTGAAGCATGAACTTTGACTCAGACTGAGGAAGTTAAAGGTCTGAAAAATGAAACTTAAGGGCAAAGAAAAAAAGCATCTCAGGCACAGGACACAGTGCCTACTCGGCCCTGCTACTGCAACCAGCAATGATGATGACGTGATTGAGAGAGCGAGAGAGAGAAAGAGAGAGAGCCTTTTTGGACGGCATTCTCAGAAAAATCCTACGTTGGTCGTAACTGAAGCAATTACAGGAAATGGTTCCCATGGTTTGCTAAGACGATGACGAACCCTGTACTGAATAAGCTCTCGCCAAGTTATTGAAAGTATGTCAAAGAAAGGATGCACGTTTCCATTTTACCTTCTTTCATTGACCTGTTTTGCTGTGAAGTACTCAACATTTCATTCATGAATGCACTGATACCGCTTTTATTTCAAGTACACTTGGGCACCTGCCAATACCGAGTTCTGAAATTAGTATTTAATAATACCATTACAGCTCAACCATGCGTATCATTACGGTTGCAATGCAGTAGAGCTGCCTCCGTTTGACGACATACTATTTGATGATACGGTTTCTGTTATGTGGTGACAGCTGGGAATCTCGCACCTTGTACCGTATGTCATATCCTGTATTGTCTAAGGCTGGTGACGGTTGGTCATCAAAAGCACTGCACTGGGCACTAGCTTCTGTTCTTTTTACTGCCTCTGCATTGTCTCCGGACATCTTCATTCCCTTCTCCAGCATTGGCAGCAAAGTTGGTTGTTGCTGTTTCCCACTGTTAGCATCAGCAAACTCCTTGAACTCTGCTTTGTGTTGGTTCTTTAAGGAGCTACTTTTCACCCCTCCTTCAAACAATTTAGCAGAGCATAGTTTGCAGTTTGTTCTACTTTTGTCATCATTGCTGGTCCTAAAATATCTCCAAGCTGCTGACATTCTCCCTCCTCCGCCTACCTGCTTAACTGATGACAAGTTAACACCACATTGCTGTAAAGTGGCATCAGGTGCTGTTGTATCGGAGTATTTTTAAATTGTTACTTGTCTCTTTTCTTATTCCTTTCCCTTTCGGTTCTCAGTCGTTTACATCAATCCAACCCTTTTTCTCCCTCACAGAGGAAATAGAGAAGAAGCTCACGGCTTACAGGAGAGGAAGCAAGTTCTGGAGGATGCTCATCTTTTGTCAGGTGAGGAACAAGGAGACAAAAAAATAAAAGTGATACTGTAGGATTTATTTGGGAGATAAAATATGAAATTCTCAGAGTAAGCAGCTAGACTGCATTAAAGGCCTTCCTTTGGGATCTAAGCTCTCAAGACCTTAATTAAGAGGAGGCAAATTAGCAGTTGTGGTAGTACTAATGTGTTTTCTTTCCGTGTGTTTCTCAGGGAGGCCCTGGTCACCTGTACTTACTGAAGAATAAAGTGGCAACCTTTGCTAAGGTGGAAAAGGAGGAAGACATGAGCCAGTAAGTTACCATTTTTCCATGTCTTATGAAGCATCGACATGTGATGAGGCTTTACAAGACATGAAAAACATTCGGTTATAGTTGGTGTTGTGTGTTAGAGCTGTTATTCTATGGCCGCTTGCTGTGGTGAATGTAAACAGGACAGGATCGTTTTCATTTGCTGTTCAACTGTCAATGAGATTGATTACATTCAGAAGGAAAGAAATGGGATGCTGTGTAACTGTAGCTTTTGTCTTTATTCAGATTCTGGAGGAGGCTGAGTCGCTTCATGAGTAAAATCAACCCAGAACCCAATCTCATCCACATAATGGGATGCTACGTCCTGGGCAACCCCAACGGAGACAAGGTATACAGACACTGCATAATTCAACAACATGCAGTAGGCCATGATTTTATTTATTCATTTATTTTGTGATATGTAGGTATGTAGATCCTTTAAAATCCATCTTTGTGTTGCATTAATATGGTTTGAACCCATGTGTTTTAAGAATTGAACATCATTTTGGCCAATAACACATAGACAGAAGATATGATTATTTAAGGATTATACGTGTGTCAGCTGCTGACTGATGTTGCTCCAGTGGCACTTATCCACCATTGCTACGCTGTAGCTCATGTTCATCTCCTATGGCGGGTCTACAGAGATACTACATGGAGCCCCCAAGAACTGTGATTGGTCATCTTGGGCTGCTTGTGTTTTCTCCTACAAGTGACCGACCCCTGTGAAGATTCAATTAAATAGAAATTGAATGAAACTGCACCGGTGGGACCAACGTACGCTGTAACACGAGTATCGTTCATAACAGGATCTCTGTTGAAACACGTTCGAAACCAAAAAACTTATGTGTTACACAAACTTTAAGGTTCGTCTAGCACAGAGGTGCATAGATATTTTTCCTCTGCATCTGTTTCGTTCTGTTTGTCTGGTAATCACCATATTATCCTCCTGGCAGTTTTTCCCTTTCTCTTCCTCCACTTAGGAGAACTATTATCTCTCTCTGTGCAATAATATTGGATATAGCTGTGGAGCAGACATGGTGTATAATGCTGCACCTCTCTCTACCTGACATAAACAAATAATCAGACACATGACCGCATACACACATACAACAAACACATGCAAAAAAAAAAAAAAAAGAAGACGAAGACACAAACAAGCTGGCAGACACTCTCACATACACACACAGACACATGCCATAGCCAGCGGTATTTGTCTGACCTAACTGTCTATTCCAGTCATGTCTGCCAAAATGCTTTGTTATATAAAGTGGATCTCTCCGGGGTTGATGGACAGTCTGGCAGTCTGCAGAACACACTGCACATCAGTGATATCTCCACCCCTACAGACAAACACAAATACATGCAACTGTTTCAAGAGAGCTTGAATCCAAAAGCAAAACTGGTGTGGTTCTTTTGTGTTCAATGGTTTGGCTTCGCCCCAAGATCTCAAAGTGAAATTTTCCCATGAAGGGCTTGTCTAGTATAATCAGGAAACACGAGTTATGAGGGTTTGTTTATAGCCCTTAGTGCTTGTCATTCTGGGCAACTATAAACCTGCTCTCCATTGCCAACTACACCACATGGCCAAAAGCTTGTGGACACTTCCATACAGCATATCATACGCTGATACATCAACCTCTGCTCTTCTGGGAAGTCTTTTGATGAGATTTTGGAACTTGGCTGCTGGGATTTGCTGATACTCAGCTAGAGGAGCATTAGCGAGGTGGGCCACTGATGTTGGGCGATAAGGCCTGATTCGCAGTTGGCATTGCAGCTCATCCCAAAGACCGAGCTGAGGTCAGGGCTCCCTGCAGGCTGCTAAGTTCTTCCATGTTTAACTGTGAAAACTACTTCTTTAAGAACCTCTGTGCACCACAAAGTTGGACACCATTGTCTAAAATATAACTGAATGCACTAAGGATGCGCATGGAAAAACCCACTCAAAGCAGACTTTCATTGATTGGCGGTTTGCTGTCTTAACGCCTGCTGAGGGACATAGCCTGAACCATAACCCTATCATAGTGTATGTCAATAATTGTTTTTTTTAATAATCATATACCATTACCTCCAACCAGAGATAAACAGAACATCATGAACAGAACACATTGCTCCTGGCCTGTTTGCCAGAGTTTAAATGGTGTCAGCTTGGATCCCTGTTCAATCCATTTTTAAAGAGCAAGTTTTAATGTTGCCAAATGCTGCACCCCCAGACAGCACAAAACAAACACATGCAAACGCACCGGAGCGACAGACAGGATGTTATTTCAAATATCGAAGCAATATGTTCAGCCAAAGGTTCAGGCTGCAGATATGAAAGCAAGTTACACGCATTCAAGTCACATACTGTAACTGCATACACACACTCACTCACTGATGCACGTTCATATACTGTGTACTTGGGGGAACTTCGGTGCTGATATAATGTGATAAAGTATATCATCAAGCTTATAAATATTGACATGAGCCTGCAGCCGTGGAAGAGTGGGTTGACTTCAACAGAGAGGTAAATTGGACCACCTCCTCCCCGTTTGAAAAGTTAAAACATAATGGTTAATGCATAATTAATAAAATCACTCAGCAAATATCAAAGGGGTCTATCTTGTTAAGCACAACAAAAGCTGATTTGGAGGATGCAGAGCGAAAACAAAGGCTCAGGATGGAGAACAGCAGGTGAGCGCGCCAGAGAGGCAGCCTGACCCAGTTTTCACCCAGAGATTTTCCCAGCATGTTTTGGTTTTGTAAGCACAAAATCTGCATCACTGTTGGCAACAACGGCCACTGAGAGCTTGTAAGAAGCCACAAAGGACAGAGAGGAAACTACACAACTTGAAGACATTATTTGAGATTTGTCATTTGCCTCCAGCTCTCTCTCCGCACTACAGACGAGCCACGCTGCCTGCGTCTCCTCAGCCGATCTCCCCTCGACGTCTGGCATCCAGCCATCTTCTTTTATCTTTATCAAAGGACTGCAAAAACAATGAATGAAAGCTGCTTCATCTTTACCACCTCCATTTTAACATCATAAAGTAGAAAACAAAAGCACATTTGGCCTTTGATTTCTCTGACGGGGGGTATTGAGATCCCTCATGACTAAATTCAAGTGAAGAATCAGTGAGCTTCAGTGGATCGTGTGTGCAATGAGACAGAGAACTGCAGGAGAAATGACTGAAATACCAAAAATCACTGAAACTCTCCAACTAAACAAACTGAAGTGCAATTAGGGCTGCTACTAATGGTATCCTTTATTTCCTTTTGATTGATCGAATAATGGTTTATTCTAAAAAAAAAGAAAAGTTTCTAGAGTCCAAAGAGATGTCTTCAAGAGCTTGTTTTGTCAATCAAAAAACTTACAAAAACCCCAAAGTATTCCCTGTACGACCACATAATGGTGTGCAAAATCAGCAAATTCTCACGTTTAAGAAGCTGGCACCTGCAAATGCGTCACATTTCTGGTTGATGAACAACTTAAACGATTAATTGTTTATCAAATTTCCTCATCAGCTAATCATTTCAGCTCCACATGTCACACTGTGATCGTCGTGGTATGAGGCAAAAACACTTGCAGGACTACAAATGCAAACTATCAGCGAGCATCTCAAATCTTGATTTTAATCTTCAATTTCCTGAACACGGGTCTCTTAGCTGGGGATATAACAGACGCTGGGGTCCTTCTCTGAACTTAACAAGCTCAGGGGCAGAGAGCTTGTGTGAGGACCAGCTGGAAAAATGAAGTCTCATCTCGTTTCCTGTCTTCCTTGTTACCTGCTCAGTAAGAAAGTGCATGTCTGCTTGGCAGTAATCAGCTGGATTCATTGCCACTCTTGTCTGTTTCTACGTTTGTGTGTGTTGTGTCTGAATATGCAGGCTCCCCTGCTGCCAGTCTATCCAAATGCAGTAGGATTAATTGGTGTTTGCTTTCTTATCTCTGCCCAACAGCTGTTCCAGAAACTGAAGAATCTGATGAGGCCTTATTCCGTCGAGTTTGAGTCGCCGCTGGAGCTGTCAGCACAGGGTGCGTCTGAACAAACATGCAGATACACTCGAACACGCAGATCTCAGACACACACGTATGCATGGTGACTCACACACACATGTTCTATCCGGTCACTCATATGTTCATCCTGTTCTTGTACACGTCGTGCTTTCTTTTCTCTGAATACCTATTAGGGTGGTGTTTTAATACAGTGTTTAATGTTTCTATACGAGTTTGTTATTTTATCCAAGTCACATAGACCTGCACCCACCCACCCACCACACAGGAAGAGGAAGCAGTCATGTTTGCACTTTTTTTAGACCCATCCTTCTCCTCATAGCTGCAGGTGGGAGAAGGGATATAGAGTACTCTCTATTCAACACAATAGTCAGTATTACAAAAGCCTGTACTCTGCTGTCTCTCTTCCCTCCTGTACTCTTGGTACATCCTCTGCACCCCTGATGATTTACAACCTACACATAAAGACAATACTAAAACAAATCAATTTTCACAGGTAAACTAATGAAGAAACGTGTAAGTTCCCACATGGGTTGAACTAATCCTCACATGAAACCACACCAAACTTTCATTCCATACAAATCAACCATGTCTGTTTATGTATCATGTCACAGAAACAGCAAATATACTTTACCACCTGAATTGAGTTTTTCATCATCATAATCAAGAAATGCTGTTCAACACATCTGGATATCATTCGCTTCTTTAGATGCACAGTCTGCTCGTGGCAATGAAAGCACGATGAATGTTTTTTATGGCTATGTTTAGACACCCACAGCTCTTGGTTAAGGTTAGTGAAAGATAGGTTTATTGGATCAAAGTTTAACCAAAAGTCCATTTTGTTCCCAAACTTAACCAAGGTGCTTTCATTACCTAAACCTTTTTTAGGGGTTAGCGAGACAACTCGCTCGAAAAAGTGTTGTCACTGAACATCTGTGCATAGATTCAGAAATTATGTTTTCCTTCATTTGACAATACAACTTAGTGGCAGATGAAAGCCCTTTAGAGGACAGTGAGGAGCAAAATTCTATTTCTAAAACAATGCACAAGCGCTCACACACAGATATCATTCCACATGCATCCACCGCTAATAAAGCTCATGCTGCAGTACACTAGCATTTTTTGCTGATATATAACCCCTATTCCAAAAAAGTTGGCACACTGTGTCAAACATAAATAAACAGAAAGTAATAGTTTGCTAATCCTTTTCGACAGATACTCAAATGAAAACAGCACAAAGACAATTTATGTAATGTTTTACCTCATCAGCTTCATTGATTTTTGTAAATATATAATGAACTTATCTGAATCTGATGGCAGCAACAGGTGTTTTTGGAATCTTCCACAGGTAAACAGGCTCATTGGTAACAGGTGATAGTATCATGATTGGGTATAAAAGGGGCATCCTGGAAACTCTATAAACCCTATATTGTTCCTGCATAACAGTGTCTCTGCTTCCTTGCACATGATTCAAACTTGTCCTGTCTCATTTACTCATCAAGGCAAGGAGATGATTGAGATGTACTTCGACTTCCGCCTCTATCGACTTTGGAAGACACGTCAGCACTCCAAACTCTTGGACTATGAGGATTTTTTGTGACAACGAAATCCAGATAACAGCCCACCGGTGCCACAAGGAACCTGATTAAACTGATCCAATGACTGAACATCGCTCAACTGTAGTGCTCAAGCCGTCAATTTAAACAGTCATATCTGCTTTCGTCCGGGAGAGGACTGGGAGAGGAGGAAGAGGGATGGCGAGGCAAGGAGGCTGAGGACCAACTGAAATACGCTGTACCTCTGCTCCTCCTCGTTTTCAGAGTGAGGATGAAAGACTGAACGGGCAGAAAAAACATGTGTAAAAGTAAAAAAATGAGCAAAAGGCAGAGACAACTGGACTGTCCATATCTTAGTCAGCAACTCTTTGCCTCTTGAGTTTGAAAGCAAAAAGGAAAATCAAAATGTATAAAAAAAGAAATATCACTTTAGTCACACCTCTGTTGTAAGGACATATTTTTTGAAGCAGATGAGCTTCAGAAAAATCGCTGAAACTCATTTTGTCATGATGTGGTTCTGTGTTTTGACTGGACCTCACAGATAATCTCAGACCCCGGAGACATACATATACATAAATAACCCATATGTCGATGTGTGTGTGTATATATATATATATAGAATATATTACATGAATATATTAGCATAGCTTTAGTCATGCAAATAATACCCCATATGAGAATAATGATGCATCATTTATTTTTGATGTGCATTGTTGTGCAGTTTCATATGGAAATACTTTGGAATAACTCAGGTTTTAGCCATGAAGTAATTTATCCGTTTGTCTATTCTATCAAGATATTGTAATCTTCATCACCATCGCTTGGAACGAATGTATTATCTCTCTAGAAATGCATCTTTGGTTTGAGGAGCTGAGCTTCATGTTTTGGTTAAAAAAGAAAAAAAGAAAAAAAGGATAATATGCTTACTTTGCGTGTGTGTGTGTGAGAGAGAGAGTGTGAGTGTTTATGAGTGTTTTCCACGTTTAAAAAAAAAGAAAACATGTAGATGTGTGTATTTTTTCCTCTTTCTGCTTCTCTGTTAAAGCAAAAGTAATTGTTTATCACCTTTAGCCCCCAGTTTTTTCTCTCTTTCTCTCACATACACACACACAGACATTCTAGTGTGATTCATGATGTCAAGAGGGATGTAACAGCCATCAAAGTGCTCCTACCCCTGTAGTGTAGGAGTTGCCCTATTGATCTCTCCTGCTCCTTTGCAGAAGGTTTAGGCCACTTAGCCGGCCCCTGTCATCGGTGCCAGCTGTTCCTACTATCTGCCAAAAACTCTTGGCTTCTCTTAATGGCAGTCAAGCGAGCGCCCGCCACCTTTCACTTCGCTGGGCTGTGATCCAGTCTGAGGACCGGAGTTCTCTGAATTAAAACAGATCTGCCAGGAGTTGAAGCTGTTAACAACCATCTGCTGCCCTTTGCCAGGTGTCAGCTAGTTAAAAGGCCCAAAATATGCACTGAGTGTGTGTCTGCGTCCGAGACCCCTGCACAGCGACCTGAGCTGTCTCCAGTAGGTTAAGGATGGTCAACTGTGGAGAGCAGCAGCTGAGCTTACTGCTGGACCACAATATGAATGAAATAACGTGCAAGTGCTCACACACAGACACACACGCACACAAAACACTATAGCTGGGACGAAAAGAAATGTTAAGTCAATAAATAAGGACAAAATTAAAGGGGCAATTCACAGATTTTACAAATGAAGGTCAGCTTCAGCTTGAGACTCCATACTTAAAACAGAGAGCCTGCGTTACACCGTGGCAGTGTGGAGTTTTGAAGGATGCGTGAGTTTAGAGCAACAGGAAAGGTGGAGTGAAAGATGCTATTGTACTATGGGAGGTGTAGGATTCTGGGATTTTGGGACTGGACTCGTACTACAGACAAAAGTTCGGATATCTTCGTGTCTGCAGCGTTGATTTCAACCATTTTTTTTTTCTCTCACAAGTCCCCAACATCGTGGCAATGCAATACAAAAATCAACAATCAACAACAACAAATATAATTTTTTACAAATTTGTATTCAACAGAACAGTTGCCTCATGTAACAGCATTTAAACTTAACTCTAAAAGTGCTGCTATCCCAGTTTTTACATTGTCCGTACTTTAAAACTTTTCAAAAGGCAGCAATCCAAGGAAACATCGCCAAGTCACGCCACGGCTCACTGCTCAGCCAATCACATCAGTGCCCTACCATGACATCAGCCCCTGAGTGCTGTAGAGCTGCTGAGGGTTCGCATAGGCGACAGGCTCGCAGAACGTTTACAGAATACATGAGGGAAGAGATTTTTGTTAATAGATTTCAGTGGTCACAACCCTACATAACACACATTCACACACATAAAGAAGTTCTACATCTGTGTGTGGTAAATACTTTCCAGTTTGTCATTATTTGTGTGAATGTGTTAATATTTGGAGCATTATGTGCAGACTTTTTTGTGTTCAAGTCTCACTGAAGTGCTCTCTCTCGCTCTTCTAGCAGGACTCTGGTTTTCATTTGCTTTTGCCCTCTCTCTGACATTGCAGTGCTGGCCTACACTTTGTCTGGTACAGACAAGTGCTCTCTCAGCCTGAGTCACACAGTACATGTTTTCACTGCAGATTTAAAATTCAACAGTTACACAACCTGTCATATCAGTGAGCAATTTTAATTCCAGCAGAAGCATTAAGCTGCCAAATTCTCAAAGATGTTGCCCTAAACAGCTGCTAGGTTTAATGGAGTATTTTTTCTTTCAGATTCGACAGTGGTGTGGTGGATACTGATGCCATAGAAAACATCTCATATATCTTGTCTATTAAGAAGTTACTGTTAATTAATCTGCTTGAATTTATTGGACTGAACTGACCATGATGTGAATGGCACTCTGACTCAGGAGTTCGAGAGAGTTCTCTTGTTTTCTTCTTCAGCAAAAAAAAAAAAAAGAAAGAAAAAAAAACCCTTTCGCCGGAAATCTAATTAAAGATGCAAATGTGTCTGTTTGTCTCTCTCAATCTGTGTTGTGCTTGCCATTTTTCATTTAATCTCACATGATGATAAAATGGATCAAGGTGTAGTTCTCTGTAATGTATCGACTTTGAGGAAAGAGTAATTATGAACAGAAACTTGCTGAGATACCGCAGTTTAAAAGACTGCAGAGAAAGAGGTTCCCCGGTTATCTAAATCTACACTATTACATGACCTAACAAGGTTCTGCACTCCAAGACCCTTCCTTATTTCAAACAGTAGACTTGCGTGTCATTTTGGCCCTAAGACCCTGAAAAAAACATGTTTCCATTCAGGATGTGTCCTGCATCACAACCCTCATTTGAAGTCTGAGAGAACCTCTTAATGAAACAAGTCATTACTCGTTATGGACCGGTTTTAGTGGCATCTAGTGGCGAGGTTGCAAATTGCAGCCAACTGAATGCCCCTCACCTCACCCCTCCCATTCCAAACAAGGAGGAGAACCTACAGTATATGTACAGTGGCCAGGAAGTGCATTTGGTTTTGTCCCTTCTGGGCTACTATAGAAACATGGCAGTGCAGGCGACCTCCATGGAAGAAGACTCGCTTCCTCTGTAGACATAAAGAGCTCATTCTACTTCAACAAAAACAACAATTCTTATTTTTAGGTGATTACACATTAATGAAGTGCCATATTCTGCCAATAGATGCCCCTAAATCATACTGACTTTTCCTTTAACTTCCCAGTAGATGCCATTGCCACAGCAAATCTCACTGGATGCAATTGTAATGAATTCCACTTGAATTTAACCCTGTGGTCAGACAAACCTCTACCAATAGGCTTTCTGTACTGTATAGTGATTCACGCGAAGCCTTAGCAGCATGCCAGAAAAGAACTGGAAGCATGGGGAGACAGAATGAGAAATATTTTGGCAAAAACAACACACAATGAATTAGGGATGCCCAGATCAATGGGCAGACAATTATTATTGCCCGATATTCAGTCAAAATATGTGATCAGTGACTACTCGACTTTCAAAAGTGTTCCTAGTTGTTCTGGTTTTGCTTCCACTCCTGCAGTGAGCAGCATGCTCCTTCCTGCCACACACACACACACACACACACACACACACACACACACACACACACACACACACACACACACACACACACACACACACACACACACACACACACACACACTGCCTGCCGGTGCAGAGTGCAAGAGGACGGCGAGAGAGAGCGATTACACTGCGCATTTCCTTTGTCCTTCTACACTTCTACACTTCTACACACTGTAGGCTACTTGTTGCATTTCTACTGTTCTTTGTACTGTACTGCTCTGTTCTTTGGACGGAGTAAGTAAAAGCATGTTGACCGAATAAGAAAACATCATTGACTTTTTGTGGTTCTTGACTTCATTCTGTACAGTCACAGCATTCAAAGCCAAGGTCACGCTGCCACCTGGTGGAGATCACAATACTGTACAAAGCAGTCAATCTGATGAACGCTATTTCTATACTAGCTGCTAATACAAAACAAACAAACCAAAAAAAGATTCATATCAGCCAACGCAGCTTTTAAACAATCTGCAATCAGTATTGGAGGGGGGTAAGGAGAAAAAAAAAAAAAAAACATGATCGGGCCATTTCTAACATATATTTTGAATGACTTTGTCTTAGGCGCAATACAGTATAGAAAAATGTACATCAGGCAGTCCTGATACACAAAAAGTAGTTTTAATGTGCCTTATCTCCCCATCTCAGAAATGCCTCAATGCCTAATCTCCTCTCCATGCACTTTACCTTTCATGCACTCTGCTTTCCCACCTCCATCTATCCCTTTTTCTTTTCTCCACTTGAACTAAAATGCCGCATTAGAATCAAGTTTGACATGCAAAACAGTTTGCAGACATCACAGACAGTTTGCTAATATTCATGTGCTGTCTTTAAAGAGGCTATACTTTCCTTTCTTTTAGTGTGTTATAAAGGATTTTTGTGCATGTAAAAGGTCTGCAAGTTTACAAAGTCCAAAGTCCATGCCAAAGGAAATACTGCTCTTGAACCACCTGAAACGCCTTGTCAATAGTCCAGCGAGGTGACCAGTGACCAAATGAACCTGAAAATGAGCATATAGCTGATGCCAATATCGGTTGGCAGACACAAATATAAGACTAAATGTCAGAGAAAAACAATGAGTGAGAAGGCAAACGTGTGTAGAGAGAAAAGTAGCACAATGTGTTGTCACAGACAGCTTCTGACAGCGACCATCGCACAGCAGGAGCAGCACTCAAAGATGCTCTTATCTTAAGCTGTCTTAAGTCTTAAGGTCAAAAAGCATCTCTGCATTGCAGCTCCTGAGGCTACAGCTGTAGAGTGCATGAAAAGGCCGTGTCTAGTTCAGCACTTATGAATATGTTATTCGGCATGTGTTTTGCATAGTCCTAAAATTAGTATTATTACTCGCTTTAACCTGTCTGAACTAGATGGTTTGTTCTTTGAACATGTCCCAAATCACTCTGAAATAAAACAGGAATGTAAAAAAAAAAAAAAAAAAAAAAGCACTGCATTGTTCCTCATCCTCTTCACAGAGCAGATGTACCACTACATACTAGAGATAAGGATGTTACAGCACTTGCAGCAATCAGGAGTCACATTGTGAAGTTACTGACAAGTACACGGAGGGAAAAAGGGAAACTTCATGTAACTGAGTATTCACATTACACAGCTGATATTTTGCTTTGAGATCCTGACCTGCTCACTCTGACAAGCATACATCAAGCTGTGCTGAGCCTGAACATTGAAGATAATAAACGTCTTGATCAAAAGCAGAGGATACAGGGTGGTGTGGACTCTGCTGTGTGCTGGCAGCTCCATCCGCTGCGTGACCATTCACCACCAAAGCATGTTTAAGTACACTAAAGGCTTTATACCAGGTGCATAAATCTTAACACCGCATCCATTAGATCCATAGCAGCAGCTGACTAAGACACATCAGCTATGCAGCAATTATTAACTCAATCACAAAACAAAACCATGGCTTGGAGCAGAGAATCTCAACAAAAAAAAAAAACAACATTGCTTTTGAATTAGATATTTCTGTAATGCTCAGCTGAATGTGTGAAGAGAGAGTGAACTGACCACCTGTACAGCCTTTGAGTAACAGTGGCCAGTGTTTGTCATTAAGCCAGCCCTGCACAGAAACACTAATGTAAATGGGATGTGTGCCAGATCCTTCAAATCAAAGGCAGAAACAAAAGGCTGCCATGAAACCAATTCAGCACACAACACTCAATGACACTCAAACAATAATGAAAAACAAATATGAATATTAATATTTCTTCACAATGCAAATCAGCAACATGAAAGCGTTTTGCCAGACAAAGGGGGAAAAAATTAGCTCAGCCACTCATCAGTAATTACAATTTCAAATCTGAAAGCGAAATGATAGCAGCATGAACACAGAAATTACCCACCAGCACTTACAAGACATTGCAGAGCAACACCAGCCAACACTGATACATCAAGCTCACATACAACTGAACAGAGCGACGCCATCTTTGGATAAACAGGAGTTTACGTTACTTAAGTGAATGAAGTTACCTGTGAGTCATGGTGTCTGCGCCGTTTGCTCTTCAGTGTTTTTCGAGCTTCAAGCCGTCCACAACACGACTGGAATCTCCGCTTGGCGTTTGAGGCCAATAGTTGATCCAGAATGAATAAATTATTTCCCCAAAAAGACGTCCCGAAGTGGCTGACTGTTGAGCTTGTTTATAGAATGTGACAGATAACTTTCCGTTGTTAGCGCCAATATTTCCAATTAGCCATCTCACGAGGAGCATAGCAACAGCAGACGACCGGAAGTAGAAGTTTTAAATCGCCCGCCAAATTGCGAAAGGTGCGTTTGATATGTTGTACAGCCAGTCGGGGATGTCAGGTGTTGAGTGAATGGCCCCTATTCACGTCCCTAAACTAAGAAAAAGGAGCAATACCACGCTATAAAAATACTTCATTGCATTTCGACATTTAAAATTTTACTAAAGTAAAAGAACAGAAGTATTCTGTACCTGAAGTATCATTATTAATGTAATAATTGGTAATAATAATAATAAGATTATTATTATTTTTTTTATTATTATTATTATTTCTTTTTATTATTATTATACATTAATAATGAGTATTTTTACTTCATTGGGATTACCATAATTTATATACAAAATCAACATGTTAAGTAAGGACATTGACATTGTGTGTATTTTCTACTGAAGGCAATTTGTGTGGCTTTGTGTGAGTCCTTCCTCACTTTTTGGAAAAGTGTAATCATTGCAATCAGTGTCCATTTTTCATCATTTTAACACTGTCGTTTGATGACATTTGATGTGTACATTATATGTTTTTAGCACACAAATCATAACCCTGTCATCAACCAACTGAAAGGGATTCATTATCTCCCCAAACTATCATTTCCTGTTACAAATTGATTGTCCTCTACTTTACATGATATCTTTTAAATTGCTAGTTATTTTGTGAGATGGCATTACACTTTCAAAAGGAAATGTGTTCATCTCCAACTCATACTTTCCTATAAAAATACTATATTACGAAATACTTTACTGTTTAATGTGAGTTGAACAAAGTCTGTCTAAGAGATGGAGCTTCATGTTGTTTATTTCTATTCAGTAACTGCTTCCAGATCTTTCATTTTCATGGCTGTTGTCAAGTACTTCATTTGAGTGCTTTCTCACTTTTTGTTGCATAATTCGCACAGTCCTTAATCTGTCCAAATGCAGCCTTGGCAGTAAATTAATTTAGTCTCACTGCTACTAATTGAAAGGGTCTTTTATTCTTTATTCTGCTTCTTTAAATGCTTAAACTTTGATGTTATGATCTTTCTCTTTAGAAACACAGACTGCAGCCAGCTCTAACTGAGCAGACTACAGTGTACTGATGAAGGTACACGCTGATAAAACCTTTCAACTGCAGAACCAGGTCTAGGTTTGCAGTTTTACTGAATGCTAAGAAAGCAGTTTTTTGTATTTTTTTTTTTTAACCTTTTCTTACCTCTGCACCACCCTTCAGCAGGTAAACAATTAACCAAGCATGAAGAGTGAAACCTCATTCTGTCACGATCAGCACTTTTCATTTGCTGATGTGGGGTTTTATGCTGCCTTATGTACTCCACCAGGGGGCATAACACCACAGTTCAAGGCCTGAAATAGCCTCTGAGCTGCATTTACACTGTATCTTATATGGTTGTGCTGGGGGGGGGGGGGGCAATGTTGTATTTTTTGTCACACTTATAATGAGATTTCTGACTCACTGATTTACTGTATGTACTAAACAAGTTTTTTGTTTTGTTTCTTTTGAAAATGCATTTCCAATGGGATGCCATGCTTTTTTCAATATATTTATTAACAGTGCAAAATAAGTGATGAACAAGAAGACACATATGAGGCTTGAGTTTTGTATTCAGCTGTCCATATGTGAAGGAATCATGAGTTTCTGTAATCTGAATAATTCGAATGTAGAATTATGTTATTATATTTCAATCAAAATTTGCTGTTTGCATATATAAGAAAAGAAAACTTGTGACGGTCTCCAACCACTGGGCCAGACCGGCCATTTGGTACCGGGCCACACAGAGAGACTGAACAAAAAATGTTTTATTGATCATCAGAGTCTGTATTATTATTATTTTATTATTTATTTTGTAAATCAGGCGCATCCGACTGTGCTCCTATTCACATATCAAACCGCTCGTCTCGGTCATGTGATACGGTAGTAAAAAAAAAAGTAAGGGCATAAACTAGCAAAAAATGAATAAAAGACAAACGCCTTTGAAGAACTTCTTCGGAAAGGGGGGAAGGCCAAATGATGGGACAGAAGAAGAAGAGCCTTCAACTTCCAAGAAAAAGAAACCTGTATTTAAGAGACCACATCAGCAGTCCTACTTAAAATACGGGTTTATCGCTTCAGATGATTCTCACGCACCAAGCCCCGTCTGTGTAATATGTGGCGACAGGCTCGCAAATGAGCCAATGAAGCCTTCTCGTTGAAGAGAAACAAGCGCAGGGCTCCTGCTAATTACGGCAGCTACATTCAGAGTAATGGTGAGATGTATTTTTAATAATTTGTTTTTATTCGTTTCTATGCAAATTATTGCTTTACGTGAAACCGGTCCGTGGCGCATAAAGGGTTGGGGACCGCTGCTTTCGAGTACCAGAAATGTTATGGTGCACAGCACACACTAGTGGTCTATTTGTGGAACTGAAGCTTAAAAACAATCAGACCAAAAACATTACAGAAAGGCAATATTATTTAATTCAAATGATGAACAAGGTACAGTATGTATAGAATAATTAATTCAAAGGTCCTAATTTGTTGTCAAGGACCACTCATGCTATGACAAAACAGTGGTATGTGTTCAGTATGTTGGCATGCATTTAGGGGAAAGAGCCACCAAAGCTCTTACTGAAATAAATTCATACTAATGAATACAAAAATCATGTGAACAATAAAGGTTAATCACTTTGCCTTTTAACAGGAATGCACAAAGGCTGCATTGAAACAAACTACAGGTTTAAATATTGTATGTATAAAATATTTATCTTACAGCTTTACTGTGGCTTGCACTGTCACCCTGCATTCAGACCCGAAGCGTCCTTCAGTTCATCCTTGTTGGTCATGGAGGGCAAAATATTCACACCAACGGGGAAGTAACGGTCTTGTTTTACTCAAGGTAAAAACTTTATCTTAGATAACAATAGTCTATATCAACTTAAGAGTACAACAGAACTTAAAATCTCATAAGTGTGTGGAAAGCATGGCTAAATGAGGTGGCATTTCACAGAATCACACAACTGAGACATTTCTGCACTTCACTTTCTGACTGAATTGTGGCCGTTAAAAGATCATTGGCTATCATTGTCGAGTTTTCCAAGAAAAAAAAAAAAAATCCTTCAAAAGTTCAGTACAGTTCAATAATGTTATGACAATCTGAAGCCTGTTCTGGATAAAACATCGGGTAAGCAAAAATAAATTAGAATCAGTCAACCACATCCAGCCAATGAGCACTGTACGTGACACCGTGCCAGGGCGTACCACTGCAACAGACAGACAGACAGACAGACAGACAGACAGACAGACAGACAGACAGACAGACAGACAGACAGACAGACAGACAGACAGACAGACAGAGACACATCATATGCATAGTACTAGTCTTAAAAAACAAACAGTTCAGAGTGACATGCAAGTATTCCCTTTCTCATACTTTCAACACGTAAGTGCTGAAGTAATTAGTGTGTGGAAGCATTAAATGTTATAATCAATATTGTGTCAATATTTAATGTTAGAGACACATTAAGTGGCTTTGTCTATACTTACACTGACATGAGAAAACAAATGAGAAGTGAATAAAAGGAACAAAAGAGGGAAAAACACTAATTTACTGCTTTGGGATCCTCTAAACTGAAACACACCAATAGATAAAAAAAAGTTATTTATAATTAATTTGAAATAGTTGCAAAGTGTCCGACCAATGACGTTTTTTAAAGTTAACTCCTGTACAGATATGTCATGCATAGATTTGTACAAAAAGTCTGCAGGTGCACGATGCTTCCAACTCAAGACTTACTTCAGAAGCCAGCTCGAAAAGCTCAACAAAGAAATACTTTAAAGGTTTGTTTTCTTTAAGTTACCGTTCTATACTTTACAAAATTAGACACAATTGGAGTTTTTGGTGTCCTGAAAGTGTGCGGTAAAAAGACACCTGTAATTCTTACAATATAAAACAGAACGAGCGAGAACATTCACGATTAGAGCTCGAGGTTTGACAGTCATCGTTTTCTGTTCTCAGTCTACAGACATTCCTCCACTTTGAGAGGTGAAACAAACACGACGCAGTTGAAATGTGAAACTCAGAATCACGACACGACCCGGAGAGAACTGATGAGCAGTTTAAAGAATTAAAAAACCAAAACGTCTACGCTAACCATTGCAGTAAATGGCTGCAGAATCATTCTGCGCCGACACATTCGGTTTTTCTCATGTGCATTTGGTAGATCAGTGCCTTCACTACTCAACTGTTGGAGTTCTATGACTTTAAAAATATATAGCAAACACCTAAAAATCATATCATTGTTCACTTAAAAAAGATTTACTAGAAGAAGCACTAGCTTTGCAAAGAAGAGAATCCCATTTTTTTACTATGCTATCTTGTATGCAGCAACGATGATCAGATTTTTCACAAAGTACTATGTTTTTAAAGCTTTCTATTGATTGTAGTAAGTGGGAGCCTTAATAAAGAGCCAGTGATGAGACTAAAAAGAAACTGAGCTGAACAAGTAAGTCTATGAGCGTGCAAATGTTTAGAAGTAGCTTATATAGTGTTTGCATTGGGAAAGTAAACACATGCATTCAATGAAGTAAACATTTTTTCACTCCCCTTTTTCATTTTGGGAAAACTGTACAGATTTTTCACTCCAAAATATGTTACAAAACTGGGCACTGCTACTCTGAAGCAAGCAGAGCGAACCAGACAATCATTGTCAAGAAACCTGCTTTACTAAAGAGAACGTCGAGGTGACGACGAAGACGAACCATCCCTCCCCGCAAACCGTCGCCTGTTCCCACGCCCTGTGTACCTGAAAGAATTGTCAAGTAAAGACGAGGAGAAACACAAATGGCTAAACTACAATAAAACACGAAACTGTACAGTTGAAGCCTGAGACAAAGCATGCTAGGACTATAAATGCATGCAGGAGAGGAGGAGGAGAGTGGGTTGGACTGTAACGGCTGAAGTCAGGTTCAAGGTTCAGGAGAATCCTCTCCTGGAAGAGACAGTCTCCAATCCCACATCCCCCACACTGAGGACAGAATGGAATAAAAGCTTTAGAAATGCTGTCAAAGTGACTCAGATCCTTAATTTCTCCCTTCTCTCAGTGTCTGCTGCACTTGTCCACGTCTCAGGAAATGTACAAAGGTATAGGCTGCCCAGTATAAAACTGTGAGTAAAGGGGTGTCATGCTGTGTGGTTGCAGGCGGGCAGATGCCAGCGTGCATAATAAGCCCTCTGCATCAGGAAAGAGCCTCATCCTCTCCCACGTAGGGCAGGTCCATACTCCTCATGCCATCACCACTCTCCTGTTTCCTAAGTGACACACCAGAGACACAGAATTACTAATAGCAGCGCAGTCGATCGCTAAACAGAGACAGGAATAAGCTACTGTTAAGCTATGCATGTTTAAAGAACTGAAACCAACCAGCAGCAAGCATTAAGGAAATCTTGTAAGCTGTTGGGAAAGTCTGTATACACTTTTGTCGAGGAAAGACAAACAGTCCTCTGGAGAAGTGCGGACAGTGCTTCATGCAAAGGAATGAGGAACAGCTTATCAAGATAGATGGATGCTCTGCACTCGCAATGAACGCAGTGTAGAAAAAAACGGTATTTTGACTGCATCAGAGAGGCATAGATTCAACTGCATTTTGTTTATTTGTAAGTGTGGCGCTATTGGTATTTGGCTGCGTTACACATTAACACTTAATAATATAATGGCAATCAAACTGCAGCCTCAAGTCTTTCTGCCAAGTTGTATCAACACCTCTCTGATGCAGTGGCAATAAAACTGGATTGCAAAAGACTGTGCATAATATTTTGCCCACCTCCATGATATTGAACACTATTCCACAGATCAGGCATTTAATCACTGTCTATTGTCATGGCCCTGTCATACAAGAGGTAACTTCAGTTGCTATAGTATGTTATATAGTCAAAGCGGATTTACTGCAATACACATCGCATGCTTTACCACAAGCATCCTTAGCCATACAGTAAATCATCTTAGCAGGTATTATGGACTCTAGAGCACAACATTCCTAATAAAGGCTTGTCCAAACAACCCTAAAATAGCACAGGCAAGTTTACACACTTAATGCACAGCTGCTTATACCATGCAGGGGTCTGAAAGTACACTCTCTACCACTTAAAGAGTACTACAGCAGACAAGAGTTGTCCTAAAGTTATTTACCTTCTTCGGCCACTATGAATGCAGCAGTATCTCACCTTGCCTGCTCTGCCTTTCCTGCAGGGCAGGAGAAGGGAGGAGACAAATAACAACAGGAGACTCGACAGACTTCTTCGCACACATTAGCTGGCTGCACTAAGAGGACGGAGCAGCTCTGAGACTGAGAGTTTAGCATCTGCAGCGCGTCTATAAACAATCCTTACGTGAGCGTTTGCCCTGGAGCACACAAGCTGCTGCGGTCCTCTTTACGGGCCCAGTCAAAGGGATTCCCAAAGGAGCGCTTTCTCAGCATGGTTCTCACCAGGATCTGAAAAGGAATAATAGAATATTACAGTAATAAACACATCCAAACACTAACCTCAGACATGTAAACAATAAATGCTCACTTTACTCTAAACAACGCTCTGTGGTAAAACAGAGGCGGGGTTATGGTAACATTAACAATTCGGTCTGAGGTCTGATGGATTTTACATTTCAGCTTTGTTCAGTAGTTCAGTGCTGAAAGACTTCCAGCACTTTCATCCCACACTTTCATATCTTTTGCAGCATTTGACAGTAACTATTGTAATTTATATCAAGAAACTGAAATGACTTAATGAGTCACACATCTGAGACAATCAAGTAGGTGGTAGTGGTGTAGTGACTGTGCTGTGGGGTGGTGCGATGTGACTGAAATATAGTAATATAGTACTTGAAAAATATCCCTTATGCTAATGCAGACATGTAGAAAATTAGTAATTCATTTGCTCCAGACAAAGCATTCATCTGACGTGACAGTTTCATGCCTCAGCCAGGGTAGCTGAGCTGGAAATAAACTGTTCCCATATGAGATATTTGACTGAATGACACCAGAAGCAAAAACAAATTAGATGTGAGCGTGACTGATGTTCAGTAATCTGAGACAAAAATAAAGTGCATAACCTCACCACTGTAGCCAGGCTGGGGATGTGTTTGACAGAGTTCTCCACCTCCTCCTCGGTCACCTCAATCAACATACAGCAGTTGTCATCCTCCAGAGGAAGAGGCTCAGCACCGTGCCGCGTCACCCACGGGTGCAACTGGATGCAAACATGATGACAACAAAGGAAAAATTAGTCTCTGGAGGCACACCAAGACTAATTTTATGGAAATTGTGCAAGGGTAAAGTCAAGTAAAGCCACATCTGATACAGACTTTCATAAATGTCTTATTTAGAATTAAATGAAGAGATAAAAAAACATTGCAAAACAAATTGACCATTAAGCTGGTATCTTAGTGTGACTGAGGCGTCTTCATGGAGAGGACAGATGAAAGAACGAGGTCCTGTAAGATGCACTGGTCTCTTCATTCAGACACATTCACACAGAGGCCTCTTCTCCTTTTGAAGTCCTGTTTCAGATGCTTTACTGCACTCTCTCTCAGCAACTTAACTGAGAGAGAAAGTTTACCTTAATCTGTGGGATTGATATTCTGGTCTCTGGGTTCTTGTCCAGCATTTTCAGCAACAAATCTTTGAGATCGTCTGAGATGTCAGCGCTGTTGAGACAAAACGAATCACCGCTACGGATTTTGTAAAATAACAGACGAAGTATTTCAGTAAATAAATAAGTGCCCACTGAAAGGCATATTTCATATATAACTTTCACAAACAGCCGAACTGACTGTTCAGGCAACTCCACAGGTTGAGTCTTGATCTTCTGATGGAGACTGAGGATGCGCTCATCCATGAAAGGACACTGAATGAAGGAAAGGTCACGGTGTCAATGGAGAAACTCCAAAACAACAAACAAACTTACAGAAATTCAGAGTATTTACTGGATCTGTTTTTGCAGCACACACTCACCACTCCAAAGACGAAGCAATAAAGTGTCACTCCCATTGCCCAAACATCCAAAGCCTAGAATTATGAAAAAAAAAAAAAAACATGATAAAGATTTGATGTTACGAAATCAGTGTATGGTAGTTAAAATCCACTGTTATACACAAGGGGGCAGTAGTTAGCCAATGGCTCTCACCTTTCCAGAGAAGTTCTTTCTTGTCTCAGAGAGCGCTTCTGGGGCCAGGAAAGCAGGTGTTCCCACTGTGCTGGTCAGCAGAGCGTCAGCCCCCTCAAACTGGTTACTGACTCCAAAGTCTGCTATCTTGATGTGTCCATCTTCTCCCACCAACAGGTTCGATGGTTTGACGTCTCTGTGGATGATCCTCTGGTAATGCACTGTGAAAAACGAATAGAGAATGATTTCAAAAAGAAGCTCCCATTTAACGAATTCTGCTCGTGACGGGAGATGATGAATATTCTCTTCCACCTTCTGTGCATTTGAATTTGTCATTGTGGGCAGATAAGTCGTTGGCTTGACGGGATAAAATAAAAATGGCTTGGCCGCATGCGGAGGAATCTCTGGCAGCAGTGCACTTAGACAGGAAGTTGGATTAACATTTCAGCAATTATCAACAGAAAGGATCTGAACAGAAGATGTGTAAATAAGTAAGAACAACATGTGTCATGCTTTCAGCCAAACTACCTGCACTGCGAATATGATTATGTTTACTTATAATGAGAGGTAAAGTCAGGTTCTGATGTAAGCTTTCAGCATCCCTGCATGCAGAGCCCTCCCTCTCCTGCCCACAGCAACAGTCCCCTAGATGACATTTTATGCAAAATTCCTCTTCTCCTGTGCTGAAATGCATTAAGAGCTGATGCGAGATGACGTGAAATGAGCCTTGTGGGTGTGCTGGAGTCAAGAACAGCACAGGCGGCGGACTTTGTGCAAACGGCACGGAAGGATTGTCGGACGAGGGCAGATCTAGACACAAAAGAACGTTATCGTGATACCACGATTGTAGAATTCTAATTGGACATTCACAACTTTCTATACAATAGGCCTTTATCTTTGCAGGGGACACAGAAGATTGTTACAGGCAAGTACAGCTAGTATAGGATATTATGCAGCATTAAGCTAATTTTTTCCAAAAAAAAACCCTTTCATTTTGAGGAGGTTATTATCTGCATTAGTACACATTAGCATCTGCCTCATCTATTTTTTTTTCTTTTTCTTTTACAGTTGAATTGAAAAGTACAAGCGCAATAAACTTTCAGAATCTAGGTCGGACAAAATTAAAAAGAGTATTGTGTTTACTCAAATTAATTTTAAGATGCAGTCTGAGCAGACCCTAAATTAAACTGCAACTGAATCAACACTGAATCAGCTTTAAATCACAGCGCGTGATAAATCATCTGAGCGAGATGAACACACAGCTCTAATCAGCCCATTCTTAACGCTCTACCGTGCAGTCACAGGCTGAGTGGAAGAAGAACTGGAGGTTTGACAGACTCACAATACTCGATTCCCCTGAGCAGATCTTGGAAGTAAAAACGTGACTGGTCCTCGCTGAAAGGTTTATCTGCAGGCACCTCCATAACAGCTCTGAAAGAAAGGTGCACACACACACAAACACTCAATTAGCAATCATAACTAATGAGATTGAGCTCATTCCAGTGTCACAGTCATTATCATAAGAGAGGCTCAGCTTACCCTTGCTTGACCAGTTCAAATACTGTGACAGAAAACACAGATGAGGTTAGTGATGAAAGCTTTTCAGTTACCAAGACACAAATTAAAGATTCAAATAACTTTCTTTTGTGTTTGCTTTATCCATGACTGTGTGACGTGTGTGTGTGTGTGTGTGTGTGTGTGTGTGTGTGTGTGTGTGTGTGTGTGTGTGTGTGTGTGCATGTGAGTGTTGTTCTGAGGACTGGCTGTTTGGCCACAACGTACCCATGTACAGATGGTCCTCGCTGGGGTCATCCAAAACCTGGCACCATATCACAGAGAAATGGAAATGAGTCAAAACACACACACACACACACACACACACACACACACACACACACACACACACACACACACACACACACACACACACACACACACAATAGATAATCTTTTGTATGCAGTGAAAAATAAACAGTTTGACTGTGGAGTCTCGAATAATTGCACACAGAGTGTTTTCTGTGATGTTAACATAAATACGTGAGTACAAAGCCATGACAATGTTACACACGCACACACGCACAGTGCTGTTATAATGCAGTTTTGTCGTGGTTGAGGCTCTTTAAAGGCCTGGCAGGTTTCAGTCATTGCTATTCCAAAGCTTTGTTTTGCTTTCCCTTTGCACAGACATGTAAGAACGAGCAAAATGCAGGAGTGCAATTTGAAATAATGGAGGTTGATTTGACGCTTATTTTTCTTTCCTTCCGTGACACTCTGCTGAGGCTTCTTTCCATACTGATCCATTAGTGAGTTGGCAGCAAACGTTTGTTGCTCTTCAGAGAGACGAGGTGCAATCAGAGGTTTCTGAACACTGTTTCTATACTTTATCTAGCTTGAGGCAGCCTAATTG
This sequence comes from Chaetodon trifascialis, assembly GCF_039877785.1. NCBI lineage: Eukaryota > Metazoa > Chordata > Actinopteri > Chaetodontiformes > Chaetodontidae > Chaetodon > Chaetodon trifascialis. Next base: position 12,755,526 of record NC_092075.1, read on the forward strand.
TTCTAATGTGTTCCCATTTGTTTTCACCTTCATCTAATACATGCATTTGCTCTCCCTGAAATGAAAGCCATTATGGGTCGGGAAAACTTTAATTGTTGAAGACATTACAGATATCATGACACACAATTCTGTTTCAAAAATAGCTAAAATGTAAGTTTTAATAGCACTCACCTCCACAAGCTTCACCACATTAGGATGGTCCAGCTTTTTCAAGATAGCAATCTCTTGATAGACCCGCTCCAGGGGTCCTTTGGGTTGAGGGGGACCCTCTGGGGCAGCTTTGGCTCCACGGGGGGGAGGTCTCCCTTGGGTGGGAAAGGGTTACAGGTGAAGGACAGGGTGGGTTTCAGTGTTGGTATACAGTGTTAATGTACCACTGGAGCATTATAAGAGACTCTCCACTGTGTTAACCATCTGCTCCTGGATCCAGACTTACGTGGGAAACCTGCCTGCCTCATCAGCCTCCTCTTTGACAACACCTTCATCGCCTACAGGAGAGAAGAGGAGATGGATTTCGATTGGGGGGGGGGGGGGGGGGCAAGTGGGTGAGAGATCCAGAGGAAAAGATGAGCAGAAAGGTAGACAAAAGGAAGAGTAAGGCACAGCAGACTGAGATGATGCATAACTGACAGTGTGCACCCACTCACACGCCTACAGATGAATGTCCCCGCACCTATAAATGACTCCCCTCACCTCAAGCGTCATTTCTGTATTTGAGATGAGGAAAGCTGACCAGCACAAAAGACTGTGAAAGCTAGACTTCCGAAATAAGGCACTGGCTGTTCTTGCTGGCAACCCTGGTGCAGTATGATTGAAATGCAAGCATGCAACGAATGTACATTGCTTCATCACCCCTTCAAACCTCCATAAAATGTCAACTCTAATAGTGATGCTATAAGAGGCCATGCGTACAATACATATACACACAGTTTAAGTGACTGTAGCTGCTAAACAAAACCATTTTTCTACCATTTTTTCCTTTTAAAACAATTAAACTGAAAAAGTGGCAAAGCAGGGACGAACACAAGATAAAAGATCCTATCAAACATCTAATACAGCACCTTATTTTTAGTCTGCCAGATCATAAAACTTTATTTCATTGATCCGTCTTAAGTTTGGCTGTCTCTGTGCGTGGGTTTATCATTTAAATACCATGGAAAAGTTAATGGTCCCCTGCAAATACCAGTATAGCCCACACTCATGCCATGCAGATGTCAGTCAGAGATCTACCTGACCATTTCTTGAACAATTACCCGAGCTGACAACCACTGAGGCAGTGCTGAACAAAGAGCACAATGTGTGACAGCCACATTGTTCGGTGGATATTTTCCCCTGTTCCGGTGAAATAGATTTTTCTTTAATAGCCTCAACGCCCTCTCAGTTATTATGGTAATGATATAATCACTGACGGCAACATGTGGGCTTTGTCACTTGGGAGGAATATTAAAATAATCCCCACGTCATTGTCAATAACAGGCAGCTTAATGGGAATTGCAGCAATAATCATGAAGAGCAAACAGAAAAGCTCAAGCTGATGTGATATTATTGCAGAGCTCTGGGAGGCACAATGTGGACGTTTCACATGAAATCACACCAGCAAATGTGACGAGGGGGTTTAGTTATTATGAGGCTTGTTTGTGTGTGTGTGTGTGTGTGTGTGTGTGTGTGTGTGTGTGTGTGTGTGTGTGTGTGTGTGTGAGAGAGAGACAAAGTGTTAAGGAATGAGAGAGAAGTGAGAGAAAAACAGTGTTAATATTTGAGGGGAAAAAAAACACATCTGTGTTGGAGCGTACATGAAGAACTCACATAGTATGTGTTGTCATCCTCATTGTAAGCCAGCTTGACAACACCGTAGGAGCCCTGAGATGGAAGTAAGTAAAAGAGAACAGAAGCCAATAAAGTGAGACTGAGCAGCTGTCAATTCTTCACATGTTCAAAAAAAAAACATCACACTCTCTGCACAGCAAACCAAATAAACACAAATACACACAGGGACAAAAACCCACGAGGGAAGTGTGTGGGCTGACAGTGGATGCTGAAAGAGTACCAGCTGCTTCAAAGTGTGAGCAGAGAAATTCAAATCATCTCTCCCCCTCGCTTTCATTTTTGATTTCAGGCTAATTAAGGAAACTGGATCTGGTTTATGCTATCAAGCTCCCCTGCCCACACACATGCAATTCTGGATAAAAAAACTAGGCCCAATTAGCAGCCTGTGTGCACAAATGCATGCCCAAAAAACAAAACAAACAGAGAGAGAGAGAGAGAGAGAGAGAGAGAGAGAGAGAGAGAGAGAGAGAGAGGGTGAGGGGAGGGACAGGATGAGTTCCTGCTGTGGGAGCCGACTGGAGAAGCAGCGCAGAGCTCATCCTACAGTCCCACAGATGATCTGGTAACAGGAGCCTCCCTGACAACCCTGAAAGGCTCTAATTGTCTAGCATGAACACGCAGCAAATACACATTATCATGTCTACCTACATGTAAAGATCCACACAAGCGAGTTCTGTCTCGTGAAATCTGAAAGTCCACACATGCACTCCCACGCGCGCCTGTATCCACTAAACCTTGCACGACCCTTAGAGAGCGCTATTTATACCAGCCTCTCATCCATCTTCCAACTCTCCCATGGCCTGGTAGTTTACACAGAGTTTAGGAAATGAGGACAGCCGGGAGAGAGGGATATCAGACACTGTTACTGCATGTCCTTGATGATGTGAGCTACTTGACAGACATGCAGTAGGCGGAAGAGAGAAGAAAATGGAAGAGTCAGTGAAAGGGAGCAATCAGTGAGTTGTCTCTGATGGTACCTTTCCAATCTCGTCTTTCAGCTTGTACTGGTTGAGTTGAACGCAGTCCTTGAAGAGAGGGAGGCGAGAGAAAAGAGAGGGGGAGAAAATGGGTTCTTTTCAAATGAAATCACATCAGATATTTCGGCTGTTCGATAACCCAGATACATCACAAGCATTTTGACAAAATCGGCTTTTCCTAAGAACGTCGTGTCTTGTCCTGTGCATTAAATTTCCCTTCAATGAATTTTTCTTCTTCACATTTCCATTTTCAAGAGTAAGTAAGAATAAGTTCAGTGTTTTGCACATCAGTGTTCCCGAGGGTGCCCGCCGTCTTCCAACGCCAGACACATTTTCTGTGCTTGTCAGCATGTCAGTATGACTCCGCAATCACTGTCCCAGTTCTATCTGTCGTGTTCTGAGATTCATTCGAAGCAAAACCTCTGCAAATCTGGATGAATCCAGGTTTGCAGTTAATCAGAAAACAACTCATCAGGGGTAAACATTGATAAATCCCAAATAAAAACTGGCACTTTACCTCAATTTTGACACTAATCCTATCGACTAATCTTCCAGGGTGACTGAGATTTAAGAGGTAGGATGTGATGCCCAGCTGTAACACTTTTGTAGTATATTTTGCGGCCTTTAGAGGTGTATTCTACCCTCATCTGTACAGTGGAAAGCAGCGCAGTGATAGTAACACTGCTGAGGACAAACTGACAATTCATGCAAACAACCAGGGATGCACTGACTAGCCATATCTCCATTAAAAACACGACAATGTAATTTATCTGCTTATGTATTTCTAAATCAGATTATAACAAGTGCCAAGAAAGATAGATTATGTGTATATAAGGAAGTCTCCACCATGAGACAATATTTCAAGTAAATATTTAGCTTTTTGTGTATTTTTTTTATCAGGTTCTAAATATATAGGATAACCTCTGCAGCCTATTGCCCTAAGAGAAACCCTACCTACAGTACATGACATTTACAGGTTTCTGCATCTATGTGTAACACGGATTACAACTATTATCTACATCTACTGAGACTGTGAAACCTTACCTTCGCGTCCACAAAGCTCAGTCTTTACCAGTGTGCTGCTGCTTTTAAGACAAATGCACATGCAGTTCTGCTTACTTTCAGACAAGTACGATGGTGATATTTTGACAGCTAACAGATGTTCAAGAGGAGAACCTCTGTACGAGCCTGGCTCGGTGTGAACATTAGTTTGTATATTCATGTGTAAGGCTTTATGCAATGCACAGTCCTTAGGAGAATACACTGGTCAGATGGTGCACAGACCATAAATTATATAATCGCAATCATTATTAAATCTGCAACACTGGAACTGTGTTAGCCTCAAGGCTTGCCCATACCTGGAGGTCTGTGATGGAAACACTGTGGGACTCCACAGTGGGCCGGCGGGGCAAGCGTGGAGAGGAGTGGGGTGATGTGATGGGAGAATAGGGCAGTGACGGGTAAATATAGCGCCCGTTGAGTCCCGGCGAGCTACAGGGCGAGGCTGTCGTCTGTGAGCGCTCCTGCAGAGATAGTTTCCTGTCCGACAGGTTTAACCTTCCCCTTTGCTCTTGGCTTTCAGGAAGCAGAGCCTCTGGCCGCCCAACTGTGTGGGACAGCAGGTCGCAGGAAGGAGTCTGGAAAGGTGTCGCCGCAGAGGAAGCTGGCTCAGGTGTCTCAGAGCTGTCCATTTCTTCTACCTGAGATGTGATACATTTAAATCATATTCACTGTTGTATGTTCACATGCGTAAGGTTGTCTATGTACGGGTATCATATGATCAATATGTAGTATTTGTCTGTTTCTATCAATTCTATATGAGACTACGGAAAAATTTAAACATGGAAAATACAAAATTCAAGTGACAGCATTTACTTCTGACATCGGTCCGTCTCTGGTCCATCCAGTGTTACCTGGGTGTGCTCCATCTTACCTCCTCCTCCCCGGCCTCTCCAGGCGGCCTGCTGGGTTCATACTCAGTGACCACGATGAGGGACTCCATGGGGTCTGGGGAGGGAGTCTCACAGTGGGTGTTCAGAGGTGGCGCGGGACAGCTGCACAGCAGATCCGGCAGGGGTTGCGAGGGCTGTGTTGGGGGAGCATGACTGCCACAAGAGGCCGGCGGCTCAGCAGAGGGCCAGGGGGTTACATGACAAGGAAACATGGTGCCTCTTCACAAAGACTGACAACCACTGCTCCATCAGATGGGAACCTCGGGGGGGGGGGGGGGGGTGTGCCTAAGACACAAGAGCAAATTGCAGAATAAGAAAATACCTGTGGAGAACAATTGCAACATCTTTGAAACATCTACTGCTCTGATAGCATTTGGAACCATTAAGGGGTATAAAATACTGGGACAATCTGAAAAATCCAGTCCTTCCATTTAACACAACGTTCTCGTCCAGCTCAGCTCTGCCTTGCTCTCCCAAACAAATTCTGCCACTCTTACTATCTTTCACTGAACATGTTGCATCTGTCACTTCGCACAATTTAACAGACAGATCAGGTCTTATCTGACTGAGCCTGCCACTCATCTCTTTCCACAGGCATCGGTCATCTCAAACCTTGACCAATGTGAACGCTCTTCTCGCAGGGCTGCCAGCACACAGTAAAACCTCAGCACATGGTCCAAAACCTGCCAGCCTTTTTGGTCTTCAGTCAGTGAAAAAAAACACCTGGTTATTCCATTTTTCATTAGGCTCTCCACTAGCTTCAAGACACTACCTGCACTGACCTCATGTCACTAACGACCGCCTATATCGTGGCCACTAGCACATCAGCCACCTGCTGAACTGCCTAATTCAAGTTAATGAGCCTCCTTGTTAACCACAATCTGCCAACGAAGGATGACTCGTCCTACAAACACTGCGAGGCAGGAAATCCTGCCTCTTCCTGTGTGGTCCCTCTGCAGTGGAGCTAGTTATCTGTACAATTATCTTCTTTATCTTGATGGGAGTTACAAGGTAACAAATCTACACATGCTGAATATAGCATTTGCAAACATCAACAAATATCAGTTAGGGACATACAAGCGAGAAGCCTGCACAGGTCTGTTTTCTTAATCCTGCTCCTGTTGGATTTTTGACCATTACCGCCTGCTCCCGGAATGTATGTGATTCAGACCACCCACAGGAAAATTTAAACTGCCCGCCCCCATGAGATTTGCATAGGGTCCCACAGGACCCACATGATCCCCATGCCAGTGCAGTTCTCTACCTGTAGGTGAAAACAAACCAAAATGACATTCTCCTCCTCTGCATTTTAGCAGAACACTTTGATTTGATTTTTGTGGATCATTTGGCTCAATGATCGTTCTGTTCGGTGATTATGAGCCACAACCATGGCAACGCCAATGAGCCTGCTTCTGGTACAGTCCAGTTCACAGTCATGTAAGAGGCAGTTATTTCAAGACAGTGTGATCACTGACTCACACATAAAGGATCTAATTTCTACAATTTTCGTCTTGTGAAAATTACCCGGTTTGTTTTTGCCCACCTGCTTCCACCCGCACCAATGTTTAAACCGGCCACTACTGCGAGATTTGCATCGGGCCCCACAGGATCCCAATCCCAGTGCAGCCCTCTCATATAAGCACTGTTTTTAAAAAGCTGCAGCTTCCTGTTTACACCTGCTCAATGGACAGAGTATATGATTCTTCTGTGGCATGTGTAAGCGTTGCATAGTTCATAATCACCTGGAGATAAGGCTACTCCCTTAGTTTTGGATTAATACTCCTGCTTTATGACTAGCATCATAGGTGGGAGCCAAAGACCACATCTAACCAACAACAACAACAACAAACTGCTTTAGTATTCATGTTTTAGTCAACATACAAAACAACTTTACGACCAAAATTGGACTGTGGCCAAACAGGATCTGACTTGAAATGTATATGTACAACTACTGGTTCATTACCTTTGCACACACTGGAGCACACTGTTTGAGTAGCCAGCAGGAGCCAAGTTGTGGGTGTAATTAAAGGGTGTGGGGAAAAACAATCAGAGATGCCATTCGTCAGCTCGATACAGCACTTTCCATATGAAACATCCGCAGACTTTTTCCACACGTTCTGTTAAGTGATAATTAATGCATGCAAACACGTCTTGTATCAAACTTCAGCTCTAAGTGCACAGATTTGATGTGTCTATGAAAGCAATGGCTCAGTCTGCTTTTGATGTCAGTTATACAACATGTTTAATTATCATCTGTAAGCGTAAAACCAAAAGCTTTTATGCATAATTTCAAGAGGGCCATTTCCATCTCCAGGTTCATTCATCTTATTATCTGCCCATTATCTTTGAGAGGAATGGAAAGACAGGGGAAGGAGCACACAAAAAGAGAGAAAGGACAGAGACAGAGAGAGATCTTTGATTTCAGTCATGGCTCCGACTGCATTGTGGCACTGTCTGTGTGTGGGAGCTGAGTAAATCTCACAAACACGGGAAAACAAGAGGAAGCCTTCAGAAAAACAAGACAGTGGGTGCTCCAGCCAAGTTCAAAATGAAGACCACGTGTGGGAGGAGACACCCACTCCAGGTGGCCTCTCTACCTCCACTGCCAGCCTATATATAGTAACGTAAACTCACAAAAAAAGAAACAATCACCACACATTTACACAGAGACTACAGAATATAGCTGTTTCATGGGCAGGGACGTCACTTCCTGGTCTGGTCTCTTTAGCCCCTTTCACACGTATCGTAAAACTTCCATTACAGAAAGTACTCCCTTGTCAATTATGATGGGATTTTCCGACAACACCCAGCATCAAATGCAAAGGCTGTGCACTTACCAGTGTTGCTCATCTCTTGTAGAGATAATCTCCTCCCCAATGTCTCTCTGACATATCTGGCCTGTATGACTCTAACTCTTCCTGACATTGCTTGGAAGCAGACGCTCTTGTGGTCTTTCCTGTCCAAGTAATGTTTCCCTAATTTCATTCATCTGAAAAAAAGAAGCTCTTGAAATCCAGCCTGACTTTTGTCAGCCACCAAAGGAACACAATGTACCCTGAGTGGACTCAGTGGAGTGCAGAGAAATACAGAGACGTGACCCTGGATGAAACTCATAACGTACCTGCTTTTTATATCCAGAGAAAAGAGGCAACTTACCAAGTTTGACCTACTTTGATCTCAGATAAATGGAAAGGTGCACATTAAGGCCTGTTCCCACTCACAGGAGGAGGTTTTTGTGCAGTTTCTACATTGGTGATGGTAAAAAAAAGTATTTTCGTGATACTACCACTTACAGCAAATCTCGCTCTCTGCCCAGCAGGGTTTGGAAATTTGCCCTGAACATCAGTCAAACAGCAGTTAATTTTGCCCTTGGTGGTTTGGTGAGAGCAATCATTCAGTCCAGCAGGATTTGCAGCAGAATGAGAAATCAACAAAATACCCTTGAATACCAGCAGAGTTGGTTTCTGTTGCTATTTCGGAGTCAACAGCCACTATTTGGGAGGTGATTTTAGGAAACTACCAACTACTGTTAGTCTAGCACTCATTACAGTCCTTTATCTTGGAGCCAAGGAAGCCCCTTTGACATAGCTTTGACACAACTAACTCACAAAAAGTCTGCTTTAGTTACGTTATCCACCTCTCACCCCAAATTAAGGGGGACACAAGCTGTGAAATGTCAAATCCCTCTTTGCTCGACATCCTTACTAACTAGGCTAAGCCGCACACTAGCACTGAAGATGAAATACCTCCAGATCACGGCGGGCTGAAGCAGCGTGGGCTCCAGTGTCTCTACAGTTCCAAGACAAAGATATTTTATATCGTGGATAACTGAACTATCGGCTAAAGGCCTAAACTTCCCTGATCCCTGGTGATCACCGCAGCTACGCGAAGAACAAGCAGTTAGATTTGAGCCTTGTGAAACACCAACAGATGTTGCCCAGCTCCAGATGCCATACTGGCCTCTTATCATAACAAAAGTCACATGACCTGACCTTCACTATCCGTGCAGGCGGGGAGGGGGAGAGAGGACTTATCAGAGCTCGCAGGGGGGCCCACAGACATGGTCCCACACAGACATGCAAGTACGACACAGGGCCATCTGGAGCAGAGGAGGATCCCCAGTATTCATTAAAAGATCAACAGGGCAACCCTATCAGTGATCTGCGGAGCCGTGAAAGAGATAAGCTGCTGTAAATGGAGGGATGAGCGTCGTCAGCCAACTTCATTGTAACGCTGTCACACAATCACAGCTGAATATTTCTGAATATATGAAATATTTAATTGGCCAGAAACTCTGTGGAGTTGTTCACCCACTATCAACCCTACACCAACCACAAATACACAGTTAATGCAAACTGAAGATCTCAATAATTTGTCAAAAAATAATGGGAATGTGCATCACAATATCCCAGAAGCTGAAGTGATGTCTTCGAACTGATTATTTTGTGGGACTAACAATCAAAAGCACAAATTATTCAAGAGCAAAAGTGAACAGGATCTGTCAAATGTGTGGCTTTTTGTGCTTGACTGGGGCAATTACTCCATTATCAAAGTATTTCAGTCGATTAACGACTCGATTATGTCTAAAATTTGACATTTGTATTGTGACAAAGTAATGTTAGTAAGTAAGGAACCATAAAAAACAAGGACTTAAAAATATAATATGGTCCATTTCATGTACGTGATCAAGTCCGTCAACATAAGATAAACCACATTACTTTGTCCTTCTAATGTCAGCGTTCATGTTAATCACTTGGCACTTTAACAGGAGTCTTAAAACGTTCAAAAAGCCCCAAAATATTGAAAAAAGAAATACAAGACAGGAAATACATTCGAGTACCCTAAAGGGCGATACCGGGTCCTATCTTCTATATATATATATATAAAAAAACAAGTTAATACAACTTCTTAAACAGCTCCACAACGTTACATAATGGCATGAAAAACAAAACAGTTTCCATTACAATCCACACTAAAGGATAACGCAATTAAACACCTTCCACCATGACTCCTAATTAACGCCCCATCGTTTCCAGCGTTAACTCACACACAAATTACCGTCGACTCTGCGTCTTTGCACAACATTTAATAGCTGACTTATCCTCATAATTGTCACGCTGTCTTGTAAGCATTTCAACGAGTGAGCGCCTTTTATTATCAACGAGTGTGACCGTCGCCTAAGCTAATAACTTAGCTGTAAGCGTCAAAGCCAAACAGCTCAGCTAACGTTAGCAGCTGCTTCATCTGTCAAAGATACAGATGTTGTTGGGCAGGAGTCAAGGATGCTAGTGCGGCTGAGTAACGTCCATAGCACGCACGATGACAACGCTACAGAAGACAACAAAAACAAATATTACTTGTAAAAGAAAAACTAAACAAAACCCAAAACCTTACCTTAACGTGTTACTTGGGCCCACAACTGAGAATTGTGAGGTTCCTTCTCCTTCAGCAGCAGTGTAAGAAGTGTCTGTGCCGCGACAGCTAGCTAGCTGTTTGAGAGACGGGGGGAATGGAGCAGACTGATAGCCGATGTTGTGATGGACCAATCCAGCTGAGCGCACAGATCCCGTGCTTCACATGGAGGAAGTGCTGGCTATTAAACGTTAATACTTTGCTTCACAAATACCTAACATTGGTGAAGGGGGCGTACACCATACCGTGTGCTCTCCTTTTCGTTTAACCCACGACCTCAAAGCGAAACACTTTATGATTCTTTGGTATTTCTGCTACAAGCAACTTGTAGCCGCTTAGCTCCCCCCTGTGGCGTATTGGAGAGTTGCACTCTAGAATTAAAGCCGCCTCGCAGAGCAGTTTTTACACTTTTATTTTCTTTACTTAGGGGGTCGTTTGTTAAAAACAGAATACCAAACTTTGAAAATATTACTACTGTAGACACATATCCTATCAAAATGCTAGGGACCTTGTATTCTCTTAAACTACTCCTTACAGTCGTTTTTCAAGCTCAAACTGAAGCTTGTCTGTTCAGCATGCGGTCATTTACTATTTCTCATATGCTCAGAGTCACACAGAAAGACAAACTTGCATTGTTTATAATTTCTCTAGCAAACAAGACCAAAGTCTGAAATGTTATCTGGAGCAATGTTCAGACATAAGTCAAATTTGAGTCAAAATCCAATTGTGGCTGAAAGGATGCTGAGGACGACAGTTTTCAAATGAAGAGCAGCCAGTTGGAAACCACAGAAATCTGGTGTTCAGTAAGGGGAAGTGGAAAAAAAAACAAAAAAAACGGTGGTTACCAAGAATATCTTAGTTGAGTTCATCAAAGGACAGGACACATCAAATTGAAATAGGTTTATTTTCATAAAAAATGAAATCAATAGCAATACGCTGCAACATGTAGGATTGCAAACAATACCCAAGATATCCAATCCAAAGAAGACAAAATTAAAAAAAACAGAAGACTATACAATGCAACAATCTGAACGCAGCTGGAGCAGTTATCGCCTCTTCTGGAAGATGTTGCCTCTTCCCATTCCACCACGGCCCCGACCCCTTGCAGCCACTGCAGAGAAAAACACACAACATATTTTAGAACAATCACGGATATTACACCAAAATTTCAGGTCATTGCAATCCCTTGGTTCACTAATTTTGAGATACTCGGGATAGGAAATGTCACATAGATGACCAAGAAAACCCCTTGTGAAACTAACAAGTTTTCGCCTGACGAGTTTAATTTTACACCCATGTTAACCATGGGACATAATATTGAGAACATCTTAAATAGGGATGCACCGATGCACTTTTTTCAGTTCCAATCTGATATCTGAATTTGGAAATTTCCGCCAACATCAGGTACCGACCTGATACCAGCGTTAAATTAATAAGCTGTATCTCTGACTGATCATTCTTTTATGTGTAGGGCAATATCAAGCTTGACTTAAATGCTGCTTTCCTAATTTTGTAAAACCATTGTGGGGTGCTGTACAATTGTCGCTTGTGATGTTTAAGCTCCTTGTTGAATATTACTGAGTTGTTAATGAAGTTTATAAAAGGAAATAAAAAGAAATGGGTACGAACAGGTACAAACTTCAATTCAATGATCATATTACTGTTCTTGATTTTAAACTGGAATTGAAATTACACACACAAATCGCATCTTAAAAGCAGAATTGAATGAATTAGTCTCTGACACAAAGCCAGAATAGGATTTTATTTAATACAGGGCTGCTGAAGGCATTTCTCTCCTGATAATCTGTAGTTCTGATGAGGAAAAAAAGAAAAGGCTAGATGAAATGTCTGTGTAGATACTGATCCTGAAACATGCCACTCACCTTGTGCTTTGAGAATAGCTGCCTTGCCCCTTCCTGCACCAGATCCCTGGTTCTTGTTCTTCATACTCTTTAACATCGGAGCATTCTTTAACATGTCAGGTAGGATCAGGAAGCGGATCTTGCTGCCACGGATGTAGACTTGCTCCAGCTGTGCCACCCGGCCATCACGGTAAGTCACTGTTATATTAGACATCTGTAGGGACAGAAATAAAATGTGTAATTTTAGCTGCATGACAAAGTTTAAACCACATGGCTGAAAGACAAGATTTTTAGTGTCATAGTTAATGTAACATGAAATTGTACACGGTGGACTACTATGGACTTAAACTAGCACAAACAATGCAATGCAAGCATTCACACACTGCAGCAATAGGTCTGTACAAGCAGTGGTTCACAACTCTCGTCTTTCAACACTACAACTCTGCTAATAAGGGACTGACTCACAACTTGGATTCCACATTATTCAAGTAACTAGCTAGCAGGAGTAGGAACCACAGTGGGGCACCACCAGATGGAGGAGCCTGCAGGATTTGGATGAACTACAAGTCAGGAAACATTGTCTATTGTCTCTACTTGTAAGGTTAGTCACAAATTCTCACATATTAAGGCAGCAGCTTTAAACTGATTCATGGGAATGTGCAGATGAGGAAAACACATAAACCCATAATAACTAGAAGCATTTCAGTATAAAAGCATGCATGCACACAACACAGCCAATACAGTGGAGGGGTAATTTATTTGGCTCCATTAGACAAAAAAGGATCACAGGGGGTTTCATTTATGATATTATTCATCCTCTTTATCATTAAAGGACCAACCTGGCAGTTCATGTTGTCCTCAGCCTCAATCAGCTTGCCCCTGTACACCTCTCCAGTGTTGGTCTCGCAAGTCACGATATGTCCCTCTGCTTCATGCAGGACTTTGATTGGTACACCGATGGACATTTTTAGTCTTTTCTTCTTCCTGAAAAACAACATGTACGTTACAGTGTGCTGTCCCGTGATAAACGGCTGTCACCAACCTGCTTTTATACCTTTAATTAAAAGACATTTGGAGAAATGGAGTCCTCTAGTTGCAGGGACAAAAATCACATCTCTTGTTTTTGAAACCATATCTTTTGAAAATTATTTAAACTACTGATAATTCACTAATTGGGTCCGCCCAAAGTCTTGAGTTGTGTGAATCTATTATGTGGTGCTAGCTACAACTAAACGCTATCGGCCTAAAACGTAGCAAGAACTGCTGAAATATTACATTGAGCTTGTGCATACCAATGACTGATCATTAGAAGAATACAGTGTGATTATATTCAAACTTAATGAGAGACAAATTTCCCTGTAAAAGCAGAGAAACTTTACCGCTAGCTACTTTAGCTAGCCAGCTTACGTTAGTCCTTCGTGAATTTACATAATGCTACGTTACCTAAAACGACTAAATAGCTTTATAGAATACGTTAAAGTAATTACTGGCACAAACTACTACGAACCAAAGCCCGGTGTGATTTAAATGAATCAAAATTTGACTTATTTATCGAAATAGGAACTTGAGCTCGGCAAACAGACGGAACCATGTTGGTCGACTGAATGAATGAGCTCTTTCGAACACAAACAAACACCATTTGTTGGTCGACTAAGTGATAATGCTATTTTATCCAGTATGTGAAGACAGTTACCTTGATTCTGTGGTGAAAAGTGATTTCTTTGTTGTTTTTCCTTCTTCTTGAGCGACTCTGCAACGTGCGTTTGTCGCTTTCACAAACCTTTTGGAGCCTTTTTCCGCTTACCCACAATGCAACAAAGGCTCGATGAAATGCTTCCCGTGGCATCCCGCGCTGCATTATGGGACTTGTATTTTGGAATCAACATATCCTCTTCGAAAAAATAATCCAGATTTGTTTATGGAGTGATTGTACTGGTTTGTTTAATTTGTGTGAGGTGCTTGTGGAAAGTCTTCCCAGTGTTTTGCCAGAGCTCTGAAACTCTGTTTGACTGACCCATGGTCATTTCTGGCATCTGAATAAAAAGCTGCAAGCTGATGACCAGCACCAGACATGCCTTTGTACATGTTTATTCACAAGAGGAACAAAGTTAAAACTGCAAGAGCTTGTGCAGTGTATGTAAAAATATCTGCGCAAACCAACAACCTCCCCCACACATACAGTAACCACAACAGGCACATAAGGCTTGACTTTGACACTAGACACCAGATGTTAATGTGTGTTGTGGCTCCATGTCACCACTGCATCAGCCTGAGAGAGGATGCAAAGAGAATCAAACATTGCTTCAAAGAAACTGTGCTTTTAAGTTTCTGTTCATTTCCTGGTTCATTCTAAAACGAGAAAAAAAATTGCATGCCATTGCCCATACAGTAGTCTTTGATTGAATGGCATAATATAAAGAGGACAACTGGATTGTTTCCTTACGGACATCACATCATCATGGACCCCACTGGAGCCTTGTGTGTGGCCTTGTGTGTGAACAAAAGACAAATCATGGCATCAATGAGGCACATTCATGATTCGTCAACAGTCCTTTGCATATTTGTGACTTTGTTTTTAGTTTTGTTTTGCTATGACTCAGACTTGAATCTGTCATAACTGCACCATTTTCATAACACTTATCTCCTGCTTAAGCTCCTGTCTCTAAATAAAGCAAATAATATGAAATGAAATGGCCTCATCCTAACCACAAAGTGTAACAAACAACTGATATGCATCATTTTTGAATAAACATACATGAGCGAGATACAGGCCAATGTCATGTCTCCAGGGTTTGCATACATAAACGTTGCTTAATGCAGGCCTTTCGCACAATGGACGGGCTTTTTAATGAGGAAAGAGAAAGCATAATGGCATAATAAAAGGCATCATCAAATGAACCATCATTCGATTTCCATTGCATTAGGCTCATTGACTGGCGTCAGCAACCTGGCTACTCTGTAAATACCTCTTGTTGAGTAGTCTGTTGTCATGTGTATGTACTTTACGTGTGCGTCTGCTTTTCATGCTGTGTATTTGTGCAAGCCTGACTCTGGAAGTAGCCACACTAGAGGCATATGGAAAGATATTTGAATAGGTCAAACAAGCTCTTTGTTTTGGATGGCTGGTAACTGGCTTGTATTCCTTAGATGCCTTTGACACGTGTGAACATGTGTCACAAAGTTGTTGAACCAGCAACAGTCTTGTGTTGCCTGGCAGTTATCAAATCACTGATCCAGCTAGCAATATTAAATATTATGTAGCTATCCAACTCTTTAAGAAATGACTATTTAACAGATCTTTACTCAACAGAAGTGCTCAAATCAGTGAAATAATAAGTGTTAAAGACTTTTAATTCTCCAGTGTGTAAAAACAATACAGATAGCCATTATAAAAGTTAACCTGATGCAATATTATCACAAAATTCAGATCAAGAATTTCAGTTCAAGTCTCTTAAAAAAACATTGCAGGGTACAGTACATTTGACATTTCTGTGTGCTAAGATGCTGCTGTAGATGTTGTTGTACTGCATGTCTGGAAAGTGTTTTAAACATCCACCTGCTTATGGCACATTCTGTTGTGTGCTTTCAGATCTAGCACAGAGATGGCTGACGAGAACAGAGTAATAAAGCATGTGAAAATGATGCTTGGCAATCAGTCAATGTGACTTCAGAGAGAAGAGTCAATATGCTGTTGCTGCTGATTTATTGCTAATTGTTCATAATGTCAACTTTGCACAACGTTATATGTGTTTATGGCAATACAAATATATTTTAAATGTCTAAATATCTTTGTCACAAGACTTCTGTAAGCTCTGTGGCATGGACACAGTCAGTCTGTTTTGTTGAGAGAGCCTGAACGTTCACAAAAGCAATGGCACTTCCACTGTCTTTCACCTCCAAAACATCTGTTCCCTTCAGATATGTGATCGACTCTACTCCATCCTGAGCAGTAAATCCCATGATGCATGGCTGCCGCTGTGTTGCTGAGAGGCTGCTAGCCTTTATTTGGTGTCCGTTGGGTATGAAGCTGCTTGGCGCGGCATCTAACGTTGATGTCCAATGGCAAGAGGATGCATGAGTAGCAATTGGTGGAGTTCGATCAGGGCTGGGGTCCAGGACGTAGGTATTCACTACTGTGCCACAGGATGAACCCTCTTTACTGGCACGGGGGGAAGTCCACATGATACCGCTGCTCCCAACGCTTCTGCCGTCACCACTCCCAACCCCAAACCTATGTCCATCCCTCCGTCCGAGGATGTGCTGATACAGGATCCTCTGAAAGGTCTGTCTGAACTCCCGAATGCGGTAAGCATAGATGAAGGGATTCACAACAGAGTTAGCATGGGAGAGGATGATGGCAATGTTCATCACCCAGATATGCAAGCGCTCACAGTCCTGACACAGGTAGTGGTAACAGTTGATGATGTGCAGCGGAAGCCAGCATAGAGCAAACAGGCCTACAATGATGGCCAGCGATTTGGCAGCATGCACCTCCTTCTGCAGGGTTGAACGAGATGCACCCGATGATGAGGGTATTTGCCCAGGAGCAGGTGTGTGGGCAACTTTGAGCCCCATCAGGCGGAGCTGGCGACGTGCGACCATGAAGATATGGACATAGATGACCAGCATGACCAACAGGGGCACCAGCACACAGCCGAAGAAATTGAAATAAATCATGTAGTCCATGTTAACCACTTTTTCAAATAGGCACTCCGTCAGGCCTTCAGGGCAGCTGCTGGAGGTGATGGTGGTGGTGTTCAAACCTGGACAACAGAGCAAGGAGTGATTTATTAGCAATTTTATCTTTTAATAATGTCAAACAAATACATTTGTTCTATAGAAGACATAATTCTACATAGCAAAACGTTTTTCATGTAATTATGGCAGCAAAATGTGCCTGGCTTGGGTTTCATACCTCAAATCTAACAGCTGACTCCAGCTTTCCTCTCAGCAGTAAGATGCACTTAACTGAACTGAAGCCAACACTGGAGTAAACCTGAGCACTTTTATGGAAGAAAAATAAAAAATAAATCTCCCACCTTTGTTCCATCCCAGCATTGGTGTCAGGCCGATGCCCACTGAGAGAACCCAGCACAGTGCGATGATGCCCTTTGCCCTCTGTCCTGTCACCAGACTGTAGTACCTGTAAAGTTCAGCAAAGCACAATAAAACACCGGGTCTCGTGGCTTTATCTAATCTCAATGTGATGCTATACCTCTGAGGAAAACTCAATATTTGTTTATTCAAATGAGGGCCCAATGGTTGTGTATTCAAAGCTTAAGCGCATTATTTATCTAAATAAGCCAAAGCGAGAATTCATACACTGTGACCACGTTCAATAATCCGACCAGCACCTCTCCAGCATTCTTGTCTGACGATTAACCACACAGACACGAAGGGTTTCAAATATCTAAATATGTTCAGATTTCGCAAAGGTCTGTTAACAGCTCAGACGCTTTGATACCTTTGGCTTTGTTTAGAAAGCCCTTACAGGTTCTTCCTTCCTTCCACTTTCGAAGGCGATGGGGTAGACACAGTGAGAAGAGACACAGTGTGAAGTCTTGCTGTGTGTCTTTGCATGACTCTGCACACAGTTGAGAGTGTGCATAAATCAACAGTAAAGGGGATTTCCTTACTACTTTGGAATTAACCAGGGCACTTCTTTCTGATCTAAGTAAAAGGTGTAAACTTCGCTATATATGATGACTTCCAACTCAGGCTTGAGCTTGGAAATACCGGTTAAACACCACACTTATCAACAGACTGCGGGTTAGAATTTATTTTATAATCAGAATCAGAATACCTCTATTGGTCCCCCGGAGGGGAAATTGCCTTTCAGTTACATCCCATCCAAGAAACATAAAAAAGACAGTGACACATAACAGGGGGAGGACAGGAGCGGGAGAACTGTGGGTCGCCACACGAGCAGCGCCCCGTTTACTTAGATGAGAAAAAGGAGAACAAGAGGGAGGAAGAGGGAAAAAAGCTACTCCCAAACTAGGCTCCTGTAGGGGGACACAGTGTGGGATTAGGGAAAAAACACCTCGGCACACAAGCAACATAACAAGACATTACAACAAAACTCAAAGACTTGCACATGTGTGTGTGTGTGTGGGGGGGGGGGGGGTGTTGGAGAGGGGAGGTGTCGCAGCACAGACACTGGGGGGGGGGCATGCACGCAGCCACATCCAGCCTGCGATTTTAATCAAGAATCGCATCGCGCTTGCGACCGAGCTCACATATCGCTCGAGTCTGAGTGTTGGCAGCCCTGTACATTCCCTCAGTCATGACGGGCAGTCGATAGGAAGCCGCTAACTCCAAATAGCAGAATGCCTGTTATTATAATTCCAATTATGTAGACGTCTTCAACATCCTGAATGGAAAGGATTGACAGGCACACGATCCTCCACCTCTCCCAGGAGTCCATCGTGTATCCGGCTACAAACGTTCCGTCAGGGCAGGCGGGCTCTCCTTTACCCCGACTCTTTGTCGAGGAAATATGGTCGATTGTGTTGAGAGACCAGCTGATCAAATCCATGATTTTAGGTTTCGGAGAGAAATGCAGAGAGAGGCTCTCAGACAGAGACAGCACAAGACAAAGAGCAGCAGCAGGGCACATATGGGCAGGGAGCGAGAGAAAAAGCGTCCGCCTTCGTTCAGAGCCAGAAGAGAATCTAATGCAACCACTGTTAACATTATGTTGACTGAAAGATACAGTAGCTTTGTCTTTGGTCTATTTCTACAACACCGATCCAAGGCCAAAAAAAATCATCAGTATTCTTGATTCTAAGGTGTAATTCAGATCAAGAGCATGTGCAAACAGGCCAAACAACTGGATCCGACCAACAAGAAACCACTGTGAATGCTTATGTTGGCATTATTAATGTGCACATTGCTTCACGCAGGCATAAGGAATGCAAATATTTGGTCAAGGAATAAAAATAGAATATCAGCATGTAGTATTCTTGGTAACATCACCTCACCTACAGCCAATGTCCCATGTGACTGAGCTCTTTCATGATCGCGGTGGCAGCCAGTAGTCTATATTAATCTCCCTGAAATTCTGATGAATTATTAGCTCTCCGGTGTTCGGTGCCAAGATTGTGGCACGGGTGTGAGGACACAAACACACACATACAGAAGCTGTTATGCAACTGCTTATGCAAATGCATCACCTGCTGTGGCTTATGAGTGGAATATCCTCCCATGACAGGAGTGAAGAATGCAGCTGTGACTGAACAACAGTGGTTTGGTTACACACATACGAGCAATGCGAGTCAATGGTGTGTCAAAATACCTGTTGCAGAAAGACTGAACACGGAATTCAAGGAAGAAATTGTATTTGAATGGTGCTGATGCACATGGATGTAAATGATCAAAGCCTTCAGCAGGTTTATTCCCTCCAATGGCACACAAATGGTAACCCAATAAAGCCTGTGGTGACAAATATCTATGTCCGCCCACAGCCGGTTAGATTAGCCTTAATTGAATAAGATCTCTCTATAATTCAATGTGTTTTGCACCACTGCACACGTGCTTTGGAAGCCACTCACATTTAATGGTTTACCCACGCTCCCCTGACTTGAATGCCACGTGTGAAAAGAGCATCATGTTCAAAATGCAAGAAAAGGCAACAGCAAAAACTCATTCATCATGTGAACTGAATGTCTTTGAAGTGAGAGCGCAGAAAGCTGTCTGTTTGTGACCTTTTTGTTTCCCCTCACCTGAGCGGGTTGTTGATAGCGATGTAGCGGTCCACAGCGATGGCCAGCAAGCTGAAGATGGAGTTCTGGGTGAGTATGAGGACGAAGCAGGCGATGAACAGGCAGCCGAAGAAGTTGGCACAGAAGCCGATGCTGATGTTGATCACAGATGTTTAAAAAAGAATAACATACAAACACAATATCACTGTACATCAAATCTAGTAAAACAATGCTTCTTACGGAGATTTATAACACTGAATTTGAGTACTGCGAAACAGACAATTTTAAAATGATCAAACTTAATGGTACCTAATAGTGATGGCAAAGGGAATTGCCAGCAGCCCCACAGCAATATCAGCCACTGCCAGTGACACCACAAAGAAGTTGGTGTTGCTCTGCAGGTTGGAGTTAAGGCAGACGGCCCAGCAGACCAGGACGTTCCCAGCCACAGCCAGGCAAGCGATCACCAGCTCCAGGCCAATGTAGACCAGCTGGTCATTTTCCAGCATGGTTGTTCTTTCCTCTGTTTTGCTTTCTTTGCTCTTTCATCCCACAGACTCAACTGCTTGACGTGTTTTTAGAAAAAATACCTGCTTGCCAAACTGCATGAAGTGACTTAAGGGAAGAGCAATTGTGTCACAGGAGAACAGCCGATGCAGGAAGTTCAAACCACAAACATCACTCTTCTGATGCCTCACTTTACTTGTACCTTTTACCGTCACACACACACCACAAATGTCTGTCAGTCTTCCTCTCTGCAGCTGTCTTCGCCTCTTTCGTGCTCAGCTCGGCAAACTTTGTCTGAGACGGCAGCAGAATATCGCAGAGCGAGCGTCTGGGAGTTTTTGTTGCCAATTTAAGAGTGGTGGACTGGAGAGAGAGAGAGAAAGAGGGTGAGAGCGCAATCTCAGCAGTACGGCCTGTACAAACAGATTGCAGGTTACCACGCAGACGCACATGAGTCAGAAAAGCCATCTATCACAGGAAGACAGGGGGACAGTTTGTTTTCTATACAGGGCCAAAGCAGACAGTCCAACAATGCACCTTTTATTTCAGGAGAAGTTTCCCGAAACCCTTCCACACACTAATCATTCCCACCACTGACATGCTTTCCTCCAAAATCACTGATAATCACACAATATAAACTGGCTATAAATTTCAAAGTCATTGTACCAAATCTGGAACCCTTTGTTGCACTGTCTATGCTGCGTTTTTTCAGGGTATTTTGCTAAATTGTCAGCCAATTAGGGTGTATTGTTGCAGATAGTGGTACAACGTCAGGTAACCTTCATAAAGGGGGAGTCTGAATGGAATGTAGGTCAAGTTATTCAGGTTACTACAAAAGCGCAGGGGAGTGAGTGGGAATGCGAGATGGGTTTCCGGATCATATCAGGTAATAGTAACCAAGGTTGCATTGATACTGTTCATTAGTGTGTCGCTAGTTACTTTCTCTCAAGCAATTAGAAATAATCAGTTATCACAGCGATGAAGTAAAGCTGATGTGGAAGCCTGCTCTGCACATCAGTCTCCTCATCTAACTCACACAAATAAGAGTATTTCCAAAAATGTTGAACTATTTCCTTAACACAGCCTGCAAATAAAAACAGCTTTTATCTGCGGTGAATTGAAGGACAGAGCACAGAGCGGACATACACTATAAGTGAGAGTCATTGATTCGGGTGAAAAAAAGCTGATTGGTAAATATGACCTAGTTCCTGCCAAGGTCCATACAGTGAGTAAAGCCTGCCAAAATAAGACTCAACAAGAGTGAGTGTAAGTCAAACAAATGATTCTGTGACAACAAAGGGGAAATTTGGTCACTATAGATAGGAGCAATGCTGGCTCTATTCTGACCTATTCTGGGCGCTTTCCATCAGCGTATCTCAGAGAATACGAATTCCCAAACCAGTCTTCCTTCAGTCACACTGTTTCCCATCCCAGTTTCTCTCCCGCTGACACACCTTGGATGTCCAATAGTTCTCAACCTCCAATCAGCATTAAAGTAGATGTAGCTTTGTGTCACGAAAGCAGCAATAATAATACAAATTGCTAAATTGGCTAAAGTTGAGCTGCAGTTCGCTGAAATTCAGTTATTGGGGAATTCCCCATTGAGTAATGTCAGACCACCAACCTTTTGGAGATGGAAACTGACATTCTCCTTCACTGATAAGTCATTTGATTTAGATATTGAAGGGTTAATACTTTTGTTTCCCCGCTTAAAGAGCACATTTCTGCCTGTGGCAGTTCAGACTTCTACATGATCAGAAAGAGCTGTTTTACTGCCGTTTACTTCTCAGTTAAACTGGCTTCATGCGCACTATGAGAAGAAAGCTTGGTAAAAGACCCTAACTGTGCTTTTACGTGGAAATGTAAAGCCACGCTGCCGATGCTGAAAACATAAAGAGAACAGAAAGAAACATTCCCTTCCACACATTGTCACACATTCATAGGAGCTGCCACGCATACTTCTTTCATTAATCTACCTCTGTGGGCCACTTATAACCCTGTAGCTCTGCCAGCACTGATCCTGACTGACAGCACATCAGACCAACATCCTTCTTTTCTGCTATTGTTCTGCTGCTGAAATCTTCTCACAGGCCAAAGGAATTTTAAAAACCAGGGTTTATCCACTGGGTTTGGAGAGCTACAGAAATAGTCCAGATCTTTAGTTTTTTAAGACCTCAAGAGGCTGCAAATATTTCTGAACCTGTACAAGAAAAATAACTCTTCTAAGTTAAAGTGTAATAAACAAAATTGGACTCACATAGTTTTTCCCCACCACTGAAGTTTAGAAGCCAACCTTCTTCCAGCTGGCTGCTTCAGCAAAAACTACTCCCCATGATTATGAATGTGAATATATAGGACTTGAGGCCTTGGAAGGAAGTGATAAGAAAATGCACATCCTGCTGGTGGGCATCTGTCTCTGCCCTGTCAATCAATGTGTCGGCTCGGCTCCACCAAAGTCAAAGCAAAACAAAAACAGAAGCTGCTGTATTTCTACTGGCCAAAGCACTGTGTGCACAACTAATGAGGGAAGTACTGACATCATTACTGTGAACTCCTGATGGCAGGAACAGAGATGTAAACTTGATGTGAGCCAACACTGCAGGGCAAGTGTTTGATGTAATAGATGTGACGAAGAAAAAGGCGTCAGCACTGACGCCATGCCAGTGTTCTTTACCATTTATCAGCCTTACAAACTTCCAGAAGTTAAATCATCAACCCAGCCACTGACTGATTACATTAAGCTTGGTCAAGAGCAGCCAATAACTGATGTTTATAAAATACAGTGGTGGTACACCGTTAAACTGCTAGTCGTGTGGGGGAAATGGTCCAAACATCTCCTGACTAACATGTTTTAAATATAGCCTGAACAAGCAGAAACACACCCTCTGTCCTTACCTTGTTGTGAGAGTGAAAGTAAGAAGTCTTTCGATCTAATCAACGTGCTCAGGTGATCGTCACTGTGTTGGCTGGCAGGCAAAAGGACACAATGAGCTGATGCGTTTAGCCCAGAAATCGATGCAGTGAAACAACACGTCGAATGATAACATAATAATAATAAAAGAAGCTATAAATCCTCTGGTGTGGTGCTGCTGCTCATGTTCTGTTTGGCAGCAGAAGTTTCAAGCTGCGCACAGACGCGCTACAAGAAAAACGCGAGCGCGCTTTCTCTCTCTCTCACTCTCTCTCTCGTGTGTGAATGTGTTGACAGGGTCTTATGCTAAACAGTGACGTATGGACGAATGGAAATAACCAATGACAATTGGATGGGGGGCAAAAAAATGAAGCGAAGCGGACAGATAATAAAATAAAACCAATTAAAATACAAAAAATAAAGGCCAAAATAAAATAAAAATAATGTTTCATATACTCTCAGTTTCAAAACATAAAAACGTCAGCCGTAAGCCCGCGAGAAAGCCCTCTGTGAGTCCACGTGTACACCCTCCACCGCGCGCCCTTTGCCTTGTTGTAAAACAGGCCGTGCGTAAAAGTGCGCACGCAGTCAAATAAGAATTGTTTGTGTGCATAAAGATGAAGTGATGAAATGACTCTACACACATTGCAGGTTTTTCGTTGTATTTGCATATTGTGTAACTATGGAGCTGCACCATACTGTATTTACGTGTTGTGGAAAATAAAAGTGTGGTGCCATGTTTTGTGCCACAACATTTGAGGATGTGGCTAGCACACAGTTTCGGGTCCCCTCTCTAAATGATGCACAATTAAAGTTGAAGTCTCATGCAGTTTTACATCTCTCTTCCTTTGCATCTTTCATTTAGTTGTTCTCTTTATTGATCTCCCGTGCTCTCAGGAAAAAGGCTATCAAAACACAGCCATCAGTCTAAATCTGCTGATTTAGAAACACTAATCCCCTCAGATATCAGCTCTAACTGATTAAAATCCATTTACACAGCTTTGAGCTGTGTATTGCTAATAAACGATAAACAAAACAACTCTCATGTTACACTGACAAGAGTGACCCTGCAGTGCACGTCAGCATGAGTCTGACTGTTGAGACATATCAGTTACACCACGTTTAATCACTTTTAGGAAATAAGATCAACCATCAAGCAGGTACGATTCATTATGAATCCCAAATGCCTGATCAGGCAACAAGTTAGTGTGTGAATGACTGGCAGCTGCTGTGTCTTCAATCATCAGACAACAGCATCAGAGGAGAAACTGCACATACTGCGGAGAATTTACTCACTCTGCAGTCCTGCATCACAGATGCGACTGAAGATGTGTCAGTGTTTATCACAATCCTGCTCCCTGTGAAGATTTCCTGTCCACAAACACAGCTTAGCATTTATCCAGCCTGCGAACCACAAATTTATCCTAATGGATATTTGCCAAGTGTGACCATCTTTCATCATACCCAAACCCCCTTGGAAGCCATCTGGTTCCTACCAGATGGCTTCCAGGATAAAAGCAGTGAGACTGTACTAGTCTGGTATCAGGTAGACTCTTTAAATATTCAGCTGCTAAATGCTCCTAACACCTCCTGATTTGCTCTCAGCAGGATGAAACTGGAGCTGTCGGAAACTTCCTGCCAGAAGCATGGCAGGTTAAGGCAAACCTCTGTTAAGAAACAGTAAATACTGAAAGTTAGTAGACAACACTGCAAGCAAAAAGCCTGGATGATGAGTTATTATTCCACTTTCCAGGAAAAACAGCACATGCTCTACGGTTGTTTGACTTGACTGAAGGGCAATCTGAATATGCTGTAAAAGCATTAAGTGTCAGTGAAGTTTAACCTGCAACATCAACAATCAAGCAGCAGGAGCCAGCGTTAGTCTTTTAATATTTGTCCCTGCAGTTGTCAATTTCAGTGAAACACACAGAGTTCTAACTGTTGTAAAATAAGGCCTATAATCATGTCTACCCACAATGTCTTCCATGCTAGTAATGGGCTGCATCATATCAATCACCACAGCTGTTAGCATGCTTCGATTTATTGAAGCCTGACACACGAATGCTGATAGAAATATTAGGTAACTCCCAGTCAAATTAAAGAATACAGCTACATTTCAAGCAATACTTTTTCAAATCAAATGAAATGAAGCATTTAAAAACCTTACTGGCAAGTTTAAATATATTGAATCATTTTATTTATTAATTTCTATTGTTTTTCATTGTATCTTAAATGCACCAGGGCTCTTGTGTGTCACTGCTTAGTTGTACATATTGTCCTGTTTAGCATGGATATATAGAAACAACTGATTATACTCACGCTGAATCCATGTCATATGCATTATCATGTTAGTGGCTCAGCTCAAGTTGTCAGCTGAAAAGCTGCCAGGATGCAAATGAAAAAAGAATATCAAACATGTCACTGAATGTAGATACAAGGAGATTTTATTTAACATTTTTGTGTACAAACATAGGCTGCAAATGCCTTCCAAACATGTTTGCCCTCAGGATACAGTATTCCTTTTTACAGTTCTACAAGCAGAACATTGAATATTGAACAGGAACAAGAGTCAAAAAACTGAGGAAGGTAAAAAGAGAGAGTGTTTGTGGTTGGTCATCAAGTCTCATCCTCAGCTTTACATTATGTGATGAAATAAACCAAAACTAGCACGTTTCCAAAGGGTAAAGTAGTCATATTTAATGTCTGCTTGATGTCCTAGAAGTGGCAGCAGAGGGTCGTGTGAAAGTATTAACTATAGCATGGAAATGTAGTGATAATTACCAGGGTCATGTACAATAACTGGAAGAGATTTGTAACTTTCATTGTAGAGCAATATGTTCCATATGTTCAGCCTATTCCACAGAAAAATTAAACCTTTTTTGTTGTATTTACTTTTTCATGTACAGAACTAAGGGGCTGAGGTTATGGAGGGTACATGCAGTTACACTGACAATCAACAGACCAAAACAATGCAGATTTTAGAGCAATTTAAGACTCTTTTCTCCTCTACCACACACTGACAGCTTGGCTTTTCAAAGAGACTAGAGGCGTGCCAGCTCGATCCTTAACGATCATATGTCAGCGGACGCCACAATAAATAAAACGGAAACCAAATAACGTATTCTCTAGTATAATACATATTATACAACTCCATGGAAAAGTAAAAGAAGTTTGAGTTATGTAAACTCACAAAACTGACCTTTTTAAATTGACAAGAACCTGCACCTGCTATTCAGTTATCATCAGACAGCTAAACAATCACAGTGGCCAGTCTGTTGTACAACACGAGTGACTACAGAGATGAGCCGAGATGCAGGAGGAGGAGGTTAAAGGATGATTGCACACGGTGATTCAGGGGCAACACAGTGACAAACAGTTGGAACTTTAACAGGATGTTTGATTAACAAAGAAAGCACAACATATAAAGACCATTTTTCTAACATTAATTTAACTTCAGATGATAGCATATCATAAATAAATAGCTCCAGTAGACCAAAAAGGGGCAAAGCATAAATAAATAAGAAAAAAAGGCATTAAAGGAGCTGAAACTTTAAGAGCTAACACAAGCACACGGGCAGGAAATTCGATCCTTTGCCCCATTAAGACTGAGTTTGAATTACAGCATCACAGTCAGATGAAGGTGGCAAGTAGAACGGGCATGTACGGTATGAGCTAAGACCATGCTTAAGTTTAAGGTCCTGTCTTAGCCGTCAAGAGATGAAAGGTGTGTGGCCATCATCAGCAAAGGCAACAAGAGACTGAACAGCGTTGACGCTGTCGGCGTCTCCACTCACGTCTGGAGTACCGCAGGCGCAAAACAAAAGAAAGTGTCGAGGCACGATAGGGTAGAGTAGTGTAGGCAATTGGGACTTGTTATAGAGGTGATGGATGGATGACTGAATGAACGGTGGATTCATTCTCCGTCTCATATCTTAAAATACAGATGATGAAACAGTGTGTGCATGCTACAGTAGGCCAAATTTTGTGGAAGTACAGTAAAAAGAAAAAAGAAAGCAAAGGCATGAACACTTCAAATCAAATCAAGAATCAAATCTCAACATTGTCATTTATGGGGTTCATACGATGGTTTTCATCTATATTATCATGTGCAAAGTGAGTATGAATGTCCTGACGTTGCGAGAGTTGATATGTATCCAAAAGGAAATACTCCTCTTGCTTTGAAAAGTCAAAAGACATTTATGTGAAGAACTTGAAATTAGCTTTTAATAACATTTACTCATACATGCCTCCCTATGTTATCTTAAACATGGACGCAACCAAACACAAGCCCTTATCAGATCCACTAATTCCACAATTGGTTATAGTTAGCCTAAGATAAATATGGGAAATCAACCATGATATTTACCCTTAAAAGATAGGTTCACATCTTTTCAAGTCTGTCTTAAAACAATATTCAGGTGTCCTTAAGGACATGGAAACAAACGTTTGTCCTGTTCAAACTGGTCACTGAAAGAACATTTCCTAATGTGCAATTATCTGAATCCTCTCTTTTTAGTAGTCCTGGATGGTGTTTCTACACTGAGCTGCGGTGAAGGGGCTGGAACAAAACAAGGATTGTAACTCAAACTGCTGATATTAACTTCAAGGACTGTAGATTTTGTCCCCCACACTTCCACTGAAAATGCATTCAGAATGGATCTTTTGTCCAGTATGAACATGAGGAATGATTACAGCAAGCAAAACCTGTTTTAATGACCTCTTTTGAGACAGACTTGAACACCTGTGAGCCTTCCTTTAAAGTGGCCAGAAAAGGACATGCTGTAATAATATAAACCAGACACGAGTTACCGACACCCCAAAGTCTACGATGATGTACTTGTGAACAAAACAGCAAAGACCAAAAAGTAAAAAAAAAAACAATAAAACATGCCTGCATGTTAAATCAAGGATATAGATATTAAAATGAGAAATATGTCATTTTAGTACCAAACAAAATATCTTCAGAGCTTTCCTTTCAATTGAGTTGGACACCTTCAGGCTTAACAGGATGAAGAACAGTTAAAGGGACAAAGAATTATTGGACATTTTGCCATATGCATGAGATAAATAAAAAGAAAGAAAGATGTCAGGAGAAGATGAAATAATATTCCTTCATTTAAACCAACAAATATGCTCTCTGATGGACATAAACGCTGAATGCTCAGGTCACTTAAATTGTAATACAGTAGTTCTAACATTGCATGAGTGCACTTCTGCAGCCACAGATTAAATGGTACAAAAAGAGACAATGTCATGTGTGTGTATGTGTGTGTGCTGTCTTATGACATTGCATAATGTCTACACTAGACAGGCGATGGTCTCTGGACGTGAGACATTCTGCTGAGGAACACCCAGCAGTTAAAGAGCTTGTGCCTTTTCCACAGCAGCATACAGTCTGTAACTACAATGTGTGTGTTACCTTCATAATAATATCTAAATGAATAATAACTGCTAGGCTGGACAGAACAGCAGAGTAGTTTCTATAAGAACAAGGCTAAATCCTGCTTATTTACTGCAAGACTTGAAGTCAAGGCTAAGACCTACCACTTTCAAACAGAAAAAAAGGTTCACATAGAAAAACAAACATCTCTCCCCCAGGCCCCCAAAATAAATTACAATAATAGCAACAATGATTATACTGTTAAACCAAAAAGAAAAAAAATACAACTTTAAGATTATGTACATACTGTATCTGTAAATACAACCGCTTCCTTTTCTCCTAGAAACCAAAAAAACTGACATATTAATTTGGCAAGATGTCCTATGTTACAAGAAGAAGGACATGTCGTCAGCAAAGATATGAACACAGACAGTTCCTATGTTAGAAAATATATTGCTTCCCGGATATTTAAGCTGAAGACTACCTTGAGACACAAACACAAATAGAGGAAATTTGCTTTAATGATCGGAAAAACCGCAGGCAGTCAGATTGCAGTGTATTACTAATCATCGGGTTCCTTTTTTTCTTGCAGTCCTTCAAACTGTAGCGTTCGTCTCTGACTCCAACCAGGGTTTGTTTACGTTGTAAACACTTCAAAGCACAGGTGTTGGCTTCCTGACCCAAAGGAGAAGCCAGGGGCATCGTGGCAGCTCTGGATGCCCACTTTTAACTCCACACTACACGGAGCACAAATGTCTCCTCTTGTCTTCTCAGAAGCAATCCACTGAGATTATGTAAGACACGGCGAGAATTTTTCAGGACATGAAGCAACGCTTGAGATGGACAAACAGATTCTGCAGTGTTGAGCTGATGATTGTCCAAAAATAATCACAGATAGAGAACAATGCCCAAACCCAAATGCACATGAAAATGCTGATTTGTTGGCAAACTAATTCGGGAATCAATAAGGATGTATTTCATTCTTCGATGGACTGATTTTGACAATTTCTTGACTTATGAACCCGTCTACAAGCTGGAAAGATCAAATGTTACGACCAACAAAGAGCCAGGTGGAGAAAAGATGGCAGATGAACCCACAGCATCACTGAAGGTACAAGGAATCACACTAAATATCATGAGAAATATGAAAGGAAAGACCTGGCATCCTCTGAGCTTCAGAGGCCTGATGGTGCCCTCTTGTGTTGGGGACACAAGCATTACCATAGACAATCCTTTCCAGGAACCTGGTCAGTCAATTCAAAAACACACTACTCTCGGCTCACTTTGAGCCACAGTCTGTCTTTTTTTCACTCCTTCATGGTCAAAGTCTCGGGGTGGCAGAGTCAATCTTAGCTCTATACTTCGGTGGAGAAGAGGATGCTCTGTCGTTTACTGTCCGGGGTGGGGATGGTCTCCAGCTGCAGGAAATACAGCAACACCTGGACCTGCGAGAAAATGGAAACGGTTCAAGAGACAAATTTGCAAAAACACAAACAAGGTGTTGTTTGCTCAAGTTAGCAATTAGCAGAGCATCACTTCAAGAAAAAAGCTTCACAGAAAAGATAAAATCACCTGTGCCATAACCTCCAGGGACCAGCTGTCCCCCATGCTGATGGGTTGGGTGGGGTTAGCGGGGATCTTGCTGTCCTTCTCAGAAGGCCTCAGCAAGGTCGGCCCGAACACCGTTGCCAGGTTGTGGAGAGACATCTTGTTGATGCTTTCCTTCTCTGCCACCCTAAGGAGAGGACAGACAAGTCCATTAGGGGCACCAATCGAGGACAGCAGGTGATGTTAATGTGCAGTGATGGATCTGTGTGCTGTGTGTGGACGGGCAGGTTTAATATAAAGATAAATAGAGTACGAAGAAGCAAATGTTTGCCTCCTTAACGAATGACTTAAATGATTAATCAGACATTGTTCGGTTAACTAGCTAATCATTGAATCAAATGCTGAACTTTCAACAGCGCTATATTTAACAACATGTTGAATATAACAAAGTGAGAAATTGTTTCCTCTCCATCTCCTGCTTGCTTTACTGAACATTTAAAATTCAAATGTTTAAGATAATCAAGGCAACCTTGCACCATCCATTACAGCACACACTCGTGCAACGCTTTTAAACATGTGCAACAGCATTGTTCGTTTGAGCTCGTTATTCAACATCACCGTGGCAACCAGAAGACATTCATGACATCCCATAGAAGTGACCAAGGTGAACGCTGCACACATCAGCACATCATGTTGAAAACAGAAGGTCATTCCAAAGTTCTGACCATTAGATCAACATTTAGACAACACAGCGACACACAATGCATGGGGACAATCATGTCTATAT
Source organism: Chaetodon trifascialis (assembly GCF_039877785.1). Lineage (NCBI taxonomy): Eukaryota > Metazoa > Chordata > Actinopteri > Chaetodontiformes > Chaetodontidae > Chaetodon > Chaetodon trifascialis. The sequence goes on from NC_092075.1 coordinate 12,786,392, forward strand.
GTTGTGTGTGTGTATGTGTGTGTGTCGGTGTGTGTTTCCCTTTTCCTACCGCTTCAGGTGATCCAAAAGGAAAAGGAATGTGACCAGGTTGGGTTCAGGCAGTGACAGCAGCAAGTTCAACATACAGCTCTCTTTGGCCACACTGTCAGAGAGGGCTGGACAGAAGAAAAGGAGTGTTTACACATCCTGTAAATAAAGGACTTTTTCTTCAACTAGTAGACATTTAGAAGTTGCAACTACTTCAGTGCTGCAGCTCTGACAGTCAGCGTGATTGATTCATTCACTGATAATTAGCCGTGTTTGACTCACTGATGCCGCCTGCGAAGTTGGGGTAGAGCTCATCAGTGAAGAGTGGTTCTGGCAGCTCTCTGAAGTACAGCTTCAAGGTCCCGGCGATGGCATTAACGTCCATCTCACTCATCATCACTGACACGTCTTTATGATCTGCAGAAGAGTGACGAGAAAAACATGAAGACAGGATGTTGTGCAGTGACAGAGGAGGACGGTAAGATAGGGGAACACCTTGGCACAAGCAGCAGTCGCCATGCATCTTATTTGTTAGCAGAATTACCGTGACTGTTTGGGGATTCTAACACACACGGATGATTTTAATTTCAATTTTTCAAATCAGGATTAAACATCAAACCTACACAAAGCCTACACTGTATACAGATGAAGGCTATACTCACTGGTGTCAAATGCGGTCTTCAAGGCCTGAATATCAGTGGCCACACCTGACACTCGGTAGATGCCCACCTCCTCCATACCCCTCCTTTCAATCTCCTCCAGGCACTGCCGGACAATGTAGGGCACCTTAGAGCGCTCTCGCCTGGATGAAGACAAACATTACTGATCACCAACAAGCAGTTTATAAAGGACGGAATGAGCAGGGCTAACAGTGGTTAACAGTGGTTTTTAGAGCAATATTTTGACAACTACAACTACATGCAGACATCCATGTCCCATTCAGAATGAATTTTAATCACGTAGGTGAACCCTTCACTTTTCATCTAGCACCAAAATTTTATTCTGAACAGCAAATACCTGCAGAGCTAATGGCATTCCCATCAGCCTCAGCTGTATTTTGTAGCTAATTAGCAAAGGTCACTAAGAGAGTGAACATGGTAAACATTATCACCGTCACTGTGAGCTTGTTAGCTTGCTGATGTAGTGTTACTGTAAACTCCTATTTTTCTTAATTAATGGCCTAAAACATGCAACATGCTGGATGAGTTGTTTACAGAGAGTCGGCTACACTCGAGGACAACAAAGAGACACTTGGCAGCCTGCACAGGAGATAATGTGGATTTGTTAATGCTGATGATCATGAGCATAACACTGAGGGATGTGAGGATAGAAAGTAAAAAAATAGTCCATGTATTAAAGAAGAGGAGGCCTAGACTCAAGCCCTGAGGAACGTCACTGGAGAATACAAATGAGCTTTTAATGCCTGATAGACCACTAGAAGCAAGGACAACTGTTTGGGAGATTAAAAGTACAGGTGAACCAAAGATTTCTTGGACCTGTGTGTTTAAACGTCAACTCACTTGGTCACTGTGGAGATCTTGACTCCAAACACACCCATGGGTTTCCGTGAGGGCATCCTCTTCAGGCTGAACTCTCGGCTGGTGAACTTCATGGAAAGTTTAACCTCGATCTGACGCAGGAAAAAAGGGCTTAAAGTTAAAACAGGTTTACAGAGTGAGAAGCATATCTACGAGCCTGAGATCCACCTGCGATGGCTCTGCATGATCTCAGTGAAATCCTGCCATGTTAAAACCAGATGTACACTTGACAGAGAAATCAACTGCTGCACCACATCATGGAGAAATTGTATGGAACATTTCTAACTGCTGTGTGCTACTATAATATAAATGTAAGGCGGCACTGGACCTACCTACCAGTCACACCTGATATGAGTATTTTGAGACAAGATACATTCTGATATAAAAGTGAGAGGAGGAAATACAGGAATGAAGTCTGATAAAAGCAGAGAGATCAACTCACCCCATTCATGGGAATAACTGTTCTCTGCCAGTCTTTGCCTTGGAGAGTCTGAGGGTCCAGCTGGGTGGAGAACAAGGATAATACATGTTAGATGATGCCAAGTGATATTTCATTTGAACTAAAGGGATATTTCACAGCTAGTGATTTAGGTTTTTGATATTTCAAGCACATTTACTCAAGCATTTCCATTTTCTGCTACTTCCTACTTGTCCTCCACTACATTTTTCTCATGGTCCACTGCAGCTACATGCATTTTGAATGTTTATTTACTTTGTTAAGATTAAGTTATCTTTACATACCGTTGTCCTGCGTATGTACTGCTCAGTTATGTCAACATGGCAGTCATAATTGCATCAACAGTACAAATCTGCCCTCCATCGTAGTGGAATGTTTTTCAAGGTGGTTTTGTTGTCATGTTAAGTCTCTTCACAGTTTTTTTTATAAATATGATAAACAAATTTGTCACTAAGACACTAAATTCACACGCAAACACTCTCAGATGTGAAGAGACATGCCATCTGGGACAATAGAATCTGGGTACACACACGAAACAAACACACACCCAGCGTACTGTATGTTGTATGTTTACCTAGGCTAAGGCCCATCTGGTTGCGTGCAAAGCAGGATCACGTTACTCATAACTGAATCTTTCACTGCTGAGAGAGATCTCTGTTCTGACCTGTTTATCTACAAAGAACTATACTCCACGGAAAACAGCAAAACCATAAGAGCTCCTTTTGCTTCCTGATAAAGTGTTTTAAAAGCTCAATTTTTTGACTAAAGAATAGATTTTATCTTCTGCAGCCTTTGTCGGTCGAAGCTTTAGTGAGCCCTGTGCTACATGCACTTTTCAAATAAGGCAGATCTGTAAAACTGAACTGCAATAAAATGCTGACAAGGAGCCAACAGTATGAGCTGGGACAGTCCAGAAACTGTGCATAAAAAGATGAAAGAAATGAGCAAATTTTACAGCACATCCAGATGTAGACAGGCGTGTATACATGTCTGCAAGCTGGTGATTAAGCCAATAATACAGACAGTTAATTTACTCCTTCAAAGTATCAAAAAAATGTTTAAATCAAGAAAAAGACCAACCAACTGAATAACCCTCACCTGACACTCCACTTCTAAGCATGCAGGAGAAGCTACAGGTGCTACAGCTGCTAAAAATGTGAATAGACCGAATCTGAGCTGAACACACTGGACTGACACATCCCAGTTTGAACCTGCTCCTTTGAACCACTGAGTAGACCGCAGAAGGTCCGGAAAAAAACAGGTTCCTGAAATAGTTAAGTCCACAATAATCACACCAAACAGAAGATGGCAGAGAATAAAGAGAAAATTAGGCAGCTAAAAGGCTAAATCACCACCATTAACAGCTGGATGGTATGTTTGGCTTACAGCCACTTTGGCAAGTTAATGGTTAATCAGCTCTGCTCTGAACATTCATTTGATTGTTAAATCAGCAAAACTGAACAGTAATCTGTTGGATTTATGAGCCACCGTGGCTTCTACTGAAGACAGGAGCGGCAGCTTCTGGCCCTGGATTTATGAAAATCCTCCCTGAGCAACTTTCTCACCACTCTGGGTGGTTTGTTTTGAATGACATCATCTGTCAAGCAGTGATCATGTCACAGGATTTCCAGATGAACCACTAGATGGAGCATTGTGACTGTTATTCACAGACAGTTTGGCAGACGACAAGCAACAAAGGGACTTGTCCTGGTGTGTGCAGCCGCTGCGATCTGAACAAACTGTTCAGAATGCTTGAAAAAGAAAAAAGAATATGTGATTTTCTAATGCTTTTTTTATTTTTTGCTTTTCTGGCTTTTGCTGCCGAGTTTGCTTGAGACAAACGCAAAAAAAAAGACATTGCGCATCTTACAGACACCAAGAGAGGATCAATTTGTTTACACCCTCAAACAAACGAACACACTCACTGCTGTGGACGGAGGAGCTAAATTCAAGCTAAATCTTTTCTGTCTGTATCTTTGCTTGCTCTCTGTTGATCTGCTGAATGACACTTGGCATTATCCTATATGCTGGTGTCGCCTTTGCAACCTAATCACCTGCTATCTTGATCTGCTATCGACCTGCGATCAGTGACTCTCACAGCCAGACTGCTCAGGACAGAGTTTTCATGTGTTGTTAGGATTTTGGCATTTTTCCACACAGAGCACCTCATTGCACTGATATTATTTCCAAATATGCAGCATGGCATTGCTGTTACTCAATAACTGTTAGAGATCCTGGGCGGTGAGTAACGCTTTTTACAGCTAAAACCTGGCAGCACAATGATACACCAACGGCATGGCAATGAAAGCTTTGTGGCATTGCATCATTAATCACGGTGACACATCACCACTTCTTGAAATATCAAATATCTCCCTGACCAATTAACAAACCCCGACCAATCCATTACATAAGAGGGTGATTAATCTAATCAGCCAATTTTTACATCATGCTCAGTTTTAGTCATTCATTGAGCAACAATATGGATTTCATGCTTTGTGGCAGCGGTGGTGACATAACTGGCTATCAGTAATGAGTCGCGGTGGGTCTGCTGAAGGGGGTGGGGGGTGGGGGGTGACGTCATGTCTTACCGGGATCTGTCCTTTCCCCATGATGCGGTCTGTGCTCTCTCCATCCTCTTTGTTCTGCTTGGTCTTGTTGTAACACTTCTCGTAGCAGAGCAGCCTCAGGGTCTGAGAGCCCTCCAGCTCAATCTCAAACTCCTTAGACGAAGAAAAAAAAATCACAAAAATAGTTGTAGGATGATTATTTTCTTTGCAAAGACTGATGCAAAGATTTGAGCACAATGACGGCAGCAGAGACGGAAATAACGAGAATGACAAAGATAATGAGAAACAGAGAGATAATAAACCTCCAGAAAAATGAGCATCCACCCACCACTTTGATCCATACATGCCACCGCAGCTGACCAACATTCTCTGTAATTATGTACAGAACTCTGCATATGGTTTGCACATCGTTCTGAGGCCCACACTGTGGTGGTTCACTTAGCATTTGGACAGATGTGAGTCATCACCAGCAGCCCCCTCATTAGCTGATATTATTTCCACTTTGCTGAGCAAAATCCTCAAAGAGTCTCTGGGTCCACGATGGAAAAAATTGTGCTGCAGATGAGCCGATTGTGTCTCAAAGCTCCTCTTCCTCTGCAGCACAACATCCAGCTGTGTCATTAATGCATGCCCGTTTGTGTGCGCACGTATGTCTGCTGCAATGCATACACAGCATGCGTATGTGTGTGTTTGCTGTATGTCTGCAGAGGCTGCAGATGCCCTGCATGGGTTCTGTTGGACATCTTAACTCAAAGCCGGACAGCTAGCTGATCATAAGACCAGATGTCAGATACAGTGCATCTACATGTACGTTTGTTAGCCGAGGCCAATGTTTTGACTTTAAAAAGCTTTCAGGATGCAGCGCAGACATTACAAGGTCATGTTTGATTCATTCAAATATGATAATTGACCCCTCTATTAATACAGACTCTGCAGGCACATGATGCTTGTTTTGTCTCTTACCTCGTTCCATTTGGGTTCAGTTGTGTATCGATACACTCTCGTCTTAGCTTTATTTGAAAAGAAGCCAAAGGAATCCACCTCCAATGTGCAGTAGAGATCTGACAGAGAGGAGAGACGGTTGAAAAGGTTTTACATGTATATGGCTGATGACGTGTCCTTTGTGAATGCATGACATTAGCAAATGAACTGGCTAAATGTGAGAAAGTAAAATTAGGAATGAGTCACGTTCAATTAGTCAAAATGCTTCAAACGCAGATCTCAAGGCGAGTGTTATGCAACTCAGTAATATACCGAACCGGCAGCTGATGACACATTTGAAATATGTACATTCCTCCAAATCAAGCAAATTTAAATAGTCACAGTTGGAAGTTTGACCTAAAATAAGAGTAAAATCTGAGAAAAACATAAGTGAAAAAGTTTCCACGGGAAAAAAGTCTGCACTGTTGTCTACTGCTCTCTGGTCCCATCAAACTCATTTAGTCTGATTATCTGTATTTTCTCTGTTGTTTGCATGGAGGCTAAAGGTCAGTGACTCACTCAAGCTCTGTTTGAGGCCGGAGGCAGAGTGGACGATTACATTCAGGAACCCGTAGAGACCGGGGGATTCATCCTCTGGAAAAACAGTCAGTGAGCAGAGAGACAGAGAAAAAAAAGACAGCGAGGAGGGGTTAGAAAAGCATGCAGATCTCTGTTTGCTTTGGAGCCGAATCAGACATGGAAGGAAGGGAAAACACAGCCCTGTGCAGTAGAAAACATGTGGCTTAAACCTCTGTGTACTTTTTTATCATCACTTTAATCACAATTATGAATCATAATCTAGAAAGGGTGAAAGCGTAACCACACATCTACACATGGAGCCCCAGACGGCTCATAAATTCACTGAGGAATTTCTCCTAAAGCCTTCATGTGACAGCGTCAGAAGAACTTTTAAGAACAAATATGAGAACCTCACCTTCTTTATTGATGCTAAGTGGAATGTGGTGGACAGTCTGCAGTTTGACGCAGGAGTTGGTCAACATTTGCAGCTCCATGGAAGTCAAAGAGGACGTTTTGAAACCTGGAGAAAAGACAGTAATGGGCAGGCTGTAAATGACACTGCATGTTGGTTCAAGGTTCTCGGATTAGAAGCTGCTAATACACGTGTCTTGGATGCTTTGTAAATGGGAAAATCCAACTGTTCTGATCTGGATCAGACATTGTTGGACAGGACATTTCTGGGACTCTTACATTTCTTCTGCTGCTCCTTGATTATCTCCCTCCACTCTGCACGTTCATAATCGGACGAAATCAGGAAACTGTAACTCTGAACACAAACACACACATAAAAAATGCTGTTATTTAAACACCAATTAATCTGGGGGAGAAGCAGATTTAAAAAATACATCATCTGTGCAAATATACAACCTCAAAATTTAAATGCCTTGTTGTCCAGCCAGCTTTAACAGATGTAAGATATCATAGAGCAACTGCTCCACACTGATATACAAAAGTCTTAGTGGGAGTCAGATCAAGGAGAATTAATCTCAAAGAAGATCAGCGAGGGGATATTGTGCTAGAAATGAAGCAGAGGACGACAGAAAAGGAGTAAAATGAGAAGAACAGATGAAATATGCAGAAGAGGAGCGTATGTGGAGCAGCAGGAGGAGGGTGATGGGGCAGAAATGGTGATGAAAAAGGAGAATGAGGAAGCAGGGGCAGCTAAAGGCGGAGAGTGTCATCACCTTGCCGTTCTTGTTGTAGAGTCTGAGGGGCATGCTCGGAGACGTCAGCAGGAGCAGAGACTCCTGCTCAGACAGCTTCTTCCTGAGACGGTCGATGACTTTTGAGCCCTTGTTGGCTCTCTGAAATCACAGATGTGAAAAAGCTGGACCGTAAGTGCGTGTTTGTGTGGGAGACTCTGCCTCGATCACCTCACATTGATGGGAAAAAAATCGATTTCCAGTAAGTCGTATGAAAGTTCGTTCTTGGATGGGTTTTTGTGAAACAGTGTGCATCCACGCTACCTTCTCTCTCTGCATCTCACTGCGGAGGTGTGAGATCTTGACCTTCATGGCGTCGAGCTCTTCATCGGGGACCTGGGGGATGGTAAGTGGCTCGGTCTCCTCGGGGCCCTGGAAGGTCAGCTCTGTCAGGGGGATGTACCACTTACTGTCATACTGTTGGTTTTTACTGCAGGGAGAGGAGAGGAAAAGGAGAGGGAATGGATGGTGAGAGGTGTGTAAAACAGATGGATGTGAAGGAGGTATGAAAGGAGGAGAAGGGAGATGAAGATGTGGATGAATGGGGGAAGGAGACAGTGGAAAGGGGAGAAAAACAGAGTGAGTAAAATTATAAAATTGGACACTGTTAATCATGAAAGAGCATCAGCAGGATTTTAAGAAAAATCTTTATAGTTTAACTTAAAACTTGAACTTGAAAACTCGAATGAATGTTGGATGATGATGTTTTTCACTATACAATTCTAATATTTTTACAGATCTCAGGTCTCAGAAGTCTCATTTATAGTGAGACCTTAACCGAAAAAATAAACGTCCATTTGAGCAAAATGAACGTTTCTCACCCTCCGATCTGTTTCTTCAGCTTGGCGCAGAGCAGCAGATCAGTGAAGAGAAAGACGTGACGCAGCTTCCTCGCTCCCTCCACCAACTCCACCATGAAACTGTCCCTCAGAAGCTGGCGGCTCTGCGGCAACAACAGACAACGGCGGTGAGTCGGGAATTAGCACATTAAACTGCTGGTGTCAGTATTTCCACGTGGTTGGCTGGTGGAATAAGCTTTGAAACTGTGCTTATCAATGGAACTTGAGCATATGAATATTCTTTTTAATACAGCAGTCTGTATTATGGAGGAAACAGCTTCTTATCACACAGTATAATATCAGTAATCAGGCCATTTCTGTCAGTCATATTAACAAATCTGTTACAACTTGTAGACAGGAAGCTGAGCCTTTGCATATGAGCTGCATCCCAGAGATTTATCCCTTCTCCTCTCTTCCCACTTCCCCGTTTCTCTTTTACCCGTAAGAAACTTGAAGAAGACGAGGCAAAGAGCAGAGTGGAGGAGCAGAGAGAGGAGTTTAGTTGTACCTGCAGCTTCATCATCAAAAATGTTCGCTTTATTCGATCATTAGTGACAAAGCTCATGTGCTCAATATTAACCAAATTATTACTCAAAAGTTTGGAGGGTTTGCATTAACTGCATTGATTAAACTAATTGTCTGGTTCATTCCTTTGTCACATTCTGGCATAATCATCTATTTCCAGGACACAGAGGAATGAATGACGTAGCGTTACAGAAGGACCAGCGTTATTTGGAGCTCTGGCACTCATCACTGATGTCAGACTATGTAATGAGATGTGTACTACTGCCATCTGCCAAAAGGGGGCAGTGATGTCATTGTACAAATAAGAAAACACATTAACAGGAATGGACTCGAAACAAGACAAGGGAGCACACATGTCAAACCACAACTCAATAGTAAACAGTTCACTTTCACATGCTCATAACCTTGGTTTTACATGTGGTGCAGGGTGTGAAACGGTGAGACAGGAGAGGTTGACTGCGAAGGAGAGAGAGTGAGAGAAAATTAAAGAAAATGTTGTCTTTGGACTCAGCAGGCAAACACAGCAGGTAGGATCCAGCAGGGAAGGGACCTTGAAAATACATAATGTAGTTCATGTTTGCCCTTGCTTTCATTCTTTTGATTGCACAAATGAGAATTTGAGTGAATGACTGGAAAATGAGGCGTCTGCTTACTTTTGATATATTTGGCAATTTTCAAGCTGATTTCAACTACCTTGCGTGGGATATTTAGCTTACTTGTACCAGTTCATCTGAAGTAAATGCCTGGTATTTTGTTTCAATTACAAGTACTTTAGTGGGGTCAAACTTTTGCAAAGATATGTCAGAATTAAAACATTAACGACTGAGCACTGTTAGATGACTGCACTCGATGTCCAGGTTTCTTTTTCAATAAGAAAGGATGATGAGAAATGGCAGTTTATGCACTAAAACATTACCAACATGCAGACATAAAGGATTCTTAAGTCCATCTCCTGCTGCTCTCCAAGCCAAGCAAACCAGAAAGCTGATCTGCTCAATGAGAATCTGCTAAAAACTTTAATTATCTAAAAACTTATTTTGCCTGTCTTCCTCCTCTCTCCCTCGTTGTTTCAGCTGCCACACAAGCCGTCCCCCCTCCCCTGGAAACCGAGCCACCCTTACAACTCCCTGGCAGCAAGGCCATAAAACATGACATCACACTTGTTCAGAGCCAATCACATCCTTATCTTCATTCTTTGTGCCCTCCCCCTATGTCCCCCCTCCATCAGGACCACACAGTTACTGTCACCGGCAGAACACACTGAAGTGGAGCCGACGCTTATGTAGCAAAGGTCTAAGTACATTACAAAAACTGAGCGGACATCTGCTGGCAAGACGCAGCATCGTGCGGTGTCTTCGACGTTGTTGATGCATGATGGAGAGGATGAGGCGAGGGTGACGGAGACAGAGAGAGCATGAGGAAGAGGGAAAAGTGAAAGAAATGAAACAGAAAATAAACGGCTGAAAACGAACAGAGGGGAAGAGCTAGCAGAGAGACAGAGTAGCTCCCAGTGGAATACATGTCATGCCGCAGTTTCTTACCGTATGTACCAAACCATGTGACACAGCACCAGAGCAGCTCCACTGCTCACTGCAGTGAGCCGCTGCCAAAGCATTTTCTCACACACATGCAAGCACTCATGAAGATCCCACGATCATGTCCTAATCCCTGAAATAAGGTTCTCATATAGAAGTCTAATTCCTACTGGTGGATGTAATTATTCATTACCAGCTAGATAATGAAGCCTGCAGTGATGATGGCCTGTGATGGATAACTTCCAGATGAGTTGCTCACGGTCGATCTGGCATTTTTCTCTAGTGACAGCTGGGATGCTACGTCTGTCAGAACAACTCACTCCTTCCTCTTTCCTGTGGTCCTGATATTATTTCCTGATTCAGTTTGTGCTGTAATGAGTGTCTGGTAAGTATCTACTGTACATGTTCATCCTTCAGTCTCCATCTTTGTGTCTTAGAACTTTGATCCAAAGAGAACAGCACATCATGAAGTCCTTCCACATGTAATGTAATCCCCCTGAGGATATTTTCGAACTACAATATAAAACAAGGCTCTCTCTCGCCTTACATCTGTCAGTCTGCATGCTGTCATGTCAGTCTGTATTTAGGATGTGTACTGTACAGTAGTTCGAGTGAGACATTGGTCACACTGTTAGCTTAGTTTTGGCATATTACTCAAATAAAACCTTAAACTGAAGGTATGAGGAATACTGGAGCTTAAGGTATACAGCACAAGCATATTAAAAGCATCACACACCATCAGTGGACAGGTTTAAAGGGCATTTAATTCTTTGCCAACTACATACATTATGTATAAGGACTACATCTTCACACGTAAAATATTAAAACATATTTACAGAAACAAAAATATACAGCCATGCCAGCGGCTCTGTGAGGATGTACTTCGGCACAGCAGAGCTTTGAGCTAATTGCTAACATCAGCACACTAACATGCTCTTCATGACAATGCTAACATGTTGGTGATAAGCACTTGTAATGGTAGTCCATCTTAGTTTAGCTTGCTAGCATGCTAGCATTTGCTAATAAGGACTGAACACAATCATGGAAGTCATTAGGATTCCTCGTTTGGACATCAAGGATATATGTGCTAGATTTTAATTCCTAAGACAGAAGACTAGATCCTCTCTCTGATGTACAGTTTTGCACTACTGCCACACGTAGGACTCATGCTGTGCAGCTTTCATACTGAACTGCTTTTTCCGCGTGGCACTGTGGTACCTCCCTACATCACAGCTGGCTGTGGTTACAACAACTGACCACACCTGACCACACCTAGCTGTGATGTTGGATGTGGTCTGTGGGTTGAAGGTACACTGTACACAGTCTGTGAACCTCTGGGGCCAGAGCAGCTATGTTTGCTCGCATCCAAAATCTAGTGTGGAGTCACTCTAATTACTTCTTTCTCTGTGTTTATCACAATGCGGCTTTGGAAGTGACATTGCTGCTAAAAAAGCTAAAATCTCCTGTGATAATCATGACGAGTCAGCAGTAAATTCTCATACTGGACTAGATTAATGACTGGATTACTGAACAACAAGTACAACAGTAGATTAGATTGGATTACTCTACAGAAACTGATGAACTACTAATGCTGACTCGTGCAGACTGAAATGAAGGATCAGCAGAATCGTCAAAAACAGGAGCTACTAGATTTGTCTGAAGGTGAGTGACTTGAAGTGACCCACTGAAACTACATTTCCCATCAAGCCACAGTGATAATCCTATCCTCCACTGATCTCATGATAAAGAGATAAAATAAAGGGAAGGATAACAGCTAGATTAGGGATTTACAGGCTTCTAACTGTGTGGGAGTGAATGGGAATCATGTGGAGGGATAAAGCATCTGTTTAACCTGCACAGTCAGAACACACTCACACAATGCCTGTGGGTGCTTTTTCCTCATTTAATTAGGCTTCATTGTTCTAGATGCAGACACATATTCCACTTTAGGCTCATTCCTACATACGTCAGTAATCTGATGAATTTAAAAATGCGCTCACACTGCTGCTTTGCTCTGCTACTAAAGAAAAGACATTAGCAAAACCAGCTGTCTCAGCATCACATGACATTTTCATAATATTGAACAGCCACTGCTCCTCCATTTCTCGTAATAACTGACCAGAACATCAGCGACACGAATGTGGAAGGAGAGCGACGTGAGGCAGAGCACGCTGACAGCACAGAACGCAGATTAAATATTGACCATTTCCTCGCTGAGAGTGCGTACGAGAGTAATGGCATGAATCTACAAAAGATCCGTGCTTATATTTAGAATACACGCTTGAAGGGGCATCTCTGCGCTTGTGTGTGTGTTGCGCAGTTGTGTATGTGTGACACAATGTGTGTACATGAGGACGCGTTTGTGTAATGACAGAGGGAAAGGAAGGCTTGCAGACAGATGAAAGCGGTGTAGATGAGTGTGTGCATTTCTAGTCGAAATACACACACTGGCATATCGTTCCCACAGCCAAACAAAGCAGAGCGAGGAGGTGAATTGAGATTTAGGCAGCGGCATCATTTGCATTTTAATTAAGCGGCTTCTGTTTGTCCCCTCCCCTCATCTGGTCGGGCCAGGGCCTCTGGGGGCCACTTGCGCTGCTTTGCTCCCGCATGCCTCCACTGAAGAAACCACAGGTTACTCGCTTGTGTGTACATATAGAGGGTAATCGCTCTCTCAATCGTCTGCATTTCAGGTCTGATCATACACATGTCCTCTCTCCTATTCTATTACTTGTGTGATCTGCCTCTTCTAATTGCCAGTTGAATGGTGGAAAAGGACTGCTGATTGCTGCAGGGAGCTCAATATTCAAGCTTTTCTGTCATGTTGTTTTGCAACAATCCTAAATCATCAGTGTTAATTTAATCTAATATTTATCGTGTTCCTTTGACATTTCTAATTGCAGGAACTACAGAGTGCTGCGTGCAGTCTAGCAACACTTGGAAATGAACAACAGAGCAAGTGCAAAATGAACACATATTACTTCTGTAAAATGAGTGAACCCTCTCCATCATGACATCATGTGAACAAAGGATAATGAGGAACTCCTTTAATCAGTTAAACCAACAGTGCGATCAAAGGCCTGAGTCCCCCTTTGGACATCTGAAGTGCACATTCAAACCTGCTAACACAGATGACTTGATCGTTTTATGTGATTACAGGCAGTAAAACAGCATGACAACCAGATCTTCTCTACTAGAAGCGATCTAACATTTCTGAGCCTTTTAAGCACCGTACTCATCAGAGCAGCTACTCAACTTTCCGGGTAGCGACGGTCTTTTGATGATTGAAGCGAGTTATACGTTTCAGCTCATTTGGAGAAATGCAGACAAAAACCTCAGGCTTATTGTGTACTTATTGTGTGTCTCGGGTAAGGTACCATATAATGAGCCCCATCGATTTCCATGTGCCGCTTTCATGTATCCACAATAAATATTTGATGACTGGTGTGGAGGTCTGGACAGACTGGGATGGAACTGGGGCCTGCAGGGATAGGAGGGGACGTATGTCTGTGTGTGTGTGTGTCTGGGTGTGTGTATATGTTCAAAGGCAAACAAGAGAACGAGAGAGTGGAAAGTGTGTGTTTACGTGTGAGTGTGTGTGCGGAAAGGGTGCGGTAATGACCCCCCTGTGAGCAGAGGGAGGAGCTGGCTCAGCCTCTTTGCTCGTTCGCTCCCACCCTCAATTTATGAATAATTAACTTGGAATCTGCCAGTCAGAGTGGACTGGTGGCTCATTACAAGGCATTATGTACAGCAGTGTCACGCAAGCTATCAATCAAGAGGCATCCATTCATGTGTGTCAAGTCATCTCTCCGGGGATGAGAGCGACAGTGGGGGGTAGATTGTGAGTCTGTGTGTGTGTATTTGCGTTAGGGGAGATGGAGGGATGGGAAGCCACAAGAGAGACGCAGAGCAAACAGAGGATCACCCTCAACTAGGCAAACCTGGTGTGACCATATAAGGTCAGGGGCTCTGCTTCAGGCTGCAGATTGGTGGCCCCTGTGCAGCGTTCATTTTGCACTGACTTCAAGGTCATTTAGAGGGTGGGGTCATGATGTCATCGTGCTCAACATCAGAGCTGGAAAAAGTCAAACTGATGAAGACATGTTCTACAACTTTGATTAAAAAAAACGTGCAAAACATAAATAAAGCAGAATGTGATAACTCGCTGATTCTTTTTGTCATATGCTCAATCGAAAATAGTGCAAAGACAATATGTTGCATGTTTCCCCTCATCAACTTTGATTGATTTTTAGAAATATCTGCTTATTGTGAATTTATGCAGCAACACGTTTCAAACAAGTGGGGACAGGAGCAACTAAAGACTGGGAAAGATGTGGAATGCTCCAAAAACACCTGTTTGGATCATTCCACAGGTAAACAGGTTCATCGGTAACAGGTGATAGTATCATGATTGGGTATGAAGGGGGCATCCTGGAAAGACTCAGTCATTCACAAGTGAGGATGGAGCGAGGTTTGTTTAGTTTGTTTGCAAAATAACTGAGTATAACTGAATATGACTGAACAGAAATGACCTCTGAACTCTCACCTCTCCCTTCTTGACAGTCATAGACTGGCGTCGGGGCGTTGTCTCCTCATTGATGCTGGACAGGAAGTTCTGGGAGATCCGCAAAGCATCCTGCAGAAGCGGGTGGTCTGGGTGGCTGGTGGGGGTGTGTTTAAGCAAGTCCTGCAGTACAGCAGTAGATGGAGAAATATTAAGTTTCAAAAGCAAAAATGGGCAAGTAAAAGAACACATTATTCAGACGTGTCGCCGCTCACTCTCACTTACATGAAGCACCAATGTGCTGCGAGTCACCCTGTCCACTGGTTTATAAAGCAAAGCTGCACATGAAAAAAGAGAGAAACCAGACTGACATGTTTATTTGTCTGAATTACTATAATATGCCATGTGTAAATGCTTTAATCTGTAATATCTGACTAGAATTAAGTAAAAACTAGCATGATGTGACTGACCCTCTAGAGAGTTCTTGGCTGTCTGGTCCTTAGAGTCTTTGGGGCTCCTCACCTTCAGGTTCTGTTTGGAGAAAAAAAGGCAGGTTCAAAGTGGAGAAACCTTTTACAAAGACCTTTAAATACCAGTTCTTTACAGTTAAGCGATTTGAAAACATAGTGGTATTATCCTTGTTCCAGCACTGAGGTCACCCACTTCCAAATTAATTATGCCATCCTCAGCAGCCTTTCTCCCCACCATCTTGCTCAGATGGCTCAGAGTCATGCATCATTACTTAGGCCATTAACAACCCTCAATGATGAATTCCCCATCCTGCATGTAGACAACCAGCCTCGACGCTAACTGGTAGACCTCATAAAACATAGACGAAGACTGATGGCGGATCAGAGACCGCCACATGTTTGAAATAATACAGGGAAAAAGTGCAGGAAGAGGAGTTTGCCATCAGACTGAGCAGCTCAAAACTGGACTGATGAGACATTCTTTTTAAAAAGGCTGCATTTGAAGATTGTGGCTGAGGGACAAACTGAAAAATCCCCCAAATTCCCAACCTTATCAAATATAACACTGTTGGGAATCCAGATGACTAGTTTTTTGTTATATCAGCCTTCAAAACTAGATTTCAGGCATGAGAGTAAATGTTTTCACATCTAGTTTGTGATAAAAGAAATTGTCCTGAGCCCTTGAAGCTGAAATTTGTGTTTGGGGAAAATTTATTACGCTGTCGAGGCTCATCTGCAGTCTGTGTACTGCACTCATAGTTTCCTGGTCAGTGATGAGAATGAGACCATAACGACAGAAAATACCGACAACCATCCTCTGCATCGCCCCATTTAGCCGACGTGCACACACGCGCACGCGCACATACCAAACATGGACACACACATACCAAACGTGGACACACACATACACAAAATATCCTCCGGCTGCATTTGTGCAGAAATATTCAGCAGGACATTGAAATTTAAATGCAGGGAAATGACAAAAGCTGCGTGGGTGAATAATAGGAGAGCGTTTTGCAAGTACAGTACATCAGAAACAAAAGTGTATGCAGCCGCAAAACACACTCTTTCTATACGACACCTCTCAGAAACAGTTCATTTCCCTAATAACACACAATTGAACAGTCTGTTGTAAGTCGATTGTTTTCTTTGTCATTTTTGTGCGACTAGATAACACCGCCTCTCTCTCACAAGCTGTCCAGCTGCAGCAGCAGCAGCTGGATGGATGCATTTTTTTTAAATGCACGGTATGTAATTTCTGCTGCTGCGGGTCTCAATCAAAACAATGAAAACAAAAGATGCAGTCAAGAAGCAGCGTGGTCGATCATGGGAGTCGTTCATTGTTAAACAACCGTCACTGCAAATGAAAGTCTATCTGCCGGGGCTCGGGCCGAAATGTTCATGGACGAGGTGATGTGTTAAACATTTTAATGCAGAAATGTTCCATGTTGTGTGTTTAACATCATCCTGGAATAAGAGGAATCACAGGAACCACACTAGAGAGCTACATGTGTTATAGTAGTAACGCATTGTGCAGCTAGTGCACAAAGTTTATACTGTATTCTAACAAAAGCGTGTGCAGGAGGAGGATATCTTCTAGAGTATAGGCGGAATTATGGGAGTTCAATTTAGTGTAATGTTGGCAAAAATCACTCCTGTGATAAATGCTCAACCCAGCCTCTACTTACTTTCAGTGAAATTAGACACAGCATACATAAAAAAAGAACAACCTGTGAAATTGATTGGATAATTTGCTGGTATGCGGGGGGTCAAGTGTCTGACTGACTGATTTTACACGGTGGTCAAATGATCCCATCGCTGAGAGATCACAGCCTCAACTACTGCAGCAGCGAGACAGAAGCTGAAGCAGTAACTGTTCCCCCCACATTTACATTGTCACTTTCTCCTTTCAATTATTAACATTTCTATACCTGCTTCTCTCCTCTCTCCTTCTTACCTCAGAGATTTCAGCAAACTGCGTGTTAGCCTGGCAGCACTTCTCTGCCGTCTCCACAGCCAGCTCATAGTTGTCCACAAATGCTCTGTAAACTCCGAGCTGGCTGGCCTGATGGAAGAGAAAGACACAGAGGAGGACAAATTTTAATGGACAGATTAGACACGTTGAAATGTTTGTGTTCTTCCTACAATCCATCCTTTAAATCCAAAAGCAAATGATAACACAGTGACAGAAAACTCTAAGTAAGCTTCTGTGCAGGAAGATTGAACAGCATGCTCTCAGACAGACCAGTAAAAGCAATGAAACACACAAAACAGCCTTTCAGTCAGAGGCTCAGACACATCCATACACACTCAGAAGCCCTCTTCACTACTTCTTTGTCTGAATGTCCGTCACTTCATCAACTTTACAGCAGCATATTATAGCTCTTGAGAGTCTGTCAGTGCACATATACGAACTGTGTTACTATAAAGCCTCTATTTTAAGAATTGAACATAACTGTGAAAACGCTGGCAAGTATTGGTCAGTTTCTATAACGTCTGAACAGTGGCATCAGAAATACTAGACATCACAAATGGACAAATCGGCGTCATTAAGTCCACGTGAAGCTTCTCAGAGTCACTTTGAAAATGCTAAATTGTAATAATGGGATGGATAATCCTTGAAATGTCATATCTGAGACAGGAGATCCGGTCCAGTCAGCTGTGTGTGAGAGACTGTGTGTGACTCGCAGACACGGATCACAACAACAACAACAACAGAAACCACAGTGCTCCTCGCAGCCGGGCGCGTTGCCGTGGCAACCAGCGAGCCCTGCACTGTGCCGGGGTGAGTAATTAATGATTGGTGTAACGGAGGCTATGAAAGCACATTTAGGAAGCCTGATGGCTGAATAAAACTCGCACCGAACGCTGCCTGCCAGCGCCGCGATCCATCTCGGCGGCGAACAAAAGGACAATCAATTCTCCTGAACAAAAGCCAAAGGAGGAGAGAGTACAGTGGAGACGGGCTTTGTGTGCAACGTCGAGAATCAGACGCACACACACACACACACACACACACACACACACACACACGCACAGCTCTAAAAAGAACACCCCAGAAAATCTTACCACAGTGTATTCAGTGAGTTCATTGAACATGAAATGCTACCTATAAAGGTCCTCACGACCTGGCTTATTTTTCAGACCTCTTAGCTCCACATGAGCTTCAGGACTTTGGGCAGACATCTTTTGTCCCTTCCAGAGACCCGGCCTAAAGGGTAGTTCATCTTTATTACAACTCAGGTCTCAATTTCGCATCATTTCTATCTCCTATGTACTCATTGCTAAGATCTCGGAATATGACAACAGTGCAGAAATCTGAAATGAGCAGTCAGAAGATGAGACAGTTTTGCCAGATTACCTGAACCACTTTATCCAGAGGTTAAACCGAAAGAAGTGCACCCAAAAAAAGTTGATAATAATCCACAGGAAAACTCTGCATGCACAACTATGGTCGTACACTTGGTCAAAGCTGAAACAGGAAGCAGGTTTGCACACTGATGGATGTATACACTGAACAGTTTGGGGTTTTCAAGTCCGGCACAGTTTAATGTATTTTACTTAACTATACATCCCTCCAACGTTTTTATTATTGTTTTAAGTTGTTGCCTTGTGTGAAGCACTTTATAATAACTTTTCTGAAAGAAGTGCTCCACATCTGCAAGCCAATGACTATTCTTGTCTCAGACTGACCTCATTCACCCTGCTTACATCCTATTTTCAGGCATGACCTCTTTACCATGCCCTGATCTTTGTGGTCACGGCGAAATTCAATTCTGGCAAGAATGTGAAGTCACGAGTTTCCTACACATCGTTTGCACTTATTATGTTATCGCCGGCAGCTACAGCATGTGTATGTGTGGTAGATCTTTAAAAAAGAAGTACAAGAGAGGCTCAGCTGAGTGAAATTAGTGCCTCCATGGTTAAAAGATAATTGTTCTTTTCTGTGCTTTTCAAATACTCTCTCATACATTTCAAGCAACGAAATAGTTCCAAAATGGATCTATAGTGTTTTGGCACATCTGCACGCTGGGAAGAAGTAAAATGGAGGAGGGCGAGGAGTAAAGCAATTTTCACAATCCTGCAATCCTGTGTCCTGCCCTGGGCCACACAATCTGCACCACAGCGGAGGCCATTCAGAGCGTGACAGTTTGACTGCGGAGAGAACAGAGAGCCTGAATGTCTGCCAGCCACATCCACACTACGCCGTGAAGGCTTACCGAGCGTACGGCTGCAGTGTCATAGCAGAAAATGGCTTTGGGTGATGAAAGAAACTGCTCGGGTGTTTGGATTTCTCAGTTCGGGATTTGTCGTGTGTGAGAGCATGGGTGTGTAATCCACAGCAGAAAACAACATTAAGAAAACAGACTCATGACAGACTACGGCCATTATGCAGTATGAGAGGGCTGGATTTAGCCACTTGGTTTGTTAGCTTTAACAGCATGAAATATTTTCTTTCACAGGGAAGAAGCACCGCTTTGTCCCCGATGATGATATATTGATACGAAGAGACAGAAATAGAAAGGTTAAGACCTTTCATTTGCCAGTAAATTAAAGAGTCTACAAGCAGCTGTGCAGAGGTGCTTTGCGCTCAATGCTAACATCAGCATGCTAACATGTTCACAGTGACAATCCTAACATGCTGATATATAGAAAGTAATGTTAACCATTTTAGCTTAGCGTGTTAGCATGTTAACACTTCAGTTGGAAGCTGACAGGCATGCACCACCTCACAGCTGTTGAGAGTTTTCATGCAAAACCTCATGGTGGTGCGAGACACAAACCAGAGAACCTCAAATGTCAGTCATCTAGGCAGTTAGCATCGCATGCCATGCCATATGCAGGGTCAATTTCTCACGTCTGACTTATCGAAAACCTGATTTTGGTAGGTGGTTGTGATAAAATGGGACAAATCTTAGGCAAACATCAAGACAGCCGAGAGAGAGGCTGGTTCTCCACATCGAGGATGTTTCAGCAAAGGAGCGCAAACGTCAGTCAATCAAACAAAATGTCCCACATCCACACAACGCTATGATTCACATGGCATTCATCTTTTCGGCGTGCAAAGCAGGGCAGACAAGCAGATGTTGACTGTCCCTCAACACACACTGAACGCACTCACTCACAGATGCCGCCTCAGAGATACTCCACAAAAAAATTATTCAACAGAGCGAAGAACAATTTGCTGTGTGAGGCCAAAGGAAAGATAAAGAGGTACTCTTCTCCTTCTCTAAGTTAACAGAATCAGGCTTCTTTTGGTCCTCCACCTCTGAAGAGCAACATTCAGAGTTTATCAGTTTGCCTGTCTGTCTTCATGGTGTAAAACCTTCCCTTTGCCGCAGTGCTTGAAGCGTGTGTTCAGGAAGAGCGGAGGCATGAGTGTGATTTAGCCCTATTTTCAGCCTTCAAACACTTCTGTCTGACACTCATGCTCATAACCTGTCAGTGACGCTTCGCCTCTTCCTCTTTTCTCTCCGTCTCTCGCCTTCCTTGTTCTGATGTTTCATGATTCCTAAGCTCTGCTCCCCTCACAGATTTCAGAGTCATGGTGAGACAGCTCTATCAGGGTTGCAGCAGCCTAAATCTACTTTCCTACCCGACTCTCATCCTCTCTCAAGCTTCCCTCCCCTACTCCTCGCCTGTATCACCTCCTCGACTCCCATCTAATCTCTCCCTCTCTCCCTCTCTCCCTCGCCACCTCCTAACAGAGTGGCTGTCATGTAGCATTCTTCCTTTTTTTTGTAGGCTCAGCGTCTTCTCCTCCTGACTTTTATTAACTACTGTCTGGAGAGAGGGAAGGAATGGGGTGGAAACTGTGTGTGCATGTCTGTGTGTGCATGAGTGCACTAGTGTGTGTGTGTGTGTGTGTGTGTGTGTGTGTGTGTGTGTGTGTGTGTCTGTGTGTACAGTGTAAATATGTGTGCGTGCATTTTAGGGAGGAAGAGCAGCAAAGCCAGACTCCAGATTGTGGAGGGTGATAGAAAAAGCGTAAATAGAAAGTGTGAAAAAACTGCCTTTGTCAGGTTGATGTAATGGTTGAGGCTGACAAAGAAGCGTGCGCTCACGCCAGCGCCAGTCTGCGTGAATATTTGCTCCATCCTGCAGCTGAAGACAGACAAAATCAAGAGTGTGTTTCCTGTGTGGACTTGAGAGTGTCAGACTGTTAAGTGCAGTGTTGCTCTCAAACACTGTAAACACTCTACAATCACTTTGCTCAATATTTATTTTTTTAGCCCACATCAGAGCCGTGACATCACTTCTTTTTTGAGGCGTGGGGCAGTTTTGCTGGATGGGAGTCAACCGAGAAGCAGTTCTAAGGAAACCATATATAAGAGAGCTTGTAAAGAAACTCTTTGATAAAAAGTAGTTTTTGGTGTTAGCCTACTTGACAGTAAAAGATACAAATTAAATCCTAATTTCTTAGCTTGGCCCCAAGGGGAGCCTGCTGAGATGAGTTCATAGGAGTGTGTGTGCATGTGTGTGTGTGTGTGTGAGAGAGAGAGAGAGAGAGAGAGAGAGAGAGAGAGAGAGAGAGAGAGAAAGAGAGAGAGAGAGAGAGAGAGAGAGAGAGGCTCCTATTTATAGCAGCTTCTTCGAGACACAAAGCACACAGTGCAGTGATGGCCTCAGCTGCCTGAGGCAGAAAGGCGGCATTGTGAAACACGGCTGCACCTCCCTCTGTGTGTGTGTGTGTGTGTGTGTGTGTGTGTGTGTGTGTGTGTGTGTGTGTGTGTGTGTGTGTACATGCATGCATGAGTGAGTCTGGGGGGGCAGAGAGAGAGACAGGGAGAAGGAGGGAGACACTAGTGGGAGAGGAGCAGTATTTGGGAGAGAATTAACAAATGATTCATTGTGGGTTAATTGACCCATTGTGAAAATGATTAAATAGACCCAGTGTACATTTGTCCCCGACATCCTTGGCAGAAACTACTGGAGGGCAGAGAGAGAGAGAGAGAGGGAGAGTGCGAGCGGCTGCTGAGGAGGAAATAGAAACAAAAGCATGATTCAGATTCAATTTGTCCACATTTCTAATGATAAAGAAGACCATGGCTACAGAAATCGAATCTACATTTTGTTTTATTGTTTTATTGAATTATGCTGGCAGATTCCGCTTCTGAAAGCCTCCTGATCCAAGAAACGACATTACCGTGAGTAATGTCACTCTGGCACAGTGGTTTTGCTTTGGGTCCACGTCCATAAGGTCAGGAAATGTAGCTGTAGCACCCTGACTGTCTTTTCTGATACTGTCAACCCTTTTGGGTGCCCAGTGTTGTCACTCTGATTAAGGGTAACGTCAGGCAGTTACACCCAGGGACGTTTCTGCTGTCACGGGCACAGACACACAAGCTAAAGAAAACAGCCCAACCCACTGACTAATATCTATCTTTTTCCTCACCAGTTTCTGGAAGAGGTCCCCAACTCTCTGGTGGTGGCTCCACTGCTGGACGCGGGGCAGAAGTCCATCGTAGAACTCCCTGTGGATCTCATAGAGCTCAGGCACTTTGAAGAAGATCGTTTCTATCTGGGCCACAGTCAGCACAGGCTGTGACGTCGTAGCTGCAGCCTTCAGAGGCTTCATGGGCTGAGAGGAACAAACAGTGGAGATGACACATTGAGAGTTGTTTTTGCACGGTGTAACTGTGTGAAGCACGTGTACTCAAAGTAAAAAAAAACATCAGGCCTTTGCATGGATACAAAAATCTGACCTGCATGAAGTAAGGTCAAGCACTCTCAATTATATTATCTCAGTAGGAACAAAACATTGGCTGCATAAATAGGAAATGCCATTGCTGCTGAAGGTTAGGAAACTTTGAACAGACATTACTGTGTTCTGTCTGCTAAACAGTTTAATGAATTTAAGCTCTTATTGCAAACATGCCAGCAAACAGTTGCTTATTTACACATCCAGCACATACATTAGCATTCATTTGGAGATGTGTTTCTGGTCACCTGAAGGATATAAGGCCAATATTCACTCAACTTTTCACTCGGTTTTGGTCTGTTTTGGTTGATAAATGCTCCACTATGACCTCCAGCTATTCAGTAACTAACTCAATTTACCAATCCAACAGTCTACTGATACTGTACAATATGGATATATGTAGTTTGTGTGTGTATGTGTGCATGCGTGTGTGTTCTCACCAGCAGCAGTGCCTCCAGGTGACTGAGGTATGTTTCCTCTGTGGCCAAGATCCCGGACAGGACCCACTTCCTCATCTCCAAACCTTTTTCCAGGTCACATTCAGTCTGTAGCAAACACACAGACATATAACAATGAAGTTAAAACAATATTCAGCGAGCCCACTATTCTTTACTTCCTCTTTCGACGTTTTTTCTTAACTGTTTTCTCACTGGCACACTTCATTTTGTGTCTGAGGGAGGGAGAAAATTCAAACTATCGCAGTATTTCCTTATATCAGCACCTCTAATATGACTTGTTTGTAAATGTCAAATTGAAGCTGAGTTGAGCGTGACGCTCCTGCAGGTTTGCCGTTGGTGAGCACCACGGTTTGAACATCAAACAGCAACAACTGCACCTTCTAGAAATCTTTCCTGGTTGCCTCCCTGTTCCCCTCAGCCCAGTCAAAGCTCACCGAGGAGCACGGACATGAAAGAAAACAGAGAGACAGAGAGATTCCTCGGGCTGTCTTGTTTAACCACAAACTCTGAAATAACTCAAACAGACAGGGTCTCCCATGGGACACACACATACACACACACAGAGGCATGTCTCCATCACTTCAGAGGACATTACATTTACTTTCACTGAGTTCTTGGAGACTTACCCAGACCCTAATCATAACTAAAACTTTCCTAACCCTAACCCAAACGTAACCCAAGTCTTCACACTAAAATGTAATCGTTTATGTTATGGAGATTTGCATTGTCCCCCCAGTGTGACTGTATGAGCAGATTTAAGTCCCCACAACATGAGTAATACATGTCACACACACACACCCACACACACAGTGAACCCTGGCTGGGATGAGGAAGCATCTGGACCCTAAGGCGATGAGGAGGAAGAAAGAGAGAAAGCAGGGAGGAAGGGTGAGAGAGAATGACAAAGAAAGAAAGAGGAGAAGAAGAGGTGGAGAAGGAGAGCAAGACCTTGCAGATTCTGGATAAGAGAGAGAGAAGAAAGAGGGCACAATATCTGACATGATAAAGGAAAGACAAAGATAGAGGGAAAGTAAAGGGTAAAAAGAAGCTACACACTGCACCGTGTGCGTTAGCACAACGGCAGCAAAGTTCTGTTTCTCCGTCTTCACCTGGGAGTGACAAAGAAAGAGAAGAGACAAGACAGTGAGGACAGCAAGGCCACAAGGAGGAAGAGGCAGTGTGAGAGGAGACAGAGATAGGCCATAGGAAGTGGAGGAAGAGTGAGGAGAAACAGTACATCGCTGCAGGAGAGAGGAGGGCAAATGAAACACAGGTAGTGTGTGTGTCATGTGTGAATGGGTGCAAGCGTCGAAAATGAAAATGTCCATTCTGAGTGAAATTCCTGGATCAAGAACGGTGAATGAAGTCCGGCCAATCAGGAGCTGTCATCTAAAGTGTGTACGCACTCTGGGTGGGAATCTTATTGACGCTACACCATAACACTCGCACGTATGTTTACACAGAAAACACACGGGTTCTACCTGTGAAAGGAGATGAAGGACGGTGAGACTCTGCTCAAAATGAACAAAGTGATCTGGATTTGGATTTTGACTTCAGCTGACTCAGCCAGCTGGATTTAAGCTGCTGTTAGAGGCCACCTTACCGCTTGAGACATTCAATAAATTATGTGTGGTTTTGTGGATGAGTGTGTGTGTACTGGGGCAGTGGGTAACATCACAGAATGAGAGCCAGAGAAGCAATATGAATTGAAGTGCATGTGTATTTAATTGTCTTTTTGTGAATATTTTGCTCTAGTCTTCAATTTTTATGTTCACCTTTTAAAGGATAGGTTCACATTTTTTTCTTTGAAACAGCTATTGGTCACAGCAAATGTTCCTCTTGTCCATACTAGCCGTGACAAGATCACTTCTTAACGGGCTTCCAGTGGAGTAGATGAGAACGAAATCCACTGTTCTGTGCAGAGAAATGTCACAGCTGATTCAAGCTTGCAGGCTATTTTAAGATAGACTTGAAAAAACATGAACCTATGCTTTCAGCTTTAACCTACTGATTATCTTTCAGGTTAATTAATCAATTGTTCAGTCATTAAACGTAAGAAAATGGTGAAAAATGCCTATCACAATTTCCCAGAGCCCTCGGTAGTGTCTTCAAATGGTTTGTCTAACTAACATTCCTAAAGCCACATTTAATTTACAAAAACTGTTTTTGCCAGTGTATGGTAAGCCACTTCTACACCTAAATATATCTACACAGCAGAATTCACACACATGTATTAATATGCATGCTAAAAGGATATACAGTATTCCTCCATATCTGTATTTGAGCATGTACTGTGAGGCCCTGGATGTCTGTGGGTGTACATGCATGTATTTAAATGACGGGGTAAATGGGCCTGAAACCTGTTTCCATGGCCACTGCATAAGCAGATGCTAGCACAGGTCTAAGGGGACTGTTATGGGGTTGAAGATTATGAAACGCTGCAGGATTATTGTGGACTCCATTATATAGGTAGGAGTCCATTATCAGCACAGTTACTGCAGGGTGAAACTATTCATTAGCCTGTTGGCCAAAAACATGATTTAAGGGCCCCAAACACATCTTGCACACTGAAAATTTAGATTTAATTTAATCAATCTGGCTGAAGTTACTGCAAATAATGAAGACCCAATGCTGTGCTTTGCTCTAGCCTCTCAGCCACTAACACAGAGGATGTCACAGTGTGAAGGCTTTGAATGAGGAAAAGATGATGTTATTCAGGGCTGCAACTTTAGATTGTTTTCATGAGTAATTATTTGGTCTATAAAATGTCAGAAAATTGTGAAAAATGTCTCCACATCTCCTGTTTTTTCCCATAAAACTGGGACAAGCAGCAAATCCTCACAAATGATATGCTGGAACCAGGGAACAGGTGGGGTTTTTTGCTTGAAAAGGACGAAATTGAAATAATCTGTCTGTCATTCTACCAATTAATTAATCGACTGATCGTTTCAGCCCGACTGCATCTATTGATACAGTTTGGAGAAATTTAAAGTGTATGCGTATCCTCCTCCTCATCATAAGACTGCTTATCATTTCTTTAATAGTTAATACTACCACTGTATATTTTCTCTCTCTCTTTGTCTCTTTCGTAGGTGAAGGATGAAGGAATTGATTCTGACAGACATGTATTATGCATCACACGGAGCTGTCTGGGGATCTGTTCTGTACATAACAATATCAGTTTCCCCTGAAAAAGCTCGACTTGCTCATTATGTAGAGATTCTGTGACAACCAAAGCAGAAAAGTTTTCTCTTTCCATAATAAGAGTGCAAATAAAAGGGTATTGGAGGTAAATAAGTAATGCAATTATGATTTATGATTGCCCTTAAATGGACTGCACTGCACTGCAGCGGCTCTGAATCTGTCTGACTTCGCTGGCTCAAAAGGGAAAGCCTGGGGCAGCAATGGAGCCCCCTGAATGTTCGTGAATTAATGAAAAATGAATGAATCATTGCTGAGCTACAAGTATCGGCATGAGCTGTGCAACTTTCCCCTCACAGGATATGCCCGCTGGTGAAAGAACATGAGAAACATGAGGGTCCATTTGAAGCATCAAGATCATTCAAAGCAAATCACAAGGAGGAATACTTTAACATTCAGCCATGTGAGTGAACGAGCAGAGGGGAGATGAGAGCCATAAAGTGTTTATTCATCGTTCAGACCCCAGACGACTCCCCAAGGAAGTACCCGCATCTCCAGACATATCATCTTTTATTCATCGCCGTGGCAACTAATGAGCCCGTCTCTGGGTTCAGACTAAAAGGGTGTCTGCTTGCATTTTGTGGCAATCAAAAAAAAAGTAAAAAGAAAACACATTCTCCCTGCTTGGGGTCGGTGTGTGCAGGTTTTCACGTTCTGTGTGAGTCAAGGAAAGCAAACATCTCGCAGTTGAACCCACACTTAAACCCGTTCAGCTCACACAACAGCCCTCAGCGACGGCTCTGCCTAACCTGATTTAGAAATTCAGATCTGCTTCTGATTTGTTTATGCACGGATAATGTTCGTGGGAGATACGAGTGAATCAATACAAACAGTGTTTATTTGACAAGCGCGCTGATGTAGCTCAGGAGGCGCAGATGGAAACTGAGCAGCAGTGACTGTAATAACATTATTCTCCATCTCTCTCTCTCTTTTTCCCATGGAGTGTAGGAGACTCATGCACACATCCAGAGCCTGGTTTGGGAGGAGAGGAGTGAGCGGCAATGCGTGCCCTGTTCCACACTTTATTAACCCTTTTCAACTTTCATTTTTCATATTCTAATCTGTTTAGCATCCCGTTCTGCCACCCCTCGCTTTCTGAAATGCCTAATGTGATTGCTTCCTATCTCCACACGTCTGCTACGTAATGGAGCTGTCTCCTGTGCTGCGGGAGAAAATGCAGAATTACTTCTGGTAATTTAAGATGCACTTCAGCCAGATGTGGTAAACATTGACAGAGTTGGTGTCTGCAGGGGTTTTTTCGCATAGGATGCTGGCAATGCCGCATAACGCCTTGACTTTAATTGCAAGGAAACAAGCTGTACAATCAGTGAATGTTTGTGCCAGATGTGATAGATCGTAAAAAGGGAGATTTGTATCTTTCCAAGCCTCCTAATCTACTGAGGTTGGTCATCTAGAAACTTAGTGCTGGCTAAGCAGGAAAAGAGATGACCTCCTCATCAGGTCATGGCCTCAGGGTGTGATGTCAGACAGCATGCAGGAGGAAAGAAAATGAGGAGCTATTTTAATAGAAATTAGGGATTCACCAGGGAGAGGCCAGAAATCAGTTCTCAGAACTGGTATTTTAATGTCAAAGAGCAGAACTTAACATGAAGCGTCACAGGGAGCAGAGAATATAAGATGCACAGTGCAGGCCGTGGATGTAGCTATTCTAAGATAAGTTATTTTTACAGTGAGTGGAGTTGTCCCTGGTGCTTCACTCCACCTTTCAGTGCAGAAATTGGTCCATAATGAAAAATGCAGGGAGCACAAAAGCCTCACAAACCAACTTTTCATGTATTTTGCCTCATTTTCTTTTCTATGGTATCACATCTGTAACACTGACACGTCCATCAAATATAGCTATTAATGTGACTCTGGCAGGTGTGAAATGTGTTAGATTGATGTCTGAATCCGACAATAACGTCGTTCAGGTGTCACACAGCAGCAGAAACAATCAGTCTGTCTTTAGACTAAGAAAGTAGTGTCTGCATTGATATGTGTGTATTTATAAGTGTCACAGCAGGCTGTAGCTCTGGTCAGGGTCTGACTGCCAGAGCATTTCTATTTTGAGTAACTCAATGTCCAAGATAAGCCTTTCACCATATACCCACTTGGTCCCTTCAATGTCTGACTGAAGATGTCACCCTTGTGGTCAAGGATCATTACTGCAGGTCATTCACCATCTCTCTCCCTCCCTCATTTCTTGTCATCATCTCTATTGAACAAACAAAGGCAATAAAAATAGCTAAAACAAGATGTTTCACTTGGTAAGAAAACCTAATAAAGTGAGCTACAGCCCTTCTTGAGTGACCGCCTCGTATGTGTCACACAGTGCACGAGGATTGTTGATGAGTGTTGTTGCAAAATGGTTAAAAACCATTTAAGACCTCATAGTTCAGCTGACTAACCACCAACCCCCCCACCAACCCCCCCACCGCCCCCAGCTTTTTCCCTCTTCAGTGCAGAGTGAAGATTATGAGACAACAAAAGCCACTGTGGAAAATTAAATCATCAATATTGCTGCTGGTGATGACTCATCACAGTGACCTCATACAACCATCAGCTTCCACTGAGCCAATCAGAACCCATCTGGGCTCTGACTCATCAATTAGAGAAGCGGACTGGGATGATATTTGCTGTCCAAGGGCAAACCAAGGACGATGGTAACTCCACTTTTATGGCAGTTACTGAAAGCCTGTCTGGCTGCGTGGACAGCGCGTTGTTTGGCTGAATAACATATTGAACTGACCATCAGTCATTGCCTTAACACACACCAAAAACACACACCTAAAAGACGACAGTTTACTCTGCGAATCGTCTTAGATCTCGTCTACCATAAATTTCTCATTCTGCTCCGAGAGAAAGGAATGTGTACACTGTGTACTCAGAAGAAAGCATCTGTGTGTGCATGCATATAAATTAAAATCGGCCAGAGTTCCAAGCTCGCAGGTCAAAGGTTGGATGCAGTCAAGGGACTCATCATTTATTGGCAGGTTCAAGCCATCAATCACATTGACAGGCTCGCTCGCTCACCAGCTCAGACACTAAGCAAAGATTGAGGGGGCGGAGTAACTGATCCCGCTGCATGACCACTGATGCGATTACTTCCTCCAAGGGCATGGTGGAGAGAGGCGGTATTAGCCTATTACATTCTCCCACAATACCTCGCTGTCCTAATCAAACATATGGCTCTACGCTCACCTGACATCTGCAAAATCAATGGAGCAAAATTCAATGTGTAATTGTGGCAAAGAAAATTAAAGAAAATTCGAAATAATAAAGAGAAAAAAAATATCAATAATTAAGAGAAAAGAGAAAAGATGTAGCTGAGAATAGACTGCGGTTGGAGCATCCATGTTCATTTTCATCTTTGCTGACACTGGGGTTGTGTGTGTGTGTGTGTGTGTGTGTGTGTGTGTGTGTGTGTGTGTGTGTGTGTGTGTGTGTGTGTGTGTGTGTGTATGTGTGCCCCCTCTCCATGGTAACCTTTGAAGAGCACCAGACGTCATAGATCACTGGTTTTCTCTCCGCAGACAAGAAAAAGCAAAGCAAAGGAGGGAGGGTAAGAGGATGAAGGCAGTGATGGGGTGATGGAGGTGATAGGTAATTCTGCCTAATACCCTGGATGAGGAAAAGCCCGACTCTTAAGGGGGGGATGAGTTTCTTCACTGGATGGCTGCCTCTGGGGTTACGAAGCATGGCGATATTGTCCTTTATCAATCCTCTCAAACAGCGGATTTGATTTCTCATCAATTGACAGATTTTGATGGAGCGGGATTGCTCTAAGAATAGATTAGCCCACTTCCTGCGCTGCATTGAGGTCAAAGGGTAAAAGTGTCGCACCTATCGGCGCCGGTGTTACAGGAATTGTATATTCATGTGATATTATGCTTTGTGTGAGTAGGAAAAGAAAAATCCACATTATGAGGTAGCTTTGGTGCACTGGATGGCATACTGACCGACTTGGAGGACTCTAACGATCCAGAGGAGAGGGTGTCCCGACTGCTGCGGCTCTTGGAGCTGAGGTGCGGTGAAGACGATGGCGAGTCATCGATGTACGGCAGGATGTCGTGGTGCCTCCGCTGCTCCTCTGCTCGGTCTGCATCGTAGCCGTACGTGGGAGGGGTCCCGGTGAAATGACCATCTGCGCCGGAACAAAACAAGAAGTTAGTGCCGTCATTTCACGTGTTTTAGAAAACATAACTAAAGGAAGCTTCAATCTAGCCAAAATCACATTAGCCGTGCCTTTACTATGCACACTGGGTGGATTCGTGTCTTGCATTTGCTAGTTGGCCCCATGCTCACGGAGGGTTGTTAGAGACGAGTTCATTTTCAACACTAATTAATGCTGGTCTCGAAACTGGGGCACACAAAATGAGTTCCCCCCTCCCTGAATCTTTGTTCATGCATTCATACAAAAACATAAAGCTCTGAGACGGAGCACTTGAAGAGGCCAACTCCAAACTGGGTCAAGGTTCAAATAATTTGAACACAAGAGTGCAGCATCTCCAGAGAAATTTTCAACAACCTCCCTCTGACCTGCTTCTGCGGTGGGTGCTATCACTTTCTCCGAGGGAAAATAAAAGCGCTGCCAGGCAGCACAGAGTGGTTTTGCCTTTGATTATGTGTACTGCCCTTTACAAGGAGAGGCGGGAGAGGCGGACAGAACAAGAAACAAAGGTCAGAAACCACAATTTGACTACAAATGACTTGCTTTACAATGTCACGCTCAGTGAGCTGACGTGTTTCATTGATGTGCAAGTTGCGGCTTCCGCTAATCATGATTTAAAATTGTTCAGCTTCCAGGGGGAGCGAGTACAGTCAGCGGTTCGGGGAATCTGGTGTGCAACAGCTGAGGGGAAGACATCATCTCTGAATGTCACTGAAGACCTTTTGCTCATCTCCTCCCACTCCTACATTCAACAGAGCCACACTTCTCAGAGAGCTGGCCGGGCCTCCTCGGTGCTGACTCACACTAATAACATGCCACGGCACTTTCCGCAGTCGAACACAAACACAACGCACTCCAGATCACACAGGTTCTGGGCCTTCCGCAGCTTCTTCTGAGTCCTTCTTTGTGCGTCTACAATCTCCCTTTGATTGTGTTTTATGAATGTTTGGCTCGCACCGGCACATCCACAGACATATGCTCTTAAAGTCACAGAGCGAGGGGGGAAAAAATGATAGAAAGAACAATGCCAGTGTGTCCAGGGCCCGTCTGACCTTCAGCCCACCCACTGCTCGCTGCGCGTACTCGCTGCTGCCTGTGGGCGGGTGCTGCCCACCAAGCCTGCTTCAACCAGCGGCATCCTGCCAGGCAAAGACCAACATAGAGGCTCTGTGTGTGTGTGTGTGTGTGTGTGTTTGTGTGCAAACAGTCTCTTCCCACAATGCCAAACCTCGCAGCAAACCAAACCGAGCCGTGTACTACACATTCTTCATTCATTTTTAGCCTTAGTATGTGCCACTGCTCTTATTTTGAAACTTGCGCACATATGCTGTTATTTATATATTTCATATTTTCCATTCTCTGTTTATTAACACCATCCTTCATCTTCCCCTTCGGTCTGTTGTTTTGTTGCATCCTTTTCTAACTTGCTGTGTAATAATATACACTGAGGCATCATTCCAGGTGAAATTTTATGTATTTACAAAGCACACACATACACATTCAGGATGTAGCAGGGTGCAGCTATCTGTATTCATTCCAGTTAGCATGACTGAGTTTCCACATCAAACCTTTTTAGAGCTTGTACTAACAAAACAAAATGCACAGTTTTAGAACTGTTAACTGTTTGTGTAAAAATACAAGGTGTGGAGACGAGTGAGTGCCATCCTGGTAAATTTCTGTTTCCCAGCCACACCTCTCTGTTCTCATGTTCTCGAGCTCCCTTGTTTTAATCTCCCACCTTGCTTTGGAAAAGCGTTGCCCCAAGAAACACACTGAGGGGGTGTGCATACACATATGTGCTTGTGGAATGTCGTCAGCGCCCACACAGCCCCGAGGCCAAAAATATTAAGCATCCAAACAGCCATTTTTAGGCCGCAACCACCTCTTGGCTAAAAGAGGGCACAGCCAGAGACAAAAAACCACAATCATGAATAATAATGATAAACTGTAGAAAAATGAGGATATGTGAAATGCCAAAGGAACCGCCGCAGCTCTGACTAAACAGTGTGTCTTCTGGGGGAACGTATGTCTCTGAAGTGCAAAAGCATACAAGAGTAACACGGCAAACAGCTGCAGCTTCATTAAAGAATTACTAATACATCATAATGGTTGAGACCATTGCTAAACTGCTGCTTATGCATATCACCTGTATTGGGTTAATGCACATGTAGAACGTGTGTGTGTGCGTGTGTGTGTGTGTGTGTGTGTGCATGACCAGCAGTTTCCAACGAGGGGGGGATTGAGCTTTACAAGTCGGTTAATGGGTCACTATAGCCTGTGGTCGTCAAACACCAGGCTTCAGTCTGTCCACGTCTGACCTCATCTTGGCCCAGACGCAGATTGTAACGTTGCCTTGAGTCAGTTTTTCTCTGTCTGTCCTCTCGCGCTCTTTTGTTTTGCCCCACGCATCGCCGCGCATCTCCAAACGCCTCCCTCTTTGTCTTTCGCCGTCTCTTCTTTCTCTCCTTCTTGTGAACAGATCGCTTGTGCTGATTTGCGGCCTCCACAGCTGGCCTCTTCATCCTCATGCTGCTCACAGACGAGCTTCTTCCTCTTCCTGCTCTGAGCTGCCTGACTTTTCCCCCCTCTCTTGTTTCCCAAACGACTGTCCCTCAGGAAAACAATCAACAGCCAATATGACAGAAATGCAAGCACATACAGATATGCCTACAGAGCAGGTGCAGATACACACACACACACACACACACACACACACACACACACACACACACACACACACACACACACACACACACACACACATTTAAACAGAGTAATGCCTTATATCATTCTCCCCCCCAAAAAAAACAGTCCATCTATTGATTTCTTCCTGGAGCTATTGGCAAGATAAAACAACCAAACTCTGCTTCGAAGCACAGAAAATAAAACACACACACATGCACACACGCACACACATTCCTGTAAAATGTTTACATGGAAACAGTGTTTGGGAGGGGAACAGGTCTTTTTCCTGCTGCAGGTGGAAAACTACAGTCACACTGGGAATATCTGGTGCTCCGCTGCCATGGCAACACACGGGTCTTTCCAAAACAATACCACAGGCAGGGCAGGGGTATCAGGGTATCAGGGTGACATGTGACACCAATCTGTTGATGGGTCGTCCTATATAATAGAAGACTTCATTGGGCTTCAAATACCAAGCTGTTAAATCATTACAGCATCTGTATGCTGTACATGATGCATGATCAGGGGATTTTTTGGGGCCTGATATAATTTGAAAAGTGTGGATTGTGCATCTGGTTGTGTGTTTTGTGTGAAACTCTCTGAGAACATGAGGAGAGAAGGGCTTGTTATTGAACCTTATTACGTTTGTGGTGCAGACTGAAATGTTCCCAGATCATTGAAACCTGCCAGTTACTGAAAGCTGGCACTAAATATCTAAATATTGATCAATTTTAGACTGCATTTTATTCAGAAAAACTTCTTCAGCTGTTTTTTTTATCAACAGGACTTTTGTTGAAGGCGAATTCAACATTTGAGGATATTTGCATATTTGCATGCAGATCGATATAGATCAGTTCGACCAAGGAGATGGTTAGCTTTGAGGACTAACCATGAGGACTGGACGAAGCTTCGCTCTGGCCACATTCTGCCTACAAACATTTTTAAAGTCATTATTTAACATGTTAAAGAACAACAAAAGTGCTACTCTTGATACGAAACCAACATTTGCCAAAATGTCAAACTATGTATTTAAAATGAAAGAAAACATTATTTTATTCCTCAAAGCAAGGTATCAAAGAAGTATTATTTCTTGTGACACCCAGCTGTGGAACTGCCAATAGTACTGAACATTTTTAAATGACACCCATCACTAAGAGACTTGTAAAAAAAAAAGTGTCTCTGTCCTATAAATCTGTCAGCGCCTCATTAGCTGTTTTAAGTTTACAGCTTGTTTTTAGCACTACCACAGACAGTAGGTGCCTTAGTAATGAGACGTCACTTGGGGTCAATGCACTGTGTCACTCTTCATTCATTGTCTCATGCTATCCATAGCTTACTCTACGCCCTTTTCTTTGACTGCGCCTGTCAGCCATAATGGATACAAAGTCAACTCATACAGTTACAGTGCTGAAGTGCAATAGCTGAATGAACTAACCCTCCCTCTGCCTCACTCAGTCTTACAAATAGAAGGAATTAAAAGGCTTGTCTGAGTTTAACTGCAATAAAGTGCGCCGTGGCCACAAGACAAAGGAAACAATTGTTGCCTGAAGCCCTTCAATGCTCCGCGCGGTGCCGCAGGGAAGGAGGGGTGGAAGTCAAAAATGAGGAAAAAGCTTCTTTTAATAGAAACAATTGGGGAAACTTGTGTAATATGAAAGAAAATGATAAATAACAATAAAGAGAGAGAAGACAATGTGACAGACGAAGAGCCATGAAACTGGAGAGAGAAAGAAGGAGCGACTCTCAAAGGAGGCATAAGATATCCTCCGTGGTGAGAGCTGCCTCTCCATCCCCCATCACCCTTTCCACTCAGCACAGCCGTCATAAATCTGCCCCGGCTGCTGACGCCTTTATTGGCCTCTGGGAGGAGGCCTGTCATCCTAACACTGCCAGTATTACCCCTACAGATCCATTCACACGGTTACCTTAAAGCCCCACCCAGTCCCGTAGGATCCTAATGTTATGCTACAGCACTCAGAGCCCTCTTAATACAGCTATTTGATTTGAATGTAATCAGAGATTGAATGGTGCCTTTTTAATGGCTTCCTCCAGCTCCTCCCACCCCTAAATCTGATTCATATACAGTGTGCTAGTAGGGCACAGTGGATTTGGGAGGGCTAAGCTTATTGAAGAGGCCCGGTCTGGATACTGGAGATAAACAAGATGCACCCCTGTCTCCTAAGTAAGAAATTTTCCCTACTGCCCCTCAAAAATGGCCTCAAATACACATGTACGACTGTACTGTGAACTACAATGGAAAGGGAACTGGGGTGGGAGTCGCCGCAAGGAGAGGTAAAGAGAGAGAGAGGGCACCCCTTCCCCTGAGTTCCTCCATGGTCTAAATATCCAGTTTTGAGATGATTTAACACAGAGGAGAGGGGGCTGGTAGGCGAGTGAAAGTGGAAAGCTGTGGAAATTAAAGTGAAGCCTCAGCTACGCCACCGCTGGGGGGGCAGACACGCCGTCAAATGAACTTGAACAGAGCGTCACTCCCGTAATCCTCCCGCGACGGCACAGGCACTTGACAGCAGTTAATTTGATGAATGTCGCTATCTTGTCGCTATTAGAGGGCAGACGCAGTGGCAGGAGGCTGTGTTCTTAAAGTCCTCAATATGTGCACGTTAGGCGTGAAAATCCAGAGGCGGGGCTCCTTTCTGCTTTCTTTTCTACTCCAATTATGGAGACAGTTTAGAGAGGCAGTCTTTGAGGTCACAGCGGGCACTTTGCATCCCTCACTGAAGCCGTTCAGTGTAACTCGATTTGGAAGCAAAATGATTCTCGCAAGACGAATCCTAAAGGCGCTCTTCACTGAACTGCTGTAAAAGATACGACTGTCTTGGATTGCATGAAACAAGCAAAGTGCGTGTTTGGCTAAACAAATCAACATCTCTGCAGAGGCAACGTGTCCCTGGAAGCTTGTTTTATTTCATGCATTTATTTTTGAGTGTCTAAAGCTCCTTGGAGTGAGAGCAAGAGGACCACACATTCCCCACATTCCCTCATCTTGTTTTCAATTGTAGTCAATTTATCACAAATACTATTTCACCTATTTTGCAGCCGCCTGACGTCTATCTGCTGGTGAACTCCTTGTTCCCGCTTCCTGGTATTATTAACATTACTAGAGTTGAGAAATCATAATAGACCATTTTGTTTCCTGGAGGTAATCTCTTTGCTTCAGCATTGATAATCTCTGTGGAAACGACCCGGCGGCGGCAGCAGTTACACCGCTGGGACGACCGCCAAGTCGGAGACGCTGTGCCTTTAAAAACAAACAGCGCCCCCTGCAGTGGTGTAATCATCCCTTTGTCTCAGGATGGAGGGATGAGAGGCAGAGAAAAGTCAACATAGGAAAGGGCACGGTCTGAAATCATACCAGTGGAGGAAGAGAGAACAGAGGAATGTGTGTGTGTGTGTGTGTGTGTGTGTGTGTGTGCGTGTGCGCAGTGGTGTGGTGTTTACTGTGCGGCTTCACAACGCTACAGTTTGTGCTCTGAGCTTTTTCATATGTTTAAATGTTTGTGTGGTTTTGTGTGTTTTCCTAAACTGTCATAAACCTCTGCCACAGAGAAAGAAACAATGTCAGATATGCCGGCATTGATGAGTTCGTTCCACCTGCAGCATAGCCTGCGGCTGCTTAATATGCCGCTGACGGCGATCCAAAACAGCTGCTTTGTCTGAGGGTTACAGGCACTTTGTCTGCAGGTGGAACGTGAAATCAGATAAAAGACAAAATAAATATTAAATGTTAGAATTAAAGATGCTCACAGGGCAACAAAGGGCAATCAATTTCACACATCAAAGCATGTGCGCAGGTCTTGGGAGGGACCAATATGCAGACAGAGCTGTGACATCTGATGCATTGCCTCAAGTGATGTCACTTGAGTCAGTGCCGGTTGGGGGTGAAGACTACAAGTTTGAAAATGACAAAAATCTGGGGGTGTGGACCTAGAAAGACATGAGCTTACAAGATTTTTGTAGCCTGCTCTGTAGCCTCAAAGCTAACAGCTAGATGCTACATTAGCTACTAGCATAACAAACCTGAATCTCTGGCCGAACTGTCGCCAGTTGAGCTGCATCGTGGGTAACGAAGGCGCCAGGTTTTAGCAACAAAGTAGAATGTCTGACATCTATATTCTGCTGCATCCATTTCAATGGTTTTTTAAAATGTGTAATGCTAAATTGGAGGAATATTCTTAAGACTTCTGCTGGATACTGACACTGTATCCTGTGTCGCACCAATCACTTTGATTATCCTCAGTCTTTTATGGTAGTTCATCTTCGAAGGCGCATCAGTTTATAGTCAAACTTCACTAAACTATCCCTGGCTCCACAGTGATTCTTCTTGGTCTTCTACAATCAATGGATTAGTCTTCATTGACTAATCCATTAATTGTTTCAGCACTTAAGATATTTGAATTCTGTGGACAGGAGTTTGCTGACAGCGGACACTGCATCACTGTCAAAAGTTGGGCATGAAATATGGAAAAGAAGACACACAGGAAAACATGGAAATGATCTGATAAAAAGCGAGACAGATGAAAGGAGAAAGTGAGAGGAAGACACATTGACAGGCAGGCAAGCAGGTAGGAGATATATACGGGAAGTGACCCAAACACAAAAATAAATATGGTTACAGTAGAAAATAAAGACAAATATAATTACACAAGCAATCATACAGACAGCTGCAAAGTCTGTGAATGACAAACAGCCGTGTGTCGTATCTCGTGCGTTGTGTCAGCTTCGCTCTGCACCGTGTGTTTTACATCCTCCTCCGTACCCTCCGCTTCTCTCCCCGTCTCTGTTTCAGTCTCCGTCTTTTGTATTCTCTCTCTCCCTCCTGCCGCCGCTTCTTTTGATCACACAAGACTTTCAAGGAGAGCACTCTCCTGTCTCAGTGGACACACACACACACGACTCTACCCCCCCCCCCCCAAACCTTTGATTCCACAAGCGTCTGTCGTGTCTTCCCTGTCAACCGCTAAAGTCATTAGGAAAGAGACTCATTACCCCGACCCCCGAAGCATTATGGGGGAAATAAGCGTTCAAATTGCTGCAAAATCACACAGAGACTCTGATTAATAATACAGCATGGTGAATTACCAGCTCCGCTCTGGAACATGGACGGCGCTCATTAGACTGTGGTTTCTACAGGCAAAGATGGTAATGTGCGATGAAAAATAGAGGATGCTCGGCTTTTAGGTTAAGTCAGCAAACAGTGGGCTATGGGAATTTTAGTGTAGAGAGGTGATGATGGGCTCTTAGTGGTATTTACAGTGTGTGTACTGTCTTGCTCCCTGCGTGTGATGAAGGTAATCACAATAATAACACATTCTTATCTCCTCTCCACTCCACTTTGCTCTTTACTTTCCACTCATACTACAGGAGTGCTTTCTTTCTCTAACTTTCAGCTAAATACTACCCTTCCACAGCATCTCCTGCCCTTTGTTGCGCCTCTCTGCTTCTCTTTCCGTGCTGGCCTTTGCAGAACCCAGCCTGCGATGTCACGGCGGCGGTAAATCTTGAGGGCAGACCTCAGCCCTCTGACACTCTCTTTAATGCATCATGAGCACCGCAGCGATTGCGTGTGTTTCTGTGTGGGCGGAGAGCAGCCTCATTAATTTATCTACACCGGAGCTGGCACTTAAATCTCTGTGGCTATCTGCAAAACACTCTGCGGCCCATCATAAGTAATGTGTGGGTTTTAAATGCTGTAATGTGCTCGATAAAAATAGAATGAACAAGACAGACAGGAATGCATTTTCTTTTCTTTGCAGCAGTTTAACTTGGTTTTAAGATGATATACTTATAATACTCCAGCGGGCCAAAGTCTGAATGAAGCAGTTTATCTTACTCAGTGTCATCAAGTTGTGGTTTAGTGAATGAAAATCCCCCTCATGTAAACCACAATATAAGAACTCCTTTCACAAAGTCTGGGACAACTTTGTCAAAAATGTGTGACTAAACAAACTGACAGGAAAACAGTTGTTGGGCTCATACAGAACAATGGAACTCAGTGGTAAAAACATTGTGAAAGGTTTTAAGATACTCAGATCTGCTGCTTTGCATTAAACAAACAGCACAGTATCTACTGACTTGACTTCCACTAAATTGTGCTTATTAGAGGAAATGACACTATTTATTTAAGCTATTAAGAACAATTATAGTTATTTACCAGCACGAGCCAGCAATGATGATTGGCTAAATGTTTGCTGTTTAACCAAATATTTAGAAGAGGAATAAGACAGAGGATAATGATATATGCAATAGCGTCACTTTTCTGCAAAGCAATTTCTTGTTACTTATCTTCCAACAGTAACGCTAATAAAGTTACATCCGCAGTGAGCTTATTTTGACCAATGACACTGGCTAAGCAGATTTATTTAGGTAGAATTAGAAAAAATAAGGTATAACAAGACGTAGAGTCTACAGCCGAGCCAACAACTCTATTAGGCTGCACTTAGGCACAGTGGTGCTTTGAGCTAAATGCTAATATCAGCATCCTATCATGCCCATGTAATGTTTATGATTGCTAATTAGGACCAACCACAAAGAACAGCTGAGATTGATGGGAAATGTCATGACTTTTGCAAGTATTTGCTGAACAACAAGCGGATTGGACAAATTTAGGGGGGGTTAAGGGGTCACTAAGTCGTGACAATTTATCCTGAGGGGTCCATGAACGTCTGCTGCTGTTCTTGCCAATCAATCCAACTGAGACATTTCACAAAAAAACAGAAATGTCAACCTCATAGTGGTGCTACAGGAAAAGTCAGGGGGTCATTAAAGTCAAAGGAATTCATCATCTTGGGACCATGAACGTCTGTACAAAATTTCATGGCAATTCATCATATATTTGTTGAAATATTTCAGCCTGGATCGAAGCAGTGCACCGATCGATCAACCAACACTGCATCTGAAGAGTCATGCTGCAACGAGCCGGATAAAAAGACAACACGTGAATATAAGGTACAGGAAAATAGCATCACACAATCAGGTGTTAAGTGTTTTCATGTGTCTGTGGCTGGAGGGTGGAGGCACTCGAGGCCCCGAGCAGAGCAAAGGTCGGGGGTTAGGGGTTAACGCCTTGGAGGAGTGGGGACAAAGGTCACACGGGTTTTCTGTTACTATGTGTCTTCATATGTGTGTGTTTGCGTATACCCATGTATGCCTCGAGCAGTGGAGCTGAAATCCAATTAACAAACAGTATTACTACTTCAATCAATAAAATCACTAGCGAAGAAATGGATCCTGGCTTTTATCAGCTTTTAACATCTCCCCTTAAAAAATACTGTCACAAAAAGTATATAAATAGAAATATACAACAAAATCTGCCTGTATCAGTGTGGACAGAGAGATAAAATGTGGTTTTCATGCTGCTGTGGAGATATTACGATACACAACATCAGGATAACTATCCTCCACACTTCATTTGGTTTTGTTTTAGCTCGGCACAGAGAGGACTGACAGGGAAGTTTTTACTCCAGCTTCATTTAAACCCGTCTGACACAGCATCCTGATGTGAAAACAGAAGTAAAACCTACTGAATAATTGTTTTTCATGTCAATGTCTGACATGTGAGAGAAAATGTGACACTTGAAAGTTATCGTGAAGAGCACTGTGCCACAACTTGAAATCTGGATGTGATATCAGGCGCTCTGCTGACAGACGGCGTAGATGAAGGACTGAGCAACAATCTATGACAGGCTACAATATTTTGTAAGTAAAGGTAGATTATCTGACTGACAGGCTGACGTTCAACGGGGGAAAAATAAAGATTACTGTTGAGCTTTATTTGCTTTACTGCTTTATTTTCACTTCTACATATAATACTCCAACTAATACTTTGGTTTCTTAGTTTAATTAGAAAACATGCCTGAAAAGATATTACACTTCTGTACTGTACTTGAGTACAATTCCAAGGTATTTTAGTGAAGTATTTCTGTCTTAAGCAGCTATATACATCTAGTCCACTGCATTGTGGGGGAAAATCCACTACTTCTATTTGATTAGATGATTAGGTTAGGTCAACTGTTAGCATGGACGGTTGTCTGTCTCTATGTGTCAGCCCTGTAGTTGACGGCTGACCTGTCCTGGTTGTACCTCGTCTCTTGCCCAGAGTCAGCTAGGATCGACTTCAGCCCCCCAGGACCATGGATGCATGCATGGATGGATGGATTATAGATTAAGCCACCCAGCAGCAGTACATAAAGTAGTTAAAATCGGCACCACGTTTACCAGCTGGTCTATCAGTGTTTTATTGCTCAATGCAGAAATAATTAGAATGATATACACACAGTATGAAATGGCCATTCTGTGCATTCTGATGTGGACACTTTTGTACTGTAACAGATCATTTCTTCACAGTGGTATTGCTACCTTTACCACAGTTAAACATCTGCGGCTTTCTTCCACCACTTGCGGTTGGTTTCACCATGAAACAACAGACCGAGACCGAGCCATTAAAATGCATTGTTGGTTCCCCGGGAGAGGCGATTCTACAAGAGCTGTGTTTTGTGGGATGGTGTGTCACACTTTCTATTAAGTGCAGTGGTTGTGAGTTTTATTGTTATGCTATTATGGTATATCTACTCTTCAGATGGTGCAGAGTCTTTCATGATGGGAGTCTGGCAGCACATCAAGACGCAAA
Source organism: Chaetodon trifascialis (assembly GCF_039877785.1). Classification (NCBI taxonomy): domain Eukaryota; kingdom Metazoa; phylum Chordata; class Actinopteri; order Chaetodontiformes; family Chaetodontidae; genus Chaetodon; species Chaetodon trifascialis. Next base: position 12,828,423 of record NC_092075.1, read on the forward strand.
ACTAGCATCAGCCAGCTGCAGGCCACATTCAGTGAGAAGCTGTGAGAAGTTTCTCAGTGGTGTAAAGCCCGACCATGAGCCCACCTGAGCACAAATGAAGTGCCACTGCTTTCTCTCCAGTGTAGGATTAAGCTATAAAATCCTTGGCAAGGAAGTAATGAAGTAAAGTGCAAATGGCTCATATGTTCTTCCAACCATGCTGCTTGAAACTCTACACAATCATTTTATGTGCTTCATACATTAGGCTGACATTCAATGAGTGTGTGTTCCTGGCATTATTTCATTTCTCGGTCACATCACACGATCCTCATTACAATCCCTGGAGTCCTGTAAGAGAGCAGGTAATGTTGCACGGCTGCTGCTGTTGCTGCTGAGGTCGTCTCTAAGAAACTGAATCTTACCCTCAGAACCTCTGCTGTCCCTTTCTGCCTCCCTCCACAAGTCATTTCTGACGTCCCCGTACAAACAGCTGAATATGCATTAGCCTCCCGCTTTAGAAATGCCACATGCGACACTTCGAGGCACTAAGAAAATAACCACGTAATGCCTAACCTGCAAACTGAAAAGGCTCCACAGAGTTCACCTTAGCCCCGTCTGCTCCGCCACAGCTCCTAGCTCAGACATCACGGCCCGCAGCGCTGCTTATCATTGGCAAACAGCAGAACGAGCACAAAAGGCCCCAATCTGCCTAATCTCTGGTCAAACACAAGCCACAGCATCATCGCTGCTCAGGGCAATAAACTGCTGCTTTATGCCGAAGCCGTTCAGGGGACACGCATTAGGACTTTGCTAAACGGACCGCAGAGATTTGCCAAAGCCCATCTCCAGGGGAACTGTTGCCTGGGTTACCGCAGCCAACAGGAAGAGCACTTCATCTCTGATTAGGTAACCTGTCAGGGTACAGAGGAGGCTTTTATTCATGCTACTTAGGAAAAATAACCAGAAGGAATTAAGCGTGCCAGGTTAATATCTAATGAACGGTTATTTTTTGTTCAAATTAGCAAACAGTGAACCACCCTGAAAGGCTGATGTTTGGCTCATGGATGCTTCAAAAGCACACATGGATCTAACCTGCATCTTAGAGCTCTGTGACATGACCAAACTCTCATATCCTGATAGTCATTTCACATCAGAACACATATGATATGAACACTTTTATAAAATGATCCCATGGAAAGGCCTATTTCTTATCATATCTTGAATGATATACTTGACAATTAAAAGGTACATGCTCTAAATTTTTCTAATTTTACTTTAAACCTTTGTAGAAATTTTCAATTAAGTGTAAAAAATTGAAAACATTAATGTATAACATATAAAAACTTAATAAATCTGGGCCTAAAATGTGAATACTGTCAAAAATATCAAAATCAAACATATAATAAACAGTAAAAGTGTTTGAATTGGAGTAGCAAACAAAAATAAGTACAGGCCTGATATAAATATTGGTTATTAAATACCAAGCCACCAGCTAGCATCCGGTATCTCCTTCCATCTTTGCGATTCTTTGTCATGTGCTGTGCCTCGGTGCCTCACCGTGATTCTTGCGTACGCAGTAAAAGCCATTAGTGGTGTTTTAGCTTGTTGCAGAGAGCGGTCTGTGGCATCATTTCAAGGTAGTTTTCTGGACTTTTCACACCTAAACCGCGTCCGTGCGACAGAAGTAGCCTCTCTTTTAGTTTTGAGCTCCTCATGTGGTTGAAATCCCTCTTCCTCTCGTAATTATCCCGCTCGGTGTCGCGTTCACTCTCAGGTCCAAATGACAAAAGGTACTGCTGCAAAGATTTGATTTGACGAAATAAACGATACAGCGCAATATGAAAGTGCAGACGTTCTTCTGTCCTCACATGATGTATATCGCACAGCCTCACTGCCTCTGCAGAACTTATCATTTGTTTCTTGACATCTATCTAAGCAGCTCTTTGAAGAACCGAACTCTGATCGCATCTGACTCAGGAATACTATGGAACGCGCGCTGCCTTCAAAATAGAGGACAGGAGGGGAAAAATTGGAAAATTGCATTCTGCCATAAGGTAAGCTGTCATTTTAACATCTCTTCAGTGCGTTTCTCACCCGATCCGATGGTTGCCATGGAATTTCCGTGGCCTCTATCTCTTCTTCTCTAATCTTCTCCTCCTCCCCCTTTCTCTCCTTCCCCCTCTTTATACTGGCACTGGGCCAGTCTGACTGTCTGCCAGTTTCAAGCGTCCCAGCATCAATTACCTGAACCCAGCACTCACATATTCCCATAATGGCTCTAAAACCTACTCACACACACGCACGCACACACTTACAGCATACACGCCTCGCCCCCACACAGTGCCTGATCAAGCACACACTCATGAGATGCGTGAACACATCCACACTTCCAAAAAAGAACCCAGACTCCATGCATGTGTGCACACACGCACACTTTCACAAAACGAGGACACTGAATAATTAGCGAGATGAAAAAAAGAGGCAGTGCCTACACAGACAGTCATTTCAATTATCTCTATTCCTCTGGCTGTCTGGCTGCTGTCTCTTGAAGGTTATGAGCTCAGCTCACCACAGTTTCCTCTGGGACTCTGTCATGAGGAGCCAGTTTGCTATCTGATTCCTGTCCACGCAGGACCCCGCACTCCATCTCACCACCGAGCTGAGGAACCGCCGTGTCTCAATCCCGCCGTTCCCCTGGCAGCTGTCTGGACCACGCTAAACAATATATGCTGTATGAAATAAACGATAGAGAGGCTTGGGTGACAGCGATAAACATTCATCCTCCAGCTGCATGAAGGATTTTTGACAGCATACTTGTGATGTTAAGACCAACAATGGCTCGCAGCCAACCCAACTGCATGGCATTTCTGGTCTCCTCATGGCTGCATTGTGATAGGATAAACAGGGACGTCTGAATGAGACACCTCCTCTCTACCCCTCACTCCCACTCCTAGATCCTCCCAGGTATTTACTCTATGCGTTCAGCCCGGGCCTGGTCTCCTTGGCAACAGAACCTAGCGAGGAGACACAGGAAGCTCTGGGTAGATCGCTGTGTGTGTGTGTGTGTGTGTGTGTGTATGACCTGGTATTTATCACGTTGTGGGGACAAAAATCTGTTTACAGTTACATTGTGGGGACTCACGTGCCTTATGGGGACAAAATGCAGGTCCTTTTAATGAAAATCATTACATTTTAGGGTGAAGACTGAGGACAGGGTTACACGTTAGGTAAGGTTAGGTTAGGTATAGGGTTAGGAATAGGCAAATAGTGGTTAGGGTAAGGCTCCATGAAATGAATGTAAGTCTATGTAATGTCCCCACAAGTGATAAAAACAAAACGTGTGTGTGTGTGTGTGTGTGTGTGTGTGTGTGTGTGTGTGTGTGTGTGTGTGTGTGTGTGTGTGTGTGTGTGTGTGTTCTTGATGTGCTTCCCTCTGGAAACACATGCAGGCACACTGTCCTCCATGACTCTGCCGCAAGGACACGACTCATAATAACCCAATGTCACGCACAGCTCACACCTACACATTACACGAGCTAACATGGGAAATATGTTCCAAATAGGACAACAATAGCAAATATAAGTGCTTCACATCAACCACCCATCCATGCCATTCAATCAAAAGACTGGAAAAGAATGAATTCATAAAAATGTTCAGAATAGAGTAAAATCACAGTTTCAGATCAAGGGTAAAAATGGGTACTATGGGAATAACTGCTACATCTCATATTATTATATATCAATCAAAAACTCCAGAGACCCCTGAGCAATACAGACACGGTGAAACATGGAGTGTGAAGTATACAAGAAGAGAGTTATTTCCAGTGGGGATGAGGTGGACATGTCCTCCTCGCTTTTGATTATCTTACCGAAACCTCATTGCAGGTCAGTCCTCAGACTGTCCAGCCACCATAGTCCAGATGAGAGAGGAGAAGTGTTCATAAACATGTTGATATGGTCATTAGTGCCCCTAAATTATGACCTTGAGCTCAAATTGTAAGCTTAACTTGCATTGACAAGTTTTTTTGCCCTGGGGTTCGACTCTAAGGCAACATACAGGCTGCTCTATCTTACTGCTGGAGGCTATTGTGGCTATCTGTGAGAGAAGGACCTACAGACACCACGCGGGGCAGAACAAAGCACCTTCACCCCCATCCGCATCTTTTTGATTTAATGTGTTTTTATGTGCATTTAAAATGCTCCTGAGAATTTGAACATCAATCAAAGATAAGGCAGAGTAGTGCAATTTGTACTAAAGATGCAAACACAACATTATATATCCTACCCTAACCCTAGTATTAGAAAACAAATAAGGTTAGCGCATTAACAAGAGATTTACACAGCATTTCAGTTCTTTTCTGTTAAATTACTATAATTATAACCAATGTCATCATAATCTGTTGTTTGTTAGATTTCTATGGATATGTGTGCAAATGCATAGCACAGTTTGAGAAGCAATAAAGCTTCTGCTAAGTGTACATACAGCTTTTGTGCAATTACCTGCTCAGTCTGAAGTAGCAGTAAGTGTGTGTGACAAGACGTGAGAGGGCTAACATTTAAGCATTCAGAGTCTGTCTTTTTGGTAGTCACTGTGACTTTCTGATAGACTTAGCAGCTGCACCTCCCTGACAAATCTAAAACATGCCGTCTGAGCTTTTCTTTGAACTTCGCAAACTGTGATGAGGCTTACAAAGACAGCGGGAGAGATACTGTCAGTGTGTTAAAAGGTTAGAAACTGGAGAGGGCGGTTCAAAGTTGAATGCATTTGAGCTCACCACAGTGTGCTGTGTTTTTGCTTTGCTGAAAACGAACAAGCCTGGCCTCCCAGATAAACTCTCTCCGTAGAAATCAACGTAAGATTTGCGCTAAACTGTGAACACAACCTGAGGCAGGAGAAGTGACTGGGGCTGCCAGAAAGTTAGTCAGAGAAAAACTGAGAGGAGAGAGATGAGACGAGATAGGAGCCTCTCAGAAGCATTAACTACTTAGAGAGAGACGGTGAGGGAGGCAGTGTGAATTAGAGCCTTTCTTCTCTGGCGCCTCGAGGGAGGAATGATATATTCAATTTGGGTTAAAAGAATGCGTTTAGAAAGGACACACCACGACGGGCCCGGAGTGCATGCAAGACACGGATTGGAGGATTAATGCCTTTTCTGTGTTCCTCTGCCGGATGGTAATTGAGAGATTCAGGAGTGGAGCTTTTACTGAACCAGATTAAGGCTACAAGCTGTCACTGAAAACTACAAACATGGCCACGAGGGCAGCTGGCTGTCACTCAACAATGTAAAAACATCCCGCTCAGGAGGAAGGAGACCACGTTCCCTCTCTGGCTTCACCTTTCCTGACTTAACTCTCCTCTTTGTTCATTTTACCTTTTCAATCACACCTCTCTCCTTCTCAGACCCGCAGTCTCCTCACATCTCAAACTTTCTTATAATCATTTCATTGCTCTCCTCTGCCTCGACTCCCCTTTCATCTCTCTCCTTTCTCTCTGGAGTGATGACTGATATTGAGGTGCCAGTTACATGGCCTGCTAAGGTAACATTAGCCTGCTTATGTAACAAGACACTACAAGCAGGGGAGAGCGTGGCACCGCGGGATGATGTGCTCATATGTATGCATGGGTGTATGCCCACGGGTGTCATTTAACTACAGTGCATTATGAGAGAGCACTAGAGCATATAAGCACTTTTAAAGCTTCAATTCCTACAGGCAATCAGAAAGCTAACGCTGTTTTTCACGACTGTACTGTGTCGATTTGACTCCAGTAACTCCAGAAATATGAAAAAATCAATTAAAATCTAATGCAGGAATACAAATTACAAAAAATATAACTTTGCTCAACAGTATGTCATGTGAGGTACAAAACAAAGACATTATGCTCTTACATGCTTAATATTTCTGCTTTTCACACCATTCAGGCTTGAGACCGTCAGAGGTTTGACGCAGGAGAACAATGGGAATGGACAGGTTTGAGAGTTGTTTACTCGACAGCAGAGATTACAGCTAAAAGGTTGGAGAGGTGAAAATACAAGTGTGATTGGATATTGTGGATAAGGCAAAAACATTTACAATAACGTCTTATGAGCACTTCAGGGAACTGTAGTTTTTTCATTGCCTCAAATGAGTGATGTAGTAGATACTTAATTATTCTATTTATGCAAGAATATGAACAGCAAACTGCAGGAACGTGTTTCTTTTTGAGAAAGATTAATGAAAGAAATGATTGAGTTACAGAGGTAAGTGGAATAAGACTAGCCTGGATGTGAGATCCATAAAAATCATGACTTTTCAAGCCTGTTATTGCAAACCAGCACCCTGAATGAAAGTCTGCTGCTGCCCGAGTGAAGCACCAGTTTTGCTGCTTGAGAAACGTAAAGGAAACTCTGCTTTCTGTCAGACTGCTCTTTTTGCACAGCGAGGGGCCGACAGGCAGACCCTTCTGATGGACTAACGAGAAAAAAACCAAAAGCTGAAGTGAGCTAAACTAATAATAAAGACATCAGGAGTGTATGACACAGTGACGAGGAACATGATGAAAGCACAGCAGGTCCTTGTACTCATTCAGACGAAGGCAGATTTCCCCATGGAGGGTGGCCTCAAACTCTGTGGAAACAACCTCCTTTGGTGTGTATGCATGTGTGTGTGTGTGTGCGTGTACAAAGTGGCTGGGAGGGCAGAGCAGGTGGGGGGTGGGGCAGCTGCTGATGGAAATGGTGCACAGCAGCAGCACTGCACAGTCTCTCGACCACCAGACAGATGTGCAAAGAGCCGCAGTCCCACATGCTTATTACATACAAGGACAAGGCAGGGGAGCCACACACACACATACACAGTCATGCTTCCTTCTCCTTCAGAGGACACTACATTGACTTACTTCATTTCCTGGAGACTTATCGGAACCCTAACCATAACCTTAAGCTAAACCTGACCTTAAAACAAGTCTTCACCCTAAAATCTAGTGATGTACATTATGTCCCCACAACATAAGTAACACATGTCCACACACACACACACACACACACACACACACACATACACACATGCCTGCGCAGACATGACCTTATATAGGACAGAATGCACCACAAGGACACATGAACGCCATCTATCAACGCTGAGGCGTATTTTCATGCAACTGTACTCCTCACAAACAGACGCACACAGCCGGTCCAGATGTGCACATCATGTCGCAGCTCAAAGATAATTTCAAACGGCAACTTCCTCATCCACACATAGACATGCAGCAACATTAAACTCCATATGACCCAAAAAAGAAGGCAGACAGAGACTTTGTGGAACTAATGTGGAAGAACAAAGGAGTCATTTTTGTCATCATCCTTGGGAGGCATATGTGTGACAATGAATCAGGGCTGTCTCACCACTCCATGAGAGTGTGTGTGTGTGTGTGTGTGTGTGTGTGTGTGTGTGTGTGTGTGTGTGTGTGTGTGTGTGTGTGATATGAGATGTGTATGTTGCGGAGTACAGCAATGCAATGGAGCGAACTGCCTCTTTAACTAAAGCTCCAACGTCCTGATGCCCTTGAATCCAAATGGAGGACAGCTACAAAACACAGAACATGGGTTAGATTCAGACTCAGGGCACTTTCACACCTGCAGCTCGCTCTCTGTTGTCCGGATCAGTTGATGAGTTGGTGAACTTGGTTCGGTTTCTTTTCACACTGAGAAAAATCTGAGTGAGCCTAAATGCAGGACTACAAGCCATGTGAGAACGTTCATTTCACTCATTGGTCAGATGTGTCTGAGGCAGGAGCAAGAAGACGAACACAGGAAGAAGGTCCTGAAGGAGTCCCACTGCCCAAATACAACATACTGCATTGCACGAGTCCAGGTTCAGCTGCTTGCTAATCGTTTTGATCAACTTGTAGAATATGCCAAATAGTTTGATTGGATTGAGGTCAGATCATGTTCCCACCTTAAGACCGCCTCCTCTCAAGGGTCTTAGTCCAGGCATGAATGCACCAGGGTTCATTTTAACCCAACCAAACAGGTTTGGTGTGAAAGCATCCTAAAATGTAAACAGTAACACTGCTGCAGGGCTTTGGTGTTAGACTGGATTAGATTTAGCAACGCGTAGCTCTAATGAACTGACAACTAAGTGTGCTTGGTACTTGATCTCAGCAGGCAGAAATGTGATGCAAGAACAAACTTCTGTGCAGATGATTTCCCGCTCATAAAAAACCCCCGACAACACACACACACACACACACACACACACACACACACACACAGCACACAGCACACAAGGGTTTATTTTATTTCTTGAATCAGACTGAGATCCTGCTCATAATATGACCCAGACTAATGCTGGAGGTGGTCTGGCAGACCTGATCACATTCTAACACAATGAACCCTAGTGCACTATCCTGGCTTTCTCCTTTGTCTTTAAATGCAATCACATTTTAATATATTTATATGTTTTTTTTTTCTTTTCGAGTGCTTTGGAGAGTTTTAATCTCACCTGTGCAAAAACTCTTCTGTCATTTCCTGAGAGCAAGTAAACACTTAATTTTCAGCTGAAACCCTTGATTGCCACTGAACCATTTGTTCCCATGCACATCACAAAGGACCGCCTTAGAAAATGACAGAATTAGGGTAACACTAAAGAGGTAGGAAAACAAAGAGGAAGACTGAGTGGTAGAGCTACTGTAGCAAGTAAGAGAGCGAGAGCGAGAACAGAGCTACTTGTTTAGTATTAACTGAGATATCTTCCAAGTACATGGATTTATGACACTGTCCTGCACGCCTGCTATGTGTGCGCGCATGAATAAACATATGAGAGTGAACGATGATGATGACGACGATGATGATGATGGGAAAGTCATTATGCAACCAAAGCACAGCATCACATTACTATGATTAGTCCAGCCAGCTGTTAATTAAAGAGAAGCTGGACTGAGCTCAGCCTCATGTTGTTTTCAGCAGCACTGGAGCGAGAGGGAAATGACTGGTTTACGTATGAGGAACGGATGGGTGGACAGATGCACAACGGGCTGGATGGGGATGTGGTATGCTTTGTATAGAGTTAAGGAATAAAAACAAGGTTAACCGGCACGGTGAAACTCATCCGCCTGCTCTGGAGTATGTGGCGAGCTGATAAGTAATGATAGCTTCCTTCAGCTCTCCGTTCCCCCCAAAGGTCAACACTGTCAAGACGGTCGGTCAAACGAGAGCCAAAGTTCACCAAAGTTGAACATGATGCAGAAATTCATATGGATTTAACACAGGATTTTCATGGGTCTTTTTGGCTCCTCTTTTTAAATCTAACTTGAGCTGCCTGTCCTCTGACTGTATTTCCTCTTCCTAATGTCAATATAACTCGCTTTACAGGTGACTGACAAGCCGATGATAATACTCAATACGCAGTAAGCTATGATGAGATCCAGGCACACAGGCACACATTCAAGCTTGAAGTATAGGTGCAAACAGAGGCAAACAAATAACAGTGACACATCAATACGGACTGATGCACAAAGGTAAACAAACAAGATCCACAAACGCACAGGGGAACGGTGAACAGTGGAGGAGAGAAGGGGACGCAACACCACTGGTGTATTTTTAGCTGCATGAGGCTAGATGTAAAAAAAATATATATATTTCTGGGTGTTTTCACAATTTTTTTTGCCTGATGCATAATTGATTCTTCAAATCTAACAAGCAAATATAATTTCAGTACAACAAGCTGACACTTACTGCATTTAGTTCTTTGTTTGCACTTTGGCTCAACTTTGACATTTTGGCCTTTTTTACCTGAATCCACTCAGACGTGGATGAAGGTCATCAAACAGACAAACATCTCAAAGCAGAGCAGGTGCAACTCAAAAACACAGAAACAAGCTGGCAGCCATGTTTTTACATTCTTTATAACTGGAGATAGTTTCAGTGTTTTGCAGCTGCTGCAGAAAATAAGTTGAAAAGCTTATCTAGAAACTGTAGAGCAGAGAGTTTAGGCAATCAAAATAGAAACAGGCCTGTGACCCCAAGAACAATATCAAATTAAAGCATGAGCCTCCCAAAAGGTTCTCAGCTCTACTCCGCAGAGCCACAAATGCAACTATTCCCCTGTTGGCATTGTGCGCTCCACTAATCTGCCCGCCAGAGAATCTGATGATGATTAAGAGTGGAAGGAGAGGAAGGGGGACTGAAGTAGATAATAAAAGTGCGTACATGAATGTCTATATATTGTTGCTACATATACAGAATGCGTAGCCGTACCTCTCTGTGTATGTTTGTTGAGATTACCTCTGTGTACGCAAACGCTAACATGGATCCGTCCTCTGGATTAAACTGTCATCGTCAGCCTTGTTATTCTGTTCAAGTGAGCGTTCACATCGGGATGCTGCTGGAAAAAACACTGTCAGCATACACACACACACGGGCAGAGATGAGGCTCACTGGGTAGTTAGCAGGGCTGCAGACAATGCAGTGCTGAGTGCATGATGTTACGAATCACATTACACTCTCTGTCAAGGAGCAGGCAAACACAAAAACGAGACCATTGTAAGTGAAAAAGCCATTGAAGTGGAACGTCCTACTTCGTATTTCTCCTCTGTTGTCAATAAGTGAACAGTTGGTTGCTTAGCATGTGTGCAGTGCTGCGGTGTGTGCGAAGGTGAACCTGGACAGGTTAATAAGAGCCATAAATCAACTCAGAATAAGAAAATGTGAACAAAAATGCTTTTTGATATGAAGTAAATCCAGAAACAGCCCATGGATCCAAGATAGTGCCACTGGTGGTTCTACTTTTTATTATAAACTAATATAAACTGCCCAGTTGATGCAACAAAAAACACAGACTGAATTTGCATAATTTACAGTATACATCAGGCTAACTTTTTTATTTTATTTATTTTTTTTGTGGGGGGGGGGGATTAGGCATTTAAAAATATCAGAGTCATAAACAACAGCTTCCATCTGTAGCCTGGTACAACATGCTGTTAACCTCTGCTGCAGTGAATAAGACAAACCCTCACCAGACAGATACAATGAGTCATAAGATGCACTGTGTCTGAGTTAATATTACTCCTACACACACACACACACACACACACACACACACACACACACACACACACACACACACACACACACACACACACATACAGAGAGAGAGACAAACAAGAACCACCACTATGGCCACAGAGACAGATTTGACACGGACTGTTTTCTTGGTGTTGAAATATGGAGAGGATTATTTTCATTTTTCAGGAAGCTCTTGTCAACTTTCTGTCTTTCTCTGGGTTTGGTTTTAGGATCAAGGTTGGAGCTGAGTCTTTATTTTCCCTATCATCACATATTGTCTCAGAGAGATTCTCCCTACACGAATATCACAGAGCAAATGGTCAACTATATGGACAGTGCAGAAAAGTGTACCCATGTAGTATACTGTGCACAGAGAAGAGCATTTAACATGGGGGAACACACACACACACACACACACACACACACACACACACACACACACACACATGGATGAATGCACATAGGCATGCACCTTAATCACAAGACACAAAGTCATTAAATCAAACTGACTGAGGTGGCCTCAGAGAGACTCTCTGTCTCTGCTGTACATGAATATTTCAAGATAGCAAGCCAAAAAAAACAACAGGTATTCATCCAGAAAGCACGATTGTGACCCCAAAACCGCATGCACTCCTTAGTGACTGATTCCTCAGCATGTCATTTATGTGTGTGCTCCTATTACCCCCAACTGCCAACAAAAGCAGCCTTCATACGACACTACAGGAGACCTGTCTCATTGACGAGAAGCAGAAACTGATAGCAGCGAGCTACTGTTGGGATATCAGTGGAATACAAGGGCCAAGGCCCCGAAACCCAAGCGCACAAGCCAGCGTGTGAGAGGAGGTGTCTCACCCAAATCCTGCTCTGGGAGGGCTCGAAGATGAGGTGTGTGTTTGTTTATGTGTGTCTGTGCCATTAGACTTGTCAGACAGCCTGTGTGAGGATACATGCATCAGTTCAACGGTGTGCATGGAAACAATTAACCCAAATTAGTGACAGAAGTGTAAGGACATGCAGTATTTATACTTGTGGTTTTGTGAGTAACGCTTCTGTCTCAGAGCAGCTAAGCGCAACAGTCTCCACTGAACCACTGCTACACAGCAGGAAAAGAAGGTTAAAAGCATAACAAATCATCCTCATAGCCATGACAGCTTCCATTAGACCAGCATCAATTTTGTTTTGTTTCTATTAACTGAACAGTTGATCTAAGAATAATGTTAATGTTAATGCTAGGCTCTAAGTTGCTATGAAAGCCATGCTAATCAGACTGAGTATGGGCTAAATTTGCATTGTGGACTTAAATCAACATCTTGCCTGTTGCTGCTGACTGGAAAGTAAATAAGACTTTGACGTAAGTTACATTTGTGCATTAAACACAGCATTTCAAAACTAACATGATTGCTTTTGTGTGTATTAACATGTAAACCTCTTCCTAGTCAATCATATGTTCGGTATACATTATCCAGTGAGTGAGGAAATACTCAGATCCTTCAGAAAGTAACACCACCACTTCTCCTTTCAGAATATCACATTATTATATAGAAAGTGAAATCTAGTAAAAAGTTGCACTGAATGAAAATACTCAAGGACAAGCCTAAGTACAAATATTGAGTAAATATAGTAATTAGTCTTGCTTAGGGAAAACCTTTATCTTTTCACAAGCACTACTTGGCGGTGAAATTGGAAATTAAACACACTTAAGAGCACAGGTAAACATAAACTGACAGACCATTGTCAGTGCACTCTGCAAAACATTTGAACGATCTCACACCCTCTTCAGCTGTGGCGGCCAAAGTAAGTAACCTTTTAGCGCCGAGTCGTGAGCCCTTGGCAATGAGCCTGAGGCAATACTGAGTCAACCAGTGGTCAAGGACGGACAGAGAGCGAGAGGCAGAGGTGGAGAGAGACAGGGAGGGAAACCATTATCCATTGACAAGTGAGACAAAGGACGGCAGGGGGCCTCGCTACACTCGAGTGCCACCAAATAATAGCCCCCCCCCCCCCCCCCAAAAAAGGGCCAAGACCCTCGAGTGACCCACTTTTTCAGCGTTAGTAGACCAGTGATACTCCCAACTGCACAACGAAACAACCAGCGAGTCACCCATGACTGTGTGGGGCTGTAGGCGTGTGCACACGCGAGAAAGAGGGGAGAAAGATGAGCATGTGTGTCGGCAGAGACAGGGAGGGGCGTGGGAAAGCATCATGTGCTTCGATCCATCTTCACCTCTCTCTGGATCTCTGTCAGCTGTGCCCTCTCTCTCCCTTTTATACATCTCTCTGATCACTGCAACAGCAGTCGGAAATGATCTACAGCTGCATCTCATGATTATTTTGAGATTAGAGCATCTAATCTCAAATTAGAGATATTATGCTCTAATCTATTATTAGAGCATAATATCTTGCCGTATATTATGCTCTAAAAATAGCAGCAAAGACAATCAAGTACAGAGCAAATGGTCAGAACTAGTATTCACGAAGAGTATACAAAAAAAGTACTGTACTGTTGTCCACACAATCCTTCCAGCCAAAGCCTGAATGGTTGGTTTTTTTGCTGGATCAGCAAGTTTTTGCATTTATCTGTGCACCCTGAGGGCAACCTGAGCTCTGTATTGCCCAGATATATTACCCATGAGAAAAAGACGCCGTGGAGAACAGGTAAAGCAGGATGTGAGTGCCTGCATGGGGTGGTTCAGTCTATAATTGAAGCCATCAATAACACAAGACACAAGTCTCACAGCGATATGGGGGGGGGGTAGCTGCAGTCTACAAATTCTCTTTTATCACACACATACACACACACACACTCTTTCTGAGGTCTGTAAAATGTACAACTTTGTCAAGTCTTTGATAACCTTTCTGCGTTTGGCCCCCCACATTTCTGAAAGACGTGATAACTTTATCATGGAGTTTGTATTATCTCTGTTTAACAGGCTGATTTGCACACAAGAATCTCACATTAAAAAACAGTTAAAACACTTTTTTAACACTGACAGAATTGCTTTTGTTGTTCAATACTTTCATATTTCACATTTTTGACATTATGTTGATGATGACGATGAAACACATGAACTGAACCTGAGCTTTGAACAGAAAAGTGCACGCAACAGAATTTTTAAGGTAACATTTCCACATTAAAATGTCTAAAAACGAACAGACCTCTGTTATATATTTTGCTTAGTTGTGCACTTAAAACCATATGATTTCTGTCTAAGTTACAACAATGAAGACAACAACTCCCATGATCCCATGCTACTTCACGATGTCATCAAACTACAACTTCTGTTTTTATTGTTTTGATTGAGAGACCCCTAGCAGCAGAAATTACATACAGTGCGTTTAGGGACAAGTCTAGATTGAACTATCAAGCAGAATATGAAACGGTCCACCACTGCCCTTCAACAGATGGGACTGAGATCCAAATTAGTGCTTGCATTATCCAGATTGTTTCTTTAAAACCATATGTCACCCAGCCTTGTTTCGTTTGAGTCACCAAATGGTTCATGTCTTAAATGTGCTTTAACGGGCCTTAACTCTGTCTGAAAATACTTCACAGCGCTTGTTCTTGTGGTGCTCGCTCCTATGGCTGCAAGCCTTTTATGGCCCTTTCTTCATTACTCATCCAATGGGTTTATTTAAAAATCCGTTTTGCCCTCTGTTCCTCTGTCAGTTGATGTCCCACGCCTTAAAATTACCCTACCAGACTGAAAATAGACTCATTTTCATTCAAGCGAACGCGGATGAAGACATGCATGTACACACACGTATAGACATGCACTCGTATGTGTTGTCCCACCCCTGCTGTCCCCATTGTCAGATGTTCCGCCTGAGATCCATGAATCAGCCTCGCACAGACAAGATGAGTGACTCTGACATCAGTGTCAAAATATAGCAGTGCTGGCTACATCTAAAAAAGCGACTTAAAGGCATTAGCAGAAGTGCTTCTGCTGTTGTCCAGCCTCGGCCACAAATAAACACCCATGTAAAAAATATCCACATTAATGCACAAAGTGAACATTGGCCAGACCGAAGCTATTATGTCAATGAAAGTCATTAAATCCTCCGAATGAAGTCATATTTTAAGTTTCCAAGAGATTTAAAAAAAAGCAGCATGCCCAAAAAAAATGAAACTTACAAAATGCATTAGCAAAGTAGCCATTTTTAATTCTTTATCCTTATAACAGTGGCTAAATGGGTCATGCTATCTTTGCATTTTGACAACGCGGTTGACTCCGTTGTAGAGATTAAGGACACAAAACAATATGTCACGTCAAGCAGTGTCAGCCCCCGAAAGCTTTCCAAATAAATCTTACATAAATCATCATCAACATCATCACTTCAAATGAATGAAAACACAGAAAGAAATCCCTGGTTTAGCAAATGTAGCTAACTTCACAGGAAAGCACACGGCTAACCAAGCTAGCTGCTTGATAGAGCTGGAAAACTCTTCATAAAATACTGGAATTTTCTTTTAATATTGGCAGACACTATGTGAAAGAGCTCAGTGCTTAGTGAAAACAGAGCTAAAAAGAGAGTGAATATTGGATTTATGTTTACTATGTGACCAGAAATACGACTCTAAATGAATGCTAATCTATAGCTAATACTGCTCCTAGTGCTGTATATGTACACAACTGCTTGCTAGCAAGTTCACCACATCAACTGAAGGTGATAATATGTCAATATTGTGTTCACAACTGGTTTCTGCTGCCTTCAAGTTTACAAAGCAATCAGTAATTGCAGGTTTCAAAATAAATGAACCTTAAACAAATACAGTTTTCTGTCATATTTGACAAAAAAATCTTTTCACACCGAGGATTCATTTAAGAAGTTCTGCTCATCATCTCCCCTCAAATCCTGCCCTGCTTCCACTTTAAAGTGAGCTAAAAATAAGTCGACGAAGTGAGGTGGCACTTTTTGTTTTGGAGAAAGGAGATAATGGCTTTTTGCTGGCAGATAGCTCTTTTTCTCGAGAGGTCTGGCCTTGAGATTAAAACGGCAACAGGAAATGGCCCACAGTCAATATCATCCCATCCACCTGAATAGGATAACACCATTTCACCTGGATATAGCCACTATTGCATTCACTTTAACCTCTGATGCTATTATATATACTGGCTGTTACTGGAAATTGATGGATTGATATATTTTTCAATAGTGACAGTCTGAGAAGTGCTCCTGCTAGACTTTTGTCCTTCAGACCTTCACAATACACTTAATGTCTATTTTGAGTGCATGAGCCCACACATCTGACTGGTGTACAGTTAGAGTTATTTGATAAATCTGATTTAGTGCCCAGCCTTACTCAGATATAAAGCATAAAGATCTATGTGGCACAAGAGAAAAACTTAAGTAATGAAAGCAAAAAGGTTTGCAGATTCACTGCAGAATCTGCTGCATACATGGTTGTCCTGAGTTGGAGAGGGATGACATAAGCCAGCTAGGCTCTGATAGCCAACACAGCACATGAAAAATGAAACGCTACATTGCCAGCTAATTCACTTACATAAGAGCCTCAAGTAAGACGTGAATTTAAAAGTACAGTGAGAGAGAAATACAAGAATAAACACAGAGAAGCATCTAGGCGGGAGGCAGAGAGAGCAACACAAAAATGTCCATATTTTATTGCCTATTAAGCCTGTGCATTTTAAATTGTCCTTTGTATTTCAGCCAAACTACAGTAAATTAACATGACACAGAACCTAAACTACACTGCAATTACTCTAGTATATATTTTAAGCTCCAGGCCATTTTTCGAATCACTTAGGATTCCTCAGACGCCCTGTGAACATTTCTTCTCCCATAAATCATCTTGCAGTCCTTAACACACAGAGACACACTCACAGGCAGTGGAGATTTAGTAACTATGATCAACACTCTGCTGACAGGGGAAGGGATGTAATTCTCCTGCAGTATTTCTGGAAACATGCCACTTTAGTTTTAATCTTGAGTCCAGACATAGCCAGGCTGTTTGGCACTTCCTCTTCATATGCATCACAAAAGTTTCCAGCTTGTGTGAATATGTGCAGCAAATGTGTCTCAGTCAGTGTCTGTCTGTCCTGAATGAGACTGGAGAGCTGCAGACACACACATGCATTTCGTCTTTCTTAATCTCGGTCTCTTGAACCCTCTCTGGTGCTTGCTGATGGACTTTGACTGACAGTTAATGACCTGGCATTGCTTTTTCTGTTACTGGCCTATTACCAGACTGACTGACAGGCCAGCTGACAACAAGCCAAACAGCATCTACTGCAGGCCAATACATGCTAATCAAAGCTAACAAGAACCTTTCCCTTCCCCAGGCCTGCAGGGGACTTTTACATGTTGCACTGGCTGACCAGCCTCCATTGGAACACATTTGCACTGTATTAGCAGGGCCTTTTGTGAAGGGGTCATAATTATTATAAACACATTTAATTCCAGCATTTGCCAACAATCTGCTGGTTACAAGCTCTCTACTTTAGCCATGATGCTATCCCTGTTTGCATTCAAAGCTTTATAATGTGAAAAAGCAGGCCACTAACTGGTGCAAGATGCAGGACTAGAAGTGCGTTCAGAGTGAAAGTGAAGCAGTTTTTTAAATTCTAGCATGGATCATAACATACAACGTCAGTGAAATTACACAGGTAAACAGAAAACAGGCGCAAATTCACTTTAGGCGACACAAGTTGTGAATAAACCTGGACTATACAATGGTCCAGCAGCCAGATTTGCATTTCTTACATCAGCAAAAAACTGAAAAAAAAAAAATTCCAGCCTCTAATCCTGTGTGTCAATATTTCACTTGGTAAATGTGTCAATCATTTGTTGACTGTGAGTATTCAAATTCCTGTTTGCTCTTCTCGTGAAACATTAAAATGTTTTTAATGACTTATCTTTAATGCTGGAGAAACTGTGGAAACTGTGACTCCATCCAAACACGATTTGGGATGATAAGGTAGTCTCCCTCACCGTACAAAACCACACATTAGCTCAAGGTTTGCAGACGATAGCAGAGTCATGTCGTAACAGGAGGGGTGTGTTTGGCTGGCATTTAGCTACTTGTTGACATTTCTAAAGAATGTGATTCTAATTCATTTATCAATCTGTGTTCTCCTCGTCCTGATCTAACAACTGGGAGTTCCCACGTCACAGAAGATAAAGATCCTCCAACTGCTGTTACTCTTCTAATTTTGGTCAAGAAATGGCACTTAAAGACAGCAGTGTGCTGTGCTCTGGGTTTCATGCACAGTAGGTAAAACTGGAAACAGTGATGCTCTAAGACACATTATACAATTACACAAGGCTCCTGTTTTCTCAGACTGGATGAGACAGTTGGACACCTCTGGATTCAGCAGTGTGTCCAGCACAGCTGCACACAGCTCCTGCACGGTGACACCGTCTTCGAAATGCAAGCACCCGCTCATAATCCAAAAATCTCACTTGAGCTCTCACCCGAACACAATCACACACACACTCTTCCATAACACTAGCACATCTGTTTCTCCCTGTGAAAGAGCAGAGGCCTTGAGGCGAGACGCCGCGATGTGTCTGCCAGAGGACAATCTGATTCTCTCCGTGTTGTGTTTTTCACTGAAGCCATCCCTACCTTGGCAGGCTAATTCAATTCATTACAGCTAATTGTGTCGGTGTAAAACACTGGAAGTTTCCACTGTGTCGAGCACTGCGTCTCCTCACACAGTCAAGCCATCTGTTTGGTTTTTCTCTTCAGGAGACAGAGCAAAGATGATGGATGCTTTTTTTTTGTGCTGAACAACCAGCTCACTCCGAACTGAATGCATGTGCAGATTATTAATGCGCTATTGCTCCAAGGCCAAGATGACATGTGTGGATGTTTTCCTCCATTTCCAACTAAAAATAACAAAATTTAAAAAAACTTTTTGTAATAACATAGCCTTTAGTGCTGATTTACCGAATCTCGACGATGAACTGGTTGCAGCTGTGGCATTGCTGGAGCTACTTGCTTTGTTCAGCTACAGAAAATTGTAGCTTGAAGATGGACTTCAGCAAGGTGAAAGCTTTCTAACTGGAGGGTGGTTTCAATCATCGCCAGGCTACGTGTCATCTCACACAGGCAAGGGTTCAGCCATTTTCTGCTGAATGATGTACACAGGTCCTCTGATGGGTGCCCTTGCCATGGATTCACTTCAGTGATCAATAGGGTTATGAATATCTCTTGGCATGGCAATACAGTAATAAAATTACTCCACTTCCTCTGGCTTGCAGAGCAGACCGTGGGCACCACAGGTCCTCGTATAGATCACTGCTCTCTGCTTTCAATACAAGGTCACTCTCAAGGCAAACCAACAGACACACACACACACGCACAATAAATAGAAGAACATATTTGTGCCCACACGTTAACAGACAGATGTCAACAACAGGGAGTGGCATCTCCTCTGTGGCCAGTAGCACAGTGCATATGAAGAAGCTTTCAAAGAAACAAGAGCAGCATTTGAACTGCGGGACTACTGTGACGTTTACATTAGGTGTGTTTTCCCAACCAGAGACCAGAGTCTTCTCTGTGTTTAAGTCAAGATCCCATGACAGGGCTTAAAGCAGGAGGAAGTGTGTCTAGAGTAAATAGGTGTGGGTGTGAGGTTTTCTGCTGTGTGTTTATCTGTGTGTGTGTGTGTGTGTGTGTGTGTGTGTGTGTGTGTGTGTGTGTGTGTGTGTGTGTGTGTGTGTGTGTGTGTGTGTGTGTGCACTACGCCATAGCTTCTCTGGTGACACAGGGATTCCTTGAGACACCTTGTCCTCTGGCCCTCGTCCAATCCACTGCAGAGAGGGAGGCGGGGGCGACACCATGTCAATCATTTATCACAGCACTGCGGCTGCTCTTTACCCCTCTGAGGACCTTCAAACAGTGACTGTGGTGCTTCTGTGGACATTCAATAATATTCTCAATAAGAAAATATCCTGTGATCCAGAAAATGTGTAATTTTTACTCATATCCAAGCAGAAACTACTAAAACGCAATACAGTACATCATAAAAAAACTGACAAAAGCAACACAGTGGATTCATTTTCCAGCTTGCTGAATGGCAGAATGTACAAAACCTCCATCATCTCGCTTTCAGTCAATTAGGTATTCGTCTATGTTTCACATTATATGTGACTAACCTAAATTTGTTCTGGCAGACTTACTCACATGACTGAGCATACAGCCAAACCTACTGTAGTGTTGTTGACACTGCTGTGTGTACTGCTCATCACCTACAGACGCTGCTCATAATTGACTGTTTAGGGTGCTGCGCTGTAAGCTATGGGAGTGTTTAAAGATTAAAGTCAAAGTGAGAGTAAACAGTCCTTGCCTGGCTAAATCCAACATCAAACCTCACAGGCTATTCAATAATAATGGTCAATGCTGAGATAAAACAAAGCCCTCGGAAGAAGTCCCACAGTGGTGGGAAAGTCATCACGTTGCACAATAATTCCTTCTTTGCAGGTATTTGTGATTATGTGACTCAGGTAGTTGCTTATTTTATAACCTCACTGACTGTTTTTGTCTGATTTCTTGTTGATCTCAGTACTCCGTATATGTGGCTTTAGGCCAAGGCACGTTTTAGTTGAATCTTTCTCCTGAAGATATGGATGTACTTTATAGACTTAAGCAATATTTCATTTCCTTCTTTCAAAGAAGGGAAAATGAAAATGCAGACTGAATGAAAAGGGTTTAAAGAATGGAGCATCATGGGGCAAAAAAGGCCTAAAAAAGCTTAAGAAAAGCCTCTGTAATAGTGGGAATTTAAAAATTTCAGTGTCATGTAGATGCTTCTTACCCAAACTCTGAGGTGGACAACCAAAACTTGAACTAAACTACCACTTTATAATGTTAGCAAAAAGTCATTAGCAACAAATTGAATTTGAATAAGTTATAATCATTGCAATAAGATGAATATCATAAATTCATCATCTCTAAGAATGTACAGTCAGTAAATCTGAGAGCAGATGTTTCTTTGTCCATGAGATGACAGCACTCAGTGTAAAATGTGCACTGCTTTGAGACATTTGTGGGATATGCAGAAATTTAACACAGCATCATTTGATGCTTACATGACTTAAAATTAGAGGGCAAATACTTCGAGCATGCAAAAATACCAACTGGTAATGATTCTGCTACTTCCCTTCATCATATGTGACAGTAAATTAAATTGCTTTTGGATGTCTTGGCCAGAAAAAAAACAAGCGAATTGAAAACACTGCCAACTCTAGGAAACTGTGGATGCCATTCTGTAACCTTTTTTATTGCTTTTCATAGACCAAATGTTTAATCAATAAGCATTTCAGCGTTCCTCAGCTCCCGACCTACATTTCCATTACACTGAGATATTGGTTTACTCATCGGATTAGGGCGTGTTTAAAGCGTGCAGACGCGAGCGTGTTTGTGTGCGTATGTGCATGTTCACTTGTGTGAATGAGGGTGTGTGTGGACACAGTGGGCTGACTACTGGGTGGGGAGCGGGCAATATGAAACCTTTTGTCACAGCAGTCAGTTTCTGGTTTTGCAACAAGTGGGCTACAGCATCAATAATGGATGACAGACAAGGGCAGGGAGGCCGAGTGGTGCGTGCATGCAAGCAAACATGCCCTTTTAACAAAATTCAGCAGTCAATTAGTGAGAATGTATTCAGCTCTACATGTGTATGAGATGGTAAGTTTGTTTCCAAATATCTGTATTTGCATTTCTGTGGATTCATGCAGGGGGCCAGAGGAGGAGAAGAGATGCACAACAGAGACATGCAGCACACAGAGGTAATTAGAAATGCTTACTTTGGGGAAAAGTCGACATTATTCAAATGTGCATAAGCAAGGAGCCTGACTGGTGGAGTTTGAAGTTTAACGTCTAACACCTTCCTCAGGCTGTATACTGTTGGACAGAAGAGACACACACACACTCACACAGCCCAAATTCAACAAGGCAAGCTACTGTACATGCTCCCTACAGATGTGACAGGGAAAATACTTCTTCACTTGTCACTCCAAGCCAATCGCAACCACTTCGCCCTGAGCAGGCTCTGCCATTTATAGGTCTATAAAGTGGGCCAAACGACAGAGAGCTGCAGTGACAATGACACAGGAAGATATGAAAAACTGGAGCGCTCGGAAAGAGAAAACAGGGAGAGGGAAGGAGCTGACAAAGAGAGAGACAGAAAGAAAGAGGAGGGAAAAGAAGCAGAGGGCTTTCGTTAAATGAGAATGTTTTGATCATGTGGACACCATGTGGATGCACCAGAGGAAGTTCCAAATCCCACAACAAAGCAGCACATGCGGAATCACTCCATCTTCACTTCCTCCTACATTCACAAACAGCTCTGTCACTCCATTCAGCGCTCTTAAGGCAGAGGAGTATCTTCAGCAAAGGCAATCCAAGTTCCCAGTCAGCTGCCGAGTTTTTTGACATTTGGCCAGAGTCAAAGGGTTTTTCCTCCGTGCTCATGGTCTGATTTGTGATCTGTTAATAACGTGCTTATGTTTGAGTCAACTTGCCCATTTGGTCTGTAGTTACAAAGCAGCAGCCCAGAGCAAACATCACACACCTTCAGTGCGGCCCTGTTATCATGCAGTCTGGTTTATTTGCACAAAGTTTTGTTGAAGACTAACAGATTGCTACAAAGTGCATAACTATGAGAGCGACCGCCTGGAGTGCCTGTTCAGCACAGTGGAGTCTCTGCACCATTTGAAAGTTATGTAAATGATCTGTAAAACTAAAACATGTTTTTTAAGTGCTTTGCTGGAGGGCAGAGGTTGAGCTGGAAAAGCCGGAGAGTTGGATTTCTCGTCTCCATTCCGCTCCTGGGTAAAGCACGTAGGAGGAGAATCAGGCAGAGAGAGCTGCTGGATTGGATTCTGCCGCCTGTCAGAAGAAAAGAGGTCGAACAATGGAGTGAAAGAGAAAGACAGAAAGGGACAATCCAGCCGCGGAGAAAAAGGCCTTTTAAAATCCTCACCGGCTGTGAAAAGACTCAGCATTCCTCATTTAATGACAGATTCGTGCAGATGAGTGATTTCCATTCACATTTCTGCCAACCTGCACAGGATCACATTCAGACTGATCTCTACCTCAGTTGTTATAAAGGATCTGATAGAAACATGACTGCCTCTGACCTGAGAGGCAACTGAACAATTAACGGAATTCAAACCGACATTGCGATGTAAAAATAGCGTCAAGAATGAAACAGCAAAAATTGCGATTTAAAAAAAAAGTGTATCTCTTTTTAATGCTACACAATCTAACCAATCAGAGGCCGGAAAACACCGAACTTGGGCTTCACATGCACACACCCTGTCCTCATATGCAAGAGGGAGTAGATCATGGATGGAGCAGATGAAGAAAACAACTGTTACTGACTGGAGATCAGTTACCTTCATATCTATTTTCAATAGTTATCAATATTCTGCAGTGAGGAAGGCTTTATCTCACAATACAGGTCTAAAAATTAGATTCTTTTTCAATGTCATTCAGCCCTACAGGCAGCAAATTCAAAGCCTAAGATAGCTTTTGGTGACTGTCCACTGTGATGTGCGCTGTGTTTCTGAAGACAGGCGCAGTCTCTTCACGAACTTGAAAATCAGTTGTCATGGTCAAATTGGGCTTAAAATCAGCCTTTATTTAGTACAGTGCGCTCCAGGCTGAATAGCACTGAGTGAAAAAGGAAGAGAGAGCAAAATGGTCAGGGGGATGGAGAAAGGGATATTCAGTGACATAAAAGAGATATCACAGAAGGAGGGATGTTACCGAAGGGCATTCAGAGATGAGACGGAGGAAGGGGAGGGAGGCAGATCGCAACTTGAAATCTGATCTTCCCCAGGAGCCTACTGTTCTCCAGTCCCTCTGCAACGAGCGGCTCAACAAACAACAGACAATAAAGGGAGCCAGAGTCGGAGAATACCCAACAGAAACCAAACTTCTCTTCACATCTGCTGAAATGTTTTTCTTTTCCCTCATCTTTTTTGACATTTAACAAATGTCTGTTCAGACAGGACAGACTGTGACTCTTCCTCAAAATCAATCGGACCAAAGCACAGTCGGTCTCTCCCACTCGCCCGTCCTACCTCCATCTGTGAGCCCATCCTCCAAACAGCCTCCACAGCATCTATCCTGAATGCATATGCATCTGTTGGCGCCTTCATATGGAGTCCTTTTCACCATGTTCACAAGAGACTTTGTGAAATAATTGACATACCTGATGATAACTGACATTATCTTTCAATTAATTTCCTGTTAATTACTTACACTTCCTTGCTCTTATTGAAACACTGAAATGCAGTTACAGTGTCATCACTTGTTACATACTGTAAACTTCTTTCTTTCCCTTTCAAGCCTTCATTCACGCTCTTACAAAAACATTTTTCACCACGTCTGTGCTTCCACGTGCAGGACAAAGCAACTTGTGTGCATCTTCCGCACTTTTAACCCAACAGTAGAATTGCAGAAAAGTTCCCTCTTAAACAAACAGATGACCTGAAACATTAGGTTTAAGTCATTTTCCCAGTGTGATGATTCTCCTTCTCTGCTCCAGTAGTAGTTTCCACTGGCTCTGATCCACAGCCCTCACCAGACAGAAGTAGCCATCTGCAACGTTAATCAACAGCCAGCCACTTTACTCATTTCTTTGATAATGTGCTATTTTCATAGCACGGCTACCTCATGCTGCAGTCTCTCTCCCTCTCTCTCTCTCTCTTTTAAAAACTTCTCTTCCTCTATATCTCTCTCTCACATTTACCCCTGAAAACCTAAAGCACACACACCTCCACCTCTAATAGCCCGTGCAGCCTGAAACAAGTGCCATTTATTGAGCAAACTCTTCCAGCTGCCCAGCGTGCACACAGTCTAATAACAAAGAGCCTAAGGGAAGAGGGAGAGGCACACACACACAGAATGAGAGAGAGGGGGAGTTGACAGGCCCAAAGGAGGCAGAAGGCCCAGAGTGTAACTGTAAAGGTAGATGAAGGCCTGGCTGGCTGTAATGACTTCTTTGTTTTGCTGTGTGTGTGTGCCAGCTAGGTTTCGGGCTCGGATAGCTGGTTCCATTTCAGCTTCGGTTCCAGGTCGGTAAAGGGTAACACCTGGACAGCAGTTTCAAAGTTAATGACTCTCTAATCGAATCTTTTGTCTCTCCTCAAGCGCTGACCATTGCTTTTGCCAGTTAAAATTATTCATCAGCTCTAGCTTATAAATGTTAATGCTGCAGAAAATTAAGCATGTAATGCATATATTTGGATGTATTCATCCACAGTTTTCTCAGAGAAAGAACCACTCTACAACAGAGCGGTGAGTCAGCTGCACTGGAACAATCTCATCAACCGGAGCTCCATTGGTTGCAGGAAGTAGCCGCAGGAAAATAAGGTGATCTTAAGTGAGAAAGATGCACCTATTACTTCAATCTGTCAGGTCGCAGCTAAATGTTATGAGTTTTAATGAGGCTACAATTTGGTGTTGTTTCTGCCTATTCAATGAAATCTTTAGTGATATTTGAAGGTCAGACGCTTTCAAATGTTGAAAGCCAAGTGAAATGAGAAAAAGGATTTCAGGGTTTCAGGTTCGATAAGCTGATTCCAAACTGGATTTGATAAAATGCCACTGAACCTAAACCGGAGTCCGAGCGACATGTCTGCAGGGAGATCGATGCAGTATGTCTGCATCTGCATGCGACTGAGTGAGAGACACAGACAGACAGTCTGGGAGAGAGTAGGTGCGTGTGTGTGTCCTGTCTGACAGAGGCGAGGTGTCTCATCCTGTAGCTCTTCATCATCTGCAGCTACAAAAAGCTAATAAGGTCTGAAGCACTTCCTCCCCCTCCTGCAGCCTTTCAGCTTCGCTATAGAAACAACTTTCTGTCGTACTGACGACTCCTCCGCTGCTCTTCAAGCGAAGGAAAAAGAGAGGGAGTCCCCGCACTGGATTTGCAAGCTCCCGAGTGTTTAATGAGGCAATGTTTTGACCATCAAGGATTTTGTCCTGCATCTGTGCCCAGCTGGGGCTGAGTGTGATCACAGCCTACCTTCTCTGCCTCTCTTCTAGAAGCCAGGATACATTCATGTGAAATTTCGCTAATATTTGAATCTACAACAAAAACCATAGTCAGACTGTAGGACTTTTCTTTTCTTTTCGGACTTTTTTGTCTCCACTGTACCAAATAACCATGGATCTCTACAGAGCTGTGCATGACGCTTCTTATTATCTGCATCCGTGATGTTGCCGATGCGTTTGATTTCAAGGACACTGAACATGTGAAGGACAGAAAACACTACATCCTACACACATAGCTTAACCCTCAGTGATCCACAATCCTTACTGCTGACAGTAAGCCGGGGTTAAGTCCATTAAAGTCAACTAAACCCATTTTCCAAAGAATCACAAGCTTTTAACTGTCTGTCCACACACTTAAGCTTCACATACGTGTTCAAGGGGTGCATGATGGACAGATAGACAGATGGAAGAAAATAGACATTAAATAGCTGGGGGAAAAGAAGAGAGAAGACACAAAGACTGTAGGAGAATCAGCCATGCAGGCACAGGGGAATAGACCCTGCAGTCCATACTGTTCTGTAACAAGCAGGCCGGCTGCTGACATTTGGCATTGATTGTGTTGTTTTATAGGCATTCGCCAGTTAAACCCCTATTGGACAATTACATAGAGAGCCTGTCTGCTCCTGCAGGGAGGGTCGTGACTTTGATCTCTCCCTACTTTCCCCCTTTGCTACGTTGGAAAACCCACGGAAAGAAAGGCGGAAAGGTGATGCACCTCTAATTGGCTCCAAGCAAAGGGAAACTAGAAGCAGCTGTTTCAATGGAGCATACTGTAAATAGAGAGGAGACAGAGAGAGAAGGGAAATGGGAAAAGGTAGGATGAGATGGAGAAAAGAGGATTCAATAAGTGAAAGAGAAGAGAGGGGAAGTTTAGGGAAGAACTGTGGTGGGGAAAGAGAGAAAAAGCCTCATTAGATAAAAGAAAAGCTGCATTTGTGCATTTCTAAAAGCCCAGAGTATCTACACATTGCAGCACAGTGAACGCAAACCACTAATCACACCTTATCGCAATTCAGTGAAGAAAAGTCACCATTTACTCAGTGCATACTGCATTTTATCCCTTTTATTGTGCCAATTTTTCTGCTATGCAACTATCATGTCTGTGTAACCTGCTGATGGGTTGTGAGTGATGATAATCCCAGCTGTGATATATAGGACATCATGCATTAGTGTTGTAATGAGTGTGGCTGTGTTATATGGGGGAAAAACTGTAATCTGGTTGTTAGCCAGTTTCTAATTCCCAGACTGAAGAGTGGAGATTAAGGCTTACATGTTTGCATGACTAGACAGGTTTCTGTTGCCCTCTAATCCAGAGCAGAGTATCACTTGGCTTTCAATTGTATGCGAGCCACAATCCTAAAGGTTCACCTGAATCTATGAATTTCACATTTCATACATATGGCATACACTTTTTCACACATTTCTACAGGTACTTTGTTATTTGCCCGCCACCCTTAGGGCTTGGATCATGTCTGAAAATGCACCTGTCAAAAGACACACAAAATATTCAATTAGACTTAAAATCATTACATTTTTTAAAAAAAGCAGCAGTTTAGAACTTCCACAAAGTTTGGGGATCAAGAATAGAGAGGCAGTGATGTCCTGACCTTTAGTCACTTGTGTGTCAAGAACCAAAAATACTGGATCCTGCACTTTCCATGATGCAATGACTGACTGATTAACATCTTTCAAGCTAATTTCCCCAGACTGCACAGACACTACACATGTTTCCACAGGCTGTGTCGTGCTCACTGTGACTGGCAAATGTGATGTGTAAAATAGGTGGAATGCTCCTTAAGGGCCAGACTAAAGCACCAGAGAATCTGTGGGCCTTTTGGGTCATTTTGACATTAATCTTCATAGACGCCACGTTGACTTGTGGTCTCAACCGCCGAGACCATAAACCAGGTCTTTCTTTCCATCCCACCCCCCAACCTTAACCAGGTCCCTTAGAGAGCTGGCTGTGATTAATGATCCGTGAAGCTAAGCTAGGATACCTAGAAAAACCAGAAAACACACACCGGCAAGCTGACACTACAAGGCCAGCGGCCTGTGGTGAGTGGTTAGCGGTGGATGCTAACTAGCACAGTTTCCTCGCATTGTGGCCGGTCCAGATGACAAGCTCAGTGACTGTGACAACGTGGGCCACAGTTCCAGCGAGCCAAGATGGCCGCTGTTCAACAGGGCAGGCAGTTGCACATGGGGAGAAACAAGTCACCAGAATTTATGTAAGGGATTTTCCAAGTCTTTTTTTTTTTTTTTTTTTTTAACAAGAGCTGTCGTTCACCAGAGGAAAGATTGTGGCTGGGTGTTTGGCAAAAGAAGTACACAAGCGCACACTAAACGGAGAAGAAATAAACAGAAGCAGGGAAGAGTAATTACCCTTTGGAGGGCTGTGAGTTTGTGTTTATGTGTGTTTGTATCTGCATGTCTGTCTGCAGGGTCCGGTTATGATGGTCCAATCTGCTTCCCTTCACCCAAACGTTAGCTCGAACATTTGAAAATTCTCCCTGGGCCTAAAGCTAATGGACATTGGCCACACACACCCTCCTTAAAACCATTTTTTCCACAGACTTCAAACGCACACACACACACACACACACACACACATACAGAGGTCCACTGGCAGCCCACAAACAGAGCCAGGCAGTTTGACTCTCACTGGGCAGCTGCTGGAGCTGCTCCACCCTCATGCCCACTGCCAACCCAGCGACGCTAAGCCAGCCTTGATGCCAGGCTGGACGTCTACTGCAGAGACATGTGGTGCAACAGCACCAGACAAGACTGAAATACACACTAACAAGCAAACACTCGACATGACATTTACAAGTGTTATTTGAATCATTTATACTTGGCAGACAATTTTGGAACGTGGCCATGTACTTAAATAATTTCACATACGTGGTGACAGAACTGTTATGTTTTACATTTGCGGTTATTACAATCAAATGCAGTTAAATATGTGATCCTAAAAGAATAAAGTGCATCAGAAATATTACAGACAAGCTAGCTAACTCGAATCTTGGATGAGTAAACAGCCTTTTTAATTTTTTTTCCTCAGAAAGGAAGTTTTCTTCCTGCAAAACTGATCCCAGAAAAAGGGAACAAAGGGGCCGTTTTGTGCCTGCATAATTGGTCTGAGCAGGTTGCTCCAGCCCCATGAAAGGCTGAGCTGAGCACCCAGCTGGCAAGAAAGGCAGATCCGCTTCCCCCCCAAAAACTCCACCTCCACCTCCTCTTATCCTCCCATGCTTCTCTCCTGTCCTTTCCAGCACTCAGGGCCCGGCTGTGAGCCTGCAGCTCCTGCGTGTCGGCTGAGGTAACAGAGGCTTTCACTGCCGGGCTCACTCAATAGCACATACTGAATTAATCTTTTTACCGAACACCCCCCCCCACCCACCAGTGTGAAAAGGGGGTCATTGTGCCACGGTGGACTTCTGGAGAGCATGTGAGGTTGGCCGGAGGTACCACAGACAAAATCTTGTGAGCTGTCTCTACCCATCATTCCTTTTCATCTACGACCCCGCCCCCTACACGCAAACGTACATGGTAACACACTCTGAAATCACATGGTGCACCAATTGCACATACGCACACACAAAGGCTCAGAGAAGAAGAAACAGCCTCCACTCATCTCCAGCATCACTGCTGGAGGCGGTCAACTGCACCGATCGCCTGCTTTTTACAGGATTTAACATTTCCGCAGAAAATCCCCACACACACACACACACACACACACACACACACACACACACACACACACACACACACACACACACACACACACACACACACACACACAAGTGACTCTGATTTCCCAGCAACTAAGTGCAAGTGTATGTCTGACATCAAGATTTTAAGCAACAAATATATTTAGAAAAATACCCAGAAACACACAGAGCAAAGCTGATGACATCATCTGATTTAATCTGCAAAGGTCCCTCAGTGACAACAAGGCCTGCTCTCTGTGACACACACACATTATAATACATGCAACACACACACACACACACACACACACACACACACACACACACACACACACACAACCTGCATTTTGTCACCACAAGTACGAGTCCCCACAATGTGTAGTATTTATTTAGTAATTAGTAGTATTCATATAGTTGAAAATGAGCGGTAAACATCAGATTATGCTAGCTGAAGTTAGCCTATCCAGTCAGTTAGCAAAAACATCATTAGCATAATGTTTTGTACTTTGAGGTATGTTCTGTTATATTTTTGTGAAAAATAATAATAATACTGTTTAAATATAATCATTAAACAGCATTTTATTATGTGTCAGGTGAGCTCTGTTGACCATATTTCATATTAGCTCTTTTTTACTCTTCACTCTAAACAGGTCATGATGTTCGCAAGCTAACGGCTAAATATTGTCGCACTCATTTTGCTCTACAATTTCACATCTATTACAAAGTGAAATGGAAACTTTTTTCAACCCCAAACAAGCCATGGCCTCTCGCCTTCAAGGCTTTTCCAAAGGTCAGTTCACCCACATTTAGACTAAAATGACTGTTTTTCTAATAACCTCTGGTGGCATCTACATATCCAGATAGTTTGGGAGCAGGGATGTCCAGGTTTTGGAAGTTTATAGATTAATGCAATTTAAATTGTGGTGTTCAGAGCATTTTTAAAAAGTTTCAAAATAGATATAGATACAGATATGGCAGAGTTTTAACCTCTATCCCCGGATGCTTTTCTGGTCTGCACATTACCAACACCAGGCTTACTGGGATTCAGTAATCAGCCAGCAAAACTACTCTGGAGCACCGCATATGTGCATTGATATAACATCAGAACGCTATGAAAATGAGGTGACAAATCACCCGGAGGCCTGAGAGGCTGAGGAAAGGCAGCAAGAGGCTGAACCTGCCTAAAAATATAGCCGTCAACAGGACCCAGCTGAGGGAGGAGGAGGATATGTACAAACAACCACTGAAACTGTCTCAGGTCTGCTCTGCGTTGGCATCCCTGGCCTCACTGACACAAACCCACAGGTATTCCTTGCTTCAGAGGCAGATTTCCCTTCAAATGAATCAATGGAAACAGCGTATGGAGAAACACTTTTGGTCACCACCCATTTCAATACACAGAGTAATGAAAGCTTCCTTTCTTCAACCCTCAGTAA
Source organism: Chaetodon trifascialis (assembly GCF_039877785.1). Lineage (NCBI taxonomy): Eukaryota > Metazoa > Chordata > Actinopteri > Chaetodontiformes > Chaetodontidae > Chaetodon > Chaetodon trifascialis. The sequence goes on from NC_092075.1 coordinate 12,859,618, forward strand.
AACTTTCAGCAGGTAATATGTGTGGGCTCTGTTCAATTCATTTTACTGCACCTTTTCTGTTTCTTCCAACACAGACCTGACTATGAACTTCTGCCTACTTTGAAGTCCATTTTCATTTCAATATTCTGTATTTAATGAGAACTTTCTTCACGTTTACACTGCTTGCAGGAGGAGGAGTCATGGCGATGTGAAAAAGGCTCGTCAATCATCTTACTCTGCACAAATGATCAAATGCTTAACGTAACATGCTCGCGTTCCTCCGGTTCAGTTCAAAAATGAAAAGCTGGCAGATGAAGCATGTGCCTCCAAACATGTCTTGCTATTTTTTCACAGGCCTACTTTTCACTTGCCAGGCATCTCCGTTTTCCCACTGAACGACACTCGAGGGAAATGTCTTTATTTGAATCCTCCACTCATTTTGTCACTCAGCTTTTTCTGTTGCAGTCAAAAAGACCTGCTCATCTCTGCCCAGCATGCACTTTTCATCCTGAAAACCCCCACCAACATGAAATAAACAAAACACAACATGAAGCAATTACTACTGTGGTTGGCATGCAGAGAAGAGAAGAGAAGAGAAGAGAAGAGAAGAGAAGAGAAGAGAAGAGAAGAGAAGAGAAGAGAAGAGAAGCTCCAGCAGATGGAGTGACTCCTCCAGACTCGGGTCAACCAGCGGCAGGAAACATCCGTCTTCTACGACCCAGTCTGACCATTATCTTGAGCTGCAGCACGGCAACTCATATGTGCACACCTAGTCCTGAAGGCAAAGCAGCCTCAAGGTATAAGAGTAAACATCAAGCATGTGTGTCTTTGTGTGTGAGCCTGACTCTGTGTTTCTGTTACGCAACGGGAGAGTTCTTCCCATCTGTGCCTCTCTGCAGCCCCCGCATCCCTGACCAATGAAGCGAGAAACGACAGCTCTGCCTTGCACTCTGCCTCCCTTAGTCTTCCTCACAACACCGTCCCACTCCTCATTATTATCATCCGCCGCCCACCAAAAACACACTCTCAAACTCTTCTTCCCTTACTATCCTCTGTCTCCGTTCTGGTTGACTGGAACCATACACCACCGGGGGCCCAGAATGATGCAATATTCATCGTTATCATCACCTTCACTGTCAACATCACGCCGGTCTGCCCTCAGCTTAAACCCCAACTAGAAAACAAGACCACTCTGCAGGGTGTCTACCCAACATTTTACTTCTTATGCTCAAATTCCAGATTATCCCACTAAATGCAACGTTGTCTGCAACACATCCGCCCCCACCCACCCCACCCCCCGCCCCCCCAATCCTCCATCTCAGTCCCTGCCCTTGCTAACACCCCACAGGGCTCACTGTTGTGGAAAAGATGTTAAAACAATGAGAGCAGACAGTGCAGTGATAATCCTAAACATAGCAGCTGGGGAATTAGCTAGCCATTTGCTGGGGACTCACTATCTTGGTTTGATGCTAACTGTGCACAATCTTAATTGCTGTTAGAGCAACAAATGTTAGCTTTGTTCTTCAGCATTGATGGTAAGGGGATGGCAATTACAAGCGAAAAGATGTCTTTTACTTTCGCCTGCAAATATGTCTGAGATGTCTTTTTCCGGACAGGATGCGATCGTACAATATCGCATCCTGTCTGGAAAAGCATTTTAGCTGATTCCACCATGGCCACTGTGTCGGTGGCTCTATTCAAATAAATGAATTATAGAAGCACAGCGAGCTGTTCTCTGTGCAGGATATTTAGGCAATGAGCAGGATCAGGTTTCACACAGTAACGCTACCCAGAGAGATGACAGTAATGTGTTTAGCACGGAATCACAACAGCAGAACATTAACAACGTTAAGCCTTCACTAACTTTGTTGTACAGGTACAGTACGCATGAAAAACCACGTGTTGTGCTCACACACTTCCCCTCGATCTTCATCGTTCAGTGTTCTCATTCTCCCAGTTAATACTCCAGTTCTCTCTGTCACTACCCTGACTGCCTCTTCCCCTCCTTCCAGCTCATCCTGGCACTGGAGCGGGTGTGTGATGCCTGCTGCCTGTCTGGTCCAGCAGGGCGCCAGTCCAAAATCTGTTGCAATATATTGGGCAATAAAACACTCCTCACTTCAAGAGCAGAAAACCAGAAAGAGACAACAGGCAAAACGTACTCAACTGCAGCAAAGCGTGCTTCGGTAAACAACTCTCGATGTCTGAAAATTATGTCAAATATTTGAACTACCCGAGCAGTGTTTGGTTTGACTTCTCTTGAGCTGGCACAGCCTCTACAATGGAAACTTTACTGAGGAATTACAGCAAAATAAGCCCTCCTAATGTGCTTCTTTGAGCAACACACTGTTGTGGGGCTTGGGCCTGACAGCAAAGTTAGCCAGTGCTCATGTCTTTCGCTCCAGGCTGCACATCTATCTGCTTGCCGCTGCTCTATTACAGGTGCCATAGCTCGAAGGCTGCAATTTAGTGGTTAGGGATACTGCGGATAATTGTTTGTGGATTTCTTTTGTCCTGGTCTGTGCTAAAAGCTGGTGAAGAGTTTCGGGGAATTGTCTTTTACTCGGTCACATTTCAGGCTGAAAGAGACAGCCAGGCAGACACCTGTGATTGGAATTCCATACTCAGAGCCGCAGGAGTCGTCTGAGAGAGGCTAGACCCGCAGCTTCAACCCAGACTGACCGCATTTATTGTTCACCCACCCGACTGACATTCCAGGAATAAGCAGAGGTGGATCTTTCATCTGTCTCCCACGCGAGGCCATCCAAAGGACGCTCAGTCCAGCGTGGTTGCGTGCACGCACACACATTCATGCACACATTATCAATCACGTCAGCATTCGGCTGCTTTGCGGTCTTCCGAGGAAATATGTCTTACGTGGAAAACAGACTAAAAATGCAAAAGAACAGATGCCAACATAATTCCAGCATGACTAAATTACACTCATTCACTCATGCTTTCATTCATTTTTCCTGCCTCCACACACACACAACCACACTCAGTTCCAGGGTGAGCTCTGAAATATCCTTTACAATCCAGTCCACCTCCTCTCCTACATAACAAACATTAGAGACAGCAGCCACAACTCACCTAGATGGTCTCCATGGAAACTGTTGTCATGGGATGTTCTACCATGGGGGACGAGGTCATGATGAGCAGCAGGTGGCCAGATTTGACCGGTCTTGCGAACGCTCACAATAGTGGCTTCAGACATGACCACGTGGCCTCCCTGCTGCCGGTGGTGACGCTTCTGGGACTGCGGCGTCGGAGGGCTGCTGCTGTCAAAGGAGTGCTGGGAGTTCTGGGAGTTTTGGGACGGCGAGCGGCTCTTCTCTCTGAAGGGCCGGCGGAAGGCTGTGGTGGGACTGGGGGAGACGTGGCTCGATTGGCCTGAGGAGAAGTCCTCCTCGCTGGACGTCAGGTTCTCATTGGAGCTGCAGTCTGGCGTGTAGCCGCCGCCTCCGCCGACATCCTCAAAACTCCCCGGGGAGTAGGAACGGCGGGGCCAGGTCAGGAGGTGGTCATCACCTCCCCCAAGGTCTCTCATTGTGACTCCACTACCACCTCCACCACCCCCTCTCCCATCTCCACTGCCACCTTCACCCATCATCACGCCACCAACATACACACTGGAGTACGCCTGGAACTCAGAGGGCTGCCAAGGAGGAGGTGGAGGTTTGCCACCATTGGCCCTCCCTGAATGTCGCTGGTTGGGTTCGCCATCTTCATACTCCGCATCATAACCGCAGGTGCTCTCAGTGGACCGACCTCTGTACACTGGCCTGGCGCGGAGCTCCCCTGCCACCGTTGCCAGGTTACCTGGGAGGGAGTGAAGGGATCTCTTTCGCTCCATCTGCATGGCCTGGCTGCCCAGGGTGCTGATCTTGTCAGAGACGTCACGGTCGTTGACCCTGACCAGACCCCTCTCGTGGTGGAATTCCATATTGGAGTAGAATGGCGGCGGCGGTGGCGGCAGCTGCTTCTCCTGGCCCTTCGCTACATCGCCCGCAGAGTGAGAGTTGGCCCGTTTGATCCTCTCAAAGTTGGACCTAAGAGCTGCCACGCCAAGACCCATCCCCAGTTTGTCCTTGGGGTCAGATGGCACCTCCTTGTCTGGGGGTGGGAGGTTGGGCCTGCGGGGGGAGACGGAGATGCCGCCTCTCTGCTTGGACGGTGAGAGGCCGTCTAGGTTGTCGCAGGACATGGACTCAGCCTGCTGGGGTACCTCAAAGGCTGACTCCAGACCGTCTCCGTGGGAGGCTGATTTCCTGGCTGGTGGAGGCCTGGGTTTGGACCTGCCAGTTCCATCTCCAAGAGGCTGATACCGGCTCCTATCCCCAACGCCCCCAACACAACCACCATAGCCTCCACCTCCTCCTCCTACTACTACTCCAACTCCACCTGTCTCCTGCATGTGTGGCTGCTGGGACTGGCACTCGGCGCCCTGCGTGGCCGCAGAGTCCACCCCCTCGTTCAGTGGCGTCTTCCTGAAGCCCCACCGCTGCTTGTCGTAGCTCTTCCTCTCCTTGGCCAGAAGGGTCTGCAGGTAGATCATGCGGAAGCGCTCCTTGTTCACCTCCTGCTCCAGGCGTCTGATGGACGCTTTGCACTTCTCCAGCTCCTGCTCGATGCCTCCGACAGAACGCAGCTCCATCTTGGGGGGATCAGACTCCGGGAATTGCGCTTTCCACGCTTCGATGAAACCCACCGGCTCCACCATAATTACGCCAATATTATTAGTGACCAACCCCAGTTCACATACACCGGGCCAAAGATGCCAAGGGCGCAGAGTTAGTCCTTTTTTAAAGTCCAGTGCGCCACAGAATCCTTCTCGACAACAATGGCCACCTACAGTTAAAGAGCAGTGTTTATAACAGGCCTTGAGGTAACCCGTTCAGAGACGCACAGTCTAATTGCTGACACTTGTCGTGGGTTGCGCAGATGCAACAATACATCCCATTCTGGAGAAGAGAAGCCGGCTGTTCAGTCGGAGGAAGCGCTGGGAATGCGTGAGGCATGAAAAGGAATAAAAAGCTGGAACAGAGCTCGTCTTCCTCATGCATTATTCCAGAGAAGGCCACTTTTAGAAGAGGAATTTCTTTGAAAATCTCAGCCTCGACACAATGACAGCGCCAGTCTTCGCGGGGGTGACACCAATGATGTGGCTGCCAGGGAGAGAGAGCGGGGAAAAGAAAGTGTTTTAATCCTGCTGCTCTTACTCACGGTCTGTGTCCATCATTCCGGGTTTGTCCGCGATAGTAGGTCCGTTCACTGTCCCCCATTCACACGGCAGTAATCCCAGGTGCTGCTGCTCCGGACCAAGCGCCTTTGTACCAGCTGCGCTCAAGGAGAATGGATAAAAAGCGCAAAACACAAGCGACGACTGCATCTGAGTTCCTCCCAGGACGCGATCAGGCTGGCGGGATCCGGTAAAAAGTATTTGTTTCGTTAGCCCATTTTTTTCCCTCCACGGCTCGTGTGCGCTATTGTTGCCTTTTTCTGTTCTTTTCCAGCTTTCTCCCGTTTCTTCGGCCGTGATGATGGTGCTGCTGTGTGCGCTCCCATCTCAGGCCAGCAGCACTGGAGGGCTGTAAGAATGGGAGGGACCAGAGCGGCGGTGAGCCTGCTGGTTAAAGAGACAGAGCAGGGATGCGCTCACCCCTCACCTCATTATCGCTCCTGCTGCACTCTGTTCGATGAAACAGCTCGGACTCATTTTCATACCTTATGATTCAAACGAGGAAGCATCAGCAGCTCAGCCTTATTTGTCTCAGTGCTGGCTGGAATAGTCTTTATTTCACCGTTTGATTGCTAGTTTGTCTCGTCGCTCATTCAGGCTGCTACATAAACCCGACAAATCATATATTACACAAGCTGCCACTTCCGCAAATTGCCCCCTTATGAACATTTACAAATGCAGATACCTTCAGCATATTACACCTTGTGTGTCTCTTTAAAAGAGAGTGGTTGCACCTGTCAAGCAGGTGTTGCAGAACATGCGCGAGTCCTGTTGGTATCTTTAACCCAACGCTGCCCCCCAGTGGAGAAATGTGTGATTTCTCTACATCGCAGACAAAAATATCTACAACGATGTCAGTGAAGAGCTCTCCTTAAACTGTTAAACGGGTGCTATAGATTTGTTTAGAGCTGCAACAGTTAGTCAGAAGGAAGAAAATTAATTGCCAACTGTTTTGACAATTAATCGTTTGCCATTTTTCAAGCAAAAATGTCAAATATTTGCAGGTTCCAGCTTCTTAAATGTAAGGACTTTGCATTTCTTTGTCATTTATGATAGAAAATGAAGAGCCTTTGGGTTTCGGACTGTTGGTTGGACAAAAGATGCAGACTGTAATTGTGTACAAGTGTGGTATAACATTGGCTGTGCAAGAATGCGCCACTCACTTCACTGGGACACAAAAAAGAAAAGACAAATTCAAATTCAAATACTATATTGTTTTATTTACCTGAAACCACAACCTCAGTAATGCATGTACAATCATCATTAGTCATCAATAATGATCGTCTTTTAACGTATGGTTAATATTGTTCTTCGACCAGGTGTCTCTGAGGGGACGCCATGGGCCCCCTCACGTTAGATCACAGTTTTACAGCAGTTGATAAGGATACATAATAATAACAATAAGAATTATAAGAATGCAGAGGCAATAAGAAGACAGGCGAACGCTGTCGTATTGCAGGATTACCGATGAATCAAAGTGTCAGTCTGTTGTCCTCACTGCAAAGGACGAATTTATCAGAAAGTAAATAGATCAGTGGTTGGCTTACAGTAATTAAAAAGGGGGAAAAGTAAAGTTAAAAAAAGAACTCAAGTAGAGCACAGTCAAGTTCAGCATGAGTCATTTCTCCATGTCTAATATTGTGCAAATAACCCAAACTGGTACAATAAAAACAGTGATTTCCTAACATCTGCGATATATCCATCTTAATATGTCATTTGAGTATTATACATTAGAATCTATAAATACAAATCGCAAAGCCTACGTACAGCTGAAACGCATGCATGAATGTTTTGTACACTGATGTACAGCTAAGACCATTCAACCCAATGTTTTTAAAGATTCTCTACGTGAGACAAGCTACCATGGAAGGTGGAGACAAGTTCTTCATGCAAGGAGGAACGTCGAGGGTGTTGAGAACTTCCCCGCACAACAAACTGGAGTGGTGTCATATTGATATAGCATCTGCACACAGAGGTATATGTGTGTTAAGAAGTGTGTGTATGTGTGGTCGTGTATTGTGGAGCATGTGGGCAAAGTGAACTGCACTTCCAGCCCGTCCCTCTTTTAAGTATGCCCTTATGTGTTTTGGTCTTATTCCTGTGAAAACGTCTGTGTTTGTCTGTGCACGGGTGCGCACGCTGCTGGTCATCATGGTGTCTGAGGTGTGTGAAGTCAGAGTGAGCACGCATATGCTGGACGGCGGGAAGACCCCAGCCTCTGAACCCACTCTTGAAATTTTGCCAAGCTTTTACGAGAGCCAGCCTAAAAAAAAAAGGGAAGAGGGGGAAACTACGTTAGTACAAAACGCTTTTCAAAATTCCACAACTTTACATTTGAAAATTGAACATTTTCTTTGTACCAGGCTATCAGGTACTGGTTTTGTGAATACAAGCGAGTGTTAAAGAGGTGAAAAGAACAGCGGTGACATTCACAATCGTGGCATGTGGTCAACATCAATGCTGAATCCTGATTCCTAAAAGGCTTTTCAATTTAATAGTGGAAGGTTGCCAAACCTGGATTCTCTGCTGCCCTCTTATTTTATTAGATTCTATGTAAGTGAACTGGTGTTTAGTGGTGTGTGTGTGTGTGTGTGTGTGTGTGTGTGTGTGTGTGTGTGTGTGTGTGTGTGTGTGGAAAAGAGCAAATGGATACTCACTCTAGTGACAGGGGAGCCAATGGAAGGCATTGAGGAAGAAAAGCACACAGTTGTTGTAAAGTGAAAGATAAACACACATGGTGCGAGCAAACCCAGGCTTCTACCTAAAAAACATGCTTTGGTGGTGGGGGGGGGGGGATTTTTTTTCCATACAAAATAATACGAAAGTGGTCTAAGATAAGTGCAGCTGACTGTATGGGCTCGGATCCAACATGTATATATACACTACTATAAAGTACGGTAAGCCCGGCACAAACTAAGACCTCTAAATATTAAAGCCTGTAAGAGTCAAATATACACTAGATCTGTTTCTCTGTGACATGAATATCTCCTGCTCATCATGTTATGCCAAGAAACTGAAGCATTCATATGTTTGAAATGAGTTGTATTCAAGTATTATGTGCACATACAAAAAAAAAAAAAACACTGGATATGAATTACGCTGATAACCATTGGCCTCAATCGTATTGAATAAAGACAGAAAACACTTTGATTCAAAGGGTTTATGAGTGTATTTTTCTTTGAAGTAAAAAACAACATTTTGGGTTCGCAATCCAAGTTCATTTGGAGTACTCTCTGTGCAGTATTAGTATTTTTTTCTCACGATTTTAATATTACTGTCCTTTGAATCAAACGCCATGGAGATGGTCATTAACATACATCATCCCCACTCACTTCTGTCTCCAAAGCAGAACACAAATAAAGTTAATGAATGTCAAAGATCAATACAAACAAAATATATCCTTAAAAATGGGAGAGGGAAGGAAAATTTTGTTCTGTTTTCTGCACAAGCAAATAGGGGCACACCTCAGATGTTACGCTTCAGCGAGACCGTTAAGGAAGAGAATCTAGAGATGAGGAAAAAAATACATCTTTTTTTAATCATATTGAGGTAGCTGTGCTCTGCCCAGTGCAGAAAAACTGGCTTATTTTCAAATCATGATAAAATAAAAAAAAAGGAACGTCCATGAAGTTATTTTATACTCTGACATGGAGGGGGACACACAGAATTAAATTAGAAATGAGAAACCACATAGAGTTCATGCTTGGTCACAGGACATGCGGCTTTTTGTTTTTCAGGATTTTTTTTTTCCCTCTTTTGTTTAAGCGGCGCATTCAAACGTTCACTCCCGAACCTTTACCCCCCCCCCTCGTCCTCGTCTGCCACGCGGAGCTCGTCCTCTCTGCAAGAGTTCTGAGGTTATACTGAAGACACAATGGTAAACGTTAGAAAGTAAATCAAGGCGGAATGTCTAAGCCACGGTGGTCCAAAAAATTTACAAAGCCTTAAAAAAAGAAGAAGAAAGAAAAAAAAAGAAAAGTTGCATAAAATTCAATCTCTGTACAGATCAATGGATTTCTGTTATCTCGCTTTTCTGCTCTTGAAGAGGGAGGCTAAACAAAACAATTTGCTGTAGTGACATAAGACAAATGATGTTCCCAAAATCATTAAAAATATAAACCTTAAAGGCAATATTGACATTAAGAAAAAAAATGGAAACAGTACATTTTCTTTCAAACCAGCAACAAAGTCCACAGCTACAGGAGTGATGGTCTTCTAACACTCATTCTCAAATCCTATCCCAACTCGAACCAGGTGACTTCTCAATGTTATCATCTTATATTATTTATTACGTTTCATGTATTATAGTTGGTCCTTCTCATACACACATGGTAGGCACGCACAAGTACACACACTAACTCTACAAACACGCACACACGCTAGCTATGCACATGTAGGAAGGCAGAGAGGGAAGAGGGGAGAGGAGAGAGGGAAGTGATGGTGGTGGGGGTGGGAAGGGGAAATGGAAAAGTTGAGGTTGTGCTCAAGTCAGTCAGGACCAGAACATGTCGGCCATGTTAGTGTCGGAACTGTAGATCCAGAGGACCAAGGGGAGGGAAATGGCCACGAAGGGCCAGGAGATGCCCTCCATGCATGCAGGCAGGCAGCAGCCTTTGGAGCTGGCGGGCTTCTCCAGGTCTTTACCGGGCTCCAGGTAGTTCCTGGCAGCAAACTTGAGGAACTCGTCCAGTAGAATGACAGGCAGCGAGATCTTGAGCACCATCAGCCATTGCGTCAGATTCAGAGGGGTGATCTGGAAGATGATCTGAAAAGAAGCACGAAGCGCTGAAGTCAAACTGTGGTTCAGTCTACACATCGCAGCAGACTGGATCACCATTAATCTTCATATGACGGCAGAATACATGTGTCTCGTATCACGACTGCACTGCTCCCCTCAGTTCACGGCATCACATTCTACGTGTCAAACTAAAAGAAAGCTTTCTCACTGGAAGAGGCTCCACATAGAGGATGAGGAAGTGGAGGGACATGGAGAGGCAGATGGCTCCCAGCAGCCACACGTTCTCCCATGGAGGCATCCTGAGCAGGGACTGATTCTCTGACACACTGAGCAACGAAGACAAATGGACAGGTTTGTTAAAAAGTTCCTCACTGACCTCAGGGCCAGTACTTGGAAATACTGCAATGTATGTTCATTACCCCATATAAACCACAGGGTTTGTGTGTTTGAAAGTGGAGACAAAGACCAGCATGCTGAAGTACAGACACTGAGAAATACTAGTAAAAAAAAACAGTTAGCGCTGCAATAAGTACCAGAGGAAAAATATAAAGATCTGGAGTTTTAAAAATGACTGGGAAGACGCCTTGCTCAAACTAACCTGTTCAGGGCATTGCACATCTCAATGGTGACCAGCACAGACAGGGCCATGGTCATCGGGTAAGGGGACTCAAACACCTTACAGTCCATATCCTGGAAGTCTGGATTCTCTGGACCGCACTGGAGGAAGTGGCTCTATAACAATTGGTAGAAAAAACAGATTGGAGCCAGCAGCAGATTAAATGAAGTTTGTGTGCTGAAGAGCTTAATTAGCGTGACAGTAGCTGTTTGGCTGTAATTCATACCAGCTGGTAGAAGGTGATCCTTGGACCATCCTCAGCAGCAACAAACCACCAGGCAGCAGCACCAACAGTGGCAGCACCCACATAACCTAATGATGCAAACCAAAAAGACGTCATCCATGCACGCACACAGTGATACACATAGCTGCTAACTTAAATCCAAGATGACAGCCAACTGTAATTAGACACGAGTGTTTTCTGGTGGCATTAAATCTACTTTCAATGTGCTAACGTGGCAGATTTGAGCAAGCCAATTGCTGTCATGTGGTACTGCCAGGACATAGAACACCTCCTGATGGCGGATGCTTCCCAAAGATTTTCTTCTACAACACTCAAGTAACAACAAAAAATACCACGCAGGCACAGTTCATATTTCTTTGCCGTTGAGTTCAGAGTGTCACATGCAGCAACCACTTACATCCAATGGCCAAATATCTGAAGAAGAGCCATCCAGAGATGAGGGGCTCGCGGGCGTTGCGTGGCGGCTTGCTCATGATGTCCAAATCTGGCGGGTTGAAGCCTAAAGCAGTGGCGGGCAAACCGTCAGTCACCAGGTTGACCCAGAGCAGCTGGACAGGGATAAGGGCTTCGGGGAACCCCAGAGCTGCAGTCAGGAAGATGCTACGCACAAAAGAAGCACCATTATGATTCTGTGTGTGATGTTATGGTTCGATGTGTGTATGTGGGATTGAGTTGTACATGGAATAGAGTCTTTGTATAGACCACTCATCCTCACCAGACAACTTCGCCCACATTTGAAGAGATGAGGTATCTGATGAACTGTTTCATGTTGTTATAAATGGCTCTGCCTTCCTCCACTGCAGCTACAATGGTGGAGAAGTTGTCATCGGCCAGCACCATCTCAGAGGCCGTCTTGGCCACAGCTGTGCCTGAGCCCATGGCAATACCAATTTCAGCCTTCTTTAGAGCAGGAGCGTCGTTTACTCCATCACCAGTCTGAAGGATAAATAAAAATGATTTATTTTGTCATGGAGGACGTTTGGTATGGCTGAGGAGTATGTTTAAAATAGAGTAAACTAACAGACGCTAGTTTCCAAAATTCTACCAAGTCTTTTTTCTTACCATAGCTGTGATCTCATCATAGGACTGCAGATACTCGACAATCTTGGATTTATGTGAAGGCTCGACACGGGCAAAGCAGCGGGCCTTGACCACAGCGTCTCTCTGTGCAGCAGGTGACAGATCATCGAACTCCCGGCCAGTGAATGCCATGCTGGAAACATCATCATCCTCCCCAAAAATGCCAATACGTCTGCAGATGGCCACTGCTGTCCCTGTGATATAAATGAAGGTACATTTACCTCTAAATGATGCAAGTAGTACTAGTCGTAGTAGTTATATCTGAGCAAGTGAATTTTTCTCTTTAAGCAGATGTGACTTTCTCCACGTACCCTTGTTGTCTCCAGTAATCATAATTACTCGGATGCCTGCAAGACGGCAGAGTCTGATAGAGGCTGCCACCTCTGCCCTGGGAGGATCCAGCATGCCCACACAGCCAACAAACGTCAGATCAGTCTGGGTGGTCAAAGGAAAAATATATGTAACATTCAGATTATTTTACTTATGCTCACTTATTACTGTCAGATGCTGACAGCCACCAATATCACACATGAAAAGGAACCTGGACGCCAAAAATGAGACCTTGTCAATCTGTCCCAGCTCTCACCTCGTACTCAATAAAGCGGGTGGAGTCCTCCAGCACCAGGTCGTCTTTGCTCATGAGGCTGTCTCGTGTTGCCAGAGCCAGACATCGCAGGGTGTCCCTGCCAGTTCCATATTCCCTGATCACAGACATCAGTTTTTCCTTGATACCGGGGGTCAAGGGCACCTTGCTGCTGCCTACACGGATGTGTGTGCACCTATCAATCACTCCCTCGGGGGCACCCTGTGAGTAGGCACAGAAAGGAGGATGATGAGGATGCAAAGCAAAACACAGAACAGTATCTAAGAGAGACATTTTCAATACGGAAAATATTTCATTTGGTCACATTTGTAAGAAAGAAATAATTAAAACGTCCATTATGTTATGTTATGGTATATTTTTGTATGTCACAGACTTGGTCAATTCTTACCTTTACAAACATCTTGCCTACAGAGGAACGGGCCTTATTAGGAGTGCAGTACACAGACATTGACTTCCTGTCTCTGGAAAATTCCAAGGTAAACTCCTTCTTCATCAGCTGCTTGATCACCTAAAGATATGTTAAAACACAAAAGCATTTGCCTTTAACAATTTGTTGTCTTCTAATTTAATAAAGTAGAGAAAAATGCTAAAACACAACTTCCATTGCAAGGAAATGATTTTGAAGAAGTGAAGTTTACTTACAGAATTACAGGCGTTGGCTCTCTCAATCTTGGAAAGGCCTTTAACGTCCGTATCAAACACGTTCATCTTCTCCACCAGGCATGTGAGAGCCGTCTCCGTGGCCTCACCCACCTTCTCATATACACCTTTGGTCTGGATGCACACACACAGACACAAATGAAAAAGCTTATGGGCAGATCTTCATCAGGAAATGTCAAAACAAACATGTAAGTCATTGTCAACTGAGCCACATTTGGTCTTCAGGATTATTCACCAGCTACCAAGCAACAAACATTCACTACCAACCTCATTATAATCCAATGAGGAATCATTACAGAGAGCACAGATAGAGGCCAGCTCCACCAAGGCATCATACTGGGAGCATTTGACTGATTTGCTATCATGGAACCTAAATAAGACACAGACAAAGACAGGATGCAATGAGTAAGCCAGTTGCATTTAATGAAAAACAAGTTAAGAAAGGGGTTTGTATTTGTAACATGTTGAGACCCACATGGCGCAAATCAATAATAAGAGCACTGAACAACAAAAATATTTTTTCGCCCAAGCGTAGAAGGATCCCTTCCAAGTGGTGTGGAGGGGATTTATTTATTATAGATACACTGTTTTCATCTTATACTCACACTTCTCCATCTGGGGCATATGTGGAACCAGTCACAGTGAATTCCTTTAACGAACAGTGATCACCCTCTGCCCGATCAATGATGAACATCTAGAAGCACAAACATTGTAGGGGCAAACCATCAGTATTTAATACTCAGACAAAACATCGGAGTTTCAACAACATTTCTGTGCCACATTTGAAGTGCTGCTTTCATTCCATTATCTGTTTATGTCCGAAGGCCGAAGAGAAAAGGTAGACACTGCATCCAGCAGGGGGCAGCAGACTACCATGCACAGGAAAGACACCTTGAGTCCACTTGAACAGAGAATAGTAATAAAATGCTGAGCCAAAGCAGACACTGGTCACTAAAAGTCAATTTACAGCAGGAAAGACACAGAATTCCTCTGTGTGCAGTAACTGTGCATGAATACACTGTATAACAGTGAATCACAATAAGGAGGAACAGCCGGATCTTGAGTATCCACACCTTTGAGTAAGGAGACAGGCTACTGTGTCTGGCTTATTGAGCGTCCTCAAATTAATTCCAAGCGTTTTCAGTTGAAAGTACAGGGCGGGGGTTTTATCAACCACAAAAATAGCTGTATTATATTAAAATTTTGTTCCATATTCATACATAAAAGATGGAAATTTTGATACCAGCAACCAACACCAAATAAGAGAAAACAGCAAGGAGGTAAAAACACAGAAGTTTTAAGCCTGAGGACACTACAACTGCTACCATGGCTGTCAAGGGTATGCAATCACTCATACAAAACACATTCTTACATCAAAAGCAATGCATTTGCTCAAAACTGAGAGGGGCAGGACACACATATATACGAAGGATGAAAATAGAAATATCTGAACAAAACGATGAACTGGCAATATGGCTGCACTCCCCCAGGCACCTACAAGACTACACAAAGCAGTGATGTCACTGGCGGTCTGACCCAAAACGCAAGAGCAAGTCAGGAATTGAAAAGAAACAGTCACACTGAGGGTAACGAATTTTAGTACTGCCCTATTCGGACAGGGGTGGTTTGGGCGCTGCTGATGCAACATCACAAGCGTCTCTATCAAACAGCCAAGAATAGCATCCTGTGGTTATCAAAATGAGGCCCTCCAAAACTGTTAAACAGAATTCTGACTTTGAAATTGTGCGGGATGAGCAAGGTGAAAAGAGATACAGGAGAGAGAGAGAGAATCTGTCAACGCAAGGTCAGTTATGCAACTCTACTGCTGATTCTGCTGCAAGTGACTAACTACTGCATACTGATCAGCATGCTGCCTGAACAAGGGGGGGGGGGGTGGAATGAGGAGGGAAGAAAGGAGAGACACAGAAGACCAACAAGATAAAGGGCTGAGGAAAAAGATGGAGCAATACAGCAGGGAAGAGAAATATGGTGTAAAAAATGAATGGTAATAGGAAGAAATGAGCTGGAAAGAGGACATCATACAATACTGATGCCCAAAATAGACAATAAATAGTAAATAGATAACAGCTCATATACCCTGAAGTTATTCATGCTCATAAAGGAATAGGAATATATAAACACAACATGTACACAGGCAGAGATTAAATAAAATTCAAAAGTACAACTAAATCCGTCATTATCCACTATTAGCCATTCAGCATCAGCGGTGCTCAGTAAATCCCTACCGTCAGCTAAGGGCTGTCAGGGTAGTTTTATTACTCAGTAAAAAGTTTACGCTTGAAGAGTTCTCAGATGTCACAAAAGTAGCCAGCTCTTGCTCTTTCCATGTATGGCAGCTGTTTCAGAATTCTATTTATTTTTGGACTTCACTCCCATTTTTCTTCCAGTGTGAAATGACCACTTCCCTGTGCACTGCAGACCCTTGTCACCGCTAACTGTGCCATTGCCCTTAGGAGGATGTAGACAGCAGTACACTGCGATCAGTGAGTTGCGGTGCTGACACCATGTGTGTGCCACACACACACATTCATAGAACAACTTGGCTACTAATGCTGGGTTCATGATAATTTCTGGTGTGTGTTTGTCCCAAATTTATGAATAATTACGTGAAATTCACAAAACAATCCACTATCAATTATGTGTGGATAATAAAGGTTTCAGGTTTCTTCTGTCTCTGTTCACTAGTTTCTTACCCTGCACACAGACATCTGATTGGTGGTCAGCGTGCCAGTCTTGTCAGAGCAGATGACAGACGTACAGCCAAGGGTCTCCACAGAGGGCAAGCTGCGGACAATGGCATTCTTCTTGGCCATGCGGCGTGTGCCTAGAGCCAGGCAAGTAGTGATGACAGCAGGGAGACCTGGAGAGAAACGGCAACAGAGCCACAGAGGAGAGAAGGGATTAGACATACAGGCGAGGAGATAACTGCTAACAGGTCCAAATGGAGACAGCCATTCATATTCATTAATTTACTCAAGTGATGATGATACTATACTTTGTCACTGTATCAAGAAGCATTAAAAAAAGGCCCAAAAGTAGGATTTTCCAACCAGCACGTCAAGGTCATGGTACTCGTGTGCACTTCTCCATCTTACCCTCAGGGATAGCAGCAACTGCCAGAGCCACAGCAATCTTGAAGTAGTAGACAGCTCCTCGGATCCAGGAGCCCCCATGGACCGGATCGTTGAAATGTCCAATATTGATGATCCACACAGCAATGCAGATCAGTGAAATAACCTTGAATTAAACGACATTCATTTCAATCTGAAGATCATAGTAAGAGCAATTGGTTAATCATAACAAACAGAAATAGCCAAGGCTGTTTTTACAAACATTTTAGGTACAAAAAGGGCAAAAAAAAAAAAAGGATAGTGTGAAAGAATAATGTAACTTCACAAATTACCTTGGATAGCTGCTGTCCAAACTCATCCAGTTTCTGCTGCAGTGGTGTGCGCTCCTGCTCTGTTGATGCCATCTCATCTCGGATTTTACCAATCTCTGTGTTGCCACCTGTGGCCACCACCACGCCGACAGCCTTACCAGCTGCAATGTTGGTGCCCTGTGGTGAAGGAGTAGTGATATTCAGACAGTGGAAAACAAAACATATTGCACACTAAGCTTCTAGCCAAAAGGGTAAAACTATCTCAACAACTATTGTGAGATACGTGTCTCAAAGACACAGAAAGGAGATTCAACTAGCAACAAGTGTCAACGAAAATTTGAAAGGACTCTTACGTTGTTCAGACTAGCACTTTTACTTCATGCTTTCTTGCATATGTGACAAAGTGAACGTAAATAGATCATTCAATATTTTCCAGAAGTGCAAATACATAAAAGGATGTGATAAGGGATGGCAAGATAAAAAACAAAGACGGAGTAGACGGATGACAGCAGAACACTGTTGCCTTCATAGGTGTAGTCAGACGGGGGGAAAAAGTATAAAACAACACTGAATAGACTAAAAGGTCTTGTGAGTCACTCACAGAAAAGAGCATGTTCTTCTTGTCCTGGTTGACAGCACGTGGGTCAGGCACCGGATCAGTGTGTTTGATCACAGACACAGACTCTCCTGCAGGAAGAGGAAACAAAAGATATGAAAAAGGGAAGCAGCGAGAGAGTTTCTAGATGAGAGTAAAGTTTTAGTTGCAATGCTTGGTTGACACTTTGGGCAGATGTGTGGAAAAGGATTTGCAGCTGACTGAGCAGGCCCGACAATTACCAAATACTGCACTGCCACTGCCTTTCAAACTCCATATTTGATGTGTGCTTGCACAGTGTGTGTCTGTGCGTGTAATCAACTGTGCAAGGTCTGCACTGTTCTGAGTAAGGCAGGGAGCATTTGACAAGCGGTATGGCCATGAATGGGGAAGGGAAGAGAGGAGAAAAATAGCTGAAACACTAAAATATCCCATGGAATTTGCTACCAATTAAGGCAGTAGAGCAAGACAAGAGATTTAAGGACTTAATTCACATAAACCTCGTCTCTCGTGCATTTATACATCCTTCAATATACTCCCCTTCCAATCTTTTCCATCTACATCACTTCCAATTACCCATCCACGAACTCATCCATTTACTTACATCACTCACTTCTCTTTGTTTTGGTATTGACTGAGCAGCCATGACAACAGGGTGTAATGAGGGCATGTGCGTCAAAAGGAGGAGGAAATTGCTTATTCTTGCTCTGTGTCTGGGTTGTTTAAATGAGTTGATGTACAGTATGAGAGACATATGAAATGTAGGATAAGCAAGCGTAATGGGTGAAGACACGGGGAGACACACATGAATCTACAGATTGTGAAAGGCAAACAATTTAGAAATGGCTTTACCTGTAAGAATTGACTGGTCTACCCTCAGAGTTGTTGACTTGATAGAAGACAGCCGAATGTCTGCAGGCACTTTATCGCCAACTGTGAACAGAAACAACACAACACAGGAGACAGTTAAGTACCTCTTCACAATTTAAAAGTGGCTGTAAATGGCAATGACTACAGGTGGATGGATACTTTGTACAATAGAAGCAATAAAAGAAGATGAGTGCTGTTCAGATTTGATTAAATACTGTATCAAGCCCTATAAATCCCTGTAAGACACCTCTAAAATTACAGCATTTTATCATGAAAAGAGAAAATATTTTAAGACAAATAAAATAAACAAACAAAAATGACCACACAGACACTTAAGCCGTGGAAATAAAATCAGCTGCCATGTTATCCCAACTCATGCTCCTTGGGAGTAATAAAATAATCAAACTCAAGTTATTTTATAGAGGCTGAGTGGAAAGTCATGCGTTCAAATATTATTCATGTTCCACTCATCTCTCGAACAGGACGCAAATAGATTGCTGCTCATTCTTTCCACTAACACATGGCTTTAGCAATCCCCAGTAAAACTGATGTAAAATGTAAAATATATACACCAAATTCCAAACAAGTGTTTCCTCTGCAGAAAGCAGATAAGTACCATTAAAGCCACTGATATTTATTAGCTTTGCTTAAAAAGCGAAAATCAAACAGTTTGACTCCTTTGTATTATTTCACGTTGTTTGGTTCTGATCGGGAAGACAAAAAGTGCTGAAAATGAAGCTTTCGGCTGAATGTTTTGACCTTGTTCTGCATTCAGACTCACATTTGCGTTTTCTTTTAGCTTAAAAAACACATCTGGATGGGCCTAAAAATCCAAACATGTAATACATTATCCCTTAAAAAGGTCAGATCCATGATGAATCTGTAAGGTACATTATAGTCTTAACTATTAGGTTCCCTGCAGAACACTGTACTATTACAGAAAGACTATAGGCCAACTAAGGGTCCCCATAACAGCCAAAATTGACCACTGACATTTTAATGAAATTCTGAAGCACAATGGAAAATGCCACTGTTGCATAAAGGTGAAATATTACTTTGAGCTTATAGTCAGAAACTGCAAAGCTTGAAGGGATGAAGGTAAAAGCAATATAAAGGAATGACCCAGAGGCTCTTAAGAGATCCCTCTGTGGACAGTGGAGAGTGGTGACAGACATGTAAACCAACCCTTGGGCCTCTGCAGTGCCCTTTAGAGAGGAAGGGGGGATAGAGGAGAGCAGAGAATGGGAAGAGGGATTAGATGAGTCCTGCAAAACACACGTCCAAAAATGGGAAAACTATTTTGATCAGTTGCAAAAGTGCTGCAGCATTTGGGGGAGGGGGAATGATAAAAACTTGTGTTTCAAGCAGGGAGAACCCGCTCTTCGTCACAGGAGTTGAAATAGAAACAGTGTGAAACAGTGTGTCCTTGCATATAGAGCCTGTTCACACATTCCCACTATTCTTTGAGGGTGGTTTGAAATTTAGGCCATACAGAGAGACTGAAGTGAGGAAAGTCTATTCTGTGTAACTAATAAAATGCTCACTGCATTGTTTCACATCTTGCTTACACCACACCATTAATCCCAAAATCTGTGTAACTACTGGAAATGCACTGTATGTGGTAATGCTGAGTTTGTGGTGAGTGATAATGCTGCTGGACTGTACCAGCTGCACTACCAAATTTGGTCCTCAACTTGACTAGAGGCCATCAAAACCACTTCATCATCACCTGCCTCTAAATTAGATCCCTCTTAACTGACAGGAGAAAGTAAAGGAGATGAACAAGCATAGCATGAGGGAGGACACAAGGGAGATGAGGAACTGCAGTAACTGGAAATATTCAAGACTCAAAGCCCTGTGGGAAGTCACTAATTAGAAAATCTCCTTCCTTCAAGTAATAGTGAAACACCCTGCTCTTTACAATATACCACATTATACTGGGAATAATGTCACAGCAAGTAGAATAGCCCACTTTCACAGGCAATGACTCGGTTTACATGCACAAAATATTACATTTTTTGCCCTTATTCCGGAAAAAGACAATATTCCTACTACAAGCCATTTGGCACAGAGTGAGTACAGTTTTCTAAAGCAATTTGCTGCAGTAACCCAAATTTGCAGTTTCAATTTAAGAGTGAAGTTATCTTTCCTTTCATCTCATATCACATGCTCTTTTCTTGTGGGAAAGAGGAGACAGCCTCTGGGATAGGGACCTTTCTTTCTCCCATGTGAACAAAGGATTTTATCTACTCCCCAGAGTAAGGGACAAACGTCAGTCTGCATACACTTGAGTGATAACACCCCATCAGTCCCAAGTTGTTTTCATACCCTATCCAGGGTCTGTATCCCCTCCTTCCCTCCTTTATACTAACCATGGTTGACACCCCTATCCCATGGGACTGAAAGTCTCAGCCTCAACTCTTCTGAATTTGAATTATCGTGCCGCAGTGATCCCTCTACCAATGCCCTGGAACGGCGGCCCACCTCCTCTGCATTCAGTGTACCGCTATAATGTCCATAAAGACTCGTTTCATTAATAAGCCTGTTTGAAAACTTGCCCTCCTTGGTGTCACACTAACTGGCTAGCCTAACAATCTTGTCCTGTGTTACTTATACGCATGCACACACACAAAGTGTTGTTTCAGCGTGTTCTTATAACACTAATGGTGATTGCAACCATCGATGCTGAGTAGGTTATTCACCCAGTGAGGATGCAAATCTGATTTTACAGCCCTTAAATGATTTTAGTTAATGCTGGCCATCAGTAACAACCACTATGGGAAGACTCCTTTCACATGAAGTCTTTCATTAGCAGTCAACCGAGGAGAAACACTGTGCAGATTACATAGCACCCAATAGTTGCGTCATGAGGGGTCTAGAGAAACTTTAAAGGCCTTGAGGGGGTTGTGTATGTTCTCTCCCAGTGACTGGGGCTCCCTGATATGCTAGCACGTAGGCTTGCAGGGTCCTGAGACCCTTATGAGGTCCTCCGGCCCTCAAGGGACTCTTCCACTCCTCTTATGAATGGGAGAGAGAGAAAAAAAAAAAAAAAAATCGCATGACCAAACCTTTACATACACAAACATGCATGACACTGTGCATTCCATATAATTTCTGTGTGTTCCAATCATGGAGCAATACCTTAAACATGTAAGCGGCAAAGGAAAAGAACCAAGAGCATGGACAAGTGGAACAGACAGTCAGTCGTGGACAAGCAGAAGCAAATAGCTCAGGTGATGACAACAGACAGACTTTTCTGCACTCTTAAACATGAGAGGAAATTTGGCCATGTGGTCATCTGGAGCAGAAATTACATATTCTGAATCCGTAACATTTCTAAACCTGTCTAGCTGTCTGCTCCCTCCCAGGGCAGGACAATGTTAATGGTGACTACTGCCCTCAGACTGTGGTTAAGACAAAACGCAAAGCCAGGAAGAACAGGGATCATCAGTCTCATATATAATACACATCTGAGTTATATACAGCTAGCAAGAAGGAATCAGGGGAGAGAAGGAAAGTGGAAAAGAGAGGACATTGTACTCCTTATGCACACGACATTGTGCCTGCAATGTAAAAACCTCTTGTCCAATAAAGAATAGTAAGGTAAAACAAAAAAGACCAAAGAAGCAAAGAACTGTCACTGTTGTCTCAGCAGAGTGTTGGCACCAAATAAAGCCAGTAGACTCACTTAGGGTTTTTAATGAAAGCTTACAATACTTAGGAGACCAAACAGTGCATGAATGGCTCATTTGAGGCACAGTGAGTCAGGATGTCGGCAACACAAGCAACAAACTGAAGGCATAACTGAAGATAATCAGGTAATCAAGCTAAGAACCCTCCTTGTAAAATGAGGTGGTGTGGAAAACATGGGAAAATCTAAAACTGACTAACAAATTTTGGGCTTTTGCAAGCACCTTCAGAGCACAAAGAGGCTGACTAACCATGATACCTTACTGTCATACAACTTATGGTCCGGCATGTATAGTTATGTAAAGCGATCCATTCTAACATTAAATACTCAGAAATTTTTGCATTGAATTCAATCTGAAAATATGAACACAACATTGAAGGAAAGTATATTTTAAATAACAAAATGATAACGTACACTGAGGAAGGGGGTGTTGAAATAAGCTTATTATACACAGACACATAATCATAAAAATTCACACACTCAGCACACAGAGATCCACTAACCACTTAACAATAATTGCTCTGATGGAGCATCTGAGCGTGTGTGGGAAAATTACCACAGCTCCAGGTCTGAAAGTACTTGAGGGATAAAAAACATATGCCTGGTCTGACAAGACACTTCGCAGCCTGGCATTATACATCATCAACCCTCAAGCTGCAGTTCGCTGGTTGAGTAGTTGGTGCCACTTCCGCTGTTAATACAAACACACACACACATACACACACATAGCTCTTTGGCTAAATAACATAACTTTGGCAGCTTTTCGAGATAGTGCTCGTTTCACTTCGTGACATATCCATACTGTGCAACACGAACTTGCTAATAAACGCGATTCTTATTATTATTATTAAGAGGTTGTGCCTTGCTGTCAACTTGCTCTTGTAGACTGTAAATCACATGGCAGTAACTGTGTATAACATAAACCATGCACAACGGCTGGTTTGACTCAGCTTCTGTCCCACTGACCATTAAAGCTGGCAAGTTGAATGATCTGCATGGCTCTGTATGACTATGAGTTGCAGTAACCCAAACAGCGGTTCTACTTGGATTGGAAGACAAGACAATGCCTGAAGTACAGCAGTCTAGAAACAGGATGAGGAGGCTATAGTGTCCACATGATCACTCCGGATTGTAAAGCTGCTGCATTACAAACTGAGCGTCTGAACTAGTGTTAGGAACATGATAATAGGGTTCGGTGCTGTTCCTGATAATTAAATTGATTTGATTCTGATTACAATTGAAATTCTTGTCCAACCTGTTTTTGAGAACAACTTTCCCAGTCTTTTGCTGCTCCTGTCCCAACTTGTTTCAAATGGGTTGCTGGTATCAAATTCAGAAATGCACATATTAACAAAGATCACTGAATCTGAACAACAAACAAATAAAGCACCTTATTTTGAGCAGATTAAGACTGTCAAGAATTTTTTTTTTAAATCTCTATTTTGCCAGGCAGAAATTAACTGTTTAATGCATTCCATCCATTTTCACTTCAGCTAAAAGTACTTCTGTTGGTTGATTCTCAGGCATGATGACGTATGAGTCAGCACACCAATGATGCTACAGTGTTACACCATGCTGCAGTAAATGCTTTGTCATGTTAGACAGGCTTCCTCCTTTGAATGAGTATTTTGTGACGCTCAAATATATTTTAGTACTTGCTCCAAGAACGAGCACAAAGGCAGCAAAGCTTCACTTTAAGTAATCAACAGACAGACACTGATCATAGAATTGTATCGCTTATTTTACGGTGGCTTTAGTCAGTCATTCACGGTCATTTGGAAAGTAAGCTGTAATTTCATGTTTTAGAAAACGGACAGCAGCAGCTGCAGTAAAAAGCAAGTCACCATCAGCCATGATGCCATGCCAAACAATTATATAATGGCTGATTATGGTTTTGATTCAACAGACACCTCAAGAATTCAGTGTGCTATTATAAAAGAACTACATCCAAGATTAATAAATCAATTCGACAGTAAAAAACACAAGTTAGCATGAGAATTAACATGGTGTTTTAGCTACTTAGACTGAAATACTTAATTCTTCAAGTACAAATTTGTAATACAGCGTTGACTCTGTAAAGCACCAGAAGCTCACTGAGTAAATCCACAATCATTTCTTTTAGCTTCTGACAACATTCTAGACAGTAGAGAAAACCTATCTGTGAGGGTACTCCACCAACCTTTGCTTTAGGACAAAGACAAATCTTTTATCGGAAACTACATAATTAGCAGAACCAGAGAAAAAAATGAAAGAGGACAACAAAAGAAAGACAGGAACAAAGATAAAAGATACAAAACAGGCCCACTGAGAAAGAGAAAACAAGAGAAATGAGGAGCAGTGACGCAGAAGGCATAAACATATGTGGCCCTATCCAAGTTGAGGTTAGCCAAGAAAGGAAGATGTTGAGGAACAGATTGGACCTCTGCTCTTTCTGTTGCATAACTGCTTTACTTACGTGGTACTACCATTATTTTGAAATTGTCTGGGGGATTAACAGGATGAGGGATCAGCTGTGTGTGTGTGTGTAAGTGTGTGTGTGTGTGTGTGTGTGTGTGTGTGTGTGTGTGTGTGTGTGTGTGTGTGTGTGTGTGTGTGTGTGTGCGTGTGTAAGTGTAAATCATAAAACTGCTGATGATGTTTACAGAATAGATGGCTAATGTTATGTGTACATCTTACAGTCACCAAGTATCTGTGTGTTGATTTACAGCCATTGATTCTTTTTTTTTGGGGATAAAAATCAGCAGTACCACACAGATATGCTACATGTTGCTGACTTTACAGATGAAACAAATATTTATTTAATCATTTGAAAACCCAGTGAAGCTTGATTAGAGAGCAATATTTGCTGCAAAAGCTTTAACACTAATCAGAAATGTAAAAACTAGTCAGATGGCCCATTCAAAATTAACTTGACAAGACCGATGCTGTCAAAACTGGCCAAGCTGCTGCAGTCGGCAGCCATGAAATGGGCTACAATGTCATTCCTCTGAGCATATGCACATGGTCAATGTACGTCCACTAAAAGTCTTTTGTCAATGACAGGCTCAGATTGTTATTTTAAGTGTCTGACAGTGTTATGGACAGGATCCCGACAGAGATGGACCATTTTACTAAAGAGCGAGATCTTTTTGTTTAAACAGACACAGTCGGTGTATCGGTCACCAGGCTCCATTTCCAAAATCGCTTAATTCAAACGCGACAGAAACAAAACATAAAAAAAACTTTCTTTTTTTCACTGTTCCAACCACCATCAACTCTGGTTTGAAAAAAATTCTAAATTCACTGAACTGGGAAAGGAGCCTGACAGAGGGTGGACATCAGAGAAGCAGCGAAAAGAACTGGAATATATTCACATCTGCCTTGGGGTGCACTGCATCCACAACAGCGATGTAGCCTTTTTTTTTTTTTTGTCAAAAATAAATATCAATTTTCACAATTGAATGTTTGGATTTTTTAAAATTTGAATTCAGAATATTCATGAACAGCCCTGATCAAAACTAATGCAGGCCACACAATACTTTTTTGTCGGAAAAGCATGGTGGAGACCATGCTCAACACTTTGACCCACATGCACGTTATTTGTGTGTTGTGCCGCAATCTTGTTGTTGACCTTTCTTTCGTCATGACAACTTACAAGCAAACAAGAGCATTCAGAGTATTAGAACACATGCTAAATGCATGCCTAGAGCTTCTATGCTCAGCGTGTTCTTCACTGCAGTGTTCTCCGCCAGGGGGGTGAACAAACAAACAAGACCACCTTGCTTCCACCTGGGTCACCACTCTTTTTTTTGGATGTGACAAAGCAATCGCTCATGTTCTTCCACACCCTCTGTCAAAATGCATACTCCTTTCCCAGTCTTTCCATGAATTTAAGGCCATTTGACTGTCCCCGTGGTCACTCAATGAAGGACCACACAGATGTTTGTACAGGCGTACCAGTTCAGCAAGTCTACCTTCAAACTGGTCCATCTTCAAATGAAAAGCCCTGTGTGCACACAGTGGGTGCCTTGCCTTGACTTGATGTAAGAAGCATAATGGTGTCACACATCCTCCCTGCTGGAGACACTATGCGGAGTATAAACAAAGCTTAATACTTGTCATCTTACCTGCCA
Source organism: Chaetodon trifascialis (assembly GCF_039877785.1). NCBI lineage: Eukaryota > Metazoa > Chordata > Actinopteri > Chaetodontiformes > Chaetodontidae > Chaetodon > Chaetodon trifascialis. The sequence continues at coordinate 12,885,449 of NC_092075.1, forward strand.
CCTCAACGATGTCCCCAGGTACAATGTCCCTGGCTTTGATTCTCTGGACACTCTTCCTATCCTGGCGGTACACCTTCCCCATCTCTGGCTCGTACTCTTTAAGAGCTTCAATGGCGTTTTCTGCATTTCGCTCCTGAACAGTAGAAATCCAGTTAGAGCACCGTTATTTAAATTGGACAGATGACAGTCTGATCTCTGAGGCCAAACGCAAATAAAAGAATTATGTAAACACTGGACTTGTTGTAAAAGGCTGAGAAAAACTGAGACAAAGCCTCTGCCTTGGTCACATGGTTTTCTTTTCAGATATGAAAAAATAAATCTAAGAGTTACCCTTCCAGTTGGAGTTTTCTATACCAAAAATGTGCTCCAGTGTCACTATGATTACAATGACACTCTTACTTCAGTTTCCCCAAACGTTCTGTTCTTGCCTGCTCAGTTCCTTCCTAATCATTCTTCACTTGCACTTTTCTGTTAGTGCTGACTTTACCTTGTCTGACTGATTGCTCTCAGATTGGACAGTTTTGGTGGCAGCTAGTATCCTGGCTGGCAGGCAGGCAGCTCTCAATGAGACATGGCAAGACAGCGCACACAACCCCAGGACATTAAGGTCTTTTATAAGGGATAACAACAGGGACACAAAGCCATTAAAATGGCTGCCAGTAAAGGTGAAGGTTTACAAGGTTAAAGGAAGCTACAGAGGGCATGCAAAACACTGACTGCTCTGAATCCGGAGGATAACTATCTTAATTTCATCCATAACAGAAAAAGCAGCAGATGCAGCCTTCTCCACTTCTAAATCGTTCATAGAGGCTTTCTTTGCATAAACAAAGGCCAACAACCAGCCATTTAACAACTCCCCATTTACACAAGCCTCAACAGAGCCTTCAATGAGCATCTCATTTACAATACAATCCAGCAGAGACCCACCCAACCAACCCAAGTGTCTGCTTTGACCAAGTATACTGTGGTGTGATTTACAATAATGGGGAATGTTCTTCAAATTATTTATTAGACATTGATCTCAAGAGACACTTGCCTGAGCAGAAACACTTTGATCTATGGCAAGGAAACTAGCCCTTATCAAGACCTACAACCACTAATCTTCAATACTGACCTCAGGGGAGAAATTATTTCATCTGTACATATTAACCACAGATCATGTTTCAGGGGTTCCCCTACTCATTCCCCAGATATCAATAAATCTGTATGGGACATGTTAAGTCTTAATGTATGTGAGAAACAAGCAACAATCGAGAGAAAAATCTTAGGGATGTAGATTTCAACTGTCTGTTATTCTTACATAAACTTCTAACCCAACAAAGGAGACAAACAGGGTTACATGGAATAACAGAAAATGTCTAAATACCAGCTAATAATAATATTGAATAATTTGACTAATTAGCTTGACAGATGTGTTTCTGAATGACATTGTTGGTATGCTCCACGTGGAATATCTCGTCAATTAAATCTTCCCTGAGCTGTTTTGTTTTTTCGGTGTAACACTATTAGCCTATCTATTATTACTGACTCCAGGGTAACATGCTGTTTTCTGGGCCATTCTCAATTTGATCAGAAATGGTGCCAGTGGGAAAAGAAAAAAGATAATTAGTTTTTCTATGTGTCCAGATGAGTGCCTCCATCCACTGTTGCTGCATTTGCTCCTTGCCTATAATTAAAGTGTATGTTGACAAATCAATACTTCTTCTCAACGGAACCGACGCTGTAAATCCTGGGGGAATGCCAAGACTCAGCAGGCATATATAAACAAAGAGCTGTAAAAATGCCCCCTTACAGGCCCTATTCAAAAGAACTGCTTTTGATTTCTCGTTTTAGTCTTGAAAAGTATATGCTGTTCTACTCAGTCAAAGGGTAAGAGCTAGGGTTTCCCCAAAAGGGTAAGTTAATGAATGAGGACCAGAACACTCATCCATAACCCTTTTCCATACACTTGTGCTGGCTTGGTTTGACTCAGTGGGTCAGCCCAAGGAGACAGGGACTTGTAAGTCCATTGTAACAGGGCTACCTGCTTAAAGGTGCGTCTTTCACTGATGACATGCCTAAATGATCGAGTTTAAAAGCAGCACCCTCTTTAGCGCCTTTCACTAGTGCACTGTGCAAGGGTTGACAGTAGCCAACTATTCAGCATCATGGATTTTCAGGCTGTTGTCCCGATTTTTCTTGGCATCTACCACTTACTGCTTGAAAAACAGACAGAATAATTGAAACTGATGAAGTATCTGCTAAGTCTGGCAATAGCAGCAGAGGCTATTTAAACACATCGTTGAATCGCCCTTGAAGCAGATCTGATGTCACTGCAACTTGGTTGGAGGCAGTCAGGCATACTTTGACCGGACTCTAGAGATGGTCCATTGCAGTCACCACTCAACAGAACTTGGTGCATTTGTACTGTTAATGAAAATGCACATAAACATGGTGTGGATTGACGTGGCTTGGCCAAAAGTGCCAATGAAAACGAATGTGGAGGAAGTGAAGCGGGCTAGGTTTCCTGTGTGACTGGGACAAGAAGAAGTGCATGAGATTGGTGTGTTTTTACCCAGAGGGTCCAATAGGACGTTTGCTGTAATCTTGGCCTGAATGGGAAATGTGATATTTTGAATTTCTGTCTTTAATGATAAAAATTTTGTTATAATCTTTTCCATTCCATGTGACTCCCATTCAGTTTGTACACTCCCAACATACATTTGGTGACAACTATCAAAGACAATAAAAACTCTGCAGAGATGCACTTTTTCTTTCTATGATATGTTTTTTTTAGTAAAACATCAAGTTTTTGAGTTGAGTCCCCACTTTTTTGCTCCAGGTACAGAGCTATTTTTATAACATAATCAGTTGGCCATTAGGAACAGCTGGCACAGCAGGGTCAGGTTGCAAAATTCCACTGATCCTCATGTTTTCAGCATTAAAGTGACAGCCACCATCTCCCATCACTCCTGTTTAGGACATTTGGATAAAACCTCCTCATAAAAGTTATTTCCCAAGTAATGCTCACCCAACTATCCACTGTTAGGTTATAATTTTAAATTGGCAAAAGGAAGCCAGTGCCACTCAGGGCAACTATTCATCAGCTTTCATAACAGTATATAAACATAAGACTCAAGACGACAAGTTTTTAATAACCTAAACTAAAGTAGATTTGTAAAGGTATTGTGTTTACCTGCCAGACTCCGACAATGGCATTTGCTATGAGAATAAGTAGGATAACAAAAGGCTCCACAAAGGCTGTAACGGTTTCTTCCCCCTCTTCAAACCACGCCAGCACCTACATATAAAAAAAGAAAAAGACATTAGCAATAATTACATACACTACAAATAACAATTAATACTGAAGTGTGAGACCACAGACATCCCCCCCCCCCTTTAACTACATTTAACATTATTGTACCAAAATTCAAAGGCAAAACTCTTGTACGTGAAAACCTATTTGCGGCAATAAATCCAATTATGATTGCAATTTCACATTTGGCACAATGATTTAAACTTTAAAGTATCTAACAATCATTTCATAATCATAATACATACAAAGCCAGCTTCTGCCAATATAGCAGAAACTAGGCCAAGTGTGTTATAAAGTTATGTTAGACAGATTGAGAGCGTAGTAACCACTTTCTCCTCTTTTAGAATCTGTGCCAGGAGAGAAGCGTGTCAAACAAAATGCCAACAACTCTGCATCTTCTACTCCAACCTATTTAAGCATGGCCAATCAAATGTCTAGTTCAATTCTAAATGTCTATCAATGGCGTATCCTTCAGTTCCTGAGCAACTAATATAAAGTCTAACAAGTGTTTGTATATAAATTTGTGGTCTCAGTGTTTTCATGTAAAAAATATAAATGTGTCTGCATGTGCTTGTGTGATTGAGAACAAGCCGTGTACTACAGTCTGTGATTTATAAGCTTTGTAACCATAGCTGGCTGTCATCGCCATGCCTCGGTGACGGATGATATTCTCAGGCAGTCGGCCAACAGCCAATCCTCAGACTCAGGGCCTCAGGATAGCCAACCTAACACTGTGTCACATAATCTACACCAGGGATTGCCACTCACTGGTGACAAGAACACAAGCATCCACAAGCTATGCCTGTGCATGTATGGAACTGTCACACTGTATTCATGATATGACGAACACTGGACATCAAAGTAATGTTCAAGTCACTGCAACAGTTTGATGGCTTGATAACACCAGGAAATTCGATGATCAGAGAGACATGTGGACTTCTCGGGTGTCCGTCACTTTCACTCTTAAAAGCCAAACACAAAGCACACAACTCATTCCACCAACTTGCCACATGATCACTAAGCGACATAACTATCTGTTCCCACGTTAACAATGTGTCACTGTTTCTTTTACACGCTGGACATCTTCACAATCAATGTATTGACATCATCCCTCTGAAACACAGGCTCAAAGAGGCTGCAATGACTTAAGATTTGCTTCAAGAGCAAAAGCATATATGCACTGACAAATATGTGAAGACAGAATCATGAAAAAAAGGTAATCTGGGTTGTGTTACCCGACAGATTCTGGGCAGCTTTCTCAGCCACTTTGAGCAGCGTTCTTGCTAAGTTGTGATCTGCACTGAATCAATCAAAACGAGGACTACATACACTTAGTCTGATGACAGAACTGTGCTGAGAAAATAAAAAACCCACTGAACTCATCATTGAAAGGGTGAGAAGAAAGATGGTGGTGGAGACAATATTCAACTGGCAGAAAATTATGTTTCATCTTCCCCATATTCAGTCTTGGAGGAAATGAAACAGGCTCTTGTATTAAAGATCTCACTACTGAAAAACTAAAACACTCAATCTTAGCTCAAATTTATGTTGAGTTGAGTGTTGAACGTGCCCTCTTACAGGTGACACAACCTGCTCAGAGTCTTTTACTACTACCCATCTTGATAACACAGTAAAGGAGATATAGCACTTCCCTGTACGTAAATGTACAAGTCAAGTACGAGCAGCTCTATCTGGTCCATACTGGTTATATGAACATTGAACTAATCACTTGTACAGCTAACAAAAGACAAATTATACTTACAAAGGATATGCAGGCAGCAAGTAAAAGGATCCTCACAAGCAAATCTTCAAACTGTTCAACCACTAGCTCCCAAAGGGATTTACCTGGAAAACAAGATTTGCATTAAAAAAAATAATGCCAGTGTTCCCATTCCACCGAAAAGTTAGGAATGAGAGAATCTAAAATCAACGGGTGACTCCTGGCATTTTGGTCCACTCACCCTCCTCAGCTGGCAATTCTGCAGGTCACCCCAGTCAGACGGCAGACAAAAGAGACGCAAACGAGCAGTTAGCTGAATGTCAGTACTTCATATACAATACAATATTAGCATACTGCTGTAGCAGTAGCCTTGCAAAATTACACAAATACACGATCTATCAGCTGTTGCTTACAAAGTGAGTCACAGAAGTGATGCTTGGCAGTATTTCAACATAGATAGTGACGTCAACAACCTCTCTGTACGTTCGGCATGTCGCCCGTTACAAACCGGGAGCCATGGGCCATACATGACATGGGAGAGTATGGCTACATGTTTTTGAACAAACCTGTGTTAACCAGTTCCTTACCGTTTGGTCCATATCGTTCCCGCTGTTTCTTCACTTGCTCTAAACTCAGACCCGTGCTTTCGTTCACATTAAAAAAGCTGTAAACTTCTTCAACCGTCTTTGTGTGTGCGTTGTCCATGGTGGACGGCCACTTGAGGACACCGCTTGTTTCGCCTTGTTGGTCCCAACCTCAACCTGTCACGGTTCTCTCCTCCTTTGATGTCACCCGGCACTTAAAACAAAAATACTTGTAAATACTGGAGCGGGACCTCACGGTGTTGAATGCTACCGGTTGTTAGCTAATGACAGTGGACAACACGGCGTGCAGGTGCCTGGCGAGAGTGAACGAGTTAGCGGCTCCTGTGCTAGCGGAGAGCTAACAGGCTACAGCTAGCTTAACTGTTGGGCTCCTTTGGCTCCGCTTGAATTCGCCGGCTGTGCTCCGCTAGCTTTCCTGTGAAACCTTAAACGAACAATTCATATCAACATCGCAGTACCAATTGGATATTTTAAGACCTTTCTCTTTTGTAAAACAGCGAATTCCAGAATAAATCTGTCCAAATAGATGATTTAAACATGTGGCTAAGTTGCAGCTCTGCTCCCTTCGTCCGCTCTGCCTGTGTGTTGCGGAATCACTAACGTCCTCATCGGCACCAATCGCGTTCGTTCGCTGCAGCTCTCGCGTGCGTCGAATGCGGTGTTCGGTGTCCGCATGTGGAATCATTTCATTGGTTGGAGACACCGGAAGTCCTGCTCTCTCTCTTTCTTTCTCCACGACGTTGGAGTTTGCGTGTGCGCGCGCGCGAGAGCGAGCGGTGACAAAGCTATCAAGACAGCCCACATTACGTTTATGTTTTTATATTTTCAATACAATTCCTATAACTTTGGGGATAATATAATAACAGACTTGTCAGAGACAAACATAAAATGATCTTTTCTCCATCAATGTTTTTCTGCAACAGTAGGTAAAACGAATAGCTCAAAAGCAATCCAAACCTCTAATACTGAAGTTGATCACAAGATTGTAGTTCAGCAATCCTGGCAATGTAAGAAGTTTGTTGTTATGTCTTCAATTTCACTCTCCCATGGCCTGTTTACACTTGAAGAACTGAGATTCCTCTTTGTAGATTCTGTAATAAAAACAAAATACCTGAATCATTTTAGCTTATTACATTTCACCACAACTCATCACAAATAAGATCCGATTTGCTGATGTTATTGACGAAAACCCACTATTCCATTTTAAAATGTCCTGCTCATATAACAGAGCGTCTTATTTCTCTACGATTCCACTGAATAATTTCTCCATTGTTCACCACGGTGTAACATTTTGAGTGGCAGTGACAAGTAAATGTGGATATTTGTGTAAACAAATCCCTGCTTTCTCCCAAGAAAAGCTGCCAGACGTTGGTTTGATTATCTTATATTTGCCAGTGGGGTTGTGTGAGAAGAGTCCCATTCTCTGTCAGTCCTTATCATTTGCTCTGTGGCCTTTTATCATAGTGTCAGAAGGAATTTATCTGTTACAAAAGTCCTAAAAGTTATCTTTGACATGATGCCATGTAGTCAAATTGGACAGTGACATATCTAACCTGGACATTATGATGGTTTCAGGAAAAAAGACTACATATACATAAAAAATCCATCAGAAATATTTTATTCTACTAGTGCAGATGGTCCTGACTTGGCTATAATGCTGACCTATAGATAACAAAAAGACTCCTTTAAGCAGTTGCAATCAAAATCCGGACAGACGATGAGATAGCTCCTGTGTGAGATGGTTTCTGTCTTTTGCAGCCTACGGTATCTGCTGTCTATCTGAAAGACAAGGTATTTTAAGACAGTGTGATTAATGCGTGCTGCTATAATCAGACTGCTCAGTGACAAGGAAAGACTGAATGTGTGCAGCTATCCTGACAGCTGGGATTGCCTGATAAAACATAAAATAAAATCAGATGCCAGTAAGCAACAACATGTTATAAAACACATACTCTTGTCTGAAAGGACAGTTCCTAATTCCCTTCTTCTGTGACTATAGTAATGTCAGCTGTTAGGCTTCATCAGTAAGAAACTGTGCTGAATGTGGAAATAAGTGATCCTATTATAATTTTTATTTATTGTTTTATTTGGAAGTTTGGTAAATGATGATACAAGTAAGCACTGTGGCTAATTAGCGGACCTAGTCAGGCTTTTAAGGAATAAAACATAATATAACACTCAGATACAGGCATAGAGAGTAACCCTAAAACAGACATAGAGAAAGAAGCACTCCATCAGTAACTGATACAACATCGGCGATTAAGAACAACAAAATGAAACTAATCTGTATGATGACAACATGGTTCTATTTTGAGAGCCCGGTTTCAGACTGAACAGACACTAAACAGTCTATTCTCCATTTCACGCAGTGCTGAAAACTGAATACGGTGTCTCAAAATGCAGGAGGATTAACGTTATCACGAGGCAGACGCACAGTGCATTTCTAATTCATTCGGTTGCGGTGTGAAAATGTGCTTAACTTCAAAAATGTAACAAATCATGTGACGCTTTCAAGCATCCATTCAGTCATTATTCTGCAGAATTGGCGCATTTTTGCTTGAGTTAGCACAAATCATGATTTTTAGGATCGACTGGCACTGTATGATTTGAATTAAAAACAAATAACAGATATCTTCTCTCTTTCAAGTTCATTCATTGCCAGCATATTTCAAAGTCACTCCATTTCCTTTGCACATATTAAAAATATGATATGTCATTTCTTTCTGTTGGCCTTCAGATGAGACATCACAGGATACTGAGGACAAACACAGTGCAGGCTTTGTTTAGGTCTAACTCCAGGGGCTATGTGAACTTTGCTACAAGTTCTGAACAGACACAATTAACTTGTCGCATAAGGAAGATGATTTATTTATTTTAATCCACCAAATTAAAAGACTCTTTTGTCATTTTAACTCTATTCTTGGGGCTATTGTGGGACATCTGAGTAAGGAAATAGCCACTTGTGAACTGAAAAATACTTTGTACAGTACACTCAATCACATCTTTTTAATTTGGGGGCCTTTAACACTCACTCATGCCCCTGCTCGCGACAGTCGAAGAGAAAGCTATGTGAAGCAATGATGTGCTACTTTAACTAAAAATACTCCCACGATGAGCTGTTTCATCCAGCAGAGCTGCATCTGCTGCATTACCGGTGTTGAAGAATGACAGTCAGAATCACCAGCGTCCAGTAAGACCTGCATTTGTTGGAAAAATGGGCACATGCCTTGTGTGATACAGGATCGTGGCAACCAGGGCCCTCTTCCCATAGCATGTCTATGTTTGGCATTGGGATTTCAGCAGAAAACTAGTTGGTCACCTTATAAGGTGCTATGAAAAAGGGCAAGTGTGCATTCTAAGGCCATCCCAGGATTAAAAGTCTAAAGGTTTGACCTCTTGGTGACCGGTATCCCTCATTGTTGTGGTGTTCTCGAGACAGACGTAAACACCTCTCAGCTCTGGAAGTGCTGAGCCTCTTTGCCTCTATAATTTGACTTCAGCGTTTACACACATGCATTACACTTACATGAGTCACAGATCATTATGATGAGTGGCTACTGTAGATTAATATAGTGAGGCTTCTTTATATGGACTAAAAATGATGAAGAAAGGCTTCTGCTGTGCATCGTGTCTTTTGGTTATACAACAAACTCACATTCATCATCATCATCATCATCATCATGTCTGCTTGCTTAAACTGTATGAAGAGTTCGGAATATTTGAGCAAAGATGGGGGGAGATCCAGGTAAACCTCTGAACACAATCATCCATTACAAGTAAATATTGTGTTTCAACCTGTAACACAATGAATTGTACTCTGTATGAAAATTCTGAAGAACAATAAAAACTCAGTGGGTGTTTGGCCATGACTGTTCACTGACAGTCCTCACCAAATGTTATTCTGTCTGGCAAGTTTTCTCCAGTATAACAACATGAGATTTACAATGAAAGTCAGATAGGATTGCAAACCATCAACTGAAATACAACTTGATGCCATTTGAATTTAGAAACATATAATATCTCCATAGAATCTGAATGACTCCTATTTTTGTGTGATTTTACTGCACTCAAGTGGACAAACATGGTATTACATGCGGTATTTTCTCTGACTGCTCTTTGAACTGTTTGTCCTTCATGTTACTCTTGTACTCCATAAACACATGAAACCATTCTTGTTCAGGCTAAACTGGCCGCTGTGACAACAGTTCTCTGAGACTGACTGTCTCCTTAGGTAATGCAAATTTGTTGAAAAATTATAACGGTATTCCCCGATACGTCCTTAAACACGAAATAACGTCATTTTACGTTTAGCACATTAGGAGTCTTCATTAAAGATCAAATTACAAAGTGGAAAGGTTCGATTTTTCGTATAAATTTATGTAAAAATTGCCTTATAAACAAAGAGATTTAAAATAAACGAACGGCGACAACACTGCTATCAAACACTGACATTATTTTGTCCATAAAGAGGCGACACTTCATTCATTTTTTTCCTTTTTTAAAAACGAAATGGATACCGGCGTGCAGCGTACTGCTGTGACGTATGCGTACACGAGAACAAGACGACTCTCGCGATATTAACAGTAGAGGTCAAAGTTGACATTTGCCATGTGTGAATGTTACCGCATCTACCACAGAACTGTAAGCTTAAGCTGCAGTTTTTCCACGTTATTTATAATTATTTATGATTATAGTCATTAAATGTAAGTTGAAGAGGCTGACTTAAGTCTTTAGGAGATTGTATATTTCGTCCACGGATGGTTGGAGTTAGTTTCATCTGAATATTGTGTTCTGCTCCGCGTTAGCTTCCGTAGTTCAGCTGAAAAGCCAGTTTGCATCTTTGAGCTGCATGAATTTGTCATGATGGCTTAGCGTGACATGTCGAAAATCTTACCACTGTTGAGTGCCTTAGTTAACCAGAGACTGACTTTGGAGAGAATCGGTAAGCCAACCAAACACAGACAGTGTGACAGTGTGAATGGATTCAGTCTGGTCCTGTGCTGAAATACCTTTTCGTTTTTCGTGTCATCATCACAGGTGGTAGTTATCAGTTCATTCGCATGATGACTGAAGCATCCAGAGATGAGCAGACAGCCAAGCTGCTGAAAAGACCCAATGAGGAAAATGAAGAATCTGCTGAAAAGGTTAAAGGCACAAAAAGAATAAAAGCCGAGGGGGAAAACACTGATGATGAAAAGAAATACCCCAAAAAGAAAGTGGTTCTCCTCTTGGCATACTCTGGAAAGGGATACTATGGCATGCAGGTACATACTGTAGCATACTATACATACATACATACATATACCATACATACTATAAGCATTTTATTTTCTTAAAACTTGCTAGATTGTAAATGTTTCTGTGTTTCAGAGAAATCCTGGAAACTCTCAGTTTAGGACGATTGAAGATGATCTGGTCACTGCACTTATTAAATCCGGTTGCATTCCGGAAAACCATGGCGAGGACATGAAGAAGATGTCTTTCCAAAGATGTGCCAGAACAGATAAGGTATGGGTCTGTGCAGGCAGCGCTGTTTTGTAAAGGGTGCTGATGTATTTTAACAAGCCACGATAAGAGTTGGCATGATTATGACTGGTATCTCATTGACGAGCTGTGTTGTTGTTTGCTTGAATTTGTCAAGGGTGTATCTGCAGCTGGTCAAGTGGTGTCTCTAAAGCTGCGGTTGATCGACGACATCGCTGGAAAAATCAATGAGCATCTGCCAACTCAGATCAGAGTGCTCGGTGAGACACTGGTCCTTGTTGTATTTGCTGAATTACATTTTTGAGAACAAGTCCAAGATGATGAATTCTTCATCTTACATTAATGTTGTTGCACATTGTTTCTCATAATCTGGCAAAGAGGAGGGAGTTTTAACATTAACCAATTAATTCTTCCTTTTGTCGCGACAGGTCTTAAACGGGTGACCCAGGGTTTCAATTCCAAAAACAACTGTGATGGTCGCACATACTCGTATATGATCCCAACAGTGGCCTTCTCCCCAAAAGACTATGATACCGGGAATATAGCAGCCTTTCGCCTTGAGCCAGAGACACTTCAGAGGGTCAACCGTCTGTTTGCGCTCTACAAAGGCACCCATAACTTCCATAACTTCACCTCTCAGAAGGCCCCACATGACCCCAGTGCCCGCCGCTACATCACAGAGATGTCTTGCGGAGAACCTTTCATCTGCAGCAACACTGAGTTTGCAGTGATCACTGTGCGAGGCCAGAGCTTTATGCTGCACCAAATCCGCAAGATGATAGGCCTGGTGATTGCAGTGATCAAAGGCTACGCGAAGGAGGAAGTGATGGAGCGCAGCTGGGGACAGGAGAAGGTGGATGTGCCCAAAGCTCCAGGGCTGGGGCTGGTCCTGGAAAGGGTTCACTTTGACCGGTACAACAAACGATTCGGAGGGGACGGGCTGCATGAGCGGCTGGAATGGGACCGCGAGGAGGAGCAGATCAAGGCCTTCAAAGAGGCTCACATCTACCCAACCATTGTTGAAACAGAGTGTCAGGAGGGCTCCATGGTCAGCTGGATGTCCACACTTCCTATCCATGACTTTGAAGCCACAGCAGGTGACACACGGGACACTAAGGACCAGAAACAGGTATCAGAACAGCAAATCCACCACATAAAGCAGCACAATACATTAAAGTGCACCAGTGTGAGATTATAAATAGATAATAGAGTAACAGCATTTATTTAAAACCCTGATGTTTGACATTAAAAATCCATTGTTATATTTTCTTACTCATTGTCTTTCTCCTTTCCCCCCACAGGACAATGCAGATGTAGGAAATGACTCTGATTAGGTCATCCTGCCTGCTGAAAGAAGAGACATTTTCTCCCTAAAGCGTTCTGTCTGTTTTGTTGGGATAAACTGTGTTTTTAGTGTATGTTTTTTCTTTCTCTCTTTCTTCTTCTTCTTTTTTTTAGTGGGATTAAACTTTGCTTCTCTTATAAAAATATTATTAAACAAACAGGATAATTAAAGCCTCTGTGTTCTTTATTATACTCTGAATGTGTCCTGTAACAAATGTAGATGTCTGCTGCCAACCTGCATCTCAGTATTAGTTGTCAGTAAAGCTGCTGAACTCTTTGTCTTTTATGCTGACCCTTAAGAATGAGTTTGGATTTTTTTCATGTCTACCTTAATATAATACTTACATACCTATATGTGCATGAAAAGAGTTACTGGTTGCTATAATCATTTCTCCTGTCCATACTGGTTGTAAAGCAATTGCACCATACCACAAGTCCACAATCTATAAAATCGCTTAGTTATCATTTTAGGCACACCAGCCGTTTTTGTACATGAAGGAGCATATTGCAAGTATTTCTAACCACTATGTCCTTTGTTGAAAATTATATTAGTGTCAGTAAGATCATCGACAAATTTACAGAAACCTTCAATAATGCTGATTAAACTGGAAATGGAATGGGAACATTTAAATCTTTTATTTGTAGGCCATTTATTGGCAAGTCAACATCAATATTAAAAGTGGACACTGTAGCTTTTGTATCAGATGTACAGTGGTGAATGCAAAGTTTACATGGGACAGATATAACAAGTAAACACTTCATCCTCCAGACACTGGGGGGCGCAACAACAATTGAGTGTTTAGGACTAACGCTGCATTCACAGACCTGTAGAAATACAGTGAATTAGCACTCAACGCTTAACTGATTGCTTTACTTCCACGGCAGTGAAAGATAATAAAAATACATATATGTATATGGAATTTACACCTTGATACCACAATAATTCTACAATCATATCTAGTTATGAGTTCACATTCATAACAAGTTTCTACGATATGTGCCCTCCACCATTTTTTTCGTATTCTTCGAATGTCACGTGAACGAAACATCACTCAGTAATCATGGCGCCGGCCAAAAAACGCAACGTGAGTTCGGCAAAAACAACAGAACAACGTGTAAAAAAAGCCAAAACTGACTTAAATAGCAAAGTCGCAGCTATACTTGAGAACAAAAAACATGCCAACGACGTTTTTGACACCATCGAGGCCCTTGAGGTAAATATACAGAACAAAGTTACACACAGCCGTTTGAGCACCTCAACTGTATACATGCTGGTAAGCTAGCAGGTTGTCTGCTGCTCTGGGTTATTAAGACAATACTGTGCATGTGTTTGCATTCTGTGTCCACTTCCAGTCAAAAAAAGAGAAGGATGTTATCAGTGCTATCGAGGCGTGCAGCAAGTTGTTCTGCACTTTGCTGGAGAGGAAAGAGCTGTTCATAGGAAAACTGCCTGAAGAAGAGGAGGCGTTGAGTGCTGGTGAGTGTAGACTGAGAGCCCTTTGTCATTAACTCTAGGTCTGAGGTGGATGTCAGCAAGTTTTACACCAGCACTGCTCTACCTACAACTCATGAGATTGATCCAGTGAAACTCGTGCTGAAAATGACTGGACATTTAAGTCCTGTCTGTCTTACACATTTCATGAATGTCATAAATGTCAGCCCTGATGGAATAACATATACTAAAGAGACTGCTTCTCCTCCCCTGGGTTTGACTTGGCTGTACATCAGACAAGAGCATGGTTACATCCTCTCACGAGGGTTGCAAATCATATTAGTCATTCTGTTTGACTGTTTGTGTGTTTTCTGCCTCAGGAGGGTATAGTGCTGAGGAGAAGTACCACCTGTTCATGCGACACCGTTACAACAGCTGTGTGGAGATGCTGCTTGAGCACCTCAGCCATGAATCTCACGGAGTCAAGGTGAGCGGACTGATGGCCTGAATGGACATGGTGCTCACAGACCCTCAGTTTGTCTTGTAGAGATATGTTGGAGCAGGTATTGTAGTATAGAGTCATGATTCTTGTTTCTTTTGTCACACGTTTACTTCAGACTAACAGAATTAAAGGGTCATGCAGATGAACAAGTTCTTTTTGACTTAAATTTATATCAAAGTGAGTTTAAGTAATTACACATGTGCAGACACATGGGTCTTTTCTTATACCTCTCACTAAGGCAGTGCAGACTTTTCGTGCACAAATGATTGGCAGGTATGATGAAGTACACTGGTATTACTACCAATGTCCTGGAGTAAGCATCCTCTTTAATAATAACACTTCTCTTTGGCCCTGTTAGAATCACTATTGTCTGCAAACTGGTTTATTATTATTGCTGAAAGCCATGGTAATAATTGTAGATGGTGAGAATCCAGTGTTATGGGGTAGATTTTTGGCTTTTATTTTGTCATGGCAGCAGCTCAGGTCCATTGATGCCAGTCAACATTTAGCTGTTAACTGTCTGATGTTGCATTTCAGTGTGCATGTGCATCATGATTCATTGTTAAATAACTGTCTGGATGTAGGAGAGTGCCCTCTGCTGTCTAATGAAGTTTGCTGCAGCACAAGGCCAGCATCCCCTGGAGGACCTGGACTGGAGTGAACATTACAGCTTCCCCAGGGAACTCATCGGGGTAGGGATTAATAATATTCTTCACCTTTTCTTTTATGTCACTTCAGTAATAAAAAGATGAGAAAATGTTCTTTTTTTACATTTTGAAAACATCAACCTTTTCATCATTTGTAGCACATGCACCTTCTGATATGTCTGTCATTTGTTATATCATGCTCAGGCAGTGGTGGACGGACTGCTGTCCAAAACCGCAGACAACTCCCTGCTGATCTCCAGATTCCAGGAGTTCCTTGAGATGGAGGATGTGCGCTATTACGTCATGAGCTCCATCCGGGAAAATGTGGGCCAAGTCATGGTCAAACACAAAGGGGTAGGAGAACTCTGTTTAGTGCTGAGCTCCCATGCTGTAGTGTGCTTGTTTAACACTTTCTTTGGTACAATTTAGGAACAATTTGTGAGTATTAACTCGCTGAATGCTGTTGGCTTGTGTTGTTCCTCTCAGGCAGTGGTGCCTGTATATCAGAACAATGTGTTCACCCTCATGTCCAACATCAGTGTGCCAAGCCAGGAGTCAGAGCTCACCAACTTTATGGTCAAACAGGGAGGTGAGACCTGCCTTTTGATATTGTCATTATGCCATAGTGTGAGTTTGTTCTAAAATCCTAAAATGCAGGATCGGATACATGAGTCTGTGCACTGATCCGATATTGTGTAATTTGTTATGCCCAAATGGGACCCTGCTACTTCCCTGCAGCGTCTGTGTACCTGTATACTGATTATGAGTCGCGAATATTAAATGGAAAGCAATTTGTGTAAGTTAAGTTCATGGACATCAGCTAACTTATAATTGTCTTTTATGTATCCATTGGGTGACACAGGAAATATGCAGGGTCAAAAGTACCAAAAATGAACTTTAAATGAAATAAAATGGCTGATTTCTTTTCCCAGAAATCAATTCCGCTTCACTGCTCCGTAACT
The DNA here is from genome assembly GCF_039877785.1 of Chaetodon trifascialis. NCBI lineage: Eukaryota > Metazoa > Chordata > Actinopteri > Chaetodontiformes > Chaetodontidae > Chaetodon > Chaetodon trifascialis. The sequence continues at coordinate 12,901,440 of NC_092075.1, forward strand.
GCAGCCAACACAGCAAGTCGTGCTGTGCTTCACTGGCGGCTGCAGTTTTAGAGTGGCAAAGAAGAATCGATTTCCAGTAGCGTAACGTTAGCCAGAGCTATGTCGTAATATTTTACACTGGAGAACAGCAACATGTACAGAATGCAAAGCTGCATTTTTATATGGTGACTTACTATTTAAAAATTTGAATGTGTTGTATTTTTCAGCCAAGCATGAGGACTGGAAAGCTGCCAGACTGAATGTAAGCTAAATATTTTTAATCAGACATCGACGTTTTCTGCTTGCAACTAAAATGCTTTCTGGGTACGACTTTAAACGTTCGACCTCATTCCAGGAGCACAGGCGTGCCTTTGAGAGGATGTGGCTGGGCTTTCTCAAGTATAAGGTATAAAAATCGTAATTGCATGATTATTGCACTGTCATGCATACATTTTATTTCATTCTTTTATGTTAGACAATTTTCTCCAGATAGAAAATGGTTGTATATTTGTGTATACCTGTGTCATGACATGCTACAAGTGTTGCTGTGGTCAGAGTACTTTGACTTCTTTAAACAGTTTTTCTACAGTCAGAATGTGTTGTTTGTACACACCTATGACACTGAGCAGTCATTGTGTCCCATTAATTTCTCATCTCTTTCTTGTAGTTGCCCAGCAACATGTACAAAAAGGTCCTGGTGATCCTGCATGACTCCATTCTGCCACACATGAGTAAACCCACACTGATGATTGACTTCCTGACTGCAGCCTATGAAGTTGGTTAGTTGTGACAGTGTTCACCGACTCCTTGAAAATAGCCATTTTTACATGTGGTCTCTTGGATATATTATTTCTCTTGGGTGATGCTTGTAATGATGATATGGCATTTTGTTGTGTGTTTGATGAACAGGTGGGGCTATCAGCCTGCTGGCCCTCAATGGCCTGTTCGTCCTCATTCATCAACACAACCTGTGAGTATCTCGTGAAAAAAAAATTAATTTGGACACTTTTCATCGTCACATTACATGACTAAAACATATTTTTGAATGACATAAATAGTGTATTGTATGTTGTTTGCGTTTTTACAGAGATTACCCTGATTTCTACAAGAAGCTGTATAATCTGCTTGAACCTTCTGTGTTCCACGTGAAGTACAGAGCACGCTTTTTCCACCTTGCTAACCTCTTCCTCAGCTCCAGGTGAGATCATGCTTCACTGAAAGTTTTTTTAAACCTTCAGTTTACACAGTATAGCTAATACTATTGGTTGCTGACCACTGATGAGCCTGACCGATCTAAATGGAGGTTTTACCGCAACAATAGTTGCTGTGGAAAATGTGTTTTTTTTTTTATTTAAAGCTGACTGTATCTGAAATCTTTAAAATGTTAAGTTACCTATTAATTTATTCAAGATAATGGTCATAAAAACTGAGAAAGTATACATGTGTTTGTGTTTACTTTCAGTCACTTGCCAGTGTACTTGGTGGCTGCATTTGCCAAACGCCTGGCTCGCTTGGCTCTCACAGCACCTGCCACGGCCCTCCTCATGGTGCTGCCCTTCATCTACAACCTGATCCGCCGCCACCCATCCTGCAGAGTCCTTATTCACAAGCCCAGCACAGAAGATGGTGAGTGCCAGCCATGCTTTTGTTCATGGTTGGAATTTCTCAACACGTAAGAATTTTACTGTGATGTATCCACAATCCAAGGAAGTATTTTTGGATATATTATGTAGATGTTTAATTCTGTTCATAATGACAGAGCCTCTGGAGGACCCGTATCTAATGGATGAAGAGGATCCCGCTCAGTGCCGTGCCTTAGAGAGCAGCTTGTGGGAGATTAAGGTGTGTACAGTTTGTGAGGGTTTTGCATTCACAAATGAATCATTCATGACGTGGGCTACAACTGAGCCATGGCTTGTGTCAGCTAAGGTTTTTGTCACGTCAACTGGAAAACGTAATGTAGCATTCAAGAGTCCAATTTTATGGAAGTATTCATTTTCATTTCAGGCTAACATTTTTTTCATCTTCTTTCCTGCAGACGCTGCAGAAGCATCACCATCCAGATGTGGCCAAAGCTGCTATGCTGATCAACACGTCCCTGCCAGAACAAGAGGACGACATCAGCGAGGTGCTGGAGATAACAACATATGAGGTGATGTGACACTTCTGATAATAATCTACTAATGCTACTGCTCATCTCACACTCATTGTCATCTGGGCAGCATGAATAATGTGTCCCATGTTCCCCAGCTGATGGAAAGAGATCTGAAGCAGTCTCAGATCAAGAGCATCCCACTGGAGTTTGAAACGGCAACACAGTTACTAAAAGGAGGCGGAGGTGTGTTAGGACAGCACTTCTGTCTGGATTAAAACAAGTGAACACAAGAAACTGCATTAATAGTGTGGTAGAAACTTCTGGGACCTGTTAATCTGTCAAGGTGAGTGTTTGCAGCAGTTTGGCCTGACTAAGAAGTGAGGAAAGACTTCTCTTCTGAAAAATGATCTGGACAACGATTTGAGACCAGTACCAATGACTGCAGCAGCAGCAGCAGCAACAACAACAACAACAACAACAACAACAACAACAACAACAACAACAACAACAACAACAACGCATTAGATCTGGAGCTGTGCTATTATGTTTTTGTTTTTTTTTAAATCTCCATAACCAATGATGTCTTGATGTAAGACTATCAATAAAAATCTTTTCTGAAGCTCATGGTGAATACGTCTCTGTTTGTATCAGGCACATTTTTGGGACCATTAAATGAAATCAGTTGCAGATGAATCAGATTTAATTGATTCAGAAGGTTTTACTTTGGAGTTTGAATGCTGGATGGCCAACATGATAAGTGATGATCACACAGCTCAACAGTGCGTAGAGCTGGTTTTCAGTGTCACCGCTACAGCATCAGTTAGCCATTTTTAGCTAAAAGCTCTACTAAACACAGCATATGCTACCTAAAGAACCACATTTTCTCAATATTGGATTTTTATGTATCAGGTGGCCAGAAAAAAGACCAAGCACACACAGATTTACTGTTAGCTTTCATTTCATGTGCAAGCAAACTTTTGCTAACAGGTTAGCCTAACCTTTGTAAGATGATAGCATGTCTGGGCTGGCTCTGTGTTGGGGAGTTTTTTTTGCCCCCAAGTAGCCACAAAAAATGTAAAGCAGCATTAAAGGTCCTGCATGACCACACAGATGTTTCAATAATGTTGACTATACTCGGGTTAAAGTTAGCCGAGCTTGGAATGACGCCAAACTCCAAGCGCTAATGGAAAGCAAAGTTCCCGCCAGATGCAACATGAACAGGAAAATCTGAGATAAGCTAATTATTATTAATTAGGCGAAGGTAAAACACCTGTGTGGATGGACTGTGAATGTGTTTTAATTTGTTACATGTCAAACTGTGTCTTCTGCACTATTAATTATGTGTTAGCTTAACCAAAAGTGTAACCAAAAGCGAACGTTCCAAGCCCTGAAGAGCGTTGACAGCGTACCTTTCGTGAGGCCATTTTCCCCCCCATTTTGTGATAACAGGTGAGAAGTTAGCCTTAAATGCTCTTTTCCATCTCCTGTTTGTGTTTCATCCTCTTGATGAGCGTGCCATATGGTCCCACAGCAGGCAGCCTTGGGTACAAGAGCACCATGAGAGAAAATTCTGAATCATAACTGACTTCAGTTTGAAAAGAGCAAAAGGGAGAAGCTGTCCTGAATGTGACGTGCTTGCAGATATGTGAAGGAGAAAAACATATTTGGACTAATCATTATGTAGTGCTATGACACACAGCATCCCAGCATTTTTTGCTTTTTGGTTTTAGAGTGTTAAGTTTTTAAGGCTTAATATTGAGGATTACAAGGCGGACACATGGCACCAGAGTTCGCCAAAACCAAAAAGATGAGAAGCCAGCAAGGCGGAAGATCACTGTGAAGAGGATGAAAGAGACCAAAGAGCATCACTGCAATTGGTAATAATCTTTCAGAGATATCCGTGGCAGTATACTGTAGTTTACTGAAGAATTTAGCACTAAATGCATTATGAGGATTTTTATGAACAATTAAGTGTGGCAGTTATTCAGGTGCAGCATTAGAAACACTCTTTCTTTGGTATTTTTTAAGCAATGCAAACTGACTTTTGACAAAGTTTTTGTCCAGTTGCTGAAATTCTTTCCCTGCAGATGAAGTGCATGCGCGAAAAGCTTTCGATGCATGCTGCGCTTGGACTCCAAAACCATTCACAACTATGTTTTAAAAGATATTTTGTAGGACAAACTTTTTTCTTTCCTTAAAACAATGCTCACGTGCAAGTTGTTTACTCTGAGTCAAGCTCAGATGACTACATGGCGTCTCAATAATAATACACTTCCTCAGAGAGAAATGACATACTCTGAAACAAAGTGGCAATATTGTGAAATCAATCACAGTAAAGGGATGATAGATGTATTAATAGGTAGACAGCAAATGAAAACCCCCATTCAGGCCTGGATAATGACGTAGGCACAGCTCTCTCCTCTCACTTTGGTAAGTCTGTGGGAGAGATGCTTTGCACTGCAGGTTGATGGAGGGCTTGGCAGGATGGTACATTCCTTCATAAATCTACAGGATTCCCGAGCTTTCTGTTTTTGTCGTTGTTGCTGTTTTTGTTGTTGTTGTTGTTGTTTTGTCTGTCCTCCTCCAGTCCCCTGCGAGGAAATAGAAGCTGTCCAAGGTGAGTCAGCACAGAGAAGCTGTTTGAGCATTTGGCTGAGGCTGTATGAGAGATGGAAAGAGTGAGCTGATAGATCCTACAGTTCTTTCCCCCCATTACCTCTGAGAAAAAGCAAGTACGAAAACACTTGTTTTTCTTCTTTTTCTATGAATTATTGTCACTTTATTGTTGTCAGTATTCAAAAAAGCAGTTTTTTTAGTATCTCTAAACAAAAACTGGTCTGTTTAATGTTTTTTTTTTTAAAATGTGAGCTTGCAGTTGTTCTTGTTTATTACCAAAAAGTGCATTAGTATAAAAACGGATGACTGAAATCAGCTGTTTGAGTATTTATTACGATGCAGCGGTGGAGTAAGATAAGTCAAATCTCCTGAGGTACAAGCAGCATTAACCTTCTTAACCTTCCATGTATCGCTGCATGGTAGTTACTGTGAATACGGTATTCCTGTGCATGAGTGTGTGCGTGTGTGTGTGTGTTTGCGCAAAGGTACTAAACAGGACAGCATAGATGGGGATTTAGTACTGACTAATAAAAGCTGATGTTTCTTCCACGCTCCCCCCGTCATTGTGTTGCTGTGATACAGTAATCCTCTCTTATGTAACTGAGTGAAGCCCTCTCTTGCTCTCTTACTGAGCACGCTCACACACATGCACATGGACAGACACATGTATACGTCAATCATAACAGTCAGCACCTACAAATGCATATAGACATACTGATGCGACAGTGTTAAATTTGAAATGTTTGCTGTCAGGGATTGATTGTATACTTAGAGTAACAAGCAAGTTGTGTGATTTTTATTGAAAGAAGATGAAGGAATTGAACAGTAAGTGCCAAGAAACTCTTTGCTGGATTTGTTAGTGCTGCGCGCATGCATTATGCGATGCGTCCTTTTCTGTGTTTGTGGTTTTTGTACGTGCAGTTGCACGTTTTTGTTTGCTACATTAAAGTTTGCTTCAAGGTCAACTAAGTTTGGGGAATATTTGTGATGATAACGGAAAATAAAACAATCATTTTCCTGGAAAAATCTTTTCTACACAAAACTTTACTTTTGTAAAGATTGTCCAACATGTACACTTTTGAACATTTTTTGCTTGAAATTACAGTGATTTGTACATTACAGCTTTCTTGGCGATGGATTTATTATGTGTCGTTATGAGTGGCAGTTAACTAAAATAAAAGTGCACATGATGATGAAAAAGAAACTTTAATGGAATATTACTCATGTAAACTCTCACATCACACAATTATCCATCTTGAATCTGAAATGTAGTGGAACTAAAGTCCTAACTAGAAACACTCAAATAAAAAAGGTACCTCGAACACTTGAGTTATACAAGTAATTACTTGTCAAAATACCAAGGTATTTCTTGTGAATACTGAGTGTACTTTTCCCATGTATACATATTCTTGCAGTACATTTATAATGCATCCATTCAGTTGTATGTCTTGGTTTTGTTTGTGTGTGTGCTTCAGTAAGCATATGCTTGTACGGAGGTGTGAGGAGAATGTGAGGTTTGAAGTGTGTAATCTCTGTTTGTGTGGCTTTTGCAGGTGATAATGCGGGATCACACATCCAGTGTTCATGTGGAGGAGCTGCTGAGGCAGTCTCAGATGGAGCTTCAGTGGATCCAGAGACAGCTGGCCATGATCACTGCCAGAAACATACGCCATCACCACCTGCACACCAAGGGCAAGGTACTGTGGTACCACATACTGTAGGCCTGTTACTACGACTGCTACTACAGCTATGATAAAACTTTTTTTTAGAAGAGTTCCCACTATGCCATGATAAGATTATCCTGATGCTAACATGAAACAGACCTCCTCTGTTGTTGGTCCACTCAAGAGGAAGAATTCATCTTTTTAATTTAACCACTCAAACTTTGACCAAATATTTAGTCCTGCATACATAGCAAAAAGTTCAAATGGCCACCTAATTGTTAGCGTTACCTAAGAATTTCAAATGTTTGCCTATTGTGAAGGTCAGTTTGCTGTATCTTCTGATCTGTGGAGCACAATTACAGAACAAGAGATCCATTTAAAGGGCCAGAGTGTAGGATTAGGGGCATGCAATATAATATTCTTATGTTTTTTAATTAGTGTATAATCACCTGAAAATGAGAAGAGTTGTGGTTTTGCTACCTTAGAATGAGCTCTTTATATCTCCAGAGGGAGTGGGTCCCCTTCCAAGGAGTCTGCCATGCTGCATCGGCATGTTCTACAGTAGCCCAGAATGGACAAACAGAACACTGCAGAGCCTTCGTAGGGCAGGATGAGGTGAGGGTTGGTCAGTCAGTTACAATCTGCAACCTCGCCACTAGATGCCACCAAATCCTACACACTGGTCCTTTAAGATTTGTCCAAACCAAACCACCGTGCAGCAAAATTATAATGCGACCTCAGCATCAACTTTTGCTCTCCAGCACGATCACCGTTGTTATTGCTGAATGTTGTTTAATCTCATTCCAGCTCCTTAACATTTGTAAGGTAGGGAGTTTGAGTGTTTGACCCCAAATCCTGTGTTTTCAATCATCTTTCACCTTATCCGACCTGCACAAATGCACAACTGTCTGCTGTTGTGTTTTTGGAGGTTTTGATGCTAGCTGGCATGTCATTGGCTGCCCAGCACCCAGAGTTTTATTCCTCTTTTATTGAAGGGAATGATAGATTGAAATGGGCTTTCTAACCTTGACTGTGTCAGACTTTTCATATCAAAACCATGACCATGCGCCCAACATAACGCCTCTTCGAGGTCCGGGGGTCCTCATTTGTCATGGCTGGTCGGAGTCTTTCTCATGTCAGAATTACCCAGTCCTGTGTCACGTTCACTGTCTTTTGTGTTTTTTTGTGTTGCCTTCATGCAAATTTCCTGCCTGCATCCATGCAGTGAGGAAGGAAGTCAGCGAACATGACTCCCGGCATCCCGTGCTAATTCATGACGTCTTCAAACTTTTGATTTCATTGCTTTGACTGAGAGACCTCTAGTGGCAGAAATTTCCAGCTGTGTTTTTAAAAATCCACCAAGTTCAGAAAGAGGCCGAGTCGGGACATGGCCCTGACGCAGCAGCTTGTATGAGTAACTAAATGACACATTGCCTTCACCTATTTGCACTTTTAAAGAGGTCATTGCATTTTTTTTTTTTGCCTAATCCAGTTTCCATCTGTCCCTGAACCCTGCTCTCACAGGGCTTCATGTGACGCCTGAAAACCAGTTCACTACGAGAGTGATGCGTCCACAGTGAGGATGGGAACAGACAGTGGGCAAGTGTTGCTAGGCAACAGAGTGGAACAGAGTGTACGCTCTGCTTTCTTCTCTCACTCACGCACACTTAGTGTCTCTTTCTGTCTGTCCTCTCTGTCCTGTGCCTCCATCCCAGTGTTAAAGCAGAGAACGGCTATCGACAGAATGCACCAAGGGCCTGCTGCTAATGTCGCCTGACTGCAAACCACCACACTGATTTAATTTGAGTCCCCTGATCGGGGATTATAGGAGGTGAAGAGAGCAAAAGGGACGAGGTCTGTCCAGGAACATGACAGTCTACATCTGATCTGTTGGTTACAAGTTACAAGTAGTAAGGAAGGAAGCACGAAGGACTGAACTGTAGCAAAAGATATATGAGATATATGTATCACTGAGGGATGTTTGGATCATTGCTATAAATCAAAGCTCTCAAGTCTCACGCATTGGGCGTGAGACACACGCATTTCAACCCGTTCACACACCACACCTTGTATTTCTCACGCAGAGAAATTACCAGGATAATGCCCACCAAGTTGTGCCGCTATTTTTTATCACAGTGGAACAGGTAGAGGAATTTGTGATGTGTTGGTCACGGATGAAACAGCTCCTGCCTGGGAGCTGGAGCGGAGCCGCTTTGTTTTTTTGCTCAACTTTTTTTCTGTTCAAGCCGCACGTGATTGGTCAACTACATGATACGTGGTGGCTTCTGAGTACTGAGCGGAAATGCCGAATTAAATCTTTTTATTTGCACAAATTTATGTGTCATTTATCAGATCAGACCCCCCCCCAACCCCCCCACGCCAAAATCTCACTCTGAACTCAGTTCAAAACTTGAGTGTCCTGATTTTAGTGCTTAGCAATGCTAACAATGCTAATGCTAAGAAAGTTAAGTATTTCAGAAGACTGATGTTTACAATAAAGTTTGTCTAAGTACTTTCTGGGAACTTTTCCATCAAAACTTATTCATAAAACCAATAATTAACATTTTGAAACATGCAACCAAGTGAATGACAAGACAATCACTTCCTATGAACAGAAGTACACATTTTAATCTTCAACAGAATAGTTTATTTCATTTTGTTTCACATGGATCCCATATAATAAGAATACAGCTGAATTATGGAGAGTCTTGGATTTTTTTCTCTGACTTATCATTATCATAAATACTAATATGAATACATCATACACAATAAACACAACACTATCTAAAGGCGCAGAGAGTACCACAAGACATTCACCACTAACAACAGAGTATATTTCATTTCAGCATATTTATAAGAGTATTGACATGCCAACGCACAGGCAGTGCATTGTGGGACTTGTAGTACTAGTGGTGCGTGCACTAGATCAGCGGGCCAGCTCTAATAATTAGACTATCATGCGGGACAAAGATAATTACTCAGCCTGTGATGGACTTATCCTGGCATTTGAGTTTGACATATGTGCTCTAGAACAAAGCATCACTAAAAACTGTTGCAACATTCTCTCAGCATTAAACTACAGACACAGAACACTCTGCACTGCTCTATTAAAAATGCTGTTCTTAACAATCATGAATGTATGTGTATTAAAGCAAGTATGAACAAACATCTTTTTTTTTTTTTTACACCAATAGGCACAGATCAGAGATCAGTACAATAGAATACATGCCTATTCAATACTCCTCTCCATCTTCCTCTCCAGTGCTATCAGTACCAACCTCCTTCACAGTCTCCTTGAAGAAGAGTTTTCCAGTCTTCACTGCAGTCGAAGCTGGATGGTTAACAAACATGCACACTGACTCAAATTGAAGATTTCTCATTAGCAATAAAATCACATTTGGTCCTGTATGTTGTCATGTGATGTATGTTTGTTGGTGTAGAGCAAATTGTCAAACTAAGTCTAGAGTTTCCTTATTGGATTACATGAAGTGAGCCAAGATTCACAATTCAGAAAGATTTTTAATTCTCTAAAAAGAAAAAGTTACATGAACAACTCTGAAGACATGAACAACTCTGATGCATTTCAGGAACTTTGTTAATACCAGAAAAAAAAGATGAAATAAACATTTTTGAACATATTTAACAACATGCAATTAAATCATATTTAACTGCTAAAGGAATGAATGTTGAACTTTTGAGCTTTGAGCTTTTGAGCTTTTTTAATACTCCTCTCCTTCTTCCTCTCCCTCGCACTCAAGGTAGTCGATTCCATCCTCCTCATAATCCTTCTCCAGAGCTGCCATATCCTCTCTGGTCTCAGAGAACTCTCCCTCCTCCATCCCCTCACCCACATACCAGTGAACAAAGGCACGCTTAGCGTACATCAGATCAAACTTGCGGTTAAGGCGAGCCCAGGCCTCAGCAATAGCAGTGGTGTTGCTAGTTGGTCTGGAACTCTGTCAGATCCATCTTGAGGACACCATCAAAACGAAGCGAAGCAGTCACAGAGGACACAACCTGACTGACCAGCCTGTTCAGGTTGGTGTAAGTGGGACGCTCGATGTCGAGGTTCTTGCAGCAGATATCATAGATGGCCTCGTTGTCCACCATGAAGGAGCAGTCACAGTGCTCCAGGGTGGAGTGGGTGGCAAGAACGGAGTTGTAGGGCTCCACCACGGCGATGGACACCTGTGGAGCTGGGTAGATGGAGAACTGCAGCTTGGACTTCTTGCCGTACTCCGCAGACAGACACTCCATCAGCAGGGAGGTGAAACCAGAGCCGGTGCCACCTCCGAAGCTGTGGTAAATCAAGAAGCCCTGAAGGCCAGTGCACTGGTCAGCCTGAGGACAGAGAGGGAGAGACAACGATCACACATCAGATACAGTTCTGTCTTTTCATCTCATATTCTGGAAAATCTGCTCTGACTGTACGCACCAGTTTGAGGATCCTGTCCACCACCAGGTCGATGATCTCTCTGCCGATGGTGTAGTGTCCACAGGCGTAGTTGTTGGCTGCATCCTCCTTCCCAGTGATCAGCTGGTCAGGGGGGAACGGCTTGCGGTAGGTCCCTGTGCACACCTCATCTAAGGAAATTACCATAAATTATAGGCGAGTTTGAATAACTGGGGGAAGAATAAAACATAGCAAATTAGCAACAATTATATTTTTTCTACAATTCATTTCGTTTCATTTTACCTGGGATTGTGCTTTCCAGCTTCAGTCTCACTGAAGAAGGTGTTGAAGGAATCACCTCCTCCTCCGAGGGTCTTGTTACTTAGTATCTGTCCGTCTGGCTTGATCCCATGTTCGTGACAAAAAAGCTCCCAGCATGCATTGCCAATCTGGACACCAGCCTGACCCACGTGGATGGAGATACACTCACGCTGGAGGAAAACAAAGACAATTTGTAACATTCAGCATTCATTTTTGACAGACATTTATTTCAACCATTTCTTATTACATGCTTCAGATTATACATCATATGTTTAGGTTAGCTCAAAATCTAAGATTATCATCATGACCAAGTCACCTGATACATGGTACATGTTTAATCTTATTTTGCGATATAATTAATGAAGATATATTTAAGGCAGAAAAAAATCTCATGAGGAAATCCTTAAACAAAATCTCTGGAGGAACTTAATTTCAATTACACATCAAGTGTTTGATGCAATGATTTTATTACAAACATCTGGTTGCAGTCAGGCCCTTTAAAAAGGTGGTAAGGCAGAGGAATATGACAAGGCTACTGATGTAACCCAACTGGGTATGTCAGTGTGTGCAGGAAACCCTACAAGTGTGACTTAAATTTAATTTATAGGTCAAACCTTTTCCATTAGAAAGAACACAACAAGAACTTAATGCGACTTTAACAGCAGAATAAAGCATAATCAAAGCAGACAGCACAGAGATGGACAAACAATATAAAGTCCATAATAGCTGCTGGCACAAGCACACACATTAAAGCAAAGAGAGCTGTATGGGTTTTACACACTGCATAGTGTGCACACAATGTTTTGTTGCTAGGCAACGGCATTTTTGGACATCCCTCTGTAGTTGTTGGACTCATCTGTCTGAACATCAATTTGAGTCATGTGCACCACCAAATCCTCAACAATGTGCTCCTGGTTCAAATCATTTGGAGTCCATGCTCAGTTTTTGTTATATCAAGTTCACTCAGCCTCTGTGTTCCAATATAACTTGTTCACTCAGGATACCACCAGGATAACGCCCACCAAGTTGCGCCACTATTTTTTTTTTTCTTTTTTAATAACAGTGGAACAGGTAGAGGAATTTGCGCGGATGCACACACCTGCACTAAGAAATGCTGAATAAAAAAAAAATATATTTTTTTTATTTGTACGAATTTATGTGTCATTTATCAAATCAGACCCCCATCCCCACCCCAACCCCCACCGCCAAAATCTCACTCTGAACTCAGTTCAAAACTTGAGAGCCTGGATAAATTGTTATCTTCTGTCTGTTAGGCAGTAAGACACAGAGGAGACAGGGATGCTTGACCGTTATCTGCACTGCTTGAGCAATGCTCATCTATGATGTAATTATTTACACACCACTGCTCAACAGATTTATTTAAATGAAAGCTGTTACGCATGTCTGTTTTTTTGGTGTGTGTTTGTTTTGCATGCGTGACGTCGTTGGTCATTCGAACAGGGCGTGCACGTGTCTGCGTACGAGCAAGACACAGTGAAAAAGAAGGGAGGGGGATTTTAAAGCGCAACTGGAGGAAGGAGCAGAGAGCGCGAGAGGAAGCGTTATCTGATTCAGGGGTGGGACTGTGCGTGTGTGTGCGTGTCTGTGCGCGAGCGCCAGGCCGCTGTAGCTGTTTTTGCTGTCACTGATAGGGTGAGACATCCAGCCTGTGACAGTGGCGCTCAGACCAGGCAAGCTATTAAAGCTGCAGATTGGAAACGCTCATTGCAAGCAAGCAAGCACACACACACACACACACACACACACACAGGCACTCATGCACCAGCACACACGTGCACACACACGGACGTGGCACCTCCACTTTCACTGCCAGCTTGTGACGGGAAGTGAGGAGAGTCATTTTGGGACAAAGGGGGTACTGCCTTTAAGGTAGGGACATTATCTGCATCAGCAAAAACATACATGTCTGCACTGTCCCACTCCCCTCTCTCAGACTGTTTGATACTGTGATGTCTTAATCTGAAAACACATAAATGACACACCGTATGCTGCTGCAGCTGCTGTGATTCGCAGATTTAATGCGTTCTGGGAAACATAAGAGAACGTGTATTCCCCGCAGGAGGAGCAGTGAATTATTTTTCTCCTGAGTAGTTGACTCTAGATTTATAGCAGTCTGTCTAAATCCCACTCCAAGTGAAACGCAGCCACAACACTTACACCGGACAAGAGTAGCTTGATAGGCTTGAAGAGACTTTTATTTTTATTTTTTGTATGGAATCTATTTAATGGTAGGTTTATAGTTGTCCATCCACGGCTGACTGCATCAGGCAGCACTGATGCAACTATTTCACTCACACACCAGATGGCGATATGACAATCTATTTAAATCACCCCCTGTCAAAATAAGATTACCTTGGGGTATCCTGGTGGCTCGGTTGGCTGAGCACACACCACTTAACCACAGTGCCCTTGGTTCAAGTCCAGCCACCACATGCTGCTGTCCTAATCCATTCTCCTGTGTCCCTCCACCCATAAGTCATCCAACAAAGCAGAACTGCCATAAAACCCCTAGAAAATGATGGTTTAATTAAGTGAACCATTGAAAGGATACACATATAGTATTTCTTGGTGTCATGATGAATTAAAAGCTATCTGTGGCTATTAATTATTGCAAAAGGGGAGGAAAGCCTGACTGTGCACGGCATAAAGTAGTAAAAAGCCCCTATTACATAATTATATGCTGTAACATCTTAATAGCTACCCACATTATCTGCCTTGCTTGGTAAAGAGTTACCCCAGCCTCCAGTTGTTCATCAGTTTTAAATGGATAATCCATTCACAGTGTACCCATGGTGTTGTTGACAGTGTTGTGCAGGTCAGACAATTCACAGAAATGACGTTCCACGTGTTTTCTTCCTGTTAGTGGGATTTTATTTTTTTGTTTCTGCTGCTGATGCTACTTTGATAGGAATGCACAATCTAGTCTTTGTATTTAGCTTTTTCCAGGAATCTGTCCATGAATTTGTCATTGAATCCCGGCTTGTGCAGCGTGCTGCACCTGCGTTCTTTTCTTTCTTTTGAATTAGAGTCTCAAGAAGCTTCGTGAAATGCATCGTAGCAGTTCAGGACTCCAACCTGTTGACTGGGGTTAAAGCCCCGCTGACATCAGGATTCTGCCCTGCTCCATAATTTTGACCTTTGTTTTGTGGTTGACACAAGAAGAATTTAGCATGCGAAGAGGTTAAAACATCGTATATTGTGTGTTACTGAACTCAGCAATGACACACGCAATCAAAATATCGAATCAGCAAGCTGAGCCAAGATCTATTCACTATTAAGTTTTGGAGAACATGCATCACTTTCTATAGCAGTTACCCAACTATTCCTGTCAATAGCTTTACTGAGCAACATGTGTTCAAATTTCCATTATCGTAGACTTCCTTTGAGTGCTGTATGCCCGCATTACTCGGTAGGACTGAGGGGGAATATGCTGTTGAGTAGAGATTACCTCAAACATTTTTCACATGGTGTCATTTGCATGCACTGGAAGGGCTTAGGAGTCAGTTTCCAAAAGAGACTGGCTTTGATATTTCCTAAATGTTTTCTCAGCCCTGTCTCCCCTCCAGTCAAAACTTCATTTATTGCTCATGTCATCATTTACCTGTGACCGACCCCTTTGGATGGACTCTTACTAACGGACACTAGTTGTATTCAACTGGACTGACAGAAATAAAAGAGGAAACAAGGCATTTTTTAAAAGTGCTTGGCCACACTGGGTACACTCAAGCACGTGGAAACAATCATCTTTTTTTGCTTTTTGTCTGTGCTTGTAGACATTATGATGAATATGAAAAGGAAGAGAACAATATTAAACGCATACACAAAGGAAAGTCTTTTGTTTGATGTTGAGAGTCTCAAGGTGACTGCTGCGGGGTCTTCTTGCTCCCATTCTTTCTGAGACTGCCTAATGTGCAGTTTTTCTAAACTAATGAATGCTTTGTTCCTATCTCATCCTACCACACATTCATCCTCTACAGTATTTATATTTTAAGGGACTTTGTCCTATCAGCAGCCATGTTCCACTGTTCCATAACATAATAACTGGATGAATGAATGCCAGATTTCGCCACTTGTGGTGCAGTGTCTTGCTCATTCACACTGAACTAAAAGGTTGGCACTCTGAAAGTGTGTGAGACACACCTTTGGGGGGGAATGAATGGCCCAGAATGTTTCTCTGCACTTTTCACCGTGTCCCTGTTTAATTCCTCCCCTCCTGGCTCACATTAAGCAGGAGATGTTGTCAGTAGTTCCCGTGGCCTCAGAGTGAACGAGTGCGTCATGGTTCCCGACTCTGACGCAGCTCCTGTCACAGCAGCTTTGGCAGCTCCCCTGGTACAAGGATGATGTCTCCCCAAGTGGATGGCACAACTGGGCCCTGTCCGACCCGGGACTAGTTGCTGTCACAGCCTCTGTTGTATGCATGATTGACTGATTTGGGGACTGAACTTATTATGTCTCTTATGTCTGCCATTATTTTTGCTCTGTTTGTCAACCAGATGCAATGATTCCTTTAAGAATTTTCTCATTTTGGATGGAATAAAATGATTTGAAACATGTGAGATGTGCAAAACCAGTGTTGTTGTCATCCAATATTTTGTTTTTCTCTGTTCTGACCACATGTCAGGTTATCAAAGTGATTACCTTATTTGATTTTAGTGCACATTCATTTTTTTTTCTTGTCTAAATGACTCATAAATCAGTTCTCACATGAATCTCCATATGGCCAAATATCTCACTCTAGATCAGCTGACTTAACGTGTTAGTCTGTCTGTCTGTCTGTTTGGACAACTCACAGTGCTGGTTGGCAGGTCTGTCTCTCTCTGTTCTTGGAAAGTCCACCATATTACACTGGTGGGTCTATCTGTAGGCTTGTCTGCTTGGCAGGTCTGCTGTATTAGCAGGTGGATCTGGCTGTCTTTCTGTCTGCTTGGCAGGTCCATCACACTGGCTTTGGTAGCTTTGGCTGTCCATGTAAACTGACATATTGCCTGCAACTTTGTTTTTAGTGTTTGTTTTGTGGGGGATGATAGTCTGGCGTGCAGTCAGGGGATCTGCTTGTTGTGTATGTGTGTGTGTGTGAGTTCTTTTGTGTGCCTGACAAGATACCAAACGCTCTGGTAACATGCTAATTGATATATCAGAATTATATAAACTGATATTAGAACCATCTGTTGGTTGGTCTGTCAGCGGTTACTACAAGGAAAGAGCGCTGGAAGAGAGCAGTCGGCTGACATTTTCACCTCTTCCTTAATTCTCCTCCAAATGGAAAAATGTGATTTCACTTTTGGAGAAAAAGCAGAGGTAGAAGGGGTGAGAAGAGAACAGCAAGCAGGCTTCAGATTAATGCAGTGCAGGTTTGTTTTGTCTAGCGTGGTAATGTTTTCCTTTTATAGCTGTGGTAATACTGGAGTGCCTGGGCTGGCTAAGTGTGCTTTCTCTGGAGGCAAATGGGAAAACTACACCCCATTTGGGATTTCAGATTGTAGCTCTCCAAAATGTTCCTATTTCATACATTTATATATTACTTAAAGTAGATAGACTGGAGCAGAGCATCAAATCCATTTTTAGAATTAACTTATGAGGAAGAGTTATTTCCTCTGACAAAAAACAGAGTGAAGAGCATGCCTACATCCTTGAGGGTGTTAAATTTCATGAGGCACAGGCAGAGTTTACATCCAGCTTCCTCCTTACCTCAGCCAAACAGCTCTATCATCTGGTGGCCTCAGAGTGATTGGAGATTTTGAAAAGTGCAAGATTGACAGCAGAGCAGTTCTGCTCCAAAACAAGACAACTGTGAACTTCATAAAGCGCCATCAAATTGTACAAATTGATGTGTGGTATGAAGGAAAACTAACGGAGCAATACAGGAGACTATTCACAGACCTCAAGAGAAGCTTCCAGTCTGCCTATTACAGATATGCAGCGTTATTTCCATGGTGGGTACAATCCCATCAAGAAAATTTCTAAGGAGAAAAACACCGACTGGCAAATCCTGCTGAGGCTCAAAACCTGTTGCAGTAGCAGCTTCATTTTCAGGCTTGGTAATCCTTTTCCTGTGACTGACCCCATGGGATGGAACTAAAGCCTGAGTGCATCACTGTAAGCAAGATTGACAGTAGCCCTATGTTCTTTTTTCATAACTTATATTAATCTTGTAATTTGTTTCCTCCAGAAGCATAATTTTTATTTTCTGTCTGTCGGCTGGTCCACCACTTTGGTCCAGACTGAATTAGCTACAGTTAGATGGATTGCCTTTGTAATATGGGACTGATATCCATGGTGCCCAGATGATGAATCCCGATGCTTTTTGTAATCCTCTGGCGTTTTCTCTTGTGCCACCAGCAGGTCTAAGTTTTTGCATTATCTTTAATTTAGCTAATTTTTCATTTTTGTTTATTTTTTGTTGCAGTTAAGGTATGAAGTTTCTTCCCAGCAAGCTACAGGACACTCAGTCTGCAATGTGCACCGCTTTCGACTGCTGGAGGAGAGAAACCGGGCTCTGAAGCTTGAGGTAGCCACGCTTCGCCAAGAGAAACAGCAGTACAGGAAACTGGTAAACTTCCCATTTCCACCACAACAATTTTCTCTTTTTTCTCACACAAACATGCAGCCACTCTGCACTGTTCACACACTCATTATTTGAGATGAATTCTCTGGAACTGAAACCATGAAGATGTTATTATTGCGGTACTTGTATGTATGTACACAATGTGTGTACACAGTGTTCTCGTCCCTGTTGCAGCTTTTATTTTTCAAGGACGCAGCTGTGTATACTGGGGTGACTCGCATGGCCCTGTGCACGTATACTCCTTCTGTTTGGTCTTTGGTTATGCAGACATGTTGGCGTGTGCAATGTGGTGTAAAATAGATGAGGAGGGGCATGTGGTTTAGTGTGTATGGTGCACGGGAGAGTGTGCAGGGTCATATATATTATTGTTTGAGCTGTATGTTCATGCATGCATTTGTGTATTTAGTGAATTTGTCCTTCGGAGGCCTCCCCCAGGTGGTCTCAGATGGCAAGGTGTGTGAGCCGTTGTCTTGGCAACAATCCCATTTGCAGGAGTGTGGACAGACTGTCACGGGGGATCTGGCAGAGCATAATGGCTGCTTCTGTTATAACCCTCAATGGCTTGGAATTAGTTTCAGTAAAATAGAGCGAAACCCGCACGCAACAGCGTGCGTTTCCAAACGTTTTATTGACAGTGTTTCAGTTGAGTGTAGCTTTCAGGCTAAAATCGTTTCCCACACCACTCATTTAGTTAGTGATTGAGAGCATATGTGCCTACTGCAGACAAAAAACAATAACAGTCTCCCATTTATTGCCTCCACATATGAAAATGAGATACAGGGCAAATGAACAGTTAACCCTGCCACTTCACTGAGAGAGCAATCGTATGTCAAACTTTCCCAGGAACCAATGGACACTCTCACGACTTAAGCTAAGAGCTCACCTGTAACACATCACAATGCTAACTTATTAGCATCATTTGCTTCTTTTAATCTGAGCATAATAACACATTTCTTTCTGAATAGTGAAATTTATGGCAGCTTGCCTGATGGGGGATTTTGTCCATCTTCACAGCCAAAACCTTGGCCTGTCTGTCATCATAGCTTACATGCAGTTTAAAGCAACTCAATAATGTTATGTAATTACGAGTGTGTTTGTGAGTGTGTTCATGTTTTGTACATGTATGGGTAGAAACTATTGGAAGTAGGCCAGCTGGCTGCCTGGCAGTCTTTTTGCTGTCACTGCTGAAGGCTACGCTATCACAGACTGCATCATGGTCATTCATGCAGAGACAGACTCAGCTATGGATCAGTCAGACTAAGAGAAGCTCAGTCATGACAGCGCCTCTGCTCTCGCATATTTGCTCATGCAGATATACTATGGGCTTACTCGACTTGTCTTGAAGATACAATATTAATATCTGGTACAAAACACACACACTTGCACACACCAGATCATTGATTAGCCAGTTAGTTCGCTCGTTGTGGTTTAAATGAATGACTTCACCAGTAAAGCATGCTTTCCTGGCTTTCAAGGCTCTTTAATGTCAGCTCTATTCTACACTATTACTGCATGCTGCATCAATTGTTGCTGTTAAAAAAACCATATATTTGGTCACATATTTGCAGCATTACATTGCAGCCTTCTTTCTCTGTTGCACGGGGTGATAATGGGTGCATGAAATTTAATTATTTCTAAATGCATCCAAATGGACTCGCAGCTGCAACCGTCCTCAAAGTTACAATGATAACATCAATGTTGTGCTTGTTTCCACTGCCTGCAACGGCCAGAAAAATAAGATATTGCCTATTGCTACAGGCATATTCTGGTTGATTGTACATGGTTATCATCTAAACAGAGACAGTGTGGCAGAGTGTCTGCTGGTGGCAGCCTCCCAAGAATTGTCACCGTAAGCGTGGTGAGACAGTTTGTATGCCTATGTTTTATTAGCAGCAGAGTCAAGTCGAGGGGCTAGTTGAGGGCTGGACTAAGGGCGACTCTGTTGACCTGCATCTTCGGGGAAAGAGTGACCGCACCCAGATCAGGGAAACTATTCCCCTGTTGTGTAGTTAGATAAGGCTGCCACATCAGGCAGTCAGCTAAATGCCTGAAATTCACCACGTTGCACTGCTATATGTAATCCTTGTTGTATTGTTGGGAATGTATTTTGCGAGGCACTTCAGCTTGACTCTCATATCTCCGTCTTTTCTTCCAATCCATTTGTTATTTTACAACCTAAATGGCAAGAAAAAAATACAGAGAAGGTGGACTGCCTCCTAGGAAAAAAAAATACAAAGAGCTTTAGACCGGTTGCCTGGAAATAATCTGTGATGGACAGTCGGAGAAAGGTACCTTAGGTGAGGAATGACCTTCTGTATGCTGTGTGTCTGCTGCTAAAAGGCCACAGCTGTCTCCCTGCTGGACACCATCCCTATGGCAACGATTGTGTACTGCTAGCAGCTGGCCCACTCAGATGATAGTCCTCATGATGATATGGGCTGTCCCGGTGTAAAGAGGAACGTCTAATCAATAATCCTTAATAGCCGTGTTATCTCGGCTGACCCAGTAATCTCCATTTTAACTCCCTCTAATCAAAGATGGACAGACAAACCAGAGGTAATAGTAGTCCAGTGTAAAGTAACACAAATCAGCTGGAGTAATAGTATCACCACCCACAGGATATTCAGAACATTCACATTGTTTTGACTCACAAGGCTGTTTGAACAACTGATATTAGACAGGGTGTGTTTAGGCTGAAGTTTCTATTCTTTTCTTAATTGGGTTTATCTCAGACTCTGTGCTTTCAGATGGCTCAAGCTCTCTCTCTATATAATTATATTATCCTCTTTTTTGGTTGTCCATTTCCCTTTCCATTCCTTGTCTCGTGACTTAAGTAAAACTACTGAGAGCTGAAGCGGTGCATGATAAGCTTTACCTTTTAGAAGAAGAATCGTACTCTATTCCCACAAGGGAAAACTCAAAGGACCGCTGGTTAGCTAGTCTAGTTAGCTTGTCGGCTTGACCTTTTGGTGACACAGTGAAGATGCTCCTAAGACAACTGTCAGTAAAACACTCAGTAAACCTTGCTAATCAACGTCTACATTTATTTCTTTGGCCTGTATTTAGTTTAGGTAAAATGTAAAAGATGACTTTCAGTAAAGCCCTATTTTTTTTCTTACAAAAACTCTTAAAACAGCACTGTCAAACCTACAGTTAACTGTGGTTTTGCCCATGCAGCCAGCAGTGAAAACATGCTAGCAGATTAGCTTGCTAACAGTAGAGCTTGCTCGGCTGCCCTCGCTGCTCACACAATCCTCGCCTTTCAAGTTGGAGCCTGTTTCCCATCTGGGAGCCTCTTTCCTGCTTTGAACTTGTATATTTCTCTCAGCTCCTTTTCTTCCCTCACATCTCTTCTGATATCGCACTTCTCACTCTCCCATAAATCCCTTATTCACTTGTCCTCTCGTCTATCTCCATCAGTCTTCTCTTCCCCCTGCTACTTCCTGTCCTAACCTCCTTAGTGCCCACACCCAGGCAGAGGGGTTGACTAAGGGCACTGGTGTGGCCTGTGCAGCTTCATGCCTGCTGTAATTTAAGCAGATCTGATGTATATTACAGAGGACCATGCCGACCCATAATCACATTTCAGACATTTTCTGAGAGGTTCATTCCAGACGCAAATTTTGAAGGAGTTATATTTTCTTCCTGGTTGTGAGTGGATCTTATTGAAATGATAGCACTGAGTTTTCCATGTTTATTCTTATACATCTTAAATTACTCAAGCATCCAAAATTACAGCCACAATCACAACCTGCTACAGTCTGATCCGCTGTAGTTTCTTTATGATCCTGAAAGGCTGAGAGCTGTTGTTTTACTACAACTTTACGATTCACTACCAAACAAATGGAGCTACTCATTATAACCTTGTTAAGTCAGTGTACGCAGATTTATAATTGTTCACAATGCACATAACCACAATTAATAATGTACCTCACAGTGCTGTTTCCTGGGCAACTACTGCTTTAATCCTTCTCTGAGTTGGAGCTGGCTATGGAAATCGAAGGAAAAAAAAAAAGGTGAATACTGGCAGAATTGGGTTCATTTGAGAGATACAGGCAGTTACATAAATGTGCAGCATTGATGTGATTTCATAGCATTTACTGACAGTGTCCGAAACAAATTTGCGGTCCATCTTGTGGGAGTACTGAATCATATTAGCCTTAAAAGTGGAGGGGGAAATAAATTCTGTTGCATCAGAAGGAAAATGTGCTAAAAATATGGCACTGTCAAAATGTAGGGCCCTCCTGGATTAATTGAAAATCCCCTTAACTGGATTAAATCATTTTAGGGGCTAACTGTGGTATACCCACACTCACTCTCGCACATACACATGCAGGGACACGCATGAGCCCCCACACATAAGCTGATGTCAATATGATATAATTACTCATTGTGACAAGGCAGTGTAGGCAGTGTGATAGCAAGTGTGTTCTGTGTTGTAGTTAAAGGCTAAAAGCTGTGAAACTGTGAGGATTAGAGTCGGAACAGACCGAAAATGGAATAATTGGTCGCATGGGGATCAGATTTACCCACGTCTTTGATACATGTAGAACTTAACACAAAAATGTGTTTGGGTTGTGCTTTCAGTCAACTTTACGCAAAAGCACCTCAATAAAATTGGGATATCCCTGCAGGGCCGCTATTACCTTACAAAAGTGGAGTAAAATTACAGAAGTGATGATAGGATGAAGCACTCATCCCCTGTAGCCTTGAAAGGTGGCTGTAAAATGTTTGTACCTCACAATGAAGAAAGACGACCGTTGCCAATTAGGATTCACAGCCGTTAGAATTGTCCACTACTTTGATTTATGACCAAATACCTGCAAAACTAATGACATTCTCATCAGCCTCAGCTGTACTTTGTCTAATTCAGCATGCTAACATGCTAAGCTAAGATCATGAACGCAGCAAACTTCACCTGCTAAATATCAGCATGCTAGCATTGTCATTGTAGATGTTAGCATGCTGATGTTCACATTTAGCTTAAGTAAAGCCTCACTGAGCTGCAAGCATGGCTGTAAACCCTTTTCATGTAGGTTATGGCTGTTTCTAAATAACGTCATATAGCATAAATCTGTAAAGGGTTCTAAATAGCTCATTCGAGTGCTGCTTGTTGCCTCTGCTGAAAAAGTTACACAATGGAATAAAAAGAATGTTTACTCATCAAATTGTGTACTGTGACTACTGCAATGCCACAAATATACAATAGTTTACATGCATCCAATTGGAATAGAATAGACTTTATTTACATGTCACTCCCCAGCTCTACATTATAAAGTGTATTAAATGTACAAGGAAACAACATCATACTCCAACTGCAGATGTATACTTTGTGGCATTATTTTTGAAGTAAATGAAGGTGCTGAGGACTACTTTAAAGGAGTTGTGAGACCCAAATTACTGTAAAATACACTTTAAGAGTTAACATTAACACACAATTATACACTATATAACATTATGTATATTATACAAATTCATCTTCTTTCAATAATCCGATGCCAGGCCTTTTCACAGTGATTAATACAAATCTTACCAGCTACAGCTATAGCCTGTTTATTATAGGATGGTGAAAGTGGCATCAATCATGACCCAGTTCAATTAGTGTCATGGCTTAAGACATGAATTGGGAAGCAGAGGAGAGGAGGGAGTGACTATCCGGCAGCAGCCAGCATCATGCAGGCTGCTGTCATTTCACTCAATTTGGCAGACAGGCAGGCAGGAGGGTCCAGACTGTGGTTGTACAGGGCAGCTTTCCAGTAAACCATCCTTATTTGTATCCCAGACTCCAAGATGTCTGCTCCCTATTGCCAATGATACCTCCTCTCCTAACAGTAGCTTCTGATGTAGCTGATGGTTGTAGCAGTGGAGCTGGCTGATTAATTCAACAGAGTGGATTTCTGCAGCTCGCTGCACACGCGTACAGCGCGAGAGAGAAAGGGGGAAATTGAGCAGAGGAAGAGGAAGAGAGAGAGAGAGAGAGCAGAAGAGAAAAGGAGAAAATGATGGAGGAAGGGTGTTAAGGAGGAGGGTCTTCGGGGGTGGGGAGAGAGTGAGAGGAAAGGGAGAATAGGAAAGAGAGAGTGTGTGGAGAGGGGGCGGAGGAAAGAGAGGAAGAGAGAGAGACACGCAGGCCCCGGAGCTGCTACTGATGCTGCTGCTGCTGCTGCTGCAGCCGTTTGACAATTCCCCACCCAGAGAGAGCAGGCAAGAAGGGAGGAGATCAGAACAAGGAAGGAAGAAGGAGTAAGCGGCACCTCAGTCAAGATGCTCCTGTGCTAGCCAACACACACGGTAAATACTAATCCTTTATCACCACTCTGCTCCCTCTTTACTGCTGCTGTTTGTCTCTGCATCATTGGCCCGAGAGTGTTTGTGTTTGATTTAGCTCTGCTGAGATCCTATATATAGTGCACAGGGTTAGCATAGCCAAGCA
Source organism: Chaetodon trifascialis (assembly GCF_039877785.1). NCBI lineage: Eukaryota > Metazoa > Chordata > Actinopteri > Chaetodontiformes > Chaetodontidae > Chaetodon > Chaetodon trifascialis. The sequence goes on from NC_092075.1 coordinate 12,925,530, forward strand.
GCTGGGGAAAACCTGTCTGTGCAGCTGCTGCAGGAGGAGACAGACGTCCATAGAGAAGTGAGAAAGGAGAGGAGGATCTGTACATTTTGTCTCCTCTGGGACTGGGAATGGGGAAAAAGCAACATCCAGCTCCTCTCCTTCTTGACTGTAGCAGAGCCACCTGTTTGGGGATGTGTGGGTGTGTGCTGTGTGTGTTGAGGGATGGGGAGGTGGGGTTTCCGTGTATGGGTCGAATGGTGTGTTTGTGGCTTGGAAAGGTTAGTATGTGCATGTGAGAATGGGTGTGTGTGTGCATGGATTTTTTTTACTGCACTGCCTTTTGACTGCTGTCAAATGATGGCTATAATATGCCCTCAGTACGTGTGCACATGCGAGTGTTATTTGTGAAACAGCATATGTAGACACATGTTCACATGATCACTTGGACACTGGGAGAGAGACAAACGTGTGGTGCTTTGTCAAACAAATTGATTTTGTGTGTGTGGGTGTGGGTGTGCATGTGTGTGAGCTTTGACGTTATCGGCCTCGGTAACTTGAGCCTTTCCTGGTTCCTGCCTGCTGAGGGGTTGCCAGGTGTTGGTGGTGAATATTAACCCACTCCTGGCTGATTGACACTGGCTTTCCACCAGTTTATTTACCCTCATGAGGCAAAGTCTCTTCCTGAAAGTGTTTGTGTGTACTCCATACACTCCCAGTTTTTTAGGTGCACCTACAGTAACTATGACTAATGCAGTTTAATACAACCACCCTTCAGTTCCTACCTGCATGTTCACTTTATGGCCCCTTTGGAAGCTGCAGTGCCTGTTGAATTGTATTGTGTTATACTAACAGGTGTCTCTAATATTTTGGCAGCCCAATTTATATCAATGAGGATAAAATAAATATTACACACCTTTTCCTTTTAGATAATAAATGCACCAATGTCACATGTTCAGTATCAAGCATCAGGCTTTTTTTTGGGTCCCTCCGTCCCTTGTTGCTGCCATGTTTTTATACTTGTTCCTAAACCATACTGTTGCTGCTTCTGCAAATGTAACACACATCTCTTCATGTGTAGGATTTTTCGTGGGAACACTTGTGTGTCAGCCAGGTGTTAAGAGCTGCAAAGCCTTACAGCCTGTAAAGAGCTTTGAGTACTGGGACCAGTGAAGATTTATTTTTGGTTTGGATTGAGTAAAAGCAAGTAAAACGTGTGTCTAAGGTTACACAACTAAAACAGCTGGCCAAGGCTGTGCTAAAGTTTTGGTCACTATTAGAAAACTTTTGCAGCAAAAGAAAACTTTGCTTGGAGACAGAGGAAAACTTCCTGTCTTGTCTCACTGCTCAGGTTTCATGCTCAGAGCATGTGTGAAATTTGGAGAGACGTCTCTTCAATGAGCAGAATGGAAGCTGTTGAAACAAGAGAGAAATCGAAGCTATCCATGTACAGCCAGCCGCTCAGCAATTGCTTCAGTGTCTCTGCTGGATGTGGATGTGTTACCATACATGCTTAAAACAAGAGCCTGTAGGTTAGAGTACACGTGGTTCATATGCCTACACCATGCATATGCTTGAATATATGGCTGTGTGGGCGGGTGACAGACCAAAGAAGAAATATGGCAGAGGAGAGAGAAAGAATCTGTGCTCTGACAGCTCTGTTCAAGTCTCTTTTTGCAGCATTTTGCTTCGTAAAAGTGGTGTAACTTTGTTTCTCTCACACTCTCCCTGTCTACCCTCTTTATCTCTCCCTTTCCCTTTTTTTTAACCACATGAATGTATAGACATCATGTAGTAGAACTGATGAAGAAAATCTTAAATACCCCCTAATCACACTCCCCTTGCACCATTCCTCCATTTCTTCTTGCACTTCTTCATCTCCATGCGGCAGACTGGTCGTCTGTGCCAGCTGACGTTCAGTTGGATGCCAGAGGGCGAGAAGGAGAGAGGGAGAAAAGAAGATAGGGGAAATGAAACTTGTGTTTTCAGTCTCATGGCTGATTTCCTTGCTCCTCTCCTGAGATTATCAGTGAGTCTGGCAGCCAAAAGGCAGCCTTCTTGACTAATCCAAATGTTCCTCAGGACATACAGGCAGTGCAATAGCAGCCTCACAGGGGTGTGGCAGCACGTATCGATAGACACATATGTGCACGAACATGTGGAGGCAGAGAGTGCACGAGCATGCCTTTGTGGACTTTACATGCACATAGACAATCACACATTTGCACCCTGGATTACATGCCTTCATATACACTCCCCCGCATTTTCATTGTATTATTAACAGAGGCTGTCCACGTGTGCTTACACTTGCTGTACTGGAAAGCTCCACCACATCATATCAAGTCGTTTCTGTGCTGTGTGTTGTACATGTGGGTATTATGTATATATTATGTATCGTAGTGTGCACAATCATGCGCTCCTTTGGTATACTATCTGTTCATTCATCTGCAGATTTAAATACCAAACAAATAAGACAGCTTTTGTTTGCAGTACTTACATCCAGACAATTCAAAGGGCATCAGATATGTTAGATGTGATACTTCATCGCTACTTTTTATCATGCTGACACTCCATACCTGAAAGAGAACAGTTTCTATAGCAACCCCATCATCCCCTCCCCTCACCCCCACCCGGGTTGTGTGTGTCTGTGTGCATGCGCATGTGTGTGTGTGTGTACACTCAAGCTGTGTAGCTCCAAAAGCGAACGCATGCCTGAATATGAGTGAGCGCTGTATTGATTGCGAGCATACACGCCATAACTGTTGATGTCATTTAGCCAATGGGGGAAAGCAGAGAGTGAAACAATAAAGGAACATTTCCTCTGCACATTTCCTGGCATCTTTTCAAGATACACAGAAGTTATATTAAAGGAAAGACACAGAGCACTGCAGAGGGAAAAAAGCGAAAAGGGGAGGGTGGGGCAAAGAAGCAAAGGGAGCGGAAGGAGAGAGGGAACATTGGTAGTAAAGAGCCGTCTGATAGATACAAATACAGTTTAAAAAATAATATCAGAGTAGTTATTGTAGTTACTGTGTCATGCAGGTGCTCCTTTTCAAATGATTCCCCATCTCATGAAATAAATTGGTGCAGATGGAGCAGTTGATTTTTGCTCAGTGTATATAAAACAGGTGTAGTTTTAAATTTTTCCAGACTGTCAGGCTGGACCACGGGTATTTCTTCTTCATCCACCATCTACATCAATTCAATATCAGTTAAGGACAAGTGTACAGAGTCCTCTGGATGACGTCATTAAAAGCCTCTGTGACCCTCAACCAAGTTATACGACGCTGTTGATAGTCTTGGCACATGTGTAGGACAGTGTAGCGGACCAAAGTGCCCTTTCAAACACGTCATCTCACCACAGAGCTGCCAGGCTAGGTGAGCCCTTTAGCAAAGGATCACGCTGATAAAAGGCCTGTTAATTCCACAGAACTAATTGTCTCCCACTGTCACCTGTGTGTTTTTTTTCTTCCTCCTCGGGCCCCTCTCGCTCTCGTGATCACACTTTTCTCTCACTCTCCTTTCCTCTAAATAACTTCTTGATTACGGTCTCTTACCTAAATTGCACCTGTCGTGTGCCCCTGTCTTTCTCAACATTTGCCCTCACTCAGCCGTTCCATTCTCCTCTCTTTCCTTCAGTCCCCAGGGGTTTGATGTCTGGAAGGGCTCGAATGCTTAAACATAAGACAGAGGCCTTTGGTGGACTGAACACCAAGGGCAATGAGATGGAGGGAAACAGGGAGAGGAGTGCACAATGTCAGACAGAGCAGTCTGTTTGGATACAGATGACATGACAGGACCCGTGCTCCTGTAACTGTCACCTATTGCTCTGTGCCACTGAGTCCCTCTCACTTGAGACCTTAAACTCGGTCACATGCATCTGCTGTGCAGTGCTACAGGAGCCATTATAGAATTCCCCATATTTGTATCACTGAAACACAAACAATAGATACAAATTAATTATTATATACAGTAAAATTACAGCTGGGAGAACCTTTATTAAGCCAAGACGATGTGAACCAGATGTACTGTTTCTCCTCCGTGAGTGTTTTTAAAATCCAGTGTTTTTTTTCCTAGTTTGTTTTTTTGAAGGGACACTCTCCAGACATCTGTGAGCTTGGCTAGATGTAAGTCAAAGAGAGATTAAAATGGTGCTTCGCATGTTTTGGTCAAAGGCTAGCGATCCGGTCATGGTAGCAATCACAGTTCCTTTTTTGTCCATGTTGCACTGGATCTGCTTTGCTCCACTCAAAAGAGGAACCATCTGGTAGACTGTGCACTATAATGTGGAGCAAAGAATAAGCAAACACATAAAGGAAGCAATGATTTATTTATATAGTACAAAAGTTACAAAGTGCTTCACAATGAAAGTATGTAGTGCAAGATATCAAAAAGGCATGATAGTAAGAAATGCAAGAGAAACACAATTGTTAAAATTCGTTGTTAAAATAGAAATAACATTAGATGGCAATACATTCGTTAAAAGAACGAAAGAACATGAGGGACTAATGTTGATCTACTGCGATACTGAGAGCGAAAACGTTTAGCAAATGCTCAATCTTCAGTTTATCCAGAGCTCTGGGAATATCCAGTAGACACTTGTTAGTCGACCTGACAGACTTTAAGTCAATTAAGAAATGTACTCTGGGACTTCAGAGCCTGATAAATAAAACAAAAAATATTATAATGAATTCCAAACTCTACTGGCCGCCAATGGAAACATGCCAGCACTTGCGTAATGTTCTCCCAGGACTTTGTCTGCGTTAGAAGATGGTCTGCAGCATTTTGAAGCATCTGCTGATGAGTATAAAATGCAGGTTTTGCTCTGTTTACCATTGCAGGAGTATCCTAGTTTGTCCTGATATGCCCTTTTGTAATGGGATATACATGCAGTACTGTAGGTGCTGTTTCACATTCTTATTTTTTTTAATGTACAGATCTAGATTGTAAACCCCCATTGATACCGGTTGTTGGGAAACCTCTGCTAAGGCTTTGTCAGTGTATTTCAAGCATACTGTACATTTTTGCAACTGTGCAATGGGGTCAGATGTAAATTATTTAGCACTTGTGCAGTATGTTTTGCTGCAGATTGGGGTCATGTGAGCGTGTATTTATAGGTATTGTGTGTGTGTGTGTGTGTGTGTGTGTGTGTGTGTGTGTGTGTGTGTGTGTGTGTGTGCCTGTATATACACATAAAGACACGTGTGAGAGGAAGTGTGTGCATCCCTTTCTGGGTGTTGATTTGCATGTGCTTGATTGTTTATGTGGAGGTTTGTGCATGTGTGTGTTTGTGGGTATGTGTGTGTGTGTGTGTGTGTGTGTGTGTGTGTGTGCACTTGTGTATTCTGAGCATGAAGGTCCATTCAAGCATTATGTGAGTACGAAGGCCCATCGAAGCACATGTAATCCCTAACCAGCTCTTGGGCTCCTCATTAGCATTACACTGATCTTCCTCAGAACTTATTTTCCAGCCCTCTGATATTCTCCGTGTGGCCTGAGGGAACAATAGGTCCTGTTCACATCAAATGTGTTATGTCATCAATGTGACTGGAAGCTTTGCTGCCCACGTCATGGGAGCCCTATTTCACTCTCACTGCCGGCTCCCACAGTATGTGCATACAGCACACACACACATCAATATGCATACTCCCATGTGCTAATATTCCCTGTGGGGCATGTGTATTCTGAAGAGAGGCCAGTGTTTTCTCTAGAGGGCCCCCCATATACAATACAGCTGGAGTACCTCTACATATCACGTATAGTTCACAGTCAAAGTTGATATGTGCGCAGAGGCTGCCTCTTTCTCTCTGACCCCATTCAGACCACTTTCAGATTGGAGTTAGATCCAGTTAGGATACGTTGCAGTTCACATCTGCAATCAAATGTCAAATTTGTAGCTGGGGAGTGCCACCGCCACCAACGCTGAAGGCCCCTTTACATACATTGGTCTGTCCCAGATGATGCTTCACAATAACGAAGAAAACACGGTCAAGCAAAAATGGAAATCTTAAATTGATTTGTCAGACAAGTCCAACGTCTGCCGATTTACAGCTTCACTGATCAAAAATTAAATGCCAAAATCCACCAGTTTCACAGCTGCTACAAGCCACATCTTCAAAGTAACCAATCAGAATATGACCTGAAATACACTTGTTAACTAGCCTAATGCTACTATACTGTTAAAAGCAGACATAAAAGTACACTATGGACAATCCTTGTTCGTCTTTTTGCTGTATTTTCAAAACACGAGAGTGGCACATTTACATTGCAGTGATACAGTTCACCAGGCATTCATTGCACCATCTGACGTGCCTCAAAACTCACATCATACAGTCTGACACAGATTGTGATAAAGACTGCATGAGACCCATCCTGCACCGTGTGACAAGCCCTGAACTTGTAAGATAGTTGTTATCACGCTATAGTCAATCGATGCCTTAAGGCGTCAACTAACAATGATGTCCATTATTGTTCAGTCTGTGATTAATCAGTTAACTGTTTAACCTGTAAAATGTCAGGAAATAGGAAGTTGCAAGTACCCAGTGTGACATCTTCAGAATTCTTTGTGGTGTACATTGTACAATGACAGAAAACAGTTGCAACTGATCCTAGTTTCATCTCTCTCTCCCTTGTTTCCTGTCACCTCTCCACTGTCTGTGTCTAACAAAGGTATGAAACTGAAGCACACTGCAGCACAGGTGCACATTTCTCCAAAGTGATTTGCAAGCACTGCTTATATGCTGATCACAAATGGTGACTGCCTCGCGTTTCACAGATGACTGTTTCTTGCAAATTGCAGATGAATGTGGAGTCCTACGGGCTTCCCACACGCTTTGATTTTAGTGAAAAATGTCATAATTAATGGGAAAGGAAATTGTTTCATGTTACAAATTTGGCCAAACTGGCCCCTGCTTGAGAAAATAGCTGTTTGGTAATTCACCTCGGGCGTGTGCCTACAACTCTGAGTTGTTTGACATGTGAACATCAGCTCTGCCTTGTTACTATATGCTCACATGCGACGCATACACAGGGACAAACATTACAGAAACGAAACAGAGCTCGCATGAGTAACAGGAGAGGCGACAGAGGAGGTCGAAAAGTGAGGTGAATGAAGATGTGTGTTCCATGGAGGAGAAGTTGATCTCTCCTGACGGTCGTGCCGGCCTCTCCCTGCCTCTTCCTCTGTCTTCTCTCCACCATAAAACTCTGGATTATCTCCTGCTCTGTGAGAGGCAGGCAGTGGAGTTCACATGCACGCACACACGCACACACGCACACACGCACACACGCACACACACGACAGGGTGGAGAGAGACGGGGGCGTTTAAACAAAACACTGGCTGTTTGATTTTTGCTCCAGAGAAGAGGTGAGCAAAAGTCTAAACTGCATATCTCAGAAGGATCTTTATTTGTGCACAGATTTCAATCCATGAACACTTTTTGATGGAATCTTAAAGATTTGCTTTCACTAAGCACAAAAGACTCACAGTGATTTCTTCCTTGTAAGATGATTTTGTATGTGCATAAGATATTCGCCGCCACATTGACCTGATGTGGAGCCTTTCGGACATTGTTAATATTAAACGTCTGTGACTGCGGAGGCTGGGTTTCCATTCAAGCTCCAGTTGATCCGCGTTATTAAATCTGCAGGAGTGAGTCACGTGTTTCATATTCAGACATTTTTTTCAAACCTTTATTTACATATCCACCACATCAACAGGGGGTTCCCTCAAATTATTAGCAGATTATACATCGTGAGAACTCACAGTTTTAACTTAATGGGGTGTGTATGTGTATTTGTAATGGAGGTAATTCTTGCCACATGAACCATTTTCAGGGATTTCGAATCCTTAGGTTTCAGATGAGAGCTCTGGAACACTGTGGATGCTCCGAGAGCTTAAGGCTAATGTATGCCAGGAGATGCTAGTTACGCAACTCATTCATGCTTGCATGCATGCACGCACACACATACAGACACACACACACTCCAACTCAAGCGTCACTGTATTGGCATTACCCACTGCCATCTGCGTCCACAGTTTACACTTATTTGAATGGCCTCATAGGTCGTGTGGCTGTGACACACGTGTGTTTGCTCGCACACGTACGTAAACACCTGCGTAGACATGCACACCACCGTCACAACGAGATTAGCCACACATTTATGTTTTATGAATGAGGCACCTGTAGAGACTGTGGCATAGGTTAGAAGAATGTCAGCAGATAATGAAACGCACACATAAAGGCTGTAGTCCACAATGGCACACATCACTAATACATGACTTAAAGGTTAAGTGAAAGTGCAGCTTCTATAAAGTGCTTGTTTAGGTCTCATGTTGTAAACCACAGGTAATGCACAGTATTAACAGCATTATAACCAGCTGATCTCAAAATACTCTTTAGACTTTCAACAGCCTGCCAAAGAAGCTGATGTTTGGCTGGAGATTAAGTGGGATTAAAGTTGCACATTCTCTTGTGGAAAAACACCTACGAGGCCCTTCAGAGGACAAACTCTCTGTTATATATATCATCTTTTATGCTGCAGTAAAGACCTTGCCAATGCTACACAATAAATCTCCAAAATGTCCCTCATTTTCATAACCAATTCCTTAAGTGGTGATGTACGGCGCCAGTGTAGAGCTGCCTTAAAAGGTAACCTCAACCTTGAAAGCGTGTCCTCTTTTGGATGCATTATGTTATTGTTAACTGGTTTGGGATCTACAGTAAATGATCATATTGGTGGTTTGGTATGTTTTAGTCCATTAACCGTTTTTTTTAGTACATGTAATACAACACAAAATTCCCCTTTCAGCCAATGATTGGTCTCGAAATATGCAGGTGATCCCTGTGAAAATATACTTGTGCAATGTGATGACAGCTACATGGTACCACAATCATTTTGGAAATGCCTCTTGAGTCAGCTGGTAGGAGTTTTGTGAAAGGTGACAGTCCCCACTCAAAACTACACAGTGAATGCATTTCGTTCCTCATTTGCAGGGTTGATTTTGTGGATGTTGTAAATCGTTTACATCCATGTTTTGTAGCTTGAAGCCTCTTCTTCGTTGCCTTTGCTGTTTGATATTTAAACTGAGTCATAGATTATGAAGTCCTTAGTTCAGCTTTCACACCACTGGCCCTGATCTCCGGGAGTTTAAAAGGCCCCAGTTTGGGGAGCTGTCCATGGTCCTGACTGCTTCAGACACGAGAACAGTGACTCTCAAACCTTCTCTGTCATGCCCATATCATATTCATTCAACTTTGTCTCACTCTATATTTTTCCCTTGGTCCTCAATGCCCCCCTGCAGTGGCTCTACGTCCCCCCAGAGGGGCCTGCCCCCAGTGTGAGAAGCACTGCATTAGATGATGTTGAACAGACAGCTGATGTTGCAGCAGCCATTAGTGGTGGGACAACAGTCATGACTCTGACTCCATTTGCCCATTCTCCAACCACATAAGTGTAGAACAATCTTTGAAACACAGCTGCTGGTATGCACACACATTAACTGCAGTCGTTCTGATAAACCACTCAGCACAACGTTTAGTGGCTGGCAGCGGGGGGAGTGATCTGTTTATGATATCACAATATTCTAATAAGATTGAAAAAATTTGATACAGCAGCGTGAAGCCCTTTGTTTGAGGATCCGTTTAAACAACCAGTCTGCACTGTGCATAATAACACTTATAGAGGAAAACAGTCATGATCTCTTCTTCCAGCTGTAGTTATGAACTCCAGTTTAAGTCTCACATGGAGATGCTGTTGGAAAAAAGTATTATGCTGTCAGACTGAATGCAGCAAAACTCAGCGTGTTGCCGAACGGATGATATTTCTGTATTTTCCACATACATCTTCACTTATTAAAGTTAACGGACACACTGCACGTCGTTTGTCTGTGACTTCACTGGTGCTCCCACTGACGACAGCAGCTGTTGTCAGTGTCTTTTCCACTCTGTTCCAAGTGGAACAAAGTGATCCCACTGTAACTTCTGATTAATGATGATCCCCCTGGGAGCTGATTGAGCAGTAGCAATCCTCAACCCACGAGAATCCCATTTCGAGTCAGCAGTAGCCATCATAGAACTCTCTGCACCCATGACTCCATCCTTCATCTATTCTCCATTATAACTTCTGCGTTATAACTGAAGCAGCTCCTGGGTTATTCTTGCTCCAATACTGTATTGCAGTATTCAACATTACCAGTATGATCCAAACCTGTATCTGTTAAGCAAGCAAATCCAAGATCCTGTTTGTGTAATTTCCTCTCAGCTTGCAGGAGGCAAGATTTGAATGTTGCAGTTAATAACCATTAACTGCTTTTTTATTCTTAAGTGGCACATCCACAATTCAAAAGCATTAACACATCCTTAAATACATTTAAAGCCTGCATCACTGTAAAATACAGCATGATGCGTGATTTAAAGCCCTTCCTGCTGAAAGCAGCCATGAGGACAGAACTAAATTTGCATTTGATTAAACAAAGCTGTGGTGTGCTCTGTAATGAAAGGAGAGAATTATTCCTCTTCATTCATGTTAAACTCAGTTTGGATCAGTGTGAATACATGTCAGGAGATCCCAGTAAACATGTCAAATTAAATGATTTTCAATTATGTTACATTACGATACAAAATAAATATTATATATATCAACTTTTATCTTTGTTGGCCAAATCAAAGCACCTTCCTGGTCTGGTTTGGACCAGAGCAAACAGAGTTCATATGACAGAAAACATTACACTGCAGATTTTTTGCAGACTTGCTGATGCAGTGACGCACAATAATAACCAGAAGCATTGCCTAAATCTAGTATGTCGTAATTGTGTTATTTATGGCACGGCTCGGCTCGGCCCCTTCCCTTCAACATGGCCGGATCATGATATTGTTTTGTTTGAGATAAGTGGTGAAGATTGTCTGCATTTCAGGCATTCTCCAACCAAAATGTACCTCTTGAGTATCAGACACCCTGGTGGCTGATCTTCAAGGGAAGAAAGCAAAATAGAGATTTCTCAAATCACTTGCGCAGCTTCCCCACAACACAACACACAGCACACAACCAAGTGAGCAGGTGCTGCTGCTGCTCTTCTGTCTGTTGTCTGATCTGTTCAGCTTTGTCAGCCCAACTAAGTAGACTCCAGTCAACATTTGTTCAGGCATCAGCTCCTCATCGTGAGCTTTGGTTTCCTTTCCTCAGTTTCCTCTCAAAGGCGACTTGATACATGAGCTGATACAGAAGGGCCCAGCGCTAACCTGTGTCATCATGCTTAAGATGATCAAAAAAACTTGTTGAGGGTTAACTAAAAATGTGTTTTTGAAGCAGAAATCTTCTAAGATGCAAAGATGACAGGACGAAACAAACACTGAAAGGACACTCTGTATGAAGACGTGGATGAAGGACACACAGAGGAAACAAACAATGTAATCAGGAATCAGTTCTCTTATTGTTTTATACTACATTATACCTACCACAACACAGGGTGCTAGAGAGAATTATAATATTACTGTACTATGGTAACAAAAGTAAAACTATTAAAATAAGATGCACATACAGCGAATGCATGATGAAGGTTGTGATTAGTCTTCAACTTTTAGCTACATGGTACATCGCTGTGTTCTGCCTTAAAAAGCAGACTCACTAATGTGTGATGTGCATTGTTTTGGGAAGTATGACTCATGATGTACTGTCTCTAAAAGTCTGTGATTCAACTTATTTCATGGTCTAGTGTTAAAAAGCAAACAAAAATCGCAATAAATTGAAATGTCAAATTGTAATGTTTTGGGGCGGGGCAGAATTGGGGTGGGAAAAAAAAATAAGGCAGGCAATCAGAAGAATGGGCCGTCAGAACAATGGCACGGCACCCACGGAGAGCAGAGCAGGTCTCAGGCCAGCAGCTAAATTAGTGGGTTTGGAGAGACACTGATAATCATGGTGGTGATGGAAGGGAAAGTGCATGCATCAGCTTGCGTGTGTGTGTGTGTGTGTGTGTGCACGTGGCGTGGGGGAGGCAGAGATAGATGGAGAGAAAAGACAGAAGAGGAAGGAAGAAAGAAGTTGTCAGAGTGAATTAGTCATTGGCGGTGTTGAGGTCTCTCCCTCCAGCCTGTCCATTTTTTCCGCACGCGCATATGGATCTCTAATTTCACACACACGCACAGATTCACACATACACACACGCGTGCCACACTTTCACTCACACGGATCTGCACAGATGTCCTTACAGCAGTGCTGCAAATCCACTGTTAAGTTATTTTGTCGTATGATAATGTCTAATTATCATATCCTTTATATATTTGAACCAGATTTCTCGGTTTATTTGTGCATATTGAAGGTTTCAAATTGGCACAGGAATGTGTGTGTGTGTGTTTGTGTGTGTGTATGTCCCTTGGCTTTACAGTATAGCACTGTGTTTACAAGATGTTACGGAGTGTTAAGCAGAGCTGTCTGTGTGATTCACTGGAGGTGAGAGAAGCAGACATCATTCCTGAGGCCCATAAAAAGCAGCCTTTAAAAGGTCACTCTGTTTTGTTTTTCTGGCTTACTTTTGTTATAAAACTCAACAAAACTTTGAACTTTCCTTTGCTGTTTTCCCATCTGTTCATCAATGTTCCCTTAAATTTCAACACAACCCATCTCCCCAGTTATCTTTGCATCCCTTCCAACCCTGACTGCTCTTCCTTATGGTTGCCAACTACAAGGCCATGTCCTGGGGTGTCGGCGCAGAGGACGGCTGCAGCTGACACCTTGCGATGTGCCGTGTCTCCGTAATTACCAGTCAAATGCAGGAGAACACGATCATTTCTGGCTCCCACAGCAGCTAGGTGTGGCTCAGTGCACTAACCGCTCTGTCGTCTGTGGCGATGTGCTGTGGCGACAGCGTTACACAATAAGAGCAGCAAGTGAACTCACTCACCAGTCTCTGTGTCTTCCTGTCCTTGTCTGTTCTCTATCTGTGTCTTGGTTTGATTGTGTCTTCCTCCGACAGGCCTGGCTGTCTCTCTGCCTGCACACAAAGAGATGGATGAACCTGGCTGGCCCCTCACTTTGTCTGTTTTTCTCCCTTCTCCTCTCGGCAAGGGTTTATTGAGTTCCTCGATTTGTACTGCTAAATTTGATCATAAACCTGAGCTGCACAGTCTTTTCTTGTGCAGAAGCTGGCATGCGAGGCTTGAGTGTATCATAGCAATCAGGCATAAGAGAGCATATTGTATGTGTGTATGTTAAATGAGACAGACAGCTGTGCTTTATAGAGCAAGAACGTGTCTTTTGGGAGTAAGATTGTGCGTCAGTCACTCAGAAATCGACATTTCTAGCCACTTTATTTTTAAGACAATTGAATTAAATCCTCTTTTGGAGACTATTAATCTGCTTAATTTATGTGGGGGCACAGATCAGTTTGACATGTTGAAACAAAACCATACTAGTCGTGAAGCCACCATTTGATCGTGCAATGAAAACAAACCCTGTTGCTTTTTGTTTTAAGACAAAGCTGAACAGAGAAAAGTCCTGACTGCTATTAAAAAAAATTACTGATCCAAGTATTATAGTCAGGACGCTGAGAATGACAATCAGCAGTATGAGCGCAGTGTGCTAGCATGAAGTGGTATTATGTGCCAGGATATGACCAGTCGCAGTGAAATCACTCTTGAAAGCTCAGAGCTGTGATAGGAGGAGAGCATTGCCCTAGTTTGAGTCTGGCGTAATTATGTAATGCTTGAGTACCTGCAGCGCCGGCGGCACGACAACTTCTGAATGTGAATCTGGGCAGCGGAGAGAGCGCAGACAGGAACTGCACACCTCTTTTTTAGTCCGTTTACGTGATATGCAACTTAATCTCATTTTGAGCTTGCTAGGCTTTACTGACATTATGCACTCATTTGCTTATTTTGCATTTGGCTGACACATTCAGCACTCGACTTCATCCGCTCATCTTATCATTTTATTTCCTGAACCTCTCCCCCTCAAACCTTTTCCCACTTCCCTTTCCTCTTTCCCATCATCCGTTCATCCCGGCTTCCTTCCTCTTCCTCTCTCTCTCTCTCTCTCTCTCTCTCTCTCTCTCTCTCTCTCCCCCGTGTCTTTCTTCCTGTGCCCACCCTCTCTTTTTCAGCTCTCCCCCTACATTCCTAATGCCACATACCAAATGGAGGGTGACAGTATGCAGCTGTGGGTTTTGTCCTCCAGACAGCATCTCAGAGAAAAGCTAAGCCCCCCACACACATGCATACAGACGGAGGGAGGGATTGGCGCTAACCTGAGCCTTTCATCTGCCACTGATGTAATAGTTTTAAGATGGAGTTACACCGTGTGTCTTACATACATCATGCAGTCAAGCAGAAAAAGTCTTTGCAATGAGGAAGGTAATATAACATAATGTAACAACACACTTAACTCTCTTTCCTTCCTTTGTTTATTCTTCAGAAAGCAAAGCTCCATGCTGCCTTGCAGGAAAAGAATCGTCTGAACCTTGAGCTGATCAACCATCACCTGAAGGCATCCAAGTATGAGCAGGTATGACATTCACACATGCGGTTTAAAGCATGTATTGCGAGGACACCCACATACACACACTGATGATCAATGGTCAACCAGGCCATGATGTATGGTAGATTCTATTGTATTTTACACTAGATGTGATATAGGGGCAACGTATCTCACACACAATCTCGTATAAATGGCCGTAACATCAGTCGAGTCGGAATCTGTGATCCATCTCTGCAGATCAATACACCTGCAGCCTCGCTATCATCATCACATATGTTATCACGTTTTGCCTCTTCAGCTTTATATTGCTTGTTCATGCGCAGGATTTTCCATCCTTGTGTCTTTACTGGCACAGTCAGCCAGAGTCTCCCACTCTCTCACTCGCACACAGGCCCAGACGGAGACAGTCTGTGATGGTAGGCGATTAGCTACTCTCGCGCTAATAGTGACTCTCACAGAGGGGGCAGATTTGACACGTGTCCAGGGACTCGGCTCGGAGCTTTTCCTCCACCGTGCCACGCAAAAAGATGCCATCTGTGCACCAACAAGGTGGGCACGGAGATGAAAAGGGTGTGGATTCCTGTCCCACCAGATATACAGTATGAATGAAGTGTGACTGGCATGTAAGAGTAAAGACAACATGTAGTGGACTGCGCATAGAAAGAGAATGAAGGAGTGAAAGCAGAAAAAGCAGAAGCTTGAGAGGAGGAGAAGGGAAACTAGAAAGCAGTGATATCGCTTGAGAAAGTGATAACAGAAAATAAATGATACTTTCACTAGAAATATTTGCCAACATTTAAGAGACTTAAATGAATTTATAATGACTCAGAATCATAGTATTTATTGTCAGGCTTGTGTTGGACTGTTCATGTTATTGTGTCCACCCCTATACAGAGTTACTAATGGTGAGTCAGGGCACTGTGTCTTAACCTTGACAGTGATGAAAACTTTGAAGAAATCTTTCAATATTAGAGAACATCTTCACACTGACTAAATTAAATGTGTTGTTTGTATTATAGTTAATTTAAAAATAATCCCAGTTATTACGCTGCTAGTCCCACATGATGACTCCGGAGCTTCTGACTCCAGCTCCGGTCATAAACAACATGAATTAACGAGCTTATCCATTGTGCGCTCATCTGTTATGTTAGTTAATGAGATGATTGGTGTGTGGCAGAGGGATGGCACTGCTCAATCCTGCGAGGCCACCTTTAGAGGAACCAGCTTAGCTCAAGGCCTCTGACTGATGAAGAAACGAGAGGCAGAACGCTCAAGTCAGCAGCTCTGTCTCATCAAGGCTAAATGGAAATGCTCTGATTAATTTCTCTTCAGACTGTGAACTCCAAATCAACCCTCCAGCCAAAAAAAGCCTCTATTCATAAATGTAGGTCTGCTGCATGAACAAACCTCATAAAAATTGCATGCTTGTTTTCGTCTTAAAAAAAACAACAAAACAAACAAAACATATTAATGGTTATGGTTTGAAAGTCTTCACTAAAACACGGGAGATTAAAGTGTGTTCCCTCACTTTGTTGTGTTTTTCTGTTTGCACTGACTTTTTTTACGGCCATATATATCTGTGATGGTAATAATCCTCTTAACGTCCTCCTGCCCTTTTTCATCTTTTCTCTTGTCCTTCCCTCCCCTGCATCTGGGCTCTTTCTGTTCACGTAGGTGCAATCAGACTATGAGCAGCTGAGACAGACCTTTGCTGTAGTGAGCCAGGAAAGAGACGTGGCCCAGCAGCAGAGGAGCCAACTCCAAGGCAAAGTGGAGAACCTGGAACAGGTTCTAAAGGTGAGACGTCTCTCATATCTGCTTGCGGCCGTCCCATCTTTCTCTTCTATCTTCGATTTCTGCCTCTTTCAGTATCTCCTCCCTCCACAATAATATGTTTTCATTTTGTGACTAATGCATACAAAACTCCATAACAACATCTTTTAATTTGGCCAAATCCTGTCCCTGACTTCTCATGAAGACCGCATTTACACCTGGCATTAAAACACGATCTATATCCAGAGATGTTGTTAGGTTTCAGGTAGGAATTGGACTCAATAGCAGACATGCAGACAGGGAGTAAGGGAAAAATAGGAAGTCAAAAAACAAAGGAAAAAGACACAGGCGATGAGACTCTGGGGATAAACGCTGGAGAACAAACACTTGATAGTAACTAAGACTTGTAACACTGGTGAATGGCCAACAACACCACTAAGCAGCTGAAACAATCTGGCAACGAGTCTTCAGCAGTCCACAGTCTTTATACTGTGCAGATTGTGACGAGTCCCAGCTGAGTAGGAGCCAGCTCCCAGCCACCTGGATGACCACGCCCAGCCTCTGCCAAGAAAGGAAACACAGGAAACACCCCCCCACACCTCTCCACGGCACACAATGAAAGTTCTTAGGTGCTGGCATCAGTCGGCTACACAACATACAGATATTTGTTTTTTGCTAACACAAAAATCAGGCTGTTAAAACATAGAACTGCATGAAAAATAAAAGCAATATGGGACGGAAATGGATTATATATAGTAAGAAATTAGTGTGTGCTGCACTCATCTGTGCAGCTGATCTGCTGTTAACAAGGCATGTCATTTATCTAGTCACAGAGTTGCCTACACTGCAACACTCCGGGACAAACTGACATCATGTTTTTCATACCAAGAAAGAAATTTAATGTTTTATATTTGCCGAGCTTAAAGGGGGGACGTATAATTACGATTTTTTTGTCGACAGCTTTTCGCAAAGTTTATGAAGTTTACAACAGTTCCCAAACTGTGATTTTTTAAGGGAGTCTTGGAGCTGATTTGCCGCCCCCTCAAATTACTCACATGCAGGTTTTGCTCCGGTGGACTCATATCTGATCTCAGTGAGGATAATGAGAATGCATTAAAAATCTTTTCTGTAGTGCTGTGGTAGTTTTAGTTGCCTGGCAAAGAGTGTGGAGTGAAAATGACCATGTGGCCAGCTCGGGATAATTTAATTATGCCAGAAAGCAATTTTGAGTATTGAGAGAGAACTCAGAAATCATGTCTACCTGAAGTCTTAGATTAGATGATCAAAGAAGGACCAAATTTCCTTTCTCTACCCACAGAAGAGAGATTTAATTATCTGCAGTCTTTTATCCTCTTTTTCCACTGATTCTGTACATGTCACCCAGCTTCCCTATCTTCACTCATTCCTCCCTTGTTCTCTTCAGTGGTTCTCTTTGACTCACACCATTCAGCAGATTTGTAGACTTTTGCAGAAACATGCCCATCTCCCATGTGTTTGATTGCTAAGAAAACTTTAGAAGGAAAGTGACGCAACTTGTTGAGGTGAAGCGTCGTCGGTTTCACGGAGAAGCTCTTTTTTTCATCGTGTTATGGTCTGCCAATAGTAATCAGACACAGTCTAACTGCGCCGTGAGAGGCGCTCTCATTACAAATCCTCGCCTTCTTGTATCTCCTATTGATTGTCTGTTTGTCAGGATATTTGAGAGAGAAATGTACCCATCTGAGAAAAACTGACCCACTCCCTAATACAGCAAAGACAGGTTTGTCACTTTCTCATTCTGTATTGATTATGAAGACAAAGAGACTATTTAGAGAAAATTACACGGGGCAGTGTGGGTGGAGAAAGCAGAGATGGAGTAAACACAACATGAAAAAACATGAAAAGGCTTTTTTAAAGGGTTCTTCAGTCAAAACTAATGAGATACAGCAACTGTCAGCCTTGGTTTTAAAGTTATATAATCTGGTTTGTTGTCACATTTCTGTGGGAGAATTAAGACACAAGTGAGCATTACCGCCTCTTATTCTGGGCGTTTCTATCTATCTATACAAGGAGTTGTCAAGGGCAACTTGGAGGAATGTGTAGTGGCTTAAAGTGGCCTGTTACAATTATAACTGAAGAGGGCAGCCCATCTGACTAACGGTGCCAGCAGCAGCTAATGTAGCCTCAAGCTGCTCGCCTCAAACAGAGATGAGCAACAGAGCTACAGAAGTCTGTTCAGATCACTTCTTTCTAACTCTGCACCTCTAGATTTTTTTAATTTTCAAACTTCAGCCCTAAGTGATGCTAACACAAGTGACAGAAGGCTTCATACAACTTTTTACATATATAGTGGTATTCTGCAGGACCTGTAAACACGAAAGGTTGGCAGTTTCAGGCCTGGAGCAGCAAGCTTGTGCCTGTTTCTGTTTCTGTTTCAACATGACATCACTGGGTGTTTGCTGAAAATGCAGGTGAGTTCATCAAGCCCTCCCCGAATGTGCAAGGGTTAAAAAAAATTGTTTTCACCAAGGCGCCAGTGACAGCCTCTCAGCCAGCCCAGTCTTCTGCAGCTTAGAGCTTCTTTCTGATTATGCAAAGCAGTGGCTGCCTGCTCAGGACACCTCAAAGCCACTCCGGGAGGTAAAGAGGCTTTTCTTTTTTTTCAAGGGAGAGCGAACACAGAGAGAAAATGATGAATGTCAGAGCTTTCTAAGCTGTCTTTTCTTTTTAAGCCTGCAGAAACATCTTATGGCCTCAACTCTGTTTCCGCAAGATGTGGCATCTGGTCGTGACTCAGTGGGTAGAAGCTATATAGTCATGACTCGGCTAATTGGGAAAGGCTAGATTTGGGATCAGCGTGGGTGACCATGTGTGACAACTTTGTCTGAGTCAGTTCAGAGTGTACAGTACATCACGTCTGAGAGATTTACTGTACATCACTACATACACACACACACACTATCTATCTATCTATCTATCTATCTATCTATCTATCTATCTATCTATCTATCTATCTATCTATCTATCTATCTATCTATCTATCTATCTATCTATCTATCTATACAATTTTGACTTTAAAGGAGTATTTCAACATTATGGGCTTATTTGCTTTCATTTCTATAGAGTAAATATGATGATACAGTCAGCAGATGATAGCTTTAGCTTAGCATAAATACTGGAAACAGGTGGGAACAGCTAGCCGAGCTCTGTCCGAACGTGACAAAATCCACTGACCAGCACATCTGAAGCTCATTAATTAACAGGTTATTGCTTGTTTGTTTCATCTGTAACGGTAATAACAAGACCAAGAAATGCACATAACCCCAAGCAAATCAACATGTTCATGGCATTAGTTTTTTTTTAAACAACATAATGTGAGTGAGCATCAGAGTAGTTTTTGGTACCTTTTCATCCTGCAACAATCCTCAGACACAGCCAAACTTTCTGTTTTCCCCTTGTTCCAATCTTTATGCTAAGCTAAGTTTGCTGGCGGTAGCTTTAAAGAGTGTTAGATTTTCTGATCCAATTCTCACCAAGAAAGCAAATAAGCAGGATGTCCCAAAAGGTCCAATTACTCCTTTAATTTGATTTCTTGCTTGACTCTGCAAGGCTTTGGTTGACATTTTAATTTGTTGTTTTGTTTACGATATTTCAAAAGTCCTGATATTACAAACTGCGTGCATTTTTTTCTGACAAACATCAAATACAGAGTTGCCTGCTGCTAATTGCCATTCAGGTGGATTGGGTTCAATTTCCTCAAAGGCTCGTTGCCTGTGTGGTAGCCAGCCCACTGCAGAGTACACTGTCCTTTCAGTGCCGGGGTTAGCAATGGCAATATTCGGCTAACTGTTCAGGTTTTCAAGCTGTGTTGAATCTGTCACCAACAGCAGAGAAAGATCGTGGCTGGCTATTTCTTTCGGGATGCAGTCAAGAATCATCTCAGAGTAACATCCTCCATTGTAACTACACCCTCTCCCTCTCTCTGATTCTCCCCAGCATATGCATGAAGCTGTAGAGCTGAAGCAGCAACTGCAGATAGAGCATGAGCAAGCCTTGGTGGCCCTTCACACCAAGCAGAAGGAGATCAATCAACTGCAAAAGGTATGGACATATGGACAAAGGCAAAATGAAACAAAAACATTTGAGACACTGAATGCTTAATTTTCTGTTGACAAACCCTCCTGGATCGCCGGTTTTGTGATGAGAGCGGCAAAGAACCGAAGCTCCTTGTTCAGCAGTTAATGTGTCCAGCTTGTGCTGAATCACTGCTACTGAATCACCGCTACTGTGTCAGAAAATATAAACACCTCAGAAGCCTGTCCAAAAATCAGCAGACTTTATTAGAAATGCTGTTTCAGCTTGCAACACCTTTCATGTTGTTTGATAGTGTGATGAAAAGCGCTCTGCCAAAAATGTTGCCTTTCTAGTTGTTGATAAATTTATACACCTTGTGAACATCTATCAGTGTGCAGACGTTACTGGTGCCTTTTTAGGTTGGGATATATTCTTCAAATATCCTCCAAAATGAAAACTTAACGTAAGCAACACAGAATTAAATTACACCTGCTGTGGGCCAAGTCTTGTCCAAATTTGTGCCTCAATTAATGCTTGCATATGTGAATTTTTACCTCATTGTGTCTTACATGCACTCAGTCACCCTACATAGATACCATACATCCAAACAGAGGCTAAGTAATTTGTACAATTACACAAACAGTTTTTTAATGTTAAAAACTGTTCTTTTGCTTCTGCTACCAGCCACTACTGAGACGCTAACACACCCCAAACGTAACAGTTCATCAGAGCTGTGCCATCAGGTGTAAGCATCTAGTACCAGTGCTGCGATCAACCAGTGAATCTCTGCCAGGGTATTGGCTTGACAGTATGTCAGCTGTGTGCTGTCCACTCCACCTCATGGACTGTGATCACAGTGTCAGCTGTCACTGTGTGTTTCTGTGTGTTGTCTGCACGCTCGGGTTCAAGCCGACCAACAGCATGAGGAAGCAGTGCACCTATTAGAGGTACAGGAGCAGGAACAAAAGACAGACCTTTCAGTGTTACCGTTCTCAAAAATCTGTTTGAAGCTGATGAAATGAACAAAAAAATCCTCAGGATGTTGTAGTATGGGGCGGCACGGAGGCGCAAGCAGGTAGTGCGCGTGCCTCACAGCAAGAAGACTGCCGGTTCGATCCCCGGGTCGGGCAGGGCCCCTCTGCGTGAAGTTTGCATGTTCCTCCCGTGCATGCGTGGGTTCTCTCCGGGCACCCTGGCTTCCTCCCACAGACCAAAAACATGCTCAGGTTAATTGGTGACTTAATTGTCTTTAGGTGTGAGTGTGAGCGTGGATGGTTGTTTGTCGATATATGTTGCCCTGCAGTCGGCTGGCGACCGGCTCAGGGTGTACCCCGCCTCTCGCCTACTGACAGCTGGGATAGGCTCCAGCCCCCCCAACCGTGAAAGGGATAGTCGGGGTATAGAAAATGGATGGACGGATGTTGTAGTATCAGATCGATGTACAATCAGGGGTCTGACAACGTTAACTGTTAACTTAAAACAATGCGTGTAATTCTAATCTAGTTAAAAGTTAACAAATTTCAGTTTGCTTAACCCTAATCCTTACTCTAACCCTAACCTTACCATAACCTTAACCCAAGGAAGGTGAGCCTCCACAATGTGATACACACACGCACACAAATATTATTTATTAGTCAAATATTCCTTTTTTCCTTTGATTCCATTGAGCCTGCACCACTCACATGGCTGTTTTCAATTACTCTGGCTGATTGCGCCTCAGCTGGGAATTGATCCCTCACTAAATCCTGCCCCCCTTACTTACTACGCCTGTCAAGCCCTCTGTTCTTTCACAGTGATAACGAAGGCAGATGTACCACTCAAAATGTTGAGGAATTTTTGAAACAGTGTGTGCTTGACTTCAGGTAGAGGCAGATCAAGACAGCTTTCTTTCTCTGTATTTACTTTCTGCCATTCACAGTGTTTAGTGTAAAATATGTACAATATGTAGCCTAGTGTGCCTGAACTTTCTCTGGCTTTTGCTTTTTTATGTATATTTTTATTCATATGTATTATTATTATATATTTTCTCTCACTTTTTCCTCTTTTCTTCTTCCTATGAAGCACTTTTTAATTTCTGTTTCAAAAAGTGCTCTATTAAAGCTAACAATCATACAAAGCCATGAGGTGCATTTTATAGCTTTGAAAATTACAGCCATGTGGCACTACACCTGTCAGTAATGGTGCAAGATGATGGTGATTCATAAGTGTCTAAAATTTCAATTTGCTGCTTACTGTAGGGTGAACTATTGAGCGTCCATTATATACACAATTCTAATAAGAATGATGAAGGTGGGAACAGGTGCAGCGGCATTAAAAAGACATTAAAGTGGTGTCAATCAAGCACAGTAACACACATCCACATGGCCCGGACAAGAGGTCTAATCAGGCCCAATAAATGAAAACACCTGTGTGGGTGGACGATGAGTGTGTGGGCTTTTCTGTTGCGCAAGATGAGGCAAACCTTAACATGAGCGTGAGCAGAACCTGTTGGATAAACTCAGACTTACACCTTTGACAGGTGCCTTCTGTCATATTTGTGGATCCTCTTTTAATGCAAGCTCCCCAAGGAACTTAATTTGTCCTGAATGTCAGTGAAATGTATACTGTAGGAACATCGTCAGGGCGCTGGCCAGTGCCCTTTGCCCTGAAGCAGATGGTGGGGCATAAATTATGGCTTGAAATTTGAATTCCGCAGTGAATACACTCACTTTTTCTTGCCCAGAAGTAGTTGTGAACAAACGCTGTAATATCATGTAGGTTATTTAATACTCCACCCCATTTTGTGACTCATACATGGGAGAGTTTAAAGCAAACAGCAGCTCAGCTTCTATGTTTGCAGTTATATTACCGCCTAGTTTTTTCTCCTCCTGTAGATTTTCTGTACTGTTGTTGTGCAAAATATTACAAACTTTTCTATCACAATCCTTGCACACCCACACATCCCATTAATCCCATTAATCCTGCGCCCCGGGCTGACCTTGAATACTTTTGTAAATTTCCCTATGATCAAATCAGTGACCTGCTGTGCGTCATCACAGTCTTTAAGATGCTTGTCACCGGTTCATCTTCTCAAAATTATTTTCTCATTTCACTCTAAATCCTTTTGTCACGACAGTAGGGTGTAGACTCCTTTCAGCGTAGTTCAAGTGAGGTCATGTTATTATCCATCTCAAGCACTTTAATGCGATTTTACTGAGGAAGCAGCCCGAGTTTGGCTCCGAAAAACATCAGCAGTTTGGTTGGAGAAATGGAAACTCCGCTGTCAAGGAGTTACCTCTCTTCTAGCACATCCATTGAATCAATTTATAGTCCTCTTCACTGGCCTGTTTCTCTGCATTAATGGACAAACACACACTTCAACAGAAAGAAAAACACAGCTCTGCTGTTTGTAGGGTCAAACAACCAAACAAGTGTCTGTATTCTGTTTTCTGTGACACCACAGTCCTCAGTCATTTTGTGCTTGTCAGGCTTTTTCACTTCTTTTAAGTTGCTTTACGTAAATTTGTACCACTTTCCTATATTTATCTGCACTGATAAATATGTTGTTTCACATGTTTTCCTTTGCATCAGTTACAGTGGCATGTGTTGGTGTCTGGGTCTGTCTTCAATGTGCTTTTTCTTTACATTTTTCTTCTGTCTTTGCTTTTTTCTGTTTCCCTCTTTTTTGTCTGAACAGAACAATAAGGACAGAATGTTTCAGGTATTTACTCCCTCATTAGTTTCATCTCCTTTCAGTCAAATATGTGAATTTTCAGCAAATCACTAAAGCTTTCAAAGCCTTTCGTGGGAATTTTGTGCAAATTGAGAATCCATATGTGCACTGGATGAGATTGAGAACTGCTGTACTCACTGTACACCCCATCCATCTTCCTTGACTTCCTCTGATATGATATCTGTGATATGATGTCTTTAATGTCTACACTGTAACTTTTATAATCCTCTTGGCAGTACTCCAGTGTTGTTATCAGAGTTTAGCAGTCTTATATGTCAGCTGCAGCAGTGCAGATGACTCTACACTTCCATGTGCTTTGATTGGGCTGCAGTGATTTTAATATAACATGCTGCTATAAGCTAAAAAGGCTCTTGAGGGATCCTCGTCTAATTGGTTCTGTGGTTGATCAGCATTAATATATGAAACGTTGGCTGTTCTTCAGAGATCTCTTATCTGAACATTACATGTGATGAAGTGCACTCCAGGCTTTGTGTGATCCCTCATGATTGGCTCTTTACCTCCTGCTCTCTCCTTTTATTTCACTCCCTCCTCTTGGCCATTACCACCCTCTCTGCTCTCTTTGTTGTCTATCAAAGGTCAAGGTTCGTGACCTGGAGCAGAAATGCAGGTCACAGAGTGAACACTACCACCAGCTGTCCAAAGAGCTGCTGAACTTCCGTTTGCAATCAGATACTGTGGACATCCTTAAGATTAACCCCACCTCCACATCCCAGATCCCCCTCTTGCCGGCGAAGAAACTCTCACAAGTCATCGTTGGATTTGAGGCCCAGCCAGAGACAGGTGGGTCAGTGGTCTCGGCTCATGAGCAAAAACTAGCTTCAGGAGGAGCAACACAAAATCCGTAAACTAGCCTCTAGTGATGTCACTTGAGTGGTGCCTGGAGACTACAAGTTTAAAAAAGTTTTAAAAAGGTGGTGTTTGGGAGTTAGAACTGTTGTGGCGAGCAGCTCGAGGCTTTATCTGCTGCTACTGACACAACACACCCAAATCTCTGACTGAACTAGCAGTTGTTGAGATGCATTATGGGTAATGTAGGCTCCAGGTTTTGACAAGAAAGAAGAATGCGTGGAATAAAACTAACTTAGAGCAATGCAATGCTAAATCTGCTCTATTAATACAAATAAAATGTTACTATTAGGATTTATGTATGAGGGTTTGCCCATTCTAAAAAATGTATTCACTTCAGACACTCTAGATAAAAGCATCCACCTAATTACATGTGATCAAAAGGCTTATGAATGAAATGAGAGTGAGAGTGATCTAATCCCCAGACAGCTCACATAACAGCTGGATCAGCTCACTCCTGACCAGCGCTAGACACCATTAATGGCAATATTGGTTATTCATGATCAATATCTATCCTAATTGATCACAGGCCTGATGTATGACATGAGTGTGGTTTAACACGTTGGTATTCTAATGAGACATAGTGCAACCTGCAGAGCCAGCAGATAGAGCCATATCAGCAATGCAGATTTATACAATCTGGCACAGACCAAAGGTCTTTGAAGTGCTGGAAATCCTGTTTTATCTTTGTCTTCACTTGAAACAGAGGCAGGACTCACTTATGCTTTTGTGCTAATGCGTAATATCAAACCACAAGAACTCACTGATACAGTGGATCCATGTTGTTGGCTTACTTTAATTTCCTCAAGGAATTCAGCTGTTTGCACTCGTACACTGCAGTTTTATATTTTGTACTTCCTGCATTTTCATTCAAGTGTGTTTTTTCCCCCCACGAGGACCTGAGCGCTATTTAAGGACAAATGCATTGCAGATGTGAGGTGTTGATGGGGGTGGAATAGACTTTGCCATGAAGAGTGTTTGCTGCAACTCGCTTCAACAGGAGATCAATAGCTGTGCAATGAGCAGCAAATGGGTGCAGAAGGAATGACACTTGCTCTTTATTTGCTATGGAAATCAATGTCTCCCAGGCGATGAGAGCGCGGCAAACACGCCGCTACTGATCTCCCAGTTCTTGCCCTGCACACCACAGACTGGAGACAGAGAAAAGCCAGAGCTGCCGTCTGTCAAATCCAGCACCGTGACAACGGACCGCCCCAGCAGCCCTCGACAGCTGACCCCCTCAGAGGTGGGTCTCAGTGACACTAAATTTCATCACATTAACGCATGTTTAACCTCTCTGACAGCAAGATAGTTTGAAGTTTTCTCAGTTCTTAACATTAGATATATAGTCACATATTTAATTAGCTTGTATTTTATGTTAATGTGAATGAACATATTTCTCTGGTTCTGTTGTTAATCTACAGATGGAGGATGAGGCCAGCCCATCACCCAGGTCCAAGCCTCGCTACACAGGCCAGGTCCGCCTTTGCACTGCCCGTTACAGGTGAATGAGATTCAGGAGTCTGTCTATTTCATCGGACCTAAACTTTTAAGCATAAAAGCTTCTTCATTTCCAATATAATGAAAACTGAAAGTGCACATTTCTCCTGTCAGTTACAACCCTTATGATGGACCAAATGAGCACCCTGAAGCAGAACTCCCCCTTGTGGCTGGAAAGTATCTGTACGTGTATGGAAACATGGACGATGATGGATTCTATGAAGGTGAGCCTCAGAGATGACATGCAAACATAATATCAGCATTCATTTTCAGATCTGAAAAAAACACATTGCAGTCTAAACATCAAAGGTTACAGCGCAGCGGGAGGCGTCCTTTGTTGCTTTTCAAGTCTGAGTCCTCGTCTGCTGCCGTTGCAGAGAATGCTTGACAGTCAAAACAAGCGTGTGCATCATCACGTATTTATTATCTCACAGTGAGAGAAAATGCCAAGAAATGTGTGTCAGCACACAGTTAGAGTATTCCCCAGTGAATTTGTTCTATTCCTACACAGTATTGTGTTTGCCATCTTAATCCCCTCAATATCGTTTTAAAATGACCCTGTTTGGGAAGCACTGACTGCTGTAACACATATACAGTACCATACATACAGCTGTTGCATATGTACAATCACATGTATTACAGATGTACTTTGTACCCTTCCAAGACACTTGACAGTAAGTAATAATAGTAATAATAATTTATATAGCACCTTCCAAAACAGTTTTACACAGTAAAATGAACAATAAAAGTAAATGACGTCCAAGATGTAAGATAAATAATAATTGTAACAAATAACATATAATAAAAAAAAAGCCACAAGATTAAAGATGACAGATGATTGTGCCCCTGTTGAAGTTTTTTCAGTTTAAGTTCCCACAGCATTTTTATAGCTAACAAAAGTGGTATGACTGGCCTTTGTATGAGTGTTTGGAAGAGTTTATTAGTCACTTTAAAGTTTTATTTTTTCCTCAATCATTTTGGCTGCACCTGTATGTAAGTACACTATGCATCAGTGCGGCAGTGTCACCAAGAAAACTTCCTGTAGACGGTTTTTAAGTGTGATTGGAGTGATTCTCTCTCTAAAATTAAGAGGGCCTCTTCGTCAGAGGCAACCCCAATCCCCCTAGCTAACAATGCTGCAGACAATGCAGCCCACTACAGACAGTAGTAATCAGCTGCAGTGATTCATCAGCTGTGGGCGGTGAGATTGCATGGCATCGTGGAGGAGTCTTGTGTTTACCACGCAGGCGGGAGATTCAGGCCTCAGACCAAGCTGTTGTCAAGATGGGACCTTGGTCCCTTTAAGCTTGATGACTAATCCGGTGGGGCTCACTTAATCATCAGCACACATAAACACCACACACACTCACCCGCACACAAATATGCAGACACACACAGATGGTCTTAAGGTCTTCCAGGCCTCTGTGGAAAAAGGGATTGAAGGACAAGATGATAGGGAGCTTTTTTTTTTTTTTTAACATAAACTTCTTTGCCTTTGGGAAAAAAACTACAGTGCAAATCTAAGCTGTTTTTTTTTTTCCTGCATTGACCGCAGCATCTACATGCTCAGGGGTGTTCCTGGAAATGTTCAGAAGCAGTGAACTACAGTTCAAGTTCTTCGAAATGTTGAAAAGGAGTGTTTTCTCAGTTCTGTGTTTACTGGAGAGAGTATAGGCGATAGCATCAGAGAGCCAGTGGTAAATGTTACATCTTAGGGAATAAGACAGACTGTGTGTTTACATATCTCCCACCTCACTCACTGACTCATTCCCACCCTGCAGGAAAAATAGTTCTCACTGATGATTGTGTATTCAAGTTACAGCTCTCGTCTTTGTCTTGTAAGGAGCCATTAGTGAAGCCTAATTTCAACATTTCAGGAGGCATCACAGTGGGACTGTTGTGTTTTGGTGAAGAGTAGGATTGTCATGGTGGTTGGCATTAGGCTTTTTGTTCATCAGCATGAACATGAGAATGAGGCACAAAGTTGACTCATTCATCTTCTGCACCTGCCTCTCTCCTTCTTTCTGTCACAGGGGAGCTGCTGGATGGCCAGCGAGGACTTGTTCCTTCCAACTTCGTGGAGTTTGTCCAGGACAAGGAAAAACCAGCGATTCAGTCGGGGGAGGGAGGGGAAGACCTGGGCCCGCTGGATCATACAACCCTGGCTTTGACAGCAGTAGATGGAGGTGCCTGCCAGGATGGCCTCCTGGGCTCAGCTAATGCCTTGGTTCCCTGTAGCAATGGGACAGGGGGGCCCCTGGACCCTGAGGACCTGGCTGAAGACGTTGTGCCTTACCCCCGAAAGATCTCCTTGATCAAACAGCTGGCACGGAGCGTCATTGTGGCCTGGGAGCCTCCATTAGTGCCTTTGGGCTGGGGGAGCATTTCTGGCTATAACGTATTAGTAGATGGGGAGCTTCGTGCCAGTATCGTGTACGGTGGCCGGACCAAGTGTTTGCTGGAGAAGCTGGACCTGGACGGCTGCGTTCATCGCGTGTCGGTGCAGACCGTCACCGACCGGGGCTTGTCGGACGAGCTGCGCTGCACCGTGCTGGTGGGAGCCAACGTGGTGGTGGCGCCGTGCGGCCTGCGAGTGGATGACATCCAGCGTGACACTGCCGAGCTCTCCTGGTTGCCTAGCAACAGTAACTATGGTCACACGGTGTTCTTGGATGGGGTAGAGCATGCAGTGGTAAAGCCGGGAAGGTACAGATTACGCTTCCTCAACCTGAAGCCCCTCACGGTGTACAAAGTGACGGTGGTGGCGCAGCCGCACCAGGTGCCATGGCAGCTGCCACTGGAGCAGAGAGAGAGGAAAGAAGCTGGTGTGGAGTTCTGCACTCAGGCTGCAGGTCAGCGAAGATCATTTCTATGCTTAGAGATACTGTATCTGTAATGTATGTATAGATCCACAGCAGACATTGTCAGTAGTTTTTTATGTTTGCTTCATGCATGGTCTAAACAATCTTGTAGTCAGTATAAAGGACAGATGGAGATGACAGACTGCTACTATTACTACTGTTTGTTTCAGTTTACTGTAAGCCAGCTCTAATGTGAAAGATACTGACACATCATTTTTGAGGTTATTGTACTGTGCTTTAGAAGAGTACGGTCCAGCATTGCCTTACCCTGTCATTGTTGTGTATTGTATTTTGTCTAGGTCCAACACCATATTGCAGAACAGGTCAGAATGAAGCATCAGTCCTGGGCTGGGTTTCCCATATATCTGAACATTAAATGAGTTTCTTCGATTGAAAAGCAGTGGGCAACCATGACATTAGCGCTATGATACTTTGGAAAGAGGCCTATAGTCATGAAACTGAGAATGACTATGACATATTGTAAAATATGTGCAATTAATGAAGTAACCTGGGCAAAATGGCATTTTTTTTTTAACGATTCAGAGATTGGAAAGCATTTTTTTTCCAAACAATGTTGCCATTCATGTGTCTTAAAAAAATGTAAACATTTTGTTTTTTGAAACCAAATTCAAATGCAGTTTTGCCCAAGGTTGCTTACTGCACTGAGCACATCATTAATTAGAGAACAGCCACGCATCACAAGATATGATCAGTTATTATTCTGATGAGTCATTTCCTCAGCCTATAGCCTAGCCTGTAGTAACCAGTGCTATATAAAGCAGTGCCACTCCACTGCTCACTGAAATTACCATTTTGTGTGAGTGTGCATTTGCTTCTGTTTGAATGCAGTTGTGCATGTTTTATCCAGTGATCCCAGAGAGTGGAAGACAAAGGAGGGCTGCAGTTAGTCCCTCTGGATTGTGTCCTGCATGCAGAGACAACAGTGTTGTCAGGAGGCCCACATTGTTTTTTTTCCTTCATTTATTCTCCTCTCATAAAAAGTAGCATGAGCTTATGACACAGTGGTAGACCAGAGGAATATAGACTGATAATATTTGACAAAAACACAACTACACTAAGAGGACTTCATTCACAACTCATCATCCTTGGTTAGCCAATGTTAGTGTCGTACTTTATGCAGGGCAAATTATAAATGAACCCAGTTTGTTGTGTCCCGAATCCTCCCACCACCTCACCCCCTCTCTTGTATGTGGGCATTTCTGTGCATGGTTGTGTGTGTGCCGATTTGTGCATTTGACAAATACTTCACACCCTTTCCACTTGTTTGTATATTAATGATTTGAAATGATGATTTTTTTCCCAATCTTTCCTTACACCTGTCCTCTCACCTCCCAGGACCTCCTATGCCTCCCCAGGATGTACAGGTGCTCTGTGGGCAGGCTCCAGGGGTATTACAGGTCCACTGGAAGCCCCCCATCCTCTCTCCCACGGGCACCTCTAACGGGGCAAATGTCGTCGGTTACGCAGTCTGCACTAAAGGCCAGAGGGTGAGTGATACTTATTTAAGCTCATTCTGTTGAGAGATATGGTGAGTGATGGTGGGTTAGAGGCATCACTCATGATCAGAGGGAAAATAAGGGTCTTTGCACAGCACTGAGGGAAAGGTTTGTGCGATCCATATTTCAAAGGTAAACATGCAGTACAGAGATAATGAGATGTTTAATCAAATTCAATCCAGTTGAAGCATGAGAATGTACATCAGAGGTGGGATGATAATAGCCTTTGTTGTCAAGCATTGTGTCGTCTGTTCCGTCCGTGCACACAGCAGTGCCACCTGCCTGTGATTCGTGTTCAGTGCAACACTCTCAGTGTGGGACCTGTGAATGTTGTGGAAAGGTCTCTCGCTCCCTCTGGTGGAGACTGCCAGAGCAGATCAGCACAATGTTCAATTGATTTGACAGCTCGATGTTTTCTGCCTTATTGTCTGCTTCACATACCAGAGCAAAAGTGAGCAATGTGAGAGAGTGCTGGTCAGAACAAAGAGGGTATTAACCATCAAACCATTTTCCTTTTTCAGTCTTACCAGCAGTGAGGCTGAAAATGACAATGATGACACTGATGTTGTTTCACTTGTTTTTAGCCTCTGTTGATGCTACATTTCATTTTCTCTTTTTAAATCCAGATAGCTGAAGTGTTGTACCCAATGGCAGACTATGTTACTGTTGAGCTGACAAGGATTCAGTGCCTGGAGGCCAGGGAAGTCATCGTCCGGACACTGTCAGTACAGGGAGAATCCCAGGACTCCCAGGTCGCCGTCATTCCAAACAACCTGCTCGTGCCTCTACCTGCGCTTCCCCTGCCACCGCCGATGCACCCCCATGCAGGCCCCCCTCCACACCCCCACCCTCAACCCCACCTCCAATCCCCTCACCCTCCTCATGCCACACCCCAACTTCCTGGTCCCCCCCAGTCACATGGACAGCCACTCCCACCCCATCCTCAGCACCCCCAACCACACCCCAGACTTCCCCATCCTGGTGGACCACCGCAGCCCCAGCTGCGACCCTCACACCCTCAGCCCCTACATCTCCAGCCCCGCCCACCCCACCAAGGTCCCAGGCCCCAGCACCAACTGCCTCTGCTCCCCCACCCCCAACACCACCCTATACCTCAGAGACCAGTATGTGCCAGAGACCTGGATGCCAAAGAGCACGTGGCCCACCACGGGGGAGCCGTTCCACCTGGCCAGCCTGGCTGGGACCCCACACGCTCGCCCTCTTCCCAGCCTCCAATGCCCATGAAAGGCCACACCCTCGAGGCCCCTCCCCCTCCGAATCCACGCTCCCCTTCCCCCCAGAGGATTCTCCCGCAGCCCCGCGGCACGCTTATCCCAGACACAGTGGCCAAAGCCATCGCCCGAGAGGCAGCACAGAGGGTGGCAGCAGAAAGTGGCAAGGTGAGATGAAAAGGAATCCAGTTGAAAGGAATCACACACTCACAAGAGAGATAAAGTCAGAGCATGACAAACTGTAAATTAAATAAGAGTTCAAAACACCTGTACATGAAAGGCTGCAAATGAAAGGTATGTAGTGATGTGTAGTGTACACTCTATCTATCTATCTATCTATCTATCTATCTATCTATCTATCTATCTATCTATCTATCTATCTATCTATCTATCTATCTATCTATCTATCTATCTATCTATCTATCTATCTATCTATCTATCAAGATCAAGTTATCATCAAAATACTGCAAAATACAACAATGAAGTACCACTGTTACCCCCTGTCTGTGTTACCCACTTTCCCCACTCCTCATACATGTTTTCAGGGGGACAGGAGGCAGGACAGATACGGAGAGCAGGGTCATTCATTTCACCAGCATCACTCTGATGAGGAAGATGAGGATGAGGAAGGCTTTGCACGTGGCCGCCGGAGAGGACCCTCCGTTGACGAGTTCCTCAGAGGCTCAGAACTGGGGAGGCCGGTAAGAACAACATGATAAGCGATGGATCTTTTGCCTCCTTTTGAACTTCAGCCCCGGTGTGTTATCCTATAGAAAACCTCTCACGTGTGCGTATGTTTGGACGTGTGCGTGCATGCATGTCTGGGTGATCGCATGCATACACTCCCTTTGCCCGTGTCTCCGTGCGTGTTCCACTGCGTGTGTTCACCCATCCATGTGCGTTTGGTGTGTGCATGTATGTATGTATGTGGACTTAAACAACTGCGTCTTGTGTGTTTGTGTTTTTGTGTGTGTGTGACTGCCAAAAGCCTCACTATAGTCACAATGAAGATTATCACAGCGAAAGCAGCCGGGGCTCTGACCTGTCTGACATCATGGAAGAGGATGAGGAGGAGCTGTACTCTGAGATGCAGCTGGAAGAGGGACGCCGACGCAACTCGCACAACACACCCAAGGTGCAGTTCTTTGCACTTATATTCTAAACCCGAGAGTCATAACCACCCAAATTTATCATTATTTAGTGAACTGCACAGGCACAGATGCTTCAACTGAGACTGCTGCCTTGATTTGCATTTGATATGTGTTGTTAGTGCGTGTGCTGAGTTTAATTCAAATTTAGAGAAAATGAGAGGAAAAATATGAACGCTTCAGCACCACGGAGAGAAACAGAGAGAGACACGCTGGGTTTGAATGCTTTCAGGCAGCTGGAGCGACATCTTCATCATTATCCAGCTTGGACCAAGGTTTCTGATAGTAGTTAGCAAAGCTTGCTATTTTAATGTCATATTGCTTTCCTTTTCATTTCCACTTTTTTTTCTTTTTTTTCTTAGCTATGTGATGCGAGTAGATGGTTAGCAGCAGCCTGAGGTGTACGGTGCAGGCTATTAGTAGCATCGGAGGCCAGAGATCCTGGCATGTTTTGGCATTTAGGAGAGAAACGAAGATAGGCTGGGTTTGAATGTGTTCAGCACCTTGGAGAGAGACACTGAACGGTTTAGTGCTGTGAAGGGAGACAGCACAGGATCATAGACAGTGTTAACTGATACTTTTTTTTTTTTAACAGTAGTATGCAATCAGTATTTGCTTAATCTCGGATTGTTAAAATATCCTGTGGGCTTGTGTGTGTTTGAGTGTGTGTCTATGCGTCTGTGTTTCAGTGTGCCTGCCTGTAAATGCTGCATGATTTTGTTTACATACAATTTGTACGCGTACGTCGATGTGCGTTCTTCTCACACAGCTGCTTGCGAGTGCATCCACGTGCCTGTCAGCCGCTCGTGAATGTTTAATGTTTGCGAATGTTTTTTCTGTGTTTGCGTGCATTTCAGACAAACACTCCTGCTGGAGGCCGTCATGACCGGGAGACCGGGAGAAGAATTCATCATGGGGGTTCCCAGCCTCAGAGACGACCTCTAATGGTCCCCTCCATTGGTCAGTATAGGGAGGTGGC
The DNA here is from genome assembly GCF_039877785.1 of Chaetodon trifascialis. Classification (NCBI taxonomy): domain Eukaryota; kingdom Metazoa; phylum Chordata; class Actinopteri; order Chaetodontiformes; family Chaetodontidae; genus Chaetodon; species Chaetodon trifascialis. The sequence goes on from NC_092075.1 coordinate 12,959,621, forward strand.
AGGAGAGAATGGACGAGAAAAGCTTTTATTTTATACTCTCATGTTTTCTGTGCCACAGAACGGTAGTGTCTGTTGCTCTGTTAAAACCCTCATGAGCTTCTCTGTGTCTCCAGATCACCTCTGTGTCTATGAACCATGCTCATGCCCTTCACTAACTGAACATACGTTTGATCTTGCAGACACTATAACAATGCAACAAGCTCACACTTAAGACAAAGCTGCTGTGCACAGTTGCGCTACACGCTCAGGCATTAACCTGCTCCAATAAAAAATGTGACAACATGACAGTTTAGCCATAGTGGTTTTCCGTTTGTTGCTTTCCTGTGTGTATTTGTCATTACCTTGTACCTAAGTAATTAGAAGCTGGAACACAAATAGTTCACCTTTTGGGAGGGGAATGTTGAGCTTTGCATTGTAACCCCCTCACCCTCTAATTGGTGTTTCCTGTAGAGGTAACCTCTGAGAATAACAGTGAGGGAAACCTCTCCCCCATCACCGAGGATGTTTACTATGGCAGAGTAGCTCGGCACAGGACGTGGTCATCTCGCAGGCACATGGGCGGCACCAGGTCTCCCCGTGGTATGTGCCTGCAGTCCTGTTTTTACCACCACAGCATGGCGACACACACACAAAAAAGCCACCGGCAAATGGCAAGAGGCAAGAAGTAGCTGTGGACACTTGCAAGTGCCTGTTTCTCTGTCTCAAATAATAATAGTTATTATTATGCTTTCAGTTGAACAGCATGACCGCACTGCACTGAAATGGTGGACCCACTGGCAAGCCATACCTGGGGTCCAGGATGAACGTTTCCACAGTTGCAGATGATAAATGATTGATTGACTGCTCAGGGAATGCCACACTCACTGCACTGAACTCCAGATGCCTGCTAAACCCCCTCCCCTTTGTGGTACCACCACACCCGATGCACTTAGAATGAGAGCAGTCATGCATGACATGTTGAAGGATTATTAGCGGTAGACATTAAAGAATGACTGCACATTCACTGCTTTCTTGTTTTTCTTTGGACATTTGAGTTTGAAATATCAGCTGTTGGAAATGCAGTTGTCCCTTACATTTCTTCTCCAGTAGCACATCAATGCAATTAAAACGTTGGCATATGCTCACCTGGGAGCAATGCATTTCACAGCAGGCTTGTATTTTCAAGCACCAAACAGTATCACACTCTGCTAGCTGGTGCATTTTCCAAATATTGCAATGCCAAATTCAAATAAATGACAGGCTTAATAAATGACCTCTTGCTGCGACAAGGGCTGGCAATGTGTGGGAAGTGTTAGATTTTTGCTTCAAATTTCAGAATTTCACTCAGAATATTTTTTTTATGAAGTGAAAATAGACATACTGTATGGTTGTGTCTTTTATTTTTAAAGTGAGGCCTTTTGTAGCATGCATGTGTCGTGTGTTTCCGGTGTTGTGTCATGTCCATGAATCACTTTCTGTCTGTGTATTGCACCATGGTTTGTCTTGCTCCCCATTTGTCTCTCACTGCACATTCAAACACAAGATAGACGTTAATTACACCCCCCCCCCCCCAAAAAAAATTACACCTTTTGTGTGTGCGTGTGTGTTTGTGGGTACATGCATGTGTGCACAAATATGGCTAGACAAGAAAATCAAATGTCATGCAATACTGCCTGATCAGAATCAATAAGACTTATTAAGACGGAATACATTCCTCTCATTGATTTCCGTTGAAGCATGGCTAAGATACATCACCACGTAAATATAATGGACTTGCTCATCACAGTAGTGACGTATACTGTATGCAGCAATAAGATTTGATCTCAGCCTCCAATTTCACAGGAGACAAAAATAAAAATTATGCAGGATGATAGATTTTTTTTTTTTGGTCTTCAATGTGTTTAAGATGGCTACAGGGATCGCCGCTCCCCAACGTACTATGATGAGTCGGAGCCCGAGGAGTCCTTCCGGATCTTTGTGGCCCTCTTTGACTACGATCCTCTGTCCATGTCCCCCAACCCTGATGCAGCTGATGAGGAGCTGCCCTTCAAAGAGGGCCAGATCATTAGGGTGGGAGTTTCTTAATTAGCATGGTCACATACTTTGATGTACTGTATTTCTGATTAATTTCTTTCTAATTTTAACCTTTATTTGACAAGGATAGGTCCCACTGAGATTAAAAATCTCTTTTAAAAGGGAGTTCTGGTCAAGACAAGCAGCAGCACAGAAGTGTTTTAAAGCAAGAGCTCTAACCGTCACTCTTTCACTCTAACAGGTGTACGGTGATAAAGATACAGATGGGTTTTACAGAGGAGAAGTGAGGGGCAGGATGGGGCTGATCCCCTGTAACATGGTGTCAGAGATACGAGCAGAGGATGAGGAGACCCTGGACCAGCTCATCAAACAGGGCTTCTTGCCACTCAGCACCCCTGTGGACAGAATAGGTACTACGCAAGCATACTTGAGAACAAGTACGGATCTGTGGGTTTGAACACACCTGTATGGTTACTTTCTGTTAACAAGTCGTCTGTTTCCTCTTCCAGAGCAGAACAGAAGAGGTCTTCGTCGAGATCAGGCCTCGAGGAGGATGGTGGCTCTGTACGACTACAACCCCAGAGAGAGCTCCCCTAATGTTGATGTCGAGGTATCGCTAACTGCGAGGGATCCCTTACTGCTGCATCAGAGGCTAAATACACACATAGACTACTAAGGGAATGACATGGCGACACATCAGACCATGCTTGTATATCCCTTTTTGTATCTCTGTGTCTTGATAGGCTGAGCTGACCTTCGGTGCTGGTGACATCATCGCTGTGTTTGGTGATATTGACGAAGATGGATTCTATTATGTGAGTGCTGCTTGACCATGTTTGCTTCTCCAACGCCTTTGTTTGTTTAATCTATACAAAACTGTCATTTTTACATTTGTGTGTTTATCCAGATTAAACCATCAATAAAATAATGTTTTATTTTTTTTAGAGGTGCTGGAGGACAGATTTTCAACATTTTTGGCAGAGCCTGGCTAGCTGTTTTCCCCTTTATGCAAAGCTAAGCTAACTACCTCCAGGTTGTAGCTTCATATTGAGTGATGTTACGCTGCTACGCTAATCAAACTCATAACCTTAGATGTGAAATTGTGACCTAAAATTTACAGAGTGAATCTAACCTTTCCTATCTTAGTGGTGTGTGTGAGGTTAACTCACCACCAGGTCACATTTCCTGCGTTCTGAAAAATGAAAAATCAACTGCTAAAACTTTATTTAACATGAGAGTGGTATCAATCTTTTCATCTAACGCTCAGCAAGAAAGTGACGACATATTTCCCAAAACGTGAACTACTTCTTACACGTCGTTCACGATGGGTTACCTGATTGATTGATTGCGTGTGGAGTGTTTGGTGTCAAACTTTAAATAATCAGAAAGATGAGGAGTCTGCAAATTAATCATTTTGAACTGGATGAGAAGCTCTCGGAGCAGAAATTAGTTTCACATGCTCTCCTTCTGTGAGAACAAAGAGATAAATTAAATGGAAAGTGACGTGACGTATCAGCCCTACGACATATTGTGCACACGATCTGGCATCCATCATGATCAATGACAGAAATGTTTCCTCATTTCCGCCCACAGGGTGATATGAACGGCCACCGCGGACTGGTTCCCTCTAACTTCCTGGAAGAAGTGCCTGATGACGTGGAGGTGTATCTGACCGATACTCCGTCCCACTACCCCCAGGAAGAGCCTGCCAACCGGCCCCCTGCCAACTCTGCCGCCACCGTCTCAGAGGGCAAACGGGTACATCATCATCGCCGCTCTCAGCGCTAGGCCCTGTGTTCATCCATCCTCCGTCCTCTCTCTTGATTTCCGTCTCTCGCTTCCTCCACTTTGCCGTCTGTGTGCTGTTCATTGTGTGTGTTTGTCCATGTGGTGACAGTGGTGACTCTATACAAACTAACAACTCCTCCCCCCCTGCCCCCTCCTCCCTCCCCTCACCCTTTGGAAAAGGGGACAAAAACCCAGTGTTAACACCTTTCTGAGTCTCAGAGAAAGGAAGAAGCAAAGCCTGACATGGACAGAGGGAGGATAGACTGTGGGAGCTCTGCGGGTGATTTATGCATGTAGCACTGGTTAAGGAGGACTTGAAAAAGGCTCAACTCATTCCTTACACAAGATGATTTGGTACCTCTTTGCACTGAAACACAAAATCAAATTGTGGTTATTGTGTATAATAATAAGTGCTTTATTAACACATAACAATTGCTACCCAATGACACTGAAAGAGAAGAAAACTTTAAAGATGAAAGAGAGACAAAAGCATGCCTTTTTCAAACTTGATACATTTTATAATACCTTTCTTGGCTTGACAGCTGTATTTCCTTAAAGAGGCTTTGTTTCTTTATGTATATTGCACACACACCGGATCTATTTTTCAGCCCTGCTGACAGCGGATACGCCATGTTTGCTCTGAGCTTGAGAGACAGAAGTAATCGCAGCACTGATACATCCATACTGTGTTGTTACAATGGAACAATAAAAGAAAAAAATTGGATATTAAAAACATTCTTTTTTTGCGCTCTGTGTTCATGTGTGTTGGTGTTGTTGTTGACGTTGTTGTTGTTGTTGTTTTCAGTTGTCATAGTGGTGTGGGTTTTAGCGACGGTGACTATGCTGCCACATCTGATTTCTTTTTTGTTTTTCCTCACCCGCTTGGCAAAACAAAACAAACAAACAGAAGAAGATTGTTCATTTCACACCATAAATGGCTCTGTCTGCCTTGTACAGTAAGTCGGCAACTTGAGATGCCAAACTCGCGGCTCTAATGCACGCAGCTTGTGGTCACAGCGAGGGCTTTTAAGTGCCACTTTGAATTATGGAAGCACTTGTCAAGTGTTTCTGTAATGCCTTTGTTCACGGTGACATATCAGATCAAGAAAATGTGTCAGTTTGTATTTTAGGGTTACCAAAATGTTATGGTATGTAAAAATGTTGATAATATTTGCAATAGCTGATGGAAAAACATCATTTTTGTCACCCAGAGATGGTATATTGATGATATATCGCTGAACATTTGGACCTGAGTCTGAGGAATCTGCACTCAGACCTCTTTAAATCAGACATTTTGTGATATTAAACCATCATATTAAAACTGAGAGTGTGCCAGTGTGTGACTGTGCATCCAGCTGCTGCATTAGATGAGAAGCCTGGTATCTACAGTTGTGTCCCTGGGTGTTGTACTGTATATGATCGTACTTTATGTTCCTTCATGGCCTCGCTGATGGTGGACCTCTCCGGCTCTGTGCTGTGCTGATGTCGTGCTCAACATTTGATGGCTTCCTCCTCAGTGTTTCTGCTACATATGTACAACGTGTGTGTGTGTGTGTGTGTGTGTGTGTGTGTGTGTGTGTGTGTGTGTGTGTGTGTGTGTGTGTGTGTGAAAACATACCAAATCTCAATCATCAGTTAAATACAGATTAACAGGCAGACAGATGATAGCTTTGGTCACTTTAATACAGTATGTAAAGTATATTAATGTAATATTCAGTGTGGACATTATCAGGTAGTTAAGTTTGAATACAGCTTTTCTTTTCCTGAATTGAAATTGCAGCAGTTGCAGCAGCCAAAACACACAATAGAATCACAACAGAAGCAACACAAGACACTTTCAAGGTAGCTAATAAAATCATCAATTAAATGTTAACTAGAAACTGAACTAAAGCTTAAAAAAGGATCATACTGTACCTATTAATGTTCTGCACATTGTCCATAAAGATAGAAAACTGTCTGCATAATCCTCTTTCTTCTTACTTATTTTAATAATAGAGATCTGAATCCAGATCTGCATCAAAACCACATTGTGCTACACAGCCATGTGATACACGTGTCATCTGGCAATGTTAAAAAAGAAGTTATTTCACGTCTCATGAGCTAAATTTAAATTCAACGAACAGGCTGGAGGTTTTTAGAAATAATTCACCTGAAATATGCCTATAGTACAAATACAAAACAAACTTGAGTGAGTGTGTAATTTGTTTTTTATGTGTTTAGTGAATGCACCTCAGTCCATTGAGAATTAGATACGTGGGGTCTTATTATCTCTGGGTTTTAGAGCTCAGAGCAGCTTTTTGTCAAAACAAGAGGGCCAGTTTGGAAACTTTTCTGGATTAGAAGCAAATGGTAGAGTTTAGGAGAGAACACAGACAGACAGACAGACAGACAGACAGACAGACAGACAGACAGACAGACAGAGGCCTCGTCTGCAGTTTGAAATTCTTGCTTTTGTAATACGCTGCCCCATGCCTCCGCACCTCCCCATCGCTTCTCTCCCCAGATTACAACAGAAACCACCGACACGGTCGACAACGGCGCCGCACCTGTCCGAGCGCCGTCCCCAATTGTTCGGCCCCTCCTCCCGGGCACCATGAGACCCCTGAGCCCTACAAGGGGCCCCCACATCCCGCTGGATCCCCGGGACGCCCAGGACTCCCAAGACCTGGCAAACAAGAAGAAGAAAGGACTGCTTTCCAAGGGGAAGAAGCTGCTGAAGAGACTCTCCCCTGTGAAATAAAAAGGAAAAAAAAGCATACATGTACAATAAGTGCACATGCTGGGCTCTGTACATTGCATCCATACAATCAACTCACATCCCAACAACACACAACAGAGAGGATGTGAGCTCTGTCTCTTGGACTGCGTGAGCCTGTTTGAATATAACCAGTGATACAATTATTCATGTATGGTGATGGATACAAATCAGCTAAATTATGTACAGTGCAGTGCCAAAACCAAGAGAGAGGTCACCTGCAGACACAAAAACATATTACTGTGATGTATTTTAGATCAACGGATGACTTAAAAAAAGAAAAAAACAAACTAGGATTTTCATGACATGTATTTTTCTCTTTTCTTTACTATTAGTCAAAGAACTATACCTTTATTTAAAGCAGGGTAGCTGTGTAAACAAAGCATCTGGTTACATCTATGTTTCTCAGCCAAAAAAGCGTCGTTGTCTGTGGAGTATTGATGTCACTACAAGGAAACAGAGACCACGATCCTGGAGCAAAATCTCCCATAGACTACACTGTTATTGAGGCATTCTGTGAAGTAATGCTGGCTGCTAACACAAAGGCTTTATTCAGTGCAATATCATAGAGAGGTAGTAGCATAAGAGAAGGAACATCTCCATGAGAACCTGTGATTCAGCAGAGAGTTTCCTGTGACGAAAGGAAGAGCAGCAGATTGGCGACAGGGCATTAATATCAGATACACCGGGCGAGCTTAGTGTCTCAGTGGCCTTTACGAAAACAATATGAGCGTGACATTCCTCGTTTGATCGCAAGCTTGATTTACGCAAGGGTTTTTGTTTCATGACGGCTTGTGCTACTGTCATTTCGGAAAACGAGATCAGAGCAGAAATCTTTGTCGTCCTCGCTGTCATGAAAGGCCTAGTTCAAGACAAAATGTTGTGTCTGTCTTCCTATTGCACAAAGGTGGGTGTTTTGTCTGACTGACTGGTAAAAGACGTGTGTACCTGTGCGTGCGTGGGCATGTGATGCGTTCATGTGTTGCACCTTTGATGTTTCTCGTTCACTCATGTTTCGTTGCTGTTTCTGAAGGAGAGGCCATGTAGCTGTTGGTCGTGTGATCTATTGATGTGCTGCTACCTCCATTGCTGGTGCACTGTTTAGTTTCATTGTCTCATCTTGATAAAGAGGGCCACGTCAAAGCATCATAGAAACTGCAAATCACAATGGTCTGCATTGTTCTCTGCCTCTGTTTCAACTACCTGAGGTCTATGAAGAGGAATACTAACTTTTTTTATCTGCTTACATTTATGCTCTCCATGAGTGTCACACAGCTTATGTGCATTTAAGGTGGAATCTGGTACAGGACAATATTTCACTTTATTCCTATGATCTTGGATTATTTATGAAACAAGCACATGTACTCAAAGCTCAAGTCAGGAGAGCGCACACACTAATCAGTAATGCCAATATTCTGTTGCTGCTCCATTTAGTTTGTTGACTCACTGAATGTTTCATATATTTAATCGAGTCTTCAGAAACAAACAAACCTATTTGCATAATGCTACTAAAAGATTTGCACCAGAAAATGCAATCAGATCAGTTGAAACTAGTTAATATCCTGCAGGCTGTCACACTGACTGTCTATTAAATCAGGCTCTCATCCGCTGTCGGTGTAAAAGCTTCAAAGCAATGGGTCTCGATGGAGCGAGACTATGCAACTGAATCTCGATAAAGGTGTGATTCTGTGTAATTAGTGAAGCTGAATGTTGGCGTTTCTCTCTGAATCTTTCCAAGGGAAAATGTTTTCATTGTTCAGCTCCACTTTTATTCATTTTATCTGAATTTTTTCTAACATTCCGCACAAATTTCCCACAGTCCTTGAAAAGGGCATCGCCAGAGCTAATCGAATGCTAAATGAAAGCCCTAACATGTGGCCCCAAACCAGAAAATAATAAAAATATTTTATTTTTAATGATGAATAGATGACTGAACTTCAGCGGCATTCAAACTGCAATGCTAACCCGACGCCTCACTCATCGCATACAGCCAGAGGATGAAATTCAGATGCATTGATCTAGTGGCACAAACCAGCTCAACCCACTGTCCTACCTCAGGTTTTTCTTTCGAGGAGACAGTCATTGTGTGCATTAATTATTCAAGATGATAGAAATAGTGTTTTGAGTTTCATTTCTGAACGCAAACACTCACTTGGGGGGAAGGGCCTGCAAACAGTAGCGACATTCTAAAAGTGCTCAAGAGCTCAATTACTAACTGGAGGGATAGTACAGTATGTCTCATAGCTTTAAAAATTTAAAAACGTCTCTTCTCTCTGTTTAGTTCGAAGCATCCGTTCCATCCTGTTTATCTCACAGTCGTCTCTTATGTGAAGTTGCGCTTGAAAGATGAGTCAGATGTGAGTTTATTGTGTGAAACAGGGTTCCCATCCTCATCGATCAATGTTATGGATCGAATGCAACGACAAAAGAGGGTTTGCCAAAATGGAATGTAAGAAAGGTTCGGCTGGCCACAGGTTTACATCTGATTCTTTATGTTCCAAAGCTGTTCATGTATAGTTTCTCAATCAGTCTGTCGCAAAGTTGAAATACTGTAATATGGTGTCCCAATACCAAATCATTCACTTGTGAATGGGTGTAGTGTCTCTAAACGCTGTAGCTCTTTTGTACTTTGATCCATTTGTAGATAATTTATAAATGTTTATACTTGATTTTACGACAGCCTTTTCGTTAGTGAACTGAGATTTCCTCTCCCTGTAAAAGACTGCAAGCATTCTCCATAGTGTCCTTTGAAATCAGATGTATCAGTCCACCGTATGTGCTTGCTTTGTGAATCAAAGTTTAAAAAGAAAAAAGGAAAAAAAGAAAATCATTGGACAGTATTTATGGTGATTCATTATGTGTGGGTGTGCATGTGAAAAAATACAACTTTTATAACCAAATTAAATTTGATATTTTTTAGAAAATCACTGTTTTATGTTCATTTGTCGTTGCGGTGTGTTTTCACTGAAGGGTGCAGGTCAGAGTTAGACATGTTGTTTAAATCTGCAGGTAATATTCAACCTTTTGACACATACAGAAGAAATGTTAGTCGTGATATTGATATCCTGGTCATCTGCGGGTCCACTGGACAGAAAGATCTTGTCTTGCTGGTCTGACAGACCATCCTTCAGCTGTCCTGTATCACTGAGCGAGGACCAGCTTTCCTTATGTGGTTCAAGACAGTGTTTCATAAATCAGTATTATGTAATTAATTCCAGTGGCGAAATGGTACACAGTACATTTACTCAACTACTGAACTTAAGTACAAACTCGAGGTTCTCACAGAACAGCAACACTACAAACACATGATGATCTTATAGAATATGATGCATTGCTGTAGATTAAACTACCCGGCAGTATATGAAGTACTTTAACTGAGCTCAACTGTTCAATGAATAATTAGTGGTAACCAAAATGAAAGTAATTTAGCCAAAAACACTATATATAAGAATAAAACACTAACATGAACCACTTAACTGCACAATGAGTCCTTTTTTTGATACTTTAATTATATTTTGCTAATAATACTTATATCATTTTATTTCTGTGAGATTTTGAATGTAGGACTCTTACTTGTAGGAGTATTTTATCAGTACTGTGCAGAAGGATCTGAATACTTTTTCTGCCACCGCTGATTAATTCATGAAACATTAGTCAAATTCCGGTTGTTGCCAGGAGAAAATTGACAAAATTTCCGATCATATTTTCATATCCTGGACTGATGGACTTGACGGATGGTTGTCCTGGATCTTTAATGATCACAGTGTTACACAAACTAATGAGACATGGTGTTGTTTTTAATATACTGAAATATATATCGGGGTTAGGCATGCAGCACCAGAACAACGCATGTAGCTGAAATTCAACATGGATGCATCAGCTCATATTAGCTGGGTTTGTATGTAGGATCAATATGAAACAGTATCACCTATCTTCTTCTCAAATGAATGAAATGTTAGTGTCTATTATTCGTGACTCTCACTATGAATTAAGTGCCTGTCAGTAGAGACTGTGTCCTAAAAGGTGCAGTCAAAGCAGCAAATAAGCCATTCATCTGTAAAAACAAAGCCTGAAAATAGATCATTGATTCAGGAGCTTCACTCAGTGGTCAGTACACTTTGGAAAGGTACTGACCCACAACTGCTTTTAATGTCATAGATGCTTAAAGGGACATCTGCTGTTTGTCTGATTTCATCATGACCCAGGTTGTAATCAGCTGCAACATGTGGTTGTTTAGATAGAAACAATCCAAAATAAAAACAAATATCTCTGCGCCCCCTCACACTCATTAATCATGGATGATAACAAGATTGACAGCAAAGGTTCTCTTTGTCATGACATGACATGACAAATTACATGATTCAATGAATTGATTTATGCAAAATTTATTATTCTACTAACTGAATTTCATTTTCATCCAAATCTAATATTCTTTCCAGCAGTAGTCTAATGGTGGGCTGTCATTCAGCCCACAAGATCACAGCTAATCATATCCTGCCTGTCAGTACATCAATGCCAAAAAGCTGGAGGGATGGTGACAATGGTGGCACTTGACAAACAAGACTGGCTGTCTGTGAAAAATAGATTTCCAATTAACAAGGCATGAGATCTGAAGTGTACCACATGTCAACTCTCATCCATGACTTCAAGCTGTTTCTGATGGAAGGAGCCAGAGAGGTTGAGTCAAAGTGGTTTAGTTCAGAATCACTTTGAACAATTAGAGTCTCAAAGTTCTCAGAGACGCGTGGACGTGATTCATTTGAGCCATTTCAGAAGAAGAAATAACACATTTGACAAATGGCAGCTAGAAACAATAACGCTTACAGTAAGATCTTTTACATGCATTGCTGCAGGTTTATTTTCTACATTTCTACAGTCTTCTCAGCCACATATTGGTGTGCACAGCTGCCCTCTGTTTTCATGCTATTACACCACAATCCTCAGGAGGGCAGCAGTGCTTTGCAGTTTGAGCTGTGACAGGAAGCGATTGTGAAGGCTGCAGTTTCGCAACGAGGGATGTAACACTCGGGGTGGCAAACCTAGGCCTCATCAATGAATCTAATTGTCTGATTAAACATTTGCTTATGTCAGCGCAGTCACTACGAGCACAGACACACATTTCACATCAGAAAAAGTCCTTCAGCCTCCTCCTCCTCCTCCTCCTCCTCCTCCTCCTCCTCCTCCTCCACATGCATATTTGTTTTGACTATTTGCTTAATTTCAACATTGATTCAAGCAGGAAAAGAAGCTCAAAGACTGAGAAAAATACTGCAGTGTTTCAGAGGGGTTATGCTGAAACACCCATTCAGTTCACAGGGAGGTAAGAAAGAAAGGAGACTGGATTTGTAAATCAATTAATCTTTGTTTTGTTGCTTCTAATATATTTGCCCTCTCCTCCCCTGTCCCTTTCTCACACCCCTCCTCATTTTCTTCCTCCTCTCCTTCCCTCCCTTTTTCTCTTGCCCTTATTTCCCCTCGCTATCCAACAGATCTATACGGAGCTGTAAGTCTCTGGACTCCCAGAGGGCCGTTGGATGTTTAAAATTCTTGCCAGTTGTAACCTCTCTATCACTCGCTTTCGTCCTGCCAGCCACGCCACCAGAGGGGGGCACAAGGAGACATCCATCTTCTGCTGGCCTTTCTGAATATTTCACAAAACCTCAGAGTGCCAGTTAAACACTCAACGCTCATTTGACCCCCCTGCCCCAAAATCACAGCAGGGATCTCCCAGGTAAAAAATTTTAACTCGGCTTTGATATGCTGAGAGACCCTTTGTCATGTGGTGAGCTGCTGACTTCTTTTGAAGTCTCTGGGCTCGAACAGTTTTTGAAACTTCACTAAGTTCACACAGTACTGTGTGGTAAAGAGGGGAGAGATCATGTATGGGACTATAAGCTGCTTTGCATGTTCACTTTGCACATTCATTATATGTTTATGGAATTCCTCTGTGGATATTTACAGAACTGGATTATCCAGGGTCCCAAGACAGAAATTACATTTGAGGCCCTGTTTACCCTCCAGGCTGGGATGATCTTAGCTCCTCATATTCCGGGAAAAATTGCTGGATACTTTCTCTTTTCTCTATTTTTTGTGTGTGACACATCACTTGCAGCACCATGCTCTATGTCCAGCTGTCCCTCAGGCTGTCTTAGACGAGCTGCCAACAGAGAAAAGCAGGCAGGTGAGAACAGGCACAGGTGAGCACCACGTAGTGCACCCTGGTTAATGCAGTTTATTAAAAGCCATTATGAATCACCCAGAGAACTTGATATAGAGAGGACAGAAAAGAGTACCGGCAGCTTGTTGGAAGTGCTCAGGAAAAGGCCACCAAAGAGTAATAACACAGCATACTGGTGAATACTGGGCCCCTTCCAGCACTATTTAGTGTTGCATATGTTACTGATGATACTTGTGCATAGATCAGAGAGACTCAAGGGTTTGTTTTCCACCATTTATTCTACTCTCTACAGGAAGGCAAAATAACACACATTTATACTGTCTCCAGGCTGGTCTCTGCACATCTGGACCCTCATCAGTGCATTTTTAACACTGTAACACACACATAATTTCCAAACAAATGTGCAATCAATCAAATTACCACAAACTGCCACACGATGAATGTGCAGCTTTTGGGTCCCCTGAGGGTCTGAGGCCTCGGGGCAAGGCTGCCTGCTTTGCCTGTTCAGTAGTCTAGCCTTGCATGCATAAAATAGGTAACTTCTTTGCATGCTTAAAAGCAATGAAATGATCCTGTGATATAACCTGGAGCTATGTACAGTAAGTTTTAGATAATACATTTTTTTCAGCTTAGGTGAGAAGAATTCTCAACAAAAAAGCTAGAGCTCACTGAATAGGTCTCCTGTGTGTCCATCCATCCACTCCAACATTAATGCATTTCCCAGCGGGTGGTTTGAGGCAAGCCTCTTACCTGTCCATCACGGCGCTCTGAGGGCAGACTGTCGGTAGGAGGATATACCACCTGGCTGGTAACTCATTCCAGGCATCCTGCAGGGGTGGAAAACGGATGTTTATGGCAGCCAATGCCTCGAGAAGAGTGTTCATTTGTTATCAGCTGAGGAATGTTCAAATGTTCATTCAATCAAACTTTATTCATATGGCTCTTTTCCTACAGGTTAGCGCAGTTCAGAGTGCTTCACACATGACTGACAAGCTGATAATAAGGCAGAACAAATGCACACTGTAAAAGAGTGAAATCAAAGCTAGATTAAAACAACTAGACAAACTAGACTAAAAAGACAAGACCAAATGAAGACAAATTCAAATAAAATAACTAAATGAAATAAAGCAAATAATGTAGATAAACCACTGTTAATCAAAAGCCAGACTGAAGAGGGAGGTTTAAAGTCTACATTTAAAGAGTTCATCACTTCCAGCTGCTTTCAGGTCTTCAGTCAGACTGTTTCGTTGACTTGGAGTATAAAAGCTTAAAGCTGCCTCACCAAAGGTTTTAGTCCTGCCCTTTGGAAGAGCTATCTATCTATCTATCTATCTATCTATCTATCTATCTATCTATCTATCTATCTATCTATCTATCTATCTATCTATCTATCTATCTATCTATCTATCTATCTATCTATCTATCTATCTATCTTTGTGGTCTTGTATATACTGCTACAAGACCACAAAGTGCTTTAAAGATAAGTAAAACTCCTTTGGGTAGACCAGATAAGAGAGCATTGCAGAAGTCCAACCTGCTCAATAAAAAAAGCCTGCAATGGTCACACTTTAGCAATATTTTTGAGGTGATAAAAAGCAGATGTGTTGACCCCACATAAGCCTTAAAGTCCAGATCTGAGTCAAAGACCACACCATCTTCACTGTTAACTTGGTCAAAGGGACTCCAGTGGTAAAATTTCAGTTGTATCCTGTAAAAGTTTTTGTGCCATCCAGATACTTATCATCTAAAATACATTTAAAAAGGCAATAAACTGGTCCTGTGCCATCAAGATACATATTCACATTAAGCTGTGTGTCATCGGTATATGGAATGGCTTCACTGAGGGATAGCATATGTAAATTAAAAAGATGTGACCCTAAAATTGATCCCTGGGGATCCCCACCAATTAGTTAGGAGGTTTTGGTGAAGTTATCATCAATTACAACAAAGGAAATCAGTTGAACGCATTGCCTGACAGCCCAATGTGATCCCTCAGTCTAATTTTATGGTGAACTAGAAGTAACACTCAGCTCAAGTGATACCAACAATAAAGGTTTATTGACATGTAGATGTATCTTCATGTTGCTGATTACCTCTTCTTGGGCTGTGTGATGATTAACCTGAAAACCAGACTGAAACATTTCTCACCTGTTGTTTGCATTATTGAAATTGTTTAATTGAAAGAACACCAGTTTTTGAAAATTTGACTTCTAAATGGAAGACTGAAGATTGGTCTGTTGTCGCTGGGCTTCGAGGGATGGTTGACGTTGGCGGAGAGAAGAAGACAGAGCACAGACCCCCAGTTGGTGATTCATCTTCAGCTGAGACTGCTTGGAGTGGGAGATGTCCGCAGGCCACAACTTGGCTGGAGGGCCCTCAGAGCTCTAGCACCATAGGTGTTGAAAAGACTGGCTGGATGGCTGGCTGGCTGCCCCCTGGCAGCCTGTAGTGCTAAGTGTTATTACATAGGTGTGACGGCAGCTTTATGTTCAGACGCTCGACTGCAGCACTCCCTGGAGATCAGCGTAGAGAATACTGAAGCAGTTTGCAATGATTTCCACTCACAGGGCTTTATAAATGCTTATGACTCCAATTGTCTTGGGTATTCTTGAACCAATTTCTCTGTTGTTATTATTCTGTTCATGTGCTCCCATGCCAAGCGGATGTATCAACAGGGTGAAACAGAACTGTCTCAATCTGATGATTCAATGGATTAATGAAAGTTAAGACAATAGGATATTGCTGTAGTTGAATATCCATCACTGAGCTGGATTACAGTCTGTAAAGGTTAATAGATCCACTAATCATCTGATAAACCCAGGGTGCACTGAGGAGTCACGGGCTGGTCATAGTTTATCTGAATGTCAAAAGTTCTTCAGGTGATTTTGGTATAACCTCCCCAAGTTTGTTGATACACAGATCAATGTATGTAATGCACATTTCTTGTGCCAGTTGTATTATCCTTATTTGTTATTTTTATTGTACATTTGCTGTTTGGAAGTCATTCTTTTGAACAGCATTATGATGAGAACTGTTTGCTGTTGTCACTTTATGTGCAATGCTTTTGTAATTTATTCTTCCACCCTGTTCATCTGTGTCTTCAGGTTTTTATGTTAAATGGAGAGAGGCACACATTTCAGCAGGTGGAGAGCAAGAAAACACCAGATTCTGTTTTCTGGAGTCATGTTTTGATGTGAAACTGTATTGTCTATCAGGTAAAATCAGTGCAATTTTGAAAATGCAAATAGAGCTGTGAGATGCATTATTTTGATTATATCAAAATTCAATCAGTAGTATCAGAGATATGAATGACACATGAATGAGGAAGTGAACACTGGAGCCGATAGCAGAAAGAACACGTGGAAAGTGATTTGATTTTGGGGGACAAAGAGAAGAGCCTAGTGGGCTGGCATACTCCGAAACAAGACAGTTTATTTAATATAACCTTGACACATGAGCCAAAATCTCGGCATATATTTCAAACCATTGTGATATTTTCTGTTTGTAATAGACTGACTTAGCTCTTTAGCAGATCCAACACGACCCAGAGTCAACAACCATGCTAGCAGCTCCCATAGCTTTGAAGCTAAATGCTACCATGCTTGCAATGTCAGCGTGCTAGAATCAGCTAATTAGCTCTGAACACAAAGTTCAGCTAAGGATGATGGGAATGTCAACAGCTTTGCAGGCATTTGGTCAAAAAACTAAATATAAGACAAATTAAAATGTTGGCCTAATGATGGCATTAGATGAAAAGTACAGTGATCACCAAAGTGATTGCAATTCATCCTGAAGGGGACATGAACACGGCAATCCAGCCAATAGCTGAGCTATTTCAGTGGACTGAAGTAGACCGGCTGACCAGCTGACCCACGCACTGACACTGACATCTCTTTCAACATCTCAGTGAGGCACAGCTTCCTGTTTAAAGGCATTAACATATCTACAAGGATTTAGGTCTCGACCCATGTTGCTCCACATCAAATGACCTCCAAAAACCTTTGAGCCACCTGGCAGCAGCTTTATATCCAGCACATGGAGTCACACATGGTGCATCGGACCACCTCTCTGTCATCTCTAATAGCACCAGCAGCAGGTTGCATGTCTGGAACAACAACTGAGATCTGGAGACGTTCCCAGACTCAATAGTCGATGGCCTCTGCCACTGTCAGCATTAATAATCTCATCCAGCCAAAAACACAGACGATCTGCTCAAATTAAACCTCAGTGGCTTCAAAATGCAGTGCATTAACTAACCCTGCACTGTAAACACTACAGCAATGTGTACAGTAAAACCAAGTTCCTCTGCTGATATAATACAGAATCCATTAGTTCTTCAAAGCTGTATTGGCATTTGGAGATCCCTAAATGTCTCTCTAAGGCACATATTTATTTTAATCAGCCTCCACTGTCAGGGGAGAAAAGGCCTATTTGCCAATGATGCCTGCATGCATAATGCTGTCACCTTGGCACTGGTGCCACCTGGTAATAAAACAGGTGCTGAGGCACTGGGCGCTGTGGGTTTAGTTGGAAGACATATTCTACCAGTACAGCACATTTGTTTCAGAGAACAGGTATTCAGGGGGATGTCGGACAGCAGAGAAGTTGAGACTAGTCTGACCAAGCTCATTAAAGCCACTAGGTGTTCTTCACCATAAATCTGATGTCAGCACTTAGCCCGATGTCTCTGTGCAGAAACAGAGTGGATGGATGCCACAGTGCTTAAACTGCATCATATCCTCCTCTTCCTCCTCCTTAGTTGTAGGGCACACTGCAACAAGACACCATGCTATTTCAGCTCAGGCTTTGAACTCATACTGATTCTCAGTGTACCTCATTATAATGAGTGTATGGAATTTTAGGTCAAGGCAGATGAAGTGATACATATAAAAAGAGGGAAAAAATATAATTATCCAGAGCTTTAAGAAATTAAATGTGGCCCGAAGGCCTGCTGCAGCACAGGGGAAAAAAAAACATTTCCACTTTTCTTCATTTGACTCTGAGCACATTCACCTGAAATAAACACTGTGTGAGGGAGTCTCAAATTATCAGTAAACTATTATGTAGTTTAGCAGGACTCACACAAGACTGAAAGTGGAGTTTGCCTGTGTTTGCTGATCCTCTGTGCCATGTTGCCAAATGTATAGTGTGTTGTGACACGGCAAGGCTTTAGATATAGTGCCTGCATCCATCTGTTCCATCCTATGCTGTATGATCCCATGTGATGCTGAGGACCCAGAATATGCAGCTGACAGCTGGCGAAATCTGCACTAAACTTTTTCCCTCTCGAAAACTGACTCAAGGAATATCCAGATTAATACAAAGGCCCTCTGAATGTGATATGAACATCTGTGACTACTTTAATCATAGAAACAAACGTAGTGAATGGTGAAAGCACGTGAATTAAAGAAGAAAAAAAGCATTTGTGAATGGGCACTTCTTTATAATAAGTAAGGTCTAATCATCATCATCATCATCATCATCATCATCATCATCATCATCATCATCATCATGTCTTCCTGCATAGAAATTCGCCCTTTAGCCCAGAATCATACACTCAGTTTGTTAAATCAGCATTAAAATGACTCGTGGAGAAACCACTGATCCTCTTGACCTCATGTGCATTTAATTTTCTCGCAGCTCTTCCCCTATCGGCGATTACCCACGTGGGTCTTGTTAATCTGTCAGACTGCACATGTTTACTGATTTCCATCATGGGAATAACCGCTCCAGCCAGAGCCGCGCCACCGGGGGAAAACATCCCTCTCAGCATCCAGAAAAAGCAGAGGAGAGCGCATTTTCAAACCAGATGCACCGAGCGCAGGTTTGACGCTGTGAGGATGTGAAGCAACTTCACCACGCATTAGACGATGTAATGATTTTGTTCCCAGCGCTCTCTTTCAACCTGCACACAGTCTCCAAAGCTTCCCTCGGCTCTGGATGGCCACAGCCTGCAACTTTGCTGAAATGATGCTCAACTTTCCCCGCCGCTCGTTGCTCCCAGTGGTGGCAGTGGCTGTTCTCGCAGCTGTTCAAGGTGAGATGTTGACGAGCTGCAAACCCTCCTCTGATTTTATTTACTTATCGGCCTGACGCGCTTCATGTATGATGAAGCAGATGTAGATGGGAATAACTGGGTTGGAAGTAGTTTAAAGGCTTCAGCTGTGTTTACACGGGAACATGAATGAAAATGAAATGCGTATATATGCTCTTGTACATGCTTTGATGATCTAAACACTCACACAAATGAGATATACACGACTTGCTTTACTGCCCATCCATGAGTTATGATCCTGGCATCGTGCACAAGATGGGGCAGCATGCTGCCCTTTCCTGTGAGAGGGCCCATTAAAAGCTCATGCAGGTGTTGTGTGCATTAGGAGGTGTTCGAGAGGTGAGCCTTGAGCAAATACAAACAGTTGGGATTAGAAATCCATTTTGTCGTTGCATGATGTGTTTAGGCGATTGGCTGTATCAGGATGTAGAGTTGTGTTTTCCTGTTTTTGAGGGTGTTATGCTTACAATCCATACCAACTGTCCATTTCATTGTCCCTCTGTCTAAATGAAAGTGACAGCATGCTCTCCAGTGTGCATCAGGAAGCCTCGTCTGTGGGATTAAAGAGGCCCGAAGCTGAGGTTGCACAGCTGTTTCTCTGGTTGTTTAAAGATAACCTGCATTGGCAGCTATGAAGTCACAGTAAGCTGTCTGACTCTCTGCGATACTGATATCATGCGAAAGTCTACTTTCTGAGATTGCCTGGGTTTATATCTGCACATGATATCTGCGTGTGCGTTTTTCATCCTATATGTGGGACTGCTGTATTTCCGCGAGTGCAGGACTCAGCTGTGCAGCTGTGTTCTGAATGCGTGTCTAAGTGATGGAGTTCAGCCTTTGATATCTTCTCTGCTTGGGATCCATGAATATGCATGGAAGCCTTATCTTTCAGTCCAGTCACAGATGTGCAGCGAGCCTGTCTGGGGTTGAACTAACATTTATAATAGCTGTTTAAATATTTCAAATAGTTTGCTTTTCTTCTAATGTCACCAGTCAAGATTCTTCTGGAATTCCATCCAGGGCTCATCAAATCAATACCTGATCACTAAATAATATGTCCATTGATGCACAGGAGTGTACATCAGCAGTAGACTCATTTTGAGGCTCGGATCGGAGTCTAAACGTAAATTTATTGGCATCTTATCACACTATTACTATTATCACACTAGAATCTTGTAAAGGCTTCATTCAAACTCTTCTTTTTCACTTTTGTCTCACAGACCAGTGTTTACAAGCAACATGTGAGCAGCATGTAATCCAGAGTCATCATTTCAGTATGGCCAGACATGTTGCAGACTTTTGCTTGAACCAGACAGGATTATTTTCCTCTTTGTATTTTCTTCACTCCGCCGATTGCTTTGACCTGCAGTGTACACCTGCCATGTGGGTCAAGTTGGTATGAGGATACATTTTAACAAGATGGATTCATAACCTTGACACAGTACTTGCTGGCCTATTGCACAAGCTTTTTATCTCAGTCAACAAATGTACCATTTTTGATGAAAACTGAAAGTATTCAGGCATCTATCTCATGCTTGCTGGAGTAGTATATTGATAATGAAATAAATTAGAGTGCATAAACATCTGCCAAAGATTAAATCTGCAATTTAAACCCAAAGTTTTTATTTAAATCAGTTTCTTTATCCCGCTGCATAAAACTTGCTAGGATTTGAAATCAAGTCGTCTGATTTTGATGTTTAGCTATTAATTCCTGTTAATGGCTGAAGTCAATAATTGTCTAAAAGCAGAAATCTCAGATCTGGATCATCTCCAAAATCAAATTAAAGTAGTTGATCCCTGGCCAAGGGCCTACCTGTCCATTTAACGTAATAGAAATCCATTCATGGCTTTTAAACGGTCTGTTCGTAGATAAACTTCAGCAAGAACAGCAATAACACTGTCTCCTCAGTGGAGATATGTGGAGATGATAAGGGGACCATAAAATGTCAGTTTATTTCAACAAATAAAATGCAGTGTTTGTTCTGATAGCCCCAGGTGGACAGATTTACTGCAGCAAATCGGAAATATAACACTGGTGTCCGATTGGATCGCCTTTGCATTATGTTGAGTTTTACTTTTGCTTTGCTTTAGTCCTGCAGATATCATGCAAAAATTGTAAGTGCCTGCCAACATCTATTTTGGCCTTTAATATAAAATGGCATCGGTCTGATCTCTGGAATCTCTAAGACAGTTTCCTGTGTGCTTTTCTGAATACTACATTTTCAATATCAATCCTGACACGTATCTTTTTCATAGATATTCCTTTGCCTTTAGAAAGAAAATTGATTTACATATAGATGTATTCATGCAATATGATTAAAAATCAGAGAAGAATGATATATCACTTCTAAGACCTTTGGGGGGAGATAGGAGGCTTTGCTTTGACTCATGTTTGCTTTTAGATAAGTTATTTTTGTGAGGAAGGGAAAGTCAAATTCGCACATTAATTCTCGAGCACTTCAACACGGAGGATGGCAAATTACCAAGTGTCTTTGGCAGGAGGATGTGGGAGCTGTCACATACGGCATCCTGTTGGGACAAACAGCCGTCTCATGAAAGTTATAAGAGAGGCTTTTTACCACCCAGGCATTTCCCATTCCCTTTGTTGCATGGCATTGATGTAGTAAGTGGCGAGCAGAAATTTTTAATTTCTGCTGAGGGACAAGTATAGTTGAGACCTACCACATAAGAGATATACACTTAGTTTTCCTGTGTTCTAGTTATAAAACTACAATGAAGAATATGTATGCATATATGTTTATGTGTTTTATTTGACCCAACATTTAACCAGCAACCTGGGAATTTACCATAATTGTTACCATCTGGGTACACAATATGCAATAGAAATGACACTGTATGGTCTTTTCAGTCCAAGTACACTGAGTGCCATCATTAGACTGTTAAATCTGCACTTCATAATATCTAGTGAATCACTTTGGAGGGGCATTATGTCAGTTTTCACACTGTGTTGTTAAGGGTCATGTGAATAGTCTCTTCAGCCTTTACAGAGAGGAATAGCCAAGTTTTGCAGTCGCTTGAAAGGCAGTGTGAGCGAAAATGTGCTGAGCATAAAACTGTTAAGAAACCACTTCATGTTCTTTGTTACACAGTGGTTATGATGGCTCTAAAAACGAATGATCTGAAAGTTGTAGTAATTACCTCTCAAGTTATTTAACCACATAAACTTGATGTTCAAAATTGCAGGCCAAACCTCGAACTGTTCCAACCTCTGCCCATGCCGAACCCCTCTGTCTCCTGTTTGTCTCAGTTCTGACATTATGCCTCCAAAGAGGCGCGTGTGTTTTCCTTTGCCCTCGACTTTCTGTAACAGACTGATTTTATAAGTGACAACTATTGAAACCTAACACAGATGTTTAGTTCAGCAGCGACAGTTATTGCACTAATCTCTCTTTGTAAATTCTCCCCTCCCAGTTGCTGAAAGTCAAAAGGTTGCTGAAGACACTGGGATGTCCTCCACCCCATCTCCAGTCTACCCCACCGTTAACTTTAAGGTCCTCAATGTGAACCACGTGTTTCTGAGGCAGGACAGTCCAGAGCCATCAGGGAACTCCAGCCTGAAGGCTCGGACTCAGACCTTTCTGCTCACTGGTCCAGGTGCTGGGCTCCTCCAGCCATCTGTCAATGCTTCATATGGCCCCCTGACTGTAGATGCCCCGATTCTTCCAGACCGGCTCCTCAGTGGGCCCAGAATCCTGCCAGTCATTTTGGTCCGCCAAGTTCGTTCCTCATCCCCTGCTGTTAAGATTCTCTTCCACATGCCCACAGGAAGTGGCATCACTGTTGGACAAGAAGGGGCGGGGTCTGGAGAAGATAATGGGAGGAAAAGTGCTGGAGCCAAGGCAAAGGATGGATCTCACTGTGTGACGGCCTACGCCTTCTGGGAGATGAGGGAAGTTCGAGGGGCATGCCTGGTGTCTCCAGGTGGATTCTGTTTGGCCCAGCTGAAGCCAGAACCGGCCTGGTTCAGCTCAGCCAGCCGATCAGGCAGCTCAAGCAGGGAAACAGGAAGAACTGATGGAATTAAAGGGATTCAGGGGAACCTTGTGGAGGTCTACTTCCAGAGTCGCAGGGATCAGACAGGCCAGTGTACCCCACAGGATAGCCTGCAGCGTGTAGGGGTGGGAAGAGGAAGAGATTCTGGGGGATCAGGGACACCAATGAGGCGTATAGGAAGTGTCAGTCTGCTGAGAACTCCACCAGGGAACCCCACCTTTCTTCGTCTGAGGCTGGGAGGCGCCGTGGTGATCCAGACCTCCTCCAAGCCCCTGAAGATCAATGACGTCGCAGCTTTCTATGTCTTCCTGGCTAGCACATCTACACTGGAAAATTTCACTCTCAGGTGAGACTTCTTCACTCTTTTTCTTTATCAGACTGCTCTTAAAGAAATTGTTTGACATTTTGGGAAATACACTTATTCACTTTCTTGCCAAGTTAGATAAGCAGTGATGGTTCACAAAGGTTATGTGCTGGA
This sequence comes from Chaetodon trifascialis, assembly GCF_039877785.1. Taxonomy (NCBI): domain Eukaryota; kingdom Metazoa; phylum Chordata; class Actinopteri; order Chaetodontiformes; family Chaetodontidae; genus Chaetodon; species Chaetodon trifascialis. Next base: position 12,982,902 of record NC_092075.1, read on the forward strand.
CTGTTTCTTGGCCTTGTGCACTAACCTTACAAATCTTTGCTTTGCCTCATGGTGATGACAAGACCAAAGACCAAGAAATATTCCGGCACACAATCTCCCATAAAACCATGAAAAAAAACCATTATAAGCTTTAATTTTTGTACGGATGAAACAAGCAAGATATAGTGTGTTAGTTAGTGAGCTTTAGGTACTGATAACTGGATTTGTTGCCTTTAGACAGAGCCAGACGAGCTGTTTCCCCCTGTTTCCACTCTCAACTGTCAAAGTCGTTTCTATGTAGAGACCTAAACATTACATATTCCAAATGTGTGGCTTTGCAAGACCTGCATGGTGCTGTCCTGGCAAATTCACCAGCCCAAAACATGAAATTCACTTGAATGGTTTGCTTTGAAGTCTTTAATTTACAGTACATCTTCAAGTCAAGTGAGTCTGACAGCAGTCAACTTTAGCTGTCTCTGGTTCTCATTTTTGTGACATAAGTCTGAACTCTCATGTCTGCAGTTCTGATTTGCTGCCATATTAAATGTTTTGGACATTGTTGGACATTTGTGTATCACCCTTTAGAGGTTAGGCCCACTGTAAATTAATTCTGCTGTTTGTTTTGTGTGCATAGTGGCTTTGTTGTTGCCAGATTTTGATAGCTATTTAGCTCGTCTGCAAGCCACAGATGTCAGTGCCGCCGCCTGTATCTGTTGTTTTGGTGGAGAATAAACTAATATTACACTGAACCAGGATAATCACATTATGTCGCATGCCAACAGCACATTTTCGTCTTACATACTGTAATTAAATAAAGCAAGAGGGTGTGCAGCTTAAAATGTAATTCCCAGAAAACATTATAATTATTCAGCTGTGTTTGCTGAGTTTGCAGAGGACAAGAGTTTAGGAGGAGTCACATAAAATTTAATTGTCACTGAGACATGTGAAGCAGAAAAAGAGGCTGAAACCGAGTTGAATCATCGTGATATACAGTATATTTGAGCATCTTCATGAGGGATAAGCTCCATGCATTTAAATGGTTACTTAAGGCACTTGAATACTGATGGGGCTCACCACCAAGGCCATTCAGTAAAATGCTTGAGCGCCAACATGACTTGTGTTGTCTGCCAGTTTCACTGGCTTCATAAATTACTGACATGTTATATCCTGTCGACTCCAACTTCTCAGTTAGTCGGGGAGTTATGGAGAGCACTCGTCCATAAACAGGGAAATAATTGGCAAATGATTCACCAATTTTCATATCTCAACATCCCACTAACATTTCAACAAGGTTCTCTGGGTATTCAACTTCATAAATAATGCATCTATTTAATGGAGCAGGAAAACAAATAACTAAAATCTTCCTGACTCCTTTGGGTAAAAGTGAACTTAATATAAAAGCAGCTGTTTCTCACTGAAACACACAGTTCAATCTGTCTCGAAGTTGTGACTTGCTGCTTTTTGATGCACACCACTGCGGGGAGTACAACTGTGTTTATCAGAATGCATCAGATCAGGAAAGTTAAAGCCATCGCAGTGAGGTTTGCATTTCCAGTCTTTACTCAGCCTAATGGTTTTGTTTGTAATGCAAGTCAAATTTCTCTCTAATCCCATGATTTAGCGATACCATGCTGCAAGCAACATACCAACCCTGCAGTAATCTGCTACGGTATGGAGGCAAATGGAGAGAAAGGTTAAGATATGTGTATTAATCCATAGGGCACATGCAGTGGTTAAACCTGTGTCAGCCATTCTCAGAGTGCTCTTCTCAAATATCAGACCAGCGTCCCTGCACACACACAAACACACAGACCCAGTGACCTGAATGTAGCTCTGCTAGCGCTGCTGAAATTATGTGCATAAGAGACGCTGACCCTTTCACATTTGCTATTGTTTTGACCATTTGGGAGGATTTGCGGCCTCTCCACCTGAAATTCCACAAACTCTGACTCACTGACCGTACGGCTGAAGATCCTCCAGTCAGGTCAGTGATTTCAGCCCGTGTATTTCTGACCTACTGCCACATCCAAAATGAGATTGGAGCAGAAGAGGGGACTGAGTCCAGTGGTTAAGTCCATGTGAAGGCTGGCTCTGAGGAGCTTGGCAAAGTGATTGATTCCTCCTGGGAGAAATCCCTGCTCTACTTCACTCTTTGGCCAAAGATTGAGTCCACTCCAGCAGAGTTAGGCCACATAATCTGTGGCCCTGATTGAAAATGAATCAAGAGGTTAACCCTTTGGGGTAGACATGATCTGGGCAGACTGCCAGGATTAACCATGCACATTTGCTAGTGTGTGTGTGTGTGTGTGTGTGTGTGTGTGTGTGTGTGTGTGTGTGCGTGTGAGTGTGGATTGCAAGGTCATCATACCCACCTGTTAAGTGCACAGGCAGCTTGTAAACACAACATTTGTTATTAAAAATCATCTATTTTCAAAATTGTCATCACATGGAATTACAAACATTTCATCAGATTGAATATGAAACATTGTGTGGTTGTGCGTTCAGCTGAAAAAGAGCAGTAACATTTCAACATCGAAAAGTCAAAACCTACACTGTGTAAGTATCGGAAGAATATTTTAATTTAATCTGAGGGAAACACAAAATGCCACGTCCACAGACAACAGGGTTTCAGAAAACTCTTCTTTTCCTCTGCATGAATGGCTAATCAAGCTAAAAGGCAAACAACAGAGTTGGGAGCTCTCCAGCTTTCACATTTTTAAACAAAGAGATTGACTAGCTTTGGTAAAACAGCAGTGAAGGGTTGTTCACTTCACAGGTCGATATCCATTCTGTCCCCCACCTGTGGTCCTGAACTGTGGGTAGTGACTGACAAAGACAAAGAGCGCAGATAGAAGCGGCCGAAATGAGGTTCCTCTGCAGGGAGGCTCGTGTCTGCTTGTGGGTGAGAAACTCAGTGATCCAGGAAGATCCTGGCACTGAGTCACTGCTCGTCCACACTCAACAGGAGCCGGCTGAAGTGGTTTGTGCCCCTGGGAGGGAAGCTCATCAGGTGCTGTTGTGCACTGTGAGGCTCAGCTGGACAAGCAGCAAGAAATTAGTTAGTATATGGAGGAAGTTTGGTTAAATTGGGATATGCAAAAAAAAAAAAAGAGAAAAAAAGGACATCATAAATATTTATGATGAGCCCTGATTTAAAACATAATCAATAAATGATTTGCTCTCTCATTTTGATTAGAATAGCAATTAATTTAAATAGAGGAAAGAAAAATGTAGGATATAAGAAAAGACAAAAACAGATGTAACATTTTCTAAAATGAGGTTTTTTTTTACTTGATCTCTTGATCTGCCTGCTTTATCTGTGTAATGAAATCAATGCTTAGCGTATTTGAAATATTAACTGAAAGTGAAATGTGGATATTTTGCCTTTGGCAACAAGGTTTTCATCCAGACATCGAACTCTGCACAAGTATGTCTTTATCCAGCACTTGTTGAATTGCCAGTTTACTGTTAAAGTGTGACTGTGTGGACAGATTTATGTCCACAGAGTCACATTGTGAGGACTTGCCTTCCATATGGGGACAATACACAAGGCCTCATGATGTAAATCATTAAATGTTAGGGTTTGGAATAAGGTTACATTTGGACATGTAGTAGTTATGGTTTTAGTTTGGTTAAGTCTCCAGGAAATGAATATAAGTCAATAGAATGTCCTCTGAAGTGATAAAAACATGACTGTGTGTGTGTGTGTGCGTGTGTGTATGTGTGTGTGTATGCTTGCATACTGTATTTTGTCTGCCAAACCACTCTAACCTTGACCCTGTCTCAATGGTTATTGATTCGTCTGGTTGCCTTTTGATTACAAATCAGTATTTCTAAGTGTGTCTATTTGGACGTTTGTGTGTGTGTGTGTGTGTGTGTGTGTGTGTGTGTGTGTGTGTGTGTGTGTGTGTGTGAGGGCATGCATACTGACCCTTTTTCTAGCGTGAATAGATTGTGTGTGTGTGTGTGTCTTTCCATCTGTCAGTTTTAATATTCTTCAGCGATTTGAAGACTGCTTTGTTGCTGAAATGACAGACTACATGTTGTTAAAACAGAAACAGAGACAGATTGTTCGCTGTAAAATAGCAGGGTGCCTCTCGAAACTATTACCAGGCAGCAAATGTGTAAGAAAGAAGCGTCTCTGCAATGATTTCCGATTACATTATTCTAATCCTAAAGAACTACAATCCTTTGTTTTCACTCTCGGACCATCAGGGGGCTCGGTTAGAGGGCCATTTCTCATAAAACTTTGTGTCTGATGGCAGGGATGTAATTTGTGGTCGACACAGTGAAAGTGTTGTCCTGATATACCTGTCCTGATATCAACGGATGAGACATTTGACAGAGCTTTAATGGTTTTGCGAAGGCAGTTTTTGCTTTTTTGGACTATAAGCATCCTTCCATGGCCACAGTCTACCTGTGTGACGCATCATCTAAAGATTATTTTAGTGGCTTCAGTCCAGCGGCTTTCACAGTCTGCAGACCTGACACAACGACTTATTGAGGTAGAGGTTTTTCAAATTATTCTCAGGCTGAAAATCCTGCTGATAAAACTGCAGGCGCTGAGTGATGCTCTTCTTGAGTAAGCATGGGCTGAATTTCCTCTGGAAGGTTTCCAGCACCTTGTTGAATCCCTGCCACGAGGAAATTGGCCTGTTTTGGAAACACACGAGGCTCCCACCCCGTAGCAAGGTGTCTGCGCGAGCGCAGATTAGTGAATTGCTGCATTTTAAACGTGGATCTCTCCGTGTCCCTTGTATCACTTGTCAGCCTGGGACTCAAGTAACTGATCTACGACCCTGTCCAGTGATATTTGATGCAACAATTTAGCAGAGGGATTGACGCTTTCCAAAACAAAGGCTTGGTGATTGTCGGACCTCCAGGACTGTCTGGACCAAGCACATTATTTATAATAAGCCTTTTATCTCTCCCAGCAGAGTGATGCGTGTGTCTGACATCTGATTAACTGATTCCCACTTCTCCCCTGGGCTAATGGGAATAAATACCCCTGCTAATTCTCTGTCTGCCGGCAGCCTGCGACACATTCGTCTGTCGCTGACTCACCTCGTTAGGCACAACATGAACAACTAAACACGCAAACAAACACATACGAAACATGTTCATCTTTAGCGACAAAAAACCTGCTTCTGAAAGCGAACCCTTAGTGCCTCCCACACACTTGTATATGTCTCAGTATACAGACAACAGATACAAAGCAACGTCTTTTACAAAGGCTTGTTGCTTGTAGAGGAGACACAGATGGCCACAATTTAAGTATTTCTGTTCCGTGTTGGAGCATTGTTCCACTGCACTGTGCAGTCTGCATGCAGCACATATTGTACAATAAAACCTATGAAATATAAAGCCTGTTGGTGGCAACGGATTCAGAAACAGTACACAGAAGCAAAACCACCGCATGAGCACATCTTCTCAAAAGTATATGAAAAAAAACTGCCCTATGTATGTGTATTTTATGTGTTTACTGCAGGGCATCGGTAAAATCAGGGCTGTCATTCAGTGCAGCGCGACCCAGTGACTCAGCACTGTGGGACATCGTGGTGGAGCCAGGCAGAGGAGCGACTCCCAACACTGTCTCTGTCGTCTGTCAGAGGAAGGTTGCCGTCACTGCAAAGAGGTCAGTCCACTCCATGACATGCAGTCCATGAGCCCATGGATTCACCAGCCCTTTTCAAATGTTCGTTCTTTACACATAAGAAAACAATCTGTATCTTTTTATCACTTCTCATAGTCTGTTATTGCTTCTCAGTAACCCCTGCTGCCAAGGAAAAGCAATTAGTTACCATTAAAAGCATATTCAATGTTACATGTGCTCCGCGGTGCAGGGACAAATTGAAAAGGATTTTTCTTTTTCGTTTAGTAATCATTTTGTGGCCTTGTGCTCACTGCAGGAAGTGGACCCAATGTTGTTTCTGTATAAAAGAATGTGCATCGGTTTTCATGGAGTAAACTTGCTTTTGGCAGGAGAGGTAAGAGAGTACTCATGTACAAACCTCAAAAAAATCTGCATTAGAAGAAAGTCATGAAATGTGTGCCCACTGCTTGCCTGCAGATGCTATTTTGTTTGGGTTCTTCTGGCGAAAAACATCCTTAAGGACTGAATGACCACCTCGAACACTCATTTTTAAAGTCAGCACAGTGTCTGACAAGTACAGATTATGCATGATACTGCAGGAACAAGAACACTGTAAGGTGCCGACTGTGTTTGGATTTCATTAGATGGCATCAAAGTTGTTCATGGGACAAAGCTCTGGTAACGACTAAAAGGCACTCCGAGATTTGCTTTCACCCGGTCTCTTCATTGTCACTCCGTCTTTTCCCCTCGTTAGCTTCTTCTGTCAGTATCGTCTTCATTCTCTTTGCCTCTGAGGTCGCTAGAGGCTGCTGAGCTTGATTTGGCACCAGCTCCACTGCCCATTCCAGCACACCCCCACCGCTTCTCCTCCTGGTGGTACAGATCTCCTGTCTAGTGTAAACATCATCTCCACCAGGGCTCCGAGCTCCCAGTCTGGGCAGAGGCAGCTAGCCGCACGGCTAACTGAACGTACTAGCTAACAGCGGCTACAGCTAGCAAACACTTTAGCAACAGGTAAAGTGATCTGTCCAGCAGATAACTGTAAGTGACTGAGAGTCAAGGTAGAGCAGCTGGAGGACATCAGGGGCAAAACAAGAAAACATTTCATCTATAAAATATGATCCAGTTTCACCAAAATCTGTGACGTTGGTGGTGTAGTGGCTGTTAAGTGTTAAGCACTTGAACAGGTGTTGAGGGTGCAGAGTGGGAATGACAGGCAACATTGTCCCTATTGCAAGTCAGTGTAGCATTTTGGTGGTTTTGAAGCTGTTATTGTAAGGTAACTTTTTCTATAACGTTGCTTTAATGCAACCTGGTTCCCTTGATTTTCTTTATATTTCCTTAAAATAATAGTTACAGTATCATTTATTAAAATGATTACTTGAACAAAAAAGAAATAAAAAACAAAGTAAAATTGCATGAAAAGAAGAAAAATCTGGTGGAATTGGCTTAAACTGATGTCTCAAATATGTGAACTCAGTCTGCAGCCCCAGTTTTTATTGGAGAATGTCTGATTTTCTTATCTGATCTTAATTTAAATACTTGGTCAATTAGGAACTTTATTTACTTCAAAAACTTTATTTACTTCATTAGTTACCACCTCTGTAGGATCACCAGTTTTACCCTCCAAATTGCTTTGATGGGACTAAAATAAATCGCAACTGACAACTTTAAACAGAAGCAGTAAATGAACCAAAGTGTTGTTGAAGTGCTTCGACTTGTATTTCATAGCACTTTCAATGCTGATTCACTGATTATGACCGTTTTGCCTGACGCTGGTGGCGGCACACACCAGCAGCCACCTCTGCCCAGCAACCTCCTACCCACACAGACCCTGCACCACCCGCCGTCCTTCCGACCCACTTATCTGTAATCATCCATAATCACGGCTACGTTATCCAGGCTTAAGCGCTTGCACGTTCAGAGGGGGAGATTAAGAAGCAGAGATATTCCAAGTCATGTCCCTTGCACTGAGCTCGCACACACAAGCAACACACGAAAGCACACGCGCGCACACACACACTCTCTCACCACTGTGCTTTGAAATGATGATACGTCCGAGGGTTTAGTCCCCCCTAATAGATGGATTTCCAGGAAATAGGGACATTAACCCCTTCTGTGTTTCACTGTCTAGCTCTCACGCAGCCTCTCACAGTACTTTCAATGTGAATCATTTCAGCCTGTTTAAACTCTGTCTGAGTCCATTCTACTGAAAAAAAAAAACAACACAGCAAGACAAGGACCGTACCAAAGGAATTAAATCAACGTTTCAATTTGCATGATTTCAGGTATGCAGGCCCAAGACACACATTTTGTAAAGGTACAAAAACACAGATTAGATGTTAACTTTCTGTAATTCCACACAATCTCAATAGTCAGAATCTCAGTGGTTTTGACATTTTGGGAAATACACTTATTTGCTGTCTTGTTGTGAGCTATATGAGGAGATTGATACTGCTCTCAGCTATAGCCAGTAGGCAGTTAGTTTAACTTGGCATGAGGGCTGGAAAAATGGGGAAACAGCTAGCCCAGCCTTAGATCAGCACATCTAAAGCTCACCAAGAATGATGTTGTATCTAATTTTTTTATGTACCATAGAAACCCATACAAAAACCCAAGTGTAAAAATGGCGATATTTTTGGCTTTGTGCCTTTACGACATGGGTAAATATACCTGAGAGCATGCAAAATGAAGTTCAGTTCCTTTGTAAGGGTAATGGTATTACCATCACCCTTCCTGCTAGGTTGGTTTGGTAACATCTCATACTGTGCAGAGTACCTAAGGCCATTTTTGTTCTCCTTTGACCAAAATAATTCTTTGTGGTCTCCATTTTCTGCGTGTCAGGTGTTTTTTTGTGTTCGTCAGTGAAATGTCTCAGCAGCGGTTTCTCTTTGCAAAGCTTCAACATGGTATGACTGACCCTCTGTGAGCAGCTTCATGTTTGTCAGGACAATCTCACCCGCAGCGAATAAAGACATACAAGAAATGTCAAGAAATGTTTTGTCAGTTTGGTCAAATTATACATGGCTGTGAGTCAAACTCTCTTCACAAAAAACTAATAAAAAAACTAATACCGAAACTAATAAAAACTGAAGTAAAACTAAACATTTTAAACAATAAAAACTAAACTGAAACAAGCAAACCCACAAGGCAGAAAATAAATGAAACTAGAGTAAGTGGAAAACAAAAATTAAAATTGAATAAAAAGATAAATCGAAACCTATAAGAGCTCTTGAGGCAGATTTGTTTTATTTGTTCTTTTTTGAAATGTGAGTTTTAGCCATGCAGTGTAGAGGTTCATTGTTTTGCTGTATGCAAAGTTTTGCCGCACTTCAAAGTGCCACAGCTCCATTCACATTCTGCTCTATTTTCCCTTTGATCTGTTCCTTCTGGCAGGTATGCCTACACACTCTCTCCAGCATCAAATAACATCACATGCCATTTCTCTGACAATCCTTTGACCAGAATACTTGGCTCAAGTCTCTGCCAGCTCACTTAATCTTCCCTCCACACTCTCACCTTATTCTTCCATCTGCTGATGGAAATGAGACCTCTTGTGTATTGCGTTCTCTTTTGGTTCAAACTCTGCAGTTTGTTTTTCACAAATTTCAGAGTAATTTCTTTCTTTCTTTTTATTTTTCCGAGGCAGTCTGTCTCCAAGATGAGAGTACGACACCTCATCTCAGCTCCTTCCCCTCTGAATCGTTTTTGTCTCTTGACACCAGACAGTGTTTTAGAAAAAAGTCAAATATGACAGTTTCCAGAGGTTTAATAACAAATATTCAACAGGGCAACATTAGGTTTCCGTTGGCTTTCTAGCTGATTGAAATGACAACTGTTATTTAACCCAAAGCCAATTAAATAACCCCTACCATTACACCATTTTAATATTGTGCTAACAATATCATTAACACTCACTGGTATTACCCTCCAAATGAACACCACAGTTGAACTTATTTAGTGGTTTATTGTGATAAAACTTGAACTGTATGTAGGCAGAGTATAAGTGCTGCTTCATTTTACTCTCCACAATTAAACCCCTGATTCAAATTCCATTGAGTTTAGTTTTTGTCATTAATTTTCCTGTCATAGATCAACCACAGTCATGGCTCTACTGTACTGTATATGCAGCGTAAGCCTGAATTAACAGCAAATGTGAAACTCCTGTGGACATTTTCATTATACTTTTAAAGCACATCATATCATCATAAAACATACATCATATATCATAAATTTGTATCTCTGAACAGGGGTCTTCTGGAGGTTTTACAGCTGGACTTTGTGCCAAAAGATGTTTCAGACCAGCCTGAGAGTCAGACGATCTCCTGGCGTCTGGAGCTGCCGGGGAATGTCAAGGATGTGGGCATAATGCGGATCTACACCACTCAGAGAGACTATGTGGGGCTGGCTCCTCTGGTCATGGTGAGGACAATACCAGTATTCATTACTGTGATTTTTAAAATGCAGCCTTTATAGTACACATAGACACACTGTGTTCCCTGCAGGGCGCACCACCGTCTTGTTTATTCTGATGTTTGTTACCAATCCAGTTTTTGATGCAGCGTTTCCTCCATGTTGAATTATTATAGGTCTGCACAGCAGAGCTCGATAAGCTTCAAATCCCCTCTGCCTGTGATCACAGTGTTATCAATGATGCGTGAATATTGTTATTGATGCTTTGTGTACTTCTCTCAAAAACCTTTACATTATGAGAAGAACACCACAACTTACAAGGTATATACATGTATGTCTTTGAAAGGAGATTCAGCTATTTCATGGTACAATAGTCAACATGAATCAGACAACATGGTGGAGCAAATTCATCTCAGTCACAAGAATCACCTGAGGAAAAAAATCCTTTTGTTCTCCTGTAACAGTGGATTGAATAGACTTATTCCATAAAGAGACTGGAAAATAGGTGTAGCTTTATACTTACAGCAGAGCGAATCAAATCAAAATCAAAGGCGCACCAGAAAATGTACATTTATTACAATCAGCAGATAAGGCTGTGTGTTTGATTCTCTGACCTCTCTGTGTGGTGTTTGCATGTTTTTTTTCCCACCATAGTGAAGTGACAGTAAGTGAAGTAAACGTAGGAATGGACAATACCAAGGCTTACAACAGAGTGTAAATCTAACACTGTTTTCAGAAAAGAAGCAGATTTAAAACAGGGCTGAACTACTTGAGCCGAACTTGATCACCGCAAGCTAGATTACTGCAGAGCTTAGGGAAACATTGGACGTGAAGAGCTCTCAGCGTGGCACTGTCGGCACCACAGAGCGCTGATATTGCTTCCTGATTTTGCGCTTCCCCTGATCCACTGGCTTATGTTTGGGTCAGTGTCGCAGTCTGAACTAGAACATGTCCGTTTGGAATTGCGGTCAGCAGCTGTCAAGCTGACAGAGTTCAGAATGTGAAGCTGCCGGGGAACATCTGCTGAGTGTTGCCTGGTGCTTTAGCCCACAGGCATCAGGAGGGAAAAAAATAAACACTGATCACCCAGAGCTTCTTACCCACACACTGCCACTACCTATAATAGATTAAAAAGAGGTTATCAGACATCTTATGAACTGGAAAGTAGTTGTAAATCCATGTTGAAGGAGGAGTTAAAGTGTAAAACTAAAGCTACATCAGGCTTGATGACAACTTGTGGGATGCAGGAGAGCTAAGCTGCTGCTAAGCATTGATGGAGATGTACAGTACAAGGTGGGAAAACGGGCTGCGAGATTAGAAATGTAATCAGGTTTAGGTGTTTTTCAGTGGTGATCACCTGTATGGATTATACAATACAGTTGGGGATTTATTTCCATCCAGGTGTGTGAGTTTGTGAGAGACGTCCTGTGTGTTATCATCGTAGATGTTATTTTTTAACGGTTTTCAGCCCATCTGTCCATTTGTGTGTGGGTGCTGAATCAGTGTGATTTAAGTGATTCAAGTTTGGGAGCCTGCAAGTGTTTTAATCCCTGTTGGTCTTGCTAACACCCTCTGCCTGTCATCCCTGCCCCTGCACAAACAGTGATGATTGTATTGTATAATGTATTAGTCCAGAGGGTTATTTAAACAGGTTTTTCATGTATGGTATTAAGAACCTTCTCTCTATAACCTCCCCCCCCCTCTTTGGGGCAAGGCAGTGGGCTACTAGATAATTTGGGTTTTAAATAAATACTGCTACGTTTTACACTCATCCAGAGTAAACATAATAATGGTTATTTCTCTGTGTGCAGTTTGAAGTTACACAGAACATACTGAAAGATAAAAATCAGTTAACTTATAGCTAAGTTCAATTCCTGGACATGTATGGAACCAGGCAGCAGCTCCTCCCACAGGTATAGCACACCTTCCTCAGCCTCAAAGGCAGCTAGCATTAACAATTACAGCCCAGACTTTAGATCATCGCTTGGAGCTAGCCTGTTATATCTGCTGCTTTAGGAGCTGTTGTGTGAAGTGAACTGGATGTTTGATAAACTCAAACTCCTTCTTATTTCTGAAAGTACAACATGTGGTGTAGTTAGAGCAGGCATTCATCTTTGGAAAGGTTTGATGTAATTCCCTGTCTTTCATCTGATATCTAGCAGTTAAACTAAGCTAGGCGAATATCAGCCTTCAACCTTCAAAGTGCACTACTCCTATTCTCGTTATTTTTCCTCAAAACAGCCCGACCCGTCTCTCCCTCGGCGTCCTTGTAAAAACAGTGGATACAGCTGTGACACCGCACCAACGCAATCTCTCCTTCTTTCCGCACAGAACACTGATATCCTGAATACTGCGGCACTGACGGGTGAAATGGTGTCAGTCCCTGTGAAAACTCTGGCTGTGGAGGCCGATGGCTCCGTCACTGATGTCACCAACTACACCAGCTGCAGGTCTACAGAGGAGGATGCACTCAAGGTAAGCCATTACAACCACCAAGTCTAATCAACTTGGTTTGAAATACTGAGTTGAATCATTTCCGTATTCGTTGTGAATGTATTTGCTGCATGTTTGCACAATATGGACAGTGGATTGGGCAGCCCATGAGAAGCTTATTATTCATCTGTGGGGGGGGGGGTTGCTCACTTGGTGCCAGAGGGGCAAATGCCACCATGATACAATTGCTGGCCCACCTCTTAGTGATGCCCCTGGCCATAATAATTTATTTAACACATGTATCACTCTGTGTTGACTTGTGTCTTCATTGAGATGTCTTATGTCAGATGGCACTGATGATAACAATGATGATGATGATGCTTGCAGTTGGTTTTCCAGGTTTGGGTCAGTCCTGAATGAACTGAGTCTTTGCAAAGGTCAGTGTTGACATTAAACGTCATAGCAAATATGTTCAGTTCCTTTTGTTCACATGTCATGTCCTGAAAGATCCCACCAAACGCCTGAAGGAGTTTCCACACCCAGCAGCATGTTCGGAGGTCATAGCAGGCTTTTGTTCTTGCAGAGCAGTAAAACGCACAGCTCCAGCTGCACTTACTGCAGCTTTAATTCAGCTTCAGATGAATTAAAGAGCTGAGAAGCTGGCTGGAGCTTGAGGTTCAGCTCTGAGAGGTACTTGGTGATGTCTGCCATGAAGGCCAAATCACATAGACATTTCTTTCTGAGTTTCCACGTCAGGTTTTCCTTCATCTCTATGAATTATTCCAGACAGACTGACACTTTGGAACAGTTTTACTCTGTCTGGTGCCAGCAGCTCCATAGCAGCAACAAGGCACTCCGTCATAATTCTCCTTCTGAATGAAGTTTCAGCTTCTTAGATGTCAGAATGCGGTCTTTGGAAAGCTGCCTGTTGGGCATCCAAACTACACCGAAGAGCATTAACTTTGAGTGTTAGCTCATCCAGTCTAGCTTGTTTAGAGCAGTAATGACTCTTGAGATTGGCCTTTTTCATCACTGCGAGTGCGTCCTCACAAATTAACTTCGACACACTGGTTTGCCTTTTATTTCTCTCGGAAAGAGCAGCACTGCACATCTACTTATGTTTTCTTGACAGTCGCCATGATGCATCGACATGATATCAACCACGACGTGTGTATTGTGTTCAAAGACTACTGGGAAGAACATGTTAGTGTAATATTTTATGTTATTTTCTTTATCGCAGACAAAAAGGAATTTGTCTTCTTTTCATTTATGAATTGCATTGGCCCAGTGGCCGGAGATTCCCCACCCCTGGTGTACATCATAAGTGTAAGCCTGTACTTTCTTGGAGCATGTAGTACATTAATCATATAAAGTAAAATATAAACAGGCCTTTAATTTTATGCCATTCCTTTATTGTGGACATTTAGTTCATGATTTTTCAATAGAGTTCTCTTTACTGCATTAGTTCCACATAACATGTTCATCTTAAATAATGTAAAACTGGGCAGCTTGATCATTCAGTAGTCACTGTGTCTGAATAGTATGAACAGTATGCATAAATATTCTATTATCAGCTGAGCATGTTTTAAACAAATGGAAACACACACACATATAAATATATATATGCAGCCTTTGTTTCTCTCATATTTAATTCCTGTTTGAAATGAATATATCATTCAGGCCTAATTTGCATACAAAGCAAGTTTGCTGAATGTTAATGTTTGACAGTAATTAAACTGAGTGGAGACAATGAAAAACCAGATGGCGTGTAGCTCCAAAACATCCGCTGTCACTGTGCCATCATGCTCAACAGGTCCGCACAGGTCCAGCTCTAGCCTGTGTGTCTGTGTGAGTGTGTGTGTGTTTGTGCGAGTGTGTTTGTGTGAGTGTCAAAGCATCGTGGATAAGAGCAGCCTCTTCCATATGGCATTAAAGACTGAGCTCATGATCCCACCAGTCAGTCCATAAGCACAGTGATTTGACCTTTGTGTAATGGATCCATGTTACTGGGACACTAGGAGAGAGCAGAGGAAGGGAGACCGAGAAGAGAATACCAGAGAAGAATAAAAGGAACTGAATATTATATTCCATGAGACGACACTGCAGCGACTGGCTTTGTGAGTGTGAGGCAGTGTCTTTAAGTGTGTAAGCTCAAGAGAGTGTGCGAAAGAACTAAAGAGAGGGAGACTGTGTTTAGTAATGATTTTCTGTATCAGCAGAGGAACTTAATCCAGTTATTATTTTGTCTCTGAATGGTCTCTTGCACTTCCTGCGGTCACTGACCCCTCTTAGAGCAATGCCACCAAGCAGATGATATTAAAGCCTGAAACCACAAACTTTACATTTTATACTATAACTGCCACAAGGACGAATCTCTATTAGACAGTGCGTAACTCTTAAATTCAATTATATGCTAACGTAAGATGGCTGTGTGTGTGTGTGTGTGTGTGTGTGTGTGTGTGTGTGTGTGTGTGTGTGGGAAAAAACAGTTAAAGAATCATACTGTGGTTGCACATTTAAACCCTTTTAACCTAAATATTCTTTAAACTTAATGCTGTGAGCCTAAGCACATTCCCCGACATATAAGCACATCATGTCATTTTTATGGGGAACAAGCATGCAGTTATGTATTTACACATTGAGCAGACGCAGGGAAACATTTGTGTTCATCTGGAGTTGTTTTCTAGCCATCTGGTGAATACAGTTCAACATTCCTCTCCTTTGAACTCTGGTTTGGTCTCCACCAAGGAAATATATGGCTCTTTGTAGCTGCTAAATGCTCCACTGTGTTCACCTGCTAGTTTGTAGCTTTATCAGTTATTGTCTTGCTAGATTTATTGCTGCAATGAGCTGAAAGACACAAAAAAGTTCCTTCGAGAGATTTAACTACAAATCATGTATAATCATGTTTATTGAAGCCGCTTCATGCAGCCACTCCTGTTTTTCCTAATGCGTCACCACTGTATTGTGTGTTTGTTGTGTGCACAGGTCTATCTCAAATAAAGGATTAAATAAAGACATGACTAAGTCAAACGCAGATTGATTTGAAAAGTCTTTTTCTCATAACTTCTAATTGACACAGGCATGATGATGGCTATGATGATGTTTCACACGTCTGCTCATAGATTTTCATATTTAACAGAAATGAATTGAAAACAATAGATGGCTGGAATTTTAGATAAAACATTTACATTTCTAAGGTTTGAAAACAGGGAGCAGGGGAGCGAAGCGTACTTGATGGTCTGAAACATGCAGATCGATTGGTACTGGCATTTTCAACCCACAGTGAATGTAGAGAGAAGGCTGACCCTAACCCTAACCCTAACCCTAACCCTAACCCCAAAAAGTAAAGAAAGGCATGCTAAAACAATGCCCAAATTACAGAATAGACTATAGCTTTTAAAGGATTTAATCGGTTTGATCAACATGTCTCATTACTGACCATGATTGAACATGATTTAAGTCCTCATTTTGTCTATTTTCGAGTGTTAATCGACCCATTATGTCGTCACACTGGAGAGTTGCACAAGACATCAGAGATTTCGGTGTGGACCAGTCGGCATGATGGGAAAAAGTTCACAGACTGATCTCCTGCAACGTTTCCACGGGAGTTCAAGTTGACTAACCTTGGAAGTCATTCCTCTCTGCTTTCTCCTCACTTTTTCCGCCTCCCTCTTTTCACTTCCCTCTCTCCAGTGCCACACTCTATTCTCCAGTCTAGTGCCCTCCAATTACCTCTGTGGAGCCACTGGTTTGTTAAGATAAGTGAGGCGGCAGTGGAGATAGGCCTCCAATCTTAAATAAAACACACCAACTGCTGTGTCTCACCTCATTGCTCTCACTGGTGGGGACTTCAATGCTCCCACCTACAGTACAGCACTACAGGAACAGTCGCAAGGCTGAGCTGATTTATATTCTGTAACAGTTTCATGGAAACCGTGGCCGTGAATTTACATGACATAAACAGAAACACTGTGCGATTCCTTGGCCAGACTTTGGAAGTGTTGGGAAATGAATAAAATGTGTGTCTGTGTGGTTTTAGTTTATTTGTATTGCCGCTTCTGTTCCCACTCTCCTCTCTTTGTCAGTTCTTACTGAAACTTTCTTTTTCATTTTCCATGGGGCTTTACATGGAAACACCTCCACTAGTGCATGTCTGGAGGAAGACAGTTGAGTCTCAACTTTAGTCCTTCGTGATTCTCAAGTGATTCTGTACTTTTTAACATCGCTTTCTTCCCCAATATCAAGATATTTATGCAGTGTCAGACAGGCAGACAGAAAGGAAAGCCATCAGACTGTCTGCCAAATTTTTTGGACCAATCTTAAATCATGAGGCCCTCATTCATCTTTCCTCTTTGTCTGTACTGTCCAGGTGTCAGAGCGATGTGACTACGTGTATGTAAATGGTAAGGAGACAAGAGGGAGGAACAGGGTGACGGTCAACTTCACTTATGGTTTCCTGAGTGCCCAGCTGGAGATGAGTGTATGGATGCCTCGCCTGCCCTTACTCATCGATGTGGCCGACCCCGAGTTGAGCCAGATCAAAGGCTGGAGGGTCCCTGTTACTATGGGCAACAGGAGGTGAGGCCGGACCAGCTCTGTGTCAAACTGTCTCTTTGCTTTACAACCATCGGTACTAGACGTTAGCTTGATTCTGAGATGTCATGCCATGTGAAAAGATTCATTTCAAACTGTTTATTAGACATGGCTCGTTTCGTCATATGGAAATAAAACATCTTTGATATAACAATTTTGTTGCCACACCAACTGTGATGAGAGCTCATTAATTTAATGTTTGCAAAATTAACTTCTCTGAGCTGACAGGTGGTGAAGCTATAGCTGGCCAACGAGCATTAGCGCTAGCCTAGTCCATTTCCTAGTCTTTGTGATAATCTGTCTGTTTGTGTGCTTGTCTGCACCAATAAGAGGACCTTTCATTGTTTGATCAATTCAAAGTTCATCAGGCAAATGAAGAATCGTTTCAATTGAACCTTTTTGGAATTTTTTGAAGCAATTTCTAGGCAAAAGGTTAAAGTGCACATCAATTGACTTGACTCCACACCTCAGGTTAAAAGGGCTTCATGTAAGAACTTGCAGTAAGATTTGAATAGAAATAGAAATATTTGTTGTATGCAGTGTTTTGCGTCAAATTAAATGTTTTCAAGTGGTGTTGTCATATCTCAGCAGCCAATAATTGTGTTATGAAGCTAACCCTGTAGAGATATTTAAAAGAAGGTAGCATGAGCTCTGCAACACATGAACACCGAGTTAGCACTGCCAGAAATGTCTATAGTGGTATTGAATTGGATTACAGCATATTGAGATGTTTCTAATATCTGTCTTCATACTATATATGTAGCCATAAAGACCTCACATCTGTGTTGGGGCATTTGTGGGTAGGGCACTGTAAAGGCAACGCATTTGCCCTGGAGATAAAGGTTAGCGGAATTTCACTCAATACTCTAGTAAAGTCATTATTTTTCACTCAATACAAATGATGGTGCCCAACTGATGGTCTGTTAGTTGTCTCCAGGGTAAAAAAGTCTTTGGGGCTTTCATTTTCCAAAGCATTCAATACCTGGCTCCCGACACAAACGGATACGAGGTCAGAAATGTGAAATGTCTGTGGCGATTGTAATGGCCAGTGTCAGCTCTGGCTGAATTTTCTGCGCCATTCCTGGGTAACTGCACGCTGCTGTGTTGTACGTGTGTATACTGTATGTGAAAGAGCGGCAAAAGGAATTTTTGTTGAATTGGTAGTGAGAGAATAGATTGGTATTAGACTTTTGGATTCATAAAAAAACCTTCTATACAGCTTTCTTTGTATTTGAGCCTGTGTGTGTGTGGTTGGAACAGATTAGGTTTCGCAGTAAAGTTTTCACTGTTATTTTATCACAGTTTTAAAAAAGTTTGAAATAAAAACTTTTAAATAGTTAGTGCTAAGAGAGTTTAATTAACACTAATTATAACATTGTATTCATTGATGTTATCAACAAACTGGCAACCTTGTAGAAGGCATGATGGTTCATGGGTTATCAAAGAGCTAGCAGATACACTGAGTAACCATGGCAAAGAGACCCAGCTGAAAAACTTCAATGATTAGTGCCTTTATAAATTAGTGAGTGAGATTTTGAAACAGTAAAAAAACACAGTTAGAAAGGTTACTGATGCTGTGAATGCGTCAAATCAAAGACAAATATAAGACAAATGTATCAATGCACAACCCAATTTCAAAAAAAGTTGAGATGCTTTGTAAAAAATTTTGGAAATATATGTTTCTTCCGAAGTTGATGGCAGCAACATGTTTCAAACAAGTTGGGACAGGAGCAACAAAAGACTGGGAAAGTCATGGAATGCTCCAAAAACACCTGTTTGGAACATTCCACAGGTAAACAGGTTCATTGGTAACAGGCGATAGTATCATGATTGGGTATGAAACGGGCGTCCTTGAACGGCTCACAATCAAGGAGCGAGGAGCGAGGTTGTCTTTGTAAACACATGCCTGCATAAAGGACATTACTACATGGGCTCAGGAACACTTCATGAAAGGGCTGAAATGAGTACAGTTTATTCTCTGCAGGTGGAAGGCCGCTACAGTATTAATAATCATGAGTCTGCTGACAGAAGGATTGAGGAAAGAGTTTGTTGTCTGATGTTGAGTCACGCTCGTTTAATTCAAGCAGCATCTCCATTGCATGTTAAGCTCTGACCTCAGGCTATATAATAATGATGTTTATTTGGACTGTAGCTCTTAACTGTAGCTTTCCGCCTGTGGTGTGAAAGCACATCCACCAACCCCGCAGCACACCTGTGGTGCAGTGTGTGGCAGACCACCTGTGCCTGTAATAATTATATGATCATTGTTGAGGGGTTTGAGGGTAGTTCACAGCTTAACCTCGTTCACCCACACAATAAACCAGTTAGCAGCACGATCCTGCTTAAATGAGCTTCAATTCATTTAGAAGGAAAGGTCACTCTGTGAATGTTTTATGCCTCTACAGCATCAACAATCATGCTGCTGGTCTCCAGTATTGTTCTTGAGTTCACTGTCTCTCTGCTGGCCAGCAGAAACGACATTTATGACTTCACACCACAGATTAATAGCATGATTTTGCAGTGTATTTGTTTACAATTTGAGTAAGGAGAGATCCACGCTATAATATGTGTATCTTAGTGAATGGGTCGCATTTTGCTCAATAATTCGACCATTTGCTTCTTAAAATTCACAGCACACAGAATTTATACTTCAGTGGAGAATTCATATCTGTTAATAATTGTGTTGTACAATGCATTCAATAACACGTTGTTTACTATCTTTGTACTAAAAAGAAAAGCTTGATGTTTTGAGAAAATGCGCTCATTTGCTTTCTTGAAGATCAGTGCCAGTTTCATGCCTATACGCTAAACATGAGGCTGCATTTAGGAGCTGGTTAACTCACCTTATCTTAACATAAAGACTGGATGGCGGGGGTTAAAAAATGGAGAAAAAAAAACAAAAAACGAGGGTTTGTGCTGGACTATTTCTTGCCTGGCCAAGAAATAATTAAGCAAATAATCCCTCATAAAATCATGACTTGTTTATACATTCCGGTTTTTGTATGGCTGAACAAAGAATATGATGTGTTGATTAGTGAGCTTCAGAGGTGCTTGTAGGCAAATTTTATTACTTTTGTACAGAGCCAGTCTTTATGCTAACTGCATCCAATCAATCTTGTCACGACCCTGCAGAAAAACAAAAAAGACTGCTTGTTATGAACTCTTATCAAATGACATATTGTACCTGAATACCTTTGTGTTTCAGGTCGACATGGGACAGCGAGGAAGAGGAGGAGATGAGGAAGGGCAGGGGCTGCATGCTGCAGTACCAGCACTCGAAGCTCAGGGTGCTGACACACTTCATAGCGCAGGCTGATGCTGAGGTGCTGCCTGACCTGCTAACTGGGCCAGAACCTGTTGAGTACTTCCTGGGTCCTGACTGGCAGGTAAAAACATTTAACAGGCCTAACCAAAGCTGAAATGCCAGCACTTAATAGCATGACTGGGGTTATGCAGTCTCAGCTAGATTAGTTAGAGGTGTCTTGTTCTAAAAGTTACAGCAGCGGGTCAGACACTGAATTAGCAGAATTATAATCTTATAATTCTTGAATTATCCATTATTGCGGTATACAATTAAAGGTAAGGTGTTTCTCTCTTTTGATTGACAGGTAGATGTGACCAATCTTGTACGCTACTCTCTAAAAGTGGCAGATCCAGATGTAGCCAGGGTGCAGGATGGGGTGGTGCTGCAGGGACGAGCTGTGGGCACCACTACTGTACAGGTGAGCCATGATGTGTATGCGTGTGTGTGTGGTTTTAGCAGTTGTCGTGCATGTCATAATCATGTACAATATGTCCATCTGCACTTTAAATGAGGATTTACTGGTTGCAGGTGCTGTCGCCTCTGACGTCGTCGGTCCTCGCTGAGAGGAGCATCCGGGTGGTGGATGATAAAGTGAGTGTGACAGAGCTGGGGGTGCAGTTGGTTTCTGGGCTCTCTCTGTCTCTGCAGCTCAGCTCAGGGAGCAGCAGGGCCATCATCGCCACTGCAACCACACGGGAGATAATCACGCAGCTCAAACAGGTAAGTAACTGGAAAATTGTAACACACAAAGCATGAAAGTGTGGGGCACGGCTCAGCTGTTCGTGATGGTGCTTGTCTCTTTTTATGCCTGTTACTTTTACAGTTACTCATTTTAAGCCTTGCCGCATAACCTATGAAGGACCCTTCAACAGTTTGTAAAAATCATTTTGTGACAAGATATAAACAAAAGCAGCGAGTAATGTATGTAATGATTCAATGTAAGATTAGTTTGCTTAATGCGGGATTGTTTATGATTGGAAATCATGGATGATTTTCTCTCTTATTCCAATTTTGAAACAGTGAAAATAGATGTATAGATTTTGCAGAAACAGTTTTTTTTTGTACAGGATTAGTAGATTTTAAGAAGAAGTAAGCATGGAAAGATAACATCAAAACATGCCATCAAATTTATTTGAAGATTGAAAAGTCCAAATTTTCCACCAGTGGAAGGTAAACAATACCTGCGTCTCACTTGCTCTCTCCCTTTGTAACTTGCATCTTTGGACACTCTGATCCATCTGCCAGCGTCAGCCCCATAGACAGGGTTTCATCAGAGAGCTTACCTACAAGCACAAACACGAGTCCTGAATTTAGATTGGTATAGGCTGCAGCCCGCAGTGTTTTTTTTTTTGTCTATTTATTCTGTATAATTTTCTATTGGCTCTTTAACAAGCAAGCTCTTTCTATCCTGTCATGATCTGCTACCACTGCAGCAATGATTTGACTTTGTGTGCAGAGTCTGAAACCAAAATTTCTTTTCATTTTTTTTTTTAAATGTGGCCACTCCGGCTTTCATCAGTGACTTCCACTGACAAGGTTCCTCCTTTTATTATACCCCAGCCTGAAAACACTCACAGATGCATCTACAATAAAGCATAAATAACATCACCAACCTCACTGACCTGCATTTTAAGACCAACATGCTTTTTGCGCTGCTAGCAGATTAGAAAAAATCCCTTGTGTTGCTGCTCTTTGATTTTCCCATGTGCAAATCAAACACTGTAAATGAGACTTAAGTATTGATCTCAGTGTTTAGAGTTAGGATTTGGCACAGGATCATAGTCGGGCTGATGCCAAAGGAGTTGCAATGCAGGTGCAGTTAACCCTGTTTAACAGAGAAATTGATTTGATTGATTTAAATTTTGATTTATTTTGATATGATACAAAATATATTAGGCTGCATACTTGTACAGTGCATTGTTAGGATCATTGTGACCAGCAGGGACACAATCTGCTTGTATCATACAGTATTTAGGCACCAGTACTTATGCTACAACCACGTCAAGCGTTTGGCAAGACACGTCGTGATGAACTCACTGATTCAATAAAGCGAAAAAGACACAGGAGAACAGACACTGGATAACAAACACTAGATAATAACCCTCATAACACCAGTGAACTGCCAACAACATCACTTAGCAACTGAAACAACCTGATGACGAGTCTTCAGGAGTCCACAGTCTTTATACTGGGCTTGATTGTGATGAGTCCCAGCTGAGTAGGAGCCAGCTCCCAGCCACCTGGATGACCACGCCCAGCCTCTGTCAAAAAAGGAAACACAGGAAACACCCCCCCACATTTTCCAAACTACCACAACTAGTTTACTTTCTCAGTCTCTCATTTCTCGGATCTCTTGTTTGTTCTTTTGCACTTTTTAATTGTAAGTCTTTTACCTTTGCTGTATTTTTATTCCTCTGGAAAGCACTTTGAATGGCCCCAGTGTATGAAATGTGCATACAAATGAAGTTGCCTTGGCTTGCATTGTGTTTGGTACCCCATATATATTCTTTTGAAAATCTAAAGATCTGTTGGGGGATTCTGGCATTAATTAATACATCAAACATCCAAATGTGCAAGCAGTGCAGGGTCAGTCTCTTGCACCAATACACCTTTCGACTGCCTAAAACCCAAAAAGCAGAGAGAAAAATCTCTTTTGTTTGGTGATCACAACACCATTCCACATTCATTTAAGTTTTCTCTGGTGAGGCTGAATTGCTTCTGAACAGGGAGCAGAAACAGTGTATGCACCACAAACATCATTCAAAACAACTTTATTGTAAACCCTTTGTGAAGGGGGCTTCAAATTACACATTAAACCTACTATGATACCATAGTGTGTTATTAATGTATCCTAAATGTTCATTTTCCAACAAAGATATAATTGGCTTCTACAGAATGGGCTTGAATTATAAGAATCGCCACAACAGCGCAGATTTATGCGACAATGACCCTTAAGGGTGTAATAACATTCTCTCTTGTCCTCTCTGAATGTGAACTCATTGTGTTCACAGCCCCGACCATCATCTGCGGTTAGCATGCTGTGTGAGAGAGCGGAAGAGGCAGACAGGGTGCACAGATGATCATTTTAAAAGCTCACTCACACATTTAGCCATGGCAGCCTGCCCATTTTAAACCAGCTCCCTAACACAGGCACTGGGGCAGCAATTAGGCGGCCCATAGCTGTTGGAACGACCGCTCACTTTACCTACAGTACACTGTCACTGTGGCTGGTCTGCCCCTGTCAATAACAAACTATTAGAACCATGCCAGCGCAGATGACCAGCCAATTGTGTCTGTGATGGCAAGCTGTTAATGTTCTGCTCAGGGCGATACATAATGTATTCAAACCCAAAATATAGGTTAGCTCTGTGGCGACCCAGTGGCTCACATTAGCAACAGGAAATAGGTCATTGTGTATTAATGTGATTGGATTGGCTAATTCTGTTCTTAACGTGACCTTTGTCGCTGTATTTTTTGTTCTTATTTAAAGGACTTCTATTATACTCTCTTTATCCACTTTGGTTAAATTATATTTCATTCTGTGACTTCATAGGACTATAATCCCTGGTACAACAGCACCCTACTGAGTGTAATCATAGAGAGTTTAGCCGAGGCAATTTAGTGCTATTAACAATCATGCGAATGTAGCCCTCGCTGATGGCAGGAGGGGAATATTGATTTGCTGCTCCTGCTCTGACCTGCTATTCCACTGCTCTATGAACTCTGTTTTGCTCAGTTATCACAGGCTGTTCTTTCTTTCTTTCTTTCTTTCTTTCTTTCTTTCTTTCTTTCTTTCTTTCTTTCTTTCTTTCTTTCTTTCTTTCTTTCTTTCTTTCTTTCTTTCAGGAAGCCGTGGTCAGCTGCTGGGTTCAGTTCAGCGATGGTGCTGTCGTTCCGTTGGAGCTGTTTGACCGCAGTATCTACTCTCTGACAGTCTCTACCCCAGATGAGGGGGTAGCCACAGTACGCCGCACCCCGCAGTCCACATTTGTAGTAGCACAAGGAGAAGGTGAAGGGCGGGGGGCACTAGTGAGAGTGGAGCTGAGGATCTGTGAGGAATGCCAGAAGTCCAAGAGGAAGAGCAAGTTGGCAATGGGCACGGGGCTCCTCAGGATCAACTTCCAGAGTAGCAGCAGAGTCGAAGCAGGGGGCGGTGGGGTTGGCATCGATGGAAATAAAGATTTTGATTTTGGTGCATCAGAAGTGGTAGGTGTGCTTAAAACGACAGTGACATCACAGCGTGCTGTCACAGATATGAATAAATGGCTGTTCAGAAGCACAGTACCTGACCAGCAAGGGCCCACCTTGGCAGAAACTACCACCTCAACCACACTTTCAACAAGATATCTGCAGCCACATGTTGTGTGGATCGGGACAACAGCCAGAGCTACGAGAGCTACCACGTATGCTGTCATGTCCTCAACTGCCACCACAGCTATCAGCAGGCTGGGCCTGAATACACGACTGAGCACTGTCAGACCTAAAGATACAGCAGTGGGTTTAGTTGGTAAAGGAGAAGGGCAGAGGAGAAGCTATGGCAACATGCTCGACAACCTGAATGCCCCCTCTAACAAAGATGTCCCTAAAGCAGAAGTAACACCTAAGAGGGAGTCTCCTAAATCTAAAACTCCCAAAGTAATTGAGAGCGACCTCATTAGGACATTCAGAGCCATGTCAGACTTGGAAATCGGGATGTATGCCTTGGTGGGGGTCTCCTGTGTTGCTATCTTGGCTTTTTTGCTCAACTGCGCTTCATATAACCTCTGTTTCCGGAATCACAAGACCCCCATACAGGCAGGCCTGGCCCCCAGCGGGGACCTGAAGGATCACAAGCATGACTGGGTGTGGCTGGGAGGCCACAATCAGAGCGCTCCCACACCAGGTGCCCCAGCCCAAGTGTCCACGCTGAAACGGGAGGTTCATCGCCCTCTGGATTCCCGTCACTCCATGGACTCCATTGGCCATCGCAGCCTGGAGAGCACCCTGCCCACTGTTAGCGCCCCCGCTGTCCCCGAAAGAACTGCCACCCTGGGCCGCAGCAGGGCCAGCTCCCAGCAGCAGCAGTTTCAGGGAAAGGCCATCGACCCCATGGCGAACCGTTCAGCCACGTTGCTGGCCAGGCCACATCGCAGCGAGCCCCTTCATTCCCCCACCAGTAAGCGAAACCAGGTCCAGTTCACCACTTTCACCACGTTGGACATCAAGCACCTGGCTGCCCTGAAGAAGAATGGTGTTGACTTAAACTGGGCCAGCCAGCAGACGCAGCAACACCAGGCCCCCGCCGAGCCCCGCATACCTCTGCCTGACATGCCGTGGCCTGTAGTCAAAACTCTAGGAGAGCCCCAGTGAGTTTGTTGGGGTGTGTCTAGGTGTGTGTGTGTTTAAGTTTGAGTGAGTCAGGGAGACAGAGAGAGAGAGAGAGAGAGAGAGAGAGAGAGAGAGAGAGAGAGAGAGAGAGAGAGAGAGAGAGAGCATACACAGCCTGTTCGGATGGAGAATGTCTAAAAGAAAAGAAGTTGGTTTTTTATAAAGGATAAATCACTTTAGGGGATGTATTTATTGAGGTTAGATAAAGGACATTTTATATTAAAAAAGTATGTGCTCAGTGAAAGCCTGTAAATACATTATTTAACAGTATGAAGAGCAAAATAGGAGATACTGTGTGAACTTTTTTAGGATTCAAGGTGATTAGCATGATTTCACCCTCGAAATGCAAGATTCTTGTATTTGAAAAAGATGTGCTCTCCAGATCTGTCATTGTAAATATGCATATATCTATACTATTACTTATTTCTACATTTCTAACTCAAAACAAATGATTTTTCATCTCCCTTTTCTTTTGTACAGCTCTGTAGCCCCTGTAGGAACGGCTCCAGATATTGCTAGTTGTCAGGGTAAATGCAGTACGGGAGGGATTATTTCTAGTAAGTAATTCTATTCTTTTCCAGCCTTTTGTACTTTTTTTTTTCTAGGATTCCTCCAGTGAATACCTGAAGAGTCTGTGCAATTTGTCAGAGAATATGCAACATTTATCAAGTTATTTTGAGCAATCTGTCACTGTAGTCTTCACCAGATATTTATTCAAATCAAATGCATGCTATGCAAATATAGTCTGTGCAGAGTTTGAAGTGGACATTGTTTCTGAATTTTTTAACAAAGTTACCTTGGGCTTCAGGCTCCTCCTGGGGGCCTGGTTCTGCAATTTGTAAAAACGTCTTATCTCGGTCTCATGCCACAGAGCAATACATATTCAGCTCCAAGATTTTTCATGTGTGAATGAAAAATGATGATGCCTTTTATATGTAACATCCTCTTATTTTTAAACCAAAATGTGATGTGTATTTCCTATGAGATCCTATCAATAAAGAACAAATGGATACATTTGTAATTGTTGAAATTCAATTGAGTTCAATCATTGTTTTTTAAAGCCGCTGAAATACTAAGAAGTATCATTCAAAGGAAGGCATGCTGAATGGTTCGGATTATAGGCTAAAGCTCTGCTGTGATTCAGTGGGATTTAATTACAGTATGTTTAATCACTATTAAATGTGATTTAAGGCTGATGTCATTCAGCAAAATGTTATACTGACAGCAAGGTATTTGATGTGACTCCCAATATTGGTATTCTGCGCTGCTGCACCAAGACAGTGACACAGTGAGTAAGAAAGCAATGGGAAAACATAAAGTGATTACCATTTGCATATTGTGACAGCATCCCCAAAGAATTACAGGTATTTTATCATTGCTGGAAGCTTGCATATGATAACTCATGCCTCATTTGTCTCTTTTTCTCTGTCCTCCTCCCTGTGTCTCTAAGGTGACCACAGCCGCACTTCTCAAAATCACATTGTAGGAGCTGTGATGTATAAACAGCGTCCCCAGCTTAAAGAAGCTGAGATAATCTGATGCCCTGCACCTCAGGAATTGGCAGCTGTGAATATGACAGCAAGCATCGCTGCTCACTGCTGTACGACAGCATTGCGTGGATTTAGACTGTTGATAAAAGCAGGTTTAATAACTTTCTCCCAAATTCTCTACCTACAGGCCCAGCATTTTTGTGTGTGTATAAACTCTCTCCCCTTTCCAGTCGATTTATCTGTCCAGCAGCGGCAGGAAAAGTAAACAAACTCCCCTCGGAGATAAGCAGTGATTCAAAGCTGTCTCTGCGGTGCATCATGGCCCGGCATCTTTGATTGTGGACCTGCTCTATCATAAAGGACACAGAATTCAGCATTGAAAAGTTCTGACACAGTAATGATTAAGATATAAAAACTGCACAGTTTGTATGACAACAATGGAAGACCAAAATGTGTCTCTGTGTGCTTTTCCACTGAGATCTTGCAGCTTGTTTTACTCCTCTGGCCTTTCTTTCGCTCATGTTCATCCCTTGGTCTCCCACACATAAACTGAACACCATTCAAATGCTGCCCATGCGAGGTATTTGGCTTCATCACAGTTCTGGGAGTGCACTTCAGTTTATCATACTCATCATGTGAGCTTTGGCTATAATAGGAGTCTTGAGTGGTTTGAGAAAGAGCTGAATAAAGTATAATACCAATAGTATTATTTTGATATTAATGCACTGAAATACAAGTCCATTGATTCAGCAGTCAGGGCTAATTTGCATTTAATGAAGGATGCAAATCATAAATCATGTCAGTTTGTCTTCAAGACAACAAGACAGAAGTAGAGTCCCTGAGTATCATCACAGCAGCATCTCTAATCTGGAGCATCAGCTTCCCTATTGACAGATTTAAGGGATTGGGGTCATTGTGTTGGAGGATTAGTGTGCATTAGTGGACCCTCTCCATGGCACACTCCTGATAATGTAGGCCAAAAGAGACAAGGTCACTTATTTCACAAGGCTGCTTTCCCACAGGTTAGACACATGGTCACAGATGGAGGCAGGTGTTTATGGGAAGGTGTAGCTGCAAATGGAAAAGCTTGCCGGTGAAAATGGACTGTAGTTAAGATGCTCTATGCAGCTATTGCGCAGCCTGTTTAACTGGATGGATATGAAAAATAACTGAATGTGATCCTTAAAAGAGAACATAGAAAATAACAGGCAGACAAAGATAGACATAAGAGGACAGGTGCAGGCAGAAGTCAGTACTAAGATGAATAAGGAGACGAAAGAGGTAACTCTCATATCACAGGTGGAGGGGAGCTGAGACGGTGTGGCAGCTCATTAAGACAAAGTACCTCATGCTTCCCTGCTACACTCGTCGCTGTCATTGCTTGTCAACACAGTGGCAGTGCTCGGTGTGTGTCATATAATAATGTCAGCGGTTTTTACTAAGAAGAGGACAAAAAGCAGTTCTTTGTGTCAATGAGACAGATTGAAGAAAACAGTTTTGTCAGAGCTGAAGAAAGGACAGACATACAGCAGTCGACAAAAGAGGAATGTCAACGAGATGAAGCAGAATGTAAAGAACAAGCAAATGAGTGCGGTCACAATAGCTTTGTTTGTTTATTTGAGTCGGGATACGATATACAACACAGATAGGAGTTTACAGCTAAGTGTGCAAGTATAGTGAAACCGCAAAATGCGAGGGGAGGATTCGGGTGGGAGGAAAAGAGAGCACTCAAGAGACAGACAAAGACAGGGAGACTCATTACTGCATGGCTGCCTGCTCCTCAGAAAGTGTTTGAATTTTTAAATGATCCCAGTTATGATCTTTTTGGCGTTTGGTGAAGGAATTGCACAGAAAAAAAGGCTTCCTGAAGTAAGCTTTGTACTAAGACAGTTAGCACAAAATGCAGACACCAGGAGCCTGGACATTTAGAAATATGCTAATATGTGCAAAGTTAATCTCTTTTAAATATGGCAGTGATGAAATCTGACTGGATTGGTGCGACCATGTTAAACTATAGACGTGCTGGCGGCACTTTGAGGCAGTACTTAGACAGAGCACTGCTTTCAGCTAAGTGCTACCATGGTCGCAATAGCAAAGCTGCCATGTTGATGTCTAGCAGGAATGCTTACTACGCTCACAATTTTAGCATGGCATGTTTACAAAAGGCAAATCTGAGGGAATGTCAGTTTTCTAGGTGTTCACCTCAGCCCATCCCATCGTGGTTGAAAAATTTCACTTTGAACCAAATATGTCAACCTGTTGGTGGCACAAGAGGAAAAGTGACCAAAGCCAGTCGGATACATCCTCCGGAGATCCGAAAAATCTACAAACTTCACAGCAATCCATCTGACAGTTGTCAAGACATTTCACTCAGAACTAAAAAAAAATGTCAAAATGGTGATGCTATAGAAAATGTCGGGCGATCAGTCAAGAAGTGTCCTCCGGGGACTCGAAATGTCAGTACCAAATTTTACGGAAACCCATCTGATAGTTGTGGAGATACTTCAGTGCTGGACCGATGAACATGCGCCACTGAAAAGACCACTGATACAGCACCAAGTAAATATACAAATTCTGCATTATAGAACGGTTTAACATTATTCTAAATGGGATTGCTGATTTTAATTATTAGAAAAGGAAAGGAACTGTCACAACAATGTAAAAATAAATAATGGCTGACTGAACTAACATGACTCAGTGAGTCAGCAGTCTCTAAATGTCATTACAAGAAACTATAAAAAGAACATGTAAATAGCCAGTTTACTGATAAATTACTGTAGCAAAATAGAATGACAGAAACATATATATAAATGCAAGGGCATACTCTTAAAAAGGCACTGGTCAAAATGTTAAGTGTGCATCCACATTCAGCATCAGGCATCGTGACACAAACAAGCAAAGTGCATTAGACAGAAATGAAGAGAGACTCTAACGTAACAATTTGCTTCTTTTTTTGGCAATAGTGTGTGATCCCATGTTCATGTTCAGAAAAAGTATCAGGACTTTGCTCGCTGAGAGAGTAAGATGGGTCAAAGCAAACCAAGAGCAAACATGCTGCAAGGCTGGCAGTTGTTCCATCTAAAATAATAACCATAAGTAAAAGTACACAGTGATCTTCTGCTCTGCTCATGTCCCAATTTTGTATGGACATCTGTGTCCCTTTGCATGAGTGTATTGTGAAGTAGCCTGCTTATATATAGCTTAGAAGTAACTCATACATGTGGGGCCACAACATAATATTCACGCCTTTATTATAGAACACATACGTCCTTTAATAAAAGCGAACACATGTATGTATTTGTCATAGGACAGAATAAAAGAGATTGTTGATGGTTAAAAAAAAGATTTGAAATAACAATAAAAAAAATGATTAGAAATTAGATTACACAGATGAGATGGGTGGATTAGAATAACCTACAGGAATGAGGAGTGTTGCATAGATAGTGATCCTGCCACCATGGATGTCACAAGTCTTTCACACGCCTTAGCAGCCTTCTTTCACCTTAAAGCACCTCGCTTCTGTAATCTGCACTTTCTTTCTAAGGTTGTTAATGTGTTGCACACCACTGAACCCAGTATGCAAAAGCCATGAAAGACTTTTTTTATTTAATACCTTCCCAGTAAGAAAAACATATTGGTTGATTGCTGTTTGTCCCTTTTTATGAGTCGTGTGTGACAAAGTTGCCACCAGAAATAATAGGGTCGACACCATCAAGAAAAATGAAATGATGGGACCGCATAGCAAGTCAGACGCACCATGGCGACATTAAAGGTGTTTGTAATGGAATAGTTGTATTCATCCCTGAGATAGCTGCAGGCGCCTGTCTGGCTTCGCAGTTACTTTTCCACCTCATTTCAGATCTGAAGAGCGCGGTGGGTGTGTGAGAAACACACACGTACTCATGCTTGTACACAGGAAGTGTGCCTGTGTGTGCGTGTCTGGGTAGGTGTGGGTTAAGGATGAAGGCAACGGAGACAGACCTGGTCTGTCAGATGCGGCAGAAATAAGGAAAACACATGACAGCTTGCAAGGTTGGTGTGGTAGAGCTTCTTGAAGCTCACACAGATGTTTGAAATATTTCTTTTTTTAGCTGACGAACAGAAAGCATCAGTGTTTCATCTCCAGTCTGTCTGTTTGTTTTGGGACTGTGGTCTTGTCTTGTACAGTGGGCAGTTCTCTGTATCCATTTATTTCCCCCCATTTGCTGTTTGCCTCTCCCTCTCTCAGCCTCATTCTCCTCCACTTGATTCCTCACTGGCTTCACACTTTATACACTTGCTGCATTCATCTTGCCTACAGGCCTTGAACAAAGACTGCCTGTCTTGCTATTTTCCTCACTCTCTTTACTTCCCTCACACCTGTCACTCTCACTGTATCCTCTTGATATTTGTTTCCCCTCAAGTTTTTATTTTTTTTTTTGCTGACACTGTGTTTTCCTCTGTCTTCAGGATATATCTCAGTGTCAGACACAAGGTGAGACTGCAGGATTCGTTCCGATTTGAATCTTTAATGGATCCTCAATTGCAGTTTTGCCTTTTTTTTTTTAACTTGAAATTCCACACAGGAAATATTTCCCCTTTCCCATCAGTACTTAAGAATTAAATTCTAAACAAAATGAGAAACAATTTAAATATGACAGATTATAAAGAGATGGGTGATAAATTAAAGCCACAGTTACTAAATCCTAATTCTTCCAGAAGAAATTCCACCATTTAATGCTTTGCCGATATGGAGATTGCTGTCTGTCTCTGTGAAGGCCATAGCAAGTGATTCACATCATTTTCATACTCATGATACCCTGTAGTTATGCCTCGTGTCTTTCATAGAAGCATCTGCGTTTGCTGTTTCTCCATTCATTTATTATTTTGCTTCCTTTGTCACCTATTACAATGTCATATTGAAGTCTGCCAGTCTGCTTTGCAGCTGACCACTTATTTTTATATTACATATAATATCTGCCAAACTGCTTTTCTGATTCAAAAATTGGACTGTTTTAAAAAATCCTGTTGATTTCTCATGAAAACTATATTCCTATAGAAAAGTGTCTGTTAAAATGTACTAAACCTGAAATGAAAAAATAAAAGGACTCTCTGAAATAAACATTTCTAAAGTTTAGATTCGTGCCATCCATGCCAGGGGACACAGTTAGCTTCACCGAGGTAAGCGCCTGTTGCTTTTGCTGACATTTTGCTGGTGTGTTGTGATGCTTTCAGTCTTCAGTATCTGTTGGGTGATAGAGGATTACTTGTTTTCCCTTCCCTGTTGTTTCATCTGTTCAGCCTTAGGTTGAAAA
This sequence comes from Chaetodon trifascialis, assembly GCF_039877785.1. Lineage (NCBI taxonomy): Eukaryota > Metazoa > Chordata > Actinopteri > Chaetodontiformes > Chaetodontidae > Chaetodon > Chaetodon trifascialis. The sequence goes on from NC_092075.1 coordinate 13,015,371, forward strand.
TCTGATTGGAAATTTGATTTTTATTCAAATTTAGTCATATTCTTTTAATATCAAATGACATCATATCATTTTTTAACATGTGGCATTGAACAAGGATGGAAGTAGCCATATTTTAACTCAGACCAATAGGCTCATTTGACGGCTCGCTTCACTGTCATATTTAGATACAAACTGCTGTTATCCTGTTCTTCTGTTTACACTGTCTTCACACCGAGCTGCACTATCAGCACTCTCTGATGCTTATCATACATATGAGGAGATTGTATGCTCCATTTTTAGGATTTTAATTTGCTGTTAATGATTATCTGCTGCATAGCCAATGGCTTTTAACCTGCTGCTGCTGCCACTGCTGCAATGCAGGTGCATTGCCGGGTTTGGCTTCCATCTCATGTCACTATATATTAGGCTCCCCTTGTGGTCTGAGGTGCCTAGCAGGTGAGTTGGCACACAGTAGTTGGTCCCAAACACTGTGGTAGATGAAAGCTTGTGTTTGGCTCTGTAACTAATGCGGTTTTAGGGGAGAAGGTTTGCTTTTGTCTCGACCTTGCTGGATACTTGTGGGTGGTGATGAGGTCAGAGCCTAGACGCCAAATCATTCGTCTGCTTGTGTTTTCTATATTGTGCTTTCACATAACTTAAGCTGGCCGGCTGAAATGAGCTACTTCGCTGCAGAATCAAACAAACCTCGGAATATATTTTATTCATATTTAAGCATTATGCATCTGAACTTGTTGTGCACCACTAACCAGGAGGCATGAATGCATAAAGTTGATTTGTAGATTTATTGCTGCTCTGTCTCTCTTTCGCTCATGCTTTATCTCTGGCTCTTACTTTCTCCCACATTCAGCTGCAGGCCACTATGTTAATTGTACCACAGTACTAAACTTGTCTTATTTGGGCCAAGAAGAAAAGGCGATTCTATTTAGATAATACTAATTCAGCAGTAGTTTGTTTACCGCAGCAATTGTCTTGATTCATTTTTCTGCTGCTGCATTGAGGTTGGCAGTACAGCTCCATGGGGCAAAGGCAGCGAGTGCCAGACCACACCTGTGCCGTAGCGCTCCATCAATTGAGCTCATGCTGATTATTCGCTGTAGGGAGAGGGGAAGACTTTGAAGTGACGCTGACAACTTATTTTGCATCTTTTTGATAGCAGATACATCCCTAATCCTGTTCTGACTCACACAACTGACTAACACATGAATTTCTCATTAAAATTACATATGCAAACACACAAACATAAAAGAACGCAGTGTGAATGATACTTTACCTGCGCAGTAAATGATAAAAGAAATCCATCTCTCAGATTCAGATACATGTGACAGCTTGTTTACTTGCTTAATAATCTTTTCTCAGTATGATGCCTTGTGGCTAATGCAGGTTTTCAGTGATAGGAGAGACGACTACGCTGATTACAATCAGAGGGCTGATCTATGTGGGTCTATTTTACACTAAAGCCAGTGACCTGGAGTATCCCTGTGTCAAACCATTAACACAAGATGTGGACAAGAGCCGTGAGTCTGGCAGCAAATCATGTTGCTGTCAGGTCTGTGGTCATGCAGGCAGTTAATTATTCATGACTTAGTGATCCTTTTAATATAGTGACCAGGGTTACATGTTTGGGACCTCTCTCTCTTTTTTTTTTTAAGTGGATGGTTTACGCAGGTTGCAACTCCTTCTTGATGACTGTTGTCCTATGTTGGATGCTGAGCTTGGGTATGAGGGAATAATACTGACTATATTAGCATGGCCAATATATTTTCAGCAAATTTTATTCTACCACAGACATACCCATAGTGGCATATATTTCAGTCATTAAATAGCATTTGTCCACTTATGTACAGTACTATGGAAGCTGACTTTGGCCATTCTTTGGCCAAGCTGACTATGGCCATTCTTGCAATCATTTATTTTTTTAATGCTGTTATCTTGAGATGACAAGTTAGTTATTTCATTATCTTGAGATAACAATGCTTGTTTGCTTGTTATCTTGTGATAAGAATTTCATTTACCCCTTAATCTTGAGGCTGGGAAAGTTGTGGAAAAAATGCTCCAAAAACATGTTTGGAACATTTCACAGGCAAACAGGTTCACTGGTAACAGGTGATAGCGTCATGATTGGGAATAAAAAGGGCATCCCGGAAAGGGTCAGTCATTCACAAGCGAGGATGGAGCGAGTTCACCACTTTGTGAACACATGATACCAGAAAGGATTTTACTACATGGGCTCAGGAATACTTTGTAAAACCGCTGTTGGTAAACACAATTTGTTTGCAAATGATTGCATTCTGTTCTTATTCATGGTTGAAAAAGCTTCCTGGTTGCATTTAGGGTTGTATAAAACAATTTCCACTGACCCAGTGCACATTATTTTGGTAACCACGGGGACAATTTGGCATGTATAATGCCAAAACGCCACAATAGAAAGAGAAATTTTTACTGATAGTAAGAGACAATAATCAGCTGCTCAGAAAGTAGAGATATTGGTTAATATCTGACCATTATGTTTCTTCACAACATAAATCAAACAAAGAACAAGAACTTAACCAATGGAACTCGGGCATGTACAACCTTTGGTAACCTGTTGGTTCTACAAAGCCACGTCAAGGTTAAAGTGAAGTAGCCAGCACACATCACAGAGATATACAAACAACTTCTAATGCTCTTTTATTCGCTCCAATCACTTTATTTCTAACAAAGTTGTAAAATTCAATGACACTGGTAAAACAAAGAAAAAACCTTCAGAAGAAGAGTTTATTTGGAAGCCCACATGTTCGCCTCAGGCCTCCATCTGGCAGTATCTGCATCAGTGCACTTGTCACCAGAGCTGACGTGTGCGCTGTCCGCGACAGCGTTTAAATCACGGGGAAGACGCCGTCATTTCGAGGCATGGGACTTTGATTGTCAGTGTTACCGCATATCTGAAATCATGCAGGATTGGTTTTGCCGATCAAGCAGCGACATGCGGGGGTGCACCCAGCAGGTGGTTGCCTTCCACAGCCGTCTGATGTCTTGACACCCACAGGACGTCTGTGGGGCGGGTGTGTCAGTATCAAACGTTGCTACCCTGGATTCAGTGGCAGAGAGATGTAATTACATTGTGTTGCATGAAAAATGAAACGGAAAAGATGGGAGAGAGAGGGAGGTAGAGAGAGAAATAGCAAGTTATTACCTCTGCAGTGACAACTCACTGGCAGAGATGGAGGGCCTTTGATGGTGGGCCCAGTGTGTATTTTTGTGATGTCAAATTGGGGATCTGAGGATCATTTATTCATGAGTCTACATCTCTAATGCTTACTGGCTGGCTAAGTTGTTTGTATTGCTTGCCTCAGGCCTCTATAGTGGTTAAATTGCTCCTGAATAATTTCTTTTATTCACCATTGTTTCAAGTTTATTTGGCTGCAGAGGAAGAAGTTGTCACAGTCATTTGCCCTCTTTTCTCTCTTTTTCTGTCCCCTTTGTCTTGTTGCTCTTTGGCCAAAGGTTGAATCATTGACCACTTGTTCTCTTTGTGCACACACACACACACACACACACACACACACACACACACACACACACACACACACACACACACACACACACACACACACACACACACACAAATCTACAAAGAAGTTCAGGTAAGGATGTGGATTTCTGTCAAGTGTGTGTATCTTGCAAGTGTCGTTTAAGAGCTAGTTAGGTGCAGCAAAAAAATCAGTCAGATGTCTGCTACTGGTGCTCAATCAAACGGCAACCAAAGCAGTGGTGGTTTGACCAGTATATCTTGTTGAAGTCCAACTGAATCCAAATTGCATGTTTTTTTTCTCTCTGCGTCATTATGCACATTTCTTTGTAAATCACCTGTGCTGTGTTCTCCTTTGAGAAGGGTGAAGACCGACCTTCCTCTTGCTGCTCTTCCATTTCAGGCTGTCCTATGTCAGCCTGCTGTATCACCTTGGCACCATTTTTCCTGTTGTCAAACTGGCCTCCTTTGGTTTTGGAGGCTATGTTCACTAGGAGGTTGCTGAACTCCGTTCTGCTGCCCCTGGTGCTCCGAGCTCTCAGACTCCAGTCAGTTAATAGGGCCACTGCCTGCACAGCTAACTAGCTAGCTCAGTTAGCTAGCTAGTGATATGCTGACCTCTATTTATTTGGAGCAACCTTTCACAGGTGGCCTATTCTTATACCTTGTACCTTTTTAAACAGCATGTAAACTTATATGAAAATATCATGTCAGCCCATTTAGATACTGGTGTGGTTCTTACTCTTCAATACTGCTGCTAATTGTGCACTGTCTGTCCATGGCTTTTAAGCTGTAGTGCAAGTTTGTTTACTTTGTGCATTGTTCCCCTGCCAGAGCTCAGCCTGCCAGCTGTTGTCAATCAAACTCAGACAGGGACATGCTCCTCCAGTGGCTGAGACTGAAAGGAGCATTTCTGATATTTCCCACAAAACCTTTTTTTTTAATTCCACATTAAAGCACGTTAACATTATTTCTGACTGCAAAAAGGGCCAACTAAATGTGATTTCAGCTGGACTGACTGTTATAATCATACAGAGTGAAGGTAGAAAACAGATCACCTCTGGTTTGCATCAGAAAATATTAGCTACTTAGATTTAGTACTTATTTGGTGATTTGCAGGATTACTGTGAGTCATTTTTGTCAGTTACAGTAGAATAGCAGGCCTTTGTTTTTTTTTTTTACTTTCTTTCTGGTGGGACTGTACTATTTTTTTTTTTTTAATTCCATTTGAATCACAGACCGTGACTTTGAAATTTCACTAATTCTACATTTCATCCTGATGAGGGCAATGAATAAAATGAGTGTGAAATGTCATTTGCTTATCTGCAACGCCAGTTGTCACTTTTAAATTTCTTCTTAAAAGCAATATTACAAAAGTAAAAAAGTAAACAGATATTCTAAGCACTTGCAGTTCTGTTTGTTATCAGATGTGCATGAACACTTGGCAGGTCTTATTATATGTAAAGTCATTCATGAATATTTTTCCATCTGCTCATGTCAAATCATAAAGAGCTCAGTTTGTTCAGCTAATTGACTTGGTAGAAAACCAACCATGGATGTCTTTTGAAACCCACTGACTTAAAACGGTGTCTGATGTCTAATGGCTTAAACAGTTTGTTTTTCAGGAATTACTTATTAGAAGCTTTTAGCATATAATTCACAAACTCAATCAAGTTAAAAATGTGTTTACCACTGAACCTGGAACAAGGGTTGGGTCACAAATCTGAAAGTAAAATAAAAGCTTTGAAGGCAAGTAAACAGCTTGTGCCAATTTGGTAGTCATTGCCCAACCCTCCTGGAAACATGTAAAGCAAAGTTAGGACTTTACTGTAAAATGACTGCATCATTGCTGTAAGCAATAGCTTAAGACCTTGTTTAGTACATAATTACACACAAAAACAATTTGAAGTATTTTCCTGTGAAACAGTCTAGAAGCAGGCTTGCGTGATGTGTCAGTATGTCCTTTAATCCTCTGAGATTCATAATGAAACATGACAAGTGGGAGCAGCACGTCTCTGTGATAGGTGTCAAAAATCATGCCGACTTTAGTCATGTAACTGCTCTGCCTGTTTCAGTGGGCAATGCTGCCTTTTTCTCTTGCTGAAAATAGGAGGTTCACATATCGAGATCAAACAGTTGAGAACACAGAACATGCCAGTTTTTAATTGCCGCTCTCCTTCATAGCATTTTTCTGCAGCATAGATTCGCTCTAATTCGTCATATCTTTGTGATAATTGAGCCAAGCTGAACGTACATTGCATGCAGAATTCAAAGGATGAGGTGGGATTCATGTCACACCAGCGGTGGTCTTGATTTCATGCTGTGCTTTCAGTTTGTCCAAGTTATTCACCGTGGATCAAAATGTCAGCCAAATGGCTAAAATGTATACGCGTGCCTCCTGTATTGTGAAAAAATCTTTACATATGTCCACTATTCTCAATCTGTGACATCAGAGTGAGTGGGTGTGCTGATTTGTGCAAGTAGGCACAGTTGTTCTTCATATGAAACAAACCCTCTAAAAATACTCATATTTTTCTTTAATGTTCATGGTTGGTCTGTCAGATGATTCAGAAATGCTGAATCACTTCTGTAGGCGAATAATCACCTTACTGGCATCCTGGAAACATAGTGACATGCTATGTGACATTACCTGAACTCTCCTTTGGCCCGTTCTGTTCATATGCTGCATCCTCGCTGATCTTTATTTCACTAAAATTCCTCTCATTGTTAATGATTGATAAGAATTTTTGGCTGTGGGGTGTGAAGTTCTTTAGCTTCTGAAGGGGGGCGTGCCAGACGAAGCTTTAGAAACAACATGGTAGATAATAATGTGTTTTATGCAATATCAGTATTCTGTACATTTTTTATCCCGGGTACAGAAACACATTATTCCAAGAATCCTGGAAACTGTGCTTTTGTTTTTAAGGTGTAACTTTTGTGTTGTTCTGTGTATTGATCAGACCACATGGCTTTTTTTTATTATTTCCTTTGTCCTCTTGATTTTATTTGGATCTCATGGTCCCTGCCATCCTGTTCTCAAGACTTCTGTGAGAAAAATCTGAACAATGTCAAATGCTACACAGTGTTTAACATGTACAGATATGAAAGAAATGCCATCCCAAATCAAGTTTCCTGTCACTTCAACCCATAGTTGCCATTTTGCAAACACCATGTACTTGCTGTTACAAATTCCACAAATTAGCTTTGTTTTTGTTCTCTGAATAATGCATTCTTATGCTGCGAATTAAGTCCCTGCACAACAGAGGAACACCCACACAGGTGTTATCAATTATTTTGGCTAATTAGATCTCTTCTCAGAAGTGTCTGGGCATGTACATGCTCTGCCTGATTGACATCTCTGTCACTCTCCTGTTGCACCTGCGACATTTTTCCATTTGCCACGTTGAGTGAGGTGTCTCAACACACCTGTGCGGGGCCTTCAAAGACCCATATTATAAATGTGATTAAGGTTAGCTGGCAGTGTTTCTGTGAAAAGAAAGCCTTATCCTGAGTCATTTAAAGCTTGACTTATCAATTCTGCAACACAGCAGTAGCTGAATTAAGTTCGCTATTGTTCATATTGTTGTAGTCTGTGGTAAACAAGGTGATAGTCACCTTGCTTGCTGTAGCGAAAAGTCTTTTACAATCATGTTTTTTTTTTGTGTTTTTTGTTTCAGTCCAAGCCCACTTTTCTTGAAAAATGAAACAACCTTCTAGGAAATTATTTAACCACTTTCCTGTCTTTCCAGATGGATCAAGTCCATCTGAGCATTCCCGAAAGTCCTCTTTAGTTGTAATTTCATTATTTCTCACAGAAAAATTGTCACTGCGTAGTGAACACTTTGGCTTCCTACCAGTTGGCACAGCCATGTATTTATCTGTCTGCTCTCTATGAAACAGTCTATTTTCATCAGTTTTTCTTTGTTTTTTGAAAGTCAAAAGAAACATTTTGGCAGTGGTTTTGTTGCTAGGTAGCCACCAGTGTAACAGCGGCAACAGGATATTTCTTCAACTGTCAAAACAGACAGTACAGTATAGTACATTGAACAGCTTCCCCTTTTGCTGCACATGGTGACACTGGACAAATGGGACTGAACTTGAAGGAATAAGTAGAAGTTACTTTTTTTCCTCAGTTAGTTCATAAATGAATCAAAGTTGGCATCATTAAAATTAATTGGGGTATGATCCACAGGCCAAATCTGTCAGCTGCAGGACTTCATGGTGCCCATATGTGATGATATGCTTCATCTGTGCTGCTTGTGGTTTTGTCCAGTGCTCAGTTGTAGACTGTTTGTGTAAGCATAAACAATACTTTCAGTTTAACAAGTTGAAGCATTGTTGCTTTTTATTGGTTTTTGTAAACAACTTGGTACCCATTCTGCATTTATTGCTGTCAACAGTAATCAGATCAGACCACAAGTGCAGATAAAGACAGTGGGGAGGGGGCAAAACAATAGGAATGAAAAATACTGATGATTCAAATCAGTAGACAAGAAGCTCCTGAGTCGTCTCGCATGTGAAGCCGATGCACTTCCTTTTTTGCTTGTAGCTGAGTCATTGTACACAGTGAGCTATGTGATGCAGAATAGCAGCTTGGCAGGATATAAACTTTACACCAGAGTCTCCAAATTACTTGACTTCAAAACTAACTGTCATGGAAACAGAGATTGGTGATGGAGAACAGCCATTACAATGTGAGTCTTGCAAGTAAAATGTAAGACTTAAGCCAGCTGAAGCCACTGCTCTACCCGGTTGCGGTAAGAATTGCCAATCAACGGATTACCAACGCATCTGGTAATGGGCTGGAGATCAATGATCAATGCTGGTGAACTCCGATCCAAACAAAGGGAAAAGACACAGAGAATGAGACACTGGAGAAGGTAACACTCGATAACACTAACACAGGTAACTGGCAAACAATACTGCTGGTAGTGGAAACAATCTGGTGGTGAGTCTTCAGCAGTCCACAGTCTTTATGCTGTGCTGATTATGATGAGTCGCAGCTGTGTAGGAGCCAGCTCCCAGCCACCTGGAGAACCACACCCAGCCTCTGCCAAAAAAGGAAGCACAGGAAACACCCCCCCACACCTCCTCACAGCAAGAGTTCTTCCAAACCACCACAACGTCTGCATCAGGATGCACTAGCGTTTACACTACAAAAAATATGAGGTCACATGCGTTGCAGGCCACCTCGGCAATTGGTTTAAATGATCGGATCACAGTGTTTCTTGATGGATGTTTACACTTGCGTTTAGCACTGTCCACTTGTGATTGGATGACCGATGAATCATGTTAATGCCAGGTGTAAACAGGGTCTAAGTAACTTAGACACTGGAGTTATCTTAATGACCAGTTTCAGAATAAATAGCCTTCATGTCAATGTTATAATTACAATTGGGAAACAGCATATCTGACTCGGCAATTGTTGATACTGAAGTCCTTTTAAAACTAAACAGAAATGGATTCCTGATGTGATCGTAGCATTACATGAGCGAGGCGCAGAGCAGGGGCCTGGAGCTGGAGCACTTAGTGTACAGTAAATGGAGTGCAGCTGTTATTATTGTGATTAGTTTCACCTGTGCTGTTTATGCAATGAAAATGTCTGTCATGGTGACCTTTTGCATACGTCTTGGTCTTGGTCAGTTTTGTTGCTGACATGGTGAAATAGCCTTGATGTGTGGCCTGTTTCTTTAACTCCACATTATTGACCTATTGATTTCAAAGCTCCATTTAACATGTTTCTTTATGGCTTGGAGAGGCTGGAGAAGCCATTTTGCCAATTTGCATAACTGCACATTTCAGAGTGAGTGATTCAAGGAATGATTCAGTAGTGACGCTCACCTTTTGGACTGTTTTTTGCACTATTTTGCAGTACTGCAGAAGGATTACCATTGTGTAGCGGGCAGACATCCTCTGAATCATAATTCTAGGACAAAGCAGACTTCTGTTGTCCTTGCAGTCTGACATGAGGTGTGTAGCAAACGACTCAAACACCAACCCCATTGTCTGTCATGTTAATCCAGTACAATTGATGCAGTCCTGTTTTTTTGTTTGCACTATAATGAGACTGTAACTGTTTACAGCTAACCAGTATGAATTATTTGGGCATATGCCTCTACACAAATAAGGCACCCACCAAAAAATCACTCATATATCACTCGTTCATACATATTTTTCTTTCATCACTTATACAAAGAAGAGCTGCAAAAAGTGACCTCTACTGAGATATAGTCACATACACTCAGCAGGGGGATTGGAGCCACCAGAGTATTGGAAGTTTTATATGGAAATCAGGAGGACCCCCGACTCAAGAACAATCACAGTGTTGAAACAAACACATGCACACCCTGTCTCTTTGCAGAGTCTGTATTCATGCATGCAGGCCCCATGGTCTGTATCATGCAGGTTTCATCCTCCATCGCAGCCTCCAAATGTCCTGCTGAGATCTCGGACCAACTCGTCTGGGGCTCAGAATTCCACTAGCCAAGCAGAGGAGCCATGGTGAGAGAGCAGACACTGCCGAAATATGAAATGAGGGACCACACACAGATGCTCACATACTGTATACACAAACAGTAGTACTACAGAGGAAGAAGTAGGGAATTGGGGTGTAAAAGTGAAAACTGTTACTGTTGTACATTACCAGTGCTTTTGTTTCTGATTGGTACCATATTATTTAATTTCCTTATGTACCACTTCAGTTATGGTTGCTCAGTAGCCACAAGCTGGTCCTCTTTATCCCACTTGTACTGACAGTACCCGACTTGTGGAGTTCCGGCATCTGGGTGGATGAATGGAGAAGGAGAGGAAGAGGAAGAAGGGAGACAATTTGCTCCCGTAATGGGTCTATTGTGTCCCCACATGCTCTTTTTCTTCTCTCTGGTGACTAGAGGAGGCATGTGTTGCGCTTGGAAACAGATGGTTTGAAGCAGATTTCTTTTGGAGCCAGCAGGGAGACGGAGGGAGGTAGTGGGAAATGAATGCAAAAAGTGGGAGGGCAGTGGGAGAGAAATAGAAAGAAGTGAAGAGATTATTCTCTAAATCCAGAGCTTGCCGATAGAAATCCTTTGATTTAAAAACAGACAGCCGTTACGGTAAATCTTTGTATTTTAGACAGGATGAAGAAACAACCTCACTTGAATTGCAGGAGATGAGAGATTGTTTTTTAATCAATGACAATGGAATTATTCCTTTCCTGTTATTTTTATTATTGAGACCAGTATCTTAAAATTCCATTCACATTGGACAAGTGTGCAGCATGTGATTGATTTTCAGTGACAAAAGTTTAGTGCAAAAGCAGGAAGTTGTGGACTATTGGTCCCCAGTACCCTAGTATGATGACAAGCACGCCCAGTTTCCCAGTTACACCACTTAAAATGTCTGACGTCATAGATTATAGGATTTCACTCAATGTGGGCAAAAGCTGCGGCTTTTAAATCAGATGCTTCACAGGAAAACACAGCACATATCCATTTTGTCTGTTTTCACTGCAATTTTGCATAAAGATGTGGGGAATTATTACTTTAACAAGTATTTTGCGATCTGTGGTTAACATGTGTGCCGAACCGTGAGGGGTGGGGGGATCTGTAGGGATCACAGGTCTATGCTCTGCAACACCACTTAACCAAAATGCTGCACAGATAAAAATTTTGACCTCACCATGGTGCTAGATGAACAATCAGTCTGTATTCATCCTGAGGGAAATACCAAATGTACCGAATTTCATGGCAATCCACCAATCGCCAGAGGTGACGTCATCATGATAATCCACAAATCCACCTAGTAGATGTCAAAATATTTTGCTGGATCAACGAAAACTTTGACCTGCTAGTAGTGCTAAAGGAAGATTACACGTGATCAGCAAAGTCTTTAGGATTTATTCTCAGGAATATCGTGACAATCCATCCAATAGTTGTTTAGATATTTCAGTCTGGTGGTGATGCACTGACCATGATGTCCTAAGAGCCACCCTGCAAGTGTGGCAAAAAAAACAAAAAATTGTCCAGTCTGTCTCACCGTACAGTTATATTGATACTTATACACTCAGATCAGCAACTCAGTACAGCTACGACATATGGTACTGTCTGATGTTATGCCAAAGCACTTCATACCCTCAAACACAGTGGCCTCTGTCAATTTTCAGGTGGAAGTACAGTAATTGCCTGTTAGGACCTAACCTTTCCTTAATATCCAGACCTATCCCAGCCCAATACTACTTTCATTTGAAAAATGTTAAATGTTGCCAAGTTGTAGAAGTGCTTTATCTAAAAGCCACAACTGGCCACTATTGGGCTCCTGATTCATTTTGCAAGCTACGCAGCAGGTTGTTTCGGCCTCCAGAGTCACTTAATCGTGCTCTCATTTGCTGCATAAGTAAAATGACATTTCTCTGCTGCTGCTTCCTCCCAGGCGGTTGTTAAAATGGTACCCAGAATTATTTCCACATTTAACACTTTTAATTGAGCTGCCATGTGCTCCAGAAAGTGTTTCTGTGGCCCTTCGCGGAAGCTCCATTTTGGTCATCCATCTGTATTCCAAGGTTGTCTGCAGATTTGTGAGGCTTTCACTGGAAAGGCTAAACGTCTGGCTGTGATCTGAACTGCCTACTGTAATCGGGTTAATTGAATCAGTAATCTATTTACACTTTGCCCTCAATTACTGACTTCATCAAATGCTGAGTCACTGTGAAAGTCAGCTAGCACTCAGGCAGAAACCACTTATTGCATTCCAACCACAGCTACTCTTATATGAAATTACCAAAATTAGCTGCACTTGATGCAATCTTTGGGCACTTAGAGAAATTATGAATTCCTTATAATTTCAGACTGGTGGTGTGACAAAAACCTGCACTGCAAATTTCATTACTTTTATTTTAAACTTGTCGCGCTGTGTGAAAGTCAAAGTGTTTTGATATGTTGCAAAATGCTATTAGAAAAGGGGTCACATATTAGGGCCGGCAGCCTTGAAGCTGCAGAGTTAGCAGTATAGTAAGCCCAGCTCACTGACAGAGAGGCAGAGGGGGCTTGACAGGGTATGTCAGGGCAGCAAATAAATGTTTGAATGGGAGAGTGGGCCCAAAGAAAGGAAGCGTGTACAGGCAGACAGGCTGACACCACCCAGATAATGGAGCTGCCAGAGGCTCTCCCATATTACATCTCACATCACCAAAACACAATCACGAGAAAACACATCCACTTGCACATGCAGACATGCTCCTATACACCGACACACACTTACGCAGGCATGTCACACAGTGCATATGCTCTCAAGATTTGTATTGAGCTCTTTAAGAAATGGGTGCCTGAGAGTCAGACAGCAGGAAGAGAGAATGTGTGTGCAAGGTTGGATAGGCGTGAGCAGACGATGCTTCATTGATTAGAGGCATGGGGCTCAACTGAAACACCAGCTCTCCTTCTCCATGTACCGGTAGTCTTCCCTGTCTGCTCTTAGAAACAGGCTGTAATTTGATAAATCGTTGGACTGAGATGAAGTGAGAATAGGCTTGACAGTGCAGGGGCCTCCCATCCTCTGACACCGATCATCTGATCCGGTTTTACAGCACATTAAATATGGAGCCCCTTTATTCCATGGCTTCACGTTAAGAGACATACTAGCGATTTGTGTCGCCAGGAAAAGAGTGGGATGAAAAAGCAAGGGACCATGGTTGTCACAGCAGGATGGTAGGGAAAGCTCAGGCCTTAGGCACAGGTTAAATTGGTCTTAAACAATACAGGACAGTGATGTGCCACCTTTCATTGGTTGTTTCACACGACATCACATTTCCCTCTCCATACCACAGCCTGTCTCATGTGTGTACAGGTGGTCAACCCAGGAAACAATGTAACTGAATGTGATTACTGCGGTTGGGTGATTGCCTATATTTTCATATCCACCAATCGCAGTTCCTTGGGGGGGGGGGGGGGGGGGGGGGATATATATGATAAATCCTCGACATTGCCTGTCGATGCCTGCGCTCCTGTGGCAGTACACTAAAATTTTATACCTGTGGACATTTATTTAGTTGATATATTTTTATATTTAAAATATATTAAAAAAAATGTAGACAGGATGATACACTATCATCTATTAAGGGTACATTTTCACACCTGTGACTTACTTGACTGTAATGTGTGTCTATGTATGGGTCGTCATTGAGTTTCTTAGCTCATGAGAGACCCCTGCACATTTCATGCAGGGCTGCACTGACTTCGCTGGATATTGAGCTACGGGGAAAGCAAAATCAAGAATAGGACATAAAACGTTTTCCAGAAATTTGAAAATCAGTAGTGTCAAACTGTGATTAAGAAGTGGAAATTTAGGGCAAGTAAACTGTCTGGGGTCCAAGGAAAAACCCAACAGCAACATCAGCTGAAATAAAGGCTTCTTTATGCTGTGAATGTTTCAAGATGCACAATAAGGAGGAAAAATGGGTTTCTGCCTGGGGTCCGTAAATTTAGGAGCACAACTGTATCTGTGCAACTGTTATGTCTGCCATTGGCCGCCCTGCTCTTGGCAATGGCCATTAAGAAACTGATATTAGTCGAAAACTATTATGGATCATATAATGGTCTGTTTTTGTGTAATCCAGTGATTAAATATCTGCCAAGAACTCATTCAGTTGATGTAAAATCAAACCTTGGCCACAATGGTGTGCGAGAATCAATATTTAAAAAGATAGCTACGAATATAAAGGAACTGCATCAACACACCAGCATGCTCACAATAAGTTGTGCTATGTATGTGCTAGTATGCTCTTGTTAAGAGGGCTATTCATGTTCACCATATTGATCTACTTCAGTAATTGGTAGTTGCAGCCCTATTACAATGCACAGTACAATAAAAATACTTCGACAGTACATAAACTGCAGCCTTGAAAGTGACCAAAGTGAGAATCAACACCTCTCTGACACTCTTAGCGGAACAAGAAACTGCAAAAGCTTCAAAAAGGTTTCATTGCTGCAAAGGTATTACATCAGCCTGCATTATATCCAACAACAATTGTGCCTACCTGCAGTATCTTTTTCATTGTTGGCACGCTACAGCAAAGGACCGTGGGTGTTATTTTTGATACACAACAGTAATATGTGAGGAGCTTGATGTATTTTCACAATACGATATATTTCACTTTTAAGAAGTGCTAGTTGTACAATTTGTAGAATGCAATCTCAGCCACTGTGGTGGCCACAGTCTCGTTTGAGTGTCTGCTGGATTGAATATCACTGCTTACTGTTTCTGAACATGTACTGTAGGAACATAGTAGATGATAATTATGTCGTTGCATAATGTTGTTTCTGATTCGTCGTTGTTTGTGGTATTCTCACACTGTACAATACAATACACTGTTGCATGTAGCTCAAATCATAAACTGTAAGACAACAACATTCCCAGAATGAGACAATTTAGTCAATTTTGAGTTAACTGAATATGGAAAATAAAAAAAAAAGGATTACATTTTTCTGAAGACCGCATATTTGCATTTACATGTTTACATGTTGTAGTCGAAAAGAAATGTTTGCCACTGAAGCCCTCGAACAGACCTTAAACATATGCTCTCCTCAAGAGTGCTGATACCCCGATCTGTGTGTGTGTGTGTGTGTGTGTGTGTGTGTGTGTGTGTGTGTGTGTGTGTGCTTTCTCTTGCTGATGTTGTTTATTCTGTAGATTTTTTACTGGGAAAGCGCTGGCCAATATTTTTCTATCTTGACACAAAAACAAAACACACACATGCACAAGGCCGCCTACTTAACACATGAACAATAGCAGACACACACAGACAGACATATACGCATACACACACACGCACACGCACACACGCACACGCACACACGCACACACAGCACAGCACAACACAGCACAGCACAGCACACAGTTGGCGTAAGCAGCTTTGTCTTATTATATTCTGGGTACCTGCTGGCAATTTTATTGAATTGTTTTAACCTTAATTTATCCAGGGAAAGCTGACTAAAACTGTTCTGGTTTATTTATTTATTGTTGTCAAATTAGCAGCAGATTTAGAGATACTTGTGTCTGCATTTAAATGGCAAACAAATACAATCTATGTTCCAGGGGTATTTTCTGGAATTATTTTCTTTCTTTCTTTCTTTCTTTCTTTCTTTCTTTCTTTCTTTCTTTCTTTCTTTCTTATTTTTTTTAGCTCTGCTGCTGATTTGATGAATAGCACATCCATTACATGCTGAGAAAACACCACCCAACAGAGGACACAGACTTCTTCAGCATCAGACTGACAGCTCAACTGAATATATGAAACTGTCCCTCTTTTTTTTTTTTTTTTAAATTAACACATGTCAAGTACTGTAGTGGAAAGCAGTCCTTGGTAGTCCTTGTTACAATTTCAGATGACAAATACTAAGGAGAGCAGAGGAACAGCAGTACTAATAACATTTGGCACCAGGTGCCAAGTGCGATGACAAACAAGATATAAGAAATATATCAATTAGATATAAATTAACACTAATTTCACAATGTGTGATAAATTACCATGAATCACTAGAGAATCTTCACTTTCTATGAAAAATAACTGCCAATGGTGTTGGAGAGAGACAGAGATGACACACAGCAAAAATGGAGGAAACAGAGGCAGGTCTGAGGCCATAAAGTACCAAAAATCCACATAAAAAATCTGATCTCAGCGATTTGTCTGCTTTCTGTTAGAATGCAGGATTGGCAGGCCAACGGAGCCTCTCCTGTGATTTCATTTTTATCGGAGTGAAAGGAGGCCAATCTGTCCTGCAAAATATCTCTCTTATTGCCTCTATCAGTTTTTAAAATCCTGAACTTATTTTCTTAAAACAAATGAAAACTAATCTAACCTCCATCATAGTAAAATCAACAGCTGTTATCATTCAGAACGACCAGTGGGTGCTGGACACTGTACAGACCAGAGCTTAGCTCTCTGGTTGCAGCCTTACTAACACAGGTATCTATACATAACAGAAAATCTAAGTGTGAAGTGCTGTCTAAAAATATATACCACCTATAATTTAGGTGGTGGCTTGAAATTACTGTATTTGTGATTATAGGTAGTTTACTACTATGTCACTGCAAACTTTCATTTTTTTAGTGCTTGACTACAGCATGCAATTGTGAAATTATTCTTCAAGTTAACTCTGTAGCCATTTGCACAGCACTTCTCCAAAATGGTGGTAGGATAAACTGAGCCAAATGCCAGGGCTCCAATATCATGCCAAGGGTATCAGTGATGAAACTCAAGATGAGCACAAAGCTGTCCTTGCTCATCAAGTGCAAGTACTCCAGCTTCCCGGCAGTCTATTGACTCTTTCTCTATGGCTTCTGTTGGCAAAATGCCTCATTTCACCATGTTGCTTTAGCAGGTGATTGTGTTGCTCATGCAAAAGCAGGCCAACTGGGGCTTGAAACCAGGCCAAGAAAGTTTAAATCTCTGCAGCGTCACTTGGACTCTGGCATATAAATCCACACTAGAGGATGTCACAGGCAATTGAGTCGAGATGTCCAGAGCTGATACTAAGGATCCTTATCTGGGCGGATCCGGGCATATTTTAATTGATCTGCATTGGCTAAAAGATGAAAATCAGCTCCTTTCTTTCCTGTGCTCTAGTGTATTAGGTACAGAGTTAATTATCAGCAGAGCAGAACAGAGCAGGTTGTAGCAGGTGGCTAAGGCGTGATCTATGAAGAAGGAGGGTGAGCATAAGAAAACATATAGATATAAACATTGTCATATGATATGGATAGATGGATGGAATGCTTGGTTTGTGCTGCACAATCTTGTTGAAGTCATTTTATGGTTATTTCTTTTTCAACCCGATGAACTTTTTTTTTTTTTGCCACCAAATGTTTTGGAGAAGATTCAAACAAAGCTTTAGCAGCTAACTAACACAACAGTGGTATCCACTCAAGTCTGCTGTTAAGCAATCTGCAACTGTTTGTTTTCTTGATTCCTGAACTTTCCCTCTCTGCGAAACTATCTCCAACAGCCATTCTCTTAGCCTGGTCTGTCAGTGTGGCATTCTGCTGCAGAACAAAGAAACCAGTGAGCAAGCCATCATTATCACTTCAGGGACCCAGAATACACATTCCCCCTAGGACGCTGGAAAACACAGACCTAAAAACAAAAATACCATCAGAGATAAAATAAGCAAAAAATACATTTCAGAGGAGAGTAGAAGTGGTGCTTTATATTTACTGGAAGGGGGTGCGTTAACAGCTGCAGCCCCATCTCTACTTGGAGCTCAATAAGGCCATCACCAGAGGGATTTCCAATGATCAACTGCACGTAGCTAAAAATGCCACGACTCGTTTCCCTTAATGAACTCTTTGTTGTTTTTCAGGACTGCATCTACTCTTGTCATGACATCCTCTAAGGCCTGATTGCATCTTGCCGAACTGTTTACATTTGTAAACAGTCAGGGTCAAACGCATCTCTCTCTCTTTTTTTTTTTTTTTAAAGGTTTTCATTTGCGGTCTTCTTCATCCTCACCAAGAGCAGTGTTTCAATGTCAGCAGAATACAGAAAACAATACCACATTCAAACCTGGTTTAATTGCACCAGTCTAACCCATAAATCACACTGATGCACACACACATGCAGAAACACACCCACAAGATAATTCTTCTCAGTTTATCTGCAGCAACCCGATGACAAGCATGCACGCAGTACGCCAGTGGGAATATGCACCGGCCAGTGTGTGTATGTGTGAACAATAGTAACTCAGAGGTCTCGCAAAGCCTTCTATCTCTTCTACCTTTGTAGACTGTAGCCATATTGTTTCCAATTTGGCTTAAATTAATGAATAGAACAACAATGCTTCATTATGATCTGTGTCGTGTGTGCGAACACATTTGAATACAGGGGATGTTTGAAGGATGCACATGGATACAGACAGCAGAGAAAGATGATTTTTGTGAATGTTCTTTGTTTTTATTTAACACAAAGCTGTGAGATTAAGAATAAAAATATATAGCTGATCACCATTCCACCACCTTATAGTTATTAAGTCACCAACTGTATTGAAAACTAGCAATCAAACAATTTGTTAATCAATTAAATCTTTAAAAAAAAAAAAAAAAGTTTTTTCTTGTCAAATGTGAGGATTCGATGCTTTCCTCTGTTGTAATGTTTTAATGTTTTGGACTGCTGGTGAGACAAAACAAGCAATCTGAACATGTCCCCTTTGGTAAAGCGTGGGCATTTTTAGCCGTGCTAACAGTGTGGCTTTAGGGATGGAAATGTCTGTCCACCACTTTGGTCTTTGCTGAAACATCTCAACAAGTATTAGATGGATAGAAGGAATCTGGAACAGGCATCCATGGTTCCTGGGTGATTTATATTAATGACTTTTCTGGTCTCCTGACTTTTCCTTTAGCGCAGCCATGGGTTTGACATTTGTGGTTTTGAGAGAAATATCTCAACAGTTGCCATGCAATTTGCTACACACATTCAAGCCCCCCCTTAGGATAAGTTGTAATAACTTTGGTGACACCCCCTGACATTTCCCGTAGAGCCACCATCAAGCCAAAGTATTGGACGACTTGAATTTTTGGCGTATGACCAAGTACATGCAAAACTAATGCCATTCAGCCTCAACTGTACTTGGTGTTTTGTTTGCAAAGTAAATCATGCAAGCACAGCAGCATGCTTAACTACGATTCTGAACATTGTCATTGCAGGCAAGTGAGCATGCCAACATTAGCATTTACCTCTAAGCACAGCCTCACACTTGCACTAGCTTGGCTGTAGTCTCTTTATTTTGCAATTTTAAAATAAGTGTATTAATAATGAAAATTAAATAAATATTGAAAATAATTGTTAGTTGCATATTCTTATTAATAAGAATATCCTTGGCCTGCTTCCATCTTACCCACAGATCTGCGTCCTTCGAAAAAGGTGGTAATTGCTGTCTTGACTCCTAGGACTTATTCCTACTAACTGTGTCCAAGGCCTGTATTGAACTGGGAAAAAGGACATTTAAGTAAGCTGCTCCCTCTGCTTTGTTTCAGTGCACACATTTACTGTAAGGTGATTCTAAATGACTTACAATCAAGGCTGGTGATGTTCCGTATGTTGTATGTTTCTGTCGCCTCTCTTGGCCAGAGCACTCACGACACACACACTCACAATTTTAAATCTCAATGACACTGCTGCTTCAATAAAAGATAAAGAAAACAAGACATAGTTAGAACTCTTTTGTAATATCAGGGTCCTTGACCAGATACTTAACCAGATATAAGACCATGGACCTTCAGTTGGATACAATAAGACCATGTACCAACAATTCTCAAGTGCGTAACTGCTTATAGTCTGACATTACCTGTACATTGTGGTTACAGTAAAGCCTATTTTACATTAGTTATTCTTGTGTATTGTCATATTTGTGTCCAAAATAGAACTGGAATTTACCTGTTCCCAATATTTCTGTGGATTCCCTGCCGGACGTTCACCAGACCCTTCTTTGAATATCATTTTTGTAGTGTGAGTGCAAACCTGCAGTGCAGGATTGGGTAATGAATGCGGTGTAAACCCTAGAGGAAAGGCAACTGTCTGAAATCACTCTGGATATTTTCTCATTTTATATCAGTTATGAGTCATTGCAGTTTTTTTCTGCAGTGACAGAGAGATGAGCTTGAGGTGGTGGGTTGATAGGTGACGACAGCAGTGTAATAAGTGATTTTTGCCCCGGCCTGCATGCCAAAGGGGAAGAATGGAAAGGAAAGAAAGAGGAGAGGGTTGTGTTGAATATTGTTGGTATAGCAATGGTTGGAAAATTTGCGAAAAAGGGATAACTAGTGATGTATGGGTATAGTGAATGTCAATGGAGATGGTTCATAATGGTGACAGGGGTCTGTTCCATTATACCTGACAGTGGCTGTCAGCTGTTAGTTAGTGAGCACGAGTACAGACCCAGAGATTCCCGTGTCAGCCGGAGGAATACCTGGCAGTTCAGTGTCGAGGACACAGGCACAAGTCTAAGGCTGAAGACAGAGGAGTGAAATGCAGCTGTAGCAGTCTAAAGTGCCTCAGTGGCAGGTAGAAAAATGTCTGTGGAGCAGAGTGGGCTGTCCGGTGTGATAAGAATGTCCAGTGAGAGGTTAAGATTTTTGGAAAGGAATAACAGAAGCTGTAGTTTTAGACATGAAATACATCAAGGTTTGATTTCTTGCAACAATGGGTAAGTGAATGTCGGCAGCCTGATATCAAGGAGAAGTTGATGAAAGTTGACAGAAGAGAGGACAGACAGTCAGTGACAGCCTGGAGGATTAAAGAGCGGTTGAGGCAAGGTCATGAGGGCAAGTGCTGACCCTGCTGGAGGCAAGGAACAAATTAACAGTCACATAAATACAGGGTAGGAGAACAAGATGGTAAGCGATAATTATTTCAGGTTCACTCAAAAGCCCTTTGGTGCAAGTCTGATATACTCTGGAAGTTTGGTCCAGCTCTGTGGTGCACAGTAGCTAAATGATGCTACTCCATACCTTGATTTTGAGGTCACTGTTCAGTATGTTTTCAGTACACATATTGTTGGAAGCAGAGGTGGGGCGGGGACCCTGTATGACCAAAGCGTCTTCTCTTTTTTCAGCGATTTGAGTAGACCTTTTTCATCACTGTCACCAGTGTCACGTGATGCCACAACATGGAATTTACAACACCGTCATTGCTGTGATAAAAGTTTCCTTTGAACATGAAAATAGAGGGCTTCTCTCATGTAAATATAGAATTTGACTTATGCCCAGTAACTGCTATTTTCCTCGCTATAAAACTGACTCCGGTAACAGGAAAATCTGGAAGATAACATTACAAGCAAAGTACTTCAATTTCTCTGCTGTTGGCTGCAAGAACCAACACAAAAGTTTTCTTTTCCAGTGGATTAACTTTATGGAAATATGCCAACAACAACAGCTTGGACACTCTTAGGCTATATGTGTGTGTTAATCATTTTACTTTGCCTTGATTGCTTTGAGGGCCAGTACAAAGCAGGATTCACTTCAACACTGAAGGTCAAGGATGGATCGATACTGACGTCAAACTTGGAACCTGTGAGTTTTAGCATTTTTCTGTTGCTTTGCTGTGTATTTGCTGGCTAGCCTGTTTATATGCATCTAGCGGCAGTCATAGAAACTGTATTAACTGAATTAAATAACTAGATTGTAGGTTGGCTGTATGTAAATGTTCTTGATAGACATGCCCCGTGGTACACTGACTATTGTACTTATATAATAAACTTTGGGTTATCTGTTGAGATGCCTACTCCTACCCCTTGTCTAACGCAATAAACACATCAATCTTTTAAGAATATTTTCTCTCCTAACATGTGTTGCCTTACATTGTTAATAGAGTGAGGTAGAATCATGTGGAGTAGAGTATCACTTTTTTGTATGCATGTAGTGCGATATAATACTGCCACCTCAAAAAATAAAACAAAACAAAACAAAACAACAATAATAATAATAATAATAATAAAAAAGCCAGGCATATTTGCTTGGTGTTGATTTGACTGATGGTGTTTACAGATGCAGCACTGCAACTTAGTGGCATCCAGTTATTAATTAATTAATTAATTAATTAATTGTCTTTAATTGAATTTCCTCGGTGTGGGATCAATAGTCTTATCTCATCTTATGTATCTGATCTCAGTGCGTAAGAGAGACCCCCAAGTGGGGAGGAGAGGGGAGGCTGATGAGGCAAACTTTTGGTGACTTCTTTGGCCTTATCAGGCTCAACAGCAGCAGGAGAGAGATGTTTTCTCTCTGTGTCATCCTTATTATCAGCATGGTCAGTGCTACAGAATGTGCATGGTTGGGGTGGAGGCAATGGAATGGCAGAACATGAAGGGTGAGCCAGCATTAACCAGCTCTTCCATTTTGTCAGTGAATGCCAAAAGGGGACGAACAAGGACAGCAGGGAACTTGAAGGGAGGAGGCATCTCCCACATCCAAAATCACAGTTTGAACTGTCTCTCTTGGTGGGTTTTTCCCCTTCACTCCATTTCCATTCATGCCTTTTTCTGTTGCCTCAAATTCTTCATAACTCTCCCTTGTCCATTCTTATCAGCACCCACCTCCACTGCTGTCTCATCCAGATTTATGAATGGTTCAAACTTTTTTTTTCTAACTTTAATGTTGAGGGTGACAGTCGTCTGTGTTTATGTCCACTTCTGGTTGTCCTCCAGGTGTCCAGGATTGAAGTTGGCTGAATTGAAGCCATAATTGCTGCCCTCAATGGGAGTACAGTCCTGTACTTATATTTAAGTGCAGGGGTTATCCCACTTGGAAGAAATCCCAGGCACAGCAGATGACTTCAATGTTTTTGTTTCAGTATGTTTGGGAAAGTTATGGTGTCATTTAGACTTAGCTGTCCATTTAAATCCCACTCCAGTAGGAGACATTGAGAGTGTCATAGAGTCCACAAGTCTTCTCTAGTGCAAATCTCCTGGTTTAAAGTACAAAAATCCTCTGTTGTAATTTATGGAAGTCTGTGCACGTCATTAATGCGGAGGAACAAAGAGGTATGGTGTTGTCCAGGGCACTGCTGTCCTGTCAGTTGCTGTTTGGGAACTGAAGGCCGCTGAAAGTGGAAAAATGGCCCCCCCAATTAACGTTCAAACTTCAGTTGCACAGAAAAACACTTCATAAGACCTGCAGTTAAAAAATGGCTAAACATAAACATCCATCCATCCATCCATTTTCTATGCCGCTTATCCCTTTCGGGGTCACAGGGGGGGCGGAGCCTATCTCGGCTGTCAACGGGCAAGAGGCGGGGTACACCCTGGACCGGTCGCCAGCCGATCGCAGGGCACAAACACACAACCATTCACACTCACACTTAGGGGCAATTTAGAGTCACCAATCAACCTAATGAGCATGTTTTTGGTCTGTGGGAGGAAGCCGGAGTACCCGGAGAGAACCCACGCATGCACGGGAAGAACATGCAAACTTCACACAGAAAGGGACCTGGGAATTGAACCGCGACCTTCTTGCTGTGAGGTACACGCACTACCTGCTGCGCCACCGTGCAGCCCTAAACATAAACAAAGCAGAGGAAGGCAAGAGAAAGAGCAATGGAAGAGCAGGAAGTAGTCAGCACCCTCTCTGTTTTTAAATATAGATAAAACATTGAAATTTCTTTGATTTATTGTTTGACCATCACATCACCATGACCTTGTAGAGATGCACATTGTTCATTTGGATGTTGCACAGGTTTTCATTTTAGAAAATCTATTGAGATTTTTTATTGACTGAAAACATGGTGCTATTTGTAAAATGCACATCACTATCAGAGTGCTCCATCTTTTAAATTGCTTACAGGAAAAGGTTTTCCAGCTAACCTGGGGACATCTCCATTGAACAGTTGCTTGAGTTTGTTTTAATTAGGTTGCAAATTATATCTGAGTACTGTAGATTCATTGGTACAGTAAGTGGGCAAGCCAAATTGCATTGAAATGCCGCATTACCATGTAGTAAGACTGAACTTAGTAATCTCTAAGTAGGTTGCCCTTTCAGAAAGGGGGGCATGTTGACTGTGGGGAAAAATGCTCTGAGAGGTTCAGAAGCTTTTTAGGGCTCTGGTGCACTTTGCCTCAAACCTTTTTAACAGCTGATTATGATGCACAAATGATATTCACAAGTAGTATAACATGGTGCTTAAAGCAGATGATAAGAATGTTTACCTTGTTTAACTTTATATCTACCCTTATTGGATGCAGCATTACTTTTTTGGCTTCTTATGCTTTTTATTACCAGTATCCATCACTATTTTAAAACATTATGTTTTTTTTAAAAAAACAACAACAAAAAAACCCCAAAACAAATAATGGAAAATCTTCCAAAAATGGGAATCTTTTAAGTGACTATTTTGTCTTTCATAGACAATACCTCACACTCATGCACTGGGTTGAGAAAATAAATGAATATGCGAATGTATTCGGTGATTTCGAGTGGTGGGATGATAGGTGCAAGATAACTTATCTCTCCTGCTTCAGCTGGCAGCTGCACTGACTGTCAACAACAACAAGCACTTCATTTTGATATTTGATGAAGCCACTGTCTGTGTACTCACATAAACCAGTCAGATGGGCAAAACAAGATAGACTTGAGAAGAATACAACAACCAGAAAAATGAATCACACAGCAGCATGATGGAGAAGAGTCACTTTCAGTTTTAATTAGTCCAGCAGCCAATTCCAAAACAGAGATAGAAAACGATGGACCATCACTGACATATGATAAAAGAAAGAAGAGGTCAGACTTTGGGCTTTCACTTCAGTTTGTGAGCATTTGTCCATTCACTGTCATGATTCTTTTTCTGGGCTCCAAAATGTTGTATACAGTAGTTTAAGAAATTACTTATGTGATTGTCTATTTGTTCTCTTGATGGTGTTTTTCTATTGAAACTATTGAAACTAGTTCCTTTTCTAATCAGGCCATATCAAGATTTAAAGTAGTGTAAAAAGTCTTCTTTATATGAAGAGAAGTATGCAACTGAGTGAAAGGGGGCCACAGAAACAGTAACGTAAGATGGGAAAATGTACGGGCTATCAAAATGTTTTAAACAAAGATCAACATACTGAAACCAACCCAATTCTCAGCCCCATGATGAATGAATTCAATAATATTAAACCAACGTGTCTCCAGCGGTATGGGTATTAGTTATCTATACACTTTCATTTCAGGTACCAGATCAGACACACATGCCTCCTCTTTAATAACATCATGCATGGATCTGGATTCTGGAGACAAAACAAAACAAAAACTAAACTACAAAACAAAACCAAAACAAAACCAAACAGCACTTTACAAAATGTTACTGTACATATAATACCTTGAAATCAAACTCTGCATTTATATACAATACAAAATAGCTTTTAACTCTTCTCTCCTAGAGTCTATAATTGCTGACATGTGGTACAGAGCATACAGCAACTCTTAAAAAAAGCAACAAAGCGCAAAAAGTACAACAAATACGACATTAAAACATGATGATTTATAAAAGAAAACATAAAACAAAGTACATGGCGCTTAGAAAAGGAAACTGAACCTCAGTTAAAGACAAACAACATACATTTAAGTTAAGCAACAATATCAAGTTCACATTTTCCCCTTTATAACTATGCTGTAGTGTCGTTGCAAATCATGTCTCTTTGTAGTCCGTTGCTATACCCTTTCTGCGTACTGTCATGGAAACAACAGAGGCTGAATGCTGTATTCTGTTCTTATGGTGAGGTACAGTTTAACAGCATCCCCAGTTTGTGTTCTGCACCCTTCGTTCTTTTCCTCTTTCCTTTCCTTCCTCCAACCCTCATTCCCTCCTTATTCTGAAGGCATTCAGGTGAGTTTCTCTTTAGTTCATTGAAAACACCCAGTACCCCCTATGCAATGTTCTTAATTGCATTCTCATTCAGCTTTTCCATGTAGTTCCTAAGATCCTTTGAGTCCCCAAGCTCGATGTCCGGACATACCCATTTTATCTCACTGGTCTGCACTAGTGCTAATGGGCTGAGCACAGGGCATCCATTACTAGACTTGACATTGGAAAAGGTGGTAAACTTCACCCTCTTTCTCTTGGTGGTGGGTGAATTAAGTGACTCATTCCTGTGATCCCTCCCACTCGAACTACAGCCTCCCACACCATTATTACCACGCTGGATGCCTCCATTTAATAGTTGACTACCTTCCTCCAGGGTACCGCCCAGCTCGTCCTGCTGCTGTTGTTGCAAACATAGGCCTTCTTCTTGCCCCAACCAAACCCAGTCGTGGGCATGGGGCATGGCTTCTGGGGCCTCCAGGGACAGCTGCTTGCTACGGTACTTATATGCATAAGAGATGCAGTTTATGAGAAAAACCAGGATGGCCAGACAGAAGACCCCCAGCAGGGCATACATTCCAATCTCCAGGTCTGTCAGACCTCGTCGGGATGGTAACAAGTCCTCATCAGTGCTGCGGCTACGAGGCAGCTCTGCCTTGTCTGGAAATTCAGAGAATTCGCTTGGGACCCTGGCCCCGCTGTCCGCTGATAGACGGCCCCCATTAGGTCGTACTGGGACATGGCCCCTGATGGTTGTGGGTCCACGGTTGATTAACCCGGTATCCATGTCAGAGATAGATCCACCATAATATGGAGGATCAGGACGTGTTCGCCGGTCTCCTGGTTGTCTAAATTGCTCCCCTGCCTGACCAAGCCTTATCTGTATGTTTGCCATTCCGGTGGCTAAGATAGTACGTCGTTTTCCTTTCTGGCACACCTCTGACTGGCTCATTTCAACACGCACAAGTAAACCCTGACCTTCGCCTTTGGCAACAATAATGGGCCACTTCCATGCCGTACTGCGCTGCACCATCACCACCTGCTCATCCAAAGAGGTGGCTGCCAGAGTAAAATGGGCAGGGTTGTAGTTGTCTAGAGGAGTCATAGATCCATCACTGAACTGGAGCCAAGCACTGATGAGGGACTCCTAAGAAAGCACACATACAAACAGAAATTGGTACAACAGCAGTAACCCAAACAACCCTGAAAATAACTCCAAAAACAGTAATCTGCACATTTCCAGCCAATGCACAAGAATGACTGGAAAATAAAATAGAGGAACATGGTGGAAGCAAAAGTGAGCCTTAATTACAGTCGAAAGGCTCATAGAAACAATAGAGTGGATATGAAACTATTCTCCTGAAAGCCAATATTCTTTTCTCTCCAAGGGAAGAGACAGTAGCCTTTTTCCCATTTGAAATTATAATTACAGGAATAACAGAGCTGTTCAGTGGTTGGAAATGCAAATCAAAGAGATGGCTTCACTATATCAAGAGTGAATTAATTATAAGACTTCAATGAATATCATAGACTCCATAATAGCACTGATCCAGCCCTGGACTTGTAAGCAAAATACAAAGCACAAGCAGTGGTAATACAGAAAGGATTAGACTTTCCTTCTTAGGTTAAGGAATTATTAAAGAGTTAAAATGGTGCTAGATATTTGCTTGTCTTGGATTTGTACCTGTTTGAGCGATTCAATGACTTCCTGTGTGGTTGCAGTGGCGACGATGGCTCTGTTGCTCCCTGGGCTGAGCTGCAGGGACAGAGACAGTCCAGATACCAACTGCACCCCCAGCTCTGTCACACTCACTTTATCATCCAGAACCCTGATGCTCCTCTCAGCCAAGACCGATGATGTCAGAGGGGACAGCACCTGCAACACATGCAAACACCTTCCACTCATGATAGTCCATTTAGATCCGAGATGACATTGTTACTGTGAATGAAGAGGAAGAACCAATTTGCTTGCGGCCACTGTTGTTGGCAATGATGTCAACAGATGCCCTGCAAGCTGAAGCCTGCACTCTAAATGTACTTTTGTCATTGAAATGCCTTCATAGTTACTTCTCTGAATTTGGCCATGCACTCCAGTGGTACTCAAAGCAGAAATAAATTGGCATCAAAACAGATATTTAGACCCATATCTGCCTGCAACTTTGATGGAATGTCACCTTGCAGTTCAGTACTATAAAACTGAATTTTAAAGAAAGCACAAAATATGTATTCTCAGAGTACACTGCATTGAGCCAAATATTAGCCTAAACCTTTGACAAAAAGTCTTCCAAATTGAATGACACATAAAAGCCTTTTATATCTGATGCCTCTTTGACTAGATGACATCATTTGTCTGCCCTCCAAAACTGTTGAAATCACGGTTGGAAAAATAAATCAGTTTTGTTATGTGACTTGGTCGAGGTTTGGTTATTTTCAGGCACTAGAAGATCATGGTTTGGGATAAAATGACTACTTAAGGGTTAAGAAACCGTCACTGCCATGGTTATTATACTGCTCACTTGGTTAAGGTTGGGTAATGATTGATAGACAGTGGGTAGGACACCAGGAATGAGAGTTTGTTGACTCTTCCATCCAATCCTATGTGACTTTGTCACTCTACTGTACAGTTACCCAACTTCCTCCTTTGCTCCTATTGGCCAAGACTTATAATTACTATGGCTGCCAGTGGGCTTTGTTACTTGAATGTTTATGCCATTTTTGGGCTTTAGCCAGAACAACAAGCGCAGTTATTTTTTCTTGGGAGGACAATCTCCCTATACTTGTTTGTATACTGTGTCAACAAAAATATTAGTAAATGGAACAACAAATTGCCCTTGTTCTGTATTCCAAGCTATTGAGTACTGGAGACCACATGCACAAGTATTCTGCACAGATGAAGAAACATTGCGATTATATAAACAAACACATTCTAACAAAATAATAAGACTAATAATAAGACTAAATAATAATAATAATGATGCTCCTAAACCTGCATACAAACACATAATCTCCAAAAATTCTCCTGCATTCTATACTTTCATGAGTTGCCAGAGGTGTAAGCATGTAAATAGTTGTGATATTGTTATGAGATGAGATCCCTCCCATCCGCTCCAATTAGGGCTCCAGTCTCTCCTTCAGCTGCCCCCGCACGGCTGCATTTACCAGCCATAATGAACTGTCAACACTGATCACTGCCTCATCTGTACAGATCCTTTTCCCTGTTTTCTTCCCTTTCAGTTTACCTCATTTCATTTTCCCGTTTGCTTCCCACGCAGTGACACTGATATCCTTGAATGTTAAACACTAAAACACTAAAACTAAAATCATTGTAGTCTCAAAAGAAAATGGGAATAAGTTAACCTTATGCTTGAGATGAGGGTAAAGGCAAAAAGTGGCAGAACAGTTTCCAAAGTCCGAAGTTGTTGTTTTACACATTTTTTGAACAGATAAACGGAAAGCCAAATAAGCAATGGCACAAAATGCTTAAAAAAATAAAATAAAATAAATAAATCTTTTTTAAGTTGAATTATATTAGAGTCTGGCTTCATGTGTAAAGTCATCAGTTGCACTTCTGGTAGCCAAAGGGCATTCTGAAACCAGCATCATCATCACATTTTGCTTTGCCTCCACCTGCCTCTGTTAAGACTATGCCTCTAAAATGTTTACTGGACTCAAAAATTGCAACCAGTAGGCAGAATGAATGAATAAAAGAAAATTTATCAGGACAAACTGGCCACCAGCAGTGAAGAAAGCCACACTTATATAGTGCTGGTGAGAGAGAGTAGGAGGCCACGCCCAGCCTCAGACAGATATGGGAACAGACAGACAGACTGAAACATGACGGGAAAAGGCAAAAAGGAAAACAGTAGGGACAGGTTGCAGTGGCCATCGTTGCCACTGCAACCACACAGACTGTTTGCATTATATTAAAATCAAATCAGGCTGAATTCAAGACGCTGCACTCTTTGTCAACAAGGAGCTTAAGTTAATGAAGCAGAAGAAAGTAAGTGGGTACCTAAGCGTAAAGTACAAGAAGTTATGGATCACTTTCAGCAGAAAAAGCTGACAACTTCGGGCCATGAAAAGAATGTACTGTATCTTTCTCCTCTAAAGATGCCAGAATGTGCAATAAACCCAAAACACAACTCTCCACAACATGTCAGGAGCATTTTTGCATCCCTCAAATTGATCAGCAATCCTCAACCTAACCCTGACTACATACCAACAAATGTCCAGACTTTCTGCTGCTCTCCTTTCAGAGATGTCATGGCTCCTTTCCTTGATTCTGCGGAAGTCGTCAGATCCCTTCTCCTCTTCTTTTTCAGAGTCCTTTGTCCAGTTTTCAGAGATGTTGTGTCTTACTTCCACCCCATTAGAAAGACTGCAGGCCTGGCCTTTGCCTACATCCATAGAGGTGAGAATCCTCCACCAGACGCGTCAAGTCCCTTCCTCACACCACTTCCAGAGTTTACAGGTTGCTTCATTCCACCCCCAGAGAGCAATTAGAGACCCCTTCCAGGCTTCCCTCTTACAATTCAAAGCTGTCAGAGTGTGGTCTTGTATGATTTCTGTCCAAATCTCGGAGGGCTTTCACTACCCGACCCCACAGAATTCCATTTGCACCTGGATCCAGTTTTGTGCAACCAACAATATTACATATAAGCCAGTGTTGCCCAGACCAATGTCGCTTTGACTCATCATGCTGACACTTTTGCAAAGGTTAATAGCAAAATGTGTTATGTATGCCACTGCTCGATCCATAACATGTCAGACAGACAGTGCTTAAAAGGATTCATTCATTTCTCCTGATGCACCATTGAACTTGCAGCCCAGTCTATTAATGATGAAATTACCAATTCTATGGCCAATATGAAATCTTCTAATACCTCAGTGGCCTTTTGAAATCCTTGACTGTCATTTAATTGTCAAATCCAAGTCCTTCATTGTAATTCTGAACAGTTTGATCAAAATAAAACTCCTAATGCGTTATGCATTCAAAGCCTTAAGAAATTGGGGCACATGAAAATGTATTAGCACTGTGTTTCTTGGATGATTGAGTCAGGGCTCCTTTCATTTTTTTAATGAAGGAGTTCTCAAGTTCATATAATCCTTTTCACAGTGTCCATGTTTGCTTATTTTGTGTCCTCTGGGTCTGACTTCCTGACAGCGTAGCTCTCGACGACAGTGCCATTTGGTAGGCAACTGAAATCTCAGATTTTGGAGCCCTGAACCAGCACATGAACTCAGAATAATTTAACAGTATATCACTGAAATCGGTCTGCGCTTGCAATACCACTCAACGGTATGGTAACACTGAAAAAGATATAAAGGTAGTAGTTCATTAACTTCCTTTTTCCTGGAATTCATCACATGATCTACACAAGGCACAACATAGACCAAACTGATCGATAATGAAATTTGTTGATTTGCTGATCTTATAATCCATTTTAATTGACTTAATTGATTAGTTTGTGCGAACTTTTTAGACGTTGTTTGTGATTCCCTGGTCATCCTGATCAGATCCTGAAAGATCACATAATGTTAACCCTAACTGTGAAGGAATTACTTGGGAAATAAAGGTCAGAGGAAATGATGATATTGAAATGGGTTGTTTTTAGGAAAATTAGGAAAGCCGCCCAAATACATGACCTTAGTGGTTCGTTGAACTGATTTCATGCTTTGCTTTGTTTGTCTATCTCGCTGAGTGTTTACATGATTTCTCTGGATTAAGCCCAAAAGCTTTGTCCTAAATCAAGAGGATGTTTTCATCCAGAATGATTTAACCTTTCCATGGACCACCTGGGCAGCAGACCAAGGACACAGAAACACTTAAATAACAGAATAATGTTGATTAATTAGTCGAAGCGTTAACTATGGGGCCTGCATTCAGCGGTACAGTTAACTTTTATGTGTGGTTATATAGTTTGAATTTCACGGAACAGATTTGCTTTGTAGGTATCAGCAATTATAATTCACTTTGTGAGATCTAGATCATTAGGAACGGAAACAGGAACCGACATGATATCTGAAATTATTCATTCATTTCCATATCTCTTATGGGTTAAAATCCCATTTATTTTTGTAAAGCCTCTATGCTAACTAAGGTGATTACACTTGGATTTCAGTGTCAACAACTTTGAAAGAAGTTGTGATTGAACTTTGACCGAAAATCTATCTAAAATAAAATCAGGGATGTGATGGAGCGAGTGAGTACAGAAATATACTTCATTGTAAGAGGAAGAGTAAAAAAGTTTTTTTCATGTGTCCCACTCACATGTACTGCATATATGTATTTATTCCGTTCATTAAGTGTATGCAATGTAATATAACACCACCATCAACTATAGCCTCAAAATTAGCTGATGTTTTGTCCTAAAAAATGAACTTAATTAAAGCCTTTCTGACAGGCTTTATAACAGTTTTTAGAAGCATTAGTATATAGTTGCAGGGCTGCTGTTGTGCACTGCATTACATTGAATGTTATTCCCTTATTTTATCAACCCCTGTACTGCTGTAATAGTAGTGTAGTAGTTGTCGTGTAGCATTTGTGGCTTTCATTATACAGTCTGTTAAATGGCTTACAGAGCCATTACCCCTCATACCACCATATAACATCTGCACAGAGCAGTAAGATGTTAACAGATGATAACTTTTAAGTAATATGAATGGTATTGAGCAGCACACATTTTCAGCTTCTCTTTTTTCCATTACATTAGCATCTAACTTAAAACAAGGTGATCTCACATATCTTTCCAGTCACTGGCTAACAGTGACAAAGCACTGTATCTTGCACATATATAATCACACCTGCAGTGCATGCAGCTCCTCATAGCTCTTCACAGCTCTTGTGCTTTCTTGTAAATGCCAGATTGATGTTGATTTACAGTGCGAGTGGGCACATTTACTGTCCTGACCAAGGACCTGGTTGTAGTACATGGGGAACAGACATGACACATCACTTAGGCAGCGCAGAGGGGGTTTTTAAGCTGCTGCACACTCTCGATCTTTGTAGGATGTGTGCCAGCTGTGCATTCTGAGGAGATTTAAAGTAGGATACAGGGTCATGAATACATATTGATTTAATTGATTTATTTTAATGTGCAATGTAAAAACACCCACGAGGTTGCTCTGCTTGTCCCATTGCCTTTGGAACAATGAGGTATTTACTGAATTTTAATATTTTTTAAATGGATTGTAACTGTGTTTTACACAGTTTTATATAGTTTTTGCTCCCTTTGTTTTATGTGTGTTTGTGGATGATGCTGCTCTGGAGTTTATATTGTTTATACATCTCCATGCTGTCCGCCTTGTTGTTGTTTGATGTTTTATTCTGCTGTTAAAGTTGCACTTATGCACTTCATTTCTATAGCCTAATATTGCTTGTTGCACCCGCCACGGTGTCCATACAGTAGCTCTTTTTATTTATTATTGGCCGTTTGTGTTTAATTATTTTCCACTTTTCTGCTTAATTCTAGTGAGGATAAACAGAGGACGGCCGTTGTGTATTTCTAAGGTCAGTGTAGCAACTTCAGTTGAGATTGTAAAGGCCATGTTGTGCTGCAGGCACACATGTCGCGACGCACAGGTACCCCATGTGTTTCAGTCATTATATAAAGACTGTAGAAGTCTTACTGTTTGTATGTGTGTGTGAAGGAGAGGGAGAACAAGACCGCAGAGGTGCAAGCTTTAGACGTGCCACAAAGGCATGTTTGTCTGTCAGCTCATGATAGGCTTCAGTATTTGTGCGATGCTGCAATCAATGTAGTTATTTTTGTGAGTCCATCCCTTGCCACTGCCAAACCTGGTCTGTCTTACTCCACATTTGCTACATTCACTTTCTTAGTACTTTGCTTTTTTTCGTTTTACCTTCTAGACATACAAACTTCTTACTAAACGCTACATTCATTCCTTATTTCATTATTTAAGTCAAGTTTCTATGTCCTTTTATCACATTAACAGGCTCACATTGGACTGGAGAAGGTGGGAAAGAAAGGAAGGGGAAACATTGGCGGAATCCGGCAAAAAATTAAAGAAGGAAAATAGGTGCTGCTGTGGACCCAATAAGACATGGAAACATTGCTACAAGTAGATGATACAGTAAAATTTAAAAAGAAAAAATATAGTCACAGCCATTACTATGCAAAATGTATATGACACAGATGCTGTTACAGATGTTTGATACAAATTTTACTGTACTTTTAATATTAATATATTGCTGAAATGCAAATTTACATCACATGATGATGATTACTTGGCTGCATTTCATTCTATTTTGCTCAACTATATTAAATTTTAGAAGCAGTTTATCTCAATTCATGATTAACTAGATGTTACTGTACCTCCTAAAATTCTCAATTCTTTCACAAAATACATTTGGATTATTTCTGTGAGCAGAAGAACCTAAAAAACAAAAAGTCTTAACATATCATGAGCTTATGTATTTGCAATGAATTTCCTATTTTATGCATCCAGAGGATGAAGGACAACATCTGCATTTTTTCAGTCATGGCTACATGATGAATGGAAATGTAATAATTCTTTTCACCACCAATGAAAAATATCTATGTTTGCTCATAGATCCTCCACCTTGTTCACTAGCCAGTTGTTAATTCTAATTAAATAATTGTCCATGTGGTGTTTGGTGCTGGTCAGACGGTGTACGTGAGGGTTTATCAGATGCTTGTTGCTGCAGGAAACAGGATTAATGAGAGTGGAAATTGTGAGCCGTACAACCAAAACAATGAGCTCAAAAGAGGCCAAACGTTTCCCCTGTCACTTCCTCACTTCAAGCGACCATTTTCACATTACTTACGTGTTGATCCATTGTTCACATAGAAAGTATTGATTAGTGGAGCTTCTCCTCTCCACTTTGTTATTTAATATCATGTTGTGAACAGAGAAAAAGTACACCCTGCATCAAAATCAATATATTGTTATAGATTTTCCTATGTGAGGATTGTCTCTGACTTTCCCAAAACAGAAGCCTAGTGCTGGAGATTGGTTCAACGATTGAAACAGTTCTTATGCTGTGCTTGCTGATAGCTGTTTCCTTCATTGGAAAAAGAACTGAGCCAGTAAGAGATTTCTCTCTTCCTGTGTCAGAGTGAGAAAACTGACAACAGAAAAATTGCCACAAAAATGCCAGCAAGCATGGACGAGAACTGACGCAGCTTTACAGCTTTACTGCGCTGACTTAATCAAAGCATATTCCATTTATTGACGTGACAAATGTAATTCATTGCTCCTAGCAAAGCTACTGCAGCTTCTGTGTTGCCTAATTTTTTTTTTCGACAACACGGATGTGTCACTACTGATTGTGGGCAAAGCAATCCCCCCCCCCAACTCAGAACATCAGCACGATGTCAGACTGACTAATGAAGTGAATCGAAATTACAACACAGGTTGCTTATCAGGTTACCAAAACACACACACACACATACAACCTGTAGCTTGGTGGTTCCAGTGCTCAGCCCTATTAGGACTTGGCCCTCCAGCAGTTGTGCAACCTTCGGGTCCACCAGCCTCAGAGAATCCTTGACCAGTTGTGTCACCTCCACCTGCCAGTCGCTACCCAGCAGGAAGTTCGGCTGGCCCAGTCCCTCCTCCTCCGAGGCTCCTCTTACTTCTCCGGTATCTGCCACAAAGTGTGTGAGGACCCGCAGGGTGGTGCTCTGATACTGGGCCACACAACTGTTCTCTGTCCTCTGGTCAGCTGCATCGTCTTCATCCTTGTCATCAGTGACCCTCTCATACCTACAGGAATGGGGAAATAAGGAGCAGATGAGCAATGGAAATGGAACACAGATCAGTCAGCGCAGTGAGGGCTGTGGAGACAGATAGCAAGTGTACTCCTGGGGTAAAAAGAACTGAAAGCTCTTTGTGTCTGGAGAAAAAGACACTTTGAAGGTTATCGGCAGTACAATTATAATTTTTCCTATCAATGCAATTCATTTTTTCTTATCACCATTAATGCCCTATGATGTATTTACTGCAGTCAAAGCCTCTACTGTCTGTTGTACTGCAGGTTTTGCCGACCTCCCGAAAGTAGTACGCTCCCAGTGTTTTCAAAAATCCATTAAAAACAGCTTGCAGAGACAAACAGCTGCCTTGCTTGCGCTCTCATTTTCTTTAAAAGGGCAACTGATATTTTGCTGTATGTCTGCCATTTATTTGGCCCACGGCAAACACTTTGCAGATATAGCCATCTCAGAAGATATGTTTTGTAGCAAAAGCAAACCCAGTAGGGGAATTTTGTGGCACATTTGTTCTATTCTTTTCCTGCTGTTTAAGTCAAGTTTCTATGGCCTTTTATCACATTAACAGGCTCACATTGGACTGGAGAAGGTGGGAAAGAAAGGAAGGGGAAACATTGGCGGAATCCGGCAAAAAATTACAGAAGGAAAAGGTGCTGCTGTGGACCCAATAAGACATGGAAACATTGCTACAAGTAGACGATACAGTAAAATTTAAAAAGATAAAATATAGTCACAGCAAGGCAAAATTTATATGACACAGATGCTGTTACAGATGTTTGATACAAATTTTACTGTACTTTTTAATATTAATATACATGATGATGATTACTTGGCTGCATTTCATTTTATTTTGCTCAACTATATTAAATTTTAGAAGCAGTTCATCTCAATTCATGATTAACTAGATGTTACTGTACCTGCTAAAAGTCTCAATTCTTTCACAAAATACATTTAAACTGCTTGTAGACACAAACTGCTCCCTTTGCTACTGTAATGCATCATATTAAACAACAACATATTGAATTTTTTGTTCTCTGGGCTGAGCTGTGGGAGCTGTTGTGGCAGGTAAAATGTGGCTTTGTGAGACTGATCTGCTCTGAAGAGTCAACAACGCTGATGATGAAGAGAAACATTGCAATGCCTATTATGTGCACACATCACTCTTATCCATCCGCGCTGTATCTTCCATCACTCTTTATCACTGGATATATGTCTATTTTGTTATCCTGTGCATTGTCATTGTCATCTCTCATGCTGCATTCCCAGCTCATACTCGATATTTCTCACATCAGTTTCAGACTCGACTTTCCTATAATCTATTTTTCAACTCTCTCTCTCTCTCTCTCTCTCTATCCACTCACCTTTATTCTCTTACTCTTTGAGCTCTGCCTGCATCTTTCTCTCTAACAGTCAGGTGGCGGGGGGGAGTGACAGTGACAGTTTCCATTAGGTTTAATGAGGCATGGCCGGTCAGGCAGAAAAACGGGCTGACAGGTTAACATGCTGTGGCCCAATGGCTTGGCTTAGATCCTAACCTCCCTTCAGCATCCCCTCCCCTTCCCTTATTCCACATCAGTGAAGGGACGGCAATCTAAACCAAGGTGACATTTGTGGCTGGCAACAGAAACATGAGGTCAGGTCATGTTTGTAGCAGTGAGTGACAGGTCAGCCAAGGTGCCGGAGTGTAATGAGCTGGCTTATGCCGCTTATGTGAATGTGAATGAGCGCACATACTGATAAGCCGAGGGCAAGAAAACATTTTCTCTTCTCTGTTTTGCTTTCTCTCTTACAAATATGCACATAAACCTCACATATCATGCATCCTTCGTGCAGTGATGCACTTGACAGACATGACCGATGTGATCGGGTGTGGATAGCAGGGGGCATTTGTGTTAGAGTGCCACCCTGTGGGTTGCAGGCCAATGGGAAGTGACACTGCAGTGACTTTGTGGCAGGAATGTACTATTTATATGTTATATTTCAAACATTCACTGTTGGTATGACACTTGAGACCATTCACACAACATACAAATTAAATGGCAGCAATGTTGCCATTTCTAATATATCCAGTTCAAATTGTGACTCTGTGTTCTCACTCATTGTTTGTTTGAATAAATCACCAATAATAAACAGGATGTATATGTCAACTGCTACATCATATTGATTTTCCTTAAATAGCATATATTAAATATAATATCCTGACTTTAATGAAGGACGTAAACACCGTGGCACATGGAACATTTTCATTAATTTTTTGACATTACAGACAGACAAAAAATTCATCCTTCATGTCTTCACCATGGTTACTGTCGGTATGATCACAATAAAAAAATAATTATAATAGCTATTATTAAATGTAAATTAGTCAGTTAGCCTCAAGGATCGTTCATTTTAATTTAAATAGGGTTATTTCTATTTCAATCATTTAAAGAAAAATCACTTATTTAAATATTTGTATTAAAGCTGTCTTATACAATGCACTATGCACCATACAGATCATTGTGCGTTGTGTCCCTTTTCAGCCTCAGGAATTTTGTCCGTGCTCTATAATGCTTGAAATCATTACTTATTTCTTATTCAGCATAAGTACCTTTTGGGAGACTGAATTATTAGACACTCATTATACCATGTCTCCAACTGCACCTGCATTCTATGCCTCTATGTGTGCACCAACAGCAGCAAACCAATTTATTGTAACCTTCATTTATTTTACCAAGTGAAGAATGTGATTTGGATTCCCATGCAGCGTTTGTTAAAAACTTCCCTGCTTAATGACTTAGATTAATAAATTCAGACATGTCCTGGGAGTATTTTAAAATGGCAAACTTGTGCTGTGATACATGGATGAAGCTAAAAATCTATTTTGCATGTAGACCAATGGTTCAACTCATTCAAGAGTTAAGGAAGGATTGAGTTAGTTGTGCTGGAAATAGCTGCTGTAAAGCTGCTGCAGTGTTCAATTTAAAATTGGTGTATGCAACAGTGCAGATGCAATAGACGGATCAGGCCTTACCTTCTGTTGCCCGAGCTAACAGGAACCCTCCAGCCCTTTATTTGGCTCAGCTCCGGGTCGGCCACATCGATGAGCAAGGGCAGACGGGGCATCCATACGCTCATCTCAAGCTGGGCGCTGAGAAAACTGTAGGTGAAATTGAGCATCACCCTGCTCTTTCCTCTTGTCTCCTTCCCATTGACGTACACATAGTCACAGCGCTCAGACACCTGGAGAAACAAAAGGGAGAAATGAGAGAGGTGGAAGGATGAGGGACAGTCATAAAAGATAATGAAGGAGGAATTCTGATGAGTAATCAAATTCTTTAAAGACCCCCTCCAATTAAAATCAAGTTTTTAACCTTGTTGTCATGCCCATATGGTGTTTATGACATGTTGCTAGATATATCATGAGCATATAATCACAGTCTCACAAACATGGATTCAGACAGCCAAGGTTTCCTATGTCACACACCCAAGGAGACCAAGAGAGGTGTTGTGCTTCCAGTTGCAAATTGAGAAATGGTAGGCCATCTTCGGAATTGGTTTACTCATATATTACTGCTTGCCACTGTGTAGCGTTTAGTAGCTACCAAAGAGGGAAACAAGCTTAGGTTTGTGCATTTGATGAGCAGAGTTGAAGGTGGGCAGGTATGCTGGAGCACTGGAGGGCTGGGTGGAGATAGAGGCGGAGGGTATTTGCATATTCATAGTTTTGTACATGCTAAATGAAGGCAAAGGTGTGGGGTTATAACCAAGCTTTTTTAAGGCATCAAGGAATTTTTTTAATGGAAAAAAGTTCTACATGTAATTTTGATGAAGAGCGATTTAGGGGTTTAATCTATTCCAGGAGAGGAACCTTAAAAGAACTCATTTAAATGTATTTCTTTTCTAAAATGTGTAATGATGTAGTCGTTAAATTTTGTCATTTGGACCACTTTGGGGACGATTATCTTCTGCTCTTTTTGTCCAGTTCAAGGTTTTCTGTCAGCAGCCTGTTCTGACTTGCTGGAGGCTGGAAAGATTTGGCAATGCTTCAATGTAAGTGTCAGGTCTGCTCAGCTTCTGTGTATGTGTTTGAATGTTTGCAGACGCATCGTTAATGCATGTGTGTGCAAGATAATACTGTATGTGTGCGAGTGGTGTGACTTTGGTCCAACTTAACAGATGGAGCTGAGAAAAGACACAAAACCTGCTTTATCCAACCAGCGAACAAAACACGCACTCAAACTAAATTATGATTGGCTGGAAAAAGTACAACTCAAGTCAGGTTTCTCAGATGCCTCTCCAATATAGAGAAATTATATAGGAAGGACATCAGAAGTGTCTGTCGTTAGATTCAAAGCACCACTCCTCATCAAACATTTTTCCCTTGAAGGACCGAATCTATTTCACGATCTGTCGTGAAATTTTGTTTGAAAAATTTCAATTCATTTCAGTCTCAAATACCATCATAAGCTTGATTGGCACAACTGGTAATTTCAGCAGAAGGCCTCAGTACAGACAGTTGCTTCCTTATAACAGACCATTCACAAGAAGACTGTCATCTGTCTCCACGTCTTTGCATATAACTTGGCAGCTTTACTCTCAAATTATGTCAGACCAGCCCCTATCTCTGAGCAACAAAACTGACAGCTTGGTATCTGTCAGTTCTCTCTTCCTCCTCCCTTTTGATTCCTCTTCCTCTCCCACACGTTTGCTCTCATCCTCATTCTACTACAGTATTACTGTACCTCCTCCATGTTCAGCCTTCCTGTAATGAGAACAGGCTGTGCTTCAGACAGCATGATTCTTAGTGGGGAGAAGTTTTCAGATTTCACCTGGATTTTTGTTCAAATGATTCACTTTCATAAGTCAAATTAAGGTTCGTAATCAAGCCATCTGTGAGACGTTGCACATGATGAGAAAACGAAACCCAGAATGCATCTGTCATGTGTTTGTGTGTAACATCAATATCAAAATTATGTAGCGGTGTGATTTACGAGGATCGGCAGTTGCAGCTTTACATGCAACTTGTCTTGTAAAGCGGATAAAGACATTGGAGAAGAGAGAAATAATATAATACTAGATTGTTGAGGGAAACACTTGCCCTTGTTGGTGCTGAGCAGTTAATGCAAGGTGATGATTATGGATTATATGCTGTCTGTAAATGAGTCTATTTGGGAGGTTTGTGCACATTGAAAAGTCACACACACATACATGACATGCACGAGTTTGCAGGGTTTCTAAAGGCAGAGTGAGCTGAAAGAATCCACTCCTCATTGAGTCTCTTAAGCCTTACCTCTATTTTTTGCTGTTCGTTTTCACCCTGCTCTGCCTGTCTCTCTCACCCCGATGCTGAAATCAGTTTATGTCAACCCATTTCTGCCTCTCAATCTCGAGTTTTGTTCCATTTTATTTCCACAGTCTACATCCATCTTTATCACGCCTCATGCAGCGTATCAGAGATGATGTGACCATAACGATTTAATTGAGATTTCTGTAAGGTGACATATTCTGCGCCGCATGAAAAATTTAGCACTTTACTGATCTCTCTAGCTGCTGTTATCACCATTAATGTGTCATGAAACCACGCACAAATCAATGTCACTTCTCCCAGGAAACGATCCATTGTGCCGTGCAGGCTAGAAATTTATCCAGACTGATGCGCATAAACACAGATAAGGACAGCACAGAATCCAAATGCTCATACACTTACATTGTACTTTAACGGGACATTTCTGCTGTGGCTACTTTGTAAAGGATGTTAAGATTTCTTAAATTCACAAAAAATATATTGCTTTAACTGAAATTCGGGCACTGAGCATAAGAGGATTCTAGCTTGGAGCATCAAGCATTTACAATTTCCATCACTCTAAACTATAAAGACTCACTAAAACTGTAAAGTCTATGCTAGTGTGAGGTTCAGTGGTTTATTAGGTACACCTTAGGGCTCTACATAATTGTGATAAAAAGAGAAACATCTAGTATTACTCTTGTTAAAACAGATGATCAAAACACCTGTTTATTTTGTTTCTATTTGTTGAGCTTCATATTACTATTTGTCTCAGTTTATATCAAAATCAATCTGCCTTTTAGAAATAAAGACCTGGGGGAGGATATGTTGAAATCCCTACATTTCAAGGCAGTTCTTAGATCTGATAAAGATAAGCACACTCCTCTAACAAGATTTTTTTCCCCAGTCACAAAGCATGGATATGATTGGAAGCCAATCAGAAGCAGCAAGGGCCCAGTGAAACAGGTAGAGTAGGCGACTGACATCGAAAGGGAAAACATTAGCTCATTGGTGCAAATCAGGAGGACACAGGCATGCTGGCTTATATTTGGGATCACTCTGCATGAGCAAGCAGGGACTACTTTAATAATTGCTGTTGTATATGTGTTTAAGAATGGTATTCTATTAGCAGGGACATGATCAAATGACTCTTAATCAAACCATATTGTGAGTGTTTGAATACAGCAACAGTTGCAATTGTGTGTTCCCGAGTGCAGTAATACTGTAAGTTTAGCATTCCCTCTGATCAGTAGTGGGAGGCTGAGCTATATTATGACGCAGTATTACGTGTGCAGTTAATTGACACCGTTGTGTTGGCTGAGCATTGCAGTGAAGCTGCTGTATTTCTGAACTCCTGTGGTGTACTGGTGACACATCTGTCATATCTGATAGATTCACTGCAGGGTTCAAACACCATGCAATTTAACAATGCTTCATTAATCAATTAGGGCTAATAATCTACAATAATCTAATAAACTAATTTATTAATTGACTGAAAATTCCAGACGTAGTGTCAGCATAAAAACCTTTAGTATGCTTTCTGAATTAGCAATAATGATGTTCAATGGGTTAAAATGAAGAAAAACAGCAATGGGTTTGGGCTAATTTTAGGGTATGGTCACCATGGTCCCTGCTGCGGGAAGGACCTAACCCTCAAAGTTTTTGTGAACCACTCATGGAAAAAGGAGATGCTTCCTGATCAAAAAGTGTTTTATTTTGAGTTTCCTTTGAAAATAGGGTGAAGAGAGGAGGGGTACCACTTACTGTTCCCAAACTAGTTGGGTGGGCAGGGGAGTGTGCTACCGAGGTCAGCGTCACAATGTGTGGTACTACTTCAGTGGATAATTAAACCCTTTGAGAGATCTGCCTCTTCTCTTCTCTCTGATATGCATGTACGGTACACAGAAATGCACAAAATCAGCTCCTCTATATAACACAGACACACTTTTTTTCTCACACATACTGACAATTAAGAACAAACAGTTTTTTTTTTTTCATTTCTCTCTTCTTTTTTTTTCACGCTTGTCTTTTTGCATAATAGGATGGGGACATGTTGAAGGGCAGATATTTAAATCTAATGTTGCCACAGTAAAAAGCTCAATCTTTACCTAACACCGCTCACTGGATTACACCGGTGGTTTTGCATTTTTTTAGATTAACAACAAGTCCTGTATAGCGTTTCCCGAAGCATTCAATAAGGTTTTAGATTAATATCCAAGCTTTCAGAGAGCCGATGAAAATCAACTTATAGAGATTTGAAAACCTGCTTAAGATAGGTAATCAATCATGCTGAACATTCTGTCACCTTTATGGCTTGTCAAAGTTATGTTATTGGCAAGCGGTAATGAAGTTGCAAACCAGGGCTGTTAAGAAAACTCTTTTTGTTAGTGCGTCCTGTCAGCTTTCGAAAAACAACCTTTTTAATGTAGGAAATGATGAAAGTCACACACTCTCAAAGTTACAGGTTTCAAAAGGATTCCTACTGAAGGACTGAGGTTCTATCCTTTAACCATTTGCTTCTGAAGAAAGAGTTCTTCAAGGGTTCTTTGTAAGACCAAGGATTGCATTAAGGGCCATTTTCATCCAGAGATCCCTTTTCGGAAAAAGGAAAAGGATTGTTGAAAGTGTGAGTGTTAAATGATCCTCACTTTCAAATGTTTACCCATGTTTCAAGTGTTATTTTGAAATGAATATGCATCTGGAATCCCCTTAATCAATTCATTTCACTTGTGTTCTACCATAGTTGATATCTTGAATGTCATTTCATGCCAAACAGTTGTTAAAAGCCCCTCACCCCAGCTGGGAAATCAAGCCTCGTTCCTTGAAATCCAGAAATGAAACTATACAGCCTGCTCAAACGCTGAGGTGTGCTGGTGGCTTGAACAAGAGGGTTTGGGTGATTACACAAACACCTTTTCCAGTGAGATGGTATAATACATTATCAATGTCCGCATTGTCCTATTAAACCTTTATGGGATTCCCTCACTTTCACCTGATTGCGTGCCAGTGGAGGCTCTTAGTGAAGAGGAGTTAAAACACAGGCTTATTCAGTCTTTTCCGCTGTCACCATTATGTGCCCCCACACCTACTGCTCTCAGTGGAACCTGCATGATTTTGTTGTTTGCAGATGGCTTATGATTCATCTGTTGTTGTATGTGGACCTTGGCGTGATGCTGCTGTCCTTCCTTCCCTTCCCTTTCTGCTGTATCACCATTGCTGGAGAATCCATGAATTCACCCGCGGAGGACAGCTCGATGTGCCTGGCTTGTGTCCTATTTGACACGTTGCTGATATCACTGGTCCTAAGCTTACTTTTGATCTATGCAGATAATGTATTAACACATCCAGGTTGTGATCTGTTAGAAAAGGACACGCTGGACAATCAAAAGAACAATCAACA
Organism: Chaetodon trifascialis; assembly: GCF_039877785.1. NCBI lineage: Eukaryota > Metazoa > Chordata > Actinopteri > Chaetodontiformes > Chaetodontidae > Chaetodon > Chaetodon trifascialis. Next base: position 13,059,594 of record NC_092075.1, read on the forward strand.
AAATGTTTCGGTGTTCATCTAAAAACATTCCTCCCTGACCTGGGATGTAAAAGTGACATGACGAGGCATGCTAGCCAGAGGAGATGGCACTCCCACAAGCTTATGGTAGTACTCCTCTTCCCTGAAGAAAACTGGTTCATCCATAAAGTGCTGAAGTATAGTTTTGACCAGAATAAATTGAGGACAGGTGGCGTCTCCCATCCCCTCCTTTGTTGAGTTAGCACTGCTCCGCTTTGACATAAATGGACTCGATGACCCCTTTTTCAAACCACCTGTCTTCTAGAATATGTACCCCATGATCGTTCAAATGCTGTATCTTTTGTTGTAAATGCATGAACATGACTGAGTCCTGTCCTATGGAGTCTGCTTGCCTGTTTTGACACAAGCATCAATTCAGCTGCTGTTTAGGTTACCCTATATATAGGTCCTTGCACACCTCACTTAAATAACCTGCATGTACAACGTTATCTTTCAGACATGTAAGAATCTGGTCCTTTGTGTGAACCAGATGCTGTCTTAGTGTGTCCATAGATTTAAAATACACAGGGATGTTGTACTTGGAGAATACCTTTTGGATCTTTTCAGAAATTTCAGCTATATATGGGATGATGACATGGTTTCTTCAGTGGTTGCAACTCCTTTTCCTTGATTGTCTACATATTATCTTGTGTTTTGTGTGTGTTTTGATGGATGCCCACTCTGGATAACCACGCCGTTTCAACGCTTTTTGATGTGATTATGTTCTTTAACTCTAGCCTCAGAGTGCAGTCTCAGCCCGATGCTGTGAGTAACGGATCCCTCACAGTTTCTACTCCAGTGGACGATAAGAGTCAAACATGAGATGTTGGTCAGTATGGTCGGACTTCTGGTCTCCCTCCACTTGAAGCTTGCCCTCTGCCCCCATCTTTATAACACAGTCCAAAAATGGTAGTTGGTTCCCACTTATCTCCTCTCGAGTGAACTTGATGTTTTGATCCTCTGAGTTGATGTGATCTGTAAAAGAGCCTAATTCCTGGCTCTTGAGCTTCACCCAGGTGTCATCCACACACCTGAACCATTGGCTTGGGGCAACCCCCTTGTAGGTGTCCCAGTGCTTTCCTCTACACTTCTTTGATAGGGGAACACAGGCGATCTCATAGAGCAACCAAGTATTTTGCAATATTACATGTCAGAGTTTGTGAATTTTTAGTTCAGTGAAATGTTTTGTTGATTGTTCTTTTATTTGTCCACTGTTTTTAATAAACCTTTTATCACTTTTGACTGGTTCCCCCGGGACCATCACCGCCTCTCCTGTTCTGTTGGCTTATTCTTCGAGAGTGTCCCCTCCTTATGCATCATTGTTCCAATGGTTTGTTTGAATGTTTTCTCATTTTAAACTCTGGCAGTCGTGACATTAATTAAGAAAATTATTGATGACCACAATATAGAGTATATGGGATTTAATATTTTTTTTGGTCTCATCTTTAGACTACAATATGATTCTTCGTAGAACCCTCAGAAGACAAGTGGGTTACAGGTGACACCCTTATAAAAAGGCTATGCTGGGAGCCGCCTGGGTGGTTTCTAGATGAAACCCTTGGAATGTAAAAGGGTTCAGGCCAGAACCATTGCATCACAGAGGGGTTCTCTGAAAAAACCTTGCATAGGAGGTAGTGAGTGGAACCTTTCACAGATGGTCCTTGGTATAACCCTACTCATACTGTATATGCAATAACATTATTTTAACATTATCTGGAAGCAAGTAAAACCAGCAGCAGAGAGAAATTAGAGTTGCTTTGGCATTATTCGCCCTTAAAGCAGCAATAAGAATAAATAGCAACTTTTGTCTATTCTCAATCAGAGCTGCTGTCCTCTTGAATTTTGGCTCTTCCATATCAGATAGAAGAATAGATGTCAGGCGACAAGATGATCAAAAACAAGCACAGAATAGTAGAGTTTAAAAAAACAAACAAACTGTTTTTTATATTCAGCTCCCGCTCTCTAGAAACAGTGCTCGCATTTTTGGTCTTTGACTCCTCACAATGAAATCACGATTCATTTCGATTAGAATATCTTCACCTCTGAGACTTCTTCTTCAGCAGAGGGTTTTTTTTTTTTTTTTTTTTTTTTTTGTCAAAAAAGGCATTCACTGTCAACTGGATTGCCAGATAAATGGGAACAAAGATTGATGGTATTAGGCCATTTTATGTATTAATAAAGGTTCCTCTTACTCATCTGTTATTTGCTTTCTTTCTTTCTTGGAATTTCTGATGTATTGATCTGTGAACTGAGAAGAAGCTCTCAATATCTGGTTTACTATTTACCAAAAAAACACATGCCAGGTCCTGTTTTGTTGGAAATTCTGCACCTGCTTCCCAGACTAATGAACACAAAAAACTCACTCGTCACGTACCACGAGAAAGCTGATCACGAAGGAGACAACAATTAAGACAAATTGGAAAAAGGTAAAATAAAAAGCAGCTGCTCAAAATGCACACCCACTAACCTTGATAACCTGTTCATCTGTTGACTTGCACTCCACGGACTCTGTTACATCAGACACTGCTCCGTCTGTTCCTACGGTGATGACCTTTACTGGCACGGCAACTGTTCGCCCTGTGAGGACAGCCGTGTTCAGGATCTCAGTGTCCTGCAAGGGAAAACAGAAATAAACGTATCAGTGTTAGTGTGAACGAGAGAGTGAAAAATCCTTAAGGATCCAACTTTACAGTCTTCTGTTTACTTGTCATGTGTTAAAGACACGCCTACAACATGTACATTACACAGCTGTGGGGTTGTCAGTATAGACACGTTTTAATGGAGTCATGTTGGCTTTATGTGAGTGTGAACAATACTTTTCTCATTTGAATTACTGCTGTTTAATATTACAAATTCATTTTAATAGAACCATCAGATGATCTAATTATATTTATACAGATGTAGCTAGCAGCCTTTCTAACACATCTCACTATTATGCTACTGATATTGTCATGCTGTCGCTACTTATTGCTGCAGCTCTGTCCCATATACCACCTCCCCCCTTACTGTATGTGCTAAGACACGTACGTGTGTCTTTTGGGTGAGATTAGTTTCCCCCGTTAAGTTCTTCCAGCAGAATCCCTGCTGCTGCTTGGAGTCATAGAAAGCTCACTCGAAGAGCACCTCATTTCCACTAAACTTAATTGTATAACCTTTTGGTTTATTCCTTGACATACTAAGTGCCTCTAAATGAAATAGACATAATAAGTGTAATGATGATTAAATGTGATTAAACAGTGGTGAGACACTTGCATTTGTATGTAATGCAAGTATAACATTTATTATATTATACTTATTATAGCGTCTTTCAAAGCACTAGTTACAAGTGCTTTATATAAGCACACACACACACACACACACACACACACACACACACACACACACACACACACACACACACACACACACACACAAAGAAAAAATAAAAGAAAAAACAAATAATACAAAGCAGGAGTAAAATACTACATGCATATTATCAATGACCTGAGAAATGCACAATAACAAAACAACATAAACTTCGCTGAGGGGGAGGCTGTTTCATAGTGTTGGGCCTCAAACAGGAAAAGCTCGACCCTCCAGAAAATGTGACAAAAATCACATCTTTTGCAGAGCTTCTTTTCAAATCGCTTGTTCTGCCTGACAACATTCCAAAAGATGATCAGTTTATGCAATGAAAAGAAAAAGTTGTATGCCGATGTAAGGACATTTTAAGTATTCATTAATAGCACATATTTGTTAGCAATTAGACCTGTACCTTTGAAGACATGTTTCAAATGATTACAGCTGTTTTGCCATTGTTATTAATGATCTTTTTACATACCTGTCTCCACTCACGGGTACCCAGAGTTACAGTTGTGAGCAAAAACATTAATAAACACATCTGCTTACTGCTAAATTATAGTGTGTTCGAAACATTTATTAAATTATGTGTTTGCCTTAAAACATTGTCAGGCTCACAATGGACACTGAAAAAAGGACCAAAATCAATGCAGCAGAACCAGAAACACAATTTTTGTTGTTGTACACGTTCTTCTTCTTCTTCACCCTTCCTCACCCACAATGCAACTTGACCAAAAGTAGCCTCGAGTCGCTAGCCTCAAGCAGAGTTGAGGACTTTGATTCATAAAATAGTGGAATTCCCCTTTAATAGTTCAAAAGAGGATCCCACAACAGTCATTTGAGTGTTTTACAGCTATTCCCCTGGAACTCAACTCGAGTGGAAAAAAAAGAGAGACAATAATACTTTATGTCAAATTGCCGACGTTCAAGAGATATCACATGATACACTCGAGAATCGAAGGCATTACAGAGGAGCAGGAAGAAGATAATGAGATCAATTAAGACAACGTCTGGTAATCCTTGAGCTCTCGGTGCGTTGGTTGTACAGAGGATGTGCTATAACAGCGGATCCTGCTTATCACAGCTTAGTTTCAATAAAAAGACTACTAAGGGGCCTAAACCTTTGAAAGGCAAAAGGAAAACTGGTCTCCAGACAGCTCTTTGTTCATCAAAACTGGTGCCTCTCTCATTGTTTTGTTTCTGCACCCTCATGCTCCTTCTGAGGGAAAAAAATCCATCATTTAAAACTCGACAGTAGATTCAGGAACTCTCTCACCTTCTCTCTCACGCGTCATATTTTTCTGTTTTCTGATAGCTCTCTCCGACACCTGTTTAGAAGTGTCTGCAGATTGCCAATAGTCTACACTTAGATCCTCTTTGAAGAATGGAAAAATAGAGATTATTGTTTTAAAATCCATCCCTCTCGACTGAAAGGTGAAGGCAACAACTGTCTCACAACAGGCTGATGTTACAGTAAAACTCCTGGCGAGTGTGTCCAAAACTCACTTTTCTTTGCCCATGAATTGAGGACCAAAAATATGAGCAGGTGCCACAGTTGCTTCATAAATGTTATGTCCTCATAGTTATTTAACCACCACCTCACTAAATCACCATTATGAAAAGGTTAAGAAAATAAAAAGATTGAAAATGAGCAGGACTTTCTTACTCGAGGCACAACCACAGAGAGATGACTCCATGCTCTGACACGGGCAGTGTTATTGCTGTCCACCATCTATTCAGGGTCTTTTGAAATGAACAATGAAAATCCAATCCCAGCTTTTCACTGAGGTTTCCAGTTATTTCACCTTGAACTTCTGCATTTTGAAACCTCCTTTTGAGAAAGGGGCAATCCAAAGCTTTTCTTACACACTCACATATTTTAAATGCATGAATAACTGTCACAGTTTATCACAAATCTCTCTCACAGCATCTGTGAATTTGTTTAGCCTGCCGCAAGGGATACCAAATCTGCTCCTGGAAGTCTGGGAAGAGGCAAGTGGGGGAGATGAGGTATTATGATGTTCTGGTGAAAGTGAGATATTTAGTGCTATTCTGTACATAGCTGATGCAAAATCATCAGGCTTCAAATGCATTTCAGGTTCATGATGATATAATATGGACATGTGGGCGTACGCTGGACGTGTTCAAGTTAGTATGGTAGGAAGTGTACCACCTCTCGGTCTCTAAAATTTGAGTATGAATCACATGTCTCATTTGTGCACATCGTATGCTATAAAGTCAGCACTCACCATTTGAGGCCTTCACATCAACTGTTCCTCGCTGAACATTTTTGCCCATAAGTACATCACAATATACAGACTCAGGTGACAATAAGCGGCTATAAAAAGCCTTGTATGTATTCACTGTGCTTCTATATGTGATGACGCGTCACCTTCACTTAATGAGTCATTAACAGCGGAGCAACTCTGTGAAAAGAGAGGTCTTAATGAGCTTCAACGTGTATTATGGAGACTGTTTGTTCCACAAAGAACTGAATGTTCAGTGAACTCAGATGTGTTGCACACAATCATAAACACGTGATCTCTCAGCTGGAGTGAAGTGAAATTTAGCGAGACAGCTGGAGTGAAGCGTGAGGCCCAAAAGACAATATCTTTTTCCATGAAATCCGCCTACCTCTCATCGAGCATCGCCTGGCTGCCTAATACCCTCCTGGGGTTATGAAGGGATGAAACGCACGTCCTATTCATGAGGCCTATTTGTACACAACGGCAGATAAACAGTCACGTCTCCAAGTGGCTTTATTATTAGCCCACAAGCACACGCTACATGCAATATATACGCAAACACATAAATTAGTGCTGACGCACAGATTGAAGCGCAAACACACCCTCGCTGCCCTGGCCAAAGAAAGAAGAGGCATGGCTCTCTCCTCACGCTGCAGCTTATCTTAACAACCTCTCATTGCAGTGCAAGAAGAGGGCAAGAAAGGAGAAGAGAAAGACGACGAGAGAAGGAAGAATCGATAAAAGGCCATTACGCTTCTGTGCAGCCGCGGTACAAGGGTGGAGTGCGCGGGGGCTGATATGGTTGTGTGTGAATGATGTGTATAAGGCGGCAGACGACCTCAAGGACAGACACTGGTGTGGTGGAATGAAAGGCCCAAAAGTTGGAGCAACATTTTCCTGAGATCTGGTGACTGGGTGGCCATGGAGGATTCCTGAAACCATTTTGGATTCCTCACTGTGTTTGATGCTGAAGCCTTGCAATTGTGTGGCCACGCCGTAGCATTACACACTGACTAATTTAATCTATGGGGATCAAGCATAATGGGTTGACGGCATCGTTTGGCCTTGATGAATCTATTTTAAAACCACAAACACGTACAGGGGAAAATCACTACAGATGATAAACAGTTTCCAAGTACAGCTCAAAAGACTGCTACTCATTCAGTGTCCAAACAGCACTGCCAGTCTGCTTCAAGTTGCAGTTAATTATGTTTGCCCATTAATGGCATATATCGCTTTGTCGGGACACTTTTCTTCCCGTGTGAAATGATTGTACTTTCTGTGAACACCCATCCATTGTGGCACTGAAGCATATTCGGGCCATTTTAATGCACATGACAATAAATTCCTTGGATCTTGGATAGGTCTGTCACAGGGTTAACACATATAGACAGACAACAATTCACACTCCAATTTACAGCTACTGGCAATTTTAAGTTGCACATGTATCTGATCTCATTTACTGTAGGAGGAAATGAAGGTGCTTTCACACCTAATCTGCTTGGTTCAATTTAAACAAACTGCTGCCCATGTAGTGCAGTTCAATTAGGCTTGTGTGAAAGCTGTCAATCAAAGTCTGCAGCGAACTAAACAAAAGGTGTCCATTACCAAGTGGACAGCGAGGTGTGGTGAACTGAAACCTACACTGACCAGTCACTGGACTTTTTGAGAGTGGATGAGGGATTTTAACATATAGGCAAAAACAAAACAAAATCTACATATCGTGCACTGTTAAGAAAGTGATCTCCTGATCATGCTTACCAAGGTAACGCATATGCATCACACTCTTCATGCAAGTGAGGGGATTTTCCTTTATACATCAGAAAAGTCATTGATGTTACTTGGGTCATTAGTGCTCCTGGCTGGAACAGCAGTCATTAGAGTCTTTGGAGTCACCTGCGGTCAAGCGTAAAGGCAGTCGTTGGAGTTGTCACCTGAAGCCAACTGTGAATATTAAATCTAATCTCCCTTCTAAAAGGATGCAACGACTGCATTCTAGGTATCAGAAAAGTACTGGTTGAGCTTGTGTCCTAATACATGTGTTTTAGCAGTTCTCCTGTTAAAACCCACTGAGCATCAAGTCTATGCTTTAGTTCTAATACAGACCAGGATTCACCGGCTAATTATATTATAGACCATATTTTCTAAAGATCATTACATATTTTGTTTCCGTTTACAAGTCTTTATATATGTATTTCAGATTACATGATTCGCTCCTGCTTTTGTGCGGCTACAACTGTCTTGTCTGCTGTATCAGACAGCACATTTTTCAGAATGTGGTATATCTGTAGTACCCCCGTCCTCATGCATGAGACGAAGCAAAGACGGTTTAACCTCAAACACTGGTATGCATGCTACAGTAGAACAATAGAATGGTACAGTGTTTGAATGCAGTAAAAAATGCAGTAAAAAATGTAATATTACTGTATAAAGCAGCACACTATCAGCTGTGGCATTTTACAGCTGACACCCGTTCAATACGTCGAGATCCATGTTCAGCGATATGATGTGTTTAAGTATTAATTGCAAGAGGATATCCTGATAGATTTACTGAATCCAATATCAGGAGAAAGAAGCACGCACTGCAGTGGTGTTAGAAATGTCTTTTGTTGGTATTAAAGCATGTAAACGGTTCAACTGCCTTGGCAGTAGAATTTGATTATGCAGAGGAGTGTGGAGGAACATGTTTAGGCTGCAGGTGCTGCCAGTTTTGGTCTGTTACATCCACTCCTGAAATGATTGAAGAAGATACGGAGCGGAAAAATAAAGGTTCTGTGCATCTGCAGTCTGTATCATTTGTTTTGGACTCAAAAACAAAAAAACGAGGGAAACTTAGTCATATGTAAAAAAAAGTACTAAGCTCACTTTTTCAAAACACCCCATGCAGGTAGCACCGCAGTATTCTGTTCATATTCTCCTTCTTCTTCTTTGAGGAGGTGTTGTCCCTCTCATTTGTTCCAGCGTGCCTCATTCCCCCAACCTCAGGGGCCATGAAGCCCTTTTCGCTAAAGGTAAGATGTAACAGTTAACGCCACATGCATTGAAGCTGTGTGCAAGGATGGGAAGTGTCCGGCTGTTTGTAGTGAGCTGCTCTGGGCCACATGCCAGGGCTGCTGATTTATTAATTGACGTCCTAGTCCAGCCCTGAATTCAAGCTTTGTCAATGTTGACATTCTGTGTGATACAGTGAGTGTGAAATGAAGCTATAACTATTAATTATGAAGTATATTTTTTCTTTCTTTCAACATTACAGATGATGTGATAACAATTTCTAAGAGAGTCATGTGACACTCTACATGCCATGCCTGAACTGGTGGTGGAGGCTCATACATACAGTGTCACTCTTCTGCCATCTATCATCTATATTTTCTACGCTATCATACACTATGATAATATCACACGTCTGGCATTCAGCATACGTCAACCCTTCCATCTTTTACACCACACGAGGCACATCTGCTCTGCTGTTTTGACCCATAGTTGCCACAGATTTAGTTGAATGACTGTCCTGTCTATACAGTAAACAACCTTTCCAATATGTCTTTTTAAGGACAGAAAAAGGTTGTTTAGACTGCCATGAATATTAAAGACTGAATTCTCACATTACTTGTTCCTGTTAGATAAAGCCCTGGAAAAAGGAATCTGCTCAGTTTTATTTATTTGGGTAATATGTTTATGGCCATTCAGCAGTGGATTTTTTTGCCAGGTGACCTTAGAGATGCTTTTCCTTTTTTCTTTTTTTCTTTTTTTGTTTGTTTTTATTGGCCTGGATAATTACATTTTTTCTCTTAATAAGTTAATTGATGTTTCTTATCATGCTTAGTTTTTTTTCTATATTTTAATTTCCTAATATTTGCATAATTATGTGTTGAGGTTAAGCAATTATTAGGTTTAGCAAATAAAAGACTTCACTATGACAGGCTATCTGTCTTATCTATTCTTTGTCTAAAAGGCGCAGATTAAACAGCACAATTGAACCCTGACAAAAATAAGTTGAAAACTAAAAGTTTAGTAGACATCTAACTTTTATTGAACGTCTGATAAATGCCTATGTAGTTGTTGAAAAGACACTGAAACAACATCTAGGCTAATACTAGACATCTACTGAACTTTTGAACCAAATTACCCCAATTTTAGCCGAGACTCTACCTTTTGGACATCTAATCAATGGAAAATTGCTCAATGGAAGCCAGTGAAATATTGACAACACAGCTACTGTCCTCCTGTGATATTACAGTACAAAATCTCTCTTTTTATATATATTTGTTCCATTTCACTGGAATCAGATTTTATGTGGGTCCATGTAAGCAGCAATGATGCTGACAATCACCAAAAGTGCCCAATCAGTGAGTTTCGGGTCAGTCCATATGGCAGCTCACAGCTCTTCTTTCTTTTGCAAAAAGCCAGCGTGAACACAAACTGTGTTCACACTGATTTACTATGTATAGTATCTTATCTTATATACAGTATATTTCCTTGGTCTGGACAAAATGAACCAAACTACAGGTGCGAAAACACCCTAAAAGTGGCCAGCTAAGCTCACAAGCTTTACTTTGAGGGAAAATTAAGGACCTAGACATGGAGTAAATATCCAAATTTCACACATGGTGGTTCTGGCTGTCTGGTGGATTGAAACCCATTATCTTCTTGCTGAGGTGACAGTGCCAACCACTGCACCACCATGCTGCAATCTTTCAGTGAACAACGGTCGAGAAGCTGCAAGCAGAAATGAAACGATCGAAGATAAGTAGCGGCTTTCCCTGAATAAACATGTGGCCCTCCGGCTACATCTAAAATGATATTATTGTTGCTATGTGCACAAAATGAAGCAACGTACAGCAATTAACAACAGAATCACATTAGCACCTTATGTACATGATGCATTGTTAAAGTACATCCTGTACCTGAGAAGGTGTAAGAGAACACACAACATGACTAATGATAGATACTTATTCAAAGGGAAAAGAAGAGGAGTGGAAGGAGACATGTTTAGCTTAGATCAGGCCCCTCAACACTGCTCAACACTGGCCGGCAATTTATTATTCATTGACTGAACAGATGCCTCTGACTTTCAGAGAATCCCAGCTTAACTATTCACTAACTGGCTGAGACTGACAGTAAGCTCACAGGTCCTGTGCTGTGTCGGCCTACAGCGCTGTGAGTGCTGCAAGTACGATTTATATTGCCACTGCAGCACTCTCAGCTATTCAGTTCATATCAATTATCAATAAAAAGTCTATTCCCGCCAGCACCTCTACAGTCTCCCCCTGCCACTCGCAAACATCCGAACATCTCACAGCCTATAGCGGGAGATGAAATGAAAGCAAAGGCAGGAGGAATCAACATTCTTTTTCACTTTTTTTTTTTTTTTTTTTTTTAGAAATGGTGATACAACAGCGGGAGAGAGGAGTGTTCATAGAATGTAATCTTTTTGCGGTTATAGCTTCAGAAGAAGGTGCAGGATCCAAGCTATTCTGCAGCGTAACGCTGAAGTCAGAGAGAGGCTGGAGAGGGGTGCTGATAACTGCAATGACGGGGAAGTGATGGAGCAGGAGAAAAGATGGAAAATTACTTTTTTTGTTGTCTGCATATCCATGTTAGTTGAATGTGAAAGTTTTTTTTTTCTGAGGGTAAAATAAGCTGAACAATCAACTCCTGTGTCTCCACTGATTTAAAACAACTGGCAATGCAGCTATAATTGCAGTATTAGCAAATAAAGAGTTGAGGGCAGTTTGGGGGCATTCTGCCATGACCAGGAGTAAGAAATACCATTATTGATTATTAACTCAGGACCTGCAGTGATTTATACTCTCCTCATTAATTAGATATTGATTTATTACAGAACCTGTTGGCCTGACAATCTGCTGGATTTTGTTACTGTGACCTGCGAGCACTGAATACTTTTAGTAAGATTAAATATGAGGCCTCCCTGGTTTGTCTCACTCTTTAACATTAGGCGAGGAAATGCCCAAGTCAGCAGTGGCAAATCGGCAGCCCCTGATAAAACCTGTCCATGTTCTGAGGACCCCTCTCCTGTTTCTGAAGGCCGTTTGATTAGAATAAGCCAGCAGGGCTGCACTGTGCTGGACTGTCGTCCTAGCTGGCTGAATAAAAGACAAGCCAGACTGACAGAGTAGGGAAAGGGTGAGGGGAAGGCAAGCCAGCAAAAAAATAAACAAGCACACAACAACAAATTAAGGGAATGGACAGGCTTAGCTTTAAAGTAAAGCCTGACTGACATCGAGAGAGGAGAGAACTAAACTTTGAGTACATGCGTCTACAGAGGACAGACAGACATACAGTCAGTAGGCGATTTGAGGGAGTGTGAAGAGAGATCCCTAGTTAGCAAAATGCATCCCTTCCTTTCCCCAGTCACAGACTGCTGAATATGTTAGTCTCGTCTGCCTGACTCACTGATCCTTCACCTGACTGAGGATTGTGCTAGTTAGATTCTAACCGTGCAGTGTATTGATAAATCCATGGCGCTGTCCGTGACGCTGAAGTAGCAGCAGACAGATCTGTAATTGCACCTTTTTCCTCTCAGTCCTCAACTTCTGTCAGTTTTTTTCTGGATCTGTAAGATTCTGCAATATTTAGTAAATCTATACGTACATCTAAGACGTACGTATAGATTTACTCTCTTACTCTCTCATGATGGGAGGGTTGCCCCTTTTGGGCCATCCCCGCCTGTTAAAAATTAACAAATCACAGACTGCATACGGTGTGTGTGTGTGTGTGTTATTCATCCAGGGAATGTTGCACTTTCTCTGCAACGCTGCCTCATACTCACAGTTCTGAGCATTCACTCCACCACTGACTGCTGACTCTCCTGCAACTGCGGCCAAAGACAGTGGAGCAAATGAGGGTTATCTAACTAGCTCGAAGCCAGCTTGGCTGAAGTTCTTGAGCAAGTGGGGCAAACTTCTCTCTTCTAACGTGACCAATGCATTGTACAGTGTACTGTACATAACGTGGAGTCACAGGAGTTGCATGCGAACACGTTCCTTACTTCATGGTCGACATATCTTGTTCTTTTAGAATAAAGGTCCAGTGTCTAAGATTTAAGGGGATCTATTGGCAAAATATGGCAGAAATAGAACATATACAGCAGGGGTATTCAACTAAAATGCAAAGAGGTCGAGTCAGAGAACATTTATTCAAGGAAAGGTCCGGAACATCATGTCCCACTTGCGTTAGTGTGCTATATGTTTATGTAGTTGCATGAATGTCTGCATGTAATTAATAACTGATAAATAAACATTTTTATAAAACATGAATATTTTGACAATATTTGTCACTTCGCATTGGAGTGCACAGATACATTTATTAAAAGAAGTACTGCTTTTTTTTAAAAAAGAGAAAATAAATTAAATAGCTTTAGAAAAATTGTGCATCTTAAAAAAAAGTTCTTAACTTGAGAGAAATAAAGCTTTTTCTCATTTTTTCTCTTAAACTGTCTCACATCTTGACAACAATCTCAACCACTTTTACAATACAAATCTTAACGAATCCTAGCAATTGAACACTCAATTCTCAGTGAGAGAATTGAGCTGTAGGGTTTTAAATCTGGGCCTAAATGGCCATTCTCATGCACATGTGGAGGTGCTCATTGGTAAACCTGGAACGATATTTTGTCTTAATCATGTTCAGCTGCCTCGCCGTTCGTCTGTTTCTCTCCCTTCTCATTTGTCTGATCGTCTCTGTTTCTCTCCCTGTCTCTAAATCACTCGATCATTCGTCTGATCGTCTTCTCTGTATTGCTTTCTTTATCATTCTTTCTGTTTCTCTGTCGTCCTTTCATCTGTCATTAGCCTCTTAACTTTTGACTCTGCCGCTATGTTTACCGCCTGGAATGCAGAGACTTGACTGGCTGAGCAGCATCACGTAGCATGGCTTAACTCGTATGCGATTGGTCAGTTCATTTCCTGATCTTCAGAATATTATTCCTGTATATTATAGAATGAGCTCACTATATCTACAGGATTCTTGTACACATTAGAGCAGCGACAATCAATATTTTTCAAATAAGATGGGATCAAATTACTAGCCTGAATGTGAAAAGAGTCACTTATAGAGAATTATCGCCTGACCCTACAGTTCCCATCATCTCCACAGAGCTATAAAGCTTCTTTCAGCTAATTGTTTTGGTTCAGAGACAAAGTTAGCAATGAGCTGGGTAACACAGAGGAGCATTTAGCAGCTAAAGAGCCAAACATTTTTTACTTGGTGGAGACCATAAATATAGCTGAAATTAAAAATTAATTTTAAATAAATTAACTCTTGCTTGCCAGATATGCAAATAACAAGCTTTTTGCTGGCAAGTTCCCCATTTCAACTTAAAATTTGACTAACATGCTGATTGCTGATTAATTGATGAGTCAATTAACATAAAATTAATGGGAACTATTTTGATAATGGAATAATGGCTTGAGTAATTTTTATGCTGCTCTGGTGACCGCTGTCGCCTGAGGCATTATGTTTTCAGGTTGTCCGTCTGTCTGTCCATCCATCCATCCCATTCTCATGAACAAGATATCAAGAATTTTGTGCATAACTCAATTATTCATACACTCACTCTGACAAAATTTCAGACAAATGTCTAATAGTATAAAATGATATAGTAATGATATTTTATATCCAAAGGGTCAAAGTTCAACCTCACTATGACAGCATAATGTTCTGCAAAAACACTTTTCTGGCCATTATTCAACACCATAACTCATTAACAGAAGGGGAGATGGTGACCATATTTCATATATTATATACATGAAATATATATTTTATTTTTCATATTTGCATTGAAACTGTGCTGATTGTAAAGATCCTCTGTGCTGCTGGGTTGAAGATGTGTATGAAGCATCCACATATTACAATTTGCAGTTTCTTTGCTACGTACATAATATGAGTCATTCTAGTTTACTGGATGTTTCCAGCTTCTCCAATGTGAACTGCTTTTTTGAAGATGTCACCTTGGGCTAATAACAGACTAGACAGTGATATGACTAATTAAGAAAGTCATCAGCAAATTAATCAATAATGAAAGTGATTGCTAGTTACAGTCTTAATATCAACACAAGCGGATATGCTGGTCAATAACACATAAAAAAGTAATAAGAATAGCAATATAGAAATGCCAAGGTAGAAATAGTGTCATCATTGGATAGTTTGTCCAAAGGATTCTCCTTTATTTGTTTATGTCAAACACATTTCAGTGGGATGACATCCCACACTCCAGTATGTCTCTAATGCAGGCATGTAAACCATGTGTGGTTCTCTCTCTGTCAGTCTTTGTGTCTTTCTGTCTCTCTCAGACTTGTAGTATATTACTGTATAACAAGATGAGGAGCAAGAAAAAAGCCTGGTGCATAAGGCTGAATCCAACAAGGGTAAGAGTGAAAGGGAGAACTAATGTTGTCAAAATGCACAGGAGAGCGATAGCATAGTAAATTAGATTCTCCTATATACACAAGAGGACTTAATTAAGCTATAAGGGGGCATTATGGCTGCATTCAGATGGCTAATGCTGCCTTGAGGACACTTCGCATGCCAGTGGATAGCCTCCCTGCACAGCCTATTAGTGCTCTGCCAGACCATTTCCAAATACAGTCTCTGACAGCATGACAGTGTGACTGATGGCAGCCTGCTTGAATACCGCTGGCTGGTCCTGATGCTACGATAACACTGTGTGTAAATTACAGATATGAGGACGGCTTTTTCTTTGACTTATCTGTTTCCCGTCCCTGCAGAGGACACAACGTCTTACTAATTCTGTAGCCTCAGTCTGTCACTATCTGCCAAATGCTGGTGTGGAGTCAATATGGAGAAAGTTGCATTTGGCCAAACTGTAATTATTCTCAACAAAGGCGCTCACCCGTGACCAAAAAACAAGCTAATGTTGAGCCTCCCGCTAATGCCCCTGATTATAATGCTATGGGACTGTGAGAACAAAGCAAATGTTATTGAGTTTGAAATGGAGTGAGTTTCAGAGGCTATGAATAAAATGCTAATGATAGCATTTGGGATGTACTGTAAAGAGCTATGGGGGCCACACTGGCTGTCTCTTCTAATGAGCGAACAGAGAGGCGCAGAGTGGCAAGAGAAAGATCAAAAATTCATTGGAGGATGCAGTAAAAGTAGTGCACTCTCCGTTGGCGTGTTCTCTGCCTTTCAGCCTTGTTAATGAAACACTTTCACTGTCTCCCATCTGCGTTGTTAGTTCTAGGTTACATGGTTTTATCTCTCTGATACTCCCTTTAGAATCCAAAAAACCAATATCATATGAAATACAAACAATGTACAGACATTTGTCTTTGTGATAATGACCAGGTTTTCACAACTTGCGTTCAGTGAGTTCATAGTGGCACCATAATGCATAAGACCTCTCGTTAAGTAAGAGGAAAAAGGTATAGCGAGGTGGGTGGAGGGGGGGGATAGTGTTATAAAATGAACCACTGAACTAGTGAGACTGACAGTCTCTATAAGACTTCAGTGCAAGAATTCTTCACCTGAACTTGGGCTGTCAACGAATATTCCGAATTCGAATTTATAGTCAAATTGTTAAAAATAAATAAATAAATAAATAAATAAATAAATAAATAAATAAATAAATCCCAACACATTAAATTGAGGGAATAAAAAAGCAGCACTACTGTGGCTGTTCTTGCGTGGGCCTGGGCTGCTGCAGTGAATGCACCGCATGACAGACAGGTGTCACACAAGCAGAGTTTCCGTTATCCGGTAATCATTGTTTTTTACTGGGAAAATCTCTTGTTAAATCTGTGAAAATAATTCCCAGGTTAGATATAAAATTATTCCAGCTCGGCACACTGTTTGCCCCCGATGCTTCTCTGATGTTCACCCTCTTTCTCGCTTCTCTCCCGATCAGGGTTTATTTTGACCCAACCAGAGTTGAAGAGGATTGCTGGAACAGTCAAAGATAGACAGCAATGGTTTTGGTGACTCTTATTCTGCTTCTGCCGAGCTTGAATGAAGTGTGTGTTAAAATGAAAACATAACTGTTTCAGTGAATGGAGTCTGGTGGCTCTGGTATAAGCGATGTAGTGGCTCTTTCTGGTAAAACGAAATGGATCTTACCCTTTAATAAAAAGGTCCATTTCTGTAGGGATACTTTCCATAATAATATCAGACACACATAACAATCTGAGAGACATCTGAGAGATGTTTATGTTGAAATAAATACTGTATATTTATGTAAGCAGTATGTCTCTCGCTGCATTGGCCTTTTATCAGAGAGAAAAATCAAACATAATTTTTGGTGTGTTTTGACAGTCCTAGCAGCCATGGGATCTGTTACTGAGTCCTCAAAATATACTCTTCTTAAATCGATTCACATTTCACTCTGTTTCCCATACAAATCAACTCGTTCTTGAGAATTTTCCAATATAACATGTAATTTCCTGTCATGAGCACAGCAGTCTCTCTTATTCTGTTCTGTTTGAAGATAAAGACGTGTTAAATATTCCTAAAAACAAGAGAAAGCGCTTTGAGAACGAGTGCAATTATCTCATCCCAGTGCCAGAAGTCTTCTCTCATTTCTTTCATTTTCAGAAAAAATTTATCCCAGATGTTAAATTACCTGTTAAGATGAATGTTTTCTGCGGCATAATCAGCATTGATCTAGCAGTCTAAAACACCCAGTCTAGCAACAAAAGACAGAATATTGTGTCATCGATTGGACTACAATATAAATTATTTAATTATTCTGGAAAAGGAGCTGTTCTGAAATGATGGCCGTCGTATGGTGCCGCGGGATGAATATCTAGTGCTGATCTTTCTCGCTTTTATGCATTGATTGTTGCCAGGAGGATGAATGCCCAGAGCTCTAGAAATAAACCTCTGGTAACAACTTATTTGGGAGCTTATTCCTGGACTGGCCAAACTTCACTCACCATTTTGTTCTGTCTGAAGCTGCTGTCAAATCAAGACAGCAATAAGTCCTGCATTTCATGTTTGGCAGACTGTATGAGTGCGTGCATGCGTGTGCTTCTCTGTAGGAGTGTAGGCCAGAAGCCATCAGAGCGAGATGAGAGTCTTATGGAACAGAGGTGTCTGGCATTCTGCACACAGACAAGCACTGCTGAGTGCCAGCAATGATCGGTGTGTACCTTCAAGTTCTGCTGCAGAGGTGGAGATTGATGTGAACTACTAACACCCAGTTTAATCAAACAATTTGTTGACTTATCTGCCTTTAAAGCATACTCACTATACAGTACACTTGATGGATGATAAAACAGTATTGTGCAAATGCTAATGAGCTAAGAACTGAAAACAAAGGCACAGAGGAATGTAGCACAGTTGGCATCATGTGATTAAAAGGCAACAACAAATCATGTCATCGAGTACTTTGTACAAATGTGATTTCAGAAGTTGTAATGGACTGCTTGTGCCACCTTATTGGTATGTGCCGCAGTGAAAATGTCATCTGCAGACCGTAAAGTGTGAGTCTAAATTTACAGTTTACTGAAGTCGCCAACCATGAATGATCACTAACAAAAGAGGAGAGCGTCTCCGACCACAGCAAATGCTGTTTTTGGTGTATCGCTGTATTCCACCAGACAGAGAAATACAACAGTGGAAATGTTACACAAAAGGCTGCTGTTTCGAGGTGCACCTTCATTGCTGCAGTGTAAGAGTTCGCGTTACTTTAACCTTACAAAGAAAGTCACTTTTTCTTGGCCACAAGTAAAGTCCCAAAGTCAAAAAATCAAAGTCACAATGAAAAATTAGAAATGTCTCTAACTTGGAGAAAGTCAACAGACATGTTGGACAAACTTCAGGGCAAAGCTTAAATTTAAATTTACCAACTTTTAATTAATTTTTTCAACTTTTCTTTTTCTTTTTTTTTCTTTCCTTTTCTTTCTTTTTCTTTTTTCTTTTCTTTTTTTTTTTTGCATGCAGAATCTTCCCACGTCAAGAAAATTCAGCCAAAAGACTTTTATCCCATCCTCCCTTCATGGGCTTCCAGTTCATTTCAGATACCACTTCAATGTGTTTCTGATGGCTCTGCACTGCATGTTAAACCTCCACAAAGCCCCAGATGACAGGTCTTTATGTATATCAACAGAGATTTTTCTCTTTGCACCATCTGTGAACTTACTTATTTCTATTATCCTTTGATCAGTCTTATACATCATTAGCAAAGTGAGCCAGTTGGTAAATATGATTGTCTGCCATGTTTACTGGAACTTTGCTCACAGCTGTGCAGCGTTGCTGTTCCTTGTTCCTGCTGTTGATGCACCTAATAAACATTTTAAACTTATCAATATGCTGTACATACTGGCCACTTTTAGCCTACTCTGCACTCCACGAGTAAGATAAGACATTTCAGCAATAAATTTGGCGATTAAATGTTCAAATCAATGTTTAAATCATTAAAAGGCTAAAGATAATTGGGAATCTAATCAGGTCTCCAGACACATCTTGGAGACCTTATCTATATGGTTTTATCCATCTTAGTTTGGACTTAAGTCATGACATGCATGCAGTATTCTGTCCTTACCATTGTTGTTGCCTGTGCTTTTACATTGTGCCATCATTTTAAAAATGTGTATAAGCAGTTATCATTATTAACGTCCTTAGGTTTTGTTGTCTTTCTTCTATTTATTAAATCAAGTTTATTCTCAATGCACGTTCCTGATTACACTTTCCTGCACACCTGTCTGCCAGACATGCATTGTGCAACACTTGGCTTTCCTGTTTATTAAGTGGAAAAGTCATTCCAACATTGACAAAGAAAGCTGGTCACTTTTAAAGACATTAAAAGTTGAGAAATATAGTCAAAGTCTCAAGGCTACTCCACTAGCCAGAAACCATAAATCAGCGGTGAACTGCTGCCTCACCAAATTGCCTTAATGAAAGTTTATGGAGTGCTCCAAGGCATTAGATTTTTACGTGGCCATTATCACTGAGGAAAATTAAAACTATTCTTATCTCTTTGCAGCATACCGAATGGGTTTCCTTTCATTTTGGAAAAACAATTTACATAGTCATTATCATAATACAATTAGCAATCTGAAGCCACTTGCCAATTCATCCATGTTTGGACTGTCTAAATCCAAACTCAATTAACTTCTCAGTCCGCAAACTCTGAGAGCGGTATTAACCAGATTACTGACAATTAAAAAGGGCATGCTTTGACTTAAAAATATTCAGGCTTGGCTTTTTTAAGGGACCAAAGCATAATAATAATCTGTCACATATTTTTAATCACCACTGGAAAAGAGTTGAAATGCTTTCGCGTATTTGGCACAAACAGACATGAGCAGGTCTGTACCATGTGGAGGTCAAAGGCTCACAGCAAGAGACAATCCACAACCAGCTGTGTGAAGCCCTTGGCAAAGTACACAAGATGTTTCTTTAGCAAAGAGATATCCGTTGTTAGTCATTGAGAGGATTATCCTGCTTGTGTGACAAATATCCAATATGCACTATAATAACTGTCTGCTCATATTGTGTGAAAACATAGTCTTGAAATAGATACCTTGTGTTTGTTCACCATATTTTTTTACTTATTGGATAAATGTTAAAGTCTTTGCATTCCAACAAGTGGAGGAACCCGTTGCCAAGTAAAAAATTACCATCCTTGGAAATATCAGATGTAATGTGGGTGTTTAACATTTACTTTGTTTGTTTAGCTCATTCTGTCAGAGTCTGAGGTTGAATTCATTTTCTGTCTCTGTCCCTGTTTCCTCTGCTTTCTGTTGCGTCTACATTTCGGAAGTTAGAAAGTATTAGGACACTTTTTTTTTTTATTGTGTTGTGTTATCTAGACTCCAGCACACTGGATTCGACATGAAACAATGAGCTCAGCTCGAATTTGAGGGGGTTTATATCCACATCAATATGTTCTTAAGCCTGTGACTGCAAGGCATCTGAAGACATTGGTGTCCTCTGTGGCGAAGCTCTGTGTTTTGCTTTTCACCCTCAATCTGGTCTTCAGCAAGCAAAAAAGTTCATACTAAATCCAACATGCTCAGTTGGATTTAGTAGAGCTGACTAACTCAGCCAGTCAAGAGCATCCCGGTGTTGCTTTGTCCGAATGTGTAGGATCATTGTTCTGGTGTATTTTCTCAAATTGGGTAGTTTGTATAAAAAAGGCTACTACACAGTTCCCCCTGTAAGGATGTGAACATCCTCAAATGCTCTGTAAGCTGAAACTCAACACTTTAATCTCATCTCAAAGAAATTAAGAACACCAAATGCCTTCTGGCTGCAGTCTGTATTTTCTCTGAGAGGTCTTCACAGGTCCACTCGCTTACTAATAACTAAGACCCGACCCAAATTATATGTAGTCTAATTGGGTTAGTTGGGTCCTGTTGAGTTGGCGCAATGGGACCCAACTAACCCTCTGGTGGAATGTAGCGAAGGACATTTGTAGTGTTGTACTTAGGTGCATATCTGAGGTACTTGTACTTTCTTTGAGTGCTTTCTTTTCATTCCATTTATACTTCTATTCCAGTGCAGTCACTAGTTATTTTACAAATTAGGATTTTGGAAACAAAACATATAAAGATGATGAAATATGATGTTTTATTATAGATTAAACTGCTCCACAATACATACAAATTGAGCTGAATCAATTAATTGATTTGAATCAATTAATTCAACTGACTGAAAATTACTTCCGGCAACTGTTTTGATAATCGTTGAATTAATTTTCAGGCACTAAACATTTTATTGTTCCAGCTTGTCCAGTGTGAGGATTTTCTGCTTTTCCTTTTAATGATTTTAATTTATTTGTAATGATTTAGAGTTATGGACTATTGTTTGGACAAAGCAAGTATTGCGAAGGCGCCACTTTGGGCTAATTATGACGGCATTATTTTCTCCATTTAATGGAGTATTTTTACAGTAAGGTATTAGTACTTAAATTTGTGGTAGGCAAACAATCTGAATACTTCCTCCATCCTGGCACAGGTCTCAGATCTGTTTATCGATATCTAACACCTAGGTGGGTCTGACCTGCTCTGATGTGTGTCATAATCATCACAGGAGAAAAAATGTGATTATTGAGGCAGGGTGGAAGGTGTGAACTGAGAAGTACAGGAACAATGACGTGATTTCACTCTTTTGCTTCCCTGGGCATGCTATAATCCTGCCACAAACCTCTTTCCATTCCTGCAAAATTATCCTAAAATGCCTATCCAAGCCACACCCAAAGTAAACTGAAAGCTGTTGCATGCATGCATGGTTTTGGGCATGCAAGTTAAATTCTCGGCAGAATGACTGTAAGTGCTCCTGGCATTGAGTAATCAAAGTTTGAACACACTGAAGTAGAAGGTTCTTATTTCTGCCTGAATATTTTTTGCAAATAGATCTGAGCCTTATTAGCTGGAAAATACAATGGGAGTACAGCATGATGCCTTACCATAGTCCACATTCAATAAAAATAGATTACAATGGCACAGAAACGGAATATTTTACATATATTTTTCTAATGGTATGCCTAGGTGTTGTTATAGCGAGGCAATTTACTATATTTATCATCTCAAACCTTTTGTAGTAATGGAAGTATATTCAATTTGCAGCGAATTTCTTGATTTTGTTGTTGAAATGTATACATTATTTATACAAACGCCAATCATCCAGTTGCAACTGGCTTGATCTTTACAGTAAACAACAGAAATGAACAAGGCCGTTCCTTTCACCACCATTTTGTCTGTAGCTATTGGTCAGGTGAGGCATTATCAAAGCCATTTTGAGACCAAAATGTTGCCCTTGGGGCCATTCTTACTGGAGTTATAATGGAGAAAACGTTTAATATCAGCACATATGCCGGCTAATTTGAAATGATGCACCAGCTTTCCAATGTATGGCATGAATACAAAGTTAAAGGTAGTGTTTGTGTCAATCGCTGGGCAGACCATTTAACGGGCTGCAGGAGTGCTCAGGGGCTTTAGTCTGCATTAATACATAATTTACAGTTCCACAATGAGTGATTTCACACATAGAGATGCACACATGTCTACACACAAGCTTCCAACGTGCACAGCTCAACCGCCCACTCCTCACCATGGCTAGTGGCACGATGCCACCCAGGTCCTGCGGTGCCAGGCGAATGAGGGTCGGCACCTCACTGGTCAGGGTGCGGGTGAGCGGATACTCCACCTGCCACGTCACCTCCCTTCCCCCCTGAATCACCATCAACCCGTTAACCTCCAGGTCCACCTGCAGCACGCGCTGGTAGCCCGCTGCCTCCACTCTGCAAGGGGAGACAGGGAGAAGAAGTGTGTCAGGAGTGGATTTAGATGAAAGAGAAGGACAGGAAACATGGGGAGAAAGAAAGATAGGTGGCAATCGGAAAGAATAACAAGACAGAAATAAGGTGGGAGTCAAAACAGATGAGGGAGTAGCAGGAAAATAAATGAGGGCGTAAGAAGGAAAAAGCAAAAATAAGACCATGGAATAATGTGTACATAACAGAGAGTGAGGCTATGAATGAAGGGAGGAAACAACATGAGAAAGTGAGTGAAAAGAGAAGGCAGGCAGGGGATGAGGAGAAAATAGAGCAGAAACAGGGAAGGAAAATCAGGATAAAGGAGGTGGTGAGAGAGGGAAAACAGAAGAGAAATGGTTCTTTATCATCCATTAACAGCAGTGTTTGGTGTTGGAGGGGGGAAGGACCGATAACCAGCACACATTTTAATCAGGTGTGAAGAAAACATGTAAAACAAATATTTTATAAGTAGAGGGTGCTTCTGTTGTATTACATGCAGATGCTGTATAAGGATATGCTATTTTTTCCTAAAATATAAGTTTCCCTCATCTCACTATCTGATATGAAACTAATCGCAGCACTATTGAAATTCATTCTCACATCCGCTCAGAACCACGATGTTGGCAAAAAAAAAAAAAAAAAAAAAAGCAATTTATTTTTCCTCCTTGCAATATGGAGCTTCTCTTGCAGAGATTGCCAGGGCCAGGCAAATAATTTTCTCTCAGCTGATGGAGATGCAAACAAAGCAGGAAAAACAATGAATGCAAAAATAAAATCCTCCAACCTTATTTGATTTGCTGAGCGCTAGGTTTGATCAAGCTGCTGCTTCTCCCTCAGGTGTTCTTTGTCACAGTCCAAACTCGATGCAACACCTTTTCCAGCAACCACACACAGATACATGCATTACAAAATACAATTCGCACTTCCAGAAGTGGCCCAAAAAAAGCCAGTTCAAAGATGCAGTAGATATACTGCATGCGTGTTATGCTTTAGCATGAGGTTCTTTTTAACCTATCCCCAACTTTTTTTATTTTTGTCCCCAGCAGTATGTTGTTTGGTTGGTCAGACAATTAAAACAAGGCTGGAAAGAGCCCAAATCGAGCATGAGGATGGGGGTGGTGGGGGTAAGATCCAAGGTTTTCCTTGAACATATTCTGGCCAAGCCTGTATTTAAAACTCCACCAACTCCCCCTCATGTGTTCGCACTTCAGACACTAGCCTCACTTCAAAGTGGAGATTTAAGGATCTACGCTGGTAGAAAAGTAAAAAGGAAGAGCAGATTTGGAAGCTGCAAATCAGTGTAGATCAAAACAGCTTGAGTAGCAATTCTGGTTTGGGCAGAAAAGCTGATGGTAATATTCTGAATTAAACTTAATATGTTTCCAAATACCAGTGAGAAGCTTTGGCTCGGGGTGAATGCAGGTAAATATTGGTGTGAATCTGGCCACACAGTGAGCGCTGTGGAGGGACAATTCTTCTTGAACACAGAGGAATTGCACAGTTATGCTGAGGTGCAGTGCAGCACGGTTGGTGGTGGCTCTTTGTGATATTGTTCACACTGTGGAGAATCCTCCTGTGACTTTCTATCCCAGTTTTTGTCTCAAACACAAAAACATTTATTTTTTTGTGTTTTTCAAGTTGCAATTAAAGATGAGAGTAACCATGAATTTATTCTGCAAACTCACAAATTCACTGTCATCTGAAAACCATTAAACCAAATGTATAGCAATCCGCAGCTGAAAATATTCCCCAGCAAATAACATTTACCCTTGTTTGAGTAATGTTTGCTAAAAACTACAGTTCGACCTGTTTTTAAAGATTTCCATCCTCAGTAGGAAAAAAATGAGCATGGGCACAACCCGTACTGCAGATTATGGTTCCACGTGTTTACCCATATTGACTGATTTGCTGGAAATCCCTACTTTTAAGTGTGGCTGTGCGTGCGTGAAGTACATCCAGCAGTCTTGTTTCCTTTTCAATTTCTCTCTCCGACAGAAAGGAGCTACAGAGCCGCAGTGGGGTATCCTCCTCTCTTTGACAACATGCTGGGCTCTGGGGTAGTGACTGCAGTGATTATGTGGTTTACGCTTATGGTGTACAATTACAGCCAAATCAATTATCTGCTCCAGACAGTTGTGCTTTACAATGAAGCTGCAAACAATCAGGGCTTTAGTGCTCGAACACCACAATACAACTCCCCTTCACTCCCTATTCATGTCTTTACCTGCTTTGTCTTTATTATCGTCCCCTTTTTCTTGTCTTTGCTCCTTTTTTTTTTCCTCATCTCCTCTCCTCTCCCTCGTTCACTTAATCCTCTGGCTCATCTGCAGTGCTACGTTGCTCCCAATAGAGGGCAGTTTGCTCTCTCACCCCCTTCAGCCAGCCTGCGTTTGGGATGATGAATGTCTGCGGCCCACCGGTTGGAGAGGTCAGCCTGCTTCCTCCATGTCTCATTAGAATCATAACTGCACCGTGTGCCCTTTTCACAGCCCCATTACCATACAATTCAATACACTCACTGGCAACTATCACTTCTGCTGCCCTGGACGGGGATGAGAGCAGGAGGTGGACGCAGAGACAAAACACACAGCAGAAACGGGGTTAAAGAGGATGCAATGAAAGCAAAATATCTACTGGGATTACAGAACTGACTGTACCACTCAAAAAGGGAAAAGTGACAAAGCCCCGGCAAGGTGGAAAATCGGTCAAGTCATTTTGAGGAGGCTTTTGAGGGATCTCCATTTGTCAGTCCTATTGTTGGCTGTGAAAGCCCAAACAGAACAAGGGAAAGAATCCACTCAGAGGGAAATACGCACACTCTTTGAATCCTGTAAGATACATTTCAAACATGCCCGTGTAGTTACAAAAGGGGCTCTGTGCGGAAAAGAAGCCCCACCCCTCCAAAAAAAAAAAAAAAAAGACAAGAAAGAGATTCCTTTTGTTCAAAAACAGGAAAATAAAAGTGGAGCTAAGGAACACAAAAGCCCTGTTAAACATGCAGCCATGTTTTCCTCTTTTCACTCTTAGCACTTCTGTGGATATCTGGCTCTGAAAAAGGTAGTGAAAGAAAAGTCTGCTGTCTCTTTTGGAGACCCGAGGGGGTTCCTTTCATGCACAGCAGTGATTTGGTTAGCACTGACAACAATGATACATCAAAGACCTGAATCTATTTCAACACAGTGAATCGACAGCGAGTCCAACAATGGGAGGAGAGGAGGTGAGGCAGTTTGTGTGTCTGTACAGTAAGTGTTTGCAAGATTAACACCTTAAACAGCTCCATTCAGGTAAAAGTTGATATACTCTTGTCCATAATGGGAGCCAGAAGAGCATGGGATTTACGTCACGGCCGACATGTCCAATTTGTTTTCTCAGCCAGTGCGAGGATGTGCTGTAAATAAACTTGCTGGCTTAAAAAGGTTGGCCATGACTGCACTTTTTGTGTGGTCTGATTTCTGTGGTGGATGTTGCTGCCAATGAGAATTAGTTTGTTTGATGTGCTGTGGATAAGATGTTTGTGACCCTGCACACACAGTTTCCTATATGTGAGTAGATTGTGAGTCAGCATTGTAAGAAAGACGTGTGGGCATGCATCTAAGTAATTCCTGGCTAACATGTAATGCCTGAAAGCATTTTTTCTATTTTATATAATTCACTCTGTTGCTGTTAAACCCTCTGGGATCTTTGCTGTAGCCTGCTGTGTGCTGCTTTTGGCAAATCTTGATATTTTCCACCAGATATATTTGTTTTTGTTTTAATTTTAAATATGGAAATAACAAATTTGTCATTATTAGTTAAGTGTCTTGTCTAGTAAACGTTAGGAAATCGTGAACAATGCTCTTCACGGTTTCCTTGTACCAAAGGTGACATCTTAAAATTGCTTGTTTTTTCCAAACTAGAATTACCACCTCGCTTTTGTCTGCCTCCCCCAACCAGTCAAGTTAGGGTTGACATCCATGTCTGTCCAGGCTCATTTATGGAGTGAAGACTTTGAGGAATTAAATAAAAAGGTGCTACTGTAATTATTCACAGGTGTTCCTGTGAATATTCACAGGAACACCTGTGAATTATATCCAGTGAGAAACATGATGTTTTCATTTGGAAACTGTTTTTACAGAGCAGTACAGAGGACCGATAGAGCTTCAACAACAGTCACCTGAAGCTCAGTATCAGCAGAACCAATGACCCTGTGGTGGACTACAATGCTTCAAATATGGATGTTGCTGCAAAGAAGCTACATGTTTTAAAACGTGGATGCTTCACGCACATTTTCAACTTGGTAAAACTGAAGATCAATCAACACAGTTTCAACGTGGGTAACCAAGATTAGTGTCACCAATTCAGTATCTGACCAAATGTGAAATATGGTCACAGTCTCCCCTTCTCTTCCTGAGTTATGGTGTTGAATAATGGGCAGAACGCCAGCTCGGAGGCATTAAAACAACCCAAAACCAAAGATATTCAATTTACAATGATGTAACACAGAGAAAAATAGCAAGTCCTCACATTTAAAGGCTTGGATCTGTGAACATTTGGCATTTTCGCTAAAATGATTATCGAAATAGTTTCATTTTCTCTTACTCAACTGTCTCAGCACTAATTATTCGTTCAGCAAGTACACTTTTTGATGCAAACCTGTTGGCAACAGGAAAATATAAGCAGACGGAGAAACTGCATGGACAACAGTATGCACAGTTGCCTTCACCATAATTGAATCCTGACATGTGAGACCAGCAGTAATTCAACAAAGTAGGTGTGACAGTGGGAGGGATGAGCAACTCCTGCTAGCCATCTGTCTTCACATAAAGATCCATCTCCTGCTTTGATCTCTCCTTTCCTGGCCAAATCTTCCTTTCCAAATCGAATAGTGTTATATCTTAATTAGCAAGTATATGGAGAAAGGACCGGAAGTCCTGCACACCGTCGGTCACTCACTTTATTGAGTAACAATGCTTCAGTTGGTAGCCTGTCGTTTAGACTTTGCGATGAGCAACAGCTTGTCTTTGTCTAAAAACTGCCATCTTAGAGAACCAAGTGATACTTTCTGTTAGTTATTCATCCATGTTTGAGTTTGAAAAGTGAAAGCCATCAGTGTTCATGGACATCATAAGCTTCTCTCAGGGAAGGAAAACAGTATACAGGCTTGTTCATCAAGTTTTTATTCGAAACTTCTTGCTGACAGTTAAGCATGAAAACAGCTTTTTGCAACAGGCATAACGGCGACATCGATCTCATCTGACTCCCAGCGCGAAAGTAAAGAATCATTCTTCTAGCATTTGTTAAGCTGTTCCTTTAATGGAATCTTCATTGTGCAGGGAAGACGTTTGGGCAGGATGGATTTACTGTTCTGTGTGTGGTGACATGCTTGATTTGCTCGTGCAGCTGTTTTAATTATTCGCAAATCACTTACTCTCCAGCTGTGTGGCTGAGTGTTTTCTGCACTTGGAGTCTCCGTGTCTCTCCAAACAAAAATAAGTTTTGATTCTAATTGGTTCAAAGTCCTCAAGGGGAATCTGATAATATCTCCAATGGATGAAACCTGGTGTCAACTGAGCTCCATCTGCTGCTTGCGAGAGTATAGTTATAAAGGTCACTGCACATTAATAGCGGAGACTACCTCTGACTACTGTAGTTCAGCAGAAGGTAACCTGAGTCTGTGTGTAATAAGGTCATTTAGCCTGGTGCAGTTGGGGGTCATTAGAATATTATGATTAATAAATTAGGTTCTGGTGTAACAGAAACCATATTTTGTGTGCGCACACCTCCCAAGAGAGTCCTGACTCCTCTCTAATGAGTTTCACTATCTCAGGTCTAATATCTGTGTCTTCTCCCCGGTGATGCTAATGAGATCCTCCTGAAACAAGCACAACTCGCCCCCGACACCCGTCCTGTAGCGCACCGGTGAACAGCAGACCTGAGACGCAACTTGAGCGTGATAGTTTGGAGAGGGTTGTTATGGGCGAGTTATTCAGCCAGCAGGGCCATCAGGAGGCCCTGCGGGGCTTTGGAGGGTTGATGAGCAGGAAAAGGGTGACAGAGAAAGAAACAGACGTTGGTTTAAAAAGGTCAAAGAATAAAACAAAAAGTGCAAAAAGAGCTTGAAATCGCGCGTGTGTGTGATTTATTCATTGTGAAACGGCAAAATTCTTCCCCAGAGACAGCTCAGCGGGCCACGTTGTTGGTAATAAATGCGCAGCGCTCATAAAAGACAAACTGTAATCCTAACCTTGTGCTGTCTGGGGGACTAGTTGCTTTTCCATCCAGTGATGCCTGTTTCATCTGTGTGGAATGGATGTGTTTATGGAGCGATAAACATTGACATATGACAGACAGATAATGAAAGAGATCATAAAATGAATCCATGTCAAGAGGCAGATGAAACGTAAAACAACCAATTTATGTATGCTGGAGATTTCCCCCAGGATCTATCAGACCCGCAGCGTCAGCCTGTCAGTACAGATTACTTTGCGCTAACAGTAGGTCTGTAGAGTGCAAAAGGGGTGGGGGGCCAGAGGGTGTAAAAACCGAAAGAAAAACATTGCAGTTCTTCTCTTAAATTGCCTTTTTGGTCCGTCTCTTCTTCAATATTTTCCGAAATAAGCCCCCTCTGTTTTTTTCTGTTGCTGCTGCATCTTGGCTCTCTCAACTGCCCACTGGTCTATTTTCTTTCTTTCTCTGTGTCACATTTTTCCTATATTCCCCTCAAATGGTGTGTGAAATGAGAGGATTCGGGCTTCCTGCATGAAACAGATGTGACTCCATGGATCATCCAATCAGGAGGCAGCGTCGCCACTCTGCAGCATATTGTAGCAAAAGCCAATCGGAGCCTAAAACGCAGCCGAGAAAACACAGACATCTCCTGGAAAATTGGAGATGTTAACATGCTGCAAAAAGAGAGACTAAAACTAAGTTGGATCGTGACCAGAGAGTCAAAGCAGAAATTGAGCCTTTTTTGTTTAAATCACATGACCTACATCATCAGCTTAAGCTTAATGCATCACCTGTAAATTAGTATTTAAAATAGTATTGAAATTCTCAACAGCAGGTTTGTGAAAATGATGAAAAAGTGCTTTCCTTTAACATACTGTTTCTGAAATGCTCTGCTTATCACGTAGCAACAGGGTGCCTGGAAATGTATGCAAATTGATCTCAGAAAAAAAAAATACATATCAAGGGAATATTTCAACTGTCTCGTAAAAATGTAAACGTCAAACAGAAATTGCGAAATCCTTGCCCGTCAAACACTGATGCATTTCACAAACAAATCTCAGAAGTACTCTGTTTATAGGCAGTGAAACATAAATGCTTCATATAATATAGTTTATCAACATAATGGAGTTTATATAAAATATGCAGTACCCATCAAGAGTTTGGACACATCCTCTCGTTCAGTGTTTTTTTTATTCATTTCTATTACTTTCTACATTGGAGTTGAACACTGAAGACACCAAACTATGACACATCTGGAATTATGCATTGAGTAAAATATGTTTTATATTTCAGCCGCCTTTGGCTTTGATGAGAGCTTTGCAGATGGGATATCTCTGCAGAATGCTGTGGTAGTAATGCTGCTTATGCGTACCTTGAATTTTGAATAGATCATCAAATGTGTCACCAGCAAAGCACCTCCTCCATGCTTCACGGTGGGAGCCGCACATGCAGATACCATCCGTTCACCCTCTCTCCCTCCCACAAAGACACACTCATCAGACCAAAGTACAGATTTCCACTGATCTAAAGTCCATTGCTTGTGTTTATTAGCTCAAGCAATTATCTTCCTCTTGTTGGTCTCCCTCAGTAGTGGTTTCTTTACAGCAATTCGACCATGAAGGCCTGATTCATGTAGTCGCCTCCAAACAGCTGATGTTGAGATGAGTCTGCTACTTGAACTCTCTAATTAGAGGGGCCGTTAACTGGCGATTATTGATGCCCGTAACTGTAATGAACTTCTCCTCTGCTGCAGACGTACTTTTTGGTGTTCCTTTTTTTGGGATGGCCCTCATGAGAGTCATTTTCAGCATTTGGTGGTTTTTGTGATCGCACCTGAAGATGCATTGAGATTCCTTCAATGGCCCAAATGTGTTAAAAAGGCAAGTTGTTCCAGTAATTAACTTTTGACAAAGCACACCTGTTCATTTGAAAACCATTCCAGGTAACTAGGCGCGTGAAACTGGTTGAGAGAATACCTTTGAGTGTGCAAAGCTACGTTATCTATAATGTGGAAAATATTAAAAATAAGGAAGAATCATTATATGAGATGGTTGATTTCTGCAAACTTTTGACTGATACTCTGTCGGTTCACAGCCAGTGTGAAATGCTAATAGGAAATGAATCTGCAAGATGTTCACTGTCAACACATTAATTTGTTTTCCCTACAATATCTTCTCCTGGAAACGCTTCCTCTCCTGACATCATCAGGTCATGATAATTTGGTTCATGGCCAAATGCCTGCAGAACTGATGACATTCCCATCAGCCTGTGCTGTAGTTTGTGTTTAGTGCTAATTAGCAAATGGAAAACTTTAAACCTGCCTAACAGCTGCAGGTTAGCGTTGTCAGTGGGAGCATGTTAGAATGCTGACATTAGCATTTAGCGTCAAAGCTGTGCCTAAGTGCAGCCTCAGAGAACTGCTGGGTTCGGGAAAGATGGTGCTCTTGGTAAAATATGTAAGTCTATGCTGACTTGAAGATGGAAGTCTGTCGCTTTTCCACAATATTTACAAAAAATAACAAGTTTTTCCTGAATCAAGAGCTTTAGTAGCCTAAACCAAGCACTAGATCTGCAGTACAGTAAGGCCACACATCCTGAATTAGGAAGAAACATTACAGGTGAACGGAATCAGGTGACAGGTACGATTCCTCTGAAAAATATAGGCCAAAGCAAAAAATATGAATAGCTTTCAAAGCCAACATCTTTACAGTTGCATTGGCAAATGGATCCCTCATGATGAGAAGTGTGAGCTCACTAGCTACTGTCTCTGCTCTGACTTATGAGGCACTTGATCGTTTCCCTGCATGGCTTGAACCAGAGTTTGCATTCAGACGCTGAGAATCACAGGTTTCTGGCACTTCATGCAGCCTCAGATGATACTTTGTCATCCCTGTGCTTTCACCAAACCCAACTTTCATCCGGATCTTCTATACATTGCAGCCTCAAATGCACTTATAATGTAAATAATTAAAATATATCCATTATATCTGTGTACCTTTCCTTTTCATTCTTGCTGTTGTAACAAGTAATTTCCTATGCATGGGATCAATAAAGTCTTAATTTATCTTATCTTATCCTGCCTTGACACACTGATGTGCCATTAAGGCCCACTTATATTCCTTTGAAATTTCAAACAGAGAATATCACAGCTAGTTTATATCAGAAAGAGAAATGCTTTTAACTTCTGAAAACAAATATACACAGCTTCTATAAACCCTTTGAACAGAAGTGTTTACTTTTTACCTCTGAGTCAGCTGCACTGTAGTATGAGATTAAAGAATTTGTGGGGGTGAGTGAGGTTCTCGCAAAAAATTTGATTTGAAGAAATGTTTTTCTTCCAGCCTGACTGCTTGTATAATTTCTCATTTGAGTGAATTCCGTGACAGTCAAGGCGTTGAGAGGACACAGAACATCCGCTCGAGTGCAGCGCGTCCGTCACATTTTGAACCGTCAGCCACTAAACTGCTCTCAGTGACCAGCAGGTGGTTATGAGCCAAGCTTAAGACAGCAAATACAATGCAACACAATCAATCTCTGTATAAACACCGTCTTCTATCCCCTGATTGATTTCTGTGAGCTGCAGGAGTGTTAGTAAAATTCTCCAGAGGGCCATGGTGCTTATCCTCTTATCCTGGACAATAAGATCAACTCAGTGTGACTGGCTAATCTTCCCCTTGGAGATTAAACTCTCCACCAGAAATGACTCTTCTCCTCATGCTTGTTCCTCACACATATACACAGATGACAAGGGATTAGATTAAGTTGTCCTTTTTATTATTTGCTTCTCAGCTGCTGTTGGGTGTCATAAAATAGGTTTTTATGTTGTGGCCTGAGAGGTATCGCTTTGATCGCACTTGCTGGAGTTTTCTTTCATATTTTTATCTTTTCATCTCTCTTTTTGCTTTTGGCTTACCACTCCCCTCACTTCATTCATTTCCCCTTCTTCTTTTTATGTTTCAGCCAATCTATCTCTCTATGTGCCGCAACGTTGTGGGAGCAGAGGAAATTTGCCGTGTAATCACCCCTGCCCTTCCTATTTCGCTCGTCTTTCCTCTTCTGCTCTCAATGGGACTCCAGTAGATGTATTTGGTCGTGACATCTACACAGTGACGACCAAACACAGCATTAACATGACAGAAAAACTTCTTTCAGTTTCCTAATTCTGGATGGAGATCTACCACAAAGCTGGCATCTACTTCAACTGAGTACTCACCATGGGAGGAGTGAAGTGTTTCATTGCATTCAGCACTTTGGTTTTCATTTTGATTGGATAGAGAGTCAGTAGAAGTTCTGAATATGGAAAGCTCTTGGGATCTTTCGAAATTAGAGACTGCAGTGTTGGCTTTTGGGAAGGGTCTTACAGCTCTTGCTTTTATTCTGGACTAGCAATGTGGGATTGTCATGGTGACAATAATTACTGCCTGACTGAGGCCACATACGGCAAATACAGTCTGACACGTGGCAACAACCATGACTGATGTCAGAGCCAATGAGATGCAGATCCTCTTGTGGCCTCCAGCCAGGGATTTCAACGTGTGACCTTGACTGTGATAAAGTTGGAGTGGCAGCAATGATTGTTCAAAATTGTGTCGTGTTGCATTTTTGGGGATCTAGTTGCATTTATCGGCACGTCCCTCAACCTATCACACTTAAGGGATTTGGTAGATATTTGGATGTCTCAGCTCTGAAAAGGGACCAACCCAAATTACAATGTTCCATCTTCAAACTGCAGATATGCAGGGAGTGGCAGCACGTGTCTTCTGATACACATGGGCAACGTCGCAGACACTATGTTGGACACGTGTTCAACATACACAATCGCAGTCAAACTTCCACTACCCTTGAATGCACAATGTGGGAGGAACTAATGAGTGAGTGCAATAGGCGGCCTGACAACACAATAATGAGTGCTAATAAATCCTTGCTAGTTACATGCTAATGTGTTAAGCCCTCTGGCTATCATGCAGATGAAGTGGCTGTGGGGAGTGTAGCTCTGAGGAACTCTTATTTTCATTAATGTTGAGTGGCAGTGTTCTTATGAGGCTTTGTGGCACACAGATACCGTTAAGTATTTTAGCTAAACATGACATATATGCGCGACTGCCTATTTCATTGTAATGGTGCCTAGCAACAATCTGAGAGGGGGTTAAATGGGATTTTTTGTGCTATTACATGGCACAAAGTTAACTCTTGGTATGTTGCACAGCTCCGGATAAACACCATTACTGCAGCAAATCTACCCTGGATGAATAAATGTTAATACAATCAATAATATATCTATGCAAGTTCTGCACTGATGCAAATTGACTGCATAATTGACCTCTCATTTGGATCTTCTATTCTTTTTTTGGCTTCATTTATTAGTAGCCAGGAGCATATGCTCAGCTGTCTTCGCCACAAGAGGATCTCGTTTATGGTAAAATGTGGAAAACAGTGTCCTCTGGCTGCAGGTAAAAAGTTGATGCACAGGGAGATACAAATCGAAACTGATCTACGGGTTTTTAAACATGGTATTTATCTTTGAAAACTGCAAATAACTATGTTTTGCTATGTTAATATTACAAAGTGCAGTGTTCTTAGTGTTTCTCCTGTTCGTCCAGCAGCTCCTTGTCACTCAGCTACTAATGAGGTCTCCGTTTCTCTTCTCTTGCCAGTAGTCTTATCACTGTTTTGGGTTATTTTATGATGCTGACAGGTCGTCGTTAGACTTTTATATCTCACACTTTGTTTAATTTGTTTCACCATTTAAATCAATATGACAGTGGCACTAATTTTCCTTAGTGGAAGATTTTGCTGTGTTTTTTATTTTTACTCCCCTTGTGTATAATTAAAATAAACATTCAACACCTTTTCTATTTCAAGGTTTACTGCATACTTCATGGCTTGGTTTGGATTGCTTTCTCTTTAAAACAGACCAGACTCTTGTTTATATTTCCAGGATTTTACATGCATTATCTATGCAATGCACGCTTTTATATGCAGGTTTTACAAAGGTATGTTACCTTGAACCAATCCAGTTTAATCAGTGACACCTGCATGTTTTCTGGCCAAGAAATCCACCTCTCTGTCTCTCCCTCACGCACTCGGAGGAAGAGGTGAATATAAAAACAGGCAAGATACCCACATGGATGCGCATGCCCCGACACACACCTAAACAAACAAATAAGCTGCACCCTGGTTCAGTTTATTAGATTGGTATATCTGGACAGGGTTAATAAGAATGCTGACCCCGCTGTGACCCCTTGCTGGCCTGAACCCTCACTTCTGGTCTCTTGCCTCATTAATCTGTCAAGTAAACAGAACCCTCTCCTCCTCAGCCACTGGATGAAAGAGGGATTTGATGAGAGAGAGGGAGGCACACAGGCCCTTATTCTGCCATCCCTTACATTTCTGTACATGCCGTGTTTTAAAACAGCAGTTAGACAAACAAATTTAAATAAAAGTCTGAGTCTCCACTTCACACCTACACACTCACATACATAAAAAATGAACTCTGAATTCTTTGTCAAATATACAGTATGTCTATAATATATGCAAGCCAAACTGCTTTTATCTATTAATATTTTATTTTGTTTATTGTTTCCAATTCTAAATTAACCTCATTCAATTGGGGCTGCAACTAATGATTCATTTCATTATTGTTTAATCATTATTTTCTTGATTAGTTACTTGATTGTTCAGCCTATGAAATGTAAAAAAAGAGGAAACTCAGACAGCTTTGTCTGACCACAATCCAAAACCATGTATAGCAAAGAGGAGCAGCACATTCTCAACACCTGAGAAGATGAAACCAGCAAATGTTTGACATTTTTGCAATTAAAGATACATTGTTTATCAAAACTCCAGATTAACTATTGATTGACTAATCAATTAATCAGACTAGTCGGCGCAGCTCTACATTGTAAACAGTATGTTTAAATTGTTGGTCAATGTCTGTGTGCTGGAAATCCCTTGACAATAGTGTTGTATTTGGCAGCCTGTTTTAATTTTAGTCGTAGTCTAGTCTTTGTGTCAAACTGTCATTTTAGTTTTTATTAATTTTAGTTACGTTCATACTCTTTTTAGTCTTGTCAAGTTTCAGTCGACTAAAAGTCTGAGCATTTTAGTCTTATTTTAGTCAGAATTATCCGTGACTATTTTCATCTAGATTTAGTCGACGAAAACTGATATTTTAGTTTTAGTCAATGAAAATTGCAGTCTCTTTTTAGTAATGTAATTCTGTTTAATCCAGTCAATATAGCATCTAGTAGTATAGACGAAACCAAAATTTTCTTTGAGTCAAACCCATTTCACAATTCAAACAAGGTTGTCTTATTATTATATTGTTACCTTATAGACTCAAGAATACGTCCATTCCAGACACGAAGACGCACTGATTTGAATTTACAACATATTTATTTTACCAACCAAAGCTGGTCAACGACAGTCAACAAAAATTAAGAGGCATTTTAGTAAAGTTTTTATTCTGTAAGCCACATTTAGTCTTGTTTTTATTCATCAATGATATTGCATTATATATTTAGTTATAGTTATCGTCACATGAGCAGCATTTACGTTGCGTCTCACGTGATAAAGGTTCATTGACGACGATATTTAGTCAGAATTTTCGTTGACGAAAGCAATTATACTTGACAAGTTCTTGCAGTATAAAGTTCACCTCAAAGAGAGCTCTAAAGCATTAACAGGGGCCAAGGATTGAGCGGATGATTTATTAGAAGATGAAGTGGATCACAGGGTATGAGCCTAGGGTCCCAAGGCCAACAGGCCTGCCTTATCAAACACCACCAGGCTTCATGGCCAATCTCCAACTTGTCTGTGGGCAGCTCCCCACCAGCACTGGCTTTGCTTGCTGATAAAAGTCAGATTGAGGAACTACAGAGCTTTGTTCAGAGGCTTTGCTTTTACTTTAAAATTATTAATATGCTTGATTCTTAAATATATATTGAAATGAACAAGAAACGCCTGTTTTAAAACGTTACTGTGTGAGTCTCCGACTGCCAGGCAATTATGGTGGTGGTAACTTATGACCCGATAACATGGAAAGCACAGTTTATAAATGTGACCCCTGAACAAACCAGACTGACAAATCGCCGCAGAAGTTAACCTCCTGTTGGTTTCAAGCTTATTTCATGCATCTACGTCTTGGGCTGCTTTACCTGGATTAGCCACAGAGCCAAGGCCAAGTTCAGTTTCAGCCCCAGAGGGCTTAATCAAGTATATTTCGCTTCACAGGCAGATATAGTAGTTCACTGATAACATG
Organism: Chaetodon trifascialis; assembly: GCF_039877785.1. Taxonomy (NCBI): domain Eukaryota; kingdom Metazoa; phylum Chordata; class Actinopteri; order Chaetodontiformes; family Chaetodontidae; genus Chaetodon; species Chaetodon trifascialis. The sequence goes on from NC_092075.1 coordinate 13,096,900, forward strand.
CAGGTCAAGGATATGATAGAATCCACAGTAAATATCTAATTCATGTAAGGAAGAAGGCTGGATGGAGGAGAAGGCAGAGAGTATCTGCGTAGGAGGATGTGGTATAAATCATTCCCCTGAGATTTTAATTATAGCTCATTAGTGGCATCACGTCCATTTTGATTTCCATTAATGACGACGGGTTTGAGGGAATAAATAAGACTTGTGTTTTTATCTTGTTATACGTGGGAGGCTGTTCCCTCTATGGAACCTTTATGATTGTATAAAGCACAAGAAGGCTCAGCAACACACAGGACTCAGATGCCACTCATGCAAATTAAATTACATACAATCAATAGTGCAGATCCATCTAACGATTACATAGTTGCCTGCCTTGGACTGCTGTCGTAATCTTTTTTAATATAAAGGAGACTGTGAGAAGAGAGCATTTCACCAAAGCATTAGTGGCCCTACTGGTAAATACAAGAAAATAACACGTCTGGATGATTACCTAAAAGGATTATGGAACATAGTCAAATATTTTTCATACCAAATTGTATGCTACCTGTACCTGTGATAAGCCAATTGAAGAAAACAGCAGGTCCCAAACATACAAATTAGACCACCTGGGATGGTAACTGCTTCTCCTCCCCTCGCCATCATCAGTAACACTGCACTCAAAAGACCATTCACACATTCAGGGACAAGCAGGAAAATCCATGCACATGCGTACACCTACACACATAAAGACATCTTATATCTTTCTTATTTTCTCGTACGGCATTTTTCATCTTTCTCCCACACACACAGTGTAAATCTCTCTGCTTTGTCTGCTCGAGTGTACTTTTGAACCAGTATTAATTAAACAGATTGCAACACAGAACTAATCAACACTGTCACGCTCTTCAAGGCTCAAACTAATAGTAGTCTTTTCTTTAATTTTGCACTTAATCAAATACACATAAATAGGTGCATATGTGTGCGCACACAGACACCCTCGGCAGGCAGGTCATTAACATCCATATATCTCGCTGATGCATGGGGAGTTCCTCTATTGGATTCAGATTGCGCTGAAGGGACCTTTGATTTAACTCTGGTTGTAAATGCAGTCCCACTGGTCCTGCTTGGCCTGGCCATTGATTGTATATGTTCATTCACCACATGAGTAAAGCTTGGCGCAATCAGAAAGAAAAGCACGAGGCCCTCTGACCTCTCCAGCTGAACCGAAGAGCTCCGAATATCGAACTCCTTTCTCATTCAATCTTCAGCCACCATTGTTCTGTCAATTACTGCGGCTCCTAACGACTCTCCAGCATGGGGTAAACCTTGCCTTATAGACACGTATTCACTAAACCAAACAATGTACATCCGCCTGGGCTCACAGTTCATGGGGTGTAGTCAAATGTCAGCACCAAATGCATAAACCATTCTTTATTCAAATGAGCTCTTGTGTATGCATTTATGCCTAAACTGTAACTCTGCAGGCTAATCCTACATATACAGATTCTCAAATTACACGCACATCTAAGGTATGGGACACAATCACCAGAACCAGTGAGGAATGACATTATTGCTCATTACTCAACAAATACATGCATGAATGACAAATTTCTACTATTTCCTAATGACAGGATTTCCATAAGGGGAGCCATGTAATAAATGTCTTACATTTCAGATGAAGGGTGGAGAAAGTGAGAGAACCTGTCATTGAGATGGGGCGAAGAAGTGATGAGAGCAGGGGAAGATTGCACCCCATACACGGCCTCAGGCTATTATTACCATATCATGAGACCGATCAATCAAATTGGGTTAAAATGTACATGCTGTTTCAGGACCACTTAGACATGCATTATGAGATCATGAATATGGCACAGCTTCCATATGGGGCACAGAGTGGGCGGTTCACACTCCTGGGGCCCAGGGTAACCTGTGTGTGATTGAACATGCAATACAAGGACGGACACTCCTCCGTGTATTTGTTGATCCATTCATGTTCTGGATGACTACAAACCTCTGCTGGTTCAATAAAAACACCATTTTCTCTTACTGTTTCCCTTCTAGCTCCACTAGAACTGGGCAATATATATAATTTTTGTCTTTCAGGCAACATGCCTGAGTTGGTGGATGAGGGAGGGTGAAGGAGGATGCCACCCCCTTTGTTAGCAAAATGACTAAGCTCCCTGCCATCCCCCCTCTCTATGGCCTAGTAGCAGAGAGTTAGTTGTATATGATTGTCTGGTCTGCCTGACTCATTGATCCTTTGTCTGACTGAGGATTGTTCAAGTTAGAATCTATGGTCCTGACCATGGCTCTGAAATAACAGCAGCCTAAGTGTGCTGTGTATTGAAAAATCCATGGCCCTGTCCATGGTGCTGAAGTAGCAGACAGATTTGCACTGTATGTGTATGCTGGTATGTATACCGGCTATAACTATATTTTGTCACTTTTCCAGTGTGAACACACAAAATACGCTAAACCTGCTTAGAATCAGTATGCAGTATGGATTAGATACACAGCTCAAGAATCGACATCCATGCTAGCAGCTGTGTCAGACTCTGCTTTGGCACAGTGATGTTTTGACAAAAAAAAAGCTAGTGTCAGCATGCTAACATGCTGATGTTTAGTAGGCTGTATTCATTGTGTTAACCTTGCTAGTTTAGCATGTTAGCATGGTACTGTGGCCATTAGCACTGGATTAATATCAGCACTAAACAGAAAGTGCAACAGAGGCTGATGGGAGTGTCAGCAGTTTTGCAGGTGAGCAAAAGTATTGGTCAAAGTCGAATGTGACCTGATGGTGACTCTAGACAACACGAATGTCTGCACATTTTCATGGAAATCCATCCATTCCTAACAGATAATGTTGATTTATCATCCCCTTGAAGTACACAGCTGTAGCTCTCATCAGGTAATCTCACATAACAATGAAAAAGGATATATGGCGTACTGGAAGCAAATCTAGCACGGAGATGTAACAATGCTTAGCAGAGGCTGATCTTATCGCACTAGATTCTTTAAGGAGTGTCTATATGCTAACTGTGGCTTTCTTCTCTCTCTGGCACACTGCAGAGTATGCTAATCATTTCAGTCTAAAACAAGCTTGGGGTTTCCATTCCCCCCACTGATGCTCGCTTCCTCTGTTTCACAGGAATACCCTCAGAGGCTCATGTCACCTCCCTCAGCAGATGGCTAGGGCAAACACAGAATGACAAGCCTCGATTTCACTGATGCTTAAAACATGATTTCACCAACTGTTGGAAAACAATTTGAATCTTTAACCTATTTTCACACCAGAGCACGCACACTGAGCTGACTTTCCTCATCAAAAGGCTCAGCAGAACTATTTTCGTGCAACTTCCCCGCAAGATTTTCCTTTTTCAAATCACAGCCCCTAAAATACTTTTTACTACAGCTGCAATAAGTGCAAACATGACGAAACGCACACTGTAAAGCATACATTGTTGGCTGAACTATAATTCCATTTATCCTGGTGTCTTGTCGCGTTGTCACTCACATGTAAGACAATGGTGTTGTTTTTAGATAGCAGCCCTAAGAACTTTGGTTTACCGGCTTGCATCATTGTGTAGGTGTTGTAAGACTGTCTTGTCAGTCTTTTAGAGTAAGCCTTCCTCCCACTCCCTCTCAGCGGGAGTCCTCTCGAGCAACAGCAGACAAACTGAATGTGGTGGCATGTTTCATGATCCTGTAGACTTTGAAGGTGAAAAGATGCTGGAGGGTTCTATTTGTTCACTGGTTTGTTTGTTTGTTTGTGTCGTGCCTCTATGTACACACACAGACACGAGCCAAGCGAGTTAATATTTACAGTAAGAAAAAAGACATTTGAGTATTTCATACTTTACAGTGTGCAGACGGATTCAGTGTTTCGCTGCCTTACATAGATGTGCTGGCAGTTTTTTTTTCAGTAATTTCAATCAGGTCTGAATAAACACCTGAGGCACTTTTTTATTTAAAATGTACAAAGAAGAAGCATTTTTGTAATAATTAAAACATGGCACAAGTGCAAGAGCTGAATGCAGTCTCATTAACAGAATGGCTACAGTAGCACAAGGTTAAATTAACAAAAAAGTGATACTAAACGTGTCTTATTTTTATTATATATTACAGGAGAATGCTGCAATAAATTTGCCACTGAAAGAAAATCATTTGAATAAATCACAAATTAGTGTGAGTGATCGGAATTAAGGTGCTGAGGAGATTTGTCTCACATCAGATTGATCATTAAAATCAGTTTTCACTGATTTTTTAAAAATTCTATTTGAATTTTTCAATTGTCTTGTGAGGCCATCATTGGACCATCAGTTCCCCTCACTAAATCTTCAGTTTTCATCACAGCATTATGACTATCCTGCCAAAATTCAGCATGTGAGTAACAAGGATATAAATGAGAGTCATAACCTAATGTCTTGTCATTTTTTACAATGCTTGGCTGCTTTCATAATATAAAATACAGAGCTCAGATCTAATAAATGATGAAACTGATGAGGGAAGCAGAGAATCCACCAGGGAGAAGCATCCCTCACACTCACAAAGGTCATTAATTAATTTGTCATACGAGAGCTGAAACATTCAGTCAATTTATTGATTAGTTTAATACACCGAATATTAATCTGTAACAATTTTTATAATTGATTAATCGCATCAAGCTTCACCTTCTCAAATGTGAGGATTTGCTGCTTCTCTTTGTCATGTACGATAGTAAACTGAGTGACTTTGGATATTACAGAGATGGTTGGAAAATACTGCTAAATAAATAAGAATAAAATATTTGAAGATGGGAGAGGGATTTGAAGGTGCCTCTTGTAAATCAGAATGACCAATCGCTTAATAATCAGTGGATTAATCAGTTGTGAAAACAAACATACTTGATATGCAAAGAAAGTTTTGAAATCCAGCATTGATGCAGCCTGTGAGAGAACACTCATCTTCCCTCACATCATTATATTTCGACTCTGTGCTCTTCTGTAGCAGTGCCACTGCTCCCTTTTCTGCACCAGATGCCAAATATTGCACAAGCATTGCAGCTCTATCCATAATGGTCCCGTCATGTTAAAACAGAGCCAAAGCCCAAAAGATATCATTCTAACAAATAGCTTCTATGTCTGAGAGGGACCTTATGTTTTGTCAAAAGCTTTACTGCTCTCACGATCAGCACGTCCCTCTGTGCATTTGTTAACTTGAGGGAGAGCGCAGATTGAGAAATGCTGGCCATTAGATTTGGTTTACTTTAATTAGTGTTTAGATGCCACGCCTCACCTCCTGCAATTACGAATCGAACTCCCACAGCAGTTTGGAAAAGCTGCTGATTGACACGTTGAGCATTGGGCCAGAGAACTACGACTGCAGTAACAAAACCTTCATTTGTTTCCTTTTCTCAACTCTTCCCCTCAATCAAACAGTAACTCCAAATTGTGTTAGCTTTCATTATAAAGAAATAATGGAGCCAGAAGCAGCTTGAGAACCTGACATGCATTGCTGATGACTCTCTTTTTGATTTTGCAATGTGATTATGCTACAGGAGCATCACTGTCAACCCTGTTTATGTGGACGACCCCACCCCACCTGACCCACTTCAACATCCTTCACTCTTTGTAGGCTTCCACAGAGTGGCTGTCAGTCCTCCTCCAGTCTTATTGACACATCAGCAAAAAACATACATTAAAATTGCACTGAATCAATGAGACCAAAAATGCTGTGTGAACCAGGTATAAAGGTCAGAAAACATATGAAATAACTTCACACATAAAGGAACCAACAACAGTAAGCCATAGGTTTCAAAACAGATATAAGACCAATAGCATCTATGATCGTTTCTAGAGAAAAAAAAAAAACAAAATCTATTTTTGACCTGTCTGATGTTGTTAGAAAGCTTGTTCCAGGCTACTGCCAGCTGACCGGAATTCACTTGTTGTGTATACCCATGACAGCCACTGATGTATACTAGTTTTTACCAGAAGAAGTGTGTCGTGTTATTCCATTTAACCAAGACTTGGAGACCTTAATCATTTATAAAAATAGAAAAAAAAAGTGGCCCCAGGCAACTCCCTTGTGGGACGCTGCAGGATATTTTTTTACTGGCAGAAAAGCTGCCAGTGAAAAACACTGACTGTGTTCTGCCAGAGAGGGAACTCCTAGTCCAGGCAAATCAAAGGCTGCAGTAAAATCCAAGAGCACAGCCCCATCTAGTTTCCTGACATTATATGTGTTAACTATTGATCAGACATGTGTGCAGTGCTTGTAGAGTGCCCAGGTCTATAAGCATGCTGTGCTGACGTAAGTAGTCAATTTCAGTTGAAATAATTTAGCATTTGAGGGCACAGTAAGAATACTAACGGGTCTACATTTAAGTGCTTTACAAGGAAACTGGACTTACTTGAGCTTCTAGAAAACATTTTGCCTCTCATTCAAGAGGCTTCTTCAGTGCTAACTAACTGGGGGCCCAGGCATTTATCCTCTTGCAGAATCATTCCCGCCTTGAGAGTCATTGTAGTCACATGTGAGTCGCTGTGTGAGTCATTAGGGTCACATGAGTCATGGTGTGGATGGGTGCTAAACATGCCTGGGAAGGGATCTCAGGACTGCATTGTAAGAGGTCTACAGTGACATCTGCTTTTCCATCTTTGGGTAAAGGTATGATTTTAGACTCTTTCCAAAGCTCCGGAAAGGTTCCACTGAGTAAGCATCTTTTAAAAATATGACATATTGGTTTGGAAAGCAGCCTAGTTGCAATTTAAAAAAAAAAATCCAATCCAAGTTATATTTACCAGGAAATGAATCACCTGACAGACATCCTAAAATACAAAACTACGTTTTATCACTCTTAATGCTGTCATCAAGGTTGTGTGTGTAGTTGACATCATCCAACTGCATACAAGATCTAAAAGGATGTACTTGGTTGAAGACTCACAGAGTGTGTGTGCATTCCTATGCTTATTTATTCCAACAACTGATGGGGATTTTCTGTTCAATGGTACTGGCAAGCAAAAAGAATATAAATTAGCTTGATGGTGGGGAAAAGCAGCCTCTCATTCCATGGTAACAGAGAGCAATGAGGACACAGAGGCAGGGGACTGGCTGGTGAAGGACAACTCTTAGCATTCAAGTGTCCTAATACATCTTCATAACAGAGCAGGCAGCATTGTCTGACTACCATTGTGCCACTTTGATCTTGCATCACTCAGCTTTACTGCAGCCCAGAGACTTACACAATCATGTACGTAGTGGCCTATTTGTGGCTAAATCAACACGGACTCTCTTAGCATAAGAGGTGCACAGAAACTGGATTTCTTTTTTGTGTTTTTTTTTGTTCAGAGTATTATTATTATTATTATTATTTTTTATTTTATTTTTTTTTCAATTATGTATGTATAGAATGTCACATTACTGTGTAACTTGTCATGTTGCAGCTATGTTGATGAGATGTAGTTCGGATCAGGTCTGGATCACTGTAGGATTTCCTTATCTCTTACACTACCCATTCTGCAGTCCTTCCCATCTGCATTTGCCCTCAAGTACAAAATGCTGACTGCAGCTTTCTGCGACACAGATCAGCATTTTGAAAAAAAAAGAAAAGAAACTGCTGGATTTCTAAAGTGTTTCTTTGGGAATACGCAAAATCTAAAACATTTTGAGACCTTATGATGAGTGTGAATTTACATGCTGGCTTCGCTTTATCTACAAAGGGAATACAAGTCTTGCCACTAGGCACACTGTCTTTACTGTTATATGGACAATTCATTTACAGCGTGGTATTGAAACTCAGATGTAATGCATTCCCAAGCAGGCGTCTGTACCTGCTTCACTGTGGCTAAATCAGCATTTGTCAGGATATTGAGTGTGCTTTCTGTGGTTTGCGCGCTACAGCACCAAGAGAGGGAGAGAAAATGTTTCACATGATGAACATTCAAATACATAAACGTGATTACCTTTCTATACTTTATATATTTGAAAGTCAAAGGTGGATATTAGCTGTGCTACTTTCTCTGCTTTAAACAGAACAAACAATACGATGGTTGTGATGGTTTGCTCATGTTACTCTGACTGAAGCATTCAGCCTCTCGTTACATAACAGACAGCAATCTGTTGGCCTGTCGGCTGCGGTTTCTATGTTATTTTCATCTTTTGCATAAAGCAGGAACAAACATCAGCTCTGGCTTCTATTGTCCATGCTTCACACACTGCTACTGAACTTCATTTCATATGCTTTGTGTCCTCCTAGACTCGGCTTCACCTCTTTTCCTCTTTTGTACTATCACATTGTCATTTATTTCTCTTTTCACACCTCAAATCTCAGCTGCCTCGAGTTTCTCCAGAGCGTAGCAGATCAGTACAGTGACCATATGGCTGGTAAAGTAACTACACTACGGTTGTGAGGCAGACACACACACCGTGCACACCCTAGAGACATGACTACATGTGTTTTCTGACCTCCCCTAAGTGGTCATTATGTAGAAATCGTGTGTGTTTGAGGGCAGTTTGTGTCTGTGCGCGTTTGCATCATTACACTGAGATACAACTGTCTCTCTAAATCTGCATGACCAACACTTGCCTCTTCTGATTGGCTGGTGGGAGTTAAGTCCTCAAGCTGTCTGAGTCAGTTTGAACCTGGCGGTCACACTATTGGCTGTAATGTTGCACTTTCTACCCTGAGCCAGAGGACATGCATCCCGCTCGCACTGTTTATCTTCCAGTGTCTGGCAGCGATGCTTTCAATGGCCTGTGAAGTGAGCTTCAATTGACATTAAGGGAAATTTAATGTTGTCCAGCACTTGTCTTTTTAAACTCCTCAGTTTCAGTCTCCATATACTTCCATTACCACCATTCAGATTCTGGGTAATGAAGATCTTTTTGCACTTAATCTGACTAATAGGAAATCTCCCACCTACACAACAGCTGTCGAAAAAAAATCACTCCCTGAGTATGGACTTATTACTGATGAGTAGTAGAAAGTATGTCAAAAAGGAAATCCGTGCAGGTACCAGGGAGATAAATTAAATTCATTTAGAAAATTACTTTCAAGGCTTTCAGACTTAATTCAACAAATCTTGCTCTGTTGTTGCCTCAAGCCAGCCTGAATCTTCTATTTTTTACACTACTAATCAGGAAAATACCAACAGAGCCCACCAGCTGGAAGTTTGACCAATCAGAGAGCTATTATGGATGAAGAGACTGGGCACCTCAACCTTGTTTTGGTCTCATAAATAAAGCTGGGTTTTGCAACCGTGAGGCCTGTTTCTTTCCTAAAAAGTAATTCAAAAAGTGATTTCAGTGGACAACGTAAGAGTCCAGACGGCTCATTTTGTTCCAGTTTGGATATCAAAAGACGAATGAAAGCCCATCAAGCAGTGTGTTTGTCCTATCAGTTGTGTGGAGGGTTCATGTTGTGGATTGACAGCAAACCTGATTTGAGAGCTGGCTTCACAAGGCTGGCGCTGCTGGCCCGGAGATGAAACTGACTGAGTAGAAAAGACCATGACTGTTGCTTTTTCTGTAATTGTTTAACCTCATCAAAGAAAATTCCAAAATTAAAGTTGAGTGTTTTGATGGTCTCTGCAGTTTTCCAAGGACTTTGAATAATGTTTTTTATTCACTGATGTGCTACAGTTATTCCATTTGATATGTAAGCCAAAGAAACCTAAAAGCACAGGGTCGCAGCAGGGGTTGCATTATCATTTCAGTACTTCAAGGTAGTCTTTTGTCGAGTGCAGAATAGCAGGGCATAATACCAGATTCAACATGTGTGACCTTGATTTGAGCAGCCCTGTATAATTCAATGTCTGTTCTCCACAGCGGGGCTGTGAGAGAGATGCATGTAAATGATAGATGACTTGTCATTCATCACTGTCGTCACCTTGACACCCAGGAGGAAATAACAGCCCAGCCAGGGTGTGTCACTTCCTGTGTGCTTTGTCTTTGCCTAAAACCGTTTAGCTGTCGAGTTGAATGTCAAATACTGTATGAACACACACACACACACACACACACACACACACACACACACACACACACACACACACACACACACACACACACACACACACACACACACACACTATCATGAGCACACATAGCTACTTTTAAGTCCTTTTGTCATGATCAGAAAGTCAGAGATGTTTTCTTGTGCTCTGTAATGTTGTCAGAACTTTACACATAAAGGCTTTAAGTTTCTCCAAGTTGTAAAACATCACATTATGCTTCTTCTTTCCTTAAATACCAGTCATACTTAAAGGATGACTCAAGCACATTGGAATAATGTAACCTGTCGGCTAATTATGAGGTATACATGGTACCTCACATTACTGGCAGCCATGTTCAAAGCATACCACCAAGTTTTAGATGGATTTCCTTCCTTTCAGGCAGCCTTTTATATTCAATTTATACCATGATCTGGGTGAATACTCGATTCTGATTGGCTGCAGGATGTCTGTTAAAAAGTGCTATAGGACACCTATAAAAAATTTCCGGTCAAATAGCCTGATTGTTCTAAATTATTGCGCTGGCTCAAACGCTAGTTAGTAACTGTGGCAACAGAACATACGTTAACATACATTAACATACGTTAACATACGTTATTTCATAGTGCATTTAATTTTAAATAGTTTGTCGCCTGTCTTTCTGTCTTGCTTACCTTACTTACTTATTTACTTGCTTGATACAGAGTGAATGGTGGATAATATTTATAAAAACGATTTAGGATAGACTTACTGGCTTGATACACATTTAATGATCAGAGTGAATGGTGGATAATATTTCTTGCAATAAAAACGATTTAGGAAACTATCTGTGGACTCTGATTCTTTGAAACAAAATGTCGCATCATCCTCTGAACACACACAAGCGGTAAGAGGTGCACTTGCCCTCTGAAATGATACTTTGTATCACGTAACATAACGTTAAGCAATCATCTCACTTCCCTGCACTGATTAGGCCTAATATAACAGCTGCGGCTGACCGAGCTGCAGGTTCTGTGGCCAGAGCCGGTTACCTTGGCAACGCGTCACAACGAGAGATATTAAATAGTCCACTCAGCCGCTTCTTGTGAAAAACTTCTGGTAAAAAACAACATTAACATATTAATAATTGATTTAATATTTATTTATTTCGTAAGTGACCATGGTATAAGCGGGATAATGGCCTTCGAGGTGTCCATTATCAGAAATGAATGGACTGCGCAGAAGCAACCAGGTTCACGCCTCCACGTCGTCCAATCATTTCTGATAATGGACACCTCATCGGGCATTATCCCTTACTTAATTTGTGCAGTATGAAAAACAACTTGCTTGACAAATGTAATCCTTTGTAGTAAACATCTAATTTTTTCAAAGTTGCATGATTTTACGAGCAAAGACTCCTGTTGGTACATTCAAGGACTCACTTTAGAGTCTCCAGTCGGTTATCGAACAGCAGTCTCTTTAATGCAACACACAACCCGATTCATTTTATTCTTTTCAAAACATTCGTTTGGACAGCAGAGCTCATTAGTGGAACAACCTTCAAATGTTTGAGCATCTTTGAATGCAACACAAGGGTTTTGAAAACCACATTATGATAAGAACTCTGCGAAGAATAAACCCCTCTGGGATGTATAAGGTGATGGATCGCCCATCTCAAGCAAGCATCAAGCCTGTGCTGCGGGTTGATTTTCACAGTGCACTGAAATGAAGTGAAATTAATGGTTGCGTAGAAGGTGCAGGCTTCAGCTGTGGCTGAAAATGATGCTGGAAAATCAAAACAATGAGCTGAAACTCACGTGATCATTCTTTGTTGGTTCATCATTACAAGCAGCCCATTCACATTGTTTTCCATTGTTATTTCATACATTGTTATTAGAAAAATATAAATTATGGTCACAAATGTGTCACAAATACATACTTCTAATTCATTTCTAAGAAAAACCAAAACAGTTTGAGGCAACTTGTCTGTTCAACCAGGAGTAAATGGACTATTTTAAAATCTGAGTTCGATTCCCTTCTGAATATACAGTGTATGTGGCTCAAAATGAATTGCTGAGCATGTCACTCAGTGAAACGCTGTGACTCAGTGATGTGTCTTCAATTGTATTTTGGACAACAATGGTTGTCAAGGGCACAGCGGAACCATATCAGTCTTTGGCTCTACAGGCAATATTTGTTAGTGGACACAATCCATTGTTGGTTTTGGTCTTTTCATGGGATTTATTGACAATGTGGAGACTATTTCCAGTTTATCCATTCAGGCACTGAATGGACAACACTGTCTTCCTTGAGCAATACATTTAGTGACTGCCCTTAGGACTGGCTGCGGCCCTGCATGCATGACAGTGCCAAGGAATGAGTAGTTCAGATGCTGAGTCATGTCCTCTTTCATCCTCACTCTTTGCAATCACTCTCTACTGACAGCTGTCCGAGAAATGAGCGAGTGCGCTGCTGCTCTCTGGTTGTTCAGCAGGGGGTTCAGTTCATATTTCATTTGCACGTTGATTAATTCTGTGGACGGAGAGAGTCGGACCTACCTTTGACTAAAACTGTTCTCCTTCCTGCGACAGTGGAGGGTGACAACCCTGTGGCCTTCACTTCTGACATCCTGACTCACCGTCCACACAACAGGGTTACTGGCTCTGGCTCCCAGGAACGCCACGCCGTCCTTCAGTTTGACTCTGCAACAGATAAACAAACAAAAAAGGAGAAATTAAATTACATTAGATGATGCTGGAGCTGTCACCAGAACAGCTTCAGAAATACCCATGGCCTCTTTTGGTCTTTTTTTTGCCATCTCTGTCACACAAACGTGTCAAAAGAAGGAAATGAAATGAGGTGGGGCTTTAATTGCCTCTCACAGAGGTCACAAAACAAACACTTCAGACTCTGACACACACACACACACACACACACACACACACACACACACACACACACACACACACACACACACACACACACACACACAAGAAGGACATTAAAGTAGCTGCTAAGCAAAATTGGACAATACTAACAGCCTGATCAAAAAGATGCCTTACTAATATAAAAACATTAAACTGAGCCTATGAAAGAAGAAAACACTTCTGAAAGGCTTTCAATGTTGCCAAAAGAAACAACACTTTTCTCACAAAATCGGGTCATAAAGGAATTCTTTCCACTTTAGGACCGTAACCTTTTTGTGCAGCATATAACAGCAAATTAAAAACTTTTTTTTACATTTAGCTTGGGCTGAATAGTGAATCTGGCAGGTACAAGCCAAGCTATTTCATTAGCAGTGATGAGAGCTAGCATTACAACATATGGCTGAATTGAAATCATCATGAGTCAAGTGTAAGTAGGTTCAAATTAACCTCCGTGAAAGCGTAACTACCATGACATGAAGCAGTCTCGCATGATAAGTCCTGTTTTACACCTTGAAATATCCCAATATCATGACTCTCTCCGGAGCAATTAAATAGCTGGCAAGCTCCGCTCCAGACAATTTTGGCCATTTTCCCCCATAACTGGGGTGTTAAAAGGACTCTCTAGAGCCTCCACGCCACCGCTGCCCTACCCTTTTTGTCAGAGAAACCATGAGCTCCTCCACTTCCAGTGTTCTGACAAGCTGTTGCTCTCCTCCTCCTTCTCTGCCACATGAAATTACCATGAAGTACATGAGTGGCTTTCAGCGCTTCCTCTTCCAACATGACAAATTGCTCTTGTTCAGACCACTGGCATGAATGGTGCAGAATATTTTACGTGAGGAAAGAGAAGGAAGAGATGGCAAGAAAAAGGCAGATCTCAAAGTCAAACACCGACAGTGCCAAAAAAAAAGGTGAGGAGGAAAAAGCATTTCTATTCAGTGAAACATGAATGCTGGGTAATTTTTTCCCATGTCAAAATAATTGGAGACCATCCCTGCCCTGGAACTGTGAAAAAGAGAGCGTTAACTTGGGGATAATGACATGACAAACCATGCAGGAGTCCTTAGAAGAACACATCCATTACATCTTCAGTGTTCAACTGTTCTTCTTTGATCTTATCCAGGCTGCTGAGGCGGTAATAACTGGCCTTTAGTTGGTCTTTGCTCCTGACGAGCAAAGATAAAGGCAGCCGGTGTGAAGACGCAGACAATAACTAGGAGGAGAAGACAGATTGCCGTCTGCCCTCCTGTTTCCCAGTCGTCACCTTGGCCACGGCACAGTAATTACAGCAAACTCACAAGTAGATTCAGCACTGACAGTGGTCTGTGGGGGGGGGCAGCGATAATCAACTATGGAATAACTCCGCCAGCATTACAGTATATATGCTGTATTGATCAAAAATTCCAATTTGAAGGCAGAATCCCACCATGATGTTGAACAGCACCTGCTTCTTCCTCCTGCATCATATACTCTCTTCTCTTTCTCTCACACATGCATTAGTTCAAGGGGCTAAATTAACAAAAGGCATGTTGTAAATGAAATTGGTTTGGCTAATATGATTTCTGGTGGGGAAGGGGGTGGTGGGCAATAAGGGAAAGCAATTTGAAGGGAGGCCCCCTTTCACATGCATCAGCACATGAAGCCACCTCAGTAATTCCTTGAAAACCTGCATCAGTGTGATGAGCACTTACAGATGAGATGAGGCTGTCAGGAGAGACAGTTTTCAGCTCTCCCTGATTGATGCTCAGAAATGACACCTCAGGATGGCCACTGCCCAAATAGTATGTCAACACACCTTACGCTCTGGCATGCCTCTCACATGCTGAATGAAACAGCACATTAATATTAATGTGTTTTACACAGCAGGAAATTAAATAGACTGTGTGAGACCATGAGTCCTCTGGGCAAATAAGAACATTGAGACACCACACAGTATAGTACAGTATACCACACAATATATCCAGATAGCAGGACTAAAATAACAAAAACATTACCAATAAAATGAGAATTAGAACAATGTAAGATAAAAGACAATTTAAATAAACCTGCAATAACTATTTTTTTTTTTGGCAACTTGGAAACAAGTTGTGAATATGGCAAACTGGTTCACAAACAGTTGCATATTCACACATCCAGCAGCATCATTATCATTCATCCGACCACCTGACAACTGGAAGCCCAATAATCTCTCTAGTTCTGTTTTTGGTCTCTACCAACTCCTGAGGGAAATATCTGGCTGCTAAATGCTGCTAAATGCTCCACTATGCTCACCAGCTAGTCTCTAAATGTGCCTGTCTGCTGCTTAGTGCAGAGCAGGTAGTGTACAATGAGTTTTTATCGCTGAAAACAGCTGCCTGCTGCAGCCCAAAACAACACTTTGAGGGCGGTGAAAGTGAACCGAAACATTTAAGCTGAGCAGAGCTGCAGATTCAGGTGATAATCCTCCGTAGGTTCACCACTACGAGCTACCCAAATTGCATTACATTGTCTTCCCATCATTTCAAACATCATTATTTTACAAGTATTGATTGTAGCTGATTAAAAGTGAAAAGTAATCAGTGTTGTATCTTTACATATATTATTGGATTACTATCGGTGATGCATAGCTTGATGTATTCTACAACTGTATATAAAGAGTAGAGAAATGTGAATAAGTGTCATGATTCTGGTCTTATGTCCAAACCTGAGGACCACATAAGGAGTCAAAGAAAAAGAAAGTTGCAGGAGCTAATGTGAAGTGTGACAAATGCATATTTACCAGTTTTTATGATTTTTAATGATTAAATGGCCTAAAAATGCATAATTTATTTAAATATAAGTATTGAATAACACAAATGCACACAAAACAGGGACAGGACAGATCTGTAAATGACTGAAAAACGGCAGATTTTACGCAACAAGTGAAAGGCAGATTACTTTTCCTTGAAAGCAACTATACTCTGTTTCAGCAGACCTTAAGATAATAATGACTGGATAGCATCCATGAAAAGGGGAAAATTGCAAGAATGATTACATGCTGTCATTCAAAAACATGTTTTGTACTTGCCTGAATAGGCTCTCTTGGTTCCTTTGGCAATAAGTGAACAGTTGAGGGGAAAAAGGCTCATATTGAGACTGAAGAAGAGCAAGAAAAAAAAGCGTGTGAGTGTGTATGAGTGGGCAGTGCGGGGGTGTTTGTTTGTGGTGAGCACAGGGATGGCAGGATAGCTTGGTGTTAAAGGTTTGAGCAGAATGAGGGAATTGTGGTTTACAGGGACCAGCAAGGTGGATTAGAAAAGACAGGTGTTGTATCAGTGTTGATGAAAAACGACAGGCAATGACGGAGAAAAACTTTCAGGAGAGGAGAAGAGTTGAAGAGAGGGCTTTATTGGTTAAGAGGCTATAACAACTTGTAGTCAGTGCTGGCATTTTCTGTCGGCTCTGCTCTTATATTTCCAACAATAGGAGAGAGATATATGTCAGTGCCAGCCCTCGAGAGGCCATTTGCAAGGTTATTCCACCTACTAAGCTTTAAGTTAAAATAATGATAGTAAAAATGGGACGAAACAGGAGGAAAATGGTTCCCTACATTGCCGCCCAGGTGATAACAGATCATTACTCTGGCGAAGATGGAGACACACAACCGAGAAAAGACAATACCTCCACACACACCCTGGTCTGTGTCTATATCTGATATGATGTGAACACATTGGCAGAGAGTGGGCTAGTGGACAAAGCTAACCTTTAGCAGAGATAAATGAAAGTGAGAACAATTGCTCTGATATCAGCTCCACGCCACAAGGAAACCACCTTTAGTTCCTGCATCACAGAAAAGCTCTCACAAGGGGAGAGGCTGATGGAGAAAAGCTGTCATACAGATGAGCCACAGCACAAACCTGCAACCGGGCTCCGAGGCTTCATTAACTAACCCCATTGAAGCATTTGAAGCCACTGAAAGACAAAGTGACAGCCCCAGAAGTGACAAATTGGTCTGGTGGTTAGTTGGACTAATCAGCACAATAACTCACGGTTGAGCCTATTTTCCAGATTCAGTTTAAAAAGGTAGTTTAGCCTAATTCGATTAGTGACAGCAGGTGAATTTGGCCAAATCACTTCGAGCTACTGCAGACACCAAACACCTGCAGCTGACTCCAGTTATGAAATAAACACACAAGGTGTTGAGCATAGAAACCTGGCTTTCTTTATGTCCCCTCCCTCACTCCCTACCTCCTATCTCTCTTGCTCAGAAACAAAATAATCTCCATCACCTCGGGGTAAAATTCAATTACATAGTAGCCAATGGCAGGTGAACCAGGCTGGGAGCTGGTTCAATAAATTAGTAAGGTGAAAGAGGGCTGCGCCGGAGATGCTCTGAGTCAATTAGCTGAGGAATAGTTGACGGTGCGGTGTTTGTAGGGGCGAGCAGACATGGGCAGATGTGGAGATAAACAGGGAGCTAATTCAATTAATGAATTTGATGCTGTTCTTCCCATTATCAGAGCTAGTTAAAAGTGCTGGTGCGTGGCAACGCTGCGAACGGAGGACAAGATTAACACAATCAGATAAAGAGCACTCGCCAGACAAAGCTCATCTCCACCCATGCATTCTGCTGCCTTTCTCTACGTCTCACCCGTCTTTTGTCTCACTTTCACGTCTCTTTTCCGATCTCCCTCTGTCTGGTTCTGTCTCTCTCTCTATCTGTGTCCTCTAAAACATTCTGCCTCCCTAACTCTATCTGTACAACAAAGCTTTTCTTACCCCCCCCCCCCCCCCCCCCCCCCGCCCCCCATTCTCTGCCCTGCACTATAATTTCTCTAATTCAAAGGAACCAGAGATCCTGCACCCTGTTGGTCACTCTAATTCACTTTATTTAATCAGTTGAAGGTCTGCAGACCAACTGTGTGCAGGAATCTGAATCCATCTGAGTTTACAGTTTTCAGCCCGACAAATCTGTGATTAAGACTGGTGTGCAAGAACACTTTTTAGCCATGTTAGCAGCTAGCCTTAAGGCTCAGCTGGTCCTGACTGAAATATCTGAGCAACTACAGGATTGTTTGCTATCAAGAATGAAGCCTACTGATTTTGGTGATATCCTGGCTATCTCTAGCGCCACCAGCGGGCTGACATTGACAAATATGGACTTTTAACCATCACATTAACACCAACAGTATGCAGTGTAATCCATTATGCTTACAACAAATACTACCTCGTCTCCAAGCTGTAGATACAGTCTGTGGTACTTGTTCAAAAATGAAAAACTTTCTACTGTAAGATGGAAGATTGGAAAGAAAGACATCAGACAGGCTATCATCATCTAATCTTCATCCACACCCTCTGATTTTCTCTGGATGTTGCTGGAAAAGCGCTGTTGGAAAATGAAGCCGTGAGGCTCCTCCAGTTCATGGCTTTGACGTTGTGAAATGTCAATTTAGCTTCATGCTGACTTTGAATGCCCTCTCATCTCGCCATTCTTAATAGATAATATCAATGTGAGTCAAACCAGACAGTGAATGGATGTGCTTTGAGGGTATTTGAGCTGTGAAGGGTTAGAAGTTACCCATCTATCAAGGGACAAAGATGAAGAAAGGAAGTACCTCTGAGTCATTTGCATTTCCTTAGTTATTTCAACCTCGAGTAAATTGTATTGAGTGCTATTTGATTGAGCAGATGCTGACTGCCACCAAACAGTAGACATGTTTGCAATCAGGTGGAACAGCACTATCCAAGAAAAGCAGACTATTTGATTTTCAGTCAGAGAGGAGAGGAGTTGATCGCCCTCAGCCAAATCCTCTATCATCATCATCATCATCTGGATGCCTGAAAAATACACAGAGCGTGGGAATGGCTCACCTAACATCTCTTTCATGGTATTTTTTTTTTTTTTTTTAATTAAAAGGAAAACCAGCCAGATGACTGACATATGGAGCCTGGACCTGAGGTCTGAGCAACAAACTCCTGCTTTAAAAATGAAGAAGAAATAACTGTCAGAGGAATGTGGCTGACTTCAAATGAGAAGAGGTTCAAAATGTGAGCTGGCCATAGCCTCATGACATGAACGAATCCATGACAGATCAAGAGCAATCATATGGGCAGGAGCACTGAGAAATGGATCAAATTCAGAGAAACCCCTGGGCTTGTCTGAGGAGAGGAACATTTCATTTGGAAACCTTGGCAAGGCTTTCCTACATACAGTATATCTTAAATGCATCTTAGTGGCAGCAAAATCATTATTTTTCTGTCAGTAAACAAAAAACATATAATTTAGATCTCAAGATTGTGGTATTTTGAACAGAGGCATCAGTATAATGTACTGTACAGGGACAATGACAAGCCTTACAGGTCACTATAAATGGGTGATTTTCAGAGAGCTTCAGAGAGCTTTAGTGCGTCAGCTGAACAATGAGCAAAATGTATATCTTCATATGTGACTGTAAGGAAATGAAAAAATCAGGGGCTGTTTAAATGGCTGAAAAGTAAATTACTACTTCAGCAGTGGGTGTCATGCAGCAGTATGAAGGTCACACATTCAAAAGAATAAATTAATCTTATTTCAGCCACATATTATTGGACATTAAACAAATAAGCAAAAAGCAAAAGCCTCAAGAGTGCTATGATAATAATAATAATAATATGATGAGATAGCACTAATGTGCAGCCCATTTCTGCATAATGCATGGCTGTAATTTTGCATGACAGAATGCAACCCATACATATCATAGAGGGGGTATGAGATGTAATTAAGGCATTATTTACGTGGGAAGCAAAGGAAGAGAATGAGAAAAGAAACAAAATTGTAGCTCACAAAAAGCTAAATTTATCAAAGCTTATAGCTTAGAGCAGTCAATGACTTTGTTTTCCTCATTCTGCCCCAAGCTCTCATTATCTCTGTATGTCGCATTATATTCAAACTTATTTCCAAAACTGTGAGAGAAAAAACAGAAAACGGTGAAAGGAAAAAGGCAACAAAGAATACATGATATTCTGAATGAAGAAACAGACTGGATGTGGGTGGGTATTGACTGTAATGACAAAGAGCCCCATGTGTGTGCAGCAACTGTGTACTTGAAAGCGGGCCAACAGGATGATGACACTGAGGGGTGTGACAGCGCAACACCCACTATGGCCAAAAGCAAGTCACCTCTGCTAAATCAGTAAACCGACTCTCCTCACGACGCAAGACTCAAAATGCAAAATTTAAGAACATCACCAATCTGGTGCCCTACTTGTAGGATATTTCGACCCTCATTTGCTTCACAGGATTTGGAGAGCAAGCACGGGATTTCAGATTAACACCAATATGAAATATGTGTCACGATGGTTTTCCTTTTTTTTTATTTTTCATAATTGCAGAAATGTACGCCAAGTAGTGTACTCAAAACTTCCAGTTTTTCATTTGCTTTAATGCTGGATTTCAGGAAGTGACTACTACTGCTGCTGTAGATTAGCTGAAGAAATGAGGTCATGTTGTAGCAAACAGAAGCTTGATCCCTGTGGCTGCCATTTGAATGGAAGCCTGGCCAGTTAAATAGGGGATAGGGCAAACGCATGCAGACACTGCTTCCAGTAAAACCTATTTGACATAAGGTTGCATCCAGGGGATAAAAATTAGTCTTCGCATTGGATTTGTTGGGCCAGACGGATGATCCAGGACTGATCCAATATTTGGATGGACGCAGAAGGGGGCCAAGCAGTGTAATCTCAGGATGTCGTGGGGCAGATTATGGAAAGTTGGTAAACCTGATGTAGTAAGGGTTACACATATTAACACTGATGCTGTCACTAGGTCCAGCGACTGGCACATACAGCATACAGTAGGTCATCCCGATGACTGATGAAGGCCACAAACGGAAACATGTTGGTGGTGGAATTGTGCCAGAAATCCTTATCACTGCTTCAAAACACTGTATTGCACCACTGCAGTCAGTAGTCAAGTCAATTTTATTTATAGAGCTCAACACTTTCTATCCGTAGTCCCTGAGTTTGGACAAGTAAACGCTCCACAATAAAAGGATAACACCTCAGGAAGATCAGTAGATGAGAGATGGTTTTGATGGCGTGCTTTCAAATGAACTTGCGACCCAACAGGCAAATATTTTAATGGCTGACATTGCTAAGATTTCAGTGTTAAACTCACTAGCCCACTCATATTCGCTTTTTAACCATTCTAACATGGCTCTAGGGATGACAATGATGGTCTGTCAGCCTGCCAACTGACTGGTCGATCCTCCACTTTGTTCCAGACTGAGGTAGTTCAACAACTACTGGATGGATAACCATCGAATCATCCTCATAGGATGAATCCAAATGACTCTGATGATCCCCTGACTCCACCTGTGGCAGCCACATGCAGTAGACATCTGCTGTTCAGAGTGAAATATCTTGACAAGTGGTGGGTGGATTGCCATGCAATTCGCTCAGATATTCAAGGTTGCTCAGTTCGAATGACTTTGGTGATCCCCTAAATTACTCTTTAGTGCCACAGGCAGATCAAAGTTTTCGCTTATTCGGTGAAATGTCTCAGCAGCTGCTGGTAGTTTTGATAGTTTTGGTTGAAAATCACTTCCAGACACGAAAATATAGAGCACTGTCAGAAAACAGCTTTTTCAGCTATCACATCAAAGAGGGGAGGAACAAAAAAATCATAACTGCCATATATATGCAAATTACATCAATCTGAAGCCATTACTGAAACAATTAATCTTTGGAAATCACTAAAACATTTTAATCACGATCGTTACAAATGATTGACTATTCATTATGCCCTCTAATTAGATCATAAATTGTATGAATACACTGTTGTGGGAGGTTTTGAAGGATGTGACACACTGGGGACAATCACAAAAGCCAGCTAGGACTGATGAAGTGTGCTGCATTAATGGCACTGGGAGCCAGGGTTGCTGAGCAGGGACTAAATGCCCCTACTCCACCGACTTCATCTATGAGTGATTTATTGACTGACTGACTGACTGACTGACTGACTGACTGACTGACTGACTGACTGACTGACTGACTGACTGACTGACTGGGGGCTAGAGCCTGCAGATGTGTGGTCAGGTGATGCAGGTGATCAGGATCAAGGGTCAAACGTCACAGTATGTCATTCAGCTGTCTGACGTTGGAGACTACAGTATCAATATCCCTGATGTAATTGATTAAATGCTTCCTTCTGGCATGGGTGAGCTGAGCGAGCCCTGGCAACAGCAGACACATTCTTGGTCTAAATGCCATGTGTTGTTGTATTTGTCAGTATTGTGACATTTGTGTGAAGCTGTGGGAAGGCAGTACAGTAACTGCTGGAGTGGCAACGTGACAGGAGAGATGACAGCCACCATGTTAACCCAACATTTCAGACAATGTCCGTCTCAAAACTGTCACAATTGTGTCACCAAATGTTTGTGGTGTGAGAGAATTGGCTCTCACGGAGAAAATGCAAACTCCAGAAATAAAATCAATTCTATCTCGGTTTCGTTCACAGTCCCAAGGTTGTTCATATGCAATCTCAGCCATCCCCCAGGGTCAAAATAAAGCATTTGTCTGAAATGTCTGCACACCCTCCTCTGCACTCTGCCATGTGCAGATTATTGGAAATCGCAGAGCTGCATTTGCAGGCAAATCAATTCAGGTCTGATCTGTAAAACCTGGCATGTCAACCAGTACATTAGCCCCATTTGCACTTCATTATGTGCACCAGTGGGCACTGCTGAAAACCATCACCATCAGCAGGCTCCACTACATACAGGAGACATGGAAAAGACCCAAGTCACAACATAGTCATCTGGCAGGGTTTGAAGTATGTGTGCAAGTCTGTGTGTCTGTGAGAGAGTGTGAAGGATGTGAAGTGATGTGATGTGAAAAATAGAAGTAATCAAAGAGAAGATAGAGGGATGATTTAGGGATTTAATAATTTACTTTGATGAAGGCCTGGACGGAAAAACAACAGATAATCTCTGCTGGCTGCTGAGCTTTTCCTTTGTTATAAAAGGAAAACAAATAAAGTGAGAGAGTTTCTGTGTTTTGAGTAAAATGCTACTCTATCACCGTCCTCACAAGCAAAAGAAAAAAATCTTGAAAATCATTTGGGGATCAAAGAAGAATAAAGAACAATAGACTTTCCAAAAATCTTGCTTCTCCTTCTTCCACACGTCTTTCCCTCCTCACCCTTTCCTCCGTTACTTGTTATTTTTCTCCCAGTTTCCCTCTCAGGGCCCTGATCAGAGATCTGAGACTCACTAGATCTATAAAGAAAAACAAACCCTCCTCATCATCATGTGTCTGTGTAAAAGTAAAAAATGTGCTTTTTTTTCCCTCAGGAGCAAAGCTAAGTTAGACTGCACGCCACATATTTGTTTGGAGTTGACACAGGTTTTGCACGTAGTCTTGGAGAGCAATGCTTAATTTCTCAATATGATCTACTGCGGAGGTTACTGATTGTAACCTGATTTACTGTGAAAATTACCAGCATGAAAGGAAGTGTTCAGCAGAAATGTTTTGGTCTTCCTTGGCACCTCTTACAGCTATTGATTTGCATTTTGTAGCGAGTCTTAAATGCTAAAATAGGATCACCTGAACAGAAAGAAAAAAAAAAACTTTCTGTACAAACAATCTGGCCCCACTGCAAAGCTGATGGTAAACTGCTATAAAGTAAACATCTTTTTACTGTGTTAACAACCTTTCAAGACGACTTTATCCTTACAAAATGGTTTCATCATGCACTGGTCAGGGTGCGCATTTCAGAGAGGCCGCAGTGGCTTATTTTGCACTTGCTGAGGAGTGCATAGCTTACATCACCAAACAAGAAGGCAGTGTGAAATTAAGGTGAAATGTAGGGCTCATGTGCAAGCCAACCATGGACTTAAGGGCAGTCTCATAGACAGAAAAACCAGCACCATCAGTTTACATGCTGAGAAAACATGGTTTCTTTCTTTCTTTTTTCACCAAAATATAAATACAGACCTGTGTGTGTTCAATATTTTATGATTCTATTTCAATCCCAGAGAACAAATGTTTGCTCACAAATATTGTTGCTGTTGTCATACTGTGCTTTACAAGCATAGCAAGTATGCTTGTAAAGCAGCACTTCATCTTTGTTTGCTCTGATCATTTTGGAGACAAGAGTCGTACAAAATAATCTCTCAATAAGATAATGTGTTTTTTTTCCACAGCTGGTTGAGACATTTCCTGCATTTCCTATCTTTTTTTTTTTTTTTTTTTTTCCAAAAATCACTGTGGCATTTTCAACCTTGACCCGTCCATTTTCACATGTTGTGGGTCACGCCTGTTTTGGAAGGAAGAATGGAAGTTGGCCTTTCGCTTTGCAGTGAATGAGACACAATAAACACTTTATGCGAACAGTGGTTACAATTTGCTTTACTTACAATTTGCCGTTCATTTTGCCCACTCAGACAAACCATGCCAAGCACTCACCTGGCCATCCAGAGCAATTTGGGGTTCGCTGACAGAACATGTGGACAGGAGGGGCCAGGCACTGAACCACCAACCCTGCAACTGATGGACAACCAAAGCTCTATCCCATGTGACAGAGCTGCCCATAATAACACTCCTACTGGCTTTATATTGAGGTCTCAAATAAAGCCAATACACTATCAATCAATGCTATTAGCCTGTTGGTTGAAACCATTGTACCGTTTAAATCAGGTAAACTACTAAATAAGTAACTCATCATTTCCATCTGAAATGACCATTTGGGCTGTTTTCTGATGTAATGCCCCTATCGCAAGGATGCCATTGTTAGTCTGTGTCATTAAAAAGGCATATGGCTATTTCTCAGTCTGCATTACCGAGTCGGTTAGTCCCCTGGTTTGAGAGATTGGGATACCCCCATGGCTAAAGGGTTATCATGCTGACCATTAACTGCAAGATCCCCTGGTTCAACTCAGGGACATTGTTGCATGCTCCTTCCTTCATTTGAGACATTTTGTACGCCTCACCATCCACCTTGATTTTTTTTTTTTTTTTTGTTTGTGGACTGTAACATCTCGCTTCTTTCTCCATTGCTACTCAGAGACAGCGGCCATTATTTGCCCCACCACAAGAAAACGCAATTATAGGCCTGTTTTGTCGAAGCAACCAATGCTTTTGTATTTGTGATGAAGACAGGCTCAATTTAATTGACCCACGAACCCCAATTATTGACATAAACCACAATGTTATGAACACATACACATTACAAACACTATAGTGCAAAACACAAAGTGGCATCTGCATTTTGGAATACGAAACAGCAAACTTAACAAACGACTCAGTCAAGCATGGCATGATGAGGTGCATGCGTGCATCCGTCCATGCATGCCACCTAGGCTGCAACATGTAGACAAATATATTAATTCAGTTCTTTTTTTTTATTATTGGGCATCAGTACACACACACACACACACACACACACACACACACACACACACACACACACACACACACACACACACACACACACACACATATATATATATGTTATGTGTACTGGTCTCACCAGCAGTTACCCAGTCAGTTAAACACAGGATTCAATAAAGCCAGTTGAAGCCGGGACTTGTTTTGGATCTTTTACTGAACCACGGTGTGAAACTGCAACACAATGCATTACAGAATAAACATGTAAATTTCGGCCGTAACTCGTAAAATAATACATTCTCAGCATCAATATAGACCTCAAGAACACATACTTACAGACAATGCGTCTTAATAGGCATGTAAGATGACGGAGAAAGTTGCAGAAAACACTCAAAAACGATCTGCCGGCTGCCCGTTTGTGTACTTCCGGTTTTCAGCCGCCACTTCCGGTTTGCGCCGTAAGTGACGTCATCTCAGAAATAAAACACGATTTCACAGTAGAATCACTTTAGAAGAGCAGAAAACAACAAACAAACAACTCAAGACAATTTACTGTCCTTAACACTCCCCGCCTGGGGTCCTTGAACGACCCCACTTACGTTCATCTTTCACTTAAGAGTCCTCAGGAGACAGAAGGAGAACCAGTTCAGTGACAGGTCGAGAGAGAACTTTCTGGGTTCCGTCTCTGGAGACTCTAATGTCCACCTTTCTCACCTTCCCATCTTTGCTTGGTAAAGCCTTCACGATGATGGCCATCGGCCACTCGATCCTCTTGGCCTGGTTGTCCTTCAACAAGACCACGTCTCCTTCTTTCAGATTGGGCCTGTTGTCTTGCCACTTGCGTCGATACTGCAGCGTGCTCAGGTACTCTCGACGCCACCTGTTCCAAAACGTCTCTGCTAGACTCTGAACACGTTTCCATTCCTCTTTAAGGAGTTCCACTTTCCCAAATTCTCCAGGCGGAGGAGGAAGAGTGCCGGTTTTCTGGGTCAGCAGTACAGCTGGAGTCAGAATTAATGGTGCTTCTGGGTCTGAAGACACAGGAATGAGGGGTCTTGAGTTAATCACCGCTGTGACCTCAGCCATGAATGTCGTCAGCACTTCATGCGTGAGACGAGACCGTGCATTCTGGAGGAGCATACTGTCGAGGATGCGGCGAGCGATCCCAATCATCCGCTCCCATACGCCGCCCATATGAGATGAATGGGGCGGATTGAACACCCATTTGCACTGCTGACTCTGAAGATACTTCTCCAAGACAACCGAACTGCAACTTGAGGCATCCATGTTCAACTCGTGGCATGCACCAACAAAATTAGTGCCACGGTCTGAGTAGATCTGCTTCGCTGGGCCTCGAATAGCGAAGAATCTTCTGAGGGCGTTTATGAAGCTGC
Organism: Chaetodon trifascialis; assembly: GCF_039877785.1. Taxonomy (NCBI): domain Eukaryota; kingdom Metazoa; phylum Chordata; class Actinopteri; order Chaetodontiformes; family Chaetodontidae; genus Chaetodon; species Chaetodon trifascialis. The sequence continues at coordinate 13,123,474 of NC_092075.1, forward strand.
TGGCACTCATGCTCTCAATGACTTCTATATGTACAGCCCTCGTACACATGCAGCAGAATAACGCAGCCCATCGTTTGCTGCCAGCATGACCACCTCTGGTGCGGCGTGAAACCACTTCCCAGGGCCCGAAGATGTCGATACCGACATAGGTGAAGGGTGGTGCTGCTTGAAGTCGCTCTGCTGGAAGATCGGCCATCTGTTGGTGCTCTGTCTTACCACGAAGCTTCTTGCAGGTAACACACTTGAAGAGAAGACTTGTGATGCACCTTTTGGCCCCAATAATCCAGAATCCGGCAGCACGGATGGCTCCTTCCGTAAAATGCCTGCCTTGGTGCTTCACAGCGTGATGATATTGACGCACAAGCAGAGTTGCCAAATGATGTCTACCTGGGATGATGATGGGGTTGGTTTCATCCGTTCCCAGTCCTGACTGTGTAATGCGGCCCCCGACTCTTAGAAGACCACTGCCATCGACAATGGGACATAGCTTCTTCAGACTGCTTTGAGATGGGAGATTCTGCCCTCTTGTGATACAGTTCAGCTCTTTGTCGAAACACTCATGCTGCACGCTTTTGATCACGAAGATCTTCGCTTTCTCCAGCTCCTCCTCAGCAGGACCTCCACAACAGATGTGCCAACCTTGGCAGGTATTGTCTGGTGTTGACTGAGCAAACGAACGAGCTATGTGGATTAGACGTGCAATTGCTGTTATGAGTGTACTCCATGCTGAAAAATGCTTAAACCTTTTGGTGATCACCACTTCATTTGAAACGTCTTTGGCTGTTGCTGTGATCAATGGACGTACCTCAGCATCAGCGTGAGGGTTAAGGAGGTCAAAGGGTTCCTCAAGTTCGGAGAAGTCTGGAGATGAGTTCCAGAGAAAAGGTGGTCCAGACAACCAAGTTGTGGTGCTCAGGGAGGCTGCAGCAACTGACCTGGATCCATGGTCAGCTGGGTTGTGTTCCGTGGGAACATATCGCCACTGGTCTGGGGATGAGGTCTGTCGAATCCGCTGGACTCTGTTATTCACATAGACGTAGAACCGCCTTGCTTGATTGTGAATATACCCCAACACAACTTTGCTGTCAGTGAAGTATGTGATGCGGTCGAGTTCCATATCCATCTCTTCCACCACCAGTTCTGCGATTTCAACTGCGAGGACTGCCGCACATAGCTCCAACCTTGGAACAGTAATCTCTGGTTGAGGTGCCAGTCTGGCCTTCCCGAAGACAAAGCTGACTTCACTCCTTCCATCTTCAGTGGTTAGTTTCAGATAAGCCACTGCTGAAATAGCCTTAACAGAGGCATCACAGAACACAAATAGCTCCTTGTCTTGAGCACAACAGAGTGGGAATGATGAGTAAGGCCGTGGTATCTGAAGCTCCTGAAGATCTAGGAGGGAGGTTTTCCACGCTGTCCATTCCCCTTCCATTTCGTGAGGCAACGACGAGTCCCAGTCCTCGGCTTGCTTAGAGAGCTCTCTGAGTAAAAGTCTGCCTCGTATAGTGACAGGAGCCAAAAAGCCAAGGGGATCGTACAGGCTGTTGACCGTTGATAAAACTCCTCTTCTAGTGTATGGCTTCTCGTCGTCTGAGATCTGAAAGGAGAATGTGTCTGTAGTGATGCTCCAAGACACTCCAAGACTCCGCTGTAAAGGGAGATCGTCGGTAAGGAGGTTCAAGTCTTTAATCTCTTTGGCACGGTCCCCGGGAGGAAAGGCCTTGATGACTGCAGGTCTGTTGGAAGCTATCTTGTGGAGGCGAAGGTTAGAAGCAGCAAGCATTTCCTGAGCTCGCTTGATGATGCTGATAGCATCCTCTTCTGTAGAAAAGGACTTGAGCCCGTCGTCCACGTAGAAATCTCGCTCCACGTATTGTCTGGCGTCACTGCCAAACTCTGCCTCTCCTTGCTTGGCCGCTCTTCTGAGACCATAGACTGCAACTGCGGGAGATGGGCTGTTGCCAAAAACATGCACACGCATTCTGTAGTCTATGATATCTTGGCTTGGATCATTGTCGCGGTACCACAAGAAGCGCAGATAATCCCTGTGGTCTTCTCGTACCATGAAGCAATGGAACATGTGTTCAATGTCCGCAGTGACAGCCACCAGATCTTTCCTGAACCTCAAGAGCACGCCCAGCAGGCTGTTGTTTAGATCGGGCCCAGTAAGCAACACGTCGTTCAGAGAAACTCCCTCAAAGGGAGCACTTGAGTCGAAGACCACTCGGATTTGCTCCGGCTTCCTAGGATGATAAACTCCAAACGATGGAAGGTACCAACACTCTTGGCCAGCAGAGAGTGGTGGAGCAACTTCGGCATGCTTGCTGTCGAGCAGCTTCTTCATAAAGTCAAAGTACTGGGCCTTCATCTTTGGTCGCCTTTCCAGAGTTCGGCAAAGTGAAGAGAAGCGACGGCAGGTGTAGTCTCGGTTGTTGGGTAGGTGTCTCCTTGGTGAACGAAAGGGGAGAGGGGCGACCCAGCTGTTTGAGCTGTCTTGATAGCACTCTTCCTCCATTAGCTGAAGGAAGCTCAAATCCTCCATGGATGGCGCAAGTTGATGGTCTTTGACTGACTGATGGAAGACTGACTTGCCCAGACTCTCTCCGGCATGCGTTAGCGAGCGACGTGTGATTTGGGCTGTACTGAGGGGCTGGCGGTCGAAGTTCTCCTTGACTTGGACCTTGCTGGTACATGGCTCAAGGTAAGTGGGGCGGCCATTTTCCAAAACTGTGGTCTTGAAGGCGTTCACTTGAGACGGCCTGTGTGCTCCCCCAAGACACACATCTCCAATGATGACCCACCCCAAGTCAAGTCTTTGAGCGAAGGGGGCGTCATGAGGACCGTTGATCTGTTCCCGCACCTTATGCACTCGCAATACATCCCTTCCCAACAGCAAAAGGATGTTAGCCTCTGAATCAAGGGGAGGAATGGCTTTGGCGATGGATTTCAGGTGGCTGTGATGGAGTGCTGCGTTTGGAGTGGGGATCTCTGTGCGGTTGTTAGGGACCTGGTTGCATTCCAGAAGTGTTGGAAGTGGGAGACTGATCTTTCCATCCACTGATTTGACCATGAACCCACTGGCCCTTCGGCCGGCTGTTTGCTTCAGTCCTGCGCATGTCTTCAGCGTGTACGGTTGTAAGTCTCCTGTGATGTTGAAAAGCTTGAAGAATTCTGACCGGGCCAAAGACCGATTACTTTGGTCGTCTAGGATGGCGTACATGCGTTTCGATTCTTCGTAATGTCCTTGGGGGAACACGTTAACAAGGCATATTTTTGAGCATGCTCTTTCGCTCACTCCGTCGCCACACACTTCGGTGCACTTAGAGGTAACCTCATCATCGTGAGGTTCGTTGGGCTCCCCGCCATTCTCTGAGGCAGGAGGGTCTGACCTTGACCTTGAAGGAGCCGGGCCTGGGTGGAGTGCTGAAACGTGCCGAGTGCTTTCGCATTCCCTGCACTGTATGTCCGCTTGGCAATCCTTGGCGAAGTGGCTTGTGGACGAGCAGCACCGGAAACATATAGAGCGGTCTTTTAGGAACTGCTTGCGGTCTTCGTAATTCCTCTCTCTGAAGGTCCTGCACTTCTTTAGTGAATGAGGCTTGTCATGGATAGGACAATGTTTGGCGAGATCAATATCCCTTTGCTGATTCCCTCTTTTCTCCACAGGTGACACTTGGGTCTTGTGGACTGCTACAGGCGTCCAAACATTCTTATCCGGTCTCTCCCTTTTTGCAGGCGTCGACTGGAAGGGCGCAGTGTTGAAGCTAGGATCTGTCTGTGTTCTAGCCTCGTTGCAGATAAAGTCAACAAACACACTGAAAGGAGGGAAGGGAACGTTATGTTGGAACTTATACTTTGAACCCACTGATTTCCACTTGTCCTGTATGCCGAATGGGAGCTTCTCCACGATCGGGTGGACCCCTCTTGAGGTATCTAGGTACGAGAGCCCAGTCAATACGCCATCCAATTTTGCGGCTTCCACCTCCATCAACAGGTCCGCCAGCTCTCTCAGTTTGTGTGGGTCTTTATATGACACCTTCGGAAAGTTCTCTAGCTTGGAGAAGAGAGTATGTTCGATGGCTTCAGGTGATCCGTACGTTTCTTCCAGCCTTTCCCATACCATCCTCAAGCCTCTAGATGGGTCTCTCATATTTACGGCCTTTATCCTGCGGGCATGCTCGGATGATTGTTTCCCAAGCCACTTGATGAGCATGTCGAGCTCTTCTCTTGGCGACAGGTCCAAGTCGGCAGTGGCCCCCTGGAAGGATGATTTCCACGCCCAATAATTTTCTGGTTTGTCATCGAAGACAGTTAACCCGGTAGATACTAGCTGCAGACGGGCCATGCATTTGATGAGGTCAAGCGTGGTGCTTTGAGTACCTTGGTTGGTGGGTACAGGAGAATCGTAGTAGGGCTGGTAAGCGGCTGGCCGTTGTCTATGTTGCTCCCAGTGACCATCTTCATACTGCTGCTCGGACTGAAAGAGACCAGGCTGAGGGGATCTAAGCTGAGAGCCGTGTCCTGCATTCTGGACACCATGCCACTGCTGCCTTGGAGCGGCCAGCTGCTGAGGGGGGACTCCGCCTGGAGCCCGGTAGAGTTGATTATGTTGACTAGCATCAGATTCGTATGCCGTTTGACGGACAACTGGGAGCGGATAGAAAGTAATGCTTTTGTCATCCGTTCTAGGTGGCTGGTGGATGGATTCGACGTGGGCTTGATCATGCACATAGTCGGCAGTGCGCTGAAGCCGTTGGTCAAGAGGGACGGGTACAGGTGCACTTTTATGCGACTCACATTCTGATTCCAACAGGCCTGCTTCCAGTATCTCAGCTTCAGCTATGGCAGCATTCATTTCTTTTTCCTGTTGCATAGCTTCCAGAGTGGCTTGAAGGCGAGCCGTTTCAATCTTTAGCTCCTTCTCTTTAACTGCAAAGGCAGCTCTGGCTTTGGCTGCTTCTGCTTTAGCCCTTGCTTGGACAACCATCATGCTGGAACTAGAGACTGAAGACCTTTTTGATCCATTTGATTTTCTTGATTTAGATGACGCGGACTGTTTATCGTCGTGCTGGGCTGCATCATCACAATGGCTCAAAGGCATAATGGAGGCGGATGTGGAAACAGAAACTTAGTTTGCTGACAACGCGATGTCAAATGTGACAAATCTTAGCAGGCTCTCCTTTCTTCACAGCCTATTGTATGGCTGTCTTTTCACTGTACTGGTCTCACCAGCAGTTACCCAGTCAGTTAAACACAGGATTCAATAAAGCCAGTTGAAGCCGGGACTTGTTTTGGATCTTTTACTGAACCACGGTGTGAAACTGCAACACAATGCATTACAGAATAAACATGTAAATTTCGGCCGTAACTCGTAAAATAATACATTCTCAGCATCAATATAGACCTCAAGAACACATACTTACAGACAATGCGTCTTAATAGGCATGTAAGATGACGGAGAAAGTTGCAGAAAACACTCAAAAACGATCTGCCGGCTGCCCGTTTGTGTACTTCCGGTTTTCAGCCGCCACTTCCGGTTTGCGCCGTAAGTGACGTCATCTCAGAAATAAAACACGATTTCACAGTAGAATCACTTTAGAAGAGCAGAAAACAACAAACAAACAACTCAAGACAATTTACTGTCCTTAACATTATGCATTAAGTTAGTGATGCAGAAAAGCAATTTTTCCCTTCCACACACAGAAAGAATGACGACGGCACAGCACCTATAGACTGCCTGGAGATTACGTTTAAATACTTGGTCCTGACTTGCTGCCGCCTGTTTTATGCTGCTGGTATTACAGCTAATAGAACATTGATTAAAACATTGATTAGTCTATTGGTATTTATCACAGATGATATTCAATCCATAAAATGTATTTCACTTTGATTTGGCCTGAAACTAAAGTGATTTTGATGTATCCTTATGTTGGTGACAGTGTCAGGCTCAAATGCAAATCCTGAGTATAATGTTTAAATATGCGGCATCAAGTTTAAAGTTTCAGAGCTTGAGAATGTGCAGTTAAGTCACGTTAAAATCAAACAGGAGGCACTGAAAGTGCACTCAGTGGTAAAATAAATACGTTAACTAGCAGTGCTTCTTTATGTTGTTATACTCTCCATTCCAACAGCCTGTTCCTGTTACCTGAAGCAGGCATCACACGATTGGTCGATTTTGTGCAGAAGAAGAGCCAAATGATATGCCAAACGCCCCTTTTTATGTGAACACGCACAGAGCCTGATCTAGAAAAACCGGGTTAGCAAAGAAAGTTGATAACCACTGTTGTGTTTCCCATTATCTCTGACTGGGGCTTTAGGTTTTGTGAGGCAGCTCGTGCACAAAAAGCCTGGCTTTGTTGGACTTGCTCCATAGTTCACTCCTCTGGTTATGCCGCGAGTGTAGTAGCAATTGTGTTATTGTTACAAGCTATAATATAACAACAATATATAACCAAACACACGCAAACTTACACCATAAGTGCACGAAATATCATACTCTCCCTCCACTTTTCACTTCCCCTGCAGGAGTGTAAGCCTTTCCTCAGTGTGTTGCAGCAGTAATATAGCACCAAGGGAATGGGTGGCTGCCGGTGCTTTAACAGGGATGACCAGCTCACTTCTCTCCTGTATGCTAGTGGTGCTTATCAGCCCGCACCATGCCCTGAGCACTGCTTCCACTTCACAGGGCCACCAACACCTCGACTGCCACTGGATGTTTACACTGATCCCTTCATAGAGGACTCCCTTGGGCTGCTGTTTCTGTTTGTGTGTTTTTGTGTGTGTATGTGCGCGTGCACGACTCCCTTGGGCCACAACACAGCTTGTCTGCATCAAGCCTTGCGGAGTGACAATGCCGGGTCTGTTCCTTTAGACCACAGTCAAACACTGTGCGCCAGGGGACGAGCAGTGAAAGAGTGAACAAGGACAAGTGGTCATTCAGGCCAGAACCACCTTGATGTGAGCAAAAGCTATAAAGCACTGGATAAAATATAATACTGGCATACTTTACTTGAATACACATTTTTATGATTCACACAACACTTTTCAAATTAGATATCATAAAGCTGGTCTGCAGGTTGTTAAATGAACACTTCCAACACCAGGGCTTCTACAGTGCTTGAAATACAGCTATGATCATAGGACATGAAGCAAAACTCTGTGGCTACATTTAAAATAAAGGTGGCTTTCATGAAATTCTGCCGAACTCTGCTGCGCTTGTTCCGATAGCCGTCGTTTGAGCTCTGGCGGGGACCAAACAACTGGGTGGAGACCACTTGGAAATGTGCAGCTTGCTTCAGTTCCAAGCAGAGTTAATTCGTTTGTATTTTTCACATTACTGGAAAAAAATTGAACTAAACCAACAACAGAACTGTGTGATAACAGACATGTGATCTTAGGATGATCCAAAACACAGGAGCAATAAAAGACCGGGAAAGTTGTGGAACGCTCCAAAAAACAACTGTTTGGAACATTCCACAGGTAAACAGGTTGATTGGAACAGGTGAGAGTATCATGAAAGGGGCATCCTAGAAAGGCTCAGTCGCTCACAAGCGAGGATGGAGGACTTTGTAAAACTGTTGTCAGTCTGCGCAGTTTGTTTGCAGGTGATTGCACTCTGTTTCTATTTAAGCTTACACAGCATCACAACTTTTTTGGGATCAGGGTTGTTGCATTCAGTAGCACTTAACTAAGCACTGAGCAGTCAACATGCTGCAGCCGAGCCTAAACGATTCACTTTTTTTTGCAAAAACTATTATTGAAAAAGTCTTTCACGCGTCACCCAGCAAAGCACAGAAACACAAGCAGCATGCTGAAGCCTCAGCTGGCCACTCAGACACTTTTCTGCACTTTGACTGCATTTCATCCTTTCTGCTTCCTGTCCCTCATGTCAGGCCACATCTCTTTCAGATTTTGACACGAACCAACAAGAAAGGGCTAAGACAGGACTGTAATTTTCTTCCTCTGGCACATTAATTATAGCGGCTCTGTGTGAACCCACATGCAGCCACAAACAAATGCATCTTTCACCTTTTTTCACTCTCATTAAAGCTAGGAACAGATTTCACATTTAGTGAACTCTGCAAAAACACCTCAAACCTAACCTTCCCCACCACAGTTTTTGTTAATTTATTCTGCAATTTGTGAGGAAAGCGACATGAGGAAAAACTCTCAGTTTGGATGAGATGGCCAGTGAGGAGACGAGGGCAACAAGGGATGTAAACCCTGCAGAAAGAAGCGAATACACTGAAAACTGATGAACTGAACTACTCCGCTTGTGAAAATGAAACATGCTTTGAATAAAACGACGGGCGGAGACTAGATCAGAAAGTAAATGAGCAGAATCATTGTACTCCACAGATTGTTTAATTTTATCTGCATTGTTCGAACCAAATAAGCCAGACTGGAACAGAATCAGTCCAACTTGGTCCAGTCACCTCAAAATCATACCTACAGTTGGCCCTTAAACCAGAGAGGCACATATACACAGACACAGACACACACACACACACACACACACACACACACACACAGCCTGTTGTCGTGTTTCCACATGAGTGGTCATGGCAGTGTGGACATGGAGTTGTGACCCTGTGCTGGGAGATGGCTTGTAAATGCACTGGAGCACATTTTATTATTCTTCTGAACACACTGTGCAGCCACTAAGTAACTGGAAATAGTAGGGGAAGAGACTTGATGTGTTTGTGTGAGTGTACACTTCTGTGTCGGTTTATATGTCAGGAAAGCGAGACAGAGAGAATCAGAGTGAGTCCTCTGGGCCACAGCACAGCTTCTCTGTACTGAGAAAAGTGGGGTGACACCACCAGATCACCTCCAGTCACCAATAGTGTGGGCCAGAGAGGGGCTGAAGTGAGAGTGGAGCAGGGTGAAATGGTCTTCCAGGACTTCACAAGCCTTTAACAGACAAAGCACACAGAAAATATACATCTGCATTCTGGACTGATGTCTCCTCCAGGGTTTGTGCGGCAGCATTTGAACCTCAAGTTGCCCGACACAGATGACAATGAAGGCTGAAAGACTGAAACACAAAGGAAGCGTCACTCCAGAGTGAAGGCACCATTTTTTTATTAGTGAGACTTGAAAATGAGGAGACCTGAAATGTTGTCATTCATACAGTGTACACACTTGAAAAGTATTTTCTTCTGGGAAAACTTCAAAGTAGGAACAGGCATCTTTTCAACTTTCCCTCCCCCTAGTGTTTCCAAGCGGTATCATCATCTGCGCCGCTGAGCTCAGCAGCTACCAACAATATAGGATATGCTGCATTTGCTTCCAAATTTCTATGAAGAAGTGATCAACAGCACTTTGGAAATAAGAGAGAAGAAAGAGGCTCGTTCACTAAAGAACTATGGAGTCATAACATAGTTAGAGCAGTGGTTCACACAAACAAGCAATTGCAGCAGGGGCTGGCGTCGGAGTGGAGGAAAATAATAATTCATTTTGACTATAATGGAGACGTGAAAGCAAATAGAAATTCTTTAGTATGTGTCTAAACGCTGATGGTGTCATATTTTCATAGCCATTACGCTACTTCGTAATGATGAGTTAAAGCAAAAAGAACACGTCTTTTGCCAGTTTAACATCATCTACATAAAAGCAGAAATCAGTCCCACAATTGTGTTTTTAAACACTTTACAGTCTATCACCCTGTACTTCTTTATCTCCAAAGCAGGCAGCATCACACCTACACCTTGCAGAATTATTTTCTAAGTATTGTGTTCAAGGCAGCTATCCCGTTCAGTCATAACACTATGATGTCAAATAGGAAAACTTTTACATGATATTGAATTGCTTTTTGCTTCATTTTTATAAGAATTTCTTAGTCAGCGTGCACAGAAACTCCATTAAACAGAACGGATCATTTGATAGCTTATGTAGTACATGTATTTCTTAATCATCTAACGGTATCACTGCATCAATAGCCGCTCTCTTAAAACGCAGTTAATTCAAAGACTTAGAAAAAACATTTAAAGTTCAAAGACGAGTTAAACAAATTAAATTACGAATGCTTGAAGATTGTCTCATTTATTTGCGTTTGTTTGCAGGATTATCTGTTTACATGAAGATGAATCATACTCATGGCCCTTTGATATCGCGTGAACAAAAAGCTACCTTTAATGAGGTTTGATCCACCTACTGAAAGGGACATTCTCAATACAGGGATGAGAAATTCGGCAGCACAGCATAATGAGATCAGTTCATCTCCAGCAAATGAGGCATATTCTTCATTTATCAAACCAGCGGCACGCGCAGCAGTGATTATTCCCAATTCACAGGAAACCGCAGTGATTCTAAGAAATCTCAAAGTTGATAAATTAGTTCCCAACTTGTTCTCATGAAAGATTTTTAATCTTTAAGCATAAAGGGTGGTTGCATCATGCACGCGCGTTCTTGAGTATTTCAGTCTTTAACTTCAGTCTTGAGGAAATTACTTACTTCTGTAAATTATAATGGACATTAGACACTGTGTGCTGACAAATCAAACTCGTCCTGATTCCTGTAAATGAGCAAAACAAAAAGCATTGCTTTGATTTATCTAAAGTACCTTTTTAAAGTTTAAACACATCGAGTTTGGCATTCCATTCGGTGTATTGTTAACGAGTATTTTAGCCAGTGCTTCAAAATCTGCTCTGTCACAATAACGGAAATAGGAAGGAAAAGGCCTGCATTACTTAAGAGGTGTTTAAGTCTGATGTGGATTGGACAAAATGATGAAAAGGACACTCGTTTTTGAAGTGGCTGAATCACATTCAGAAAGGCAGCTGCATAACCATGTCATTGAGTTGAATGGTAGCGAACAGGAGAAACCAGATATCGCTTTTCAAAGACACCAGATATTAACATCACACTAAAAGACACCAGAAACTTCAAGTTTTCTGTCCCAGATTTCAGGCTATGCTCCAGTCGTCAGAGATGTTCTTTCATGCAACCTTCTCTCAACTAATGTTTTATGTTTTGAGATGTTTTTTTAAATTTGCCTACACAAACCATTAACCAGTGGCTGCTGGTGGACAGCTACGCAAGGTTCCCACTTTTATTAACCTATCTCTCTTTTCATCCTTTCAGTCCCTCTTTTCTCTCTCTCGACTCGACCCTGCAGGCCTGCGACTGACAAAAAAAGAATCATACAGATCACATGCATCTCACACAGCCAGATCTGTTGACATATGTGGACAAACACAGTCCCTTGCATCTTTCTCCGCACCAGCGTACACACACTGACACACACACAAACACAAACGCAAACCCCTGAGCAGATCAAGGCTTATCCACCCACAGTGGTGGTAGCCCCGCAGGATGATGAAGGCTTGGATCCAAAGTACCAGCTTATATCTGCAGATCAATGGCTGACCTCCCAACCAGCTACAGCCAGACTGACCAACACTACACAGCTTAAAGCCCAGCCAAAGGCACTGCTCCAAGCTGCATGCTGAATATTATATCAGTCTAATGATTCTCCCCAGAAGCCCAGGCTCTGTCAGCTCGTCTGTTCGTTTTTTTTCTCTGTTACTCTCTCTAGGTCTTTGTCACTGTCTCTTTTTTTTTTTGTTGTTGTCACTGCCTCAAACTCTATATTTCTGCCTGTGTCTATGAAGGGAAGGATGCCTGTTCTGGGAATGAAAGCAAAACACATAAAAGCGCAATATTTTTGGAGGAGCAGAAGGTGAATTTTAACATTCTGTAACATAACTATCATTTCCAAAGCCGAGAAAATGCTTTGAAATGTATGAAACCAGGAACGATGCAGCCGCTTTTAGAGACAGCGCTGGGTTTCCTTCAGACATCAAGATGCCTTAAACCTCCTTGGCCAAAGGCATTGCTCTTGGTCATCCAAGCATGAACTGCATAAACTCTCAACATCTGACTGGCTTCAGAAAATACAGTTGAAGTCAAACACAGAGGTGATTACGTATGGCACAGGGAGAAATACATGTTTGAAAATGCAGATTTAAACTAAATAAATACATGAGATCATTGCAATTATTATTACTACTAACTCTGTCAATAGAGATTAATGTTTTTTCTGCGTTTGTGTTTATCTGTCAGATGCATCTGTGATTAAAATGTTCAGAAGCATGGAAAAAGAAAAAGGGGGGTGTGGTATCGAACAAAAAACTTTAAAACTTTAAACCGCAGAGGCAGCGTCAGGAGTGCAGGCCGAACGGACTGTCTGCATGAGTGTGTTTTTTCAGTCATCCATCTCATGTGCCTCTAACACAGCAAACAAGCTTTGATTTTAATCAATAGAGGAGTCTCCACTGGCCATATTATGGCTTGTTTCACTTGCATGGAGCTGCAACCGTCTCACCGTTCTGGTCTCTTTTTTACCTGACTTACTGCATGTGCTTACTTAGATTTTTTTATTGGGTCGTGAGTGCTGCTAAAACATTTCTCGTGAACAGCAGTATTGTGGCTGAATGGAGCACTGCAGCTGCTCCTGCTGTGCTGCTGACATGATGCTTTTGCTCTATGGCTGGTGTAGACAATGGCCATAGAAAAAAGGGCTAATTGGTCCTGTGGTGTTGTAATAATCAGCAAAAATATGCAGCACTTTGGCATCCCTCATGCTCTATTTCAGGTTTAATGTCCCATTTCTGGCGAATTGCAACAAATAATGCAATCAATGATGCTACATAAATAATACATTAAATGCATAAAATGAAATTGTTATTTAATGTTCTTTCACTGGTCATTTTAAATGTGTGTGCGGCTCCCCCCAGTATGTGTGACTGACCTTATTTTCTGTCTTTTTTTTTAATGCAACATGGCTTATAGGCTTCATTTGATGCAACGCTTCATGTATCAGTGCCATCACAGCACAGTGAGTCACAGTCCGATGCATGCAGCCACACGCAGACGTGCAGATGTTAGCAGAACAAGCTGACTGGCGTGCGAGTGAGTCACATTAAGGCGAGCACAAATGAAATGCCAGAGCTGGAAGACCCATCTGCATTCTTTAAACCAGTTGTTTGGGAGTAGTTCAGGTTCCTGTCAGCTACGACAGGAACGGAGAATGTGGTGGAGAAGTCGGAGACGGTGTAGTTGACGTTGCTCCACTGTTGAGGATAAATGAATAGAGACGCATTGATGGCATCATCCAGATCAAAAGAAATGTATTTTTGTGTATTAAGTTTTCGTTTCTTTTTTCTTTTTTTTTTTAAAGCCAGTGACACCCTTCAAACAAGTTGGAAAACAGGTTCACTGGAAACAGGTGATAGTGTCACGAATGGGTATGAAAGGGCCATCAAAGTGAGGGCGAGACTTTAATGCCCTTTCCCATGACACACCTTTGTGAGGTGGGTTTCTCCTTAACGTCAGCAGCAAAAACCAAGATTTTAGAACAGAATGAACGCAGGAAACAAATAATTTCTCTCTGTATTATCTGATATAAGAGACAGCGATAGTCTAATTAAGTCCCCCTCTCCTTTCTGCAAGCTGTCCTGACAGGTTTTTTATGATAGATTTATCACCCTCACTTTTCTTCTAGCACCATCTTGAAGTTCACATTTGCGCTTTTGAGTGACATACCTCAACATTTATTGTCCAATTTGTCCAATACTGTGGCTCGTGACTGTGTTCAGCTTCGGCTGTACGTTATATTTCCCTAATTTACAATCAGTCAAACTATGATTGTACATACGACATCTTCTGAGTGTGTTAGCACTGCAGCTTGGTAACTGTGACCATGCTGGCATGCTGAAACACCGCTGTGCCTAATTACAGCCTCACAGAGCTGCTAACGTGGCTGCAGCTTCTTAGTCTTGTTCTGTCATTATGTGTAGAAGTTTGCATTAGTATGGTAATTGTGTTTCATGTTATTCGCCTTTAAAAGACATTTCCTGACTATTTTGAGAGCTCAAGAGAAAATAAGGCACAGAGGCAACAGGCTTGCACAGATAACACCCGGCCAAATGCACAGATTCATACTAATTTAGAGACATGGCTTCTTCGGAGTCTTTTCAGCCAAAGCAAGGTGGCAATTGCAGTTTAAATGGCAAAGTGGTTTTAATGTCATCTAGGACTGCACTTGCCTTGAAATGACTGAAAAGTTCAACAAACACTCAAAAGCTCCCTTCCTTGGCTTCCACGGAGATGAAGTTTTACATGGGGTAAGTCATTACTCAAACACATTTTGTCACCGCAGGGCAACAATGAATGTTTTTACTTTGAGTGAACCGGTAGCAAAGTCACGCTGGTTGCATCCCTTGGTTTTTGTCTCCTACACCTTCTATCCCTCTCCTTGTTGACTCGTTGTTTATTGTTTGTTTGACTGTGTTTCAATCTTTGTGCATTTCTCTAACCCCTCTGTGGGTGAAGCAATTTCTTATATAGCCGGGTTGAGTTAGTGCATTTCGCCTGTGTCTGTGGCTGACTTTCAGTTTCTAAAACAGGCTCCCGATGTATGACAACCACAGCATTTCATCATCTCTCTCTCCCTTTATTTCTTTGCCTCAAGTCCACATTAAAATATGCATGACTTTGAGTTTGTGTTACAGCTGTCAAGTCCGTGGGATCAAACTAATCAGAGTAAATCCTTATGAGAAACATGAAGGATAAACAACTGATTAAAAGGCCAAGCTTGTGATTGTCTGGCAGCGGGAGAGAGACACCGAGCCACAGTTAGCCAGCAGAGCTTATTCTGCCAGGACTGTTTTGCTACCTAATCCCACCCTGTTTGTCAACCCCTCCAGTCCTACATATATCACCTTCAACTCAGATTGCAGGAGCTGGAGTTAACAGTGTTGCAGAAGTTGGAGTAGAAATGTTGCCTCGAGATGTTAACAGCCGTGTGATAAGTAAAGGAACCGCAGCAGCTGCAAACACATCCCTCAAGATAATCTCCTCTCGTTGGTGCTCCAACAGATTTCTGATCAAACGACATTTCCAGATTGTCCGGGTCAAGGTTTAAGATGTCAGCGTTGATGTGTGATCGTGAGCTGGGTAGCACACTCAGAACATAATGGTTGTAATGGCAGTCAAGACAATTAAGCTTATTTCTAGAGGCCAAAGTCAAGCATTTACCACCCTGATAGTGATGTGAAAGCAAATTTAAGAGTAACTCCTCATTATTTATGGAAGTCTTGGTATTTGAATGTAAGGCAAATTCGCTTTGTCCCGATTTATCAGTTGATTATCACTGAAAGGTCAGAAACAAACAAAGATATCAAATAACACACAGAAGGGAGCGTCACCCGACTTCCAGGTTCACCTCAGTCTCCACTTTGGTTTGGTTTTCAATGAACTGTTGCTATGAGAAACTACATTTCCTGCTGAGCTTAAACATGCCTCTCTGTGCATATCTTAAGTTACATGGGTGTCTACTGTAATGGACTGCAAAATCTGAGCACCTCATTATTTTCAAGATGACAATGAATTCGAATTAAAGGACGACAGCTTCCATGAGTTTTAGCCATATGTATGCAATTCAAACCCCAAGCTGCAGTTGAAGCAGCAAAATAATTGTAATTTTAACTTAAATGACAAGGAGCTCCAATCGTTCTAATCATGTGCCAGCGTGTCCAATTATCTAATGGTGCCACAGACCGCATTTTGGCTTCCAAAAGTAGAGACTTCATGAAAACTGCGCGAATCTCACAACTAATACGAAAGAAGATCTCTGGGAAATTTTTGATATTTTATTCTGGGTACTGTATAGCTGGAATCAAGTGAAAAAGAGTTATTCAGCCTCGCTTCTCGCATCTGAGAAACACCATCTTTTTCTCGGCTGATTCAAAATGCAGCAGATTAATGAGACCTAAAAGCCAGCGAACCTAACCTCCAAATCCAACATTCTTCAACAAGCTCCCACCTGAATCTGAACAGTGCAATTCATTATTATTATTCATTCATTATCTGCTTCAAGCACAGATTTCATGTCTTTTTTACGCAGGTAGTAGTCAGTAGAGAATACTCAACACTGGGATGTGCAGATCAAGTTTTGTTGGCCCTGATGCCTTTAATGTCAGAATCTGAGTCTGCTCTCATACGTATATTTCCTTAAATGATTAAATATGTACCCAACACATTGAAACAGCTGCACTTCATCTCACACACCTTGTTTTTCATGAGCTTCATCCAAATCCACAAGAAGGGCGACAGACTGATGGAACTACAAAAACACTCAACACACAATGACTGTGCAGTCGTGTCAGAGTGGATATAACCCATCCTCATGCCGTTTCAACGAAGCTGCTGCTAAACCCCTGACTCCTAACCCTGAACGTGACCCTAGAGCAGAGCTGCAATACGAGCAGGCTGAGGTGGACAAAACACAGCAGAGTAAAATATAGAAAAGATCAGATTTTGAACAGCTTTATCTTTATCTTTAAAGCGGATTTTTAAAGTCAGGACTGAAGATACAAGTGACTGATTTCACTTTCAATCAGAGCCCCTCCAAATCATTCCTTTTACTATGTAATTGCAGTAATTAGACGGGCCATGTCTTCATTAGTAAATAACACGAATAAAGCAAACCTGTCTCTTCAAGATTACATTTATATACCACCAATTTACAACAGCAAATACTTTCAGTCAGAAACGTAATGAAGAAACGTGTTAATTAACATAGCTGCGAAATGTTGATGCCTCCTGAACATATCATCAGCAGATACCATTTGTTTTTCCGGGCAGCTAAAATGTCTTATGGTGGAAATTGGTTTGAAGAGTTTAGATGACTCACTTTGTCTAAATTTGTAATTTGCATGAACTGCTTTGCCGTTGGACAGCTCCATGAAGTGAGGATATGGAGAGACATGAACACTTGTGGATGCCAAATATAATGTTTTCTTACACAAGTGAGATTATTCTAAGTGGAGAAAATAAACTGTGATGAGACATTTTGCCAGAACAGTTCAACCCCATGCCAGTAAAGTATGTCTGTGGGCTGTCTGTTTGTTTTACCACATATAGATATTAATGATGTCAGAATCTCCACAGTATTACAGTCACTTATATGAATATATGAAAGGGGCATCCTTGAAAGGCTCACTTGTTCACAAGCAAGGATGGAGAGAGGTTCACCACTTTGTGAACACATGATTGTATCAAGGCTATTACTACATGGGGCTCAGGAACGCTTCGTAAAACCATCCACTCTTCCTGTGCAAATGATTGCATTCTGTATTTATTTACATTTTACACAGCGTCCCAATGTTTTCAGAATCAGGGTTACAATAAGAAGTAATAATTATAGTATTACCTGTAAGATGCGTATCAAAGAAGCAATACAAGAGCCACAGATATGAATACACTGACACACAATGACAGATGGGAATCTAATTCTGTGTGAAATTCAGCTTTAATTCACGATGTATCACATTATTACAAGAGGATCTGTATGTATGTCAGATTGTGGACTGTGTATCTTTATACAAGCTGAAACATCTGAGAGGGATAGATATGGCGTACTGTACGCATTTCCTTACTCAAAGCACATACTTCAGTAATCCTAACATTAGACCACTCTCTTGGGAAGACCGCACTCCAGCCCCCTTCATTCTCTGTGCTGCCCTTATGAAAAGCCCGGAAGACTTTTACAAGTTCAAAGCACTGAGAGAGTAAAACCGAAGCGACCTCTAACCCTGTCAATACTCAAAAGTCTTGGAGGCATGTGTCACTCTGAATGGTATGGCATATCGTACGACCCTCTGCCAAGCTGTGGGATAACAAAAATCCCTCGGGAATTTGCAGCCTTTCCAAAGCAGATGGACAGAGCAAGAGCAGAGGGGAAAAAAATGAAGACACGCAGCAGGGAAGTGGCAGAGCGATACATTCTGGGCTTTCCATGTCCAATAAATTCATCAGTTTCGACACAAACTCAAGAGGAGAAAAGTGATGGAAAATCATTATGGTAGAAAATACAAGGATTCAAATTACTTGCTGTGGGCAACTGGTGATTGCTTTGTGGTGGCAGGGCCCAATAGAGAGTAGGATCTAAATAGTGAACAGTCTCCCAAGGCTGCAAATCACTAATTACTTATTAATGAGTAGATGAGCAAAGTCTGTGCTTTCACAGTAAACACTGGAGAGCAGGCCAACTGAGCGGGGGGAAAGGGGGAGCTGAGTAAAGAGGGGCAGCAGAGGGTGAGCACACTGTGAACTGCACATTGAGACAGAATTGACTTAATTTAAGGCAAGAGTTCTTCATTTGAATCTAAAAACAAAGGAGATTTTGCAGTTGGTTCAGTGCAAAGAGGAGGAACATGTCAAGCTCAGGGAAAGCAAGAGTATGACGGAAAAGGAGAGCATGAGTACAGAGAGGGAAAGGTTAAACAACACGCGGAGGGGAGAGAAACCAAGACGGAGCGGCAGATAAAATACAGGAAAAGTACAGATAAGTACGGAAATGGAAAAGGAAAAGAGACATACCTATCTTGGCTGACCTTTACTGAGAACTGAATCACAGAGGAGTGCAGTCAAGATAAGGCTAATACACTGAGGAGAACATCTTTATTCCAACCTTTTCTCCTGCTGATATTTCAGCAAACAATGACCAGTAACAAACAACACAGTCACACGACCTGTACGCCTGAAATGTGTTCAGGATCACAGTCAGCTGACATGAAGCAGCCGCGTCCTGTCTGCCTGACATCTGAGCAGCTGCAGACCGGCCTCAGCTAAATCCACCTCTTTATTCAGACCCCAGCATTGAACCTGCTGCTTTCACCTGATGAAACTCTGCACTCATCCTGACTTGCTTGGGCTGCATGAAGAACCTCATGCTTATACCTTCATACTCTCAGATATTAGAAATTCATTTGCATTCATCAGCAAACCACTGCCCCTGGGGGGATCTGTGGAAATATGTTGGATTGTTTAGTCAAAATTACAATACAGCTGGGGCAATTTATCTTTTGAAAAGCCTGTTAATTTGTTCAGGAGGAAATGGTGTTTTCATTTGCATGGTGAATAAGGAGTAGCTAGAGAACCCTTTTCCAACCTGTTACACCAGTCTCTCCATGGCTAATGAGGCAGAGAGGAGGGAATTACTGATTCCACCGGGAGCCCTTAGCATGACAAACACACCGTGACTTAACAGTTAGCACAGAGCACGTCCATGCATGTATGTGCGCGAGAGTCCTGCGTGAGTGTTTGTGTGCATACTCATGACTCTGTGCGTGCACAATTGTGAGGCAAGGATTAAAAGCCCGCAATTACATTTTAAAAACATACATTTGGTTAGTTTAGATTAGATCAGATAGAGTTAATGACACATTAGTGCAGAGAGAAAAAATGGAGATTTTGCTGTGCAAGCAAAAAAAGTTGCAAGGCATCAGTATTATATGAGCTATCATCCATGTTCTGCTACATGAGGAACCTAAATTAGTCCTTGAAATTATAACCCACACTTATAGTAGAGATGAGGAAGTAATGTAATGTCAGGCATAATTTGATGATGTTGTATGCTAACGATTCCCAAGGCTAATAAGGTCCAGAGTAAGTCAAAGAATATAAAATCTTAACATGCATATGATGATTTTAAAGGCCTAAAAAGATAGAAAATAAGCCAAACTTTAAAATGAACAGTTGTCTTATAATAGGCTGCTGGGTTCAGGGGCCACAACCGACTAATTGAGGAAAGCTATTCTTTAGTCTTTTCATTTGGAAAACTGCTTTAGCTGCTTTACTGTTACCAAAAAAGAGTCTATGTACACTAGCCTTGCTCTGGTTTGTGTATACAATTACTGCTTACATTCAGATCACTGTGACCCCTCTGCACGGGACTTGTGTAAACCTGCCATGACGCCACCCATTGCTTTGTGGACTGCGGTTTTCAAGCAACAAGTTTGCCATTATAGCTGTCACAATCTTGGTTTTTTTTTAGCCAGAAGTGACCATATTTGGATGAAAGGGTGGTGCTGGGGAGGATACATTACTACACCTCTATCTTGATTGGATCTGACAGACAACCTGAGGGCAAGCCATGGTAGCGACTTGTCAATCACAAGTTGGCCTCGCACTGAAGAATACCCTGCATTATATCGTCTATTTTACTCTAAATGAGACCATGATTTATAAAATGAACATCATGCTGTATTTAAGAGGTCTTAAAACTTGTGATTGAGATCATAAGCTTATTAGGAAATTGTTTGGTGAGGAAATAAATCAAGTAAGAATTAGGGTTTTCTCATAATCCTACATACAAACTTCTTTTGCAACCAGCCCCCTGCTGGCCATTAGAAAGAATGCGTGTTTAAGGCACAGCCCCATCCACTACTAATACCATCTAGAAATGAAACACCAAGATATCAAACTGTCTTATATGTGACACAAAAGATGGATGGAGGATCCAGCTTAATTTAATGATACATGTGCATGTGAACTCGCTCTCAACCAAGCACACAAAGCAGACTAATGGATTATGACATACATTGATGCGTCCTGATTTTGAATTAGGAAGAACAGTAGCCTTTGGAGATATGTTTTACATAATCAGTCAAATGAAATCTCTTCTTTTCTCTTACTGTATTGTCACACAACAGCAGCAGCTGCTTCGCCTTGCCATTGGGGAAGAGCAAAGAAGTGCAATTCACAGCAAAATCATGGCTGAATGGGATTCTTGAGAAACGCCTTCTCTCTCTTTAGTTTTGCTGAGAGCATTGGAGAATAGTGTGTAATGAACTTGAAAAATTCAAGGTGCTCTGTCCAGGCTAATGCAAGTAATCCTCCGCCAGTGAATCAGTTTGTAAACAATACATTAAGAGGATTACATGCCATGTTAGTTTTCCAAAGTCCGGAGGAGTTTTACAGTCCTATCAAAAAGTGCAGAAGAGAGTAAAAGCAGTAGAAAAAATCAGCTGATTCCATCTGACAGCAGCACATGTAAGGATAAAGGCTGTCCAGAGAGATTCCCAGTATTCTTTTGTCACAAGTTACAACAGAGTATGGTGTAGGAGAAGGGGAGGTGGATAAAGGGAGTGTGGGGGGGGGTTACTTCAGAGAACATAAATAGTTAATGATGCCTTTGCCGCTGGGAGAAACACAACAGACCGACTTGTAAAGTAAGCTGCCCATAAACGCACCCACACCAGTGCATAGGCAAACACTGGCCGACAGTATGCAAACACATTGAACGAAGCAGAGCCTTGGCGTTCGTCGTGCCAAGTCAAAACACCCATCGTGAACACACACACACACACACACACACACACACACACACACACACACACACACACACACACACACACACACACACACACACTCCAGTGATCAGAGCTTGAATTGCACCACCATCATGGGGATAGCAAGTGCTTAAAAGGTATTTTAAAGTAACGCTTTTTTATTCTCGGGAAATCCAACAACTGAGAGAAAAAGGTATTGAACGGCTCCGCAGGTTATACCCTGCAGGATAAATGAAACACGTAACAAAGCTGACGTAAGATTAATCACCGCCGTTCGGATGTTCACTTACACAGTTTGGGAAGCTGGCAGTCAAGTACTGTAAAGTAGCCTGTGATTTTCAAACACTTTGAGGTTTAATCTTTTGCTTGCTAATGAGGTATTTTGGTTGAATTTTAAGTCCGCCCCATCCCAACGGAAAACATAAAAAAGATGAACTTCTGAACGATCGGGGTGCAATACTGGTGCAAAAAGGCACTAAAGGAAAAATACCGCCTTTAAAGTTCCCATTTACACACATGCTGACAAATGTGATAAACACACACTGTGAGCGCTAATACTTCATGGGAGTTCATCATCACTGGAGCGAGAGAAAAAGCAATGAGGCTTTTTGGCAGATTTCCTGCTCACCCAGGGTTGACAAATTGCCAAGGCTCTCTGTCACAGCTCCACTTTAAGGCTGCTAACTGTTTCATCTGCCATGATTTAGATCTCAGGCATAAAAGTCGCCCAGTGGAAATGCATATTCCGCACACCTTAATTTGCATCACACAACATGGAGCAATTACAGTCACTTTGAATGGTAATTTGTATAAGACAAAGCTCAATGAATCAATAACTACTTTGTTGTTGTTGTGTGGAATTACCTCAGATACAGATTTTACTCAGACAGGCAATTTTGAAGGTGAGTACATGAAAACAATCTTCATAAATAGCACAAAGGCGTAATTAAGGTGTTATCCCGTCAAAACAATCCCCTCCAGACTGTAAGCGATGCAGTTTGGAGGGTTTTAAGCACGACAATATCCCCCTAATTTCTCTCCAAAATGACTTGGAAGGTTACAATAAACATCAACAAACCTTGTTTGTAAAGGTTTTTATCCATTAAACATCTTAGAAAACATTTCCTCTATAGCAGCTGGTAGATCTCTTCTAAAGAAAAAACTTGCTAAAAAAAAAAAAAAACGATAAAATATATATAAAATATAATCGTTTAATGTTAGCAATATTCAAAACATATATATTCTGTAAATGTGGGCAGAAAAAGAGATACCATAAATGATAAATTAAACCTCTTCATCCTTTGCTTTCAGTTTTCAGCTTGTTACTCAAGTTAAACATCAATGAAGTCACTCATGCTTCCACTTACAGAAAACTTTGAAACAAATTCCAAGAGGTTTTGAGTTGGCCCAAAACCAAGATTTGGTTTGAGCAAAGGTCTTTGTTTGTCCTTGAAATAATGTTATTTCACAGCAAGTGTCTGGCAGCTAAAATTAACATTTACTCTGCAAAATGCAAAGTGGGAAAGGAGAGTGCCTGTGTCGTTTTACACAATAAAGCCATGTAATTGAGTGCATGAGGCCACTCTTGGTTACTGCTGCCTTGTTTGCATTTCTTCTCATTTACGATGTTGTGTTTTTCTGATTAGTGCACAAATGACCTAAATAGACAAGCTAAATATAACCTGATGCTGGGCAGTAGACGATCAGTGTCATGGCAACGTTGTCTGTGGACTGGAGCATGGTGTGGCAAATCAAAATCTTATCATACACACATTTTCTAATCTCTAATTCCAGAAAGTAATCCCTGATTTTGCCAACTGCAGATTATTTTGATGAAACAAGCCACTATAAGTAATGTTTCCAATAAACATAATGATTGGGCTAAAACTGTGTTTCCTACAAACAATGATCTCTAGAACAAGAAGACAGATTTGACAAGTTTGCCGCTACATAGAGTACAGTAGTTTGGAAACAAGGAGGCATTGTACTAGATTAGTTATATTTTGCATGATTCCCTTCAGTATATGACTTTCTTGAGAGATTTCTTCCTGGTGTATGTCACAGTGACTAAAATGAGACACTAAGTGACAGATGGGTACAATCGAAATGTTGTCATGCATTGCGAGATTTGCGATTATAGAGCATTCTCATAGGTTTGATCTATCGCTGCTGCTTCCTCTTAAAGTCTACCCAAGCCTTCTTTATGACTGCTTGCGCGTCCATTGATTTCTATTTAAATGAGTTTGGAAAATGACGGAGCATTCGCAGAGCGGTGGAGAAAACTGAGGCTGACTCACCTGAGGGTGAAAATCTGCACTGACGAAAGCGTGGACAGAGCCAGAAAAGTTGAGACTGTTTCCCTCTGCCGGATGGGTTTGGAGGGCACCATCACCACAAAGTTATTGTCCAGTTTCAGCTCCGACAGCGGCTGAAAAAGCCTGACACTCCCAATGCGCTGCATAGGTGTATGCCCTGCAAAATAACCCATCGGCCTCTGCTGCTCTGTGCGGACGGTGCTGCCCTTTCTTGAATCCTCTGAGCTGCAGTCTCCACTGTCCGTGGTTTGAACCATGTAGTAGAGCTCCACAGGAGTGCCCTGGGCCTGCTCAGAGACCCTCTGCCTGCCCGGCCTGACAGTGGGAGGGCTGAACCAGCTGGCCAGGGGCTCCAGCTCGGCAACACATATCCCCAGTTCGCCTTTTAGCCTGCATGTCCCACGCACCTCTTGAGTCTCATGGAAGGCAAACATCCTGACGCAGGGCAGCTTGTGGATGGCGCTGTAATCATCCCAGTCCCTCCCTGCAATGTAGAACAACACTTGCACCTTTGGCCAGCTGGGGTGAATCCTCTCGCTGATAATGTAGGTGTGCACCTTCCAGTTGAATGTGAAGAGAGGCGACGATGATGCTGATGATGTTGGCACTGATGATGAAGCGAAAGAGGGTGCGTTAAATGGTCCCGGCAGGGTCTGCAGCAGCTCCAGAGGGACAGGCTGCTGGACAGACAGGGGCCCATAGCTAGCATTGACAAAGGGCATCTGCCGGGCCTGGTGGACGAAGAAGGACTCTGTGCGAGCCTGCAGGCTGGAGTTCCTCATTAAGTCCTGATTGGCCTCCTGTAGGAAGAACGCAGACTCAGCGTTGAGGATCCGGTAGCTGACAGGCAGATAGATCGGTGTGGGGCCGTACCTCTGCAGGCCTTCCAGGATCACCTTGCTGTCCACCACTGAAACAGAGAGAGAAAAAGACAAAGAAGGTGATGTTATCTAACAGTTAACCTTTGTTTCAGCAAGTGAGGTAAAAACACCTGGAACAACTCCAGACACTTCTGGTCATACATCATGGTATTTACAGCTGTGTGGGTAAGATTTATTGTCTAAACCCTATCAACGAAACCTGAGCCAGGTGAGAAATCAATGAGCAAAATGAGAAAAATTGGAGGAAATAACTCATGACATGGACGGAGGCGCTTCACATTTAACATAACATTTGCATGCATTGCCTTCAACCAGAGGCAATCATATCTACAGTGAGTTCGAGTGGTGAATGTTTAATGGTTTGTTGAAGACATTTCCATATGATATCACTTTCATGAGCCGCTGCTCTTATTTAAAAGAATTTGTTAGACTCAATTCAAAACACTTGTGCCTTTCTGACTTGCTTCTTTATCAGGCTTGTCCATGTTGCCCCGTGCTCTCGATTCTTTTCATTATGATGCACTAACTCAATCTGTTTTTCTTGCTTCTTCAATTTTTACTCTTTTTTTCTTCAGACTTGATCATCTGTATCCTTCCCTCTGTCATTTAATTCTCCTCTAATACTTCACTACTGTCAAGTATGGAAAGTTGGCATTTGATTCTTTAGCTCTGTCCCAATCTAAGCAGATTTATAGGATATAGCGCAGTCACACTACAAAGCTGAAAAAATAGCTTACTCAAAAAATCTAAAAAAATCAGTGTAAGTATGCTGCAAAAATATTTCAATCTATTGTTGATGTGCACTATTATCCAACAGTGCGACAAAGGGGGAGCTGTTAAGCACTGAAACACATTGTGGATGGTGGTGAAGAAGCTCAAGGAAGATCTTGACAAAATATCTCGCTTTGTCTCGGTGAAGTTTAATTGGCAGCGGCATTTCAACTCTGCAGTTTGATCGATGTCTGACGGGTGCGTGTAATATAAGTTTCCTGTGTAAAATGTTAACTCAGGCAAAAATGTATGGGAGCATTTTTCTTTAATTGATCAAATATGTCCTGATCTGAATCAGGGAATCTGAAAAACTGATTTACTCTGTATTTGAGATTCAAGTTTTTATACTTCTGCTTGGATGAAGACATTAGCACTGAGAAATTTGACACACACACACACACACACACACACACACACACACACACACACACACACACACACACACACACACACACACACACACACACACACACACAATTCAGACACCTGTACCCCCCAATGTAACACCCATATGATTTAATGTTATAATAAGTACAATGTTGCCATGGACTCGGAGTTAGCCAGTGGCTACAGATTGAGCCATGTGTTTCCAGATATATTTGTTATTATTATTTGTTACATATTTGTTTACATTCTGGCACATTGTCACAGTCAAAAGAATGCCGAATTAGCTATTTGCAGAGCCCGTTTGCAATGCACCCATGGATGAACAGACAACTATCACTGGATTATTTTACTCCTGAGGAAAACTTAAAAATGTGATTTTTCTTAAGCAAGTTCAGGTGCTGTAAGAAGTGTGTTTTTTCTTTAAGGGGAATTATGGACATTTATTCGTGATGATAACCTCAGAATGTGTAAATCAAATGGAATCTAGAAATATGTGTCTTGTGGCTGTTGGTTCAGATTTGACTGAGCTAAGACTCTGCAAAGGCTTTGATGCAGTTTGCTGAGGTACAGTATAAAGCTATTTAAATCTTCGAGTTTGGAACTGTTTCACCATAAATGCGTCACAACTTTCTGCATGCTGGTGTCTCTGCATTCACTTGGTGCACTACACTACCTTTGCCTCGTGTCTCTCCCTCCACACCTCCGCTTCAACTCCCCTGAGGAGACATGCCTTACGGCCTCACAAGGTATTGAAAAATTTATGTTTGATATTGGGAATTGAACTCAGGTATCATATTGGCACCTGTGCCCCAGCCCCTCTGACTGGTTTTGTTTTTCTACCACTGCACGCTCCCATCTTAAAACAAGCCAGCATGCCCATCCGACCTCACCAGACCCTGCGTGGCCCTAAAACCTGCTGACATCCCTCTGTGTCTCCATCCTGCAAATCCCCCCACCCCCGTTTCTCTTCGCCATCAAGCTCCAGATATTTGGACTGATGAAGTAGCCCATGAGAGCCCATTGATTTTCTGTCCCGATCCCTCTGTGCTGCTGGAGACGTGGCGTGGCAGTGATTTGTGAAAATCCGTGGCAGCAGAGCAATGGCCGGCTGGCCAGACGGATGGACCGAGCATCAGGCACAAGAGCAGCCCTTCAGAAAGGATCATATCAGCTCTGACACAGAGGTGGGATGAAACGAAGATGCGTTGAAGGTTTATCCCACATCCTCAAAACCCTGTTTCACCTGAATGTTTAGGATACAAATTTTAAATCTGGTCCTCAAATGACATTATTGAATCTGAAGTTCACTTGTTTTTTAGGAGACATCAAACATGACAAAAGCTTACTGTCCTTACCACTATATACATAAGGCTTATGTGCACGAATCAAGATGATCTTATATATCCATTTAATAAATCAGTACCTCTCATAAGCAGAGAGTCATGAAAGGGGATATTGTGCCTGATTCTGCACTATGCATAAGGCTATTTGCAGTAATAGATCAGACTATGTGCAGCTACTAGTGCTGAAACGATGTTTTCATTATCTACCTTTCATTTGTATGTCTTTGAGAGATGTCTTTTATCAAAAGGTGCTGTCTTTGGCTGTAACCCAGCCTAATGGAGGGCTTGATGAATCAATCAGAGAGTCGATAGCCAATCTTTCTTCATTTGCTACAACTTTTAAATCAAGGTACACTGGAACAGCTCGGCCTATTTTGGTATATCATGCCAGTCTGAATGTGGATTGGACCCTCAATGGCAATCAAAGATTTCTAAATTTTTAGAAATCCATTTTTTAATAGGTCCATTTTATTCCCATACACATATGAAAATGTTACAAAATAAGAACTCTGTATCACAGCTATGAAAATTGTGTTGCTTGCCTGAATGAAAAACAGCCAAATTTCCAGACCTCTCTTCTGTTTAATCATATGCATTAATAGCAAAAAGTCTGACACTGATATAGCTAACAAAGTCCTGAAAATAATAAAAGTGAGTCAGAAATCCAAATTAGTTTCGCTGTTTTGTAAGTAGTTGCTTTTTTGTTTGTATTCATGTTGTGCACCTTCTTCAAACTGTTAAACTGAATTTTTTCCACCACTGACTTGAGGATGTAAAGACCTCCACTGAGACACCTCACTGCGAGCGACTGCTGGTACACAGTTTCGACTGAGAGAATAATGTTTACTCTCAAAAATGACAAAACAGAGAGCAATGTCAAGAGGGGAGTAGGTGCTGGATCATGCTTACAGCACAGCGAGAGGATTTTCCTGTTTCCCTGTTTCTCTGGGGGATGTGACACACTGTCCTAGTTTCCATTTATCATGCCATAGATGAAACTAAATACCTCATTACAGCAGAAAAATGTTGTAATTTGTAACTTCAGATTTAGAATATGTCCCTTTCTATGACACCAATAGGTCGTTGTAAATAAAGAGGCAAAGCCGGTGTGATTTGCAGCCCTGACCTGCCCTTGGATTTTACGTCTGCAGCTACTGTACTTGTAAATCATGTCTGCAGGACTGTTTCTGCAAATGAAAAAGGGAATGATTTGTGCAGATAACTTAACCCGGGTGCTAAATCCTGGCTGTAAACTCTTGTGGAGGATTTCTGGGCACTGCCAGCCCCTCAGGACGCGGGCTGAGGAGTGTGATCACATATCAAACATGCAGCTGAACTGGACTGGCCTCATCATTAGACATATGTTCGATTCAGAATTTAATGTCTTGATGTTATATTCATGGAGCGTGAGCCAGGAGGCCTACAGGAGCATGGGACACTGAATTAAAATGCATTTTAAGTATTTTCCATGGAATTCCTATGACATGCAGCAACCAACTTCTAAAATAAACTCTCAAAATGGTATTAAAGCATTCATGTCCCCGAGACAGCCATGTGTGGCTTCATATCAAACCGTTTCGTATAATCACCTGTTCTCATCCCTGGCGACCTGAGTAGAACTTCACCCAAGAAATATAATCCCTTCATCTTGCCTCTCTCCTCCCCTTCTCATTCTATCTTTATCCTCCACCATGTGTGCATCTTGCAACCACTCCCTGTCAAACATATTAAGTTGGCCTGACTTCAGAAATACATTAATCAAACAGATTTTCTAATATGAAGTCTACAGGGACAGAGAGAATTGATCGAGGCAAGAGGTGGGAAGACGAATAGAAACGGGGGGGAAGTGGGAGGTGATGATGACGGCCGATTGCGTCCTTGTAAGGGCTCAGAAAGAGTCAAAGATTACAGCACAGCAAGAGATGATGTGCATGGCCCACATGGCTCCTTCATTGTTTGCTTCTGTTTAAAATTAGACTTGTTTTTCTTGGAAAGCCATCACCGACACGGCAGAACATTGCTGCTTTAGAAACACCTGTGCAAGAGTTCACCGCTTCCAACCTGCTGATGCAACTCTTGCTGTCTTTTCTATCACTGAAAAAACAAGTGGTCACTGACAAGGCTGGCGTGTGAAATCTAAATCTGGTTCATCTGCCTGTCTGTCCATCCATTATTCACCCCAAACAGTTGTGTTTGGGTCTATGACAGGCTCAAAGGAATAGTCTGCAAATATTCTATGCGCTTCTTATTGTCAAGAAATCCTTTGAAAAGACCTGCACTGGATTTATCCTTCTAACAAGAAAAGGACGGTGTGTCTTCTTCCTCTGTGACACAGAGATCCATTTTCATGCATAAAATATTAAAAACACATCAGTCAGTCAAACTGGCACTGGGCGACATGTTATCTCATGACCATGAACATTGGCACTGTAGTTTATTTGGACTCAGTCCCGCAGATGCTGTCTTGGTGTCCAATGTGATTAATGCACAGGTGAAAATAATCCTCAACAAATGAAAAAGTTGTGACACATTGACTTTAACAATTGAAGTTTTGAGTGAAATATCTCCACAACTAATTTGTTTATCATGATGATTTGGTGTGGAAAGTGTAACTTTCCATCTCATGCCATCATCAGGTCAGTTTGTAAAAAACTTCCTGCAAAACGAATGACATTCCCATCAGCTTCAGCTGTCCTTTAATTTTAATGCTAATTAGCATATAATTAGCACGCTGATAGACTAAACTTAGGGTTAAACCTGGTCCACATCAGCATGTTAGCAGTGTCATTGCATTTTTGCTAGTGTTTACGTTTACTGTAGACTTGCTGCAAATTTAAACATGTAATACAAATATATTTATATAATACCAGAATGGAGTGTGTCCAAAAACTAGATACTTGATACTTTCACACAACCTCGCATTGACTTGTAAAAAGTTGCCTGCTGTCTGTTCTTGCTTCTCGCTCTCTTATAAAAACGTGTCTTTTCAACTTTCAAACAAAGAGTCTAATACAAGTTATCTTTTTCAACATCTTTTCAATAGCCTCTGGGACTTACATAGAGAACTTTCTGTGTCCAGATGTACCAAAGCTTTTTACTTTGCTGATTGTGTGTTTTAAGGAGGAAGGCACATCTTATTTTGTGCCTTCTAATACTGACATTTAAAAAGCTTTTGAAATCCCAAATTTTCGTAAGTCCACAAGGTAAAACATTAAGACCTGATCTTTACGTGGCATTTCCTTTTGTTAAACATGTGCTCTATGTGGGAGCATCCACTGTCGAGGAGCTGCTTTGGGGACCTTGAAGTCACCATCAATAGACCTACTGTCGGTGAGTATGAGGGGTAACTTTTTCGTTTCTAGCCACAGAACAATGGAATGAAAAGGGTATTTTGGGCTCTTGGAGAGCTGGATATAAATGTCAGTTGCTGCTCAGATGGAGAAAATGCCATTGGCAAAGTGCAAGAACCTTATCAAAGACGGTTTCTGATAAAGTCTTGTGTGCACATAAAGGGGAGAGGAGGCTGAATGTTTCCCAACCCACTGAGCAGCACGACAATTAGCAAAGCAACTAAAAAAAACACACTACTGTTTTAATTGTTGTTTTGACTGAGGACTGGTTTTAACAAATTTAATCAAGCATTATTGCACCACAATACTCCACTTAAGGCTGCGCTGTAAAAGTTGACAGATTGAGTCATCAGTAGAGAATATCACGTTGACTCACATTTTGTCAGTCAAATCTCTGCACTTTTGTTTTTATCTGCGTCCCTGTACACCAAGCAATGCTGGAGAAAGCATGGCAGGCAGTAAACTTTACAAACTGAGTCTCAAAATGATTGAAAACCACAAAACTAACTGTGATGGAAGCAGACAACGGTGATAGAAGCAGAGGGCAGCATTAGGCAGGGCAGGGCAACTCTGTCTGTTGGCTGCTCCTGTGATGACTATCAGTGAAGCTGGCTAAACCGTTTTTTTGAGGGTGGTACAATGTCCTCTATGCTGTCCACTGTTTGGCTGGAACCCGTCCTCAGCAGAAAAACAAACACATTGGTCGAGTTGCAAGTAGGTTATTACTGTAATCAGGTCAGGTAACATAGTCTAAAGAGTAAGTCCTCACATGGAGGAAGGTTGGGTAGATGGCTGGGTCAAACAAACACTTCAGGTCTTAAACACAGGACTGTCAAACTGTGACTGTTTGGCAGCATTACCCACTTGTGGACAAAGGTCCAGTACTGGCTTGTTGCTGGTACTCTCCATCCGTGATATATCTCATTTTGGGAGTCATCAGCAATCGACCTATTCAGTCGTTTAGGTATGAGGATGTCAGCAACCCAGCAGGAGAGATGCTCAATGGCGCGCTGGGATTGTATGACTGAACTATGAGCAGGTTGTACACTTTTACTTTTACTGTGTGGAAATCTGATGTTTTCACATCACAGATGATGATGAAAGGCATTAAAACATGAGTCTTATCAGAAAAAAACAAGACTTGTGTAAGCTGATATAGGAGTTGAGTGTGGCACTGAACTGAAAAATAAAAAGAATCAACGGTCAAATAAAAAAAATGCTTCACAAAACAAATACCTAATTTAGGAGATGCAAGTAAAAGAATGGGCTCCTCAGGCTTGTTCATTTACAATCTAAATATCACACTTTGGGGCTTCTTAAATTCAGCGTAGGCTACTAGATATACAACCGAGTTCAGCGGCTAGCAAAACAATCCAGTGGTTAGTGAAATGTCCTGGGTGGTATCTCAACACAAACAAAACACACAGGAACTCTAATCGCTCTAAGTGCCCATCACATGCACTCTGACACTGCAGGAGAACCAGGACAGAGCAGAGAGCCCACTCCCAGCTGGAGGTTAATCAGATCACATAAAAGCAAAGCACACCTCATCTTTCATCACTAGGCAACACATTTATGCAGCAATCGATAGGTGGAATCATATTTTCCCCTTTCAGAGAAATGAGGGAAAATGAAGTATTGTGACCCAACCAAGATAGATGGGGCCAGGCTTCATACCTTGGATATCAGTAATAAGTCTGAGCTTTGTGTTTCTGCAAGACTTGAGTTTGTTTTCATCTCTGACAAATCTTATGACCTCTTTAGATCCAAAATGGCCTTTGGGTCGTTTCTGTCAATAAATTCCCTGAGACTGAACATAAGTAATTTACAGCATGCTTGTCCACTCTCTTTCTCCCGGTGCCTGTCTCTCATCTTACTTTTCTAGCACGCAACACACACACATACGCACATATACAGTTGCATCGATAAAGATATATTGGAGGTCTGTGTGAGGAGAGCGAGAGCATTCCTCACGTTCACATAGGCAGCCATAATCTTATAAATGAAGCTATTGGCAGCAAATGTACATCACTTAACAATGAAGAGGGAACCATCACAAAGGCTTAATTATTCATTCTGCACATTAAAAATAGATGTTTTAATATGTCAGTAGGGGTAATGTTAAATACTGCCAAGACACAAAGAAAAATTAAGCCTTTGTGATAAATCCATATTTATGTGAAATATGTTAATATTTTGAAATAATGAACATTTGCAGCCTGTCCCGTCCTTCAGTACTTAATTTAGCCAAATAGATGAAGTAGCCTGAAAAGAGAATAAACCAATTTTAGATGCTACAGTTCATTCTTTGATTATGCGTTCTACCATTAGTGAGTCTTGAACAGGTAACCGTTCTAAGTTTGAAAAGTGTCCGTTTTTGTGATAGAGCAAATCGAAAGTTCAGCATTATCTTCAAGCACAAAGAAAGTTAAAATGTCCCCCTTTTCTCTGCTGAAATGGAGACGCAGAGAGTAATTACATATTACATGGTCTAAACAATGCAGAAAATGAACTGTTTGTAAGCTGTCACTTCTTAAACAGCCAGTGTGCTGCACCACAAGCTGCCTCAATTACATCCAAAAGGTAACTGCTGCTAAGAATGACATTTAAAATCCATCCTCCATCTCTGCTCGCTTGGAAATAATGTATTTCAGTGTTACAGGAATCTTAAAGAAACACTAATGGAAATAAAAAAGATAAACCCCCCGTTTGGGCATTAGTTATGCCCAACTCGGGAAAACTTCCAGCAGCTTCCAAGCATTTCTTTGTCTGCATAAAGAACATTTTTTCCCCCACTCAGTCTGCAACGCGTCATGTCTCCCTGGTGGGGGTAGCGAGCAACAGCAATGAAGAGCAATTCACCAGTTGTGCAGAGAGGAAAACAACCTCAAAGCTTTCTGCCTTGAAGACACATTTGGGACATGAATGGGCTTTTTATGACACTTCAATTCTGCCCATTGCCTGCGGGCCCTGTGTTGTGCATTATACAGTGTCAGGAAGGGAGGAGGTGAATGGCGGCGAAGGGAGCCGCTAAGGAGCCGGTGGTTGTTTGGATGAGATGAACTCGGAGACGAGAGCTCTTGAAGGAACGGGGCCAAATGTGCTGAGCGGAGCAGAAGAGCAGTTAGCCTTCCTACGAGGACACCCACAGGGGTAATCGAAGGCTTCAACTTTAAGTATGTGGGCTCTGCTGTTGTCATTTAAGGGCACAGATTGCCTTGGTGAGATTATGAAACACGCTCTCTCTCTCTCTCTCTCTCTCTCTCTCTCTCTCAGTGAAGTAACCGCACTTTGAAAGTGAGTCAAATAAAAGAAGTGACAGTGACAAATGAAGCGACTGTGTGCTTAGACGGAGGGAGACCAGTGTTATAAATAACAACTACTCTCAGTAATCATCGTCAAGTGAATCCATTTCAGGTATACTGTATATTATTATACACTGATTTTTTTATTTTTTTTTTTGGGGGGGGGGTTGTGCAAATATATAATTAGATGTGGTTAAGTGGCTAAGAATAATGCAGTGAGTTGGCAAAAAAGGAGCAGTGTGAGTAATGTTCTGGCATTTCCAGCAAGGTTACAATTGGAAGAGGCCTTGGACATGAGGCACTGCAGCTGCTCCAGGAAGTCAAATAATGCAAACCGCAACATTAATTACGCTCAAAGGAAGGGATGGGCAGAAATTCAATGTAATCGCTTACTGTCTTGAAATACAAACATGTGTATGGAGACATAATAAGAGTTTTGTTTTTCGTAATTTGTATAAATCTCTCGCATTTTTTATTCGAAAAACCGTCTTATAACACCATGTCAGACAATGAAATTAACATCAGTTAAATTATTTCATATGAAGCATAAACAATTAGAGAACAGAGAATGAGAAGAGCATCTAGGATATTGCATTTGAATAGACTATGCTTAACAATAATAATGCTATGGTGTGTGAACCTCGGAGCGACACGATCATCCCTGATGTGGAGAAGAGCAAAGACTTCTTCTCCAAGCAGTAAATGTGAAGGTCTTCCTAACTGTAGCACTTGTCTTCAGATCAGAGGTGTCCCTGTGAAGCAGTATCTCATGGCGTCCAATGTATAAAACCCAACACAATTTCAAAACTTGTTAGATAAATCTTTTGTTGCAAACTTATCTTTGTATGTCCAATGTACAACAGATGGGGCGACCGCATAGTCTAAAGCACTGAAAGTACAATGTTCTTTTTTTCAGAAAAAAAGTATTGAGAGCACTTGAGAAAAGATTGTTCTTGGCCAAGCATCTGAACAACCACAACTGATAAATCCTTGTAAAGGACATTTGTCATTAGTCTTTTTGTGGATAAATGATTTCCCACCAATAACTGAAGACACACTGCCCAAGCAATCAAATAAGGGATGGAAAAGGATTAGAAAAAAGATTGGAGGTGAGCCGTGCCACATCAATGTTCAGAAAGTAATTCCTCACTTCAAGATGCTGTTTTGAGATTGAAAAATAAGTACACAGGCGTTCAAATGTAAGAGATGAAGATAATAGCAGGACACTCAACAGCTATTTTCCAAAAAGCACTGAGGCCTAAGTTTATTTATCTTATAGATGGAGAGGAGAGGAGAGAATGATGGTCTGTTATTTCATCTTCCTCTAAAAAAACTGTTATTTTTTTCTTGTCCTCATATCACACAGACAGAAGGAAAGCTCTATCAGGCTCTCCATAATAACAAGTGGTATAAATCGGAGTAAAAAGGGCAGCCGAGGTAAGCGAATGCGTCTTTGATTAGAGATGCACTCTTGAGTTTAAATGTCCGTGAGTTAGGATGAGAAGTATGACGGGCTGTACAGTGGGACTGAAAAAGTGAATCTTAGGCTCTACATAGCAACACTGGGGAACAGTAATGTAAAACAATGACATTTTGCAACACAGTTATACTAAAAGTCATCTAAGATGTTAGCGATGCGGTCTGTGGACGGCTGTAATTGCACAAAAAGCTCCTGCAGAAGTCATTTTTACAGCTCAAGGATCTGTATCTGCTGCCTGGTGGAAGGGGGATTTAACCAGGAATTGGGGGGTTCTTTGGGGTTGTGTGCTACATTATAATGACTGCTCAGCTGTATGTGTGACACCAGTGTTGAGGTTCATGTGGTTGGGAGTGGAAAACCCACCCATGATCAGACCACGAAATACAGACATGCAGTGGCGCAGGAGAGAGGGGATATGAATTGTACTTACACAGCATGTGTGTGTGTGTGTGTATAGATTGTGTATTGGATCTTTGCTACTTTATTATGTATTTATGTGTGTCTGAGTGCACGTTTATGCATGTATGCAACTGTCTGGTGCATGAACACACTGGGAAGTCCTTAGAGACAACTGCCAGGCAGCTGCGGGCGAACTCCATCAATGGAATTTTTGAATTTTTTCAACTGCGTGATGAAAAGTTTAGCCTCCAAAGCTCTGACTGTAATATGTGTTAAGTGTAGCCCAAATGCATTTTTGGAGCGCTGAGGAGCGTATGTAGCGAGACACCTCTGGCACAGACACAGCGGACTGTGTTGATTGGTGGCACTGTAGGAAAGTTGCGCGCCTCTGACAGGAGCGAGGTGGTAAACAGCATGGAAGAGAGGAGCCCGGTCTCCACGGCCCTGAAGAAGTCCACTGCACGCTCCAGCTGGAGCAGAGGGAGAGAACAGACAGTCATTTCGCTGCTGCTCAGAAACTCTGAAATGAGATGAACTCGGAGGTCTCTCCTGCAGCAAGCAACGCTCACGGCATGCATTTCTTTATCCATATCCTCCCCCAATCGTGCCGCAGAGAATTCTGAGTCTTTGAGTGAGCTTAGTGGTTCAGGGAATAAGCGGGAAACGGAAATAAAGATGCCAAGAGAAAGTCTGTCTATCATTTTCACTCAATGCTCAGACGTAGTTTTATTTGTCAGAATCATCTTCCTTTTGCCAGATTTTCTGACTAACGGAAGCTGTGAAAGGTTTAGTCAGATAATTACTTTGTGATCGCCTGGGGTTTTTGCTGAGAAAAAGCTTTTCAGAGAGTTTCTCCATTTTTAATAGCTGGTCATAAAATGAGATATTGCGCATCATAAAGTTTCTTTAAATCACCATGGAAAGCTGACTCTTCGGTACATCACTCGTGGTTAAAATGTATGCAATACAGAGGCCCAAGGTTGCCCATCCTAATGGCAAATAGAACAAGTCTGGAATAAATCTAAGTAAGAGATTGACATGTTATTTCTTTTTTTTTTGTCCCCATTTCTGATGGTACTTTGAGGCTAACAAAAGTAAATGATCTTCTAGAATAAGGATGTAGAGAAGATGAAAGGCTGCACTTTCAGTGTATCCTCTGACTGAGTAAATGAACAAATGCATGAATGTGTTACTGCTTGTTCTTGATCTATGCATCTAAAAAAGGTTCCAAAACTCTCCTTAAATCTCACCTGAACTCAAGAAACAACAGATGTACTTTTTAAATCCCATTCGAATACTTGAAACATTTAGACTATAAGTACACCAAAAACTCCATGTAAGACTCCTGATGGAGTTGGAAAAAAAAAAAAACCTTTAAAACTTCTTTCTGCCAAGACGCCTGACAGCCTCATGCCAGGTGAAATTCTTATCACGATGCATTACATCAGCAGGATAACCTTTAACACCATTCAGTCAGGCTTTTCAAAGACAGGTGTCTAATAAAAGTGAGTGGGCAATAGTACCGTATGTCTGGCCCAAGAACGGCCAGAGGTTCCCTGCAAAACAACAAGAGAAAAACTCACCCTTTTAATGATTTCAGAGCCACATTGATCCAATTGTCTCGCGGCTTTCAAGACATTTCATAGATAAGCTATGATTGCCGGCTATTTAGACGGTACATTTGGACCAGCTACTATGTAGCAAGGTCACAAGATCATGTATCACAGTCTTACAATATTAAAGCACTAAACTACAGATCTTCTACAACCACTGCAGCGTTGACAGCCAGAACATAACACATTCATATAGTTTAAGACCATCTATAAGGTGCTAACAACATAGTGAGCTTTAATGGGTTGTTGCTTGTGGTCTTTTTTCACTGACAAGTGTTTGGAGTATCAACTGGAGAGGTGTTTTTTTCCTCTTATGGAGGTGATACTGTTTTATGAAGGTTAATTAAATCTGAAAGTGGAGCATGACTGTTGATTCAGAGCAGAAAAAAATGACAATTTTGCTGTAGCGGTAAGATGCATTAAAACTGAAATAGAAACTATCATATCATTTTGACTTCCACATTCATTAAGGAGAGAAATGTCTTTTAGAAGACCTGCTTCTTTTGCTTATTTTTCAAGGTTTATTATATTGGCTCTTTGAAAACCATGAGCACACAGTTCTTTCCAGAAGGATGTAACTATCATTGAAATCACTCTGACAACAAACTGCAGGGTATTTAATCATCTGCATAAAGTGACCAGAACAAAGCAATATAAGATGCGGCTCAGTGCCACTGCAAATATCCCTGAGGATGCTAAAAATTGAGCAGTAATGATAAGCCCTATCCAGGTAATAACCAAGCTATTATCTTGGCAAACTTTTGCAATGACATTTTACTCTAGCAAAGACTCTTTTCATTGTGCATCATCTACTGCACATGTGACAACCTGGAAAATGTAACTGTTCATGAACTCTTTTAATGGATGTGTGCTAAGCATTGACAATAATTACATGTGCTTCACAAGTGAAACACAAGTTTAAGGTTAAAACTAAGGGTTCCTTTCTCTCACAATAAGACAGGAACCAAAGCACATAGCAAGAATTTGAACTGCACTGCCATGTCACACTATAACATCAACGCCAAGACCACCTTGTAAAGGTCAGTACAGCCATCACGACTGAAAGCTGAATCCAATTTGAAAGTGCTTCAAGCAAGAAGTACAACAAATGGCTGCTAATCTTGAAATCTCCGGCTCTGTTTGAAAGATGCAACCTTCTCTTTGCCACACAAGCGGCTGGGCTCCGAGGATGGCAATCACAGTCAGTCAGTCGGTCGACCTCTTTGAGCCAGACTGAAATATCTCAACTAGTATTGGACTGACTGCCATACAGTTTGGCGCACACATTCATGGTCCCCAGAGGATTAATCCAAACGACTTTGGTGACCACTTGACTTCTCATCTAACATCAGCAGCAGGTCACTTATCCATTGAACTATCCTGATGTTAACTGAATGGACTAACATTCATAGTTGTATCTGTGTCTCCCTCAGGATGAATTGTAACAACCTCATTGAGCACCACCATCTGGTCAAATCTTCACTTTGTCCATTGTAGTTTATTAATTTGGCGTATGGTGCTAACCTAAGATGGTGAGGACTATCATCCTTGTACCTGCTAAACATCATAATGAGAATGTAACCATCCAGCCTGAAGCATTGAGCTCAAAGCACTACTTTGTCATGTACAGTAGTGTAACCTAATGGAGCCATCAGATTTTCAGTCTTTGCCCCTTAGCTTCTTTTTTCTGTTCCAGTTTCAAGAGCTAATTTCACTTCTGACTGTGTGTTTTGGTGGATAGTTTCATTTAAAAGACACCATGTTTTGTAGTGTGCTTGCTTGCTTGACCCTGGTTAGTAACCTCCAATGTGCTGATTAATCTGAGCTACTGGTCTGCAGACTTGTTGCTTGATGTTGAAATTTCAGTCGTTTTGACATAGTTTATGGAAGTTTTTGTTTCTGCTCTTCTTTCATCTCTATTTTTTTTTTTTTTTTTTTTTAAATTTTGATTTCTGCTGCCATACATTCACTCTCTCCACAGCCTCAGCCTCCCCTATTTAGTGTATATGCTTTCATGACATACAGCAACATGTAGCCACAATGACATTTATGTCACAGTCTGGCACTTCCACATCAATTGCCGTCCTTGGAAATCTGTCAAAAGCACATACAGACTACCTTTTGTGCTCCCTTTTGGCTTGATCTCATGCTGGTGCTCATCCAGAAGCCATCAAACCCACAATGTGGAGATCACTTGTCCTCTCCTCAGTTCTCAATATTAAAATTAACCTGTTTATCATTGGGGTCAAAGATGTTAGTTTTTTTTGTTAAGACCATTGCTGGTTTGAAAAGTAGCAGAAATGGGTGCAGTAAGAAGATCATCAGATCAGCACAATGGCCTGTGGATCCTGTGTGGCTCAGAAGGAACTCCAATGAGTGCACTTACACTTCCTCTCTTGATTTTCACCATTAGCATGTGCATGAGCACATTTGCGCTTACATGCATTGGTATTCATTTCACATATCTGGGTGTCCAGGAGGCAGTGCAGGCTCTTAGAGAAAAGCACCCTGTTGATGAGAGCAGATCAATATCTAAGCCGCCTATTATCATCTCCTACCAAACTGGGAACCTAAAATGATTCTCCATTCAAAGTTAATGATCTTTCCTAAATACCAACACAAGTGAACTTGCTTGTTTATGTTAATTTGCATCGATCTGACACAGAGTGTGTGGCCATGGACAAATCCGTTGTATTCACACAGGCCCTGTTAAAACAAAGACTCTCTCCGACTTTGATCATGGCTCCCAGGACGAAATATAAACCAGAGCGGATGGCCAGTCAAGCAAGACAGGAGGTCCACTGAGGGGAGAAAAAAAAAACACCCAAAAAACACAAAGCGGGTATTATTTTTTCAGCAGTAACTGCAGCTGATTTAATGTCTTTACTTAAGGCTCACATTCAATGGCTAGTTGTGTTTTAACAACCCAGCTGAGCAGTTCATGAGCATCATATTGGGCATCATGCCTCGCAACTCTTGGCAGCTTGGCATAGCTCCCCCTGGCCACTAGCAAGCTCTTGTTGTTTTTATATTCTCACTTCAGCAGCAAGAGCCATCAAAGATAAAAGCACAGTTGCTCTTTGTCACACAGAGACAACAGTCATGAAATTTTCACAGCTAGAAGTACTGATCTAC
Organism: Chaetodon trifascialis; assembly: GCF_039877785.1. Lineage (NCBI taxonomy): Eukaryota > Metazoa > Chordata > Actinopteri > Chaetodontiformes > Chaetodontidae > Chaetodon > Chaetodon trifascialis. Next base: position 13,163,593 of record NC_092075.1, read on the forward strand.
CAGTGGAGACAAAACTAGTCCCTGAGCAGAACTCAAATTCAGTGACACAGATTCAGAATGCAGGGGTGAGCCTGTTAATGGGATGACTAGGCTTGTTATGGTTTCCCTTAATGAGATATGATACAATACAATGCATGAACAACTTGAATGACCACTGTAGAGAACCTATAAAATATGTATGCTGAGTCTATAAGTATCATTAATATTTAATCATCCTTGCTTTTAGGAAGCGTTACAGCACTTTAACCACTAAGAGGAACACTGTCAGTCTCCCAGGAATTAGTCAAAATAATAATGTGGATCAATTTACTAAACAAGGCTTCAAATAACATTTATTCTCCTGACTGATTAATCTCATTTAATTAGCCATTTATTTTTGAATTAAGCAATTTATCGTTTGGTATTGAAAAAGTATCCCAAAATCCAAAACGATGTCTTCAAGTTGCTTGTTTTAAAAGTCCAAAACCATAAGAAATTGAATTTACAATGACAACAAACAGTGGAAAGCAGCTAAATCTCACATTGGAGAAGCTGTGATCAGCAATTGTTTGGCATTTTTGCTTGATAATTAATAATATTCTCTGTCCATCAACTAATTCAGCAAATTAATTTGTCATCAACAAGTTGAAAGAAAAAGAAAGAAGAAACAAACAGAGCAAAACGAGATATTTTTGGACATTTTACAATAATGGCAGTGGCTTTAAACTGTACATAGCTTCCTAAAACCCCCATCTTTCACAGCATATTACAGCCTGTCAATGGCTACAGAACTCTTGGCCCCCGAAATATCCACAAGGACACTGTTCATAGCTGGCCGATCTCTCCAGGGCTCTCATTCTCAACTCAGCATCACTGTGAACTCATTTCTCAGCCTCACAGGATGTTTCATGCTCCTCATTCAGTCAGAGATGAGATGGCTTGAAAGGTCACACTGTTTTCTATATGAGGGCTCTGCGGCGCTCAGGAATGGAGCATGCATGCGTGCATACACAGACCTCTATATGTTTGCAAATATACACAGGTTATTGCATTTTTTGAGTGGAATTAGTGTAAATGTAGGCATAGAAGAATACCTCAAAACATACCGCAACATGGCCAGCTATGCTCGATTTGTGAGTATACGTGTTCCAGATCTGTGCTCAGCACCCCGTAGAGATCAGTGGGGCATGTGGAGGAGTGCCTGTTCTTACCAGTACACACTGCTGCTGAGCTGACAGCACACACTGTTCAGTGGCTTGGATATGAAAAAGAATATTGGGGCTCAAAGGGGGGGTCTCACAATTCTACACACACACACACACACACACACACACACACACACACACACACACACACATGGTCCCAGTAGCAGCAGTGTCTCTCTTGGTCTTACTGGTGAGATGAAATTAACAGTGGGCATCTCTGGGGTTTCCACGCTCACACACGGCCTCCACGTGGCGATGGGAGGATATCACCCAAACGTGTCTCCCTTTCTCTATTATTAACTTTCTCTCAAGTTCAACTTCACATTTTCTCTTTATTCCTTTCATGCATCATTTACCGTCTCCTGCTCAGGAACTCTTCCACTAGTGCATGCGTTGAAAACAACAGAGGAAACCCTGATGATCCCAGCTTTTCTGGTGCAATGTTGACTTGATAAGACGACGTGTGTGACCCCGTTGTAGGGCTTACTTTCATTTTCATTTAATCTCTCAATTACTTTTGATTGATTGAGTAATCGTTTACATTATAAAATGTCTGAAAATAGCAAAAAAAAATACCCTCATCAATTCACTAAGCCCTCTAAATTAAATGGCAAAGTCAATTAGCATAGTGTTTGCTTATGCATTCCCTGACCTGGTGCCCCCCGCAGCAGGATGTCATTCCAAAATGCATTATGATTGTTACGGGACTGTTTTCTGACCACCTCAATACTCCATCGTTTTAGCATTGCAGGCCCATAACATCAGATTCTCAATGGACTTTTTGTTGACTATCAAAATAAACAGAGATTCTGCTCCGTCCTTGTCAAATCTGGACCCTGCCCATATCGTCGACTGGTGGCCTGCAGGTCACATTCAGCCTGCAGAATATTAATAAATTAAGAAAATGCATCTTTGGAAAAAAATGAAATTATTAAACAATAATAGGCTTATTAGAGAGAGAAAAAAGAAAAATTCTGGCTCTTAAGTGCAGTTGAGGACCCCTGCTGTACCTCGTGTTATCAATAGTCTACAATACGTTATGAAGTGTTGTGTTTTCCATTTGGAAATAAACTTTCTAGTGATCAATCATTAGTCATGTTGAATAAACAGTGTAACTGGAGATCATTCACAGTGATCCTGTCACCAGATGAATGTGGTTTTAATGTGGCTGATTTCCCGTTGACACACAGTAACGGTAACTGCTGCAGAGAGTGTTGTGTGTTGTTGCTGCTGACTTCACACATTAACGTTAACGTTCAGCTCCTCAATTGTGGATACAGTCTCCTTTTCACTAGCACACAACAACAACAACAACAACAACAACAACAACAACAACAACAACAACTGTAAATGTAGCTGTAAAAATATGGACTAACTGTCTATGCCATGCCTGTCTCACTTTCGTGCTCACTAGCGATGTGACGTTGATTAATTGATTAAATGTTATTTTGTTGTCGCCAATCATCATCATCCTACAGACTTCTGGCAAGCTCACTTCATGTTTTTACTTTTTAAACTTGTACTCTTCAGCCTCAACCAACATCACTTGAGGCAATTTATCAGATTTCGCGCAGCTCCCTCCGGAGCCAAAAAGGCTTTATACAACTTTTTTCATATACTCCCTGAGACCTGTAAACAGACTTTGATGTATAAAATTGGACTAGTTTCCCCTTTAAGGTACTCGGATAAGGATAAGGAACGATAGTGGACATGATTAAAAAGAAACCAGTGTTGAAAGTAGATGGAATGTGAACAGCAGTCTTCCATCTCAAAGTCCGTTATGTCATGTTACTTCTGCCTTTGCCTCCAACGGATAACAGTCATGCTTCGCTCAGCCACAAACATGTGAGTCTTTTAGGTTTTTGAACAAATGATCAATTTTGCTGCTTTCAGGCGGGCTGTTTCACCAGCGATGAGAAAGTTCAAAAGCAGTTTGTGTTTGAACATAGTGAAGGAGCTGCACTATAGCTTCATAAAAACAGGTTGCAAGTTAAGATATAACTTAAGCTCACACCTCCTCTGTGCAGGTGTAGATTAGTTTTGACCATTTGATGTGATGGTGAACGACTAGAAAAATGGATTCAACTAATGATATTTACACCATTACTGCTTGTGACAGACTACATGCCTTTACATTTACAGATAAAAGATATCAGTATACAACAAAAGTGACTGATAAATGTCGGTTAAATTATTAATTGGGTTACAGATAAACAGATATTGCGCCATATAACAGTTAGTTCAGCTGTGATAACTATAATACTGCTGGACAGATTGTGGACCCTTTACATTCTTCAGTATTTCTCCATGAACGTGATCTCAAATGGGATCAGATCTTCATCTAAGTGCAAAAAATTCACGAAGAGGACCAGTAAAATAAAATGAAATAAAAAGCAAATTGTGTTGATCAGTCCCACACATCAGCTTTTGGCCCATTCCTCCTTACAAAACTGTCTCAGCTTAGTGATGATGGACGTCCTCGGATGAACTGCTCTCTTCATGTCATTTCAACTACATTTATTGGATTAAGGCTTGGACTTCAGCTCGACCACTCCAAAATGTTAAAACTTTTTTTTGCTCAAGCCATTCTTTGATAGACTGGCTGGAGTGTTTAGGGTCAATGTATTGCTGCACCTTTGGTGGAGCAATTCGCTGATGACACTGCCACCACTGTGCTTCACAGGTGGCACGAGGTCCTCATGCTGGACTGCAGGTTGGTTTTCACTAAATTTAGACCCAAAAGCTCTCACTTAACCAGAAAATTCTAAAGGGTTCACAAACTTTGTAGAGACTTTCTGTTCTTTGACATTCCAAAAATGCCCATTCCAGTGCAGGAAAAATGTCACAACAGGTTTAACAACTGAAACATTTCTTAAACTATCAACATTCCTGATTAAGTTATTGTCAGTTACTCTAACTAACTGAGCAATTAAGGTATCCTTTCAGCACAAGTGTGACTGTCTCTTTCAAGTCATGGTAAAAGACTAAAAAAGACGACAAACATTTTAAACCACAGAGTTTGCTGAAATCAAGGAGAGATTGAAGAGAGCCTTCACAACTCAGCGTTAAATGCAAAGGCCTCATGGAGATATAACGGGAGACCAGATTAAGAATATTCTTGTCTTTGATATGATCGATTATGGCGGTACACTGTCAGCTTAAAGTTAATGACAGCCGGCGAGTCACGCACACAGTCTCTCTGCCTTCCAGGTGCCTCGTTGAATTGAAAGAGCTAATATTCAAATCTGGTTTTGACATTATAAATAATATATGGACAACCTGAATGTGGGTGTTTTGTTTAAAAAAATATTCCATTTTGCAGACAGATTCAGAGAAGCCTCCGATATGACATTTACAGCTGGGCATGGTCTTGAGCAGTGTTGCTCTTTTAAACAGATGTATAAATCTTTGCACTCCGCCGGTTTTACAGCTGGCATATAATTAAATCCATTTCAGTTCATTTCATAAAGCCCATTATGTTTTTTATTCATCTTGAAATAAAGTTTATTTGGGGAGTTCATGCAGAGTAAATATGAGCACTTTTGATCAAAACAACTTTCTCTTGTTTTATCTGTCTCTTCTGTCTTCCTTCGCTGCCATGAATTCAGTTTATCTATCTTTTCCAACCTTGCCTCCTCCATCTGTTTCTTCTTCTTCTTCTTCTTCTTCTTCTTCTTCTTCTTCTTCTTCTTCTTCTTCTTCTTCTTCTTCCCATTCTACCTCAGCTTGCAGCCAAACCCTAGAGAACCAGGAAGTCAACTCCCTTGGGTCCTCGTCAGAACCACATCACAGAGACTTGCAGTGACACCCCTCTAAAGTACAGCCTGACATCCTGTCAGTCACTCAGAAACACACACACACACACACACACATACACACACACACACACACACACACACACACACATAATATACATACATGTACTACATGTATGGTGGAAACACGTGTATAAAGTGCTCAGGGCAAAATTGCACAAACCTGCACTTAAAACAAAACACCACAGGCATTATCATCAAACCACTTTGTATACATCCAACCTCAAAGAGAGACAGATGAAGGAAAACACCCTCACGCAGACACAAACACTGAGGAACAGTGGATCCGTCCCCGTACACAGACGACACTGTCTTTGTATGGCAGGCTGAGAGGATGTGTACAGCGGCTGTCACAGCTACTGTCACGGTCAGCTGCCTCTCCTGCTGCACTCTGCTCACTACACAAAGTCTACAACAGTCAATATTTACAGCCCGTCAGAGGAGATACTCCCCGCCGCCAAAACCAACCATTTTACTGCACCTGCTGCCTGCCTAATTAGACACATTTGTCTTTCATTTAGCCAAGCCTGAAGTGTGGGAAAGGCATCAAAGGGAAGCGAGCAGCATCCTTCATTTTTGGTTTCAGTCAAGGCTCGTGCCAAAAAAAAAAGAATAAAACTGTGGTATTTTTTTTACTCATATCTGAAGCTGTGAAGAAAACTTGGTGCACGGGTTGTCAGTCTGTTGTTTCCTGCTTGATATTAAAATGGCTAAATTCCTGTTTTAATGACACAGTTAAGCTTTCAAATCTCCATTATCCTTTCCACAATGTACCAGTTTGTTCATTGTTTGTGCTCTGGCAAACGGACAGCAGAGCTTGTGAAAGTTCATTAGTTATTATAGAAGTTGAATTACAACGAAATGTGTCAAGATTTGTCTTTGACAAGAAATATTTTTAAAACTCGACCGATATTTATTTCCAGCACAGAGCAGCCTTGTGCCGATACTTGACAATACTTTTAGTGTGGTTTTGGTCTTGGCTTCTTCAACACCTGGTTGCTGACTTCACTGTTTGGTGCTGGGCAGGTACAGCAGCTTGTATAGGGTTCATCAGGCCTATAAGGGCTGATACCAGTGGTAAGTTAAGACCATGCATTTAACGTTCAGGTAAAAACAAATAATGAGCTGAAGGAGGCTGAAAAGCTCCATAACGCTTTCACACTACACAGTCATTTGATTGATTGCTAATATGAAAATATTGATAACTGTGGCATTAATTCACTACAAATTGATGTTGAAATCACTGGAAACTGAATCTGACACAGGCGACAGAAGTGAGGAAATGAATCTAAAAACTGTCAGTAGCGCTAATGAATGAGTGAACACGGTCTGTCTTCAGCGGACTATGACATGCTGAATCACTGGGATAATCTTTTCATTATACATTTAGGATTTTTGAGTCCGCTGTAGCTGAGGAGTTAGCTTTCATTAATTGCAAGGTTGGTGGCTTGATCTCTGACCATCCACATGTCAAAGTGTGTTAGTCGCTTTGGGAAAAAGCCAAATGAATGTAATAATGTTGGTTCTGATCTGGACTCCCAAACCTGCTACTGTTGATTACAGTGCACAGAGACCATGGCTAACACTTACATTAAATATGCATTTGGATGTGACTTTATTGCAGATTTTGCATTGATGAGGAATGCTGTATGACATTTAATTCACCTTCATTGAACAACATTACTGTGCGGGCTGATAGAGCCGCTTCACTTCCATGTTCTTTTCAGTAAATCTGTCGCTCATCATGTGTAGAACATCTAAATTTTGGCGTCTTGGTGATGTAAATTGTCCGCTTGAGTGAGCGCTGTTGTTGTTCAACCTGCAGTTCATTCTCTGCTTCTCATCTCTTGTCCCCGTGTCTGAACTCTGATTAGGTGCTGTCGATGCTGCTCTCAGATTTCAGCCATCGGAGAGTCTTGCACCACTTCACACTACGTGAACCAGATAAAATCAGACATGTTTGAAAACATCTTGTCAGCCTGCAGTGCCACACTCTGCAGTCCTGAGCCTGTTCACACTACAGGGTAATCTGCCCAGGATGCTGAGATGGTCAACTCAGGTGTAGAATTACTGTTAAAGTCGTCTGCTGTGACCTTGGCTCGGAACACAAATGGGAGGGTTCCACTGTGTAATAATCATGCTGAGACTGCAGGGGCTGCAGGCGCCTTCTCCTTTTTTTTCCATCTCTTTTCTCTCGGTTATCTCACTTCATCCAACCCAAAGCCCAAATGTTTTTACATTTCAAATTCAGATTTTCTAATTGAGGTGAGGACTGTGCGTGCTCGCAGGATAGATGCTTGAGGGGGGGGAAGCTTGCCTTTTGGACCACTTTGCTGTAACTGAATGACCTCTCTGAATTTATCTTATGGGCAAGGCAAAAAGAGGATTTAAATTTAAATCCTCGTTATTCATGTCCATAACGGAGCAATTAGCACTGGCTACTTAATTGCTGCAAGCAATTAAAGCTGTGAAATTACATGTTCAAATAGTGTTGGGCAATGGGATCAGACTGGGAACATGATTTAATTTAATTGCTCTTTATTGAGATTATCTGCAGTGTCTCGGGGTTATCATCAGTAAAGGTGTGGAGGTAAGGAAGAATTAAACTTAATATCAACTGTTCAGCACAAACTTACATTTTGCTTTTTAAATGTATGTACTTTCTCTTATTTTTCCACTGATATTATTTCATTCTAATTGCCTGCCTGGCTGTGAAAGTTGCTGAAGTTCACAGCGGGAGATTGGTGCTCTCAAAGGGATGTGACCGTACTAATGAAAAACACAAATCACACACACTCCCACCAATCTAAAATCACACTGATGGGGTGATATTAGTAAAAAGCTGTTGCTAGTAAAAAGAAAATAAAGAGAATACAAAGCGTGCTCATAAAACGGACAGCCAAAGATGAATGGTGCCTCATTGTTAGAATTTCCCATTGAGGGAAGTTGGGGAAAGTTCTAAGTGCTAATTAGATTTATTAATTTGGATAAAATAGAATTAAAGTGCTAAATTATTTGGTATTTTCCAGTGGAGAACATACACACACAGTTACATATGTGAGTGAAGGAAAGATGAAGGGAGAGGAGGTGTGGCATAACACGCTTCCAAGAAAAATGACTACAGCTCCACTGACAGCTGCGAGTAGACAATTTGTTTAAGATACAGTCTGTGCAGCTGTAGTCAACTGACAGCATCCCATCCTTCGATCACAGCTCCCAGTCGATATCACAGTTGGCCCCAGAAATATTTATTGGAGTAGCGGAAGAGAGGGTGTTTTTTTTTTTTTTTTTTTTTGCTATGTGCACACTGGAAAAAGGGAGAGGGTCGGTGAAAGAAATTGGCACTCTCACAAACCTGGATGGATTCTGCACAGTTAATTAAGATAAAACGATTCAATTCTAGAGAGATCGAGGCAGCGATTCAGTGTGCGCCGCACGTGGAGGCCATTCCGATTAGCAGCCAGCCAGAGCATTCCTCGACATTTTGATGCGAGACAATCTTTTGCATTTTCAATTACACACTCCAACAGCCCTCTAACTACCAAAACCAAGCTCATTTGCATGATTGAAATATAATTATGGTGTGCCAAAAACACGGTTCTGTTTTGGTTCCTGTTACAATCCTTTTCACTCCCTCCTGTTTTCTTTGCTGAAATCAATCTGCAGCGACAGGCCCATGAGCAAATGCATGAAGATAAAAGTTTGACTGGAAGGAAAATAATGAAGCTATTGGGAAGCTTTTTGCATTACGTTGAGTACAGAGCAAACACAGGACCTTCAACTAACTGACTCGCCTGAGGTGACTCCCCACAACCACAACTTCTAACGGCTCCGTCAATTTATTCATGAACGGAGCTGATAACTCTTCTCTTCTCTTTCAAATCTATTTTGACAATCCAGTTTTTATTTGCACCAGAAGAACTTTGCTAAAGTTTGTCCCGCTCGCTGCGTTGTGTCTCAAATAACACATCAGTGGTGTGTCATTTTTCTGATTTTTTGGGAACGTTTTGCTTCTTCGCAGTTAAACGAGCCCTCTGAATCAAAGTGGTGCAAGGCAAGAGTATGAAATATTGCGAAAAACACACTTGAAGTACACAGACGGTGTTTTATTTTTGGGGAGCCACCCTTAGCTTGGAGCCCTGAGTCATCAGAGCCTCCTTGGACAATTTTGCATCGCCTCAGAATGCACACATGACAGCTTGCGGAAGAGAGAGAGAGAGAGAGAGAGAGAGAGAGAGAGAGAGAGAGAGTGTGTGTGTGTGTGTGTGTGTGTGTGTGACAGAGACTGAGGAGGACAGCGGGAGAAAAAGTAAGAAAGAGAAGCTCTTGACATGTAACTATTCTGCATGCCCCACTCGTCTCCTCCTCTGCTTAGTCAGGAGATTTATTAATAGAAGCAACAGAGGCAGACCAGATGGCTGTTATGACACTGTTATATGTTTGCGCGGGTCACTGAGCAGCTCCTGGGCATTAGTCTGTTGTCTGTTAGCAGCATGCTGGTCTCTTTACCTGCAACACACACTCCCGTAAAGGTGACGTTTTCTCACCTGACACACAGATGGTATTTACGCATCCTCTCAATTATCAACAGCTGGGACCACCCCTTCCACGATCAGTCAGCAAGTGGATGCTCAATTCGGAATTTTAGTGTGTGTGTGTGTGTGTGTGTGTGTGCACGCACGGATATTTGAACATGCCGGGTCAGCTCTTGTTTTTGTTGTCTTGCACTATAGAGTAGGATGTTAATTTTCGTATTGAATGGGCAAAACGAGCAGCCAAATGCTGCTTATTTACTCCCCAGCTGGTGACCTGTGATAAAAGTGATTAGTAGGCAGCAGCATTAGCTTCTAGCATATAAGTCACTATATGAATAGCAGCGTGTGAAATAGATAGGCTCTGCTACATCCTCCCAGACAGCCTGGAGTGAGGTTTGAGAGCAGAATCAATTGTTGGGGGAAGAAAAACGTCTTGTCTGTTGTGGGTGGTCTAAATTTGATTTTTTTTTTTTTTCCATGTAGCGTTGTGGATTGAAATGTTCCTCTTAGCACAGCCTTGTTTACAGCCGCTCGTTTTTGTCTGGCAAGCGAAGAGTGGTCTTGGCGTCAGATTTTGCCCATGCATCAATACTGGGTGTGTAACTCACACCACCTATCAAATTCAAAGCATCGCTCTAAAGTTCACAATTGCAAACAGCATAAAAAAAGCTATCATTCCTTCTCTCAGTGCCCTTAAACCGTCCATAACGTGCTGTCAATTGCGCTCTTTAACTCCCAACTCTCAGCCATTTGCTGACATTCATTTGTCCCAAGCCTCTGCCTGTTTTTTCCCTGACAGTATTGAGCTGGCTGCTTAAAGTACTAAGCGCAGAGCATGAACATACACTGAGCTCATCCAATGGTACAAAATGGTGCATGCGTTTGCTGGCTTGGGGGGGCTATAACACACTTCTGTGGCAGAGTACCTTTTTGCTTGCGAGCGGGCTAACAGGTGCTCCAACCTAATGTTACATCTTGACTCAAGCAACCCTCAGGAAGCGTTTCTCATCTCCTTGTACGGTATAAGAAGCAGTGAGCTTTAAGCAAATTCTTAAAAACACAGTCGACATCCACCTTGGCCCTAAAACACTGTATAAAGCGACTGTTACAGGAGTTCAAGTTACAGTAGTTGCAATGTGCTGAGTCAAAGTTTTATTGTGTTGCCGTCCATGCAAACTCAACAAAGCGAGACAAAGTGCTCCAACAAGAAGTAGTGGACAATCCCTTCATTAACACCAGAACATCCTCCATATCCTGACTGGATGCCCTCTGGCGATCCAGACTGACCTGACTCAGCAACAACAGAGCACTGCGATGCCCCATCACTCTAGCTTCAGCGACTCTAACGTGTGCTATATACTGTAGTAGTATGGGCTTTTTGCTCTTGCTGATAACTATAGCTGGGCAGTGAAGGCAGGGCAGAGACCCAGTGGATGCCTGCAAAGTTCACTGGCCAGATTTGAAATCGATTATGACTTTACTTTAACTCTGGCCAGGACTGTAGTCTTTGTCACAGAGGTTCATGGAAAAGCGCAGTGCAATCTGATTTGGTCCACAGTGACGATGTAGTTTCTTTTCCTTTTATCATAATACAATGATTCAATTCACTACTCGTTAAAGTATTCAGCTTGTCCTCAGCATACTTTTCAGTAAAATCAGCAGCATTCATGTTTGTTTTCATACCATTTCTGATTTTTTCCAGACTGTTCCTCCAATTGAGATGACTTCAACAAACATTTCAGCAGCAGTAACACATCCATAAACACTGTGTGTGATGAAGTTCAAAGAAGGAATGTACCTCATGGTCAGAAAAATCTGTGTTTGAAAGGCAGAGAGAGCGGTGTGTGTGTGTGAGTGTGTGTGTGTGTGGTGTCTAAAAGAAAAAGCTAGATGCAACCACTGCTTTACAAGTTGAAAAAACATATTCGGGGCCATGCCACGGTGCGTATGCACAGTATGTGTGAGTGCTTCACCTTCGCAACAGCTTTCCCAGAAGCCTAATTGCAGAGTATTTCTTGAACATTTCTGTTGGCACAATCAGTGTGGTGACTAAAACATTGGGGCTCACTGAGGAACAGTTGCTTGAATGCAGTTGGCTGCATTGTTGGTTTCTAGCTCTTTCCTGCTGCGAAAAAACAACATGTGACACCGGCAGGTTCTTAGTTATTTGTTTGCTTTTCGGTGGCCTTCCAGGATCCTGTTTCCATTCGATGTTTATCCCTCTTAGATCCAGTTACAGCTGATCATTTCACTTTGCCCTACTTTGCCTGCTAGTTTCCAGCTTGCTGGCACAAGGAAGCAACCCTGCATAATTATGACTGGCTGAAGGATGTATTTCAGGAGAGCAGACAGACAAAAATGATGTCACAACAAAACAAAATAAGTTTAGTCCTTGTTTGATGGGATTCATTTTCAAATAAGTTTTACTTGTTCCACTATATGCTATTGCACAAAACTTGACTGGCACCTTCAGCGTATTTCACTCACATTTTAAAATGCAAAACAGAAGCGAAGAGTGGCTGAGATCTAACGGTCTCATTTGTTTGCATTAATTACACTAATGTCTCAAAATGAATGCGCCAATGTTTTGCTAATGTGAAATAGCTAAATGCAGCAGTTTGAAAGTTTGCAGTTCGACTCACGCTCACTGACGTCGATGGACACAAATGAGCAGTTTCTATCGTATCTTTATCCATCAGGCCGAATTGCTGTCTCAAGGGAGAGCAGAAATAAATGTCTGAGCTCAATTTAAAAGTTTAGCCTGAGATAGAAAGAAAATCCTGAAACAAGTGAAGTACTTAACATGACAATTTGAGACATGATGGACAAATTGTGCAGCGTCTTGGTGTCTTTTATTGTGGCTGGCCTTTATCTCTTTGTGTGTGTGTGTGTGTGTGTGTGTGTGTGTGTGTGTGTGTGTGTGTGTGTGTGTGTGTGTGTGTGTGTGTGTGTGTGTGTGTATGTGTGTGTGTGCATGTGTGTGTGGGAGAGATGCCTGAATGTTTGAAAAGCTATATAAGACTGTGCATATGTTCATATGAGTGTATTTGTATGCATACATCTTGATGTGTGTACACACATGTTGCACATACTCAATCAGCAAACATGTACACAAACACATCCAAATGCACATTAATCATTACTTGTTTTGAGCGAGCTTCCGCCATGATGGACTTATTTCCCATTCAGCAGCGAGCAGAAACCTGCCAGGGGCATTTTAATGTTCCACCTCCTCAACATTTCTCAACATTCTTCTTCATTACAATGCCGCAACACCACAAACATGACCTGCACCAATAAAATGTGCCATTAATTTCATCACAGCCCAGAATAGATTTCCTGCGATCCTTGTGCTGAGGCAGGGATTCGACTCCATGCGATGTACTGTAGCTGGTCTAAATTATCATACAAAAGAAATAAAGATTTCTTTATTTCATGTGGCCCCTCATCAGACACACAGAACACAGCTGCATCAAAGCAAGAAATCAATTTACTTTCTGCTCTGCCTTATTCAGTCACCGCATGCAGTCCCCAAGTTTATGAAGACACACATTATAATTAGTCTACAAAGACTCGCTGAATATTCAGTGGTCCAGATCCACTGTCTCATTTTACCACAATGTGGAATGAAAATAGATGAGTACATAACGCAAGTTTGGGACTGATTTTTGATTAGCTGAGCCAAACTCTGTGCTGCACAAAAATAGATTAGTATACATGATGAAAATAGATTCATTTTCCTGCAATGCTTTGAAGGATGTTCCATCTAAATGCATTACGTCACTAATAATATATAATGAGCTTGTTTGGAGGTAATGTTTTATTCAGTGGGATAATAGTTTTGGCCATGGTGAACTCATTTCTCAGTACAGTAAATTGAGGCTTCTTAAGCCTTTTCTGCTCTAATAACATTATCGGACCATCATTTGTGATTCTTTCTCTTTTGTGTGTGTTATTTCATACTGAATGGAAGAAAGAAATGGCCTTTCCATTGGATTGGGAAAGATTTCTCCCTGGCAGTGCAGAGCCAGGGTAGCGTCAAAACCACACAAAGCACAAAAAGCACTCGTGGCCCCGTCTCAGTAGCCACTTGTCAGTGTCATGCTGCCAAACAGACTGTGTGCCCTTCACTTTGTCCCAGCTCCCAGTTATGGGAAAGTGCACTGGGATTATGTACAGAATGCTCTGCGCAGTGCAGGAGCTTATACTTCACACCACAAGTCTGATTCCCATTGAGAGGCCTGTAATACCACACCTGCAGAGCCAGATAAGCCCTCAATCCTCCTTTTTATTCTACCACTATTATTCTCCTGTGTAATATCACATCTGCAAAGAAAAAAAAAACATTATGAAACAAAAGCTGCGAGCAAATGGAAATACAGCGACAATTTATGATGTTAGTATTCATACACATCCCTTATCCCGCATGTTTTGCATGCTGTATGCACTGCAGGGTGTGCAGCGGCTTAGTCATGCCCAAATGTTGAAAAGTGGGACTTAACCGGCATATTGCAATGCTAACGTCATAATCAAGTAGCCGATCATTCCTCTGACAGCTGGAAAGATAAAGTGTTCTTTTTCTATGAAATTGCAGTCGGGGGTGGTGTGATGGTGCGGAGGTAATTTGACAGCAGGAAAAACGGGGGTTTATGATTGATGGCTACCTCTCTAATTTTTTTTTTTTTTTTCTCACGATTAGATCCATTGCTTTCTTTAAACAAGCTAACCTAAAACAGTCAGTCATCCTGCACATTTATCCACGGACAGCTCAAACCCTTAAGCAACAAGCAACTTAGACAAATACAGTTTGTAGTGCGGTGGATGTGGTTCTCTCTGAAAAAAGTCAAGCTTTCTGGTTAACGTTGACATTTTAGAGCAACAGATTTCTTAATTGGTTATACATCAATAAAAAAAAATTGAACGCATAAAGTGTCCCTGACTGGCTGACACGAATTTGATGTCTTGACACTACACAGCTGATGTCGTCCAAAATACTGACTGCATCTACAAGAGGCCTTTGATCTGCTTTCTGACCCACTTAATTAACCAACTAGACCAATTACAAAACCATGAGAGTGGTTAATATGGCAAAGTGAACCGTGAATCTAAAAGCAGCATGGTGCCGTTTCCTGGCTTTGATGAACAGACACGACTTTGTGGGTGTGCAGTGCTGCAGCGGTGGAAGGCTGGCCAGGAAATGTCAGGTCATCAGAATCCTGTGATTGCAGTGCTTGTGTTGAGAGGGTTCAGGGGGGGACGGGGCACAAAAAACATCTCTAAATGTAAATCCACCCTAATGAGCTCACCGCGGCATAATTTAATCAAATTTACATATGAAAGAACCCCTGCCCTGTACGACATCGGGATGCAAGTGGTAGTAATTAGCTTTACAGATTGGAGGTATACCCCGGTTTATGAGGAAGTCCGACTTAAGAATGGCAGGATGAATATTTGCGGTGTGTCCTCGTCAGTGCTGCGGGCAGAGCGAACAGAGCAAACATGTTTTTTGAAGAAAAGGTGACAAACAATACTACAGAGAAGTAAAATGTTTGATGCAAGAGCTTCAAGGTACCAGGCTGCACTTCTTGAATCTTTCCTCAGTGTGATGAATGGTACTCGGTCCGGTTCCCCCAGTAATTTTCTCAATATTTCACCCTTTAAAGATATAGAAACAGTTGCTTCCTCACTGTTCTCCTGCATACTTAAACACTGATTCATATTGCACATACAGGGCTTCTTAAAATTATCTTTATAATAGTGCTTATCTATTCATCAAGCACAATCAGCGGAACATTTAATAAGTCAGTAATTCGATAAATGCAAACTACAAGTCTACCACCACACTAGCAACTCTGTGAGGCAGTGCTGCTGTGAGCAAAATGCTAATGCCATCAATCAGGGGTTCGCCAAAGTCATGACGATACGTCTGGGAACCATGAATATCTGTGCAAAAGAATCCATGTTGTAGATGGTGAGATAATTTTCTAGATGTGAAGATTTTGACCTTCTGTTGGTGCTCACAGGAAGAAATTACCAGATTATAAAGGTCAGAGAGCTGCATCCTCTGGGGACCATGCATGTCTGTACAACAATTCATCCATCCAATAGCAGTTGAAATATTTCAGTCTGGATGAAAGTGGGAGACTGACTGACAGACCGACACGGACGTTGCCGTCCCTATAGCCATGCTGCTAGTCAGAAAACGATCTGCAAGTCATTAATCAAGGGAAAATGCCTCAGATTTGATGATTTCATTCTTAGATTTCAAGTTTTTTCTTTTCAAAACAAGCAATCTGAAGCATCACCTTGGGCTCTGCGATGAGTATTTTAAAGACTTAATTAATCAATAAATTAAAAACAAATATGAAAATAATCACGCCAGACCTACTTGATATCCTTTTAACAACTCTGCCACTTTCAACAACCTCAACAATGCGCCCTGCACTGTATGCATAATATCAGACCTTGAGTCAGCGATATCTGCCTTTTCTAACAGACTGCTGTGGTTTAAACAAAGGCACATCTGCTGTTGCAGATAACTGTGTAGGACAGGCAGTCACTGCATCGAGAAAAGCTATCTGATCCAGCACCCTGCATGCGAGATGTAGAACAAAGATTGTAAGGCAATACAAGGACAAACAGCATACTGTACTGCCGGCTCTTGTTTACTGCACATCAATATATTGCAGGATTCCTCAATATTTTCTGGCTTCTGAGGTTATGTATTTATTTATTTATTTATTTTGGTCTCAAAAGTCTCTTGCCCCGATCAATTAGAGAAATGGCAGGTTGTCAAGTCAATTTGAGCTTTATATTTCTCTAAAAGGGGGGGGGGGGGGCTCCGCAGAGATTATATAGAGATGATGATATATCCCCAAACCTATTCTTATGTGAAATTATTGAAAGCAAAAATCAACAGCAGTCTTTGAATCTCCTGGGTATCCATCAAATGAACCTGCATGGGCAGCAAAGCAGAGAGGATGAGAAGCTATGGAAAATGAAAGCGCTGATAGAAATCACACCTCGGGCTCTGAGTGTTGAGACATGAGTGGACCACATCAGTCCAGCTGTCTGCCTCATCAGTTACCTTAAATAAAAGTGGCGTGTGTCCTTCCATGCCTGCTTTGGAAAGTGAGGGGCCTCACTGTATTCATGCAGATTACACACACACACACACACTGGCTCAGAGAGGCCCAATTACCCGCTGGAAAATGCTGGCACCCATGAGGCCCCAGACCGGTACCAAGAGCCCACACAAGGCTCACTCACTCAGCTTCATGCCCACAGCGAAACAAAGGGGATTTCGTGTCGCTGTTTAAATCCTTCGGCTTTGGATACATTTCGGCTCCCCCTATATGGACCTTTTAAGGCCTGATTTATCCTCCATTACTGAGGCACTGGGCCCAGATCTGGCCCTGGGCATGCTCAGAGCAGCACAGTATATTTCTCATGAGGGAAATGGGGACAGGATGACTAAATAAGAGACATCATAAACTCACTGCTATTGCCTTGGATAGGGTGCAGGCACGTGATGAGCATAGATTAAAGCACTTAAAATACACATTATGGTCCATAAGTGATCAGATATTTAGGGTAATCTGATCAACCTGCTTGCCAAAGCCTTCAAATCTCCTGTGTGTTGACAAATGTTGGAACAGCGTCCAGATGAGTCAAAAGCCTCAGAAATTGAGGCAGAGATCTTGTTTTTTTCACATATTACTCAGTAGCCCTTCACTGGAGGCACATGGGGAAGAAAATGGGAAAATCAGAGCTCGGCACGACGAGCTCTGCCCCCTTCACTTTGCCTGTCGGTTGAGTCGGCGCAGCCAGGCCGAGCAGGCGGCCGGTCTTCTATTTAGATTGATTCTGGTGAGAATGCATGTTGGTTGGTCTGGTTACTTGTGGTAATTAAATTCTACAGAGAAGCAAAGGCCACAGATGGCAGGAGAGTAAAACTAATGAGTGCATGGAGACAGAGCGGTGGATGCGGTGGACAAATTGAAGTGGATAAAAGATCTTACCGTGGATTACAGAAATAAAGCATGACGTATGGGTCAGCCCATTCTGCCAGAAGAGGCCAAGTGAATCACGTTGTAGGGTGATAAAATGTGGGAGACTATTTACAGCATCTTGTGGACGCATTATAACAGCAATGGACAACGAGTATGAAAGAATAGGTCACTGGTGGCACAGGCACAGGGCTGCTAATGGATGGAATATAAGTAGTGGGTAATTATAGGTATTTTAGAGGACTCAGTTTTAAAAGAGGAAAAGAATGAATGAATTTCTGTGTTGCACTTCAGAAGCTGATATTTCAGGAAATTATTTGCCTTCTTGCCGAGAGTTGGATGTGATGATGAATACCACTTTCATGCCTGTAAATTAAACATGGAGCTCCAGCCAGCAGTCAGTTATCTTAGCTTAGCATTAAGACTGAAAGCAGGGATAACCTGCTAGCCTCGCTCTGTCTGAAGGTAATGAGATCTGCACCTCTAAAGCTCACTAATTAACACCACACATGCCTGATGTCTCTGCTGGTTGGCTCACATGATCAAGAAAAACCACAGTGTCATTTTTACACTGGTTAAAAAAGCTTTTGAACTTCAGATGTGCTAGTAGTCCTACTTTGCTACCACTGGCCAGAGTTGTTGAGCTGTTTCCCCTGTTTCCCGTCTTGATGCTAAGCTAAGCTAACTGCTGGTGGTATTGCTCTTCTCATCCAACCCCAGCAAGAAAGTGAATTCTATGTGACATAAAACATTGGAAGGATATGCTTATATGAACTAGCTTTTTATGCTTGTAATATTCAACCATTCCTAGATTTTACTTCCTTTTGAGGAAAAGGTACCAGAAAAATGTTGCTGTTAATCTTTCTCTTCAATTTGCTCATAATATTTTTCTATTTGCATAGTCAGCTCCGCTCTTTGATGGAAGAAACTGTAAGATGTGAGGAAAAGGAAATAAAATCGTTGGTTAAATGTGGAGGGTCTCCTTCTGTCTTCATTTACTGTTAGTGAGGGGGAGATGAAAGATGATGAAGAGGTGAAGGTGAGGGGGAGGATGGTGGGTGGGGACAGAGGGAAAAATGTGGAGGATGAGGAGAGAACAGGATGCCAGTGGAGACGGACCATATGCCAGGATCCACCTTTCTGATTATTGTGAATTTATTTTTTTTGGCAGGCCACGTGAAAATTAAGAGGCTGATATTTTGTATGTCACCACTGCTAACGCACACACACACACACACACACACAACTGTTGACGCTCAAACACAGATTTTTCTCATTCTGTGATGACATCTGTTCCACTGCTGCACAGATTACAATTTTCTGACCTAATAGAGCCTACCAACTGGCCATCAGCACATTTAATGTTAACTAGAAATTGACCAATAACAATTTATTAAGGCTGCTCACAATTTTGGGCTCAGGTCTGGCCTGAAGCCCGCAGATCGATCAATATCTGTCTCATTCTCCTGGCCAATGTATCACCCAGCCAAGTAAGCCATACGTCCATACAGCTGCTGAAAAGCAATCCACAAACTTAGGTCCTATATGAAACTGTGTCTGGCCCTGCAGCCTGCTCCTACACAAAGTTATACACTGTTTAAGCAACTGTGTGAAGTTAGCACATTAACATACCGAATGCAAACTGCCAGTGCTTTAGCTGGCATCACCAATCAGAAGTTACATGCACAAATGCACATTTCTGATAATCTCAAGCAAATACTACACTTTTTCCCCCCTTTTTTTAAGTGCCAAGGCTATTCTAATCTATTTATCACTATGGTTGAAGTGTTCTGAGCCTCACTTGGCTTACTGCATCAAAGTATTAACACTTATACGGATATAGGTTTTTGGAAGATGGAAGTCCTATTGCTAATACATTTTTTTATTGGCTGGAGCTCTCAGCAATGTTTACCTCTCTTGAGGCAGTGTTGCTGAAAATTGGTAAGGGAATTGAGTCTAGGTTTGGGAACCACATTCCTAAAGGGTGTGGAATAGTCTTCCCTCGGGTTTCAATTCCGAAGTGTCTATCAAGTTTGAAATTAAAATTTACCTGTCTGAGTATGGAGGGGTTTTTTTCTTTTTGCTGTTGTTGTACAAAGCTGAATTTTTCTGAGTGGCTGTTTTCTCATCTCTTAACATCTGATGAATCACCAGGCAATAATGAGACAGATAAGAGACAGACAGAAGGGCAGACAGACAGAGCAAAGTGCACACGGTGGCCGTGGACAGCTACGGAAGCAGAAAAAGACTTCAAGACAGTGCCGCCTATTGGGGCCATTTCCTCTGTTATCAATCATGCCTGGACAAAAAAACCCCAAACAAACTCAGGCAATATCATCCTGTTCTGACCTGAGCAGAGAACGTTGATACCAGAAAACTCTCTCATCACCGCTGTCATCATCTCTACCTCGGTACCTGCAGCGTCCACACACACAAACTGACACAAAATGATACAACTCCCTTCAGAAACACGAGAAAAGAAAGGTGTTATTGGCTCTCTCTGAAAACTTGTTGCAATACTTCTCTGCTCCACGCTTCCATAAAGCGATGCAGCGCGAGGCCACCTCAGCAGGGCGCTGAGGCCCCAGGCAACAGAGGAGAACACGTATTGTACCTCCAATGTCCAATGGGACCCAAGCTGGTGATGCGAGAAAAATATGGTCTCTCTCTGTCAATCTTTCACACGGTAGTGGCAAAAAAATGCTTTTAACAGTCTTTCTCTGCTCTGATTGTGTAGGTTCATTTCCATTGCCTTCTGTGCTCTGAGTGTTCTGTTAGTTATGCTAATTGTCTCCAGACCTCCCGCAGAGTGTGATCCTTTCCCAGTTGGGTGGCTGTGAAGTTGTTTGCCCAAGCAGATGAGTCTGTGTGTGCCTCTGTGTGTGCGTGTGTGTGTGTGTGTTTACAGTGCAGCTACAATGTGTCACAAAAGCCTTAGTGATGCTGCACACGTGCATTTGTGTGTGATTATGTGTGTCGGGGTGCATCAGCACGGATCTTCATGCGCCAGCCATGGTTAGGCACGCTGTATTCCCAGTCCTCCGAGCACTTGGAGTGAAGTAGGAAAGCAGGGCACTGTTTCATCTTAATGCCATCATATATTGATTATTCTCCTTTTCATCCTTTTCGTCTTTGATCCTATTAGTAAAGCAAAAACCTGTGGGGAAAGAAAGGCACTTTTGCATTTCTTTTTCCTCAGTGGATTACATCCTAAGGATTTCAAGGGAAAGCAAATGACCATGTCCTATGACTGCAGAAATAGTTAAAGGAGTAAAATCCCCTCATTTGTCATGCTGTCTAAAGCCGATGCCTTTCTGAATTCTCAGGTTTAACTCAATGTATGCCTCAGTATTTTCATTCGAGCTGAGCAGCCACTGACCTGCCTGGCTTTTTTCAGTCGTTATCAATAATTGGTGTAATATTCGCTATTGGAAAACACACAGAGCAAGGGATCACGCTGGATCCAAGGTGCGCCATTAATCTTATGGTTTGAATTTCACACAGAGAAGTGCAGGACCGTCCTTGTACAGTACAATCACTGCGCAACATCAGAGTCAGTTCCTGTCAATCACTTAGCTTGCACCAGTAATGCCATTAGCTAATGCCGTTAGCTAATGCCATTAGCTAACTAAGGGGGAAAAAAAGCAAGCATCCATTTCAGTTACATCTCTCCTAGACGGATGCTGTTATGACATTCTCTGCTGATGAAACATCCACCTTTCCCAAAATGTTCTGTCTTTGCCACCGACATAATGCAACAAAAGGCCTACTTCTGTTTGGATCAAATTATGGAAATGAAAAAGCCTTGGAGGTATGAGCTGTGTTCCTGCTTGTATTTGAACTTTGGATGCTCAGAGCATTTCTCCAAGAAACGTAAGGTGTGCCAGGTGCATCAGCAGGGGGCAAAAAAAATCACCTCAGCTCCACTGAATCAATTAAAAATTGCCAAAAAGGCTTCTAGTGTCAAGAAGATCTGGGTCATCCAGGCACAACTCATCCACTGTATGTCTGTGTTTGAATTTAATTCATTAATATTTCACTTTTGGTCTCTTCCAACATAAAGATTTAAGGATGATGCAAGAAACTAAAATATTCTTCATATTACATCAAATACTGAGATTTTTCCTCCGTCATCAGTGGCAATATTGTACTTCAACAGTTGCCATGGTAAGCTTTTTTACATGAGCCCTCAGTTGACGAGGGAGATTTCAACCCAGCTCCTTCCCGTAGAAACTACATTCATATACCAATAACTGGAAGCAAATGCATTTTGACTAAAAGATAAAGTTGTCTGGATTATGTTTTTTAAACATGCAAATTCTGTTAATGAACATGTCTGAATGCAATACTGAAAAACAGAACAGTGACTTGAAGTATCACACAGCACGTATTTACATTGACATTTAACCGAAGCTGCCTAAAACTAACCATATGTAGGAATTAGGATGCGGTCTCTGGTGCTGTCACAGTCCTGCAGTTTGGACGACCATGAGCCTGAAAAATATGTATATACATCACTTCCTGTACTAGAGAAAAAATGCTGCCTGTGAACATAATTCAGGAAACAATTACATTTCCTACAAAATGTACTGGGCAAATTAATAGTATATAAACATTATTTCTGCGATGCAAGTTTTTTCAACCCTGCCAGCTATTAGAAAAAAGAAAGAACAATTAGAAAAATGAAAAACTGAGAAGAAAGCAAAAGATTCCACACAACTGAAGAATGACAATTACTGTAGCTAAATGCAACAAAAGTGAAGTTTAACTAATGAACAGGGGGGGATGACTGTAACCAGTCATCTCTCAACGTCAGGTTCTTCTGCTGCATCCTGTTGTATTTACTCAGCTACACTGTCATTAATTTGCAAAGGTTATGGTGTGGAGACTCCAAATGTCTGCAGGGACAAGAAACCCCAGCGAAAGTGCTCAAATAGTGCTAAAAGTGCTAAAATAGTCTACTCTCACAGTCTGAAAAATATCAGTTAAGAGCTGTATCACAGCTGGAAGTGGAAAATGTCTTTCGTCCATTATGGAAGCAAAAGGTTCTCACTCAAATCTGCATCTGCAAAAGAGCTAGCATGCTAAAAACCCAGATGTTCATCAGGGGTTGATGGAGACCAAAACAGAGCTAAAAAGAATGCTGGACTTCACCAGGTGGACACAAATACGTCTCCAAATGAATGCTAATGTTGCTGTCTATCTGCTGTAATTGCACAATTGTTACATGTCTGTTGTGATAACTTAAGTAAAAAATAAGTTTAAAATGTGTCAATTTTGTTTTTACAGCTTGTTCCTGTAGCGTCCAAAAAAAAGCAGCTTTAAACAGTTTCAAAATGTTAAGTCTTGTAAGCATGAGCTGAAATGTGAGTGGAGCTCCTCAAATAAGGAGGAAATTATTCATCTTACAGTAAATTATGGACAAGCTTAAATTAAGGAGAGCATGTACAGTAAGTAGCAATACTTTGGTTAACCAGTGTTGAGCTCATGCTTTACTGGGTTCCCACAGGGATATTTTACAGGAGCCTCAACACTGTTATTTGTCAAACTGTCAAATAGTCTGACTCAGAATGTAACACATCAAAGAAACAAAGTACGACAGTATGCTACGACTCTATTATTAAACTGGCCGGGCAAGCTTCCTTCAAGCTAATAAGGCTGTCATATACATCTGTTAGAGCTACTCGTGGCTCAGTTCAATTTTTAATTATATCAAATTCAGACCACAGCACGTGGAGTTTGTAATGTTTTACTCAACACAGTTCTTTACATGACCTTTGACTGTTTGACTGTGTCTCTGTGTTATGACCTATATAATGTGACATATGGCTCCCTGGTGCAGCGTTTCCTTCTGTTGCTCTCTGGAGCCTTGTGTGAAACACAGTGCCATACTGGGCAAGCCAGGCTTCATACATCACTCTACAATACAGCATTTAATTCCATGATAGTACATTTTTGCTCTGGATTTGGCAAATTGTTATTATTTGTCTACGGGGATGTTGCTTGACAGACTAAATGGCGTGTTCTTTTCATGGTGATAAAATTTGACTTTGCCTTTAAAATGTCAAACACTTTGTTCTGCTGGGTTTTGCGAGGCCTCCAGCAACAACTATCCTGGTGCTTGTTTTATGGTAATGAACATTACAGCCCATAGAAATGCCTTCGTAACCATTTAAGGAGAAAACAAGAATGAAGAAAACAAGAGTAAGGGAGAAATTTTTCCATGGGAGTTTTATACCAAGTCAGCTTATTCTCGTGCTTCTTCTTTTTCTCTTAGCAGAATCGCTACCCAGAACAACGCAGGCCTGCCAACCTCCCCCCCACATTAAACCAAATCATGCTCAGAGCCAACAAGAAATATCCCATGAGACTTTGCTCTCCAGGAGGCAGACGCCAGTTTAGATTTCACAGCCTTAATGTGTGTGCAGGGTCACTCTGGGCTATTTCTCTCTCCTAACATTGGCATTGGATAATCTGTTTTAAGTCTCCAGTTTGTCGCCTGTTTCGTAAGTAGAATTGTTAAACACTCACTGTGGCAACTCAACAGTCCACACAGTGACTTCGGTCCAGCGAAATCTAAAAAGGGTACAGATGGCAGCTGTCGTAGCACAGGTAATTAAAAAAAATTGGTAATGTCTTATTTTGAAAAACAGGTCTGATCTGTTCCTGTGACCTGCTTGACGCTTTTAATCTGCTTCAGTATGAGTCTGCTGACTGTGATTTTAAAAATGATAAAACATTTATATGGAAAACATTCAAACTGAAGCAAGCATTACCTGTCAGGTAAAAGAAAATTCATCAGAATAACAAAGAGCGCAGCTGAAAAGGTTAACATGAACAATTCATTTACGTGGTTTATTAGAGCCAGACAGACTGGGACTGCAAAAGACACTTAACGGCCTCTGACAGCAAGATCATAACACCAAATAATAAAGCTGAACTGACTAAAAGCTACGATGGAAGAAATAGTGGAAACAGCATGAAAGCTTACGGAGCTATAGTAGGCAGGGCTGATCCTCTGGGAGCTCATGTGGAACTTATGAATGGGGCTCAATAACTCTTTAATTCAAAAATCACCCACCAAATATAAGATTTCCACGGTTTATAATACAAGTGTTTCGCATTCAGGTTTTGTCTTACGGAGGTAAAACGGCTTGGTTAGGTTTAGGAAAAGATCGTGGGTTAAAATAAGTATCTTAATGTTGCACACAAACACGTCTCCTGGGTGAAAGTCCTGTGTTTGTTCAGCCCGTCCATCCAAACCACCTTCCTCAGTATTTACACTGTCTTGCTTGCCACCTGACTTCCTCCTCTTAGTCCCGTGCTAATTACTACAGTCACTAGTGGTCATGGCCTTACAACAAATGGAAATACAGGTGATAATAATCTGCTTGCAAAGTCATACACAGTCGTGTTTCTGCTGAGGAGGCGTTTGTGGTTCACAAATTCCCTGTCAGACAGCCTGAACGCCTGTGGCAACTATGATTCTAGTTAGGCTGTGTATATGTGTGTGTGTGTGTGTGTGTGTGTGTGTGTGTGTGTGTGTGTGTGTGTGTGTGTGTGTGTGTGTGTGAGAGAGAGAGAGAGAGAGAGAGAGAGAGAGACATACCAAGAGAGCTATTATTAAATTAAGGCAAAATGCATTTTTGGTTTTGTAACTTTTCAACTTTCCATTACAATCCACTCTGGCCGGGCCCACACAGATACAAAAGAGCAGGCAAACTCTGAGTGGGAATCCTCCCACTCTTGTTTAGCACAGAGCCCTTTAAGCCACACATTCAAGTACTTTTTGAACAAGTCATGAAAACTATGCAGTTAAGATGACAATAGATATCTATAGATAGATACGTGTCTTTGTTGTATTCCATCTGCCATTCAACATGACTTAATTATACGAAGGATCTTTTTGTTTGGTGCAGTATTGAGAAAGTAAAGTACATAAAGTAAGTAAGTAAAGTAAGTTTGTCTTACCACTTCACGGTAACTAGGCAATTTTTCACCCCTGAAACTTTTTCACTCTGACTAAGAGATGACAATCCTCCAATCTGTCTGCTTTAAAATAAAAAAAAATAAAAAAACCTGCCTGTATCACATCCTATAGCAAGCCAGGCTATATGGAGCATTTCCAAATGTCCTGATGGCCAGTCTGACAGTGTGTGTGTGTGTGTGTGTGTAGGTAGCCTGTGCAGTGTGTGCTTGTCAGTGCGTGTGTCTCATGGAGACAACCTAGAACCTCCCGGTGGAAGCAATCAGATGGCTGGAGAGTTATAATATCCTCTGAGATGCTGCATACCGGGGTTTGGGTTGGGGAGGGGTTGATTGACAGGATGGCAAGTGTCTTTTTCCCTCCTCTCCACTTTCACCTACAAACACTAAGAGGCAGGCCAGAACCAGCGAGATGTGGATCAATCTTTGGCCTGCCTCTATGTTTGTGGAGTGGCTTGCACTTGCTGAAAAGAGTCTGAATTTTTTTTCCACATTCGATACGAATTTCAGGAAACATTCAGATTTTCCTACACCACTTTTCCAAGTGCTTATAATAGCATGCACCCATCAACTAATAATCCATTAGACCAAGTAAGACAAGCAGTCAGATGCTTAGGTTATAAATCCACAGTTTGACCAAAATCACTTACTTGAAAGTTAAAACTAAGGTGGATCTACCCAAAACTGTCCACTGTGCCGCATCCACAACCACTTGCAGATTTTAGCTCTGCTGAATCTGAGTGACATTTACAGTGGCAAGATTGGGTAATAATTTCAATATTCACCTCTCTTTTCACTTCCACATAAAGACAAGTGGGTAATAATGGTTTACATTCACTCCATTGCACGTACTTAAAGAAACAGCTTGGGAAATCAATCGCTTTCTTGCCGAGAGTTACATGAGAAGCTTGGTATCTCTTACAGCCGTCTGTCAAATGTGAAGTCACAGACAGGAGAACTTAGCTTAAAGGCTGGAAACATGAGGAAACAGCCTGGTTCTTTCCAAAGGTGACAAAAATCC
The DNA here is from genome assembly GCF_039877785.1 of Chaetodon trifascialis. Taxonomy (NCBI): domain Eukaryota; kingdom Metazoa; phylum Chordata; class Actinopteri; order Chaetodontiformes; family Chaetodontidae; genus Chaetodon; species Chaetodon trifascialis. The sequence goes on from NC_092075.1 coordinate 13,190,143, forward strand.
ACCCACCAGCGCATCTAAAGCTCACTTATTGAGACGTAGTATTAGTTTAATCCATGCAAAAACCAAAATGGAACAACATCAGTTTGTCGTTTTTCTTTTTTTTTGGGGGGGGGGGGGGGGTTCAATCTGTCAGTCATTCAGACTGCTCTTGTTGCTGTTGGACTCGGGTTTGACAAAGCCGCCACATTCCCAATGAGATGTGATTTACAGTGTTGGATGAATTAAGTAGCAATTAGACACCAATTCTTACTGCTACTTAAATGAAGGTACAGGGGAAGAAAGCAAGACTATGGAGTAAAAATTGGCTATTCTAGAGAAATGGAGAATTATACTCTATTAATTATTACTATTCAAAAACACTTAAAAGTATGATTTATTTCTTTTCCTCCAAAATGCTTTATTGTACTAACTTACACGGTAAATCTATCACTGTATTATTGCCATGAAATGACAGCCAAATGGAAGGATGGACAAAACTCCAGAAAGATAAGTAATTTCCTATAAATTCACACATCCATCATCCTGAGGTCTGTCTTCTGGTCGTCATAGCTGAGTGAGACAGGGTGTTTTACATACGCCTTTGATTGGCAGGTTAACACAGAGGATGAAAACACATGATTTAGTTTTTCCCTACATATCACAGGTCACCACAAGCCCACACATTTTGCAAAAACACATATAACACCCAGCCAAAAACATCCTCCCTCTCACATGCAACACATTCACCCACACACAAGTTGCTTTTTCCCCAAGTGCAGAAACTGCTCCAAGTTAGCGCAAAGATGTATTTCTCAAGGGGGGGGGGGGGGGGGGTCTGCAGCCTGTTGTTATTCCTGGTGCTCTGCAGTGCCATGCTCACACACTGCATCCCATTTAAGTTGCTGCTACAACACCCAAAACCCACACACTCTGGAGGCGACTGTCACAGTTCATTCATGTTAATATTACAAGTCATTTTGTATTCTGTCACAGCAGCTTACAGCTAATTATATGTCTCATAAATCACATATGTCCTCGTGGCTGAAAGGAAATAATTAGCATTCAATTAAATGCTCAACACTGAATAAAACCTTTCTATGAATGTAGACGCATTTACGGTGGTTCTTATTATGTGATCCTTCATTTGCATACAGCCGCATGAAGCCGGGTTTCTCGGGGGTCTTACCTGAGCACAGGAGAAGCGCAGTGAGTGAGACGCACCGGAGCGGCCCCATGTCTCGCTGTGGACTCATGTTTTATTCGGGATGGACGGGGAAGCCGCTGGATGAACTCCCTCAGCAGAAAGCCGCACAACTTTGCACGCAATTTATCCCCTCTGAGCAGTTCTCCATTTAAAGCAAAGCAGTTGTATTCCGTGCGACACCACCTGCCATCACAGACATGAACGCACGGTCAGTGTCACCCCCCACAAACACGGGCTACACTTTGGTCCAACAGAAGGAGAAAGAGAAGTCCACGTTTGTCGCTTTGACTCCCAAATTTGATGCGCCTCTAACGCGCAGTCAATCAACTTGCCGCATGCTAATTTGTTGCTGATTCTTCACATGTTGCTTGAACTGATGAGTGCTGGGGATAAAACAGGTGTGCAACCAAAGCGTCTGTCACCAATCACCCCCCACAGCACCCGGGATGTTTCATATTTGACAAATCTGTCAAGGATTTATTATTCGTCTCTTTCTCTCTCTGGTCTGTGAAAAACAGGTACTTGTCAAACAACCACAGGGCAAGAAGAAGCAGCACAAGCGTCGCTGAATGTAAATACGAGTGAGAGTGTGAAATTGATGCAGTGGTTTGTTTCTGTGCTTCTTACCATTTCTCTTATTGCACAGGATACGGCGCCGCGGTCTCATCCAGCACTGACATGTGACATTAAAAATGCACCCGTGTCTTCTTCTCGGGCTGCGGTACTTTCATGAGCGACAAGAGCAACAAAAGTCCTCAACAACCTCTGTTTCCCAGAGAGATCTCATGTCACGCGAGGCTATTTTATTTTCTTCTTCTTTCTCATAGACTGCAGGGTTTGCAGCGCTCCAAAATTACCTGGATGCGGCCGGTGACACCGAAGTATACGCGACGTCTGGGAAAATAGTCCTCCAACTTTCCGCGCGATGAAGACGCGTGCACGGCAGAGCGGCGGCGGCGGAGCGGATCCTGAGCTGCTGCCGCTCTGCGCCCTGTGGCTGTGGACCGGAGAGTGCTGGTGCACAAACTGAGGGGGGGAATGGGACGCGCACTACGGGCTGGATCGGCAAATTAGAGGGGTTTGCGGGCGTCACGTCAGCAAGTATTGTGCCATCCAATTCCGGGCTCATATCACATGGGGATTGCGCTTTTTTGAGTCCCCAAGCCGGTGGAAAAAAAGAAAGTTGACGGCAAAATTAGAAAGGGGCTCCACATCTCATGACGGAATATGATTAATTACATATTTTTCGGTTGGATGGTCAAAATGAGAATAAGACTGGGACTCTACAGGGAAGATAATTCAGACAGAAGAAACCGAGCACTGCAGATTTGCAGGAGTATACATAGTACGCATTTTAGCAGCATTGTTTTAACACTATTTAAAATAAACATAAGCAGAAGGTTGGAGGTCCCTGTTATTTGTGCAGTCCACAATCCACAAAGCAGAAATCTAATGAAGCCAAAGGCAGATTCTCTCGACAAAACGGCTCTAAACTCAGGTTAAAGTGGTTAACAATGACACAAAACAGCACGCAACAGACTTTTATTTTACCACTCCCCATAACCTGGATGGATCATTAGTGCCCAGCCAGTGAGGAGAGGAGTGGAGCAGTGCAACCTGTTGTGCCGTGGGTCGTTCAAGAGAACCAACAGTGCCCCCTAACGGAGCACCTCCGACTGCAAGCGGCTGCACTCAGCGAGCTTCGTGACTCATGAGTCAGACATGGGGAGGTGCTGCATAAATATTTTCCTCAGCACAACTGCAGGCTGAACACGGTGATATACATAAAGCAGCAGGCACTCCTTAAGTGGCACCAAGATGCAATAAGAACAGTAGTGTTTGCAGAGCTGCAGCCCGCAGTGATCACTGTGTAACACTGTGTTTCTGCTGTGCTGGTGCAGACTAATAGAGTAAGCATCTCAAGTGCGAAGTAAATGCAAACTAGGTCACATTGTCTCCGTCACGTTTCTTTATATAGTTCAAAAGATTCACAGAAATTAGGCAAAAAAAATCTAAAAATTCTGAAATCTCAAGAGGAGCAACATGGCAGGAGCAGAGTTACAATACTAAAAGGGTACTCCAGCAATTTAGTTTTGCTCTTCCATCAAGCTGGGGGACTCACAAGAGACAAATTGTATGAGTAATTGCTTAAATTGATGCACGTGAGGCCGATATGTCCTGACTTTTATCTCTAGTATGAGTCAAGATCCTACACATTCCATAAAGCTGCGCAATAGTGTCTTTCGTTATGCCATCCATGCCTGGCTAAATATCCATCCATCCATCCATCCATCCATCCATCCACCCCGTGCCTTTAAAGAACAATGGGGCCACAGCTGTTGGTGGTCTTGCTTCCTCTCTGCCCCTCTGGGTGAAAGACCCAAGCTGCCAGTTTACATGCTGTCTCTTCCTCATGAGAAGAATGAACAAGCCATAATGGCACACACAACCCAGTGACACGTTGAAAGGCTGCCAGAGGAGCCACCCTGCAGCTGATGGCCTCTCCACAACAGTGCTAAACACCAATTACAAGCCATCAGCAGAGAAGTGGAGGGACCCTGTGGGTTTGGAAGAGAGGAGCTCCCTCCTTTATCGTCTCCTCTACTTCCTGCTTTCTACTCCACTAGCAGCGCCATTCCAGCTGAATGAGATGTAAAAGGGGAATTTTTTCTTTTCTGAATTTCCCTCTGAAATGACGGCACTCAAAGAGGCTTCTCATAGCCGATGCGTGGAGTTGACATAAATATGGATTGTGCATTCTATCGTTGCTGGTTTATATACAGAGCTGACTTCAAATGCAATTTGGATCTTGGCCTGTCACATTTCACTCCAATTGAAAATCCAAGCGCATAATTATTAGGTTTCCTTTTTGTTATTTATGGACCCCAGGACATGTATGGACACAACATGTTATTACAGAAAAGCAGATGTCTAAATAATGCTAAATGAATGTTTTTCAGAGCTATGCATGACAAAAGGTGGTCACGTTAAAACATCAGCCATCAAAACAGAGTCACCAGCTCGAAAACACATTTCTTTAAGTGGTTTCTTGCATCAGCCTCTCATCAGGATATCACCTCTGCTTCTGCCCACTTTAATTAGCTTGAGAACGCCTTTTCTCCCCCTTTACTTCTAATTCCTTCTCACAAAGCTCCTCTCATTCATTTTACAGTCACAGAAATATTCTGAGTACGCCGTGGCTGCGACCTTTACAGTCCTCTCTGGCTCCTTGTAATGCTGTGATCTAAGAATTTAAGTTTATTGCAGTCAGTATAAGTTCCACTGATGAGAACATTAGCTGCGTGCCTGAAATGCAAAATGTAAAATGTCTGTCTTGAGCTATAGTGAAGGAGCATATCATCAAACTTCGTCTCCTTTGTGTTTCTTCCTCCTTTCCTTTTTACTCATTTTGTTCATGCAAGTCGTTCTTGAGTCCCTCTTTGTCCAGTTCAACGTAACATCCAGTATTGAGCATACTTATGAGAAGCCCCGGTGTATTTCACAGAAGTGAAGTCATTTTGTAGCCTGTTTCACATAATTAGCATTATTAGCACATAAGTTATTTAGTTGTCGTTTGTTATCCTTTACCAAATTCTTCCTTTAATAGTTCCTGCAGTGACAAGCTACTGATGAAGGAGGCAAAAATAGACTTAAAACAGATTATCTGATGGCAGTGTTAGAGGAGTGGAAAGACTCGGCGTGACCCTGCACAGACACACATCCTGGCTGTGAAATCTGAACTGCCGTCTACCTCCTGGTGAGCACGGTCTCATGGGATGTCGCTCGTTCGCTCTGAGCGTCTCCTGCTTTCGTTCTGGGACACGTTGTTACAGCTGCACGCTTCTTGGCAGCTGCTCGGCTTGCAAAGTATAGTGAGAAGTTTATAGAAGGAGCTGACAAATAGGAAATCTCTCTGTCTTCCCTTAAATAAATGACCTCAGGGCAACTAAACCGCTTTACATCGTAACTGACTCTCCAACTGTAGAGTCACGTGTGGAAACAGGGGTCAAGCCAAGACGTGGTTAAAGCTTAGCCAATGAGGCATGACTATTACGGACTGTGTCTGTGTTTCATGCCAGCCAATTCACACACACACACACACACACACACACACACACACACACACACACACACACACACACACACACACACACACACACACACACACACACACACAGTCACAGTCTGAGATTCATGTGTTTTCTTGCAGGAAAACAGCCTAACATGGTGTATTATATCAACAAAAGATCACTTCACTGAGCCACTATTATGCCATTTTAGCCTTTAATGATACAAATGTCGTGCTTCCTTCAAATGGATCTTAGATTTAAAGCAGCTATAATCAACATTTTTGGAAAAGCTATGCATCGAGTGAATGTGTGTAAAGGAAAGACGCTGCTCGTCGTGACAAACCCACAGAGAATCATCACCCGACTCTGCTGTAAGTTTCCCTCAGCTCTATGTGGCCTTTTAAGTCATTGTTTTGGTTCTCTGGCCTGCAATTTTTCTGTTTTGGTTCAGCGTAGCTTTTTTGGCTGCAGCCAGCAGCTGTTTTTAGTGGATAAGCTCTAAAAACCCATTAGAAATCATCTTATCAAACAGCAGGCAGTCTCTGGGCGCTATGTGCCTGGTGTTGCCCCTTTTCTCCATCATTACTGTCTAAGACCGAGAACCTGCAAATAGAATCAAATTTGGCATGCTCTCACAGGTTTTTGACCAGAAGAAAGCGGGCTTTAATCAGCAGCGCGCACAGACTGGTCAGTCAAACTTTTTAAAATCTTTTCTCAGACTTTCCCCAGCCTGCAGTTTTTATAAAATACATTTGCCGTGCCTGTTTCTGGTTAATATTTTGTTTTGAGGAGCATGCGAGTCAAGCTTGGTAAGTGTGACCCATCAGTCTGCTTCCATCGCTGCTTTACAAGCTCCTCCATCTGGCACGGACACCGCTAAACGAACAGACCTCGAGCTGCAGAGAGAATATGAGCATTTGCTCGCAGCTCTGTATTTGACAGCACTCCGACAGCCTTGGATAACACACCGTCTTCGATCTGTTTGCCGTGTACTGCTGGCATGACAACTGAAGAGCCTGTGCACAGAGATCTATTGGTAAACAGGCAATGTGGCGTTTCCGTGGGTGAAGTTCAGTAAGTAGTGTTGTCGGTTCAGCTTGTCTGGTCACTTATACATCTGTCGGAGAAGCGGCTCCTCCAGCACGACCCGTACTTCATAAACACAAGCGGTAACATGGAAGGAATCTTAAGGGGCCGAGTGTAAAGGTGAAGTACTAATCACATTGGTCTTTCTCTATAAATGCTAAAAAATGAGCAGGTAAGCTGAAGGCCCAGCTGTACTGTGTAAGTTTTTACAAAAAAAAGATTTTGCAGTTGAAATGTTTCCCTCATAATGCAGTAGATACTGAACTCACCAATGTACAGAGTAAGGAGGGCAGAGGAATGAGTCAGTAGATGCACCACTTTATCATCAACTCTTTCCTCATCTTTCCCGTGTCTCCCTCATACACACACATTCACAGTTAATTAAGGGTCATCACCAGAGGCTGACCTGATTAGAGACTTAAAAAGAAAATTGTTTGATGCCCTTCTCACAGCAGGAGCAACACAAACAAAACAATATCATAATGTGCTGACGAATGAGAGGAGAAAGGCCGACGCACAATGACGGCGATACGTTATGAATAAAAGATCAGGTGCTGCTGTGAAACACATCTTCCTTCGCAATGTGATGCACCTTTTAGATATTCCTCAAAGTGCACAAAGGACCAAGCAGGTCAGAGAGGAGAGTGTCACAGAAATTCACTGAGAAATGGGAACAGCTGGGGAGGGACCATTGGTGGAGTAAACATGTTGTCAAGCATGCAGACGTATCTCACAGAGTTTTCCATTAGTCTAGTACATGCAATTCATTTATAAGACAAACCTGTGAAACAGTGCTGGGACAAATCCTGCAGCTGGCTGATAAAGGGGCAAACAATTAAGCAGCTTTTAAATTACATGTTGTAAGCTTCTTGCCAGCATGCATGGTGGCGTTACTAAGTCCCAAGGAAGCAGCGCTTAGGACCTGTCAAACATAGCTCTGGTCAACATTTTTATCACCTTTCTGCATGGTATGAAGGTGGCAAGAGGGGGATATTGCTGGTTTCAGAAGTATTTTTATC